>NC_136421.1:90908333-92282500 GCF_052625555.1 Lactuca saligna
TGGCACCTAAACATGGAGTTCACGGCCCAAGAACTTCCTTGGCCGTGAACTCTCTTTTACCCTTGAATCTTAATTGTTTTCATGTCCTAAACATGTAATGTAGGCTTCTAGTTTGAGATCCGAGGCTTTGAGGTACATTGGGACACTTTTAGCCCTTAAAATGGAGTTTACTCCCCAAGAACGTTCTTGGGCGGTAAACTCCTGAATCTCACAAATTTGATATGTAATTGATGTTTCTATAACAAATCTAAGCTATATAACATAACTAGATCGAAGTACTCCATGAGAGAGAATTTTGACTTTTCTCTAAATGGAATTCAACAAATGAACCAATTTGGTTCAGACTTCTATTTATAGTCCGGAGATATTTTTGGTAGAAAATACTTTTATTCCTGGAACGAACTCTAATGTCCTCGAGTATTGGAATAGCAGTGTTGCACAAAACCCTAGTGCATCCACTCTCCTAATATCTCCTCAGGTGTAAATCCTGAAAACTATCAAACTTATACTTGAAGTCTGAATTTTCACTGTAACTATTCTACTTCTATTGGCTTCAAATGGTTTGTTCAGAATGGAAATTTCGGGTTGTCACATCATCCCACTGTTGAAAGGAATTTCGTCCCGAAATTAGAATTTAGATAAGGAAGTAGGTACGAATGATCGAGTCGTGAGGAGGAAACTTCCTAATTGATTGGTTCTAGCACGCCTAAGTGAAATCGGGTTCTCGGTTGGCATTCCAAAGAACCTTCACTAACTGGCAACGGTGTTGCTTCGTCTTCTTGACCTCTCGGTCGAAGGTCACTACGGTTCTAATACGAAGGCGAGGATCTCGACGAGTGGACTTACAAGAGTCCTAACGGAAAGGTATGGTTTCACGATCGAGATGCGAAAAGTAGGATGTACGTTACTGAGTTCGCGGAGTAGGTCTAGTTTGTGCGAGGCACAGGACCGATTCTGATAAGAATCTCGGAGGTCCTAACTATATCGGAAAATAGTCTTCCGGACATCCTTCCCTAACACTCGAACTGGTGATATTCGGATCTCAGATCCATTTCTGAAAGTAATTCTCTCCTTGCGTTTGCTCAACAATTTCATCTATGCGAGGCAGAGATTACGATTTCTAATGAAGAATCTTGACGGAGTCCTCGATTTCCGAGGCACATATGATGTAATCGGTCGATCTCTGGGAGAATAAGACTGGGTTTCTCCAGGGTGAGAAGCCTAGTCTTCAAATTCTCTTTCTGTGTGGTTTGCTAAGTTGTCTGCACTGTTCTTGTGTTTCCGTAGGTGTTTAGACTATAGGGCGATCTGTTTACAAGGGTCCTATTGGGTGCTAAGTTTGTTCACATGTCGATGTTATTACTCGTAGACTTAAGCAGTTCTCCGTCCTGATGTTCATATTAGAATTCATAGTTGGCTCACAATCACCATTTCGTCTATACGAGTCATATATAATTAAGATTGAAAAGGTAGTCGAATAAGTGATTCTTCTTTAAGCTCACATCCCATCGGGGAAAAAGAATTTAAAGTGGAATCATCAATTCTAAACCTATAGAACCTTGATTATATATCACTCTTATGCATACATTCCTTAGTGGTAGATCAACCGCATGAATCCCTAGATTAAACTTGACGTACTGCACGAGTGGTACTTTGGGGGTTTCTTCGGAAAGAAGGGAACTATGAGGTACTCCTGGCATGAGTACTTCAGTGTTCTGGTATGACGATTTCACTAAAAGACGTTTGCTGAAAAGGAGGCATACGTATGAATCTGTTTTTTTTTATGAGGATCAAATTGAACCGAGTCATATGAAAATGTCGAAATCATACAGAGACTTACGGACATTAGATTTGAACATAAAATGTTTACAGACAAAAACAACCGTGCAACCATGAACAGAGTTACAGTACTTTAGACTTACAACAAGACCATTGCTGCGAATTAGGTATACTAAAAAAGACAAGTATACGCAGCACGAGCATCCTTTTACTGATAGGATCTCACAAAAGGTAAGACTCTACTTGCACTATAATTGGATAGTTTATAAGTCTGTTACAATGAAATGCCTTAATTACATTAACGTGGGTTCCGGAGCAGGTTCTCCCGCAGCTGTGATCCTGAGAATCCTCCCATCTGCGCCAGAGTTCGTTGCTATAGGGCAATCCTTCTTGCAGTGCCCTATCTCCCCGCATTGGTGGCATGACTGGCTAGTACTAGCTTCGGTGATGGGATTGCGGTGTTTAGCCAGTGTTATGTGGACACGAGTGCCTTCCTCGTTACTCCACTTTGAAAATGGCTTCCTAAAGCGTTCAGCTTTATAACTACTCTTGTGTGTAGGGTTAGTCCCGATGGAAGGGACTTGAGTGATGGGTCATGCCGGTGCTCCACAGCCACAAGCATGGTGCCCTATGTTTAGGAAATCGCAACATTGTATCTCACGACAAGCCCCATGATGATGGAAACTACGCTTATCACACTTCGGGAGTTTTCCCTCGTATGGCCTGCTCGGTAAGGGAATGGCAGGGGTTTCCACTTGCTGCTATTGTATAGCCAGCCTTTAGGATCTCTTGCGTTCTTTCCAGGCTTGATGCTTTCGTTTCTGGTTCTCTGCTTTTCGGCTTTGCGAGCCTGTGACTGTTACTGTTTGGCGACTTCCTGGATGGATACCACGATTGGAAACATCATTCCCCTCAGCAGCAATGACTGTGCTGATAGCGCTACGGTGCGCAAGAACCGCGGTTACAGCAGCCACCACGACAGCTGTAACTGCTGTTTGAAAGGTAGCGGCGTCCATAGGAAAGGCGGAGGTTTCGTCGTTCGATTGACTACTTCTGGATGACGACATGATTCTTTAATATGAAAGATAAGGATTTTGTGAGCGTTTCTGGTTGACCCTTGATGTACTTAGATTGTTCATGAAAAGACTACGACTATGTTCTTGAAAGTTTGACCTACATCCCTATGATGCAGTCTTAGTACTAAGTGGAGGTGTGTTTATGAAGGGTTGACCTACATCCCTATGATGCAGTCCTAGTGATGAGTGAAAGTAAGTTTGGACACTGGTCTCAAGACGTTTGTCGTTCAAGCCGAGGTATCGATGGTTGGCGAATCACAGGATCCAACCACTAAAAGAGACTTGGAATGTCTCCGGAGCTAAATTACTATAGTCCAATGACTTGACTAAAGCATGATTCAGATAGACTCAAATGAAAGTATGATAAAAGTACTTGAATGAAGAATGACACAAGAGTTAGCCGGCTGACAATATCTTTGATATTCACGATGTAAAGGTTCGGGAAAATGACCTTGTAAGGGTCTTACATCATATCTACAGAAGATAGTTCTTGACAGTGTAAAGACCTAACCAAAGTACTTACGGTACAAGATAATTTCATAGAAAATGCCACTTCAGGCATAGACAGAAAAACATTCCTTTTTAACAAGGAAAATAAAGTAAAACATTTATTACTGGCGACGGTAATCCCTCTGGTGAACTCTTAGTTCATCCAGTTGACGTTCTACATCGAGTAGGTGTCTTTCGTACACCATCTGTCGTACTCGGAGTTCTATGACTTCGGCTCGGGATTCAGCTAGTGCCTGTCGCAGGGTTTCATGGTTTCACTAAGATCTCTCACGAGCATATTCTAGACAAATGGTGTGGAGGGTATGCATTCTCGCATTGGCGACAACTTCAATGATCTGATGTAGGGTTGTCCTGCCTTGAATATCATTTCGGGCCATTCTGCGGACCAGGATTGGCAAGCTTCTTTCTGTCGAGCCCCCATTGCTCAGGTCATAAAAGTTTCGATCACCATCAAATGGCATGGGATGATCTTGTCCATGGCTCCATGTTTCCAAACATTCCACCCATGGAGGCGTCGGGACATGAAAAGCCGGACGAGGGTCAGGAATTTGAACGGGAGCTGTCTGGGGTAGATCTTCAACCTCGGGTTCGGAATTAGCATCATCCGAAAGGTCTTCATCATGGTGATTATTCATAGGGATAGGATGATCATTTTCTGGCTCTTCTTCAAACCATCCAGCAATAACTTCGTTCGGAAGGAACAGGTTGTCGTGGGGATGGAGTCCAGCCATGTTATCTACGCGAGATTTGGGGTAAGAAAATAATTATTAGACGAAGTATCTAGATAATTATTTAGAAAATCTTCATCAGTTACATCTCTATTTGTGAGGTGCATACCAGTTATATGTAATCGAAATAGGATAGGCCTTCGAATAAGTGACCTTAACTCCATATTCACACAGAATAGGGGTGAAGTAAAATTTTCACAGATTCTCAGTCTATGACATCCTAATTACATACAGACTTAGTGTATCCACTTAGCAACTATCAACTTAGTAATGAAGATCCCTTTTTAGTTCTCAAGTATAAAGTACTTATAGTAACACCAAATACTCCTATAGTATTTTAATTTTTTTTTTAATGTTATGTTCTATTGTTCTCATTGTGGTAGGGTTGGTAACATTTTAGCATTGTTGCAACCACACAATTAAACTTAGGCACATGCTAGTCAACTCTCGGATAATATAGGTGATCAGGCTATATCTTCCCAGTTTTGACCATATGTCTCTAAGCCCACTTGTGTTGCCCAACAATCGTAATTCTTTTGTATTGTCCTAGTGACACTGATTTTAGTATGAATGCAGCACGTATACTTACTAAAATATTTTAATATTTAAAGTATAAACTCTGGGTCATAGTATTTTTAATCCCTTGTGTATTTATAGTTAGTATATCTTTTATGGGTTGATATACTTAATTCACTATAAACAATGCTCTGATACCAATTTGTCACACCCCAAAACCGAGAACGGCGGAAACGTTCTGGGGCGGAGGACGTCATGTACAATATCACAACAATGAAAAGTAGTAAACAAGCAACAACATTATCCATTGCATTAATAATAGAATTATTATACAAGTGTGTTCTGTCAAATTTTGATAAACACTAAAGCATAAATCAAAATGAAAGATGAATCTTCAACGAGCTCCATCTTCCCTAGTCCTTGCATCGGTACCTGTCTATGATGACCTGAGGATACAAGTAATTTTGAAAGCGAGTATCAGCTTTAAAGCTGGTGAGATCATAAGTATTTTAGTGTCTTAATTTGTATGTAAATACTTGTATGTATTTGAAATGTAAGTATTTGTATGTATACGAATTGTAAGTATTGAAAATGTAAATGAACTGTAAGTATGAAACTGTATATGAATTGTAAGTATGCACATGTTTGTAAAACAACTGTAAACATTTGAAAACCCTAGAAATCCCTATGATTCCTATAGTAACAAAAGGAGTCTTCTACCAAGACTTAACTGTTCTCATGTAGTCTTCTACCAAGACCTAACTGTTCTGAATGTAGTCTTCTACTAAGACCTAACTGTAATAGTATCACCCTTTGGTACTCGGGCAAATAACAATGTTAATTGAAGACATCCGTAGATGTACATTTACCTCTATTGCAAACAGTTGGGTATAGAAATAGTCAGTCCCCAAAAGTATACTTGTAATGGTATCAAACGTTGACATCCGTGGATGTGCTTTTACCTCTGTAGCTAACAAAGATTCTAGGAATGGTTAGTCCCGCAATGTATCCTTGGGTACTAGGATATTAATCCCAATCTATCTCGTCGATTGTGTGATTGAATCACAAGGTAAAGATAAGAATGAGGATTATATAACAGAATCTATACATATAAAATGTACTAGTAATTCCTGTAGGTGTACTCATGTACATGTGATCATGTAAACATATCTATGTAATAGTATAGTAATGTACTGTAATGTTCCACGTGTGCTAGCTGTAAGTGCGTGATCTCTCTCTATCTAGCATGTATAGTAATGCACTCGTTCTAGTATCATTGTATATGTTCTTATCTAGTATAGTTGTATATGTTCTTCTCTGGTATAGTCGTATATGTTCCTTTCTAGTATTGTTGTATATGTTCTCTTAGTAGTAAGTATTGACTCATAGTATGATATTGTGTCCTACTAATAGTTCTAGTATCTTGCTAAACTACCCCTATGGTAGTTTACTAGTAATCTAACTGGTATGTATGGACATGGATGTATACCCTTGCTACACAAGGGTACTGATTGAACTGGGAGACCCTTTATGACTACATATGTACACATGATATATAACTAATATTTAAACGACCTTTGGACGGGTACCCGATATCCCACCAGACCACATCTCAAGCGCGAAAAGGAAATAGGGTGGATAGCCTTCCTAAGTCTTTTAAACATTACTCATATAAATATATATATATATATATATATATATATATATATATATAGGCATGCAATTTATAATATAAAAGCATAAAGTAAGTTTTGTAAAACCTTTGAACATAATTATTATCTTAAGAAAAGATCGACTTGATGTCAATCATTAAAATATTTTGAAGGCATGGGTTTGATAAAACAGTTTAGTATAAAGAAACATTTGTTTGAAACGCAATTGTAAATAAGTTTGAAATGTAATATACAGAGTAAAATGTACAGTGTAATAAAGAGTTTAAAACATATAAAATGTTTATAAAAATTATTTGAAGAAAACTGGTTGGTAAAACGGCTAATGTGTAGTAAATCATTTGAATGTTACATATTAATCACATGTGATTGATATAATAACTAGCGTAATTCTACCTATTAATTACATGTGATTGATATAATAACTAGTATGATTCTACTTGTATCCCCCCCATAAAACATTTGAAAGTAGTTTAAAACATTATTTAACGGGTATGAACTCACCTGCAATAAGTGACTGGAATTGAACGGACTGTTATCGTAAGGAAGGATCGGACAAGTGCTTGGTGTCAAGTGACGTCTTTAGACACACACAATGATTCTAATTACACATGAAGACATATGTATATAAATAATTAGTGATTAAAACACTAATTATACAAGTATAAACATTTAAACGTGAGGAAAACACTTTTAGTCAAGTGCTAGGAGGCTAATGGGTTGCAACAAAGGAGTGTAATACCTCAAATGGGAGTTTAAGGTCTAATGACCATATTCTTTGGAGTTTACGGCCCAAGGGAGTAAACTCCTGGCCGTAAACTCTACATTGGGTAATTAATTGAGGCTTAAAGTTGGTACAACTCAAGTGGTAAATTGTTCCAAGGTTTAAACAAGTGTTTGGGCCTCTTTTTAACTCCATTTAGGAGTTCATGGCCTTGGGACCATAATCCATTGGAGTTTACGGCCGTAAACTCCCTTGGCAGGGTGGTTATGGTTTTTTCAAGTCTCAAACATTTCTAGGTAATGATCTATGTTGGGTTCTAGTCATAAGGAAGGATTTAGGGTGTCATTTGACCCCTTTATAGGTGTTTACGGCCCAAGAACTTGTCTTGGCCGTAAACTCCTTAATGCATGTGATTCCTTATGTTTTCTAGGCTATAAAAACTTTAGGGTACTTATCCTTATTTAAGCCTAAGCCTTAGGAAGTGTTTCAAAGCATTTTAACACCTAAACATGGAGTTCACGGCCCAAGAACTTCCTTGGCCGTGAACTCTCTTTTACCCTTGAATCTTAATTGTTTTCATGTCCTAAACATGTAATGTAGGCTTCTAGTTTGAGATCCGAGGCTTTGAGGGACATTGGGACACTTTTAGCCCTTAAAATGGAGTTTACTCCCCAAGAACGTTCTTGGGCGGTAAACTCCCGAATCTCACAGATTTGATAAGTAGTTGATGTTTCTATAACAAATCTAAGCTATATAACATAACTAGATCGAAGTACTCACAATTTGGGATAAAAACCCGAAGATCCGTGAGAGTGAATTTTGACTTTTCTCTAAATAGAATTCAACAAATGAACCAATTTGGTTCAGAATTCTATTTATAGTCCGGAGATATTTTTGGCATAAAATATTTTTATTCCTGGAATGAACTCTAATGTCCTAGAGTATTGGAATAGCAGTGTTGCACAAAACCCTAGTGCATCCACTCTCCTAATATCTCCTCAAGTGAAAATCCTGAAAACTGTCAAACTTATACTTGAAGTCTGAATTTTCACTGTAACTGTTCTACTTCTATTGGCTTCAAATGGTTTGTTCAGAATGGAAATTTCAGGTTGTCACATAGTATGAATCTGGAAAAATTTTGATTTGAACAGAAAAGAACTTTTAGATATTTTATAGAAAAAATCATTTACATGCACTATTAATAATGTACTTTGATCATCAAGCTCTTTAGCTTGGTGTTCATCACATGCATCACGGTTTGAAGACCATGCATGGACATATGTTTGTCATAGTGATGTTTTTAAAGGAAATACCTCAATGCATAAGGTGTATGAACCTTTAAAACTTGTAAAAATCTGAACTTTAGTGTTTGACATAGGTTTTGGTCCTCGGATTTCACCATTAAACAACATGCATGTTGTTCTTGGGTGAAACCATACCACCAACATCATCAAACTCGACATTCATGAACATATTCATGAATGTTCATAAAGAATGGTGTAGAAGGAAGAGAAATACAAGAAAAACCTTTAAAAACAAGAAGGAAAAGTAAGGAAGGGTGAAAGATTTTCGTGTATACCTTGAAGATTATCCTTGGAAGATGAAGATTTGAGTGTAGAGAGGTGTTCTTGACTGAAAATTTCGTGATTTTAGAGAGAGAGGAAGAAAGTTGAGAGTTGGAAGGGTGGAGTGTGAGAGAGAGTGAAGAGATAAGTGGAAGAGTGGGGAAGAAGTCTTAATGATTGAGTTTTGGGAAGAGAGAGAGCATGCAGAGAGGGGATGGTCAGATTTTGTGAGCAATAAAGCGTCCTCTCTCCTAAATTCAAACTTTATAAAACTCCCTCCTTAATTTTTATAAAACCCTAATTTCTATAAAAGTGTTTATTAAGGCAATTCCTGATTTATTTAAAAATCTTGTTTTTAACTAATAAATTATGATTAATGTATGATAATTTAAATTTCTATTTCATTGATTATCATCCATAATTTGATTAATAAAAATTTGATATTAGGAAGTTTATAGCCAATTTTATAAAGTTTTTTAAGCTTTAAGGTTTATAAATTTGGATTTTGGCTCTTAAGGATTTTTGGAACATTGTTTGATATTCACTATCATATTGGGATGAAATTAGAAAATTTTAATTTATTTTTAGGGTTTTATACCCTTTTTCAATTGTAACGAAGTTTGAAGTTTCATTCTAATTTTGGTATTGGCATTTCCTATTGTAGTTAAGAAACTTACTAGAATCGCAAGAGTCAAGTATATTAGTCCTAGATCTTAGTTAGATCCTAGTTTATGCAAGATTTTGACCTAATTTATACTACTAGGCCATGGCATGTTGTGCATGAATGGTTTTTATAAAGATGCATGAGTCCGAGAATGACTTGAATTGACAGTTGTCACAGTATGCCCCACTTAAAAAGAATTTCATCCCGAAAATCATTCTATGTCGTCGTTTTTCATCGCATCGGAAAAGTTGTGGATACTTTTCCTTCATGAAGTCCTCACGCTCCTAGGTGTACTCCGGCCCGCGTTTTGAGTTCCATCGAACTTTCACAATCGGAATCTTACTCCGCTTAAGTTGTTTTACCTCCCTGTCAAGGATTTCTATCGGTTCCTCAACAAAGTTTAGCTTATCATTGATCTTAATTTCCTCCAGGGGTACTATCAATGCTTCTTCGGCTAGACATTTCTTAAGATTGGAGATGTGGAATGTGTCATGAATGGTGCTTAACTCTTGGGGCAATTGGAGTTTATAAACGACCGGACCAATCCTTTCAATGATTTCAAAGGGTCCAACATATCTCGGGCTTAGTTTTCCTTTCTTACCAAAACGTACAAGCCCTTTCCAAGGCTACACTTTTAAAAGTACCTTGTCTTCAACTTGGAATTCTAATGGTTTTCGACGATTATCCGCATAATGTTTCTAACGATCTCTGGCGGCTTTAAGCCTATCTTTGATGATAGCAATCTTGTCAGATGTTTCCTGGATAAGTTCGAGTCTAGTCAATTGCCTGTCTCCGATTTCTGTCCAGCATAAGGGCGAACGACACTTGCGTCCATACAATGCTTCATATGGAGCACATTAGATACTCGTGTGATAACTGTTATTGTAGGAAAACTCAATTAGAGGCAAATGAGTATCCGAATTTCCTTTGAACTCTATGACACACGCTCGTAGCATGTTTTCCAATGTTTGTATTGTTCTCTCTGTTTGCCCATCTGTCTGAGGGTGGTAAGTTGTGCTCAAATCTATCTTGGTTCCTAGTGCCTTCTATAACATCCACCAAAATCGTGATGTAAAATGACTATCCCTATCAGAAATGATAGATAAGGGTACACCATGCAGAGAAACAATTTTGTCGATGTAGATTTGGGCCAATTTTTCCATCTTGAAATCTTCCCGAATGGGGAGAAAGTGAGCAGATTTCGTCAGTCGATCCACTATGACCCAAATTGAGTCATGACCTTTAGCAGTTCTAGGAAGTTTGGTAACGAAATCCATGGATATCTACTCCCATTTCCATTGGGGAATTTCGGGTTGTTGCAATAAGACGGATGGTTTTTGATGTTCAGCTTTGACTATTGAGCAAGTTAAACACTTCCCAACATATAAGGCAATATCCCTTTTCATTCCAGGCCACCAATAGTACTCTTTAAGATCCTTGTACATCTTATCCGCTCCAGGGTGGATTGACTATTTAGATCGATGAGACTCCTCTAGTACTATGTCTCCTAGATCGTTAACCCTTGGAATCCAAACCTTGTCCTTAAAATAACGAACTCCATCAGGTTTGGTTTCAAATCTCAATTCTAAACCATGTAAGGTTTCACCTGGAAGGTTTTCCTTGAATAACGCTTTCTCCAGGGCATCAATGATTTGAGATTTCAAGCTTGTCTGAATTACCATTCCCAAAGCTCTCACATGGGAAGGTTTCACTCTTTCTTTCCTACTAAGAGCGTTGGCTACTACGTTAGCCTTTCCTGTGTGATATCGTATCTCACAGTCATAATCACTAAACAACTCTACTCATCGCCTCTGCCGCATGTTTAACATTTTCTGATCTAGGATATGCTAATGGATTTTGTGATCGGTATAAATGGTGCACTTGGTTCCATACAAATAATGCCTCCATATCTTTAGAGTGAAAACTATTGCTCCTAGTTCTAGATCATGGGTGGTATAATTCTTCTCATGCGGTTTGAGTTGTCTAGAAGCATACGCAATGACCTTATCTTTTTTCATTAACACACATCCTAGTCCTTGATGAGACGCATCACAATACACTATAAAGTTCTCTGATCCTTCTGGTAAAGCCAGAATTGGTGCATTACACAGCTTGTTTTTCAGGATTTGAAACGCCTCTTTGTGTTTCTCTTCCCAGAGAAATTTTCTGTCCTTTTGGGTTAAAGATGTTAACGCTTGAGCAATCCTAGAGAAATTTTCAATGAAGCGTCTGTAGTACCCAGCTAATCCTAGGAACTGTCGTATTTCTGTCGGGGTTTTGGGGGCTTCCCATTTCTTGATTGCCTCAATCTTAGCTGGATCTTCATGAATTCCTCTTTCGCCGATCACATGACCAAGGAAATGTACTTCCCGAATCCAAAATTCACACTTAGTGAACTTGGCATACAATTTCTGCTCTTTCAACAGCTCCAACACTAGCTTCAGATGTCTATTTTGATCTTCTTTGGTTTGCAAGTAAACAAGTATGTCATCAATAAATACGATCACAAACTTGTCTAGGTATGGTCTACAGACCCTATTCATCAAATGCATGAAAACAACGGGTGCGTTCGTTAGTCCAAAAGGCATGATTAAGAACTCATAATGTCCATAACGGGTTCTAAATGTTGTTTTGTGAATGTCCCCTCCATGAATTCTTAGTTGATCATATCCTGACCGAAGGTCGATCTTTGAGAAGTAGGAAGCGCCCTGCAACTGATCGAACAAGTCATCTATTCGAGGGAGGGGATATCGATTCTTGATTGTCAACTTGTTCAGTTCTCTGTAATCAATGCACATTCGGAACGACCCGTCTTTCTTTTTGACGAATAACACTGGGGCTCCCTAAGGTTAAGAGCTTGTTCGAATAAACCCTTTGTCTAGAAGTTTTTGAAGTTGTCCGGATAGTTCTTGCATCCCGGATGGTGCAAGGCGATATGGTGATTTTGCTACCGGTGCCGCTCCGAGAATTAAGTCTATCCGAAATTCGACTTGTCTGTGAGGGGGTAGATTGGGCAATTCCTCCGGAAACACCTCGGGATAGTTTTGAACCACCGGAATCTCCTTGAGTTGCTTAGCTTCAGGTTCTATTTCTAGTACATGGGCCATGAATGCAATACAATTCTTCTTCAGGTACTTGTGAATCTTCATGCTTGATACAATGTTTAAACTTCTTCCTGGCTTCTCACCATATATGATAAGGGTTTCTCCATTAGGGAGAGGTACCCTAATGAATTTCTCATAACAACCAATGTCCGCTCTATTTTTGGATAGCCAATCCATTCCTACTATCATTTCAAAACTACATAGCTCTATAGGAATTAGGTCAATGCTAAAGAGTTTATCAGCTAAATTCAGAGTACATCCAGAAATAATATGATTTGCCCTAATTTCATACCCATCAGCAAGTTCAATAGCATAAGTATTTCTCATCTTTCTCGATTTCAAGTCAATTAACGGTCTAAATGCTCAAGAAACAAAACTCCTATCTGCTCCCGCATCGAATATTACTGATGCAAAATGGTTGTTCAGGAGAAATGTACCTGTTATCACCTCAGGGTTCTGACGAGCTTTTTCTGCACCAATCACAAAGGCTACACCTCTTGGTCGCCCACCTTGATTTCCTTGGAAGTTTTGCCTGGCTTGGCCTTGTCCATTGTTACCAAGCCCCTTGTTCAGTTTGGGACATGCTCTACGGAGATGATCAGTACTCCCGCACTCGTAACATGCCCTTTTCCCCTCCTTATTCAGCTTACAATACTTCGAGTAATGGCTTGTTTGTTTACAGTTTTGGCACACTGGGAAAGCTCCCTTGTGATGGAATTTACATTTATTGCATTTCGGAAGCGATCCTGAGTACTACTTTCGCTCATGCACTTCCATGACTTCTTGTTCCTGAGTTTTCACTAGTTCTTGCTCCTGGGCTCTTACCATAAAGTTTCTTGAGACTTTCTGCTTCCTCCCTGATCTGCTGGTTTCCTCTTTCTACTAGATTTTTCCTTTGTCGATACTCCCATCCTTATCACATCATTGGTTAGTCGATTTTCTAGACTTACTGCACTCTGAATAGTAGTTGGATTTACGGAAGTCACCATTCCCTGTATCTCTGGTCCCAGACCCCAGATGTAACGATCTATCTGTTTCTCCTCAGGAGTAACCATGTGAGGTACCAATTTTGCTAGTTCATGAAATCAGACTGTGTACTTCTCTATTTGTGTTCCAACCATAGAATGGATACAGAACTCAAATTCAAGCTTCTGAATTTCATCCTTGGGACAATACTTCTCTATCAGCAGCTTCTTTAGGTCTTCCCAAGTTAGTCGATATGCCGCTGCACGACCTTGGGTTTGCACTAGAGTATTCCACCAGGTCAATGCCCTATCTTGGAGTAGACAAGTTGCATACTCGACTTTGTTGTGCTTGAGGCATTTGCTAATGTGAAGGACCGACTCCATGCTGTCAATCCATTTCAGCAACCCGACCGCACCTTCCTTTCCGTGGAACTCCTTAGGTTTACAAGCCATAAAGGACTTGTAGTTGCATTCTCTTTCATTTTTTCCCTGGTTTCCTCCACTACTTCCTTGGTTAGCATTAAGTCCCGCGGTTACTTGAGTAACCATGTTTGGGATTGCTGCCATGAGTTGTTGTGCTACAACTTGAGCAACATCGGAGGTTTCGTTCTGTGCGTGCCCGCGATTAGGCCTTCCTGAAATGGTTCTAAGACACAAGAGTAGAAATACGTATAAATACATAAAATAATGTATAATATTTAGTTCACTATTATTTTGAAAACCATAAGTGTTTTCAAATTAATGGTTTGCATCAATACTAGGCATATAGATTTTAGAAAGGAAACAAAAGAAAATTCTTTTTATTCGACCATTGACTAAGTAAATTCTAGGGTTTGACCTGATAGTAAAAGTTTTCAAACATAAAATAAACTTCTCATCACCATTTGAAATAGTCTTAAAACCAAAAAAAATATGAATTCCCAAAATAAAATTTAAAATTTTTTTCCCCAAAAGACACCGAACATGGGTTTACGTTTCATGACAAAATAAAATAAAATACTGAAAGCAGAACCAAATGCTAATCGCTATCCCAACAAGAAACATCAACACCACAATTAGTAATAGCCCTCCAAGCACATAATATGTCGCCATCGCATGACCTGCCTCTCGTCTAGCAGCACTAGCAGTGTCAGTAGCCTCCATCGAATGTTGAAACAGGATTTCCATCCCTGTCATCACTTCATTCAATACCTGCTGATGTCTAGCTATCACAGCGAGGCTGTGACGTAGGTCCGCTGCCATCAAATGCATCCTCCGGGGTCATACCTGGCTGCCTGACAGGTATCCCTATGACTCGTTCTGGTGGGGGTGCTCTCGGTCCTGCAATGCTGGGTCGTACCCTGCTAGGTCCTGCCGTGCCAAGTCCTGCTGTGCTGGTGGCTATCCTTCCTGGAATGGGAACACTCTTCCTCGCCGTCCTCCGAATAAGAAGCCCATAAAGTGGTGGCTGTGGAAACATCGAAGTAGGCGATGCCTCGCGTCGCTGACTCGAGGCATTGTCATTGCTGATCTCCACCGAGTTTCCTGTATCTTCCGTGTCTTCCGAGGGGTCTTCCTCCACCGAGGCGGGGGGATCACGTCGAGGGATAACAGTGACGTAGCCGGACTCATCAGCTGAGGCGGTAGCGTGAGAAGATGACGATGTCGACATAGTGGACTGAGACGTAGTTTCAATGAGATATGAAATAAATGACAATGCATGCCTATAATATGCAATGCTTACACACACCAAAATTAACCTTTTGAATTTTTGAAATAAAGTTTTCTCAAATATTTTTGTTGAACATATTCCCATTATAATTAGCTCAGGCTTTGTATAAATCTTCCCTAAATTAAACATAGGTGATCAGGCTATGCTTAATTGAGGTCCAACGATACAACTCCCTACCTAATTATACTAGTAATATGTTTGATCTAGAAAGAATTTCTTTATAAGTTTTGGTTATAGGTTGTGTTTTCTTACAGAAAAAATGATGTTCTCTATAACTTTAGCTCTGATACCACTTTTGTCACACCCCGGTAAAGCGGAAACGCAAGATATGACAGCGATAACGGTTTCATTGCAAAAGATAAATATACATCACCATAGAAATATTCAAAAGTTTACAACCCATAACTTAATAGAAACAAGTACAAGTTTTTCCAAAATAACATTGTTCAAAATATAACTTCATAAATAACTTCAACACGATGCAGCATGCTCTATGATGATGAATCTTTATATCCACTTACTAATGATTTCCTGAAAAAGCATGTAAGACGAGCGTCAACTATGAAAATAGTTGGTGAGTTCACAAGTTTATAAAATCAAGATTTGGAATATGGCTTTTCATAAATACAAGTACATTGCTTTAATGAGAAACAAAGTTGATTACTATTATTGATAACAAGTTTACTTCTATAACGAGAAACGAGTTTGTATGTGTATGAGCAAACAATAAGTCTCAACCAAACTTATGACTGAAGCCCTATCGAGATCTATGCTTATCGTTCCATAGATGAATATGGTATCATGCACTCCAGCAATAGGGCGAGTGAGGAGTTGTCAATTCCTAATAGCGCTATCCATAATGACCGTTGGCTCAAAGAGTTAATGGTTAGAGATAAGGGAAGGGCCTTAGTACGATAAGTTCTCATGTTCCGTGTTGCATAGACATACATAGAGAGACATAGCAATACAATAGTAATCATGTTTGATACAAATCAATTTAAATACAACAAGCAAATAATAGTTTTTCTGGACATGCTTTTCCACCCCAAAACATAAAAACTGAAAATAGGGGGTGTGTGAATACTCACAATGTTTCAAGTAGATACAAGTGGTGCATCAGAATACACCAACGTCTTAATACCGGGATCCTACGACATTAAACACACACTAGTGAGTTTCTATGTCGAAATCTAATGCTAATATACTAAACTCTACAAATAGTGAAATGCCAATTTATGTTCTAATATTGGATTTTATATTAATGGTTACACTTTTTCTGAAATGATGAAATTCTACAAGTCATGCGATTAATACAACTTTGGGATATTAATTTTCCAGATTTAGTAATATAAATTTAATGGTGTTTCAACTCATTTAAAGGTGTTTTAAATTCCTAAAAATGTAAAATATTATCAAACAATTTCCAAAAATTGTCAAACCTTGTATTTTCATTCTAAATACAATAGAGGTTTTCCAGAAAAATTTCCTTGAATTTTTGATATGGTTAACTATTTTCCAAATGTTTTTTAGCCTTCATAACAACATAAATTCACGAAAAATAGCATTCAAAGGATAAAAATTCTCAAACTTTTTATTTTACTGCTATTACACATTACTAAATTGGGGAAAATATAAAAATGGATTTTCAAACTGTTTAATTATATTTTATGATTTTTGAGTATTTATTCCAATAAAAATTGAAATAAATAGAAAACTGTTTCCAAAATTACCCAAACTTTTTATTTAACTGTTATTAAACATAACTAGGCTGGGAAAAATATAAAATATATTTTTCAGTGGGTATTTCTATTTTTCCTTGTTTTATCCCCTTAAATAATCATCAATTGAAGAATAAATAATAAACAGTTAAAATAAATTACCAAAATTTTTTGTAACATTATCTACGGTTTAAGTAATTTGGGAAAAATACCAAAAGTGGTTTTCATATTGTATAATCTGATTTTGGGTATTTATGTGTATTTGAGTGTATTTAAGTGTATTTAACATTAGAAAATAGGAGAAAACTAGTATACAGTAGAGAAAAATCATCAACATTTTTATGTAACTTCCTAATGTACAACATGATGTTCTGGTAAATTTTCTTGAACTTTGAATAATCAGAACTATTTTTCCCATTTTTAGGCCATTATAATTACCAAAATTTGGGAAAAATATAAAGACATGATGAAAATGTCTGAAATTATTTTTATGAGTCTCCCACCACAGGTAAGAGCTGCGAAGGTTGTTAGATACAATTTTTACACTCTCTAAAGTGGTTTTGTGATTTATTGCACCCAAACAAAAAGAAAATCGAAAATCATACTAAAATGCAACATAAATCGATGAAATTTAATGAGAGGTCATTATTCACCATAGGGGTCATCCACGAATTTATTCCGGATTTATAGACCTCTGGAAGTTTTTATGTGATTTATGCCCTTGTTTTCTTGCAACAATTTTAATAAATCAAGGAAATGATAAAAACTCTTGGGATTTTCCAGATGTTCATATTACCTTAGTGGGAATCTGAAAAAAATTTGATTTGAACAGAAAAGAACTTTTAGATATTTTATAGACAAAATCATTTACATGCACTATTAACAATGTACTTTGATCATCAAGCTCTTTAGCTTGGTGTTCATCACATGCATCATGGTTTGAAGACCATGCATGGACATATGTTTGTCATAGTGATGTTTTTAAAGGAAATACCTCAATGCATAAGGTGTATGAACCTTTAAAACTTGTAAAAATCCGAATTTTAGTGTTTGACATAGGTTTTGGTCCTTGGATTTCACCATTAAACAACATGCATGTTGTTCTTGGGTGAAACCCTACCACCATCATCATCAAACTCGACATTCATGAACATGTTTATGAATGTTCATAAAGAATGGTGTAGAAGGAAGAGAAATACAAGAAAACCCTTTAAAAACAAGAAGGAAAAGTACGGAAGGGTGAAAGATTTTCGTGTATACCTTGAAGATTAGCCTTGGAAGATGAAGATTTGAGTGTGGAGAGGTGTTCTTGACTGAAAATTTTCGTGAGTTTAGAGAGAGAGGAAGAGAGTTTAAGAGTTGAAAAGGTGGAGTGTGAGAGAGAGTGAAAAGAGAAGTGGAAGAGTGCGGAATAAGTCTTAATGATTGAGTTTTGGGAAGAGAGAGAGCATGGGGAGAGGGGATGGCCAGATTTTGTGAGAATTAAAGCCTCCGCTCTCCTAAACTCAAACTTTATAAAACTCCCTTCTTAATTTTTATAAAACCCTAATTTTTATAAAAGTGTTTATTAAGGCAATTCTTGATTTATTTAAAAATCTTGTTTTTAACTAATAAATTATGATTAATGTATGATAATTTAAATTTCTATTTAATTTATTATAATCCATAATTTGATTAATAAAAATTTGATATTAGGAAGTTTATAGCCAATTTTATAAAGTTTTTAAGCTTTAAGGTTTATAAATTTGGATTTTGGCTCTTTAGGGTTTTTGGAACATTGTTTGATATTCACTATCATATTGGAATGAAATTAGAATATTTTAATTTATTTTTAGGGTTTTATACCCTTTTTCAATTGTAACAAAGTTTGAAGTTTCATTCTAATTATGGTATTGGCATTTCCTATTGTAGTTAAGCAACTTACTAGAATCGTAAGAGTCAAGTATATTAGTCCTAGATCTTAGTTGGATCCTAGTTTATGCAAGATTTTGACCTAATTTATACTACTAGGCCATCGCATGTTGTGCATGAATGGTTTTTATAAAGATGCATGAGTCCGAGAATGACCTGACTTGACAGTTGTCACACAGTTGGTTAAGATGGTTTGGGTGTATTAGTGGATTGAGAAGGAAAAATGGAAGTGAATGGTTGATTGAGGATATGTTCGAAGGTTGGTGAAATAGTGGTTGACGTGAGAGGAATAGTAGATGTTGGTGTAAAGATAATTGGACCTTGATATGCATCTTTCGAACCTACTTCACCCATGTTGATATTTGCATCCGTATCAGATACGTGTGCAGGGATGCCTGAAGTTTGAACCTCCACAAAAACTGACTTGGCGATCGAAACTTCGGGTGGTATGATATAATTTTTCTCATGAATGGAACTCGCAATGATAGTAGTGAACTATGGAGTTTTTGGGATTCGTTCATCTTCATCTGTAGACTCAGTAGATAAAACAAGCTTGCGATTCTTCTTTATCTTCTTTATCTTCGATTGTGACAAGTGTTTTGCCATATCTTCTGCTACTCGTTTCTTGGACCCGGGAGAAACAGGAGCATGTACATCACGAATTAAAACCCCTTAGTGAGTAATTTGAGGTTTTCGAACCAACTTTTGTGATAATGACTTTCGTTTGTGGGTAGACTTCATCTTGATTCTTCGAAACATCCCAATTTTCGAAGGAATAATAACATTTTCTTGAGTCTCGTCCACCATTGGCTCAACCACATTTGTTTCATCAACTATCACTTCAACATTGTCAGTCAGCTTCTTTGGAGACTTAGAGGATTTCGAACCCTTTTTCATTTGTTAAGATGAAGCAGGAGCAACCTTCTTTGATTTTTTTGATTTCTTTTCTTCCCGTGGCAACAAAATTCTCGTTGGAATTGATGAATCGATTGTTTTTAGGTAGGCAACAAAAACTGGATTCTTAGGATCCACCCTTTTAAGCATCGCATCAGGAATCCGAGAAACTTGTGGAAATTCACCGGCATCGTCAACAATCTCCTTCAGAAAGTGATAATCGTGAAAAGTAACCTCCTCTTCTTCATTTGAAACCAAGATGCCTTCCTTATTGTAAAAATGTTGCAGAATAAGGCTCCAGTATCGGGCACACAAAATGCCATGAATAGCATCCGTATGTTCTAAACCTTTTTGGAATTCCTTCCATAACCGTGTAGAGTAATCAGCTAGAAGATCATAGTATAAGCCTGCCACCATGGTGTAAACCTCCATCCTTCCTTTGTCTAACCCAACTTTTCTTCCGTTTAAACAACGTAGAAAGATCCTAAACTAGAAATTCCATAGTTTTGGAAGTCTAGACTTCTTAAAATCACTTATTTTTTACAATGGGGGTTGATGTCCCATTTCATTAAACAGATGAATAATTTGTGGAAATTAAAATTCAACAAAAGGAGGGGTATTCGGAATATCAAGAATCTGGAAAAATAGTTTCTTGGAAAGCCTAACCTTTTGTCATTAATCAGGAGAAAAGTAATCAAATCAGAGGCTTTGTATAATGTGGTAGTAGATCCTGCTTAAGAAAGCCAGGATATCAGAACAGAAAAAGAATTGAACATGGCTTTGGATAAAACGGAGTGTTTTAAAGCAACTATAAGCATATTGAATTCTTCTGGACATTGAGAAATTTCACCATTGACATAATAATTTCTATATTTAATCTTCATTACTGGAGCAGAGGAAATATCTTCAGTTGAAGGATCAATGTGAGCAGCAGTTGTCATTGTTAGGGTTTGAAGAGTGAAGAACAGAGAATTTAGGAATGTTTGAGTTTGATCGCATAAACGTAGAAAGTAATCTTGAACCCCCTTTTATAAGTAACACTGAATGAATTGAATTTGAAGTGGGATGCATTTAATGATATCCGACGTGGCACCTTGAAAATCGGACCATTACTGCGGAAAGGTAGCCATGCGTCAAAAAGTAACTGTCAGTTCTCCTAGAAAACCGGACAGAATACTATACGTCATGGATAAACAGCCTGTCATTATCCCCCCCAAGAGAATTGTAACCGTTAGAACCCTTCAAATGGAAGCAAGGCTCTTTCACTTTTGGGATTAAAAGCGAAGTCATATGCCAGATGTTCGAAATCATCAGCCTGAGTTGGTACTACTCAGAACCTCAAGGATTTCGTGCGTGCAGTGTTCCAAAGAAAGTTAGACAAGAAACAATTTTTTTTTTTTTTTTGGAATGTAGTGATGTCAAAAATGCAATTTGACAAGAAGGCAGTTAAACCCCAGGAAAAGGTTGCTTCGTTAATCATCAAGAGAGATGATCAACAGCTTGTGTATGTTCCCGTGAAATACAATCCAATACTTTTTAATAAGTATCAAAGGGATTCTTTTGAAAATGCTTCGTGGGTAGGTTCAAAATTTCGTTACATGTCAACCTAAACATAAGGTGATAAAGTGTAACAGAAATTACTTGTTTGACCAGTGTAGTTAGTGACAAGTTGGCTTTGAAAATTTTTAACATAACTGGGACATTCGAATGAAACTCACACTGAAATCATATTCATGAAAGAAATTTGTGTACTGGATCTTGTTAGGTAATAAACATCGTGGGTGTCAGGTGTTTGATGAAGACCACTCATTCGAAATGAATATGATTTGAAGTTTCGAACCTTGGTACAAAAACAAAAGTTTCGTATATATCTGGAACAATGTTCCTCGTCAATTCCTTAATTTTCAAGATGTTTGGGTTTCACTTTCATCACGGACTCATGGTGTCAGATCATAAACACAGAGTTGTTATATATCTAAGTCTCGATGGGTTTGATCAGAGACCCCTCGGACATATGTCATTGTGTGTGATCGTGTAAGAATATTATGGATGAAAAAGATTGGTATAAGACCCAAAAAGTACCTTTGTTATGTTTTGGACCAAACAGAAAACCCTTTACTCAGTTTGAGAAGAGTAAGGTAGCTCAGAGACTAATGTGAATATAAGCCTGATTAG
Source organism: Lactuca saligna (assembly GCF_052625555.1). Taxonomy (NCBI): domain Eukaryota; kingdom Viridiplantae; phylum Streptophyta; class Magnoliopsida; order Asterales; family Asteraceae; genus Lactuca; species Lactuca saligna. Next base: position 90,930,044 of record NC_136421.1, read on the forward strand.
GAAGAAATTTTCGTATGAAAACTTTCATTAAGGCTTTCGTACACACACATTGAGTCATGGAGGCTTTGGACAACATGCAGTAGCATGCTTCTAGGGACATCCTAACTAGTTCGAATAATAAGAAACATATTGATTCATACGAATTTTTTTTTTACCTGAACCTTATACTGCTTGCATTGTCCCCTATGAATCATCATCATAATCTGCAATAAAATTCTAAAAATAAGTAAAAATATTTTTGTTGTTTTTCAAATTTTTCGAAAATAAAGACATAACAAAATAAAATGTTGTTGGATTTTTGATTTTTCAAAAATTTAGAAAAACAAAACAAAAGAAAATCTTTTTGTATTTTTAATTTTTCAAAAATTTAAAAAACAAAACAAAAGAAAATCTTTTTGGATTTTTGATTTTTCGAAAATTTAAAAAACAAAACAAAAGAAAATCTTTTTGAATTTTTGTGTTTTCGAAAAATTGACAAGGAGACTGAATTTGTTGCAAATAGACGAATGTTTGTCATTTCTTTAAGAGTAACAAATATACAAATTCGAAGCGTTCGAAGCGTTGACTATGAACAGTAACCACTACCTCAACGCTGAAAATAAGTAACAAACGTACGAATTCAAAGCGGTCGAAGTGTTGACCATGAACAGTAACCGTTGAATACTGAATGACTTTGCTTTATATTTTATACAGCCCCCTTATTCATTCTTTGTCACCCATCATTCTTCTTTTTCGCATGGAACAAAATTCCCATCGATCATTCCAAGCCCTTTTATTATTCTCACAAATGACTTTTCATCCAAAGGTTTCGTGAAAATATCAGCTAACTGATCAGTTGTTTTCACAAAATGTACTTCAATGTTCCCATCCTCCACGTGATCTTTAATAAAATGATAACGAAGAGCTATGTGTTTAGTCTTCGAATGTTGCACAGGATTATGACAAATTCTTATTGCACTTTGAGAATTACAATATAATGGAATCTTTTTCATATTAATTTCATAATCATGTAATTGACTTTGGATCCATATTATGTGCGAAGTGCAAGCAGTAGCAGCCACATATTCTGCTTTAGCTGTGGAAATTGACACACACGTTTGCTTTTTCAACTGCCAACTGACTAATTTGCCATCAAGAAATTGACATCCTCCACTTATGCTTTTTCGATCAAGATTGCAACCACCCAAGTCTGCATCTGAGTATGCTTGAACGAAGAATCCGGTTTTCAAAGGATACCATAATCCTAACGAAAATTTTCCTTTAAGATAACGAAAAATATTCTTCACAGCAGTTAGATGTGGTTCGCATGGATTAGACTGATACTTGGCACAATTACACACAGAAAACATGATATCAGGTCTACTTGCTGTAAGATAAAGTAATGAACCAATCATGCTCCTATGCAACGTTATATCAATAGCAGGTTTGTCTAACGATGGTGTTAGCTTTATGCCTGTTACCATTGGTACACGAAGCTTTGTGCTATTCGTCCGTCCAAACTATTCTAGCAAATTTTTCGTATATTTTTCCTGATTTATGAAAATCCCTTCTTTGTTTTGACGAATATTCAAGCCAAGAAAATTATTGATTTTTCCCATCATGCTCATTTCAAACTTGCTTTTCATCAAATCTTCGAATTCTCTAGACAAAGCAGGGTCAGTCGAGCCAAAAGTAATATCATCAACATAAATTTGAACAAGCATAAGATTATTCCCCACTTTGTTTCGAAATAAAGTGGGATCAACAGATCCTTGTTTAAATTTAGATTGTTTTAAAAAGGATGTAAGAGTTGCATACCATGTTTGTGGTGCTTGTTTCAAACCATAAACTGCCTTATCTAAAACATAAACATGATTAGGATATTCTTCGTTAATAAAACTTGGAGGTTGTTCCACATAAACAGTTTCTTCAAGCTCTCCATTTAAAAGTGCACACTTCACGCCCATTTGATAAACATCAAAATCTTTGTGAGCTGCATAAGCTAGAAATATTCGAACCGCCTCGAGTCTTGTAACAGGGGAAAAAGTTTCTTCATAGTCGATTCCTTCTTGTTGTGAATATCCTTTTAAAACAAGTCTGGCTTTGTTTCGAACAATATTTCCATCTTTGTCGGTTTTATTTTTAAAAATCCATTTTAACCCGACAATCGAAATATTTTCAGGTTTAGGAATTAATCTCCAAACCTTGTTTCGTTCAAATTCTAACAATTCAGATTGCATTGCAACAACCCAATCTGAGTGTTCCATTGCATTCTTAACTGTTTTTGGTTCAACTTTAGATATGAAAACATTAAACATGCAAAATTCTTGATGAGTATTCAATACCTCATTTTTTGCACGAATTCGAGCTCTTGTCATAACTCCCTCTTGTGGATTCCCAATTACTTGATCCTTTGGATGAGCTTTTTTCCATTTTTCCATTGGTGGATATGCTGGATCAAATTCCAAAGGTGCATCTTCATATATTTCATCATTTTCTGAGCCTGCATTCGAACAAGCATCATCAACATTATGCTCCCTTTCAACAACATGCTCCCCCTCAACTTCAGTATTCATTTGATCTGTCTCCCCCTCGAAAGAATGCTCTTCATCATTTACACTATTCGAATCCAATTGCTCCTCCTCCACTGGATTGTTTTGCATACTTTGGCGTTGTTGTGAAGTTGATGTAGATTCACCAGTTAACTTTGCAAATTCTGGTATGTGATTATTATGAGCATGAACTTCAGCATCAACTGCAAAATCTAAAATACCAAAAATCAAATCATAATTAATATCATATATTTGTATAGTTTCAGTTTCAATTTAAGTTTCTTGCAAAATTGGATGATTTGAAAATGTATGCTCATTTTGTTTAATATAGTAATCATCAAATGTCAGATTGAAAGTTTCTTCCACTTTTCGTGTTTGCTTATTTAACACTCGATATGCAACAAAGTTTTGTGAATATCCAAGAAAAATCCCTTCATCAACTTTTGCTTGAAATTTCGAAAGATGATCCTTGAGATTCATAATAAAGCACCTACATCCGAAAACATGAAAGCACTTCACATTAGGTTTACGATTATTCAAAATTTCTTATGGTGTAATATTAAACCGAAGATGAATAAACGATCTATTTTGAGTAAAACATGCAGTTGAAACAGCTTCAGCCCATAGATATTGAGGTAAATTCACATATGCCAATATGGTTCTTGCTGCTTCTCATAATGAGCGGTTCCTTCGTTCTACAACACCATTTTGTTGTGGTGTGTATGAAGATGAAAAATTATGCGAAATCCCTTTATTTACCAAAAATGAATCAAGAACATTGTTCTTAAATTCAGTTCCATGATCACTCTTGATTTTTCGAACAATTTTCTTCAACGTGGTTTCCATCTTTTTGATGAAGTCAATCATGATTTGTGCAACTTCAGATTTGAGCCTGAGAAAATAAACCCACGTAAATCTAGAAAAATCATCAACAATAACTAGAATGTACCGTTTATTGTTGAGAGTTGAAAGAGTCGAAGGACCACACAAATCAATATGTAACAACTCCAAAGGTGCAACAATTTTCGAATCAATTGTGATTGGATGACCTTGTTTATGTTGCTTGCCAACTTCACAAGCTGCACATAAAGAATCATTGTCAAATTTAAGTACAAGTAAACCTCTTACCAGATCTTGTACCACAAGTGTATTGATGTTTCGAAATTTGAGATGTGAAAGTCTTCGATGCCATAACCAGCTTAAATCAGATGTAGCTTTCGAAAGAAAACATACTACTGGTTTGCCTACAACTTGATTGATGTCCAGAGTAAACATGTCACCTTTTCTTTTAGATTTTAGTAATATTTCTTTTGTGTTAACATTCGAAATAACACTTCCTTCTTCATTAAAGACAACTTGATTGCTAGTGCCCACCACAAGTTGAGAAACACTAATCAAGTTATGTTGAAGACCTTCAACATATGCAACACCATTCACTGTGAATTGTCCATTTGTGATTTTCCCATATCCCTTGACTTGACACTTCTGATTGTTCCCAAACTTTATTACTCCAGCATTTTTGAGACATCGAAAATCTCTTAAATTCTCCTTCTTCCCAGTCATGTGACGAGAGCGACCACTATCAATGTACCACTTGTTATCATATTGCTCGTCACATAATACCTGCAATTAATGGAAAAATTTAGGTACCCAAGGCTTTTTGGGTCCTTGGAAATTACATTTGAATTTCGAATGAAATGAAGAACTTTTAACCCAATCACAAACTTTTGTTTTGAGACTATTAATTAAGTTTACTTCGTCATTTAAAGGAACTGAAACATAAGTGTTTGATAGTTTCGAATGTTCTCTGACTACCCTTCGCTTTTTGAGTACGTGACTGAACTGGCTTTGGTTTTGTGACTGTCTCCAAGCTTTGACCGAGATATTCGAATCCTTAGATGATGAGCTACCATTGGAAGAACTATTGACATACTTTTCGTATGCTTCATGAATTTGCTCTTTTGAATATTTATTCGACTGATACATTTTTCCTTTTCCTTCAAACCAATGATCAATGTTCTTTCTTGAAGTCATTCCTTTTTCCCGAGACATCCTCATAGTTTCTTTCTTTGTGTAATTAGGAAAATTTGGCTTTTGAGGTATAAAATCAACTTTGGGTTTTGTAACATAAGAGTAAGCATAGGATGAATCAACACCTTTTTGAAAAACTTTTTGATATGAGTTAGATCTTTTCGAAAAATCTCTTGATTTGTTCATTTCAGTTACTTTCAAAAACCTTGGTTGCTTATTTACTTCAGACCTTGTTTGTTTTGAAAAAGAAGCATTTGTAGTATTGAAAATATTTTTGGTTGATTGTAATTCAGACATCTTTTGAGACTCGATATTTTGCCAAAACATTTTCTTTCTTGCTTGTCTTTTTGAAATGTTGTTTTCCTTCGAAAATTTGTCAATTTTATCTTTAAATTCCTTAGAGTTTAATTTGACAACTTTTTCTTTTTCCTTTTCAACACGTATTATTTTCTCTTTTTCAATTGTTGATTTTTCAACCCATTGTTTTTGTGGTTTTTGTCTTTGAAAAACATACGAATTCTTTGTTAAGTTGTTTTCAACTATGTTTTGATTTGCGAAAAAACCTTCCTCGGTTGTTTTTGAATTATCCTCCTTTACCATCTTCTTTAACTCTGGTTTAATGTTCTCAACATTTCCTGTAGTTACAAAAACTTGATTTGGAAAAATGACATCATCTGTGCATTTGAAATTTGGATAAACCACCGTGTTAGTTTCAAGATAATGTTCGCGTTTTTCATTCATTACTTTTTCGAACTTTTGTGTATCACCAAACACTTGATCAACAACTTTTCATGGAATTTCTTCTTCCTTTGAGGATGCCTTTTCTTTTGAAACTTTCTCAACCTCTTCATCATCACTATCATCAGTTTGGTAATTTTTGAGATCCACAAAGTTCATTTCACTAACTTTCGAAGTTGAGGGTATATCAGTTTCATTCTCAACCATCAAATCCTTAAATTTTTCTTTCCCTTTAGAATTCGAAGCAACATTAACAATAGACAACTGAGAACAATCAACATCTTCAAGCTCACTAATTTCACTAATATTGTCAGAATTATCTTCAATATCAGCAAAATTAGATTGAGAATCAGATGTTGAATTCTCAGTCTTTTTCAAAATGTGAATTTGTTAGGATTTAGTCAAAGTATCATTTACAATGTTAACTAAATCATCTAAATCAAGACATTCATCAACTTTGACTATTCCATATCTATACTTATCATTCAGAACTTTGTTAAAGTTGGCTATTTCCTTTTCACAATCATATCAAATGTTATCTAATTTAGCTCTTTCATAAGCTAAAAATGGCAGCAATTTTCTATGTTGTTCTTTACTGATTTCGCATGAATGATGAAGTTCAGTTATTTTTCTATACAATCTTTTAGCAGCATTACAGTAAATGTTCCTCTCTGTGAATAACAATTTATTATCACTAGACAAATTGTCTCTATCGACCATGATATTAGTTATTTGAAGTTCTAAACAATCTATCTTAGTGATTTTCGAATCTAATTTCTAATGAGTCTATATCAACTGCATAGACAACATCTTAGCCTCATTGCTAGCAGATACCACAATCGAATCAAAATAAGTAACAATTTCATCAAAGGATACTAATTCAGAATTATAAGCATGTACTGGAATATTGAAAGATTCAAGAATATTTTGTACCTTTGTGGTCATTGGAGATTTGTCAGCTGCTTTTGATACGAAGCATCTCCCATGCACTTCGTATGTCTCCTCCTCAGATTCCTCCTCCATTTTTGCAAACATTGCTCCATGGGTAGGATTTCGCATTTCCTCATCATCTGATCCAGATGAACAGATTTGATAAGTACCTTCTTCATCCTCATTTGCACCCTTTGCAACTAGAGACAAATTTTTGGCTTTCGCACGAACCATCTCCAACTTCTCAGCATAGTACGCCTCATCCTTGACTTTATTCTTTCTTTCATCTTTCTTTCAATGCATGTAGTCATTAGCAAGATGACTGACACCATTACAATAATGAAAATCAATTCCAGCATCTCTCTTTAGCTTTTTTCAGTCTTTCCCTCAACAGGCTTCGTATCTTTCATCTCTTCCTTCTTTTTCTCTTCCCCAACACTTTTAGACAGAAAGTTTCCTTTTATCTCAAATGACTTTACCTTCGAATTCAAAGGCTTTTAGAAGAACTTTTCACACGATTGTTTGAATAAAAAGCAATTGCCTCATCATCTGAGTTCATGATGAACCCTTCATCTTCATCAGAAACATCTTTCTTAGCATCCCTTTCAGAGATCTTCCAAACCAAAGCTAGTGGACCTCCCAAAATAGCCTTCGATTCTTCAGCTATTTCGATCACTTCGCTTTCATGAGTCTTCAGTTGATTGTACAAATCATTCAAGGTTGACGTATCAAAGCTCTGTTGATTCTTAACCATCATGCTCACACCACACCACTCCTTACGAAGTCCTATCACAAAAATAAGATTGAACTCCATAGCAGATCTGGTGATTCCATATCGATTGCATCGATAGATCAATTCATTAAAACGATCGTAATAAACTTAAATAGTTTCACCATCTTTTTATCAGAAGTCCTTCAGTTCCACTAAGCATTGTTTCACAGAGTTAACTTTTGTCTTCTCACTTCCCTGAAATTTTTCCTTGAGATTGTTCCAGATTTCCTTTGCAGTTGTACAACTCCTCACATAGTTGTAAACAGTTGGAGGCAAAGCTCCTCTTAGCTCTCTTACACACCTTTTCTCCAGCTTTTTCAGAAGATCAGATTGATTATCAACTTCATAATTTCTAGAGGAAGAACCAATTGGTTGAACATTTGATGGTGGTTTGAGATTGCTGCAAATTCCAAACTTCTTCATCCAATCCGTTGAGATAATCCTCCATACGATCATCCCACTGATCATAATACTCAGGGATGAGCATAGGAATTTTGGTGGATGATCCAAGGAGATGAGAAAATGAAGTCATAGAATTCAGATTGAACAATGTGAAAATCATATCAGAGATATGATTCCTGCTCTGATACCAATTGATGAGCCAAATAATCGAGTATTGATTGAATTAGAATGTAAATTCAAAGTAAGATTGAAGGATTTGAACAACGATGTAAATATGATCTATTTGGCTCTATTACGCTTTATCAGTTTTACAGAGTACAAGTGAAAGTTCTGTAAAGACTTGTTACTAAGACACTAGTAACTACTCCTATTTATAGGAGATGAAAGCGTACAAAAAATATACTAAGGACTAAACATGACGCTTCGAATATTATGTCCTAGTAAAATACATTACCAAATGTTCGAAGATACTAAAGACAGATTTCTCCTCATGAGGCTTCAACCGCCTCGATGTGTACGCTATCACGTGTCCTCTCTATATAAGCACCACGCCTAACCCTAATGTTGATGCGTCACAATATACCACTAAATCCTCTATCCCCTCCGGGAGGGCTAATACCGAGGCTTCTCATAATCTCTAACGAAGCGTCTCGAATGAGGCCTGCTGCTCTGGACCCAAACTAAAAGTCACGCCCTTCCGGGTCAACTTGGTGAGAGGAACGACAATTTTGGAGAAATCTCTGATAAATCTCCGATAGTAGCCAGCCAATCCCAGAAAACTCCTGATCTCGGTGGGGGATTTCAGCACCTCCCATCTCATAACCGCCTCAATCTTGGCCGAGTTGACCAATATCCCATTCTGGTTAACGAGGTGTCCCAAGAACTGGACCTCTCGTAACTAGAAATCACACTTGGAGAATTTGGCGAAAAGCCTCTCTGACCTCAATACTCTGAGAATCTCTCTCAGATGCTCCTCATGCTGCTCTCTAGACCTCGAATATACCAAAATATCATCGACAAACACGATCACCGACCGATCCAACATCGGCATGCACACCCTGTTCATGAGATCCATGAACATTGTTGGTGCATTGGTGAGCCCAAAAGGCATCACCACGAACTCGTAATGCCCATAACGAGTCTTGAATGTTGTCTTCTGGATATCTTCATCCCGCACTCTCATTTGATGATGTCCATAACTCAAATCTATCTTGGCGAACCAAGACGCTCCCTGCAACTGATCGAACAGATCATCGATCCTCGACAATGGATAACGGTTCTTGACCGTCAACTTGTTTAACTCCCGGTAATCAATGCACATGCGGTGTGAACCATCCTTTTTCTTCACAAAAAGGATTAGCACTCCCCACGGCGAGCTACTCGGTCTAAAAAACCCCTTTCCCAGTAGCTCCTGAAGCTACGAGGATAACTCATGCATCTCTGGCGGCACAAGGTGATAAGACGCCTTAGCGATAGGCGCTGCCCCCGGAACCAAATCGATGCGGAACTCTACCTGCCTCTCGGGAGGCACACCCGAAAACTCCTCAGGAAAAACATCCAGGAACTCACGCACTATCGGAACATCATCAACCGAACTCGGTCTCTCTGTGACCACTCGTGTATCCATCACATAAGTTACAAACCCGCTGCAGCCCTACTGTACACTCTACCTCGCTCTAGCAGCCGAACAGAATGTTGACCCACATCAGGTACCCTCGCCATATACCGTCAGCACTCCCCCACTAGGGTCTCGCATCGTCACTATCTGCCACTCGCAGTCTATTACCGCCCCAAATCGGCTCAACCAATCCATGCCCACTATAACGCAAACATCCCCCATCGCAAGCAGGACCAGATCTATCGGAAACTCAACGCCGAAGATCTCAAGTATACATCCTCGAATCACATCAGTAGCATACATCAGTAGCTCTTCAGCTATGGAAACTCGTAGAGGTCGACTCAACACCTCTCGTCGAATACTGATGTGTTGACTAAACGCTAACGACACAAATGATCGAATCACATCCAAGTCAAATAATATCAAAGCAGGTACATAATTCACAAGAAAAGTACCTACGCATATCATAAAATAAGCACAACATCTCGACTCATTATAAATAAATGAAAGAATACGTACCAACCACGACATCGGGCGCTGCGCGGACCTCCTCCGCTATCAACTGGAAGGCTCTCTGCGCCTGCGGTGCTTCGGCCTTCACTGGATGACCCTCGGTAGCTCGTGCAATAGTAGGGGCAGATCCCTGTGCTGATCCCTGTAACAGCTGCAGGCACTCGGCCTTCCGATGGCCCATCTGGTTGCAATGAAAGCAAACCATAAATCCCTTGGGGTAGTCCTTGGCTATATGCCCCTCCTTTCCATATTTGTAGCAAGCACTCGACCGATAGACTCCATCATGTCCCTTGCCGCACTTCCCACAGGTGCGGCCCCTCTTGCCTCCAGATCTCGAATTGGCGGGCTTGACCTGCTTGGCTGCCGGCTGAGACTGTACCGATCGCCTATCCTTCCCCTGAGACTCAGCATCCTCCCTGGCTTGAGTCTCCAACTCAATCTCCCTCTTCCAGGCATTTTCGTGGAGCTCAGCAAATGTTTGGTAAGTCAAGTTTGCCACGAACTCCCAGATGTGCCTCCTCAGAATGCTCAAATACCGACTCATGCATGCCTACTCAAACGACACTTGCTCAGGGAAAAACAACGCCCTCTCATGGAACATCCGTGTAATCACAGTCACTGACTTCATCCCCTGCTTAAGGGACAAAAACTCCTATGCCAACCATTCCGTCTCTACCGGGGGAACATACTCATCTTTGAATATGGTGGTGAACCTCTCCCAGGTCACCTCTAAAATCTCTACAAGAGTGAAGTTCGTTGTCACAAACTTCCACCAATCCTTTGCTCCCAAGCGAAGCTGGTTCAGTGCAAACCAAACCCTCAAATGCTCCGGACATGAACAAGTGTAGAAGCATCCCTCGATATCAGAAATCCATCTCATCGCAGCAATCGGATCCTGCATCCCATCAAACTTTGGTGGCTTCGTGTTGCTGAACTCCCGGAACAACATCGAGTCACCCCTCTGAGGTCTAGCAGCAGCCACAACTGCAATAGCTGCAACAACAGTAGCCTTAGTAACCGTTGCGTATCTCTCGTCAAACATATAAATCAAAGTGGTCTTGATAGACCCAAACATCTCCGGTATCTCTGCACGGATAGCCGCAACCACCTCCTCGTCGATCATCTGATGAAGCTCCTCGTCACTCATGCCGCTGGACTCTGGTCTGTGGTGTGTTGCAACCATGATATCTATGAAATACAACATAAAAATATCAAAGACTTGATCAAGTGTACTCACACTCAACAACTCAACCTTACTTGCTCCTTAGTACCCTAAGGATTCTTACTTGGACTGTGCACTGATCCGGTGCTTCCAATAGTACAGGCCCTATACTACCTTGCGCATTGCATCAGCATTCATTCCAAGTCCTCCTCCTAGGATCCCAGATCAAAAGTACTCTACTTCTCGCTAAGCACCGGCTACCCTTCGGTAGGCCCCGTATAACGTCCTCACTGCTACCTATTCACTCTCATGCATCTCATAGCAGTAGTAATCTCCTAGGCTAAGGCATCACAAATCAGGCCACTCTAGTCCTAATATGAATACATTGCCTACTCTATCACACATAGCATATCATATCATTTCTCATAACACATAACGTAAGGGTATTTTGGGAAATCACCATTCGGGCGCTGACTGATCGTACACACTGCTTCTTCCCGCTTTCTCAAATTCTTTTACTTTTTCGAAATAATGTTTCTTGTATTAAAACTTTCTCAAATCCTCAGTTTGAGTTCAGATATGCCCGAAGGTGAATCCAAATCCCTCAAACCAAGGCTCTGATACTAACTTGTAACAACGTGAAATTTCAAAAAAAAAAAAAATCATTATTCAAATAACATAAAACCCATTCAATATTCTCAAATTCTCAAGTTTCAAAAATGTCATCACGATAAAAACATATCCCAAGATCATAAAACAAAACTCCTACCAGTGTGTACAGATTATGCCAGCGCCTTCCCGTGATCATCGCTAGTACCTGAAACACATAACACATAACACTATAAGCATAAATGCTTAGTGAGTTCCCCAAAATACAACAGATACGCCACTCATGGCCATAACTCTATGGGATCTTCCGATCCATGTGTCTCAGGGGACTTCCATCCCAACTCTGGTAGACCTTCCGGCTCTACCCATATGACCTTTCGGTCCATACACTGTTGACCTTTTGGTCCATATCATGGTACTTATAACATAGCATAACACATACATATCACATATCAACACATATCACATACTCCACATAACATATAAGACCTTACGGTCACACATAATTACCACTCTAGGTAAAGTATAGTGAGAAGACTCACCCCGTATACTGTTTAGTAACTCACGTGCTCGATATTCCTGAACCTCGTAACAATGACCTAGCCCCGCCTAAACATATAAGCAATCATCTAAAATCAATAATGGCTCTCCAAGCTAGACTAGTTTGTTCCAATGTTCTCTCAGAAGGCTAAAAGACCATTTTACCCTTCTAATGGTCCAAAAGTCCAAGTGTTGACCCAACCCTAAAAGTCAACAAAAGTCAACAGTCAAAATTTCACCAGACTCGTCGAGTGCACATAAGTGAATCGGCGAGTCCAAGCGTGTACTCTGGATCTTTCTGAACCTTACTCGACTTGTCGAGTGAACCTTCCACTCGACGTGTTATCACTGGTCATGAATCGCGGGGCAACCCGACTCGACTCGTCGAGTCCCCTCAAATGACTGGTCATGAATCGCGGGTTATCACTGGTCATGAATCGCGGGTTATCACTGGTCTTGAATCGCGGGGCAACCTGATGGACTTGGTGAGTTCCTTCCATGACAACACTCAAATGACCTTCTGAGGCTAGATCTGCTTCTCTAACTAGTAGATCTAACCTTCTAGCACTCAAAAGTCACGTAAAGGTTCAAGCTTTACGTTCATGCAACACACACAAAGCCATAAATGGACAAATAACCTTCAAAATTGAACCTACTCTCAAAACTCTCATGAAACAACATAAAGATGGAAGGTTGGGACTTTTTGGACCTCTCATGGTCCAGATCTAACATCTACACCACCTTGGGACATCACATGCTTCATAATCCAACTCAAAATGATGCAAAGAAACTCTAGATTCAACCAATCAATCAAATACACGAAATGGGAAAGGATTTGTACCTCCAAAAGCGAATCTCAGTACGAATAACACAGATCCAAGCTCTACAATTGATCTAGTTTGGACTTTCCCACTCCTTCTTGCAAGAACACACCAAAAGGATGAAGAATTAGCCTTTCCCTTGCTTTCTAAGCTCTCTTCGCTCTCTAGGGTTTCCCAAGGGAGTAAGTGGCCGCAAATGAAGGCCATAAGGACCTTGAAATAGGTCCTAAACCCGAGAAATTAGGGTTTTCCTTGTGAGCACCGACTCGTCGAGTCAGATACCCGACTCGACGGGTCTAGTCGCTAAAACGCATCAAAAGTCACGACCCTACTCGATGAGTTGAGGCACCAACTCATCGAGTCCCTCCAATAACTCCAAAAAATTAAATTATTAAATAATCTAAATAACATACCCACAATTTCGGATATTACAATCATAGTCTTGAAAAATCATTAATCACATAAATTTCAAGAGTTTACGGTCGTAAACTCTTGGTTATAGTCGTCACGTCTTGAGCCTTAAACACTTCTAGACACTTGCTATCCATTAAGAACTCTTGAACCCCTTTTATTTAAGACCTAATTACCCTAAACATCTTGAGTTTACGACCATGGAATCTCCCTTCGGCGTAAACCCATGGATTGGTCACATTTTGGCCGCAAACCCTTCTTATATCCAAGCACTAGACCTTGAACCCAAAGGAATTATAGATAGGACCTTAAACCACCATGTTTTGCATAATGATCATGATTTTACGGTCGTAAACTCCTTCCTTGGCCGTAAACTCATCTATCTTGGTCGTAAACACCAAATGTGTGGTCGTGAACTCTCTTTTATACAATCACATGTGATTCAACACTTCACTTCAAGTGTTTCCTAGTCCCTAAAGGTGTTTCCTTGCATATGGTTGCTTCTAGACACTATATTCATGGCAATATATGCCATTATATGTCATTTAGGACTCGTTTGTGTCTTGGGACTTCACTATTGGAGCTTCTCATCCTTACGTGCATATTTGTTTGAATCACCCACATATGGTGAGTTCATACCCCTATAATCAATCTTTTAAACTATTTTAAATGCTTTTAGGGGGGGGGGGATACAAGTTGAACACAATGATATTTTTTTAAATGTTTGTTATAAACATGCTAGTATACTATAATAGGTATAGTTTAGAGGTTCAGTTTATACTAGATACTAGAACATACTATAAATAGAATCAGGGAGGTAGATACAATACATGATAACATAGAGAGCATACTATAAAGAGAAACAGGGAGGAAGATACAACACACGATAACAGAAGGAACATACTAAGATACTATAACAAAAAGAACATACTAAATGCTATAGCAGAAGAACAATACATGATCTATCTATACCAATAACCACTAACTTATTGTTCTAAACAAAAGGTGATAGTAAATCGGGTATACATGATCATATAACTTTAGTGTGAATTTACACGGCCTAGAAATTTTTTTGCGGAAGTCACGTTTGGTCCCCATAATCTCGTGTAGGGAGAGCGTATAGTATGGGTACTATTCATCACATTATGACCTTAATAAAACAAACTTGTTTTAAGGTAATCAGTATGTCAGGATGTCAATTCAAAAGACAACTGAGTACTTACATTTTCCCATTACTTTCATATTGTGATAGTTCCACTTGAAAGTTAATACAAACTATTTTCGAGTTAAGATAGTTATAAACTAGGGAAAACTTACATCTTTTTAAAACAACAAACAGAACAGTCGAGTCTAGTACATTCAGTAGAAAGAGACCTATAATGCTAACATTATGATTCCTTAGTGTACACATCAGGGATATATATTAATCAGATCTGACAGGTAGTAGGATGTGTGCTTTCTGCTTCATTTCCCATTCCTTGTTTCGTTGTGGGCTTAGAGCAGATTCACCCAACCTACTATCTATTCGATCTTAGCTATATATATATATATATATATATATATATATATATATATATGTGTGTGTGTGTGTGTGTGTGTGTGTGTGTATGTTCCGTATACACCAAGTAATCATAAGGGGTACCAGGCATGGGTCAGGTCATAGGACACTAATTTAATACACCGTTTTCAAGTACAAAACATACTTTTCAAATAATAATGTTTGGTATACAAAATTAGAAACTTACCAGTGGAGGGTTTAATCCATTTTATTAAACCAGTATAACTTAAAGGACCTTAAATGGGTAATTCTATAATACATTAGTTTATACATCAGGGTTATATATGATTAATACCCGATAGGTTGTTGGATGTGTGCGTTCCGCCTCATTTCCTGTTCCTTGTTTGGTTGTAGACTTAGGGCAGATTCACACAATTAACTATTTGTTTGATATTATATTATATATAGTTAATATAAACTAAGTGACTATAGAAGGAACCACTATGGTTACTATTTTCACTAAAAGAAATAAGGGTTTTCTTGAAGAATGTTTTTATCAATATAAATGAACTATTACACTTAGCTCCGTGAGTACCAAGTGAGTACACCAGGGTTATATACAACAAAGATCTAACAACCAATGGGATGTGTGCCTTCCGCCTCATTTCTTGTTCCATGTTTGGTTGTGGGCTTAGGAAAAATACACACACCCGATTATTTGTTTACTCGGGGTTTTATATAACTTGTGTCCACTTAGTAATCATAGAAAGGATTGTAGAGTCATTTTTACTTATAGTTCATCAAAGCGAAAAATATAGGATTTTTTGGAGGAACAGGCAAACTTTTCTAAACAGAATTTGCAACTTACTACAACTTCCTTACAACTTACTTACATCACTAAAATCTTATGAACTCACTAGCTTAAATGCTGATCTACTTTTTCAAAATAACTTGTATTATTAGGAAACTAGTATACAGGTATGCGCGATGGGATTCAGAAGATGGAGCATTGTTGCTTCATTTCTTGTTTTGTTATTTACATATGTAGTCTATGTTTTATGAACCACATACTTTGTAAACACTTTCTTTCTAATGAAATGGTTTTTTATTATTTTGATTACCATGATGCATGTGTTTTGATGCTAAACATGACGTCCTACGCCCCCACTGTTCCGGTTTGGGGGTGTGACATTTATTTTGATGGTCCTTAGCTATATATATATATATATATATATATATATATATATATATATATATATATATATATATATATATATATATATATATATATATATATATATATAAGGACCATCAAAATAAATGTCACACCCCCAAACCGGAACAGTATATTAAGGTTCTCCTTGTACAACTTAGAGCTAAGATATTCTTAATGAAATTAGAGGGTTTACATTTGTTTCATTTGAGAAAAATTAAATATGGAATTCTCTCTTGATTCTTCTTTATTGGTTTCATTTTGATGTTCCTCTCTTTATGGACGTTCTCCCATGCCTCCAGTAGATTTTGGATATATTTGAGGTGTTTTTTGATATAATAGGAGTCGACTTAAGCATTTATCACGCTTAACGAACTTTGACACAATTACATAGTCCGCGTAAATAAAAGAATGTCCATGTTTTCTAAAACTTACCCATCTTAGCAATGTACTTTGACCACACACTCTTTAAGACTTCGAAAACATTACATGAGTTGTGTGTAAACCACAGTTTGTGTAACCCGTAAATCTGCTTATTTGGGAAATGTACTTTCACTAGCTTGAATCCCACTCAACTCCAAACATAACATCGTCATACAGACTTTGTTTTAGTCGTTTTTTTTGCTCAAACGTTCGAATCACTTATCTTAACACTATTAAGTCTGGTTTCCATTGCCTTATATATGAGCTCTCGAGCAACAAGTTTATTAAAACAAAAAAGAAGTTCATCAACACCACACAACTAACTCATTTCATTATTGTACTAACATTTATAAGAAATTTCATTACACAATTAGCACTTTTTGAAAAGATCATTACACCCTATTATATCAGTACAAACTTGTATCTGTTTCTTGTTTCTTATCGGGTCAAGTTGGTTTAAAAATGAGTTAAATGGTAACTCGTTCCTCTGTCCCATTTTTAATAGTCAAAATTAGACCATGAACCATCTTTTTGTTGGTTGGTCGGTTGTTATATTTATTTGGACACAAATTGGGAAGTTGTGGAGACTTATTTTGAATAGTTCAATGGTTGATGATTGGTTCTTATGGTGGATAATCCAACTTGAAACATAGCTCAAAGTAAGCGACTCGATGTGGTTATCATTCCATCATTTTGGATTATTTTGAACTTTCCGAACAACACATTATTTCAAACGCTATAACAAAAAAAGAAAAAAAAAACGCTGATATTTGATATAATTGTCTTACAAACTTATATTTAGATTTTCAATAAGAGTAAAAATTGAATTAGGTTCGTTGATCACAACCAAATTAATGCAATTTCTTATTTGTGATGTACTCACTTTTCTAACGTCTTAAAATTTCTTTCGTTCCAAATTAGAATTTTGGTACATTAACGTTTATCTTGCTTCAAGTTAAATCTAAAAGTGTATATTCATTTGTCATTTGGATTAAAACGGGTATCACATAAGTACAAATTTTCCACCAATAATACATAATCACACGTAACATCCAACCACGTACAAGTGCACTCCTATGTCGTTTTTAAAAAGGACTGTAATTGGTGCATCTTTACTCTCTTCCATTCTATCTCTATGCCAGTCCAAAAACATGCACATAGGATCCATCAAATGACAAAAGGTCTTTTTATCGTATGTCACAATTAAAGTTAGTTATAAAACTAATACAAATTTTTAAAGAACTTTAAAGGTAAAAAAATATTTACAATAATTGAGGGTTGGTTTGAGCAAATGAAGTAAACTCTAAGGACAAATAGTAGTTGGTGCAATGTCATAGAAGCAACAAAATTTCGGTTAAAAGACCACATCAGATACCAACCAATTAAGGCTCGAGTGGAGTCCCCGTAATCTGCAACTTTTGTGAAGTTGGTGGTCCAACTATCACCAAACATCTTTAACGATTAGATCCCACCAATAATTATGGTATACTGAGCATCTTCGTTGTCTACGTCGCTACGAACAAAAAATGTGAACACCATCCTATATTCTTAGTGGTGGCTAGTAGTGAAAAAATTCATGGTCAAATGTTATAGGGAGAACCGACAACATCCAATAAATTTTTCTCTCTCCACGATCTCTCTACATTTTAATTAATTAAAAAATATATATTTTTTAATTCAAAAATAAAAAATAAGAAAATATAGTAGTGGGTATCTCATAGGTTTAGTGGTTGAATGTGGTGATGAGGTTCCACTCACCACTATAATAGTTAGTAGTGAATATAACGAATATCCTAATAAACATATTTTCGAATAACTACTAGAATGCGTTTAATAATACACGAATTATGATACACACTCTTTTGATAACACGTAAAAATGTGTATCATAAAAAAACACGGTCATATTCCCTAAAATGTAAAGGCTATACGATAAACATTTTTGCATATAAACAACTTTGATGTTACATTAATAAAAAAGAAAAAAAAAAAAAAAAAAAGTATACCCGAATTAAAAGGGAAAATACCGAAAATAGTAAAAAATGAGGGATATTTTTAAAATTTAGACAAAAAATAACATTTCCAGGTATAGATATGGATTCCGCAGAGGTAGCTCCGCGGAATTTACTTAGCTCCGCGGAATAGTAAATTTGTAAATAAATCAGGGTATTAGAAGAAAAAAAAACTCAAGATCCATTCCGTGAAGCTACCTCCGAGGAACTCATTCCGCGGAAGTAGCTCTGAGGAATTGATCTTCATAATTTTTTTTTTTTTTTTTCACATCAGTTCTTCGAGGTTTATATTAATTCCCCAACTAATTACTTTCAAGAAAAGATTATGATAGTATGATAATCTTTTCTTGAAAATAATTAGTTGGGGGAATGAATGTAAACACCGAAGAATCGATGTGAAAAAAACTTGAATATCCATTCATCGGAGCTACCTTTGCGGAATGAGTTCATTCCTCGGAGGTAACTCTGCGGAATGCAGTTTTAGTTTTTTTTTAATACACTGATTTATTTACGATTTTGTCATTCCACGGAGCTATAGTAGATTCTACGGAGCTACCTACGTAGAATCCATGTCTATATTCGGAAATCCAATTTTTTGTGACTATATTTTGAAAATACCGCCCATTTTTTGACTATTACTGGTATTTTCCCGACTTAAAAATGTGTGTCAACTAAGAAGGTATCACTTTATAATTTTTCAAAACCATGATCGTCAGTGGCAGATCTGTTAAGGGGCAGGGGAGGCCATGACCCCCCTTTTTTATAGCATGAACATTAAAATCTTCATACGCTAATTACTTTGTCACCTTAGTATTTAAGTTATAAATTACTAAATATAATCTCTAAACTGTCAAATGCATAAAGCTATAGAAGATCGATCCCAAATGTAAATAATATACTTTTAAACTACACCCGATGAAAAGGGTTTAAATTTTTTTTAAAAAAAAGTCAAAATAATACCTCTCGTTTGTTATTTGAAAACTCAAAAACCCTTAAATATTTTGAAAATCCCTAAACTCAATGCAAGAAAAGGTTTAAAATTATTTAAAACAAATCAAAATTGTTTTAAGAAAATTTTGTGGTTGTCGCTCTCACTCACTCCCCTGATTTGACCTCTGAATGCTTGAGCCGTTGCAGCTTCTATGCCTCCTCATGTCCGCCACTCACTCGACATATGACGTCGCCGGTTTAATGGTCCATCCGTGACTCTACCTCCAGCCATTCGTTATGTGGCCTGCTCTCTCACTTATCAGTTATTGTACGTCTTTGTGGTCTCCTTTTTTTAGTTTTAGAACTTCTTGCCCATTGTTTATTGGTGGAACTTAACAACTTTGGGTGGGTACTTTTTCTCTGACAGGAGATAGATAGTTGATGTGCATTTATCTCATATAAAAGATAAAATAGTATTAAAATTTATGAACATTATGTCAATAAACTGTTGATGCATTATTAAATGATAAATTCTGAGATGCTTATAGTTTTATACATAATAATTATTAATTTCTTAATATGTTAATTTCATGATAATTCTTATATGAATATGTATGTCGATAACAGGTAAAGGAATCTGTGTTCATAATTTCATATGTTTAGTTTTGTAACAACCCGTTATTTCAAGTCAATGTAAGTCAAATTTGTTCAAATAAAAGCTTAAATATTAACCAAGTATAAGTGAATTCACAACATAATTTGAGACAATAGAACTTTTAAAGCCTAGAGTGCATGCTCCTTAAACTTACATGTAAATATATACGGAAAACAATGTTAAGTATGCTAGTACAAGTCAATAAAGGTTACACTAGTCCATTTAAAGACTTAATTCTTAACTTAAATTCATAATATATATATATATATATATATATATATATATATATGTGTGTGTGTGTGTGTGTGTGTGTGTGTAGATTTCGGTTTTAGGAATCAAATCCCAAAGCCAAAACCGAAAACACTTGCTTTTGGAATAAGTCAAAACCGAAAACCATCTTTAAAATAAAGTAGATTCGAAATCCCTTTCTTTTTTACCAAAAACCGAAAACCTTCTTTCCTTATTGACTTTAAGGCCGAAAACACTATGAAACTCTTCATGTAGGACCGAAAACACTACATTAAAGCCCATTAAGGACCGCAAACACCTTATATATATATATATATATATATATATATATATATATATATATATATATATATATATATATATATATATATAGTTTCATCCGAAAACACAATTCTTAACTTTTAGGCCGAAAACACTTCCATTTTTCTCTCAAAACTCATACGGAACCTTGATATCTTCAAGATTTTTACCCAGATCATCATAATTTCCCCAAGAACACCAAGAACAATATTCAAATCTTCAAGCTTAAACCGAAAACACCCAAGCACACCGAAAACGCCTAGAATTCTTTCAAATAATTCCTAAGGCTTTTTGTAAGTATTTCTTACAGAACTAAGTGTTGTCTAACACTTTAAACTATTATTAATTTTATTTAAATTAATATGTAACATCCGAAAAATACAACCAATTTAAAATTTTCAAAACAACCTGATTTTCATTAAAATGTTTACAAAAAGGTTTTCAATACAAGTCATTTGAGTATTCCTACAATCACATTGCTACAAAACCATGAGGAGCGGTACGATCGCGCCTTCGCCTTGCCACGGTCTCCTGAAGAACCTGAAAAACATTAAACCACAACTGTAAGCCCGAAAGCTTAGTGAGATACCCCCAAAATACCAACCACGTATACGCCCTGCCAGGCTACGACCTTCCGGTCCAAAACATATAAAACATACATAACATAACAGAACATAGAACAACCATGCATATCGGGTCTACCGTGTGACTGGTCCGCCGTATCGGGCCTTCAGTCCAATGGATCCATCCTCCGGGTCTAGTCATGTCCTTCGAGTCTACAGTGGGGTTGGTCCACCCACATCGGGCCTTCAACCCACCTGGTCCACTCTCTGAGTCTACAGTGTGACTGGTCCGCCCGCATCGGGCCTTCAGTCGGCCTGGTCCACTCTCCGAGCCTCGGCACGTCTGGTCCGCCCTCTTGGGGCCTACAGCCTATCCGGACCGCTTGCTGGGCCTTCGGAACAACCGGTCCGCCCTGGGTATCTTGGCCTACAGCACAAAGCAGGACCCGCCTCAACCCATCTCCAGTCCAAACAACCATGTGCACAAAACATACCTTCATATAACAGTCATAGTCAACAAACCGAACAAGCAGATCACATAGCATATCATTACCCTAACCGGGTTACCGACCTAACCGGTCACTAGCATAGCGTCACTTTGTATATCGGGAAAACTGACCTTAACAAGGCCTCCTAGCATGTACCATCCTAGCTACCAGGATGCAGACACATCAAACAATAACGTAACAACCATAATCGAATCTCAATACAATAAAGGGCCGGCCTTGGTGCCTTAGACCCTGTTGATATAGCGAGGATAACTCACCTCGAAACTGCCGGCTGAAAAGATAAGATCCCGCTGCTCCGAACTCCGGCACGAACTCCTTCACTAAACATCAAAACATACAACTCAATAAATACTCTTAATTACCAAAATACCCCTGGAAGACAACTGGTCAACCTTGGACGAGTCAAAGTCAACCCCTGACTGACCCTACTCGCCGAGTCATCCCGATGACTCGCCGAGTCCTTATGCTCAGAACTTCCCTCAATTAGCGACCCAACTCGCCGAGTCACCCCAAGACTCGTCGAGTCCAACAACTCTGAGTCCACTCGCACCAAACCCACCGAGTCATCCCTTGACTCACCGATTCATCGACTCAACCAGAAATATTGGGACTTCCTCGACAAGACTCGCCGAGTCCAAATGGACTCGTCGAGTCCAAGGCCATCTTCAACCTACTCGCCGAGTTGTTCTTCCAACTCGTCGAGTCCCAGGCCATCTTCAAGCAACTCGTCGAGTCCACCCATGTGACTCGTCGAGTACCACCTATCTGAATCCATACAGAAGCATCTCAGGCCATGCAATTGATCCAAAACATAGATCCAACCTCCTACAATCCATCCATCACGTAAAGTGGCAAACTTTACGTGAATCTAACGAGATTTAAGCCATATTCACCTTAAAACCAAGGTTTGGGACATGGTGGCTCCACTAAGCACTCAAACACAGGAACTTTAAAGCACTCTAGGCCTTCAATATTCCAGATCTGAGGTAGCAACCTCAGATCTATCCTCCAAACTCCAAAACATTCCAGGACATACTCCCCACAAACCCCAAAATGATGAAACTAGGAATGCACAGCCTAAGGACGAAGATATTACCTCCAAAAGATGCCTCAATAGCAGCCAAACTCGAATCCAAGCAAAGCCCTTTGATCCAAGCCACTTCTCCTTCAAGATCTCTTCAAACAACACCTCTCCAAGCTCTAATTTGCTCCACAAATGATCTCTCCACGAATTTAGAGTTTCTGGAACTCAAGAGGGGAATAAGGGAGGCTGTGGAGGAGTATAATGTTCTTTATATAGGGCTCAACCCCGAAAATTAGGGTTTTCTCCATACAGCACCTACTCGCCGAGTCCATCTAGGGACTCACCGAGTAGGCCACTTGACACGCGACCATGACCGCGACCTGACTCGCCGAGTCATCCATGGACTCGCCGAGTCATCCTCTAAAACTTACACTTTCAGCCCTTCAACTCTACTCTTGCAATTCTGGGATGTTACAATTCTCCCCCACTTAAATTGGGCTTCGTCCTCGAAGCCTTCGGCATCTCATCTTCAAATTACTTCCCACGACGCACCACTTGACCTTGACCGAACCAAGTCCCTCAAGGTACAACCATAGAACTAGAAGCTCACTTTCTCCTTCCATACGGTGTCCCCACCACCTACTCAAACCGGGCACCAACTATACCCTCCGATAACCACACTCAACAACCGAGAATTACCCATGATGCCTTACTGCTCCAATTCTCATCCTTCACTTGACTCGTATGGCTATAAAGCCACGGACCATCGGATTCCCGATCCGAATTCCACTCTATCCATCCCATGACGACCGAAAGACCCATTCTTCCATTTCGGAGCAACTCCCCCGAGTTCTCCTCTCACAATCACACACTCATGCTGATCTAGCTCTAGCACCCTCAGGTTTGGAAAAACTGATACACTGACGATATCCTCGAACATCCTTCCAGGATGAACCGCTAAAACGTAGCCAAAACCCTGATTAGAATCACACTGAGAGTCCAAGACTCTTTATCTGTATCCCTTCTGAATCCCTCTCCCTGGCTCTACATCGAGGTATTCCCTCCGCGCCCAAAGCAACATATCAAGTCGAATGAGCTTTTATTCCACCGACGCAACACACTACTCAAGGACCATCGACGGACCACTCCAATCATAACTCTACACTGCCGCTTTCACTTCCGTGAATTCGCACTCCCTTTTGGGATTTCATTCCTCCCTCTTTCCTTACCAAGGAACCGCTTGTCCGCCCAGTCACCATGACAGGCACCCTGGTGCTCATCCCACGCTACATTACCTCTTTAAAGCGTACCCAACATCTATGCATCACCACTACTCTGACTCTCATCATAGGGACTCTCAAGCCCATGCACTACCTTCACTGCTCAAGATTGCTACCCGGGGCCAGACCTCCCAATGTAATCACACTGCAACATACGCAACCCATAACCTCAATCCGATCCAACAATACTCGCAGAGTCTTCAGCATGACTGGACCGCCTCCCCAGGCCTTCAGCCAATCTGGACCACTCTCAGAACCTTCAGCCAATCTGACTGGACTGTCCTCTGAGCCTTCGGTCTGACTGATACGCCTACCGGCTTACAGTCTATCCGGACTGCTCAACTAGCATTCATCACTCCGAACCATCCCTTCGGGAAATCCTCCCGTGCATACCGTTCTAGCCCTCTAGGGGTTCCGAATTCTATCTCCATCATACATGCTCGATCCCGGTCTGCTCCCATGCCTTCCTCAATCAACTGCTCTAGGTCTGTATTCCGCCCCGCACGCCTGTTACTCACTCATACGAACCTGCTCTCGACTGATAGAAATACCGCTGAATTTCCCCAAGCAGCTAAACAACCTCTCAGGCCCAACGATCATCCGGAGAATTTTCAATTCTCCCCCACTTAAGACACTGACAGATACTCACCGGTTGCCATCACCGATCTCCCCAAGCAGCCTTGCAGGAATCAACACATGCACTCAAAAATGCTTTTCACCAGCACCAACAACTTTCATACAATCATGTTCCCATGCTGCACAACCTGCTCGAAAGGAACCCAATCTTCAACTATCAATTCCTCAGACTACAGAATCTAACTGGCCTTCAAACCAACACCGCATCCGCCACCAATCCTCACAAAGATAATCAACGATAGCTCGAAGTACAAATCCATAACCATAACGATCCTTCAGGGAACAAAAGATACTAAAACGAAATCTTGATCACAACTCGCCAAACCCTCAAGGAACAACAGATACCACACGAAAACCCGAAACGCAATTCAACGAAACCAACAGATAACAATACTCCACAACAATCATAAATAATCAAACATCAGAAAGAAACATACCCGCAGCAGCAAGCTGAAAAACACGACCCTAAGCCCTTGGGGGCTCAGCTCCACCCTGATCTCCACCTGTGATCCTCAACGTAGCCGGTGCTGGAGCCTGCACCGATCCTGTAGCAAGCCGTGGACAGTTGACCTTCAAATGTCCAACCTGATGACAATGATAGCATATCCTCAAATCCCGAACCGGCACTGACTGCCGACAATCCCTCGCATAGTGTCCCTCCTTTCCGCACTTGCGGCACGCTCCACCGGACCGACAAACCCCGGCGTGGCCCCTCCCACACTTTCCACAGACGTGGCTACCCTGATCTCCCATCCTGGAATCAACGGTCTTAGACCGTTTCGTTGCCGGCTGCGACTGAACCGGAGCTTGCCTCAGCTCACGCATTTGTAACTCAATCTCTAACTCACGCCGCCTGGCGGCTTCCTGCAACTCCAGCAAAGTCTCGCACCTCTGCGTAGACACAAACTGTCTGATGTCTCTCTTTAGCATACTCAGATATCGGGACATCTGAGCCTGCTCCGAAGCGAACTCGGGGCAAAACATCGCCCTCTCAGTAAACATCCTGGTGATTTCCGTCACCGATTCCGAATCCTGCTTCAGCTCCAAAAACTCCTGAGCCAACCTCTCCCTCTCGACCTGCGGAACATAACGAGTGCTGAACATCTCCCTGAACCGATCCCATGAAATCGCAGCCCTCTGCGCATCCGAGTACGACCCTGTGGTCAATCTCCACCAATCCTTTGCTCCGAGCCTCAACTGGTTCAAAGCACACCTTACCCTCTGATCAGCAGGGCATGAACACGTGAAGAAACATCCCTCCACATCTGATAACCATCTCATAGCAACGATCGGATCCTGAACTCCATCAAAAGTGGGAGGCTTCGTATTATCGAAGTCCCGATACTGAAAACCTCTACTGGCTCCTCCCCCTGCCGCTGCTACTGCTGCGGTAGCCGCTGCGGCAGCCGTCTCCGTGAGAGCCGCATAGCGCTCATCAAAATACTCCACCATGGCGGTCTTGATCGACCCAAACAACTCTGGCAGCTCAGCCCGAAACAATGCAGCAACCTCATCATGCAAGATCTCACGAATCCTCGCATCCAACTCATGCGTACTCATCTGGCTGACAACCTCGGGTTGTACAGACCCACCCGGAACTCCCTCTCCGGCTCCTGATCCTGACCCGGATCCACTCCCAGCGTGCCCTGAAATCTCCATACTAAAAATAAAACACCCAATCTCAGACATATTCCACTATCCCGGGAACCGGCTCTCATCCCAACCCTAGAGGTCATGGTTTCCCTGATACGCGTATGAGTCCGTGCTTTCAGTAGTACGAACCCATACTACCTTCCACACCAACCCATATTTGTATGAAGTACTCCCACAACACCCTAGCGACACACATAACATCGCTTTATCCTCACAACTAGTGGAACACTAGAAATCTCTCACAAGGAACCCTAGGCTAGCAGGCATCATAAATCAGGCAACTCATCAATAAATCCTGAAGATTCCTAGCCTAGCTCTAGCATGCTGTTCTATTAAAGCTCAATAAAACAATTGTCATGTATGGTATTTTGGGGTTACTTACTGGCTCTGGCTGATCGTACCTCCGCGTCCTCCTTTACTTATTTTGAAAACCATTTTAAATTCTCTTTTTGAAAGCTCTCCTCGATTTGAGACTGGAGTCACACAAGTGTTCCTCCAATTCCCTCAAACCAAGGCTCTGATACCAACTTGTAACGTCCGAAAAATACAACCAATTTAAAATTTTCAAAACAACCCGATTTTCATTAAAATGTTTACAAAAAGGTTTTCAATACAAGTCATTTGAGTATTCCCAGAATCACATTGCTACAAAACCATGAGGAGCGGTACGATCGCGCCTTCGCCTTGCCACGGTCTCCTGAAGAACCTGAAAAACATTAAACCACAACTGTAAGCCCGAAAGCTTAGTGAGATACCCCCAAAATATCAACCACGTATACGCCCTGCCAGGCTACGACCTTCCAGTCCAAAACATATAAAACATACATAACATAACAGAACATAGAACAACCATGCATATCGGGTCTACCGTGTGACTGGTCCGCCGTATCGGGCCTTCAGTCCAATGGATCCATCCTCCGGGTCTAGTCATGTCCTTCGAGTCTATAGTGGGGTTGGTCCGCCCGCATCGGGCCTTCAGTCGGCCTGGTCCACTCTCCGAGCCTCGGCACGTCTGGTCCGCCCTCTTGGGGCCTACAGCCTATCCGGACCGCTCGCTGGGCCTTCGGAACAACCGGTCCGCCCTGGGTATCTTGGCCTACAGCACAAAGCAGGACCCGCCTCAACCCATCTCCAGTCCAAACAACCATGTGCACAAAACATACCTTCATATAACAGTCATAGTCAACAAACCGAACAAGCAGATCACATAGCATATCATTACCCTAACCGGGTTACCGACCTAACCGGTCACTAGCATAGCATCATTTTGTATATCGGGAAAACTGACCTTAACAAGGCCTCCTAACATGTACCATCCTAGCTACCAGGATGCAGACACATCAAACAATAACGTAACAACCATAACCGAATCTCAATACAATAAAGGGTCGGCCTTGGTGCCTTAGACCCTGTTGATATAGCGAGGATAACTCACCTCGAAACTGCCGGCTGAAAAGATAAGATCCCGCTGCTCCGAACTCCGGCACGAACTCCTTCACTAAACATCAAAACATACAACTCAATAAATACTCTTAATTACCAAAATACCCCTAGAAGACAACTGGTCAACCTTGGACGAGTCAAAGTCAACCCCTGACTGACCCTACTCGCCGAGTCATCCCGATGACTCACCGAGTCCTTATGCTCAGAACTTCCCTCAATTAGCGACCCAACTCGCCGAGTCACCCCAAGACTCGTCGAGTCCAACAACTCTGAGTCCACTCGCACCCAACCCACCGAGTCATCCCTTGACTCACCGATTCATCGACTCAACCAAAAATATTGGGACTTCCTCGACAAGACTCGCCGAGTCCAAATGGACTCGTCGAGTCCAAGGCCATCTTCAACCTACTCGCCGAGTTGTTCTTCCAACTCGTCGAGTCCCAGGCCATCTTCAAGCAACTCGTCGAGTACCACCTATCTGAATCTATACAGAAGCATCTCAGGCCATGCAATTGATCCAAAACATAGATCCAACCTCCTACAATCCATCCATCACGTAAAGTGGCAAACTTTACGTGAATCTAACGAGATTTAAGCCATATTCACCTTAAAACCAAGGTTTGGGACATGGTGGCTCCACTAAGCACTCAAACACAGGAACTTTAAAGCACTCTAGGCCTTCAATATTCCAGATCTGAGGTAGCAACCTCAGATCTATCCTCCAAACTCCAAAACATTCCAAGACATACTCCCCACAAACCCCAAAATGATGAAACTAGGAATGCACATTCTAAGGACGAAGATATTACATCCAAAAGATGCCTCAATAGCAGCCAAACTCGAATCCAAGCAAAGCCCTTTGATCCAAGCCACTTCTCCTTCAAGATCTCTTCAAACAACACCTCTCCAAGCTCTAATTTGCTCCACAAATGATCTCTCCACGAATTTAGGGTTTCTGGAACTCAAGAGGGGAATAAGGGAGGCTGTGGAGGAGTATAATGTTATTTATATAGGGCTCAACCCCGAAAATTAGGGTTTTCTCCATACAGCACCTACTCGCCGAGTCCATCTAGGGACTCGCCGAGTAGGCCACTTGACACGCGACCATGACCGCGACCTAACTCGCCGAGTCATCCATGGACTCGCCGAGTCATCCTCTAAAACTTACACTTTCAGCCCTTCAACTCTACTCTTGCGATTCCGGGATGTTACATAATATCTTATTAATTTAAGTACGATACCGTGTATAATTATTATTAGGACACGACTACGCATGCAGGTTCTATCCCGAGGATCATCGCTACCACTTCACATCCAAACACGAACGTACATTCGAGGTGAGTTCATGCCCCTACGTTTTCACTATTTTTCAATGTTTTTAGGGGGGATACAAGTACAACACAAAGGGATCTTGTGTTAGCATTCAAATAATTTTAGCGATTTCAAACTATTTTCATGGTTTCAACTATTTCAAATTATTTTAACGGTTACAACTTCTTTTATTTCTTATATATATATACATATATATGATTCAACGGGCTTAGGACTAGTGTTTTGCCTTAACTCCTGTTCCTTGTTTATTTGTGGGCTTAGGATGGAATTATTTGTCCTACTGCATTTTTAATCTCAATTATATATGTCATATATACATCAGTATAAAACTTGGGCTTAAATTCTTTGTAACATACCGAGCAAAGAGGTACTTTCATAATTATTTCAGTACACACAGAACGTACATATAAACTATAATATGTATAGTTTTGAGCCATACATACTACTCTACTAATTGAAGGAACTATACAAGAACATGCATGATAAATTATAATAGGTATAATTTATGGAACACATACACTATTTTGCTATGTTTCAAGAGTACAATACATAACTAATTATTTAACTATAAATTTTTTACACTACGAATTAGGGTTAATATTTTGGTCCTTGTGCGAGACTATTCCTCCATTTAAACTTGTAATAACCCATTTAGTAAAATTCAAACTATGATGCCATTAAGTTCATACTTTCGTGTATTGTGATTCAAGCCGAGACATCCTCATTCAAGCCCCAAAACTCGATCCAATAAGCCAAATGCAATTATTTTTGGGCCTTATCCCAAGGAGTTGCGATCCAAACCCATTATTGGATCAATACATTCTTATTGGGCCATGATGGGCCGATAACGACTTCTTTTGGTCTTATTGGGCCAAAAACCTCTACTTGGACCCTAATGGACCGAAAACTTTTATTAGTCATTCTTATGGGCCTTATGGGGCCGAAAATGTATACTAGGACCTTAGTTGGGCCAAGAATTATTATTTTGGGCCCTTTGAACCAAAAACCCTTTGCTAAACTTTAATGACTCGTGAATCCTTATTGGGCCAAACCAAAAATCGGAACTACTTTTCTTAGGCCACTCGTTTGGGCCGAGGACCCCTCTAGGTTTGGATTAGCCCATCTAAAGAAAAAAAAAGCATTAATTGGTTTAAAATTTGGTGACACATCACCATTGCATGGTGGAAACCCATGCACATTACACCACATATATCTAAGCATATGGTAATAACCTTTAAGCAATACCCACTAATCTCTCATCTTCTCTTCCTTTTCTTGGCCAAACACCCCTCAACCCCTCTCTACTTCTCATTTCAAACTCACCCACATTACTCTCATCCTCTCTCTAAAGCTCAAAGAATTTTCCTCCTTCTTTCCCTAAAAATCATGTGTGTGTGTGTGTTCAAGAACTCTTCACCAAATATCCTAACTTGGTAAGTTTACTTCACACTTAAGTTGTTTAACTCCATCTTATGCTAAGATCTTTCCTTAAAACCACTTTATTTTCGGGTTTTTGATCCTAGAACAACAAAACTCTATAAATCTCTACAAATGAGCTAGCTAAGGTCGAAAACTCATTCCATTCTTCCTCTTCCGATATAACACCAAGGTGAGCTCCATACCCCCATATCTTTTGTGTTTTTTATGTTTTCGGGGGAGGATACAAGTCAAGCCTCATTTAACTGTTGGATATTTGCATGTACCATTGTGTTATGTGTTTAACTTTTGGGTTTTTACTTGAACATGATGTTTATCACTTAGAGCTTCATAAAAACTATGAGAAAATTATGTGTTATCATATATATTACATGTAAACTTGTAGTTCTAGGATTATACACTCAAAATAGAAAAAATTAAGTGTTGTGTTCAAACATGTATAACTTAAACTCAAAAGTTAGCTTTTAACAGAAAATTTTTGGTGTAATTACGGACTATTTTGACCACCTTGATTGTAATATTTTAGAAAATGTTTTACATGCAAACATTTCAGGTTTATACCTTTACAATGACTACTCGCACACGTTCATACAATTTTTCTATAATTTTTGGAGATTTTTACAAAACTGCCTATCATTTCAGGAATGATTTCGGACCACTCTGTGAAGATAAACATTTTCACACTAGTTTGAAGCCATTAAAAATTATAATAAAAATTATGAACAAAGTAGACTCATTTTCCAAACTCTCAGATTTTACGGATCCAAATTTCGACTTACGATGATTTTTCTGTAATTTTTCTAAATACAGGGACAGAAATGTCAAAAACAAGAAATTGTTTTAATCATGCTAAAAGCTCTTATACTTGTGTTAGATGCATGTTTATATGACTTATACATAACTTTAAAACATTTAGACATGTTAACTTATATATGTATGTATATATATATATATATATATATATATATATATATATATATATATATATATATATATATATATATGATTATATAAATTGTCTTGACAAACAAACGTAATAAACTTTATTTAGTATAGTTGAAGGTCGCAAACCACACTTTCAAAGGACACACAATTATTTAAAGGCATAATTATCTTATTTGCACGTAAAATGGAGTCATAGTTCACATAAATCTGTTAAGGTTCTTGTGAGACATTGCGCTTGACACCTATCGAGTGTACAACCGTAACCTAAAGTTTTAACCAGAGTCTCCTAGAGGGAGAGCAGGAGTTTGTGTATAGATCTATATGGGGTTGACACCCCAAACCGGAGCTGTTTGCTATAGTTAGACTAAGTCAGTCTAGGGTGACAAACCTTACATTAAACAAGTCAGCGCCTGAAAAACGTCATGATAGGTGGATCAATCATTATTAAGTATGGTTATACAGACTCACATAGGGAATAACAATACAATTTTGGTTTACGGGAAACTTACACTTCATCGGTTTTATTAAGCTATAGAACTGCAAGTCATTTTCCAAGTATTTAGTTTCTTACACTTCCGGTCTTAGGTTTTAAGACTACAGTTTTTCTTTACATCGTAAAATATCGGATTTTCTAGGAACAATCGCTTTAATTTTACAAACAAAAGATAATAAAGGACAGACATGCATATATTCACAGTTTTGGGACAAGACTTACAAAACATTTTTATAGAAAATACAGGATTTTCTAGAAGAACTACGAGAACTATTCTAAACAAGTGAAAAACCATTTTTATACAAAAATGCTTATGAACTCACCAACTTTTTAGTTGACGCTTTTCAAAACGACTTGTATTCTCAGGGAACCCGTAACAGGTAATTAGCTCTGCTTCGAGATCAAGTGGTGCGACTTCAAGAAATTTTACTTTTTCTTATTTTTGTGTAATCCTTAAACAAGTACAATTTGTAGAACAATGAATGTTGGTATATTGGAATGTATGATGTTTGGTTTCTATGTTTCATTCAAATAGAATTGTTATGATATTGTACATTAAGTCATCCGCCACCGTACGTTTCCGCTATCCTAGTTCGGGGTGTGACACATTTCGACGCTTGAAGAACGTTGTGCAGGCCACTAGTCACTTTAGCATGGTTATAACCTCATTCATAATAGTATTAACTAAACATTTTGCTTACGGGAAAAACATATCTTGAAAGGTTTTATTTTAATAATAGAACTACATTACAATAAAATACTTTACATACAAAAGGTTTTCATACGAATACATAACAGTACACTATTTTTCCCAATACAATATATTATTTCAGAGAACAGTAAGAAACATACATTTTGGTCATAAGGCCGAAGACTAGGCTTCATTTACAAAAGAAAATATTGGATATTCTGGAGGAACATACTAACATTTTCAAAGAACAATGACAAGCTTTCCATCACAAAAACATACTTATGAACTCACCAACTTAAATGTTGATACACTTTCATAATCACTTGTATTCTCAGGGAACCAGTAGACAGGTAAACCACAGGTTTTTGAGAAGACAGAGCATTCTAGGTGTCACGTCTATTGTTTTTGCTATACATTTTGTTGTTATACAAACAATGTTGCAAACACAATGTAAACACTATATTATCAATGCAATGGTTGTTGTTACTTTGATTACTATTATGTAATTACCGTGATACTGTACATGACATCATCCACCCCGAACGTTTCCGTCGTTCCGATTTAGGGGTGTAACAGATTGGTATCATAGCATTGTTTATAGTGAACTAAGTATATCAAACCGTGTAAGATATACAACTACAAATACAATTGGGTTGAACCACTATGACTAAAAGTATACTTTTAAAATATAAGTATTTTATAAGAAGTATACGAACATACATACATACTAGAAACAGTATCATAATAAGTGTTGGATTAGTGTCTAAGTCCATAACTATTTTGGTATGTACTTGACCCGATGGTGCATGGTCCTTTTGGGTTGCCTTCACCAAAGCAACTTGATTGGAGAAATGAATAAAGAGAGAAAGGATAATATGATTTATTAATATGTTATAGGAATAATTATTAAAGGAGAAATCATATTTGTTTAATTAATATTGGTCAATAATTAATTAAGAATTAGTTTTGTGATCAAATGTAATTAATTAAACTAGAGGGGCTGAATTGTAATTATGTGATAGTTACAAAATAAGGTAAGGATTATCTTATATATATGGTGAACGAATTTGAGGTGTAAATCCCTTAGAATTCGAGAATGATAAGGATTCAAGGATTATCTTATTGGTTGCTTAATGGATAATCAACTAGATAAGGATAATGACTGAAACCCTATCTCTACACCTATATAAACACCCCTAGGGCCATGAATTCGTGTATTCCTTCCCAAGAGGTCCTAGATACGAATTCTAACCTCTCACCTCTCTCCTTATACCTTCTCCACTTGCTTATGGTGTTTGTGAGCCATTAGAGGAGTGACACTTGTGACTCTAAGCCTTCCAAAGTCAATACAAGGAGATTTGGGATTGTTATTGCTACATAACAATCAAGGTAACATTATAAACTTATTCTCATGTTAATATGATTATATGTATGCTAGAATTAGGGTTTATAGTCTTGGATTCAAAGCATGTACAATAGAGAAACCTAGATCCAAGCATTAGGGTTTGTATGAGCACATAGGATGTCTTATGACCAAAACCCAACAGTGGTATCAGAGCCTAGATTGGTTTCAATTGTATTGATGCATATTTGATCGTAATAAGCACTGAAAATCGTTTTTTTTTTAGTTTTGAAGGTTTGACTCGCCGAGTCACTTGGTGAACTCGCCGAGTCAGCTGTACTCGACGAGTCCAGGTCCAGACTCGACGAGTCAAAGGGTCTGACAGCTCAGATTCGCGATTTTCTTCCTGTTTTGGTTTTGGATAATTACCATAAACTTGTTTTTGTGATAAAATCCGAATTTTTTCATTATTATGTGATTATCCTTACCAAAATAGAAGATAATTGTCAAAATTTAGATAATCACTTGTTTTATTAGATAAAGTATGATTATTTGTAATTTAGATTTGAATTATCTTGTGAAATAGTTTCAATTTATCCCTTTAGGTTTTATAGTTTAAATTTGAACCCCAAAAGTTTTGTTGTTTTGAAATTTAAATAGTTAAAACCCTAATGTTTTGAAATGTTTCAAAACTTGCCCTCAAATTTTGGAATTTAAAAGTTGATTAAAAGTTTAATTAGAAATGTTAAATTCTAAAACTCTAGTAATGTTTTGAAAAGTTCAAATCACACCCTTATGGTTTTATTAATTAATTAATGAGTATAATTAAAAGAGGTTTAATAAATCCATAAAAGTTTAGGTTAACCTTTTAATTGAATTAAAAGTGTAATTGTTAAAGTTAACCATATAGTATTTTAAAAGTATAAAATGCACCCTCTACTATATATAACATTAAAAGTCTAACATTATATATATGTATGAGTAAAAGTCAGTCTTACCGTTAGTAGGCCTCATTCACGAAGCTGGTCTATAAGGGGTGTTTAAGGAAATTGCCTATAAAATGGCGATTGAATGGGTATCCACTCTTACCCACCGCACTCTTGACTAGTGGAGGGTCGTTAGCCGAACGGGTAGGATAGGACGAAACCTTCCATTATAAGTATAATGAAATACAGAGTAACTAAATGTTTCGCAAATTCCCAATCTTAGTTAGTTAGGCAAAAGTAAATTGATGCAATTCCATGAAATTACACTTTGTGCCCTTGCGAAGACGTTAGTGGAGCGTGTGTGGTTTACCGGCACACTAAATGGTTCTAAGCAAAGGTAGCAAAGGGTGACTCAATGTTTGTCATAGTTCGGTGGAGCGTGTGTGGTTTACCGGCACATCGAATAGGTGATTGTAACATGTGAGGGCACCATGTAGTTCGCATGGTTATTCACACCCGCTTTGTGATCCTCGGCATCCCAGTCACAAACAAGAGGGGCATATCGAGATTTAAACATGCCATTGAAATGTTCAATGAATCTCAAAGGATCTAGGAGTTTTCATAGATTTAAAACTTAAATTTCTTTTTCGTTTTTCATGGTGGAAACTAGTGAATCGTCATTCACTTACCTTCAAATGTTCTGCAATTTGGGTTACGGCATCCCTCTCCCGAGTTGTAGGATATTGTGTTGGGTCCTAGCCTTGGAATTTCATTTGGGTGATTTACCAAGGACTCAATCAATCAACTAACTTGAATTCGTTTTTCTCCCGATGTCAAAGTTCGACAACTATGGTCTTCTCAAATCCCGTGGAACAAGCATTCCACATGAAGATGATATTCCACGATTCGAACGAGGAACAAGAAATCATGCTTCACTTCCTCCTCCTCCTCCAATTATTCTCCCTAACCCACAAGATTGTAAAAGTTCAATATCACTCAAGCCCTTTTGGCAAGTAAACATAAAGAAGGAAAGTCGGTGTGTGCACACGTCCTAGGGATGAAGTCGCACATTGATAGACTAAGAATGATAGGATCCATTGTCGGTGAAGAGATGGCTGTTGATTGGGTTCTTCAATCACTTCCTAACTCATATAGTGAGTTCGTAAGAGAGTACTATATGATGAACCGCGACGTGACCCTTATAGATCTCACCTATATGCTTATTGCTGCTGAATCAGCAATGGTTTGGCGCAATAGAAAAGCAAAGTTGATTGGTGAATCTGCCTTCGACACCTCTGTGGATATAGACAATGGCAATGAAAGACATGCAATGATCGAAAAGTTTGATCATAAGAGAAAGGCGATGTCTAAAGTAGTTCCATGTGTTGTTCCAAAAGGAGTCAATTTGCTTTTATTGCCAAGAGAAGGGGCATTGGATACGAAGCTGCCCTATTTACCTAAGAGATCTAAGAGATGGGAGAGTCGAAACGTATGGCTCTAATTTAGGTAAAATCCATTAACTAACTCTTTTAAGCTTCATTCTAGGTTCTGAATACATAATGTGATAAGATTACATTTGATGTTTAGAAGGATCAAAGAAAAGAAAAGAAGCTTAAGGGAAGAAGTGAGCAGAATCTAACCATGAAGGAATGGATTTCGATTGCGTTTCTCGAAGATTAGATTCTTGAGCTACTACTTAGAGTTAGAATTAGATTGCTAAGAAAGATGTATTCGCATAAGCTTTTCAAAGAGTTGCATTGTGAAGGACAAATTTTTCCGCAATAAAATAAATTTTGATTTTCCTTACAATGGCGTGTATGAAAAATTGATGTTAAAATTATTAGCAATAATGGATTTGTTTCTTATTATGTTATGGAAAGTCAAGAATTTACCAAATAGGGAGAGTTTCTCATCGCCCAAGTTTCAATTGGACAGAAATTTGGAATCACGCAACTTGGTTGCATGATGAATGAGAAATTCCATATTTGGAAATTAGACAAATTCATTGACAATGTGTCAAGTGAAGGACTAGGAGATCGAGTACACAAAGTTGTGTGTTGATCAAGTTCACCATAAGAGTAACAAAGATATTCGTCATCATTTACTAAAGGTTTAGTAAATATGATTATACTTACAAGATTAAGTGTAATTTTGAATTGATTAAAGGGTTTAGATCAATAGCAAAACGAATAAGAAGAATCAAATAGGCAGAAAGATAAGAGTTTCTCCATTCTAAGAAGAAGGGAGAGTGGCTTTTATGCTTTATGATAGGTCTTAATGATTAAGAACCATATCTCAATTGATCCTCTAAGTGAGTCTTGGTACAATTGTATGTCCAAGAAGAGGAATCAAAGATTGATGAAATGGTCAAATCAAGAAGACAATCATACTTTGTTCCAATAACAAGTCTTAAAGTTAAGATTGTGACAATGAGTAAAAAGTATTAAAGGTTTATAACATTCATCAAATGTGGAAAGTTGTGATGTCTTGGATAAGACAAAGACCAACTATGACCAATTTATGAAGTGTTTTGATACAAGCTACACTAACTCTTGAAAATTTGTTTGTCAAGAAATGTTTATTGACAAAAGAATCTTGTATGTCAAGGAGTCAGTGGGAGTCTTAATGGTCTCGAAAAGGTTCAAGAACAAATCAAATAAACCTTATCGATCATCACTAGCACACGACTTGAGGTTTACAACCTATCGTAAAGACATTATTTTGTTTCTGTGCCAATCCAATCGAGTTAATTATGCATGTGAGTCCTATGAGTTCTCATTTGAATGCGTAAAAGGCAAGGACCTTGATCAATGAAAGGTACATTGATAGGAAAAAGGTAAGATACTTAACTACTTGGAAGACGTGGTGGGCAGCTGTGCTACCATAAGGCAAGAAATCAAGATTAAGAAAGTTCGATCCATATGAGTTTGAATTTGTCGTAAACTTTGGTTTTAACAAATTCGCATGGATAGGAACACATACACCGTTTAAATCTAAGTGTCATAAGATTTCCTCCTTCATGAAAATGATTGTGAGAAAATGCTTTCACTAAGAAAGATTTTAAAAGATAGTGATTGTAAAATTGCATTCTCAAATTCGATCATGGTTACGGCATCCCTTTCCATAATTTGAATTGTGAGGTTTGGCAGTTAGTCTTAATTGTTAAGACACACATATGAACTATCTAAGGCAAAAGTGTATAAGTTCAAGAAGCTTGATAAAAGATTATCAAAGCACTAAGTATTAGAAACATGAACTTAAGAAATTCAATAAGTATTGTTTTTCTGGAAGTTAAGATGTTTATGAATACATGTCGAAGCTAGTGGGAGCATAAGTGTTATGTTTTATAATAATCATCATGATAGTGGGAGCATAAATGTTATGATTGTATGATTATTAAGGCACGTATTGCATAGTTGGCAATATTAATTATAGAAAACAAGAGTCATACTTTGCAAAGTTGTAAGAGTTGAAAGGTTGTTTTGCTATAATTAAGGGAGAGAATATTATGCTTCATTTCAAATCTAAAGGATTAGATTGCGAAATGTTGATAAATTTAGTCAAAGGTACATAGTGTGTTCTTAAAATTTCGATTGTGATTACGGCATTCCTCTTCGCAATTCGAATTTTGAGAACATAGCAAATAAAACATTATGCGTCGTGTCCCATACGCTTCGGGTATAGGATCGATTGCGAATGCTTTAATGTTTGACCATTCTAAAATTTTCCAA
Source organism: Lactuca saligna (assembly GCF_052625555.1). Taxonomy (NCBI): domain Eukaryota; kingdom Viridiplantae; phylum Streptophyta; class Magnoliopsida; order Asterales; family Asteraceae; genus Lactuca; species Lactuca saligna. The sequence continues at coordinate 90,968,406 of NC_136421.1, forward strand.
ATGTATAGTGCATTTAGAGGGAAAAGGGACTAGAATTGGTTTTGACTAAAATAATTAAACAACTATCAAAGGACAATCCAAAGTTCGACAAGGATTGGTCGCTTGTGAGTAGTGGGAAGTATAGTATTGGAAATTATGGAAGTGTTTCCATATTGGATGGACAATATCGACATCATTACGAATAGATAAGATTCTATTAAGAATGAGTTGTCATATAGAAAATATGGAAGTGTGTCCATGTTGGGAAGTAAATATTGAAAATCTATGTCTAGATTAGAAACTTTATGCGAAAGGATGTTCAAAGGAATGTACTTTGAGTGAGAGACATCATATCTAAGGAATTGTCTTGTAACAATATCCGATATAGGAATTTGTAATATCATTGGCAATAGTCTTTGAGACTTTGGTGCAGTGACATTACAAAAGGATCGTTGCATAAAGCGTTAGAATCTAGTATATTCTATAAGTAAGAAGAATTTGATATTCTTACACTTAAGAAAATGGATTTGGAGTTGTAAAATGAGAATGATTGGAAATGTATTCAATTTGTCTATTTCACAAAAGTAAGAACCATAGGTAAACATTGTGTGCATGCTAGGAGCATGGGACAAGTGTTGGAATTCAAATGCAAAGTTGATTACCCGAAACGACAAATAATGAGTAATCGGTATGGTGATAAATAAAATCTATGTCTAGATTAGAAACTTTATGCGAAAGGATGTTCAAAGGAATGTACTTTGAGTGAGAGACATCATATCTAAGGAATTGTCTTGTAACAATATCCGATATAGGAATTTGTAATATCATTGGCAATAGTCTTTGAGACTTTGGTGCAGTGACATTACAAAAGGATCGTTGCATAAAGCGTTAGAATCTAGTATATTCTATAAGTAACAAGAATTTGATATTCTTACACTTAAGAAAATGGATTTGGAGTTGTAAAATGAGAATGATTGGAAATGTATTCAATTTGTCTATTTCACAAAAGTAAGAACCATAGGTAAACATTGTGTGCATGCTAGGAGCATGGGACAAGTGTTGGAATTCAAATGCGAATTTGATTACCCGAAACGACAAATAATGAGTAATCGGTATGGTGATAAATAAAACGTGTTTTGTTTATACTCAAAGGTTTGAGGCCATATGGGATTAGTATTATTCTTGTGTTTCACCTTGCATGTTTTGACTTCCAGAATAATTGAGTTTATTAAGAATAATCGAATTATTCAAACGGGCCACAGTCGTTCATATGTTGGAAGTAGATATGAATGAAGACTGTCGTGAATTGGTGTGTGGATTGTCTAAAAGAGTATTAGACATAAGCAAATGTTTGCTGCAACGTTCATGAGTGCTTACGAATATGATTTGAGCATTGGATTAAACCCACGCTCACTTGGATCACTCCATGAATTGTATTACGAGTGATTAGTGAGACGATAACATCTTATATTCTTGAAACCGAGATGTGTGAGTTGTATCTTGCGAATCGGTTGCACATTGATAATATGTAAACGCACTAGTAACTTGGTGTTATAAAACATATTGTTGTGTGTAATTCGGTGAGTGAGTGCAAGCAAGCATTGTATCAAAGTTTATCCGTTCCTTTTATCCAAAGTAGGATAAAAGCGATATCTTTGGGCCCCTCGATGGTTTAGTGATGACATATGTAAATGCTCGGCCGGGCTAGGACTAATTTGATTTGTTCAATTAGTCTGTCGTCATAAATCGGAAATCGAGAAGTAGTACAAAGAGAATGATTTGAAATCATATCTCATACGATATCTAGAATGGAGGAATATATGATCCCTTATCTAAGGACACGCGTATCTGATATGATCAGAGTTGACAGCGGATTTGGAAAGCTACGATTGCAGATCAGGATCTGAAGTCATACACATAATAGTTGTTAGACTTATCCAAGTGGGAGACTGTTGGATTAGTGTCTAAGTCCATAACTATTTTGGTATGTACTTGACCCGATGGTGCATGGTCCTTTTGGGTTGCCTTCACCAAAGCAACTTGATTGGAGAAATGAATAAAGAGAGAAAGGATAATATGATTTATTAATATGTTATAGGAATAATTATTAAAGGAGAAATCATATTTGTTTAATTAATATTGGTCAATAATTAATTAAGAATTAGTTTTGTGATCAAATGTAATTAATTAAACTAGAGGGGCTGAATTGTAATTATGTGATAGTTACAAAATAAGGTAAGGATTATCTTATATATATGGTGAACGAATTTGAGGTGTAAATCCCTTAGAATTCGAGAATGATAAGGATTCAAGGATTATCTTATTGGTTGCTTAATGGATAATCAACTAGATAAGGATAATGACTGAAACCCTATCTCTACACCTATATAAACACCCCTAGGGCCATGAATTCGTGTATTCCTTCCCAAGAGGTCCTAGATACGAATTCTAACCTCTCACCTCTCTCCTTATACCTTCTCCACTTGCTTATGGTGTTTGTGAGCCATTAGAGGAGTGACACTTGTGACTCTAAGCCTTCCAAAGTCAATACAAGGAGATTTGGGATTGTTATTGCTACATAACAATCAAGGTAACATTATAAACTTATTCTCATGTTAATATGATTATATGTATGCTAGAATTAGGGTTTATAGTCTTGGATTCAAAGCATGTACAATAGAGAAACCTAGATCCAAGCATTAGGGTTTGTATGAGCACATAGGATGTCTTATGACCAAAACCCAACAATAAGAACTACATAAAAGTATTTGGATGAGTTGGACCCCGTGGTTAAACCTGGATAGTTATGTAATCATATCTGGGATACATATAGCCTGATCAACTATATTTATTCAAGATACAACCAACATGTGTTTGGGAGTGACCATAGTGTTGGAATAAGTCTAAAACCTACTAACTCTACATACAAGAAGAACTCTAGGACCAAACATAAAGTTAAAAATATTATAGGAGTATTTTATGGCACTATAACACTAACACAACAATATCTAGGCCTCGATAGTTATATAAACTAATAATCGGTAAGGGCCTTCCTACCAGAATCAATCATGTGAAAACAAAGGACCCTTGCTGATAGATCTATAATTACTATGTGTATACGTAAGAGTTGTATATAATTAAGATTTTATAAACTTAGAATTTGTGATTTAGCTTTACTTCCTGCTCCTTGTTTGGTTGTGGACTTAGAGTGGGATCACTTATTCGAAGGCCTATTTTATCTTAGTTATATATAATTTGTATACACTATGTGGTTATAGTAGGATAAGAAACGAATCACACTATACAAATTCATTTAAAGTGTTGCTATAAATTTCATAAATTTAATGGTGATTTTTTTTCTTATATTAAGTAGAATTCTATTGTAAATCGCTTAATAAAACTCTATAACAGTTGGGATAAGATATGTCTTGTTCAATATCACCTGACACATGACCACTATAATGGACTTATCATCACTTTCTCTTTAATCATTATAGAGAAAGATGCCTCCAAAGAAGTCCAACAGGAACAAAAACAATCCTCCTACGAATCCACCACTGCCACCACCTCCTCAGTATGACCCTGCATTATTCCAAGCAGCAGTAACCACCGCCGTGGTAGCAGCCTGATGCAGATCAACGCAAGTGGCGCTAGTGGGGCGGGTAGTGGTGCCAACCCTTGTAACCACGGAGATAGCCATGGACACCCAAACGAGTGTTCCTGTAAAGACTTCAGAATGCCAAACACAAATCCTTTGATGGCAACGGAGGTGTCATTGCTTTAACATGTTGGTTCAAGAACACCGAATCGGTATTTGAAATATGTGTGTGCCCTGAAGCTAGCAAAGTGAAATTTGCAGTGTGCACTTTCATAGAGTGAGACCTCTCTTGCTGGAATAGCCATGTCAAGTCATTGACTCTCCCGATAGCCAATGCCATGAGCTAGGAAGACTTAAAGGATCTAATGCTACCAGAATACTGCCCGAAGGGCGAGATACAAAAGCTGGAGCAAGAGCTCTGGGGTCTGACGATGAAGGACTCCGATGTTGTTGCTTACACTGCCAGATTCAATGACCTATGGTCACCCCGGAAAGTAAGAAAGTGGAAAGGTACATTTGGGGACTCTCTCCTTAGATCCAAAGAAACGTAATAGCTGCAAATCCACTTACTTTCGACAGTGCCATGCGTATGGCACTGACCCGCGTGGATCATGGAGTTCGTTAAGGCTTCATGACATCCATCCCTGAGCAACCCAGAGAAAGTGGTAACAAGAAGAAATTCTGGAACAAAAGAAAAGGGAAATCATCACAGGAGCCCTTGAAGAAGCAACAAATTGTGGCAATTCACGTTGCTACTGTTCCTACTGCTCCAGCACCTCCCAATCGATACGCTGGAAACCTCCCAAAGTGAAACAAATGTAATTTTCATCACCACGGACCCTACCGGGAGCTACATTGAAATAACTGCAACAGGAAGGGACACACTGCCCGTTTCTGTAAGTGTCCAGCATAACCTACCACCTAAACCCCCATCAAAGGAGTAAGCCATGCCTGTTATGGGTGTGGCGAAGCGGGGCACTTCAAGAGAGACTGCCCGAAAGCAAAGAATCCTGGCGGAGTAGGAAGAGTGTTAGCTATTGAACAAGAGGAAGCAATAGTAGATCCCACGGTGGTCACGTGTACGTTTCTCCTCGATAACTCTTATACATGCATACTATTTGATAGTGGTGCGGAGAGGAGTTTCGTGATCCATAAATTTAAACACCTACTCAAACAAAAACCACAAATACTAAACAAAACATCCACTGTTGAGATGGAAAATGGGAAGCAGAGAGCACTAACGAATGCCAAGTCGAGTTCTGAATCAACTTAATTCATGGAGCTACCTCTGTAGCCAAATCACCATATCGTCTAGCACCAACAGAGATGTAGGAATTATCCAACCAATTAAATGAACTGCTCAGTAAGGGTTTCATCTGACCGAGCTTCTCACCCTGGGGAGCACCGGTCCTGTTCGTAAAGAAGAAGGATGGATCTTTCCATATGTACATAGACTACCGCAAACTAAACAAGCTCACCATTAAGAACCGATACCCCTTCCTGCGAATAGACGATCTATTTCATCAACTCCAAGGAGAGAGCTGCTTTTTGAAGATCGACATAAGATCGAGGTACCACTAACTACGAGTCCATGAGGGTGGTGTTCCCAAGACAACATTTCGAACTCGTTATGATTACTCTAAGTTTGTAATGATTCCCTTCGATCTTATAAATGCACCCACAATGTTCATGGACTTGATGAATCGGGTGTGTCACCCTTTCCTAGACAAATTTGTGATAGTATTCATAGATGATATACTTATCTACTCACAAAGCAAGGAAGAACATAGTCAGCACCTGAGACAAGTTTTAGAAACATTAAGGGCAGATAAACTTTATGCGAAGTTCTCAAAGTGCGAATTTTGGATTCGGAAGGTAGACTTCCTCGGTCATGTGGTCAGTGAAGAGGGAATGCACATAGACCCCTACAAAATTTAGGCAATCGAGAACTAGTCAGCACCAAGAACGCCATCAATTCTTAGGACTTACTAGCTATTACCGCAGGTTCATACAAAATTTCTCCAGAATTGCTATTCTACTTACCGCCTTGAATCAGAAGGGTGTAACCTTTAGTTGGGGAGAGAAACAAGACACTATATTCCAAATGCTAAAGCAATCCCTGTGCAGTGCACCAATCTTGTCTTTTCCAGAAGAAATAACAAACAATGTAGTATATTGCGATGTATCTAATCAGGGGGTAGGCTTTGTACTTATGCAGCAAGGAAAGGTTATTGTTTATACATCGAGATAGCTAAAGACATACGAAGTCAACTACACCACACATGACCTTTAGTTGGGAGTAGTTGTGTTTTCTCTGAAGATCTGGAGGTACTACCTTTACGGTACAAAGCGCACCATCTTCATCGACCATAAAAGTCTTCAGCTTATACTCGACCAAAAGGAGTACTCAGGTCGAAAGAAGTAATCAGGTCGCAGAGTAAAAGCAGTAACCATGACCATCCATTCACATCTGTCCACATAGATCAAAGAGTCTCAATTGGAAGCCTTAAAGCCTAAAAATGTGGTAGGTTAAGTCTTAAGAGGAATGGAGAAGAACATAGAAATCAAGGGTGATAGAGTTCGTTATCTCATGAATCCGATATGGACACCGATGTTCGGTGGCTATAAAGAAGTTGTCATGAATGAAGACCACAAGACTCGATACTCCGTTCACTCAGGTTCAGACAAGATGTATCTGGACCTCAAGAAACTTTATTGGTGGCCGAACATGAAAGTTGAGATTGCTACCCATGTGGGCAAGTTCCTAACTTGTGCCAGAGTGAAGGTAGAATACCAGAAGCCCTCAGGTTTACTAACAAGAAATACCTTAGTGGAGGTGGGAGCGGATTACAATGGATTTCATAACCAAGTTTCGCAAGACTACGGGTGGTCATGACACCATTTGGGTAATCGTCGATAGATTAACCAAGTCCGCACACTTCCTACTAATAAGGGAAACTGAAAAAATGGAGAAACTGACCAGAACATACATTAGAGAGATTGCACGACTGCACGATGTGCCAATATATATCATCTCTGAAAGAGATAGTAGATTCACCTCAAGGTTCTGACAGTCACTACAGAAATCTCTGGGAACTAGGCTGGACATGAGTACAGTCTACCACCCACAAACTGACGGACAGAGTGAGAGAACCATTCAGACCTTGGAAGACATGCTGAGAGCTTGTGTGATCGACTATGGTAAGGCATGGAATGCCCATTTGCCATTTGTCGAGTTCTCATACAACAATAGTTATCACACTAGCATTAAGGTTGCCCAGAAGCTCTCTATGTCCGCAAATGCATATCCCCTCTGTGCTTGGCTGAAGTGGGTGACACGCAACTAGCTAGAGGATAAGTTCCTAACAACACTCTCACTGGCTCGGAGATCATCAGGGAAATGAAAGAAAAGATCGTCTAAATCCGAGAACGACTGAAAGCTTCTAGAGATAAACGAAAGAGCTACACAGATAAGAGACGGAAACCCTTGGAATTCTAGGTTGGTGGCCACGTTCTGTTGAAGGTCTCTCCCTGGAAGGGAATGATATGCTTTGGAAAGCATGGAAAACTAAATCCTATGTACAATGGGCCGTTCGAGATTCTTGCTAGAATCAGCGCAGTAGCTTACAAACTCTGTCTACCGCAATAAATAAATAACGTACACGCTACCTTTCATGTGTCAAACCTAAAGAAGTGTCTATTCGATGAGACTCTTTTGATTCCACTCAATGAAATCGAGATAAACGAGAGTTTGCAATTTGTGGAATAACCTGTAGAAATCACGGATAGGGAAGTCAAATGAACGAAAAAAGTCGCATACCAATAGTGAAGGTTCGTTGGAATGCCAGGCGAGGACGTGAACTCAATTGGGAGCGAGAAGATCAGATGAAGTGAAAGTAGCTGCATCTTTTCCCTAGTCCATGATGTACTCTTTATAGAAATAATTTTGGGACAAAATTCCCTCTAACGGGGGGATAATGTAACAACACGTTATTTCAAGTCAATGTAAGTAAAGCTTGTTCAAATAAAAGCTTAAATATTAACCAAGTATAAGTGAATTCAAAACATAATTTGAGACAATAGAACCTTGAAAGCCTAGAGTGCATGCTCATTAAACTTACATGTAAGTATATATGGAAAACCATGTTTAGTAAGCTAGTACAAGTCAATAAAGGTTACTCTTATTCATTCAAAGACTTAATACTTAACTTAAAATCATTATATATATATATATATATATATATATATATATATATATATATATATATAGATTTTGTTTTTGGGAATCAAATCCTAAAGCCAAAACCGAAAACACTTGACTTTAAGACCGAAAATACTATGAAGCCGATCATGTAGGACCAAGAACACTACCTTAAGTACCATTAAGGACCACAAACACCTCTTATATATATAGTTTCATCTGAAAGCACAATCCATTTCTCAACTTTTAGGCCGAATACACTCCCATTTTGCTCTCAAAACTCATACAGAACCTTTATATCTTCAAGGGATTTTTACCCAGATCATCATAATTTCCCCAAGAACACCAATAACACCAAGAACTATCTTCAAATCTTCAAGCTTACACCAAAAACACCCAAACACACCGAAAACACTTAGAATTCTTTCAAATAATCCCTAAGGCTTTTGTAAGTATTTCTTACATAACTAAGTGTTGTCTAACACTTTAAACTATTATTTAATTTATTTAAATTAATGTCTTATTAATTTAAGTACGATATCATGTATAACTATTATTAGGACACGACTACGCACACGGGTTCTAACATGAGGATCATCGCTACCACTTCGCATCCAAACACGAACGTACACTCGAGGTGAGTTCATACCTCTACGTTTTCACTATTTTTCAATGTTTTTAGGGAGGGGAGAATACAAGTAAAACAAAAGGGATCTTGTGTAAACATTCAAACGATTTCAACGATTTCAAACTATTTTAATGGTTTCAACTATTTCAAACTATTTCAACGGTTACAACTGCTTATATATATATATATATATATATATATATATATATATATATATATATATATATATATATATATATATATATATATATATATATATATATATATATATGTATATAGAATTTGTAACACCCATAAAAATTCAAGCCAGATTTAAACTTTTCAAAAACACTTTAAATCAATAATCATTACAACTTTGTTTTTCTAAAATAGATTATATCAGAGTTTTCCCAGCAGTCAAAACAAAAGATGAGGAGTTGTACGATCAAGCCTTAGCCTTGTCGCGATCCCCCGATGTGCCTGAACAATAAACTGAAACTGTAAGCCCAAAAGGTTAGTGATTTCCCCCAATATACCTATACTCATAGAAATTCAAATAGAATCACCAACATCATACTATGGGTCCAGTCAACCATCGGGTTGGAATACCCCTAGCCCACAACCAACAGGTTGGAATGCCAACATACTATGGGTCGAATCATCCTCGGGATTGAATACCCTAGGCCCACAACCAACTGGTTGGAATTCCAACATACTATGAGTCCAATCATCCTAGGGATGGAATACTCATGGCCCACAACCAACATGTTGGAATGCCCAGGTCTATCAGTCTCCACACAAAGAAGATAAGCCTCAACCGCCAAGCAAATATGTGCACACATATATAACAGATAATCACATAACTGTCTATAGACAACAACTGATCTACCGATTCGTACCACATAGCACATAATACCATCCTATCTATCAGGATATTGATCTCACATACGACGTAATATTATCCTACCCTCTAGGATACCGATCTAACAGATCCTACGAAAAAAACATAACCATGTATTAATCCAAAGTGCCAGCCTTGGTGCCTTAGACCCTTGAGTATAGTGAGGATAACTCACCTTGTGACTGCCGATTGTAAATAGAAAGCTCAACTATTGAATCAATGCCACGAACCCCACTCCTATATCTAACACATCATAAGGTTTATAAATTCCTGAATACCCCAGAAGTCAACTGGTCAACCCTTGTCAAAGTCATAGTTAACTATCATGGTCAACATTCCATGCTGACCTTAACACGTTAAGTACCTTCAACTACTTGCTGAGTTTCTTGCAATACTTGTCCGCTCGCCGAGTCACCAGAATAACTCGTGGAGTTCCTAAGGCTCGTGGTCGAAGCTCCATGGCCACTCGTCGGGTTTTCTTTCTTGAAACTCGAGAAGTTCGCCTGCATCTATTAACTGGGTAACCTTAACTAACTCACCGAGTTGTTCATCCAACTCATCGAGTCTACGACAGTCTTCATCGGACTCGCCGAGTTCTAGACTATCTTCATGTGACTCGCCGAGTCGACCATGCGACTCGCCGAGTCCCTTTAGTCCTTTAATCATACAGAAACTTTTTAAGCCATGCCAAGGCCCTAAATTGCAGATCCGACTTCCTTAGGCATGCTTATCACGTAAAGTTGCAAACTTTACGTGCATGCAAGGCTATTAAGACTCTAAAATGACAAAACTAAGCTTGCAATGAAATTACACACTTGAGGGAAGGCTCATACAAGGGAAAGCTGATGACTTTATGAATCTAGAGGCCAAGGGGAGTCCAGATCCAAAGTTACAACTTTAGATCTTGGCTTAAGAACAAGAAACTTTTTCTTAAAACTCAAGCAAAAGAGGGTTTAGGTGAAAATGAGCCAAGGAAAACGGTCTAGTACCTTCAAGAGAGTGCTTACTGATGCAAATCTTGAATCCCACAAGCTCTTGCTTCAACTAGCTTGTTCCCCCAAGTGTTTCCTTCACCAAAATCCTTCCTCCAAGCTTAAACTCTCCAAAAGAACACACACATGAATTAGGGTTAAATAGAGACAAGCGGTTGTAAAGGGGAGGCTGGGGGAGGCCAATGATCCTTTAAATATGGTAAGATGCCGTGGAATTTACGGTTTCATCTGCCAGCTCCTACTCTTCGAGTCTCTGCTTGGACTCGGCGAGTAGGTCACTAAAACTCGTGGACCATCCCGCTACTAATCGATGAGTAGGGTGACCATCTCGTCGAGTAGACCCAAAGACCAAGAAGGATTCATACATGAATCAATACTTGAGAATCTGGGCGTTACAATTCTCCCCTGCTTGAGCTAGAATTCACCCTCGAATCCTGCTGAGCTAAACAACATCGTGTAATGCTCTCACATCTCCGCCTCCTGCTCCCATGTCCACTTGTATCCCTTTTGATGTTCCCAATGCTCCTTCACCAAAGGTATCTCCTTGTTCCACAGAACTTTCTTCTTCCTTTCCAAAATGGCAACAGGCCTCTCCATGTAATTCAGGCGCTCATCGACCTGAACATCATCCAACGATACTATTGCCTCCTGGTCCAAAATGCACTTTCGTAACTGCGAAACATGGAATGTGTTGTGAATTCTGCTAAGTTCCTCTAGTAGCTCTAGCCTATAAGCCACCTTGCCAATTCTGGCAATGATCCTGAATGGCCCGAAGTAATGGGGACCCAATTTTCCCCTCTTTCTGAAGTGGATCTCACCCTTCCAGGGTGAGACCTTAAGAAGTACCATATCACCCACCTAGAACTCTAACTCATATATGCGTTTGTCGGTATAACTCTCCTGCCTACTCCGATCGGTCTGCAATCGCTGCCTAATCTGCTGAATCTTTTTGGTAGTCTACAGAACTACCTCCGTCTATCCCATCACTCGGTGCCCAACCTTACCCCACAAAACCGTGGTATGACATCTTCGCCCATACAATAACTCAAAGGAGGGGCAAAAATGCTGGAATGGTAGCTGTTGTTGTAAGCAAACTCTGCAAGACGTTGGTAGGAATCCCAATTCCCACCAAAATCAATGACACACGCCCTTAACATATCCTCGAGGGTCTGAATGGCTCACTCGTTCTAACAGTCTGTCTGCGGATGAAACGTTGTACTAAAGTGCAAGCGTGTGCTCAGTTCCTCGTGGAACTTTTACCAGAAACGGGAGGTAAACCTAACATCTCGGTCTGAGGCAATGGAGACTGGAATCCCGTGGCGAGCAACAATCTCGCGGACATTTATGTCGGCCAACCTATCGGCCGAAGAACTCTACCGCATCGCTAAGAAATGAGCGCTCTTGGTCAATCGATCCAGGATGACCCATATAGCATCGAACCCTTTTGTCGTCCTTGGCAGCTTCGTAATGAAGTCAATTGTGATATGTTCCTATTTCCACATGGGAATCTGTAGAGGCTGCAGCTTACCATGCGACATCTGATGCTCGTCCTTGACCATCCTACAGGTCACGCACCTCTCGACAAACCAAGAGATTTCTCGCTTCATACATGGTCACCAGTAACTCAAACTCAGGTCTCGATACATCTTGGTGGCCCCCGAGTGTATGGAAAAATGAGACTTATGAGCCTCCTCCATCACTATCTTTCTAACTCCACCATTCATTGGAACCCAAACTAGACCACATTAGGTCAATAACCCCCAGCCATCCTGAACAAACCGAGCACTTTCGCCATTGATCCTTTCCAACTTCCAATTCTTTGGTCGTATGCCCTCGACCTGAGCATCTCTGATCAAACTCACAAGCAGGGAATCCACTGTAACCTCATACATATCGCTGGGGTGGAAGTCCCAGCTGACTTGCGGCTCAGAGCGTCCATCACCACATTCACTTTACCGGGGTGGTAAAGGATCTTGCAATCGTAGTCCTTGACTACATCCAACCACCTGCACTGCCTCATGTTTAGGTTCGACTGATCCATGATACTTCTCAAGCTCTTTTGATATGTATAAATCATAGAACGGGCCCCATAAAGGTAATGTCTCCGTATCTCATCTCATGCGGCTTCAACGGTCATGATGATAAGCTATCACTCATCCCCTCTGCATGAGGACCACCCTAAACCTGTGATATATGCATCACAGAACACCACAAAATCCTCAACTCCTTCTAGGAGTGTTAAAATTGGAGCCTCACACAACCGCTGACGAAGGGTCTCAAATGGCCTCTGCTGCTCAGGGCCCCACCAGAAATCCACTTCCTTCCTCGTTAGACGAGTGAGGGGTACTACTATCTTGGATAAATCCCGAATGAATCTCCGGTAGTACCTTGCCAATCCCAGAAAACTCCTGATATCTAAGGGAGATTTCGGAATCTCCCACTACATGACTGCCTCGATTTTGGCTGGGTTGACCAAAATCCCATCCTGGTTAACGAGGTGCCCAAGGAGCTGGACTTCTCATAACCAAAACTTGTACTTCGAGAACATGGCATATAGCTGCTCTCGTTTCAAAACTCCTAACAACACCCTGACATGCTCTTCGTGCTGCTCTCGAGTCTTGGTATACAGCAAGATATCATCTATAAGCACGATGATCGAGCGATCCAAGATCGGTCTACAGACCCGGTTCATCTGGTCCATAAATATTGTCGTCATGTTGTGAGCCCACATGACATCACCATGAACTCATAATGATTGGAACGAGTCTGAAACACGGTCCTCTCCACATCCTCCTCTCTGACCCAGGCCTAATGATATCCCGACCTCAAATCTATATTGGAGAACCAAAATGCCCCTGCAATTGATCAAAGAGATCATCTATCTGATGGGTTTTAGTCATAAGAACATCCTATGTGCTCATACAAACCCTAATGCTCGGATCAAGGTTTCTCTATTGTACATGCAATTTATCCAAGACTATAAACCCTAATTCTAGCATATGAAAATCGACATTAACATAATAATGGGTTTAAGATATTACCTTGATTGTTATGTAGCAATAACAATCACAATTCCTTCTTGTAATGACTTTAGAAACCTTAGAGTCACAAATGTCACTCCTCTAATGGTTCACAAACACCAAGAGCAAGAGGATGAAGAGGAGAAGAGAAGGAGGCTGCCAAAAATTGTCCAAAACCCTAGAGAGCCAGTTCCATACATTTTTGGGGCTTAAAGGTTCTATATATAGTGAGGCTATTAGGGTTATCTAACAAGGAAACCCTAATTTGGATGCTTAAGCCCTAAGCAACCAATGGACTCCTTTACTTAAAGGCCTTGGACGATTTCTTAGGGTTTCCCCATAGAATACGTCCAACCTTATATAATAAGGTAATCCATAGCCCAATTGCAATGATCTTATAATTACAATTCCAGTCCCGTAAGTTTTAATTAATCTCTTTTAGTCACAAACTTAAATCTTATTAATTCTTAACTAATATTAATTAAACTATATGATTTTTCCTTTAATATATTATTCCCATAATATATTAATAAATCATATTTAATCCTTTCTCTCCATAATTCATCCTATCATGTTGCTTTTGGTGAAGGCAACCCAAAAGGATCATGCACCATCGGGTCAAGTACATACCAAAATAGTTATGGACTTAGACACTAATCCAACAGTCTCCCACTTGGATAAGTCTAATAACTATTCTGCGTATGACTTCAGATCCTGATCTGCAATCGTAGCTTTCCAAAGCTGCTGTCAACTCTGATCCTATCAGATACGCGTGTCCTTTAGATAAGGGATCATATATTCCTCCATTCTAGAATTGTTTAATACATGATTTCTAATCATTCTCTCTATATTATTTCCCGGCTTCCGATTTATGACGACTAACTAATTGAACAAATCAAATTAGCCCTAGCCCGGCTGAGCATTTATGTTTGTCATCACTAAATAATCGAGGGGCCCATAGATATCGCTTTTATCCTACTTTGAATAAAAGGAACGGATAAACTTTGACTCAATGTTCGTTTGCACTCACTCACCGAATCACACAGAACAATATGTTTTATAACACCAAGTTATTGGTGTGTTTACATATCATCAATGTGCAACCGATTTGAAAGATACAACTCACACATCTCGGTTTCAAGAGTATAAGATGTTATCGTCTCACCAATCACTCGTGATAAAATGCATGAAGTGATCCAAGTGAGCGTGGGTTTAATCCAATGCTCAAATCATATTTATAAGCACTCATGAACGTTGCAACAAACATTTGCTTATGTCTAATACTCTTTAAACAATCCACACACCAATTCACGACCGTCTTCATTCATACCTACTTCCAACATATGAACGACTGTGGCCCTTTTAAATAATTTGGTTGTTCTTAACAAATTAAATTATGCAGGAAGTCAAAACATGCAAAGTGAAACAAAAGAATAATACTAATCCCATATGGCCTCAAACTATTGAGTATAAACAAAACACCTTTTATTTATCACCATATCGATTACTCATTATTTGTTGTTTCGGGTAATTAACTTCTTACTTGAATTATTACACTTTCCCCATGCTCTTATCATGCACACAATGTTTACCTATGGTTCTTACTTTTGTGAAATAGATCAAATGAACACATTTCCAATCATAATCATTTCACAACTCCTAATCCTTTCCACAAGTGTAAGAATATCAAATTCTTGCCACTTATAAATATGTTAGATTCTAACCTTTTATGCAATGTTCCTTTCGTAATGTCATTGCACTAAAGTCACAATGACTATTGCCAATTACAAAGTCGTCTATCGGAGAGTGTTACAAGACACTTCCATAGATGTGATGTCTCTCACTCAAAGTACATTTCTTTGAACATCCTTTTGCATAAAGTTTCTAATCTAAACATAGATTCTCAATATCTAACTCTCAATGTGGAAACCTTTCCATACTTACCATATGACAACTTATTTTAAATAGAATCTTATCTATTCATAATAATGTCGATATACTCCATCCAATACTATACTTCCAACCTACTCACAAGCGACCAATCCTCGACGAACTTTGGATTGTCTTTTGAGAGTTGTTTAATTATCTTAGTCAAAACCGATTCTTGTCCTTTTTCCCTCTAAATGCGCTAGACATTTGAAAAAATTTTAGAATGGTCAAATACTATAGCATTTGCAATCAATCCTATACCCGAAGCGTATGGGATACGATACGATACTTTATCAATCTTTTGCTATAATATTTTATGTGCTATGTTCTCACAATTCGAATTATGAAGAGGAATGTCGTAATCATAATCGAAATTTAAGAACACACTATGTATCCTTGACTAAATTATTAACATTACACAACCTAAGCCTTTAGATTTGAAATGAAGCGTAATATTCTCTCCCTTAATTATAGCAAAACAACTGTTCAACTCTTACAACTTTGCAAAGTTTGACTCTTGTTTTCTATAAATAATATCGCTAACTTTGCAATACTTGCCTTAATAATCATACAATCATAACATTTATGCTCCCACTATCATCATGATTATTATAAACATAATACTTATGCTCCCACTAGCTTTGACATGTATTCAGAAACAACTTAACTTTCAGAAAACAATACTTGTTGAATTTCTTAAGTTCATGTTTCTAATAGCTAATGCTTTGATAATCCTTTATCAAGGCTTCTTAATCTCATACACCTTTGCCTTAGATAACTCATATGTGTGTCTAAAAAATTAAGACTAATTGGCAAATTTCACAATTCGAATCATGGAAAGGGATACCGTAACCATAATCGAATTCGAGAATATAATTTTGCAATTGCTATCTTCTTAAAATCTCTCTTAGTGAAAGCATTTCCTCACAGTCATTTTCATGAAGGAGAGAATCTTATGACACTTAGATTTTAATAGTGTATGTGTTCCTATACATGTGAATTTTTCAAAACCCAAGTTTGCGACAAATCCAAACTCATATGGACCGAACATTCTCAATCTTGATTTCTTGCCTTATGGTAACACGGCTGCCCACCATGTCTTCCAAGCAGTTAAGCAGCTCACCCTTTCATGTCAATGTACTTTTCATTGATTAAGGTCCTTGCCTTTTATGCATTCAAATGAGAACTCGCAGGGCTCACATGCATAATTAACTCAATTGGAACGACACAGAAACAAGATAGTATCAACATGATAGGTTATGAACCTCAAGTCGTGTGCTAGTGATGATCAATAAGGTTCATTCTTGATTAATTCTTGAAACTTTTCAATATCATTAAAACTCCCACTGACTCTTTGACATACAAGATTCTCTTGTCAATAAACATTTCTTGACAACCAAATATTCTAGAGTTAGTGTAGTTTTTATCAAAACGTTTCATAAATAGGTCCTAGTTGGTCTTTGTCTTATCCAAGACATCACAAATTTCCTCATTTGATGAATGTTATAAACCTTCTTATTACTCAATGTCACAATCTTAGCTTTAAGACTTGTTTTGGAATGAAGTATGATTGACTTCTTGATTTAACCACTTCTTCAATTCTTGATTCCTCTTCTTAGACATACAATTGTACTAAAACTTACTTATAGGATTAATTGAGATATGGTTCTTAATAATTAAGACTTATCATAAAACATAATAAAAGGTACTCTCCCTTCTTCTTAGAATAGAGAAACTTTGATTCTTCTTATTCGTTCTGCTTATTGATTTAAACTTTTACAATCAATTCAGAATTACACTTAATCTTATAATTGTAATCATATTTGATAAACTTTTAGTAAATCATGACGAATATCTTTATTACTCTTGTGGTGGACTTGATCAACGCATAACCTTGTGTATTCGATCTCCTAGTCCTTCACTTTACACTATGTCGAAGAATTAGTTTAATTTCCAAATGTGAAAGTTTATTCATTCGTCATACAATTCTTGTTGTACGATTCCAAATCTCTATCCAATAGAAACTTGAGAAACTTTCCCTATTTGGTAAATTCTCGACATTTCCACAAACAACATAATTAAGAATCACATCCATTTGTTGTAAATATACGAACATCAATTTTTTCATAACGATTTCATTGTAAGGAAATAAATAAATAAACACGTCAAACAAAAATTTATTTTACTTATAAAAGCAGCGGAAAACATTTGTCCTTACAATGCAAAATCAACTGAAAAACTATGTAATAAATATTCCTAACAACTCTATCTAAGCTCAAAATCTAATCTTCAAATCCATGTCTTTGTGATTACATTCATCTTGCTATTTCATCAAGCTTCCTCTCTTTTCATCGATCCTACAAAACATTCAAATGCAATCTTATCACATTATGTATTAAGAATCAACGAATAGGAACTTAATCGAGTTAGATAGTGTATTTTACCTGAAGTACAACCATACTCTTTGACTCTCCCATCTTCTGGACTCTTCAGAATCTTAGGGCAGATTTGTATCCAACGCCCTTTCTCTTGGCAGCAAACGCAGGTCGGTTCTCCTAGAACGTCCTCGGAAGCATGGTTGGTTGACTTTCCCAACAAATACGCTCCATTGCTTTGTCAAATCATTTCTGATTCAGCAGCAATGAGCATGTAAATTAGGTCAATGAGGCTTTTGTCATGATCCATCATATAATACTTTCTTTTGAACTCATTATATGATTCAGGAAGTGACTGCATTACCCAGTTCACAGCCAACTTATCTGGGAATGACACGCCCAACATTCTTAACCTATCAATGTGTGATTTCATTCCTAGAACGTGAGCACACACGGGTTTACCATCTTCATGTTTCATTTCCAATAGGGCTTTAGTGACATTGAACCTCTCAATTCTTCGATCTTGTGGGTTAGGGAGAATAATTGGAGGAGGAGGAGGGAGTGAAGCATGATTTCTTGTTCCTCGATCGAATCGTGGAATATCATCTTCATGTGGAATGCTTGTTCCACGGGACTTGGGAAGACCATAGTTGTCGAACTTTGACATCTACAAAACGGGAGAAAACAAATTCAAGTTAGTTGATAGATTGAGTCCTTAATAAATCACCCAAATGAGATATTAAGGCTAGGACACAACACAATACGCTACAACCTAGAAAAGGGATACCGTAATCTAGTTGCAGAATATTTGAAGGTAAGTGAATGACGATTCACTAATTTCCACCATGAAAAATGAAAAAGAAATTTATGTTTTAAATCTATGAAAACTCCTAGATCCTTCGAGATTCATTGAACATTTCAATGGCATGTTTAAATCTCGATATGCCCCTCTAGTTTGTGACTGGGATGTCGAGGATCACAAAGCGGGTGTGAATAACCATGCAAACTTACATGGTGCCCTCACATGTTACGGTCACCTATTCGATGTGCCACTAAACCACACACGCTCCACCGAACTATGACAAACATTGATTCACCCTTTGCTACCTTTGCTTAAAACCATTTCGTGTACCGGTAAACCACACACGCTCCACTAACGTCTTCGCAAGGGCACAAAGTGTAATTTCATTGAATTGCATCAATTCACTTTTGCCTAAGTAACTAAGATTGGGAATTTGTAAAACATTTAGCTACTTTTGTATTTCATTATACTAATAATGGAAGGTTTTTGTCCTATCCTACCCGTTCAGCTAATGACCCTGCTGATCCGTATATGGATAATGAAGGCCCAAAAGGCTATGGGTAGCTTAATGTTGGGCTAGAAAGTTGTTTGGGCTTAATGGCCTATGGGGTATGCATGGTGACATAGTTGATGGATTAGGGTTTTCATAATTAAATTAATAAAAGTTTAATAAATCCAAGACTTCATTTATTGATGGATTCAAAGCTAGGGTGATTATGGAAGCATTTGGAAGGGTATCATTGATGGCTCTCTTTAAACTTTAGGAGTTACACTATTATCATTGATGGATCTCTTTAAACTTTGGGAGATACACTCTTATCATTGATGGTTCTCTTTAATCCTTGGGAGTTACACTCTACATCTTCTCATAACCAATTACTAGCAATTGAAGACTAATTGAAGACATGGACGTTTTTTTTTTCATTCTTAAGTGTGGTAGACGTTTTTTTGTGTTATTTCAAGAGTTTCCTTAAATTTCATTTACTGGTTTTAATGAATAATTGGTTGGTTGGCTTGTAACCACCATGTTTGTAATAAAGGCTTCATATAAAGCCAAGTTTATGCATGGGAAAGTGAATAGAGGAATTTTTAAGAAAAAAACCTTTGTTCAATTGGAATTATTGTTATAATTCACAAATTATCTTGTTAGGACGTGTTCTTGACTTGATACGAACTCAATCCAATAGGTCTTGGATTGTTTTCACTGGTATACAACTTAATAGGTCTTGAGTTGTTACTAATCTATCCATTTCTTTCCATTCATATATCATATGTGGTTACTATTCTCTTTTAATTTACCTAAACACTACCCTACTCACCAAATCAAGCCCATACACGCATCATAAGTGGTATCAATGCCTAGTTCCGATTGGGTTTGTTCAAAAGAAATTCTACTAAGTTTGTTTGAATTCAGTTGTTGTCCAAAAATGTTGCGCAAGCTATATGATGAAGAAGATTTAGAGGAAGAGAGAATTGAAAAAGATGAGGAAGAAGATTTCGGTCCCATCTACGACACCGATGGAGAAGAGGAATTTTGTGAAAGAATAAATTTCTTGGTTGAAGAGGAATTTATTGATGAAATTGAAGAAGAAACTAATTTCGTGATCGGAGATGAATTTGTTGAAGCAATTGTGGAAGAAATCAATTTTGTTGATATGGATAAAATTGTTGAAGAAATTGTGATTTTTGTTGAACAACAAATTTCATTCCAAGAGCTTACAACCACGAGAACAAATGACTATAAGTGTCACAAAAATTCAGGTTCTCATATCTTTTATGAACATAATTTCTTTTCTAAAGATCTTAAAGAAATCCAAATTGGAAGCTTCATTGATCAAGAAGGTTTATTCGTTTTTCATCTTCATTTTCGTTTCAAAGTGTGGGAGATTTTTACACTATGGAGGCCATGGAATGCTTATATTTTGCATTTTGAAGGCCTTGGTGAGAGGTTTGATTTTACTAATTATGATCTTAATAATGATTTTTTTGTTTTGTCTTCGTTGATTGATCAAAAGGAGAAAACAGACTTGTGTATTACTTTTGATAAAAAGTTTTGTGCAATTAGAGATGGAGACTTTTCATTCGTGGCTCAAAAACAGCAAGACCAATTATTTTTGGATGATGGCAGAATTTTGTACCCTTCAAAAGACATTATGATGATTTCCAAAAAAATATGTGTTCATGGTGGTATCAATCAGTCACCAAAAGAGGCATTGCGTGGCAATTCTTATGCCTATTTTCTATGTTGTCCACAAACAAAACATATTTTCATTAATTCTTCATTCATTGTTCAAAAACACCAAGACCGATGGCGTGAAGTTTGTTGGGAACGAAAGAAGAAGGATGGTATCCATACTTTTACAAACCATCTTTCTAAGAGAAAATATGAAGATGCAAGTCCTAATTATTTACATAGGAGGGAGCTCATGATGTTTGGACTCATATTCTTTAGGTGTGCCTTTAATTGGGAAGCCGTGATATTGGGGCATGCTGCTCATCAACTTACAAATACAAACCATGACCCATTCTTTAAAATGACTACAATTAACCATTTAAATTATTGCGAGGTTATTGCAGGTTCAAGTTCATGGGAATGTACAAAAGTGGTTTTTCATCCACAAATCGAAGATACGTTTAGGATTGAATTTGGTGAGTTATTTGAAGAAGAACATGTGTATGTGGAGAAAAGACCGAGTTGGAGTAAAGAAAATGTCACATTATGCAATAAAAATTTGTTTTCAAGACTTGCTGTCAGGGAAGGTTCGTATGGGGGAACAAAACAATTTGGTTCTTACTGAATTGAGGACAATTCCTTTCGAAGAAGGAGGGAATGATCCGTATATGGATAATGAAGGCCCAAAAGGCTATGGGTAGCTTAATGTTGGGCTAGAAAGTTGTTTGGGCTTAATGGCCTATGGGGTATGCATGGTGACATAGTTGATGAATTAGGGTTTTCATAATTAAATTAATAAAAGTTTAATAAATCCAAGACTTCATTTATTGATGGATTCAAAGCTAGGGTGATTATGGAAGCATTTGGAAGGGTATCATTGATCGCTCTCTTTAAACTTTGGGAGTTACACTATTATCATTGATGGATCTCTTTAAACTTTGGGAGATACACTCTTATCATTGATGGTTCTCTTTAATCCTTGGGAGTTACACTCTACATCTTCTCATAACCAATTACTAGCAATTGAAGACTAATTGAAGACATGGACGTTTTTTTTCATTCTTAAGTGTGGTAGACGTTTTTTTGTGTTATTTCAAGAGTTTCCTTAAATTTCATTTACTGGTTTTAATGAATAATTGGTTGGTTGGCTTGTAACCACCATGTTTGTAATAAAGGCTTCATATAAAGCCAAGTTTATGCATAGGAATGTGAATAGATGAATTTTTTAGAAAAAAACCTTTGTTCAATTGGAATTATTGTTATAATTCACAAATTATCTTGTTAGGACGTGTTCTTGACTTGATACGAACTCAATCCAATAGGTCTTGGATTGTTTTCACCGGTATACAACTTAATAGGTCTTGAGTTGTTACTAATCTATCCATTTCTTTCCATTCATATATCATATGTGGTTACTATTCTCTTTTAATTTACCTAAACACTACCCTACTCACCAAATCAAGCCCATACACGCATCACCTGCACTAGTCAAGAGTGCGGTGGGTAAGAGCGGATACCCATTCAATCGCCATTTTATAGGCAATTTCCTTAAACACCCCTTATAGACCAGCTTCGTGAATGAGGCCTACTAACGGTAAGACTGACTTTTGCTCATATATATATATATATATATAATGTTAGACTTTTAATGTTATATATAGTATAGGGTGTATTTTACACTTTTAAAATACTAGGTAGTCAAATTTAACGATTATACTTTTAATTCAATTAAATGTAAACCAAAACTTTTATGGATTTATTAAACCTCTTTTAATTATACACCTTAATTAATTAATAAAACCATAAGGGTGTGATTTGAACTTTTCAAAACAATACTAGGGTTTAAGAATTTAACATTTCTAAATTAACTTTTAATCAACATTTAAATTCGAAAACTTGAGGACAAGTTTTGAAACATTTCAAAACATTATGGTTTAGAATTTAAATATAGATCAAAATTAAACTTTTAATCATAATTTAAATTCCAAAACTTGAGGGCAAGTTTTGAAACTATTCAAAACATTTGGGTTTTAACTATTTAAATTTCAAAACAAACTTTTAAGTTCAAATTTAAACTATAAAACCTAAAGGGGAAAATTGAAACTTTTCATAACACAAGGATCAAATAAAAAATAATATAAATTAAACAATTAGTTTCATCATTATCTATATTTGGCCTAATTTCAATTTCTTGCAAAATAAGTTACCCAATTAATACAAATAATTCAATCTTTATCATATAAGGAGGTTATTATCTAATCACTTGGTAATTATCTTGTGTTTTGGCAAGGATATTCTTTAATAAACAATAAAATTCGTATTTTATATGCTTAAAACGAATATGGTAATTACCCTTAAGCAAAACAGCAACAAAATCCCTCTGTCTGACGCTCCGACTCGCTGAGTCAGACTCTGGAACTCGCCGAGTAGGGCTGACTCGCCGAGTCAGGTCGAACAGAAGGCTAGAAAACAATTTTCAGCTACACAATGCATCAATACAATAGAAACCAATCTAGGCTCTGATACCACTGATGGGTTTTAGTCATAAGAACATCCTATGTGCTCATACAAACCCTAATGCTCAGATCTAGGTTTCTCTATTGTACATGCAATTTATCCAAGACTATAAACCCTAATTCTAGCATATGAAAATCGACATTAACATAATAATGGGTTTAAGATATTATCTTGATTGTTATGTAGAAATAACAATCACAATTCCTTCTTGTAATGACTTTAGAAAGCTTAGAGTCACAAATGTCACTCCTATAATGGTTCACAAACACCAAGAGCAAGAGGATGAAGAGGAGAAGAGAAGGAGGCTGCCCAAAACTGTCCAAAACCCTAGAGAACCAGTTCCATACGTTTTTGGGGCTTAAGGGTTCTATATATAGTGAGGCTATTAGGGTTATCTAACAAAAAAACCTTAATTTGGATGCTTAAGCCCTAAGCAACCAATGGAATCCTTTACTTAAAGGCCTCGGACGATTTCTTATGGATTTCCCCATAGAATACGTCCAACCTTATATAATAAGGTAATCCATAGCCCAATTGCAATTATCTTATATTTACAATTCCAGTCCCTTAAGTTTTTATTAATCTCTTTTAGTAAGAAACTTAGTTCTTATTAATTCTTGACTAATATTAATTAAACAATATGATTTCTCCTTTAATATATTATTCCCATAAGGACCATGCACCATCGGTGTAGGCAACCCAAAAGGACCATGCACCATCGAGTCAAGTACATACCAAAATAGTTATGGACTTAGACACTAATCCAACACTATCCTAGGGAGAGGATAACGGTTCTTTATCGTCAACTTATTCAGCTCCATATAATCAATGCACATCCGGTGCGAGCCGTCCTTCTTCCTGATGAAGAGGATCGCTGATCACCATGGAGAACTGCTAGGTCGAAATAACTTCTTTCCCAGCAGCTCCTGAAGCTGTGATGACAACTCCTGCATCTCAGGTGGTGCCACCCGGTACGACGCCTTGGCGATAGGGGCCACACCTAGCACTAGGTCGATCCTGAACTCGACCTTCCTATCCGAAGGCACTCCGGGTAATTCCTTCGGAAACACATCAGCAAACTATCTAACTAACGAAACCTCTGAAACTGAAACCTGTTCCCTGGATAGCGTATCTACCATGTACGCCAGGTAATCCGCACACCCGTGTTGAATGTACTGCTGAGCCCTGGCAGCTGAACAAAACCCTGATCCTGGTACCCTCGCCATAAATGGTCAGTTCTCCCCCACTTGGGGTTCAAACCACAACGCGTTGACCCTTGCAATCTATCATGGTGCCAAACAAGCTAAGCCAATCCATCCCTACGATTACGCATACCTCCCCATGGAAATCAGTATCAAGTCTATCGGAAAGGACACTACGAAGATATCCAACTCGAACCCTCGATAAACCGAAGAAGCAGAAACTCTATGTTTGTTGGCAATAGAGACTCGTAACGGACACTCTAGCTTGCCCACTGGCGCACTGAACTCCCTACTAAAATCCTGGGATACGAAGGACAGACTTGCCCCCGAGTCAAATAGAACCAAAGCAGGCAATGAGTTTACTAAAAATGTACCTAAACACAGGTATAATAGATAAGCATAACACATACATAATAAATAAGATAAGGGAGAGAAACATACCAGCAACCACATCTGGTGCTGCCCTGGCCTCCTCGGCCATAAACTGGAAGGCACAGCCCTGAGCCTTCAGAGGCTCTGCCTTAGCTGGCCTCCTGTCTGTAATCCTCAGAGTAGTCGGCGCTAGAGCCAGCGCTGGCTTGGTAGCTAGAAGAGGACATTGGGCCTTCATATGGCCCATCTGCTCACAGTGATAACAAAGTCTGACTCCGAAAGCAGGAGTCTGCTGTCTGTAATCCCTGGCCAAATGGCCCTGCTTGCCACACCGGTGGCACCGACTCCCTGATTGGAATGTCTCGGAATGAGCCTTTCCACACTTTCCACAAGTGCAGCCTCGTTGTCCCCCTATCCTAGCATCGACAGTCTTAGGCCGCTTTGGCATCGGCTGTGACTGTGCTACAGCCTACCGCTGCTCCCTCAACTGCAGCTCGATCTCCAACTCACGCAATCTAGTGGCCTCTTGTAACTCCAAAAGAGTATCACATCGCTAGGTAGACACAAACTGTCGGATATCGATATTGAGTATACTCAGATAATGGGTCATCTGAGTTTGCTCGGAAGCAAACTCTGGGCAAAACATCGCCCTCTCAGTGAACATATGGGTGATCTCCGTCAGCGACTCCCCATCCTATCTCAGACTCAAAAACTCCTGAGCTAATCGTTCCCGCTCAACCTTCAAAATGTATTGGGCGCGAAACATATCTCGGAACTGCTCCCAAGTAACAACAGTTCTCTGCTCATCAGAATACGACCCTGTCGTTAGCCTCCACCAATCCTTGGCACCGAGCCTGAGCAGGTTCAGGCACATCTGACCTTTTGGTCAGAAGGACATGAACATGTAAAGAAACATCTTTCCACATTGGAGACCCACCGCATGGCCTTGATGGGGTCCTAGGTCCCATCAAATGTAGGGGCTTCGTGTTGTCGAAGTCCCTGTACTAGAAGCCCCGACCGACATCAACTCCACCTCCTGCCGCTGTTACAGCTGATGTAGCTGCTGCGGTAGCCGTCTCCGCAAGGGCTACGTATTTGTCATCAAAGTACTCAATCATGGCAGAACTAATGGTCCCAAACATCTCCGGTATCTGACCCCGGACAATCTCGACCACCTCCTCACGGATGATACCCCTGACTCGATCCTCTGTCAACATGAGCTCCCCCTGACTGATAACCGTAGGGGCTACTGGGGCCTCCTGATCTCCCTACCCTGATCCCGATCAGGATCCCGACACAAAATGCTTCGTAACCACCATACTGAAAATTACAACAAGAAGATATTAGATAACCTGCACAAATAATTAGGAGCTAACTCCCAAACTAAATCCTAGGCGTCGTGACTCCATTGCTACGCGTATGTGTCCTGTGCTTTCTATAGTACGAGCCCATACTACCTTCCACATGTACCATATTTATCTCAAGGATCACCACAACACCCTAACAATATACATAAACATAGCGAGCGCTCAATCCTCATTCCTAGAGAAAGGCTAACTGTCTCACAACTGACCTACCGGTCTCACGCAACCCACCCATCCCTGAAACTTCCACCAACTCTGCAGCACTAGTGTATGCTAGCCATACATAACGCTGGACCCCATACACTTTCGGATATCCAATCCTACCCAACGCCCCCAATCAAACAAGAATAGAACATAAGGCTAAATCAAACATTCTCAGGCCATAAGATCTTAAGTACGTATAACTGTGATGCATACACTAAGCAACTACAGTAATAATGTTAATTTCATATGAGGAAATCCCTAGGCTATCAGGCATCATATAATCAAGAAATTCTATCATGCAATTCATGAAGATCCCTACCCTAGTACTAGCAAGCTATTCTAACATATCACAATATCAAATAACTATATGGTATTTTGGGGTCTACTTACTGGCTCGGACTGATCGTACACACTGCATCCTCCTTTACTTATTTTGAAAACAATTTTAGAATTTATATTGAAAACCTTTCCTTGATTTGAGACTGGATTCACACGAATGTTCCTCCAATTCACTCAAACCAAGGATCTAATACCAACTTGTAACACCCATATAAATTCAAGCCAATTTTAAACTTTTCAAAAACTCTTTAAATCAATAATCGTTATAACTTTGTTTTTCAAAAATAGTTTACATCAGAGTTTTCCCAGCAATCATAACAAAAGATGAGGAGTTGTATGATCACACCTTGGCCTTGCCACGATCCCCCGATGTACCTGAAACAATAAACTGAATCTGTAAGCCCGAAAGCATAGTGAGTTCCCCCAAAATACCTATACTCATAGCAATACAAATAGAATCACCAACAACATACTATGGGTCCAGTCAACCATCGGGTTGGAATACCACAGGCCCACAACCAACAGGTTGGAATGCCAACATATTGTGGGTCCAATCATCCTCGGGATGGAATACCCCATGCCCACAACCAACAGGTTAGAATGCCCACATACTATGAGTCCAATCATCCTCGGGATGGAATACTTACGGCCCACAACCAACATGTTGGAATGCCCAGGTCTATCAGTCTCCGCACAAAGAAGATAAGCCTCAACCACCAAGCAAATATGTGCACATATATATAACAGATAATCACATAACAGTCTATAGACAACAACTGATCTACCGATTCGTACCACATAGCACATAATACCATCCTATCTATCAGGATACCGATCTCACATACCATGTAATATTATCCTACCCTCTAGGATACCGATCTAACAGATCCTACGAACAAAACATAACCAGGTATTAATCAAAAGGGCCGGCCTTGGTGCCTTAGACCCTTGAGTATAGTGAGGATAACTAACCTTGCGACTGCCGAATGGAAATAGAAAGCTCAACTATCGAATCACTGCCAGGAACCCCACTCCTATATCTAACACATCATAAGGTTTATAAATTCCTGAATATCCCACAACTCAACTGGTCAACCCTTGGTCAAAGTCAAAGTCAACTGTCATGGTCAACAGTCCATGTTGACCTCAACTCGTCGAGTACCTTCAACTACTCGCCGGGTTTCTTGCAATACTTGTTTGCTAGTCGAGTCACCAGAATGACTCGTCCAGTTCCTAAGGCTCGTGGTCGAAGCTTCATTGCCACTCGTCTGGTTTTCCTTCTTGCAGCTTGACAAGTTCACACGCATCCAGTAATTAGGAAACCTTAATTGACTTTCCGAGTTGTTCATCCAACTCGTAGAGTCTACGATAATCTTTATCGTACTTGCCGTACTGTTCATCCACCTCGTCACGTACTAGACTATCTTCATATGACTCGTTGAGTCCCTTCAGTCCTTTAATCATGCAGATACTTTTTAAGCCATGCCAAGGCCCCAAACTGCAGATTCAACTTCCTTGGGCATGCTTATCACATAAAGTTGCAAACTTTACATGCATGCAAGGCTTTTTAGACCCTAAAATGAGAAAACTAAGCTTGCAATGAAATTACACACTTGAGGGAAGGCTCATACAAGGCAAAGCTGATGACTTTATGAGTCTAGAGGCCAAGGGGAGTCTAGATCCAAAGTTACAACTTTAGATCTTGGCTTAAGAACAATAAAGTTTTCTTAAAACTCGTGCAAAAGAGGGTTTAGGTGAAAATAAGCTAAGGAAAATGGTCTAGTACCTTCAAGAGAGTGCTTACTGATGCAGATCTTCAATCCCACAAGCTCTTGCTTCAACTAGCTTGTTTCCCTAAGTGTTTCCTTCATCAAAATCCTTCCTCCAAGCTTAAACTCTCCAAAAGAACACACACGCAAATTAGGGTTAAATAGAGACAAGAGGTTGTAAAGGGGAGGATGGGGGAGGCCAATGATCCTTTAAATAGGGTGAGATGCCCCAGAATTTAGGGTTTCATCTACCAGCTCCTACTCATCGAGTTCCTTCTGAAACTTGGCGAGTAGGACACTAAAACTCTTGCACCATCCCGCTACTACTTGACGAGTAGGGCGACCACCTCGTCGAGTAGACCCAAAGACCAAGAATGATTCATACATGAATGAATACCAGAGAATCGGGGTGTTACATAATTAGGATTCAACGGGCTTAGGACTAGTGTTTTGCCTTAACTCCTGATCCTTGTTTGGTTGTGGGCTTAGGGTGGAATTATTTGTACGACTTCCTTTTTAATCTCAATTATATATGTCATATATACAGGAGTATAAAACTTGGCTTTAATCTCTTTGTAACATGCCGAGCAAAGTGGTATTTTCATAATTATTTTAGTACACATAGAACATACATATAAACTATAATAAGTATAATTTATGAACCATACATACTACTCTACTAATTCAAGGAACTATACAATAACATGCACGATAATTTATATTAGGTATAATTTATGGAACACATACAATATTTTACTAGGTTTCAATTGTACAGTACATAAATAATTATTTAAGTATAATTATTTTACACTACATGTACACTACAAAAAGGGAATACATACAATTACAAAGACAAGAGAGCATTTACACACTATACATGAAGAAGTTAACACATGATATTGAGGCACCACTTCATTTTACCTTTTAGAGTATGTAATAATGTCCTGATTATAACCAGAGTCTTCTGGTGGGAGAGAATGAATTTGTGTATAGATCTATACGGGACTGACAATCTCGCACCTAAACTGTTAGCTATAGTTAGGCCGGTAGGCCTAGGGTGACAAATGTCATAACGTTCCGATGCCCGAAGAACGTCGTGCAGGCCACTAGTCACTTTAGCATGGTTATAACCTCATTCATAATAGTATTAACTAAACATTTTGCTTACGGGAAAAACATATCTTGAAAGGTTTTATTTTAATAATAGAACTACATTACAATACAGTACTTTACAATACAGTTGGTGAATTCCATGCACATACATACAAAAGGTTTTCATACGAATACATAACAGTACACTATTTTTCCTAATACAATATATTATTTCAGAGAATAGTAAGAAACATACATTTTGGTCATAAGGCCGAAGACTAGGCTTCATTTACAAAAGAAAATATTGGATATTCTGGAGGAACATACTAACATTTTCAAAGAACAATGACAAGCTTTCCATCACAAAAACATACTTATGAACTCACCAACTTAAACGTTGATACACTTTCATAATCACTTGTATTCTCAGGGAACCAGTAGACAGGTAAACCACAGGTTTTTGAGAAGACAGAGCATTCTCGGTGTCACGTCTATTGTTTTTGCTATACATTTTGTTGTTATACAAACAATGTTGCAAACACAATGTAAACACTATATTATCAATGCAATGGTTGTTGTTACTTTGATTACTATTATGTAATTACCGTGATACTGTACATGACATCATCCACCCCGAACGTTTCCGTCGTTCCGATTTGGGGGTGTAACAGATTGGTATCATAGCATTGTTTATAGTGAATTAAGTATATCAAACCGTGTAAGATATACAACTACAAATACAATTGGGTTGAACCACTATGACTAAAAGTATACTTTTAAAATATAAGTATTTTATAAGAAGTATACGAACATACATACATACTAGAAACAGTATCATAATAAGAACTACATAAAAGTATTTGGATGAGTTGGACCCCGTGGTTAAACCTGGATAGTTATGTAATCATATCTAGGATACATATAGCCTGATCAACTGTATTTATTCAAGATACAACCAACATGTGTTTGGGAGTGACCATAGTGTTGGAATAAGTCTAAAACCTACTAACTCTACATACAAAAAGAACTCTAAGACCAAACATAAAGTTAAAAATACTATAGGAGTATTTTATGGCACTATAACACTAACACAACAATATCTAGGCCTCGATAGTTATATAAACTAATAATCGATAAGGGCCTTCCTACCAGAATCAATCATGTGAAAACAAAGGACCCTTGCTGATAGATCTATAATTACTATGTGTATACATAAGAGTTGTATATAATTAAGATTTTATAGACTTAGAATTTATGATTTAGCTTTACTTCCTGCTCCTTGTTTGGTTGTGGACTTAGAGTGGGATCACTTATTCGAAGGCCTATTTTGTCTTAGTTATATATAATTTGTATATAGTATGTGATTATAGTAGGATAAGGTACAAATCACACTATACAAATTCATTTCAAGTGTTGCTATAAATTTCATAAATTTAATGGTGATTTTTTCTTATATTAAGTAGGATTCTATTGTAAATCGCTTAATAGAACTCTATAACAGTCGGGATAAGATATGTCTTGTTCAATATCACCTGACTCACGACCACTATAGTGGACTTATCATCACTTTCTCTTTAAACATTATAGAGAAAGATGCCTCCAAAGAAGTCCAACAGGAACAAAAACAACCCTCCTATGAATTCATTACCGCCACCACCTCCTCAGTATGAGCCTGATGTATTCAAAGCAGCAGTAATCGCCGCAGTGGCAGCAACTATGATGCAGATCAACGCAAGTGGTTAAGTGGGGCGGGTATTGGTGCTAACCGTTCTAACCACGAAGATAACCATGGATACCTAAATGAGTGTTTCTATAAAGACTTCACGAATGCCAAACCCAAATCCTTTGATGGCACCGGAGGTGTCATTGCTTTAACACGCTGGTTCAAGAAGACCATATCAATATTTGAAATTTATACGTGCCCCGAAGCTAGCAAAGTGAAATTTGCAACATGCACTTTCATAGATAGAGGCCTCCCTTGGTGGAATAGCCATGTCAAGTCATTGACTCTCCTGATAGCCAATGCCATGAGCTGGAAAGACTTAAAGGATCTAATGCTAGCAGAATACTGCCTAAGGGGCAAGATACAAAAGCTAGAGCAAGAGCTCTGGGGTCTGACGATGAAGGACTCTGGTATTACTGCTTACACTGCCAGATTCAACCATTGGTAAGCCTCTTTTTATTTGCCCTAAATCTCTTCTATGAACTTTTAAATTTTAATGGTACTCTTTGTCTCCTTTTTAGAGTCTGTATAAGACCATATAATGTTTCAAAAATTGTTGTGTTGTAAGAAACTAAAAATTTAACAGAGGGGAACTTTTGGTATAACAATATTGAATGGTCAGGAGCGTAACTAAAGAAAAAGCATTACTTTTTCCAATAAACATAACAGGCGTGTTCATAAAGGATTTTAATGGTGTTTAATGAAAATAGGCGTAGGAATGGGAAAAAGGGATTTTTTATCTTTGTTTTTTGGTTGGTTAATTGGGAGGTATTTTTGAGCAAAACATGTATTTTCATTTGATATGATTGTTATCATGAAATCATTTTAGACAACTTTATGTGACAATATAAATGCATAATGTTTGAATTTTCACTTGAATTAATCAGTTTTACGACTACATACTTTTATATTAGGTACACATTGGTAGCTGCAAGTTCCACCTGCATGTTTTTCTATCCACTTTTCTTCCTAGGCCGAATATGGTTCCATGAGCTTCCTTAGAGATGTACGTGGTGTTGGATTGGTTGAAAAGCCCCTTCTTTATTTTGGTCAGTAACTATGAAATTTTGTGATGGTTATGTATATTAAGAATGTATATTTAGTCAACTTTTAAACAAGATTTTTATTCTTGTTCTTATAATTGTGGTTATAACAAATCTCAACGTATGTTACCACTTTACAAAGTTAATTGCTATATTATCGTAAAATTTCATGTAAAAATAGGACCAAATATGCCAAAATGATCAATAATGGATCAAATTTCTATTAATTAAAAAATTTATTGTATTTTACAAAAGCATGATTTTATATAACATCTACACATACAAAACGTAGATTGGATATTCATACTATTATATATACATTAACTTATACCAACCACTATAAATTTATGGACAAAGCATCTTGTAACAGCCCGGAATTTCAGGTATTGCTTTAAAACTATTTTTGGGGCATTTTTGGAAGGGACTCGGCGAGTTGGAGCCAGACTCATCGAGTAGGACCGCAGACTGGGTCGCGGGTTCGCGACTGGACTCGACGAGTCCATTATGGACTCGGCGAGTCTACGCTGTTCAGCAGAAATCCTAGCCGTTTGGTTTTGGATCGTATATAACGCCCCATATGCCGTCATTGTCCGTCTTTTAGCCGATTGAGAAGAACCCTAAGCGTTTGTGGACATCTAGAGCAAGATTAGAGGCTATTGGAACCTTGAAGAATTTGTTAGGCAAGAAGAGGAAGGGGTTTTGGCCAAAGGAAGATCAAGGGGATCGAGTTCTGAGGTTTGGGGACACAGAGAGTACGTTTTTCAGGTAATACTTCGGATCATTCCTGTTATTTTGATGTGTACACGGATTTAGGGTTTATGAAACCCATTTGGTGATTAGATGGATTATTATGTGGTTACCCAAACGTTTATACTCCAGTAATAGGATGTTTAGAGGTCCAGAAAGTCCCATGATTGTGTATTTCGGGACCATACGTATTTCAGGAAGCAGTTGATCGACTGCATGGCATGGACTCGCCGAGTCTGAAGAACAGACTCGGCGAGTAGCTTGAAGATTCACTGGGACTCGCTGAGTTGTTCTTCAGACTCGGCGAGTGGAGTCGGGGTGGCCCCGCGATTCTTCCACGAGGATCTCGTCGAGTCAAGGGGGATACTCGACAAGTAGAAAGGGAACATCAGGGAAAGTTGGAGAGGACGTCTCGACTCGTCGAGTCACCTTTGCACTCGACGAGTCCGGTCCAGTTGACCGTTGACCAGAGTTGACCTGCATATAATTTCTTAGGGTCAGTTGTCTTGAATGATAAGAGTATTAATAAGGGTATATGGTATTATAGGGAGTCTGCAGATCGGCGGATCGAGTGCGAGTGATTTCAAGAGTTGATAGTTTTCATTACCACGAGGTGAGTCTTCTCACTATACTACACCCGGAAGGGTTTGACTATGAGACCGGAAGGTCGGATATGATATGTGTTATTTATGCTATAAATAGAAAGGTAGTTGCTATGCATGTTATGTGTGTTAATGGGCCGGAAGGCAATATGTTATGTGATAGAAAAGTCAGGTATGATATATGATACATGTGTGTATGTGTTAGAGTAAATGTATTATGTGCTGTATATGTTTATGGGCCGGAAGGCAATACGTTATGGGCCGGAAGGCGATATGTTACGGGCCGGAAGGCAATATGTTATGGGCCGGAAGGCGATTATTTTACGGGCCGGAAGGCGAAGTGTTGTGGACCGGAAGGTCAGGGCCTGGAAGGGCGTATGTGTGTAAGTCGTATACTGGGGAACTGACTAAGCATTTATGCTTACAAGTTGTTATGTATGTGTTTCAGGTACTAGCGAGGACCGTGGGAAGGCGCCGGCATGATGTATACACACTGCTGCTATTTGAGATCTTGGGGATTTTATATATGTATTTGATATGAAACTTGGAATAAATACTATTGGTTGAATGAAATCACTTTATTTTAAATGAAAAATTTATTTGAAAATTTGCGATGTTAAAATTTGCGCCGGCATGATGTATACACCCTCCTATGTATCAGAGCCTTGGTTTGAGGGATTCGGGTGTACCTTCGGGTGTAACTGAACTCAAACCGAGGATTTGAGGAAAAATCTTTTAAAAAAAATAATAAAGACATAAATTTTTATAAATGGTAAGGTGGTAAACAAGGACGGAGCAGTGTGTACGATCAGCCAGCGCCCGAACGGTAAAGATCCCCAGAATACCTTACAATGTTATGTTATGCACTGAATTATGAATTGTTATGCATGCTAGAAGACTAGGTATTCATGATAGGACTAGAATGGCCTGTTTTGTGATGCCTTAGTCTAGGGAGTTTGCTTATATGAGATATTCGATAGCGTGCAGGTAGATAGTGCATACTAGAGGTAGAGTACTCACTATTCGGGGTTTGGGGAGGAAGATTTGGGACGAATACTGACACGGTGTGGTCGGTAGTATTGGGCCCGTACTACCGAAGATACCGGGTCGGTGGAAGACCCAATTAAGAATCCCTGGATATCGGAGACTGAGTAGGGTTGCGTTACCGAGTACAATTGTACTTGATGGAGTCTCTGATAATTTTATGTTGTATTTCAGAGACATCATGGTTACCACACGTCATGGGGCGAGTTCGAGCAGTGTGAGCGACGAGGATATTCGTCAGATGATTCAGGAGGAGGTAGCTGCAGCGATCCGGGCTGAGATCCCGGAGATGTTTGGGTCTATTAAGACCACACTGATGGAGACGTTTTAGGAGCGGTACGCCGCACTGACTGAGCTCAAGTAAGACGTTTTATGTTGTTCATAAACCTATTCATGGAGGATGATCTCCTCCTTTCCAATTTCATCTGAACCAGATGAGCTCAAGTAAGAACCAAGTCCACTTAGACCTTCACTAATAAATTCCATTTATAGTTAGGGTTTATTACATGGGACAAAGTGACCATACCATCTACATGTACATCTTAGATATCTGCTTTAGAAGAGTGAACATGCTGTGAATCTGCTACAAGGAGGATAGAATTTGACATAGGGCTAGAGTTCCTCCTAGATGAATATCTACTACTTTAGGGTTCATTTAGGTTGCCATATCTCTCCTTAAGATGTCTTGAGAAATTTTGGTGGCAACATCCATTAAACCACCAATTTTATCATATGTATGGTGAATTAGTGATTAAAATTATATACCAAAGATTTTATAACACCAAATAAACAAAATATTAACAATGCAAATAAAGGCCATATGCATTGATTTAAATATGGTCATAATTTCACCTCAACTTTTCTCACTCCTCATATATATGAAATTGAAACCACTTTCACCCACATCTGTTTTTGTTAATTTCACCTCAACTTTTCTAAGGTCCACTACCTTAGTTTCATCTTTTCATTTTCTATCCCATCATTAATTTTATTTAATTTTTGGTCGA
Organism: Lactuca saligna; assembly: GCF_052625555.1. NCBI lineage: Eukaryota > Viridiplantae > Streptophyta > Magnoliopsida > Asterales > Asteraceae > Lactuca > Lactuca saligna. Next base: position 91,004,008 of record NC_136421.1, read on the forward strand.
AGACATCAAAATAGAGAGTTTAAAGAGTAACCAAGAAGCACGAACAATCTGAGGCCTAGCAATGTCGATCTACAACTGGGGAAAATTATCGATGCTTAAGTAATACAAATTATTAGGAAGTGGTATATTTCTTAATTTATATATCATATTCTTTGATAAATTTCTTAATTTTTCTTATAGAGAAATGGTCTTGTACACTATACAAAGTGGATCCAATAAGAGGGTTAAACTTAATCGGGTCAACCTTAAGGTTAATATTTAATTCCTTATCAAAATTGCAGGTTTAAATTCATTATTTGGATTAATGTTATGATGATCATTTATTATGTAATTGTGTAGTGTCCATTGCAGCGGGAGGTACCGAATTTGGCTACAATATGTTAAAGTTCAAGAAAGAGAGTTAGGGAAGGAGTTGAAGTATTGGTCAATGGCAATGCAAGTATATAATCCTACTCTCACTAGTATATGTAAGAAATAACAATGTAATTTCACTTATTTAAAAGTATAATGCTCTATTAAGAACTGAATTGAAAGAAGGGGCATTTTATGTTTATTTGTTGAATATAGCATTCCACTTCTAATACTTGAGATTCCCATTAGAAAACATAATCACAGACTAATTATCCCTGTAGAATACTTATACTTGACAAAGGCTCAAATAATCCTTCAAGTAGGAGACTCATCCATGTAATAGTTAGACTCAGACGAGAGCTGCGCAACAGTATCAAATCATCTACTCTGAGATTATCCAATCCCAACTGCAAGTGACCCTACATTTCCTCCGAATAACAATCTACTCCACACACATAAGTTCTAAATCAATAATATTGCCTTGACTTAACTTGATGCCCTTTACAAATAGAACTAATCCAAGACAAAATCACAAAGGCTAACCTACCATCTAAATTGAATCCATTCATTACCCTTGAACTATTTGATCGGTGACCTCGGCATATAGATACCCCGATCCTCAACCCTATGGAAATGAAAATTCTACACAAAGCACCCAGGATACCCGATTCGAGATCTTACTCAAAAACCAACCCAATATTCAACTCATAACCCGAGATCCACAGATCTGCACTTGCATTTCACCCAAGACTTTCTGATAACAGAAACCCCTTGCTAGACTGAGATACAAAGGTTCCCAAACCATCACTGTGACTACCTGTCTTGCACCTGGTCCAACCACCAGGTTCCCAAGAGTCCAAATAACAATGCTACCCAACCTATAAACTCCTCTGTATCCCACACTGACCACCCACTTAATCTTTAACATCCGGAAACCCAGGTATCTTATTCTAATATTTTATTTTTGGAATTTGTAAAGGAACTCGGCGAGTTAATGCTTAGACTCGCCGATTAGGGTCGCGGATCATCATCCGAGTTCGTGCTTGGACTCAGTGTGACAACCGTCAAAATTCGAGTTAGTTCTAGATTTGAATAAACTTAGTTACACATATAGGAACTACACATATTGGACTTAGTAAATAGAAGCTAAGTTATGACCTACTAGAAACTTGGAAACAATTAGAAACAATGGATAATGTGCTTGGATTTCACATTGGTATGTGAATTCTACAACTACGTAACTGTAGTGGCTATCCATATTCGGGTTACTCTTTGACTCGAACAACATTTCATGAATCATATACACACATTATGCACTTGACCTAGTAGTAGAAATTAGGTTGGAGTCTCATAGAAACTTAAGTCAAAGTTGAAGAGTAGGACTAATATACTTGACACTTACAATTCTAGTAAGTTGCTTAAACTACAATAGGAAATGCCAATGCTATAATTAGAATGAAGCTTTCAAGCTTTGTTATAATTGAAAAAGGGGTATAAAACCCTAAAAATAAATTAAAACATCCTAATTATACTTCATTATGATGAAGAACATCAAACAATATTCCAAAAACCCTAAAGAGCCAAAAATCCAAACTTATAAATTATAAAGCTTAAAAACTTTATAAAATTTGGCTATAAACTTCCTAATATCAAATTGTTATTAATCAAATTATGAATTATAGTCAATAAAATAGAAATTAAATTACCAAGTATTAATCATAATTTATTTGTTGAAAACAAGATTTTTAAATAAATCAAATTGCTTAATAAGCATTTTTATAAAAATGAATATTTTTATATAAATGATGGAAGTGAAGTTTATAAAGTTTAAAATTTTGGAGAGAGGAGGCCTAAATGCATGTAAGAACCAGCCATCTCCCCTCCCCATGCACTCTCTCTTCCCAAAACACAATCATTAACTCAAAACCCTCACTCCACCTCTTCTTTCTTCACTCTCTTACACTCCACTCTTCATACACTTCACTCTCTTCTTCCCTCTCTCTAAACTCACAAAAATCCTCTCCTTCCTCTGCAAAATTTCGAGATTGTGAAGCCCTTGAAGTGTTCTTACTTCCCTCAACATCATAACAAAGGTAAACAACATCATCTTCTTCCAAAGTTACATGATTTTACTTCTTTTCCTTCACAGTTTTCTCTTCTTTTCGGATTATATACCATTCCATGGCTAGAAATATTTATTTTTCCCTTGTGGTTTGTAGATTCTCACCATAACACAATGCATGTGTTAGAGATGGTGAAAATCCAGGATCAAACCCATGCAAGGAGTGAAAAAGATGCACATATGATCATGTGACATCAAAACCTAATATTTCATGTTCTTCTCCATTTCTTTTGTGTTCATGCATGACCTAAAGCATTTAAACCATTTCTAGTACATCTTGGATGCTCATTCATTCCATGCATATGTTAGAAATCAGACCTTACCAAAGGCATGCATGATGTTCTTGTTGAAATACCCTAATAATGCACACAAACAAACATGCAATCTGCCAGATTACTTTGTTCGACTTTGAACGGCCATAACTCGGTCATTTATTAACCAAATCATGATATTCTTTTTTTATTGGATAATTCCACGAGTTAACTTTCAAACCCAGCTGGTCTCACTGTAAAATATCAAATATCCGATTTTTGGCAATTTTTACAAAATGATTGCGCATACAGCTCTTTTTCAGTGATCTCTATTTTTGTCTTGCATGATCAATGGCCTTAAACCCAACCATAAATCTAAGGAAAAATACCTTAAAAACTTAACATATCTAGTGAGTGATGGTTGAAATTTCGTGGCTTAAAACCTCACTGAATGGGCTACACAAATTCATGAACTTCAGCCACATCTACACTTCATGCATTATTGCATGCAACTTTTCTTAAATTGTTTGGATTCATTACTCTCATTTCTTTTCTGAATACAATTTTAACAATTTTCCTTTTGAAAGCCCTTGCATGCATGAGATAATCTGGAAAATTTCAAAAGATTTTATTATTTCTTTGATTTATTAAAATTATTGCTAAAACCAAGGGCATAAATCATATAAAATACTTCCAGAGGTCACTAAATCCTAAATAAATTCATAGATGATCCTTATGGTGAATAATGACCCCTCACCAAATTTCAGCAATTTTTGTTACTGTTTAATATGATTTCTAATTTTCTTTTGTTAACCACTTTAGAGAATGTGAAAATTGTATATAACAATTTTCGCATACTTTACCTATGATGGGTGACTCCAGAAAACAATTTCAAGATTTTTCATCATGTCTTACTATTTTTCCCAATTTTTGGTAATTATAATGGTCTAAAAATGGGAAAAATAGTTCTGATTACCCAAAATTTATGAAAATTTACCAGGATATCATGTTGTATAGTAGGAGGTTACATAAAAATTTTGAGGATTTTTCTCCACTGTAAGCTATTTTTCTCTTATTTTCTAAAGTTAATTACACTTAAACACACTTAAATACAAATAAATACCCAAAACCAGATTATACATTATGAAAACCACTTTTGATATTTTTTCCAGGTTATTTATACTATAAATGATGTTACAAAAATTTTTGGTAATTTATTTTAACTGTTTAGTATTATTTCTTCAGTTAATGATTAATTAAAGGAATAAAACAAGGAAAAATAGAAATACCCACTGAAAAATATCTTTTATATTTTTCCCAGCCTAGTTATGTATAATAACAGTTAAATAAAAAGTTTGGGTAATTTTGGAAACTATTTTCTATTTATTTCAATTTTTATTGGAATAAATGCTCAAAAATCATAAAATATAATTAAACAGCTTGGAAATCTATTTTAATATTTTTCGCAGCTTAGTAATGTTTAATAACTGCAATATAAAAAGTTTGGGGAATTTTCTTAATTCATTGCTATTTTTCATGAATTTATGGTTATTCAAGAAACTAAAATGGTGAAAAATAGTTAGACAAATAAAAAATTCAAGAAAATCTATCTTGAGGTCTTTGACTTCAATTAAAACTGAAATGCAAAGTTTGGGATATTTTAGAATTAAATTGATTTAGTTTTGAATATTTAATCATTGGAACACCTCTAAAATGTTAAATATTAACATTTCAATAATGGAAAATTTCCACTCAAATTGTTATATAACAATTGATTCTTTGAATGTTTGTAACTTATCGATATTAAATTTTGACACAATATTGGCATAATTCTATTGTAGTACCATGTATACTAGTGTTAGATTTCGATTAGAGACTCATTAGCGAATACCATTATTGTAGGAATCGATAGTGATACGAGTGGAGCATAGTCAAGGCACCATTTGCATCATCTAAATGCACATTATGAGTATTCACCAATCCCCTTTTTCCGGTTTTTATGTTTTGGGGTGGAAAAGCATGTCCTAAACTATTTATGTTCGTTATATTTAATTGACTCATATAAACTTGATTACTATTTTTTGCATATTGTGAGTATTCACGCACTCCCCTATTTTTGGTTTTTATGTTTTGGGGTGGAAAAGCATGTCCTAAACTACTTATGTTCGTTGTATTTAATTGAATCGTATAAACTTGACTGTTATATTTTGCACATTGTGAGTATTCACTAATCCCCTTTTCCGGTTTTTATGTTTTGGGGTGGAAAAGCATGTCCTAAACTACTTATGTTCGTTATATTTAATTGACTCATATAAACTTGATTACTATATTTTGCATATTGTGAGTATTCACGCACTCCCCTATTTTCGGTTTTTAAATGTTTTGGAGTGGAAAAGCATGTCCTAAACTATTTTTATGTTCGTTGTATTTATTTTGGCTTGTATGAAACTTGGTTGCTATATTTCGTATGTATGTGTATGTTACTTTAATTCATGAGGACTGTATCGCAGTTAAGTCCCTGGAATCTCTAGACACAACTCATTAACTCTTTTGAGCCTATGGTTATTATGGATAGCACTATCAGGAGGTAGACAACTCCTCACTCGCACGATTCACTTGAGTGCATTTTACCATTTTATAAACTATGTTTGCGATACACATAGTAGTCAATAGGGCAGGATTCGGTCATTAGGCTTGGGTTGTGAACTCATGAATGGAAACTTGATGCACGTACTATTCTTTATACACATACGAAACTGTTGGGTTTTGAGCATTCTAACACTTCCTAAGTGTACATGCAACCCTAATAACCTTGGATCTATGTTTTTCTAATTATCATGCAAAGTTGAATTCCAAGGCTATATTCCTATCTAGCATACATGGGGAAAATTTTTAACTTGAATGATAGATAGAATAACTTACCTTGTTGTTGCTTATGTTCCTTGAAACCTTATGAGCCTAGCACCCCAAGTGTGATGCCTCAAATGCTTCACACAACACCAAATGCTCTTGGAAAGACTTTTGAGAGAATGCACACTTCTTGAAATTGGCCTAGCCCTCTTGTTTCCTTAGTGTAGCCATTTTGGTGGAGAATATGATTCTTATATAGTGTTGACACATCTACGATTACACCATGTAAAGCCTAATGTGTCATGACTCTTCATTTCCATGACCCATGGGTTTGTAACTCCCATGGAGCATCCTATGGGTGGAACCCAACTTGATAATCCATGGAGCCTCTTAGCCCACTATACAAGATATGGATTATTTATATAATCAACCCATATATTTAATTAGTTCTCTTTTGATCACTTAATTAATTCTAAATTAATTATTGATCAAACTAATCAAATAATATTATTAATATATTAGAACTTATAATATATTAATAATCTCCAAGTGTTATTTCTCTCATTTAGTCTATCCAATTGCATGGTGCCATGCAACCCAAATGGACCATGCCGGGTCGGGTCAAGTACATTCCAGAAATAGTTATGGACTTAGACACCTTATCCAATAGTCTCCCACTTGGATAAGTCTAATAACTATTATTGCAAGTATGACTTCAGGAACCGATCGGCAATCATAGCTCTTTTCAAGGTTTCTCAGAACTGAGAAGATGATGGTACGCCATTTAAGATAAGTGATCATATAATCCTCTGTTCTAGATATCAGTCGGACAAATACATGGAAGAATGTCTTACTTATTGTCCAACAGTTTGTTTCCCGATTTCCGATTTGTTTGACAAGGAACTTAATTGAACACATCAACTTAGTTCTGGCCGGGCCCGGTACATAGGTCAAAACAAAATCATCAAGGGGCCCAGATATTAGCTTCTAATCCAAGAAGGAATAGATAAACTTCAACTCATATGTTTGTTCTACCACTCATTTAATTACACACAAGAGCACGATTTATAACACCGAGTTACCAATGCGTTTTCGTACAATCAATGCATAACAAACTTGTAAGTAACAAATCATATCTCTAGGTTTGAAGACTTATATGATATTACCATCTCACGATCACTCGAGATAGAATTCCATGAAGTGATTCCAGTGGGCGTGGGTTGAGTCCAATGCTCAGAACTTATGAGCACTCATGATTGTTGTGGCCTTGTCTAACACCTTAGACCTCTGCAGCCAATCATGACAGTCTTGATTCATACCTACTTCCGACATATGACCGACTGTATGCTCCGAGCATGCTGGAGACGCTTAACCCGAGCCAGTCCCTTCGTGAGGGCATCTGCTGGGTTCTCATCCGATGATACCCTCTTTGCCACGAGGAGTCCTTCTTCTATTTGATGTCTAATAAAATGGTATTTTCTATCGATGTGTTTGGATCTCCCGTGATCCCTTGGTTCCTTGGCTAAGGCAACAACGCTTTCACTATCACAAAAAATTTCCATTGGCTCTTTAATAGCTGGTACAAATCCAAGGTCTCTGATGAAGTTCTTTAGCCATATAGCCTCCTTTGCTGCCTCGCTCGCTGCAATATACTCTGATTCGCAAGTTGAATCGGCCACTGTCTCTTGCTTGGAACTCTTCCAAGAAATTGCTCCTCCGTTTAGGGTAAAGACCCAGCCCGACTGAGAGCGGAAATTATCCCTATCAGTCTGGAAGCTAGCATCACTATACCCTACAACTCTTAAGTCATCACTCCCACCGAGGGTAAGGACCCAGTCCATAGTCCTTCGTAGGTACTTGAGAATATTCTTTACCGCAGTCCAGTGTGCCTTGCCAGTGTTCCCCTGAAACCTGCTAACCATGCTCAGGGTAAAGGCTACATCAGGTCGAGTACACGTCATTGCATACATGATCGATCCTACAGCCGAAACATAAGGTATTCGACTCATTTCTGCTATCTCAGCCTCAGTGCTAGGGCTTTGTGTCTTACTCAATTTGGCGTTACTCTAGATGGGTAACTCTCCTTTCTTGGAGTCCTGCATGCTGAATCTCTTCAACACCTTATCCAAGTAGGTACTCTGACTAAGTCCAATTAGTCTTTTACTCCAATCTCTCAAGATCCTTATCCCTAAAATATAGGCAACTTCACCAAGGTCCTTCATAGCGAAACACTTCCCAAGCCAGGACTTTACTTCCTGCAGGGTTGGAATGTTATTTCCTATGAGTAGTATGTCATCCACATACAATACCAAAAAAGTTACTATACTTCCACTAGCCTTGACATACACACAAGATTCATCTTCACTCCTAGAAAAGCCAAATTCCTTGACCTTTTCATCAAAGCAAAGATTCCATCTGCGAGGTGCTTGCTTTAATCCATAGATGGATTTCTCAAGTTTACACACTCTATTAGGGTACTCGCTGCTGACAAAACCTTCTGGCTGACTCATGTAAACATCTTCAGCCAACTTTCCATTATGGAAAGCGGTTTTGACATCCATTTGCCAAATTTCATAGTCATGAAATGTGGCTATTGCTAACATAACCCTAATAGACTTAATCTTGGCTACTGGAGAAAAGGTCTCATCATAATCCACTCCAGGAATTTGAGAGAAGCCCTTTGCGACCAGTCGAGCCTTATAAGTGTGTACATTACCATCCATGTCGGTCTTCTTCTTGAAGATCCATTTGCACCCTACTATCTTACGACCTGGTACATTCTCAACCAAGTTCAAAACTTGATTGTCATACATGGATTGTATCTCGCTATCCATAGCTTCTTTCCATTTAGCAGACTTGGGGCCTGCCATAGCTTCCTCGTAGTTGTTAGGGTCATCTTGACTTACTAGTGTTTCATCACTAATAAGTGTCTCACCTTCTGCAGTAATATGGAATCCATAGTAATGCTCAGGTGCACTCCTAACTCTCGTGGAACGCCTCAGAAGTACAAATTCATCAATTGGCTCAACAGGAGTTTCCTCCTCAAGTTGAGGGCTAGAGTTTGAAGTTCCTTCACCACTTGACTCTTGAATTTCATCAAGATCAATTTGCCTCCCACTATCTCCTTGGCTTATAAAATCTCTTTCTCAAAAGACTCCTCTTCTTGCTACAAAGACCACATTATCACTAGGTCTGTAGAAGAGGTAACCAAAGGATTGCTGTGGGTAGCCGATGAAAATACACCTCTCGCTTCGAGGTTCGAGCGTATCATGAGTCTCGCATCTCACGAAAGCCTCGCAACCCCAAATCTTGATGTGGTCTAGTTTGGGTAGTTACTAGTCCACATCTCGTGAGGAGTTTTGGCAACTTTCTTTGTAGGGACTAGATTAAGGATATGGGAGGCAGTCTCTAAGGCATACCCCCAGAATGAGATTGGTAGCGAAGCTCGACTCATCATGGAACGAACCATGTCTAACAAGGTTCGATTACGCCTCTCAGCCACACCATTCAACTGCGGTGTCCTGGGAGGTGTCAATTGCGAGACAATCCCACATTCCCTTAGATAGTCGAGGAACTCTGAACTTAGATACTCACCAGCTCGATCGGATCGAAGCATCTTAATGTTCCTGCCCAATTGATTATCGACTTCCTATTTAAATTCCTTAAACCTTTCGAAAGTCTCTGACTTATGCTTGATTAAGTAGACATATCCATATCTATTGTAATCATCAGTAAAAGTCAAATAATAATGATTAGCATCCCTTGTGGCATGTTTGAATGGTCCACACACATCTGTGTGTACAAGGTCCAACAAACCTTCACCCCTCTCACACGAGCCTGTGAAGGGTGACTTCGTCATTTTTCCAAGTAAGCATGACTCGCAACTATCATTTGCTTTAGGTCAAACGACTCCAAGACTCCATCCTTTTGGAGTTGGCCTATGGGTTTCTTGCTTATATGTCCAAGTCGACAATGCCATAATGATGCTTTATCCAAGTTATTATTATTAAGAGAATCAATACACAAAACATTATTTCCTAAGTTATCTACAACAGATATAGCTTCATACACACCATCACAAGGTAATGCTTTAAAAGAAAGAACATTATTAAAGAAAGCATTAATCGAACCAACTTCATTATCAAATGAAAAGGTGAAACCTTGTTTATACAATGCATGAAAGGAAATAATATTTCTTGCCATTTCTGGCGAATAGCAACATTTATTCAAATCTAAATTTAACCCACTACTTAGCGATAAAGTATAAACTCCAATCTTGGTGACAGGTGTAACTTTCCTATTCCCCATGATTAAGTTTATTCTTCCTTGCTCCACATTCTCACTTCTTCTTAGTCCCTGCAAGTCATAACAAATGTGAATACCACAACCGGTATCAAGGACCCAAGATTTCGAATGGGGTGAGTTATTAGAAATGATAGTGTAAATACCTGCATGGTTGGGTTTAACTTTCCCATCCTTCACATCTTGCTGGTATTTTGGGCAGTTCCGCTTCCAATGTGATTTTTCATGGCAATAGAAGCATTCAGCCTCTTTTGGGGTAAGAAGAAGGAGTGACGAAACCTTTCTTGGTTCCATTTGAAGAAGAGCCATCAAGGGTCCTAACCTTGGTACCCTTTGAAGAACTCTTTCTCTTCTTCTGTCGACTTTTCCCGATTGCCAAAACCGGAGTGCAGTTTGGAGTAGGAGTGTTAACAACCGACTTCCCCTTAAGACCTGATTCTACGGTCTTGAGAAGTCCCTGAAGTTTGCTGAGTGTGACCTCTTCCTTATTCATGTGATATGTAATGCGGAATTGATCATAGCACGATGGTAAGGAGCGCAAAATTATATCTATTGCAAGCTCCTCAGGGAAGTTCACATTAAGCTTCAGCAATCGATCCACATACCTTTGCATTTTCTGCATGTGGCTCGTGACGGAATCCCCGTCCTTCATCATGGTTGTTATCATGGAGCAGATGATTTCGTACCTCTCTTGTCGTGCACTTTGATGGTATCTTTCCATCAAATCTTGGTGCATTTCATAAGGGTAGAAATCCTCATAGGACTTTTGGAGTTCCGCTGTCATTGTGGCCATCATGATGCATGCTACTTTCATAGCATCCCTTTCATGTGCCTGAAAGTCAGCGATCTCCTGAGGAGTTGCAGTGGTCTCATCAATCTTTTTAAGCTCCTTGTCAAGGACATATACTTTGTCCTCGTAGCGGGTAATCATCCTGATGTTTCTGATCCACTCATTGAAGTTGGATCCATCAAAAGTGACTTTCCCACACAAGGTCATAAGGGTAAAGGAGCCATTAGGATTAGAGCCAGAAGCAGCATTGTTTGAAGAGATCTGAAGGAAGAGGACAAGATTAGTTTAGATATTAAGAGAGTCCTTCATAAAACACCCAAATGTAATATTAAGGCTAGGATCCAATCACAATATATTATAACTTAGAAGAGGTATGCCGTAATCCAAGCTATAACATATTTGAAAGGTAGGTGAATGACGATTCACCAATTTCCACCATGAAAACCGAAATATTAGATATTAGGTTTTATGATTGGTTCTTAGAAATTCGTAGATTCTTTGAGATTCAATGAACTTTTCAAAGGCATGTTTCAATTTCGAGTGTGCCCTCCAAGTTTTGTGACTGGGATACCGAGGATCACAAAACGAGGTGTGAAGTAACCATGCAAATCACTTGGTACCCTTAAAGTTTATTACTCAATCGATGTGCCGGTAAACCACACACGCTCAACCGATACTATAATAAACCTTAAGTCACCCTTTACCTACCTTGTTAAGTCCAAGTTAGTGTGCCGGTTAACCACACACGCTCCACCAACGACTTAGACAAAGTGTAAAGTGTAATTTCATGGATTAGCACCTTATTCACATTTTCCTAAAGTAACTAAGATTAGGAATTTAATAAAACATTTAGTTACTTTACAATATTCATCATACTTTTAATGAGAATTTATAAGTCCTTGTCCTACTCGTTCGGCTAACGACCCTCCACCAGTCAAGCAAGGGGTGGGTCAGAATGGACACCCGTTAAGTTGCCATTTTATAGGCAACAACATTATACCGACCTTATAGACTGGCTTCATGAATTAGGCGTAGTAGCGGTAAGACAACTTTGTTCTTATATATATATATATATATATATATATATATATATATATATATATATATATATATATATATATATATAATTATTAAATTATAACAATATAAGTATAAGGGTTGAATTTTAACTTTTAAAATTCTAAGGGTTGGAACTTTACTTGTTCCAAAACTTGAGGGCCAGTTTTGTAACTTTCAAAACTTTTCATTTCTTGTAACTTATGAGTTTAATAGAGTAATAAAATGAAGACTCTTCATTTTTCTAACTCTTGTGTTCTTTTAATGGTTTTAATTCAAGTGTGACTCTTGGTTTTCCATAACTTGAGGACAAGTTATGGACTCCATTAAAACACATTATGATCAACAATTAATCTACCACATAGGTTACAAATAATTCATATGATCATCTAAAACATCATAAGAACAAGAACATGAATATGAACACATTCATAAATCAAAATTACACTTAAAACTTTGTAATTTTGATAACTAGTTGTTGTAAATGAATTAGCAAAGACATTACACCATGTAAAACAAGTTTTCAAGTACCAAAACAGTTTAGGGTAATGTTTCTAATCCATTTCCAGCAACTAAAGTCGAAAATCTGCACTCTGTCGACCCTACTCGCCGAGTGCATTAACCTACTCGACGAGTAGGTTGAAGATACAAGTGAACTCGATGAGTCCCCCCATGGACTCGACGAGTCCAGTAGTCACACAACAAGTTTTTCGACTTTCTTCAACTTTTTAGCACAAATAACAAACAAACAAGCCTAGGCTCTGATACTACTATTGGGTTTTGAGCATTCTAACACTTCCTAAGTGTACATGCAACCCTAATAACCTTGGATCTATGTTTGTATAATTAGCATGCAAAGTTGAATTCCAAGGCTATATTCCTATCTAGCATACATGGGGAACAATTTTAACTTGAATGATAGATAGAATAACTTACCTTGTTGTTGCTTATGTTCCTTGAAACCTTATGAGCCTAGCACCCCAAGTGTAATGCCTCAAATGCTTCACACAACACCAAATGCTCTTGGAAAGACTTTTGAGAGAATGCACACTTCTTGAAATCGGCCTAGCCCTCTTGTTTCCTTAGTGTAGCCATTTTGGTGGAGAATATGATTCTTATATAGTGTTGACACATCTAGGGTTACACCATGTAAACCCTAATGTGTCATGACTCTTCATTTCCATGACCCATGGCTTTGTAACTCCCATGGAGCATCCATGGAGCATCCTATGGGTGGAACACAACTTGATAATCCACGGAGCCTCTTAGCCCACTATACAAGATATGGATGATTTACATAATCAACCCATATATTTAATTAGTTCTATTTTGATCACTTAATTAATTCTAAATTAATTCTTGATCAAACTAATCAAATAATATTATTAATATATTAGAACTTATAATATATTAATAATCTCTAAGTGTTATTTCTCTTATTTAGTCTATCCAATTGCATGGTGCCATGCATCCCAAATTGACTATGTTGGGTCGGGTCAAGTACATACCAGAAATAGTTATGGACTTAGACACCTTATCCAACAGAAACTTGTATTCGCATGTTAGCAACGACACTTGTATACTTATTTTAGCAATGAAACTTGAATACTTATTTTAGCCACGAAACTTGTTTCTCATTATAGCAATAAACTTTGTTTCTCATTATAGCAATGAACTTTGCTTCTCATTATAGCAATGGACTCTATTTCTCATTACAACAACGAACTTTTACTACTGGAAACTTATATACATGTTTTAGCAATGAAATTGTTTGCTCCTTGTAGCAACGAAATTGACAGCTCATTTTAGCAATGAAACTTGTTTTACTCGTTTGAGTAACGAACTATATCTTCCATGAAAATATGAATGTTGCATCTTATTCGGGCAACACACTTTATTTCTCATGATGACAATGAACTGTGTTTACAAACTTATTTACTCCTTTTAGCAATATACTTTTATTATTGGAAACTTTTATCAAAACTTTGATTTCAACTCATGAACCAATATTATTTCGTTAAACTTGTGAGTACTCACCAACTATTTTTATAGTTGACGCTCGTTTTACATGCTTTTTCAGGAATCATCGAGTAAGTGGCACTTAGGGACACTTCAATTTTAGGAGCATTCGCATGTGTTGTATTTCTATTTTCATTGAAATTTCTTTTAAAAGTTGTTCAAACCCGTTGTAAATTTGTAATGGTTTTTAATACTATGGTTGATGTTGTCTTTAAACTTTTGCTATGAAACCCTTTGTACTGCCACGCCTTGTGTTTCCGCTTTAGCAGGGTGTGACACTCGGCGAGTCCATGAGTGGACTCGGCGGGTCCATGCTATTTAATGAAACCCTAATTTCCAGGGTTTGGCACCTATTTAAAGGCCCTTAGGGCTGTCATTTGCGGCTACCAAACCCCAGAGAGAGACCATAAGAGATCTAGAGAGTTTGTGAGGGAGAAGAGGCCACTTTTGATCATTTTGTTGGTGTGATTGCAAAAATGAAGTAACCAAGGCAAGAGGAGGTTGAAGGAAGAATGGATCTTGTGCTTTCAGAGTTCAGAGACTTCATCTTGAGGTATTATTTTGGCCCTTCTTTGGTTTTGGTGTTGATTCTTAGAGTTAGGGTTTTCTAACCCCTTTAGAGAATGGATATGTGGAACAATTGGTCCCTTCTCAAGTTTATGCTTTGGATCTGGACTCAAAGAGGTCCAGACACCTTAACCCATGGAGCTTTATGGGTTATTTTGGTAGCCATGAACTTAGGAGTTGATTTTTGGGGCTAAATCACCAAGTAGGTTCATCTAGATGTTATATGAGTGTCAAGGTACGAACTTTACACGATTATCATGCTTGGGAAGGTCAGATCTATGGGTTTAAGGAACGATCTGACCTCAGGAGGTCAATGGAGTGTTTGCATGGCATGAACTCGCTGAGTCCAAAGATCAGACTCGGCGAGTAGGGTTAGGGTTTCCTGTAAATCACTTAGCGAGTAGACTCACCGAGTTGGGGGAAAACTTAGTGAGTCGGAGAGGGATTAGAGGACTGGAGTTCAAGAAGGAACTCGCCGAGTTGATCTTGAGACTCGGCGAGTTGAGGCGGGTTAGCCCTGCGATTCATGCCAGGTGTGACTCGTCGAGCAAGGGGAGGGACTCGGCATGCCAAGCGAGACTATGAGTTAGTGGACACGTATGGACTTGCTGAGTTGCCCAAGTGCACTCGACGAGTCAGGTCAAAGTTTAACTGTTGACATTGGTTGACTTTTAGGGTTTGGTCAACATGCAGGGCCTCTGAGCCAAAGGAGGGGTAAAACGGTCTTTTACCCTTCCGAGGGTGCCTAGAGAGGGTTGAGTCTAGTTCTGAGAGTTATATTTATGAGAGTATTAATTTATGTGATTAGGTGGAGGCTGAATCGTATTCCTACCGAGTCAGAGATTTACTGAGACATCCGACGTGAGTCTTCTCACTATACTTTACCTGGGGTGGTAATTAGAGTTATGTGCCAGAGTTATCGTATGCTATTATGTGATGTGTTATACTGCATTGTTTCTATGTGGTTTATATCATGTGTATATCAGAGTATATTAGAGTTAGAACCGAACGGTTCACAGAGTTAGGACCAGTGGGTCCACAGAGTTAGGGCCCACGGGCCCACAGAGTTATAGCCTCGAGTGGCTAGTATGTGTTATGTATGGTATTTTGGGGAACTCACTAAGCTTTACGCTTATAGTGTTTTGTGTTATGTGTTTCAGGTACCAGTGATGATCGCGGGAAGGCACCAGCATGACTCGTACACACGCATGGATTTTTATGTATTTGATCTTGGGAAACATTTTTGTGAACCAAAGTATTGATACAATGGGATTTCTTTTAAATGTTTTTGATAAAATGTGTTTAAAAATTTAAAATTTTGTATTTAAATTTTACGGTCTTACAATTTGGTATCAGAGCCTTGGTTTGAGGGATTCGGATGCATCTTCGGGCGTATCTGAACTCAAACTGATGATTTGAGGAAAAAATTGATAATAAAGTAAAATGTTCAAAAAAAAAGAGTAAAAAGAGTTTTGAGACAAATAGAGCAGAGCCGTGTGTACGATCAGTCAGCACCCGAACGGTGATTTGCCAAAATACCCTTATAATAAGTTTTAAAAGAAACATTATGTTATGCTATATGATGAATTATATTATGCATGCTAGAGTAAGACTAGGTATTCTTATTAGGACTAGAGTGGCTTGATATATGATGCCTTAGTCTAGGAGTTTCGCTACTGAGGATGCTTGAGAGTGTTGAGATAGCAGCAAAGAGCTTATGAGAGATTTTCTAGTGAGTAGCACATGATTAGAGAGAATAGTGTACTTGGGATTTGGGGCTCTAGGAGTAGGACTTGGTGTGAATGTTGAGTCGGTGTGGTCGGTGGTATTGGGCCCGTACTATCGAAGACACGGGGTCAGTGCGCAACCCAAGTAAGAATCCTTAGGGTACTAGAGATCAAGTAGGGTTGGGATATCAAGTGTGTGTTCATTCGAGCAAATTACTGATATCTTATGTTGTATTTCAGAGAGGCATCATGGTAGGGACACGTCATAGACGAGGGACCAGTGGAGGGGGTGTGAGCGACAAGGAGCTCCGCCAGATGATTCATGATGAGGTGGCTGTTGCCATCCGCGACGAGATTCCAGAGATGTTAGGGCCTATTAAGACCACCCTGATAGAGAAATTCGATGAGAGATATGCTTCTCTTTCTGAGATTGCTGTTGCTGCGGGCACTGCAGCTGTAGCTGCGGTAAGACCGCAGGGTGGTGATGCATTGCTGTTCCGGGAGTTCAGCAACACAAAACCACTGGAGTTTGATGGGACCCAGGACCCGATTGCAGCGATGAGGTGGATATCAGACATAGAGGGATGTTTATTTACTTGCTCTTCTCCTGAGCATTTGAGGGTCCGGTTCGCGCTGAACCAGCTTCGTTTGGGAGCAAAGGATTGGTGGAAGTTTGTGACGACACATTATTTGCCTGCTGAGCTTGCTGCAGTGAATTGGGAGAGGTTCACTGCTATGTTCTGAGATGAGTACGTTCCCCAGGTGGAGAGGGAGTGTTTGGCCGAGGAGTTTTTGACCCTCAAGCAAGGTACTGATTCTGTCACAATGATTACGAGGAAGTTCCATGAGCGGGCGATGTTTTGCCCAGAGCACGTGTCCTCCGAGCAGGCACGTATGAGCCGCTATCTGAGCATTTTGAGGAGGGATATATGGGAGTTCATGGCGAACTCGATATATCGGACATTTTCTGAGCTTCAGGCAAATGCCCGGAAGAGGGAGATAGAGCTGGAGACCCATGCTAGGTGTAACAACGTGAATTTTCAAAGTAAATTTTCATTTTTCAAACAAAATAAACCATCATTTAATATTCTGAAATCACATGTGTAAAAAATGTCATTGTAACAAAATACATCTCAAGATCATAAAACAGTTCCTTTATCAGTGTGTACAGATCACGCCGGTGCCTTCCCGCAGTCCTCGCTAGTACCTAAAACACATAACACAACAACTGTAAGCATGAATGCATAGTAAGTTACCCAAAATACTACTTACGCACATACGCCTTTCCAGGCCCTGACCTTTCGGTCCATGTGTCTCAGGACACTTCCGTCCCGACTCGTTAAACCTTCCAGTCGTACCTGCATCAACCTTATGGTCCACATCACAACACCTTCCGACCCATAACATATATGCCTTTTGGCCCATAACATAATGCCTTCCGGCCCATATCAAGCATAATATACATAGCACATACAAACGATTAACTTATCATATACAATGCATACACTCATAACATATTCGACCTTCCGGTCACACAATAAAACCCTTCCAGGTATAGTATAGTGAGAAAACTCACATCGTGGAAAGTCTAGAATCTCACGTGCTCACTATCTCCGAATCCCAAACGAAGACTCAACCTCGCCTAATCATAACGAATATCATTTTAATTAATATAGACTTCCGTAACTAGACTTTACCCCTTATTAACATTCCTCATAGGGGTAAAAGACCATTTTACCCTTCCTTGACTCAAAGTCCACATGTTAACCAAAACCCTAAAAGTCAACAAAAGTCAACATCTTCAGTATGCGGGCGTACAGACTGATGTATGCGGGGCGTACATCGCCAACCCAAAAGTCGGGGTCTCTACCCAGTACATTGTGTGTACTGGGAGTTATGCCCAGTGTAACAGTTAGATCTAGCCACTCTTCATTTCTGGTCTTAATCGGTTAAGTCACTTCTTCAACTTCTAGATCCGACTTTCTTTAAGCCTCCTTACTCATAAAGTCGAAACCTTTAAGCCTTGGGATGGCTAATCATTCATGTCCAAGATTACATTTTTATGAATCTACAACTCAAATGGACCAGAAATATGATGAATCTAAGCTAATGGAGACTACTTGCTCATAAAGTGTCCACCTTTGGGACCAAATCCCTAGAAATAGGTCCATAAAGCATACCACAAGAACTATAAGCCAAGATCCAATATTTTTACCTTAGAAAGAAGCTCCAACCTTTACTAAACACGGATCTACCCTTGAACACCAACTTCTAGCCTCCACAATGGACTCCTCTTTTCCTTTGCTACCTTGAAATGACACTACCAAGCTTAGAACACTCACAAATAAGCTAGGAACGAAGGAACAACTCTCTTAGGGTTTCTTTCTGAGGGATGGTGGCTGAGGAACCAAGCCATCTCATTCCTTTTATAGCCAACCACAAAAAATTAGGGTTTTTGAGTATGGACCAGTTACCCCCAGTGTAACCTTGGGCACGCCCAGCATACCAGAGGGAGGATGCATTTAAATGAAGCGTGCGAGTACGTGCAGCGTACTCCTTGTACGCCCAGCGTACTCGCCCAACACAAAAGCCCTTAAATGACAACAAAATTAAAGATGAAGGGCCAAATAAAGGTACCTGGATTTCCGGCTGTTACAATTCTCCCCCACTAGAACCAGACTTCGTCCCTGAAGTCTTACACCGAAAACAATTTCGGATACTGCTCCCGCATGTCAGACTCAGACTCCCATGTCAGCTCAGACCCCTTCTGATGTTGCCACTGCACTTCCACCAAGGGTACTTCCTTGTTCCTCATAACGTTAACCTTTCGATCCCTAATTTCCATTGGTCTCTCAACAAAGTTCAGGCCTGTATCCACCTGAATATCATTTAATGGCACCACTGCCGACTCGTAGGCAATACATTTCCTCAACTGCGACACATGAAAGGTGTCGTGGATCTGACCCAACTCAACAGGTAGATCGAACCGGTAGGCTACCTTGCCTAACCTAGTGATTACCCTGAAAGGTCTAATATATCGAGGTCCCAACTTACCCCTCTTCCTGAATCGTATCATTCCTTTCCAAGGAGAGACCTTTAAGAGCATAAGGTCACCAACCTGAAACTCGAGCTCGGACCGATGTCTGTCCGCATAACTCTTCTGGCGACTCTGAGTGGTCAACAATCTCTGCCTGACCTATTGTATCTGCTCGATCGTCTGAAGCACAATCTCCGTACTACCCATTACCCGTTGCCCCACCTCTCCCCAGCAGATGGGGGTACGACACCTCCTCCCATACAACAACTCAAAGGGTGGCATACCAATGCTCGAATGATGGTTGTTGTACGAAAAATCTGCTAAGGGTAAATAGGTGTCCCAACTCCCTCCAAAATCCAAAATACACGCTCGGAGCATATCCTCGAGCGTCTGAATCGTCCGCTCGCTCTGTCCATCCATGTGTGGGTGGTGTGTGGTACTGAAATGCAGCCTCGTACCCAACTCCTCGTGAAACTTCTTCCAAAACTTGGAAGTAAATCGTATGCCCCGATCTGAAACAATCGACATCGGAACCCCGTGTCGCGATACCACCTCCCTCACATATAACTCTGCCAACTTCTCCGCAGATCTCACTGATAGCTAGAAAATGAGCGCTCTTTGTCAATCTATCCACAATCACCCAAATTGCATCGACCTCTCTCGCAGTCCTTGGCAATTTGGTGATAAAATCCATGGTAATCTGTTCCCACTTCCACTCGGGAATCTCCAGCGGCTGCAACTTACCATGCAGACGCTGGTGCTCGGCCTTAACCTGACGACAAGTCAGGCACCTCTCGACGAACCATGCAACATCCCTCTTCATACAGTGCCACCAATACTCCTTCTTTAGGTCCAAATACAACTTAGTAGCCCCGGGATGGATCGAGAATTTTGATCAATGTGCTTCTTCCATCAAAATAGTATGCGTACCGCCCACAAACGGTACCCAAATACGACCCTAAAATGTCATAAGTCCCCGACCATCAGTAACGAATTCCGATACCTGCCCGACAACCCGCTCCCTCTTTCGGTTTTCTAGTCTCGCAGCCTCAGCCTGGGCCCCTCGGATGGTGTCCAAAATCGCAGTCATCACCGTCAACCTCATACAGACGTCTCAGATCGGAGTGCTCTCTGCCCTACGACTCGACGCATCGGCTACGACATTAGCCTTGCCCGGGTGGTACAGGATCTCACAATCATAATCCTTCACTACATCCAACCATCTCCTTTGGCGCATATTCAGATTTGCCTGATCCATCAACTACTTCAGAATCTTGAGGTCCGTGTATATGGTACACCGAACCCCATAAAGATAGTGTTGCCAAATCCTGAGGGCAAACACCACAGCCCTCGGTTCCAGGTCATGGGTGGGATATCTCGACTCATGAGACTTCAGCTGCCTCGATGCATACGCTATAACGTGTCCCCTCCGCATAAGCACTGCCCTTAATCCAGATATAGATGCATCACAATATACCACAAAATCCTCCATCCCTTCCAGGAGTGCGAGTACCGGAGCCTCGCACAATTTCTGACGAAGGGTCTCGAATGAGGAATGCTGCTCCGGACCCCATGAAAATGAAACACCCTTCCGGGCCATCCTGGTAAGTGGCACTACGATCTTGGAGAAATCCCTGATAAACCTTCGATAATATCCGACCAATCCCAAAAAGCTCCTGATCTCAGTGGGCGATCTCGAAACTTCCCATCTCATCACCGCCTCGATCTTGGCCGGATCGACCAGTATCCCCTTCTGGTTAACAAGGTGCCCTAGGAACTGGACCTCTCGTAACCAGAAATCACACTTGGAGAATTTGGCATACAGCCTCTCCGATCTCAATACTCCAAGAATCTCCCTCAAATGTTCCTAATGCTGCTCCCTAGACCTTAAATATACAAAAATATCATCAATGAATACGATCACCAACCGATCCAACATCAGCCTGCACACCCTGTTCATATAATCCATGAACGCAGCCGGGGCATTGGTGAGCCCAAAAGGCATCACCACAAACGCGTAATGCCCGTAACGAGTTCTGAATGCAGACTTCTGGATATCTTCATCCCAAACCCTCATCTGATGATAACCGGACCTCAATTCTATCTTAGAGAACCAAGATTCCCCCTGCAACTGATCGAACATATCATCGATCCTAGGTAACAGATACCGGTTTTTAACCGTCAACTTGTTCAACTCCCGGTAATCGATACACATCTAGTGTGAACCATCCTTTTTCTTGACAAAAAGAATCGGCGCTCCCTAAGGTGAGCTACTCGGTTGAATAAACCCCTTTCTCAACAGCTCCTGAAGCTACAAGGATAACTCCTGCATTTCTGGTGGAGCGAGGCGATAAGGTGTAACAACCCGAAGTTGTCCAACACCGAAAACCCGTTCTACCTGTAAAAATGCACCGTTTATCAATTTGTTTCGATTTCGGTTTGGGTTAAATTATTTAAAATTATATGTTTATTATAATCTAATGAGTGTCCAAACCCCTTAGGAACTCATGAAATTAGCCCAAAATGTTTATTTCAGAAATTATAGAAACGTCCCCGCCGGGTTACGGAAACTTAATCGGGTGCGACCAAAAGCCCCGTTTAATGCCAATATCAGGTAGAATTCCACAGTGTCCAAGTTTTGAGACCTATTTTAACATGTTTAAGCTTTCATTTGAATCTTTTCCTTCATCTCTCTACTCTCTCTCTAACATCTCTCCTCAAACCAAGTTTAAGGGTCCAAAATCATCAAATTTAAGCTCCAAATCACCAAGGTAGCTACCCTAACTCCTAGTATAACATCTTAGGCCTTCAAATTCGAGTTCAAATCATGGAATAGGACCATATTCATGAGTTTACAGCCCTAGAACAGTCCTAGGCCGTGAAATCACATAAAATGGGTATTGGAGCCCAAAAACCCTTCCAATCGACCTTTGGAGCTTAGATATGGCTTAAAGGCTTAATGGATTGGACTTAGAATGCCTTAAACATGGATTTTAAAGATTAAACATGAATTTACTACCCAAGAGCATGCTTGGGATGTAAACTAACCTAAATGGGGTTTTTATGCCCTTAAACCCTTCCAAAACTCCATTGAAGCTTAGATATGAATTTTAGAATATTGGATTTAGCCTTGGAACACCTTGAACATTAATTTAGAGGAGTAAACTTGAGTTTACTGCCCAAGATCATGCTTGGGCCGTAAAATCATTATCTTGGGGAGTAAACTCCTTCAATGTGTGAAAATGCCATTTAGACACACCATAAGCCTTGGGATAAATTTTAGAAGTGACTACAAACAAGATTTGGACCTTAAAACATATTAAATCCCCCATCTAAGGAGTTCACGGCCATGAGGGGGTTCATGGGCCGTAAACTCCTAAATCCATGCCAAAAGTCCCTTAAAAATCCATACAAGGCTTGGGAAAAATCATTGGAATCACATGTAATTGTTTAAGGACCAAAACATTAAGGATTCTATGTGTGGGGGGAGTTTATAGTTGTAAAATCCAAGTTTACTACTGTAAACTCCTATAAATGGTCCCTAAGTGAGTTTTAATTCCTTCCAAAGCCTAAAACCCAAGCCTAGGATTAATCCGAAATGTTGTGAAGCCATTTTGCCCCCAAAAACACCATGTATGAGTTCATGGCCGTGAACTCATGTGGATGAGGTGTTACGGGGCCGAAAGCTCCTCTATGAGTTTACTCTTGAAGAGTAAACTCCATATCCAAGCCTTATGTGACTTCAAACGCCACCCGAGTCCTTCCAAACACTTGTAATGAGGTGTTTCCGCAACTAGAAGTGTTTGTCCCTAACAAATAAATAATCTAAGTCCTAATTAGATAAAAATGTGTATCATTTCATAATTCATAGGAACCTCGTGCATTTTCAAACCTAGAAACGACGTTTAGCATCCAAATCGACACATTCCGCGATTGGTGAGTTCATACCCCTACCCTTTTTAAATGGGTTTTCAATGTTTTCAGGGGGGGAATACAACCAAATTGCAAATGTTTTCAAAACATAACATGGATGAATTTCAATAAAGATCTGGCAAATTATAAATATCTTTACCTCTTATGTATTACGCTGAGCATAAGAGATGATTTATCAACCACAACTAAATGAATTTCAGTTAAGGAAATAACCAAACTAATCAAATTATTATGGAAATAATTTGGGGTTCTTTAGTTCTTGTTTAATCATGTACTGATATATATATATATATATATATATATATATATATATATATATATATATATATATATATATATATATATATATATATATATATATATATATATATATAAAGTTATTAGATAAACTATGTTTGATTTAGTTTATCTCCGTTTCGTTTGAATGTATTGCCAGATAGTTTCATTGTATGTATTACGTTTCGTAATCTTTTGTATGTTTGATATCGTATGAGAACCCTGTGAATAATTTAGTACTAGCTTGTGAGTTTCGTCATTACCCTTTGGGTTATCAGTAAATCCTCCCCGGAAGTGTAACCAGAGTCTCCTTGAGGGAGAGCGAAGAATTTGTGAATAGATCTATTCTGGACTGACAATCCGACACCTTAACTGCTAGCTACAATTAGGCGGGCGTGCCTGGGGTGAAAAATTCTTAGGTAGAGTTTCGATGTCTGACAAACGTCAAGGAGGTCTCTTTGTTGTATTAGCATGGTTACCCAACTCACAATACGTATTAATATAAGTTTATTCACGGTATCGCTTTGGGTTTGGTTTTGACTTTGTTTCGATTCCATATCTACTTTCTATCTATAGTTTCCATATCTAGTACGGGATGATAGTCCCATGGTTTTCATTCTATTGATCTTATATCTAGTACGGGATAATAGTCCCATGATTTCAACCTATATCTTGTACAGGATGGTAGTCCCATGGTTTTGAAACTATATCTTGTACGGGATGATACTCCCATGGTTTTGAATCTATGTCTAGTCTGGGATGGTAGTCCCATGGTTTTCAATATATATTTTTCATGTATATCAAACTATCTTATATGTATTATGGGATGTTATTCCCAAGGTTTTCAAACTACTTTTCATCTACAGTTCACATAATTAAAGTATTTTATATCTAATTCGGGATAGTAATCCCATGATTCTCAATATATAGTTTTGTCTATTAAACTATACTCTGTAATATTCAATCGGTCTTGCATTTAGGAAAATATGGGATTTTTCTGGGGTAAGATATAACGCATAATTGAACTGGTAATGAAAGATAACTAAACTGTTTTACATGAAAATATGGGATTTTCTTGGGTAACAAACCTTTTCGGAAAACTAAAGGAAACTGGTACATTTTTCAGAAAACAAATATCTTGTGAACTCACCAGCTTTATGTTGATTTTCACACTGCTTGTATTCTCAGGTCCGCTATAGACAGGTACCCGGAGATCTCTTTTGGTGAAGACGGAGTGTGTAGAAGACTCGTCTCATTTTGTTCATATATATAATATGTATCACACTTGTACAATTTACTTTTGAAACCAATATAAACTTTCAAATATATGTAATGTAATGGTTGTTTACTTTGATTACTATGTGCATTGGATTTGATACTCAACGTGGAGTCAACCCCGAAAATGTTCCCGCCTTCGGTTTTCGAGGTGTGAAAGATTGGTATCAGAGCCCTTGTTTATAGTGAACGTAGTATACCAAACCTTACATGGTATAAAACTATAAACACTATAAGGCCTAAGCGCTCTGAACTAAAAGTATCCTTCAAAATATAAGTATTTTCAAAAGTATACAAGTATACCGAGCCGTCGAGATCCGTAACTACAAGTAGAAGAAAACATAAGTAAATGGGTGTTGTACGCCATGGTTAAACCTGGGCAGTTATTGTTGGATAAGGTGTCTAAGTCCGTAACTATTTCTGGTATGTACTTGACCCGACCCGGCATGGTCCATTTGGGTTGCATGGCACCATGCAATTGGATAAACTAAATGAGAGAAATAACGCTTGGAGATTATTAATATATTATAAGTTCTAATATATTAATAATATTATTTGATTAGTTTGATCAAGAATTAATTTAGAATTAATTAAGTGATCAAAAGATAACTAATTAAATATATGGGTTGATTAAGTAAATCATCCATATCTTGTATAGTGGGCTAAAAGGCTCCATGGATCATCAAGTTGGGTTCCACCCATAGGATGCTCCATGGATGCTCCATGGGAGTTACAAACCCATGGGTCATGGAAATGAAGAGTCATGACACATTAGGGTTTAACCCTAGATGTGTCAACACTATATAAGGAATATGATCTCCTCCCAAATCGGTTACACTAAGTAATAAGGGGGCTTGGCCGATTTTGTAGAGTGTGTGTTCTCTCATAAGTTCTTCCAAGAGCATTTGGTGTTGTGTGAAGCATTTGAGGCATCACCACTTGAGGTGCTAGGCTCACAAGGTTTCAAGGAACACAAGCAACAACAAGGTAAGTTATTCTATCTATACTTTATGTTAAAATTGTTCCCCATGTATGCTAGATAGGATATAACCTTGGAATTCAACTTTGCATGACAAATTAGACAAACATAGATCCAAGGTTATTAGGGTTGCATGTACACTTAGGAAGTGTTAGAATGCTCAAAACCCATCAGTGGTATCAGAGCCTAGGCTTGTTTGTTCTTATTTGTGCTTAAAAGTTGAAAAACAGGATCGGAAATTTGCTGTCTGTGATCGGACTCGCCGAGTCCATGGGGGGGACTCGCCGAGTCCATGTGTATCTTCAACCAACTCGGCGAGTCATGTTCATGCACTCGGCGAGTAGGGTCGAATGAGTGCAGAATTTCGATTCAGTTGCTGGAAAAATGAATTAGAAACATTACCCTAAACTGTTTTAGTAAATATAAATTTGTTTTTGGTGGTGTAATGTTTTGCTAATTCATTTACAACAACTAGTTATCAAAATTACAAAGTTTTATGTAATTTTTGATTATGTTCATATTCATGTTCTTGTTCTTATGATGTTTTAGATGATCATAGGAATTATTTGTAACCTATTTGGTAGTTTAATTCTTGATCATAATGTGTTTTAATGGAGTCCATAACTTATCCTTAAGTTATGGAAAACCAAGAGTCACTTGAGTTAAAAACCATTAAGAAAACACAAGAGTTATAAAAATGAAGAGTCTTCATTTTATGACTCTATTAAACTCATAAGTTACAAGAAATGAAAAGTTTTGAAAGTTACAAAACTTGCCCTCAAGTTTTGGAACAAGTAAAGTTAAGTTAAAACTTTAGTTCCAACCCCTAGAATTTTAAAAGTTAAAATTCAACCCTTATACTTATATTATGATAATTTAATAATTATATATATATGTATAAGAACAAGTCGTCTTACCGCTAGTACGCCTCATTCACGAAGCCGGTCTATAAGGTGGGTATAAGGTTGTTGCCTATAAAATGGTGACTTAATGGGTGTATATTCTCACCCACCGCTTGCTTGACTGGTGGAGGGTCGTTAGCCGAACGGGTAAGACAAGGACTTATAAATTCTCATTCAAAGTATGATGAATATATAAAGTAACTAAATGTTTATTAAATTCCCAATCTTAGTTACTTTAGGAAAAATGTGAATAAGGTGCTAATCCATGAAATTACACTTTACACTTTGTCTGAGTCGTTGGTGGAGCGTGTGTGGTTAACCGGCACACTAACTTGGACTTAACAAGGTAGGTAAAGGGTGACTTAAGGTTTATTATAGTATCGGTGGAGCGTGTGTGGTTTACCGGCACATCGATTGAGTGATAAACTTTAAAGGTACCAGGTGATTTGCATGGTTACTTTACACCTCGTTTTGTGATCCTCGGCATCCCAGTCACAAAACCTGGAGGGCACTCCCGAGATCGAAACATGCCTTTGAAAAGTTCATTGGATCTCAAAGAATCTAGGAATTTCTAAAACCAATAAAAACTAAATATTTAATATTTCGGTTTTCGTGGTGGAAATTGGTGAATCGTCATTCACCTACCTTTCAAATATGGTATAGCTTAGATTACGGCATACCTCTTCTAAGTTATATTATATTGTGATTGGATCCTAGCCTTAATATTACATTTGGTTGTTTTATTAAGGACTCTCTTAAATCTAAACTAAACTTGTTCTTCTTTTCAGATGTCTTCAAACAATGCTTCTGGCTCGAATCCTAATGGCTCCTTTACTCTTATGAGTCTATGTGGGAAAGTCACCTTTGATGAATCCAACTTCAATAAGTGGATCAGAAACATCAGGATGATTACCCGCTACGAGGACAAAGAATATGTCCTTGACAAGGAGCTTAAGGAAATTGACGAGTCCACTGCAACTCCCCAGGAGATCGCTGAGTTTCATACTCATGAAAGAGATGCAACCAAGGTGGCTTGCATCATGTTAGCCACCATGACAGCTGAACTCCAAAAGTCTTACGAAGACTTCTACCCTTATGAAATGCACCAAGATTTGATGGAAAGATACCATCAAAGTGCACGACAAGAGAGGTACGAAGTCATCTGCTCCATGATAACGACCATGATGAAGGAAGGAGAGTCCGTCACGAGCCACATGCAGAAAATGCAAAGGTATGTGGATCGGTTGCTGAAGCTCAATGTGAACTTCCCTGAGGAGCTTGCAATAGATATCATTTTGCACTCCTTACCATCGTGCTATGATCAATTCCGCATGACATATCACATGAACAAGGAAGAGGTCACCCTCAGCAAACTTCAGGGACTTCTCAAGACCGCAGAAACAGGTCTTAAGGGGAAGTCGGTTGCTATCACTCCTACTCCAGAAACAACTCCGGTCTTGGCAATCGGGCAGAGTCGAGGGAGGAAGAGAAAGAGATCTTCAAAGGGTACCAAGGCTCGGACCCTTGATGGCTCTTCTTCAAGTGGAATCAAGAAAGGTTTCATTACTCCTTCTTCTGACCCAAAAGAGGCTGAATGCTTCTATTGCCACGAAAAAACTCATTGGAAGCGGAACTGCCCAAAGTACCAGCAAGATGTGAAGGATGGGAAAGTCAAACCCAACCATGCAGGTATTTACACTATCATTTCTAATAACTCACCCCATTCGAAATCTTAGGTCCTTGATACAGGTTGCGGAATTCATATTTGCTGTGACTTGCAGGGACTAGGAAGAAGTGAGAATGTGGAGCAAGGAAAAATAAACTTAATCATGGGGAATAGGAAAGTTACACCTGTCACCAAGATTGGTGTTTATACTTTATCGCTAAGTAGTGGGTTAAATTTAGATTTGAATAAATCTTGTTATTCGCCAGAAATGGCAAGAAATATTATTTCCTTTCATGCATTGTACAAACAAGGTTTCACCTTTTCGTTTGATAATGAAGTTGGTTCGATTAATGCTTTCTTTAATAATGTTCTTTATTTAAAAGCATTACCTTGTGATGGTGTGTATGAAGCTGTATCTATTGTAGATAACTTAGGAAATAATGTTTTGTGTATTGATTCTACTAATAATAATAACTTGGATAAAGCATCATTATGGCATTGTCGTCTTGGACATATAAGCAAGAAACGCATAGGCCAACTCCAAAAGGCTGGAGTCTTGGAGTCATTTGACCTAAAGTCAAATGATAGTTGCGAATCATGCTTACTTGGAAAAATGACAAAGTCACCCTTCACAGGCTCGTGTGAAAGGGGTGAAGGTTTGTTGGACCTTATACACACGGATGTGTGTGGACCATTCAAACATGCCACAAAAGATGCTAATCGTTATTATTTGACTTTTACCGATGATTACAGTAGATATGGATATGTCTACTTAATCAAGCATAAGTCAGAGACTTTCGAGAAGTTTAAGGAATTTAAACAGGAAGTCGAGAATCAATTGGGCAGGAACATTAAGATGCTTCGATCCGATCGAGGTGGTGAGTATCTTAGTTCAGAGTTCCTCGACTATCTAAAGGAGTGTGGGATTGTCTCACAATTGACACCTCCCAGGACACCGCAGTTGAATGGTGTGGCTGAGAGGCGTAATCGAACCTTGTTGGACATGGTTCGTTCCATGATGAGTCAAGCTTCGCTACCAATCTCATTCTGGGGGTATGCCTTAGAGACTGCCGCCCATATCCTTAATCTAGTCCCTACAAAGAAAGTTGCCAAAACTCCTCACGAGATGTGGACTGGTAAAGTACCTAAACTAGACCACATCAAGATTTGGGGCTGCGAGGCCTTCGTGAGACGCGAGACTCATGATAAGCTCGAACCCCGAAGCAAGAGGTGTATTTTCATCGGCTACCCACAGCATTCCTTTGGTTACCTCTTCTACAGACCTAGTGACAATGTGGTCTTTGTAGCAAGAAGAGGAGTCTTTCGAGAAAGAGAGTTTACAAGCCAAGGAGACAGTGGGAGGCAAGTTGATCTTGAAGAAATTCAAGAGTCAAGTGGTGAAGGAACTTCAAACTCTAGCCCTCAACTTGAGGAGGTAACTCCTGTTGAGCCAATTGACGAATCTGTACCTCTGAGACGTTCCACGAGAGTTAGGAGTGCACCTGAGCATTACTATGGATTCCATATTACTGCAGAAGGTGAGACACTTATTAGTGATGAGACACTAGTAAGTCATGATGACCCTAACAGCTACGAGGAAGCCATGGCGGGCCCCGAGTCTGCCAAATGGAAAGAGGCTATGGATAGCGAGATACAATCCATGTATGACAATCAAGTTTGGAACTTGGTTGAGAATGTACCAGGTCGAAAGACTGTAGGGTGCAAATGGGTCTTCAAGAAGAAGACCGACATGGATGGTAAAGTACACACTTATAAGGCTAGACTGGTTGCAAAGGGCTTCTCTCAAATTCCTGGAGTGGACTATGATGAGACCTTTTCTCCGGTAGCCAAGATTAAGTCTATTCGGGTTCTGTTAGCCATAGCCGCATTTCATGACTATGAAATTTGGCAAATGGATGTCAAAACCGCTTTCCTTAATGGAAAGTTGGCTGAAGATGTTTACATGAGTCAGCCAGAGGGTTTTGTCAGTAACGAGTACCCTAATAGAGTGTGTAAGCTTGAGAAATCCATTTATGGATTAAAGCAAGCACCTCGCAGATGGAATCTTTGCTTTGATGAAAAGGTCAAGGAATTTGGCTTTTCTAGGAGTGAAGATGAATCTTGTGTATATGTCAAGGCTAGTGGGAGTATAGTTAGCTTCTTGGTATTGTATGTGGATGACATACTACTCATAGGAAACGACATTCCAACCCTGCAGGAAGTAAAGTCCTGGCTTGGAAAGTGTTTCGCTATGAAGGGCCTTGGTGAAGCTGCTTATATTTTGGGGATAAGAATCTTGAGAGATCGGAGTAAAAGACTAATTGGACTTAGTCAAAGTACCTACTTGGAGAAGATTCTGAAGAGATTCAGAATGCAAAACTCCAAGAAAGGAGAGGTGCCCATCCAGAGTAGCGCCAAGCTGAGTAAGACACAAAGCCCTAGCACTGAGGCTGAGATAGCAGAAATGAGTCGATTACCTTATGCTTCGGCTGTAGGTTCGATCATGTATGCTATGACGTGTACTCGACCTGATGTAGCCTTTGCCTTGAGCATGGTTAGCAGGTTTCAGGGGAACCCTGGCAAGGCACACTGGACTGCGGTAAAGAATATTCTCAAGTACCTGCGAAGGACTAAGGACTGGGTCCTTACCCTCGGTGGGAGTGATGACTTGAGAGTTGTAGGGTATAGTGATGCTAGCTTCCAGACTGATAGGGATAACTTCCGCTCTCAGTCGGGCTGGGTCTTTACCCTAAATGGAGGAGCAATTTCTTGGAAGAGTTCCAAGCAAGAGACAGTGGCTGATTCTACTTGTGAATCAGAGTATATTGCAGCTAGCGAAGCAGCAAAGGAGGCGTTATGGCTGAGGAACTTCATTGGAGAGCTTGGAGTTGTACCAGCTATTAAAGAGCCGATGGAAATTTTCTGTGATAGTGAAAGTGCTGTTGCCTTAACCAAGGAACCAAGGGATCACGGGAGATCCAGACACATTGACAGAAAATATCATTTCATCAGACATCGGATCAAAGAAGGACTCCTCGTGGCAAAGAGGGTATCATCAGATGAGAATCCGGCAGATCCCCTTACGAAGGGACTGACTCGGGTTAAGCATCTCCAGCATGCTCGGAGCATAGGGCTGAAGGATGATATTAGATTTAGTAGTTAGATAATCTTGAAATTTGTAAAGTGTAATTGACATTTGATGATGAATAAAAGTGTTTATTTATGAGTAAAGTGTTGCTATCTCTTGTCGATCGTTTACTATATTTCTTTTGCATGTTTTGACTTCCAGAATAATTTTGTTTGGTATAACATATTATTCAAACCTCCACAGTCGGTCATATGTCGGAAGTAGGTATGAATCAAGACTGTCATGTTTGATTGTAGAGGTCTGGGACAAGGCTACAACAATCATGAGTGCTCATAAGTTCTGAGCATTGGACTCAACCCACGCTCACTGGAATCACTTCATGGAATTCTATCTCGAGTGATCGTGAGACGGTAATATCATATAAGTCTTTAAACCTAGAGATATGATTTGTTACTTACGAGTTGGTTATGCATTGATTGTACGAAAAACGCATTGGTAACTCGATGTTATAAAATCGTGCTCTTATGTGTAATTCAATAAGTAGTAGAACAAACATATGAGTCGAAGTTTATCTATTTCTTCTTGGATTAGAAGCTGATATCTGGGCCCCTCGATGATTTTGTTTTGACCTATGTACCGGGCCCGGTCAGAACTAGATTGATGTGTTCAATAAAGTTCTTTGTCAAACAAATTGGAAATCGGGAAACAAATGTTGGACAATAAGTAAGACATTGTTCCATGTATTTGTCCGACTGATATCTAGAACAGAGGATTATATGATCACTTATCTTAAATGGCGTACCATCATCTTCTCAAGTTTCAAGAAACCTTGTAAAGAGCTATGATTGCCGATCGGTTCCTGAAGTCATACTTGCAGTAATAGTTACTAGACTTATCCAAGTGGGAGACTGTTGGATAAGGTGTCTAAGTCCATAACTATTTCTGGTATGTACTTGACCCGACCCGACATGGTCCATTTGGGTTGCATGGCACCATGCAATTGGATAAACTAAATGAGAGAAATAACGCTTGGAAATTATTAATATATTATAAGTTCTAATATATTAATAATATTATTTGATTAGTTTGATCAAGAATTAATTTAGAATTAATTAAGTGATCAAAAGATAACTAATTAAATATATGGGTTGATTAAGTAAATCATCCATATCTTGTATAGTGGGCTAAAAGGCTCCATGGATCATCAAGTTGGGTTCCACCCATAGGATGCTCCATGGATGCTCCATGGGAGTTACAAACCCATGGGTCATGGAAATGAAGAGTCATGACACATTAGGGTTTAACCCTAGATGTGTCAACACTATATAAGGAATATGATCTCCTCCCAAATCGGTTACACTAAGTAATAAGGGGGCTTGGCCGATTTTGTAGAGTGTGTGTTCTCTCATAAGTTCTTCCAAGAGCATTTGGTGTTGTGTGAAGCATTTGAGGCATCACTACTTGAGGTGCTAGGCTCACAAGGTTTCAAGGAACACAAGCAACAACAAGGTAAGTTATTTTATCTATACTTTATGTTAAAATTGTTCCCCATGTATGCTAGATAGGATATAACCTTGGAATTCAACTTTGCATGACAAATTAGACAAACATAGATCCAAGGTTATTAGGGTTGCATGTACACTTAGGAAGTGTTAGAATGCTCAAAACCCATCAGTTATGTAGTCGTGTCTAGGGTCAATATAGCCTGGCCAACTATATTCATTCGAGACACGACCAACATGTGCTTGGGAGTGACTGTGGTCTGCGACATACCTAAAACTTACCCAATACCCAAAACAACGAGTCGTCATTGCAGTGAATCATGAAATACTATGGGAGTATTTCTCGAGTCAATCCTTTGTAAAAAATCCTCATATACGCATTGTTTCTTGGTCATTCCTCTAGCGATAAAATTATCTGCTTTGATAACTCTTTCCTGCTTTATCGCTTGATATAATGTTATATCTGTCTTGATGAGTTATCCCCTAATCCATATCTCTTGATTCAATTCAGAGGACTTATGATCCTCTCTTTCCTTATCTTTTTAGATCAAGATGCCTCCAAGAAAGAGACCCAACTCAAAGAACATCAAAAATCCTCCTCCGCCACCACCTCCTCCTCAATTTGATCTTGCATCGCTTCAGATAGTTCTGACTGCCGCAATGGTAGCAGCCATGTCACAAATAAACCCCGGTAGTTTAGGAGGTGGTCCCCAGCCCCAAAACCCCGAAGACAGCCAGGGACACCAAAAAGGGGTTTCCTATAAAGACTTCATGAACGCGAAACCCACATCCTTCGATGGCACTGGAGGTGTCATTTCCCTAACTCGATGGTTCTAGAAAATTGAATCAATCTTTGAAATATGTGCCTGTTCGGAATCTGAAAAAGTAAAGTTTGCCGCCTGCACCTTCCTTGACAAAGCCCTGACTTGTTGGAATGGCCGAGTCAAATCCTTAACTCTACCTGTAGCAAATGCTATGGGTTGGGAAGCTATGAAGGAGCTTCTGCTTGCAGAGTATTGCCCTCAAGCCGAAATACAGAAGCTAGAACACGAAATCTGGAACTTGAAGATGAAGGGTTCAGACATAGCCACTTATACATCAAGATTCGATGACCTGGCATTACTCTATCCGGGAATGGTTACCCCGGAGTGTAAAAAGATTGAGAGATTTATCTGGGGGTTGGACCAGCCAACAAAAGGGAATGTCTTGGCTGCCAAGCTAGACACCTATGATAGTGCTAAATGTCTTGCGCAAACCCTAATCAATCACGAAGACAACTTGGAGGAGGAGGCTACCACTCCCAAGCCAGTCATAAGTGGAGGTGGAAGTAAAAAGAAATTCTGAAACAAGCGGAAGGCCTAAAGTACGCAAGGTTCTTCTAAGACACAGCAAACGGTAGCAATCCATGCTCCTACTGCCCCTGTTGCTGTCTCAGCTGTCGGATCCATGGTCCAAACTCCCACCAGTGGATACACTGGTACCCTTCCTTGGTGCGGTAAGTGCAGCTATCATCACCGTATTCCTCGTCCATGTCGCGAAAGAATCTGTGACAACTGTGGCAAGAAGAGCCACCTTGCTCGAACCTGCAGAAAACCAGCCAAATCAACAAACCAATCATCCGAAACGGGAATCAGTCCGACCTGCTACAGTTGTGGCGAAGTAGGGCACGTCAAAAGAAATTGCCCCAAGGCAGCAACAACTGGCAATGCTGGAAGAGTCCTAGCAATAGGACGAGAGGAGACAACTGCTGATCCCACTGTCGCCGCATGTATACTTCTTTTTGACCACACTTATGCCTACAACTCTTTTCGATTCTAGTGCTAAAAGGTAAACCTGTTATCTATCCATTCAAACATGTTTCTAAACTCAATCCTTCGTTACTAATCGAAAATGTGTACCGTCGAGACGGCTAACCAATGAGATAGAGAACGCTAACTTCATACCTATAAGTTGTATTCTCAGTCCGGAGGATTATTCTATTCCATTCGATTTAATAGAAAAAATTTTCACGAAATGCTTTGATGCCATGTTTGACATGAAATGACCAAGTCTCATTCATGTCGTTATTCTTTGTTTCGAAAGGATCGCCCGTCCAGATCCTTCCTCAACCCGACTCCCGCGATCTTTCGCATCCAACCTAAATCCAATCCTCGCATCATTTCGTGCATTGAAGCTCAAAAAGTTTTCCCTATAGGAATTGTTGCGCATCCCTCGTTCATGTGATCATTGGAAACGAGAAGTCTACAACTCTTTTCCCTAAATTTCTTTCCCAAAGGATTCCCGAGAATTCCTTCCGAATGTCTAGTCTAGTCTCGCACCGGCCTAATCTCTGGATCTACCTCGTAACCGAACCTCAGTAAGAATGACGTGTCCAAGACGGTGACCAAGGATTGACATGATCACTACGAGTTAGTAGTGGTATCCTTCGGTCAAATCATTTTCCTCGATCATGTAGCTAAGCAAAGCAGTCGTACTCGTGAACCTTTACAAAAGCTAAAGCGATAGGGAATTAGTCGGCACCGGAAATACCCATAGAAAACTTTCGATTCTTGGGTCCCATCGACTATTATCGCAGACCTACCCATAAATTTCTTCTAAAAGCCATCAGACCCTTAGCTACTCGGCTCGATGAAGATGTGCTTTCCTGTTGGAGCGTGTGTCCTGTTGAAGGCTTTATCCTAGAAAAGCATGATATGCTTTGAGAAGTGTAAGGTACTTCTCTCATGATATATTAGACCCTTCGTGATCCTCATAGAATCGATTTCGTAACCTTCCAACTTCGGCTACCCTCATAACTTCATAACATCCATCCGGTACTTCACATCTCGAATCCTTTAAAGTATCTACCCAACGAAACCCTAGTGATTCCTTTGAGAAGAACGAAGTCATTAAGGGTCGAAACCTCCATGGGATAACCAATTGAGATTATGGATTGAGAGAGTCGATGTACGAAACAAAGACGCGTCCCGATAGTGAGGGTTCGCTGGAACGCCAAGCGAAGACCCAATTCCAGCTGGGAGCGTGAAGATCCGAGGCAACAAATCCATCAGTATCTCATTTCAAATTCATGACCTGTATATTAATCTCTGAATTTCAGGATGAAATTCCCTCTAATGGGGGGATAATGTAACAACCCGAAGTTGTCCAACGCCGAAAACCCGTTCTACCCGTAAAAATGCACCGTTTATCAATTCGTTCTGATTTTGTTTTGGGTTAAATTATTTAAACTTATATGTTTATTATAATCTAATGAGTGTCCAAACCCCTTAGGAACTCATGAAATTAGCCCAAAATGTTTATTTCAGAAATTATAGAAACGTCCCCGCCGGGTTACGGAAACTTAATCGGCTGCAACCAAAAGCCCCGTTTAATGCCGATATCGGGTAGAATTCCACAGTGTCCAAGTTTTGAGACCTATTTAAATATGTTCAAGATTTCATTTGAAGCTTTTTCTTCATCTCTCTACTCTCTCTCTAACCTCTCTCCTCGAACTAAGTTTAAGGGTCCAAAATCATCAAATTTAAGCTCCAAATCACCAAGGTAACTACACTAACTCCTAGTATAACATCTTAGGCCTTCAACATCGAGTTCAAATCATGGAATAGGACCATATTCATGAGTTTACAGCCCTAGAACACTCCTAGGCCGTGAACTCACATAAAATGGGTTTTGGAGCACAAAAACCCTTCCAATCGACCTTTGGAGCTTAGATATGGCTTAAAGGCTTAATGGACTGGACTTAGAATGCCTTAAACATGGATTTTAAAGATTAAACATGAGTTTACTGCCCAAGAGCATGTTTGGGCCGTAAAATAACCTAAATGGGGTTTTTATGCCCTTAAACCCTTCCAAAACTCCATTGAAGCTTAGATATGAATTTTAGAATATTGGATTTAGCCCCGGAACACCTTGAACATTAATTTAGAGGAGTAAACTTGATTTTACTGCCCAAGATCATGCTTGGGCCGTAAACTCATTATCTTGGGGAGTAAACTCCTTCTAATGTGTTAAAATGCCATTTACACACACCATAAGCCTTGGGATAAATTTTAGAAGTGACTACAAACAAGATTTAGACCTTAAAACATATTAAATCCCCCATCTAAGGAGTTCATGGCTATGAGGGGATTCATGGGCCGTAAACTCCTAAATCCATGCCAAAAGTCCCTAAAAATCCATACAAGGCTTGGGAAAAGTCATTGGAATCACATGTGATTGTTTAATGACCAAAACATTAAGGATTCTATGTGTGGGGGGAGTTGACAGCCGTAAACTCCAAGTTTACTCCTGTAAACTCCAATAAATGGTCCCTAAGTGAGTTTTAATTCCTTCCAAAGCCTAAAACCCAAGCCTAGCATTAATCCCAAATGTTGTGAAGCCATTTTGCCCCGGAAAAAACACCATCTATGAGTTCACGGCCGTGAACTCATATGGATGAGGTGTTAAGGGGCCAAAAACTCCTCTATGAGTTTACTCTTGAAGAGTAAACTCCATATCCAAGCCTTATGTGACTTCAAACGCCACCCGAGTCCTTCCAAACACTTGTAATGAGGTGTTTCCGCAACCAGAAGTGTTTGTCCCTAACAAATAAATAATCTAAGTCCTAATTAGATACAAATGTGTATCTTTTCAGAATTCATAGGAACCTCGTGCGTTTGCAAACCCAGAAACGACGTTTAGCATCCAAACCAACACATTCCGCGATTGGTGAGTTCATACCCCTACCTTTTTTAAATGGTTTTTCAATGTTTTTTAGGAGGGAATACAAGCAAATTGAAAATGTTTTCAAAACATAACATTGATGAATTTCAATAAATATCTGGCAAATTATAAATATATTTACCTCTTATGTATTATGCTGAGCATAAGAGATGATTTATAAACCACAATTAAATGAATTTCAGTTAAGGAAATAACCAAAGTAATCAAATTATTATGGGAATAATTTGGTGTTCTTTAGTTCTTGTTTAATCATGTACTGATATATATATATATATATATATATATATATATATATATATATATATATATATATATATATATATATATATATATATATATATATATATATAAAGTAATTAGATAAACTATGTCTGATTTAGTTTATCTCCGTTTCGTTTGAATGTATTGCCAGATAGTTTCATTGTATGTATTATGTTTCGTAATCTTTTGTATGTTTGATATCGTATGAGAACCCTGTGAATAATTTAGTACTAGCTTGTGAGTTTCGTCATTACCCTTTGGGTTATCAGTAAATCCTCCCCGGAAGTGTAACCAGAGTCTCCTTGAGGGAGAGCAAAGAATTTGTGAATAGATCTATTCTGGACTGACAATCCGACACCTTAACTGCTAGCTACAATTAGGCGGGCATGCCTGGGGTGAAAAATTCTTAGGTAGAGTTTCGACGTCTGACAAACGTCAAGGAGGTCTTTTTGTTGTATCAGCATGGTTACCCAACTCACAATACTTATTAATATAAATTTATTCACGGTATTGCTTTGGGTTTGGTTTTGACTTTGTTTCGATTCCATATCTACTTTCTATCTATAGTTTCCATATCTAGTACGGGATGGTAGTCCCATGGTTTTCAGTCTATTGATCTTATATCTAGTACGGGATAATAGTCCCATGATTTCAACCTATATCTTGTACGGGATGGTAGTCCCATGGTTTTGAAACTCTATCTTGTACGAGATGATAATCCCATGGTTTTTAATCTATGTCTAGTCTGGGATGTTAGTCCCAAGGTTTTCAAACTACTTTTCATCTACAATTCACGTATATTAAAGTATTTTATATCTAATTCGGGATAGTAATCCCATGATTCTCAATATATAGTTTTGTGTATTAAACTATACTCTGTGATATTCAATCGGTCTTGCATTAAGAAAATATGGGATTTTCCTGGTTAACATATAACGCATAATTGAACTGGTAATGAAAGATAACTAAACTGTTTTACATAAGAAAATATGAGATTTTCTTGGGTAACAAACCTTTTCGGAAAACTAAAGGAAACTGGTACATTTTTCAGAAAACAAATATCTTGTGAACTCACCAACTTTATACTGATTTTCAAACTGCTTGTATTCTTAGGTCTGCTTTAGATAGGTACCCGGAGATCTCTTTTGGTGAAGAGGAGTGTGTAGAAGACTCGTCTCATTTTGTTCATATATATAATATGTATCACACTTGTACAATTTACTTTTGAAACCAATGTAAACTTTCAAATGTATGTAATGTAATGGTTGTTTACTTTGATTACTATGTGCATTGGATTTGATACTCAATGTGGAGTCAACCCCAAAAATGTTTCCGCCTTCGGTTTTCGGGGTGTGACATACGGCGCCTTGGCGATGGGTGCCGTTCCCGGAACCAGATTGATACGGAACTCCACATGCCTTTCAGGAGGCACACCTGGCAGTTCCTCGGGAAACACATCCGAAAACTCGCACACTACTGGAACCTCATCAACCGAGTTTGGCCTCCCCGCGGCCATTTGTGTGTCCATCACATAAGCTATGAATCCACTGCATCGCTGCTGCAAACTCTGTCTCTCCCTAGCAGCAGAACAAAATGCTAACCCACACCAGGTCCCCTCGCCACACACATTAAGCACTCCCCCACTAGGGTCTCGTATAGTCACCAGCTGTCTCTCGCAGTCAATGACTGCTCCAAACTTACTCAACCAGTCCATGCCCACGATGATGTAGACATCTCCCATCGCTATAGGAACCAAATCTTTAGGGAACTTGACACCAAAAATCTTGAGCACACATCCTCGAATCACGTCGTTGGCATATACCGCTTTCTCATCAGCTATGGAAACCCTCAGAGGTCGACTCATCACCTCCCGATCAATACCGATGTGCTGACTAAAAGCCAAAGATACAAAAGACCGACTCGCACCCGAGTCAAATAATACCAAGGCAGGTACATGATTCACAAGAAAAGTACCTACGTATATCATAATATAAGCACAATATCTCAGCATAAAAGTAAATACATGAAATAATACATACCAGCCACGATATCGGGCGCCGCGCGGACCTCCTCCGCAGTCAATTGAAAAGCTCTCCCACGAGCCTTCGGAGCCTCGGCTTTCATCAGCCGAGTCTCGGTAACCCTAGTAGTAGGTGCAAATCCCTGGTGAAGTTGAGGACACTCGCCTTCCGATGGCCAGTCTGGTTGCAATGGAAGCAAACCATAAATCCCTTGGGGCAATCCCTAGCGATGTGCCCCTCCTTGCCACACTTGTAGCAAGCACCTGATCGACAGGCCCCGTCATGACTCTTGCTGCACTTTCCGCAAGCGCGGCCTTTCTAACCTCCCGTCCTCGAATCGGCGGACTTGGTTCGCTTGGCTACCGGCTGGGACTGAGCCTGCCACTGATCCACCCGCTGAGACTCGGCCTCCTCCCTGGCCTGAGTCTCCAACTCGATCTCCCTCTTCCGGGCATTTTCCTGGAGCTCAGCAAAGGTCCGGTATGACGAGTTCGATACGAACTCCCGAATATCCCTCCTCAGTACACCCAAATATCTACTCATCCGAGCCTGCTCAGTGGACACCTGCTCAGGGCAGAACATCGCCCTCTCATGAAACTTCCGAGTGATCACAGTAACTGAATCATTACCATGCTTGAGGGTCAAGAACTCCTGAATCAACTGTTCCCTCTCCACCGGGGGAACATACTCGTCTATAAACATAGTAGTAAATTTCTCCCAAGTCACGGCCGAAATCTCCGCAAGAGTGAAGTTCATCGTTACGAACTTCCACCAATCCTTTGCTCCCAGGCGGATCTGGTTCAAAGCGATCCGTACCCTCAAATGCTCCAGACATGAACATGTGTACAAGCATCCCTCAATGTCAGCAATCCATCTCATCGCAGCGATCGGATCCTGCATCCCGTCAAACTTGGATCGCTTCATGTTGCTGAACTCCCGGAATAGCAATGAGTCACCTCCTTGTGGTCTGGCAGCAGCCACAGCTACGGTAGCTGCAACGACTGCGGCCACAGTCACCGCGGCGTACCACTCATCGAAAGTCTGCATCAGTGTGGTCTTGATAGACCCAAACATTTCCGGAATCTCAGCCCGGATCACCGCAGCCACCTCTTCGTGAATCATCTGACAAAGCTCCTCGTCACTCATACCGTTCGTCCCAGGTCAGTGGCGTGGCCCAACCATAATGCATTTGAAATACAACATAAAAATATCAGAGACTCAATCGAGCATACTCACACTCGATAACGCAACACTACTCGGCCTCCGATACCCAAAGGATTCTTACTTGGGTTGCCCACTGACCCGGTGTCTTCAGTAGTACGGGCCCAATACTACCGACTACACCGCATCAGCATTCACCCCAAGTCCTCCTCCTTGGACCCCGGATCACGAGTACTATATTCTTGCTATCCACTGACTACCTACTCGCTCTCAAATTATCTCATAGCAGCAGGTTCCCGTAGACTAAGGCATCACAAATCAGGCCACTCTAGTCCTAATATGAATACCTAGTCTACTATAGCATGCATAACATATCACAACATATCTCATAACACATATTGTAAGTGTATTTTGGTGATTTTACCGTTCGGGCGCTGGCTGACCGTACACACTGCTTCTCCTTTGGTAATTACAAAATCTCTTATAAATTTTTTTATGCTTTTATTAATTGAAAATTTTCCTCAAATCCTCGGTTTGAGTTCAGTTATGCCCAAAGGTGCATCCGAATCCTTCAAACCAAAGGCTCTGATACCAACTTGTGACAACGTGAATTTTCAAAACAACTTTTCATTTTTCAAACAACATAAACCATCATTTAATATTCTGAAATCACATGTGCAACAAATGTCATTGTAACAAAATACATCCCAAGATCATAAAACAGTTCCTTCGTCAATGTGTACAGATCACGTCGGTGCCTTCCCACGGTCCTCACTAGTACCTGAAACACATAACACGACAACTATAAGCATAAATGCTTAGTGAGTTCCCCAAAATACTACTTACATACATACGCCTTTCCAGGGCCTGACCTTCAGGTCCATGTGTCTTAAGGGACTTCGTCCCGACTCAATAAACTTTCCGGTCCTACCTGCGTCAACCTTACGGTCCACATCACAACGCCTTCCTGCCCATAACATATATGCCTTCCGACCCATAGCATAATGCCTTCCGGCCCATATCAAGCATAACATACATAGCACATACAAAC
This sequence comes from Lactuca saligna, assembly GCF_052625555.1. Taxonomy (NCBI): domain Eukaryota; kingdom Viridiplantae; phylum Streptophyta; class Magnoliopsida; order Asterales; family Asteraceae; genus Lactuca; species Lactuca saligna. Next base: position 91,045,917 of record NC_136421.1, read on the forward strand.
GATTAACTTATCATATACAATGCATACACTCATAACATACTCGACATTTCGGTCACACAATAAAACCCTTCTGGAATCTCACGTGCTCGCTATCTCAGAATCCCAAATGAAGACTCAACCTCGCCTAATCATAACAAATATCCTTTTAATTAATATAGACTTCCACAACTAGACTTTACCCCTTATTAACATTCCTCAGAGGGGTAAAAGACCATTTTTCCCGTCCTTGACTCAAAGTCCACATGTTGACCAAAACCCTAAAAGTCAACAAAAGTCAACATCTTCAGTATGCGGGGCGTACAGACTGATGTACGCGGGGTGTACATCGCAAACCCAAAAGTCGGGGTCTCCACCCAGTACGCTGCGCGTACTGGGAGTTACACCCATCGTAACAGCCAGATCTAGCCACTTTTCATTTCTGGTCTTAACCGGTTAAGTCACGTCTTCAACTTCTAGATCCGGCTTTCCTTAAACCTCCTTACTCATAAAGTCGAAACCTTTAAGCCTTGGCATGGCTATAAAGGCTCCTGCACTCCTTAACACCTTTCCATTTCAACTCAAAAGATCTAGATCTCATTCATGGCTAATCATTCACGTCCAAGATTACATTTTTATGAATCTACAACTCAAATGGACCAGAAATATGATCAATCTAAGCTAATGGAGACTACATGCTCATAAAGTCTCCACCTTTGGGACCAAAACCCTAGAAAATGGTCCATAAAGCATACCACAAGAACTACAAGCCAAGATCCAAACTTTTTACCTTAGAAAGAAGCTCCAACCTTTGCTAAACACGGTTCTACACTTGAACACCAACTTCTAGCCTCCACAATGGACTCCTCTTCTCCTTTGCTACCTTGAAATGACACCACCAAGCTTAGAAGACTCACAAATAAGCTAGGAACAAAGGAACAACTCCTTAGGGTTTCTTTCTGAGGGATGGTGACTGAGGAACCAAGCCATCTCATTCCTTTTATAGCCAACCACAAAAATTACGGTTTCTTAGTCTGGACCAGTTACGCCCAGCGTACCCGAGGGAGGATGCGTTTAAATGAAGCGCGCGAGTACGCGTAGTGTACTCGCCCAAAACAAAAGCCCTTAAATGAAAACACAATTAAAGATGAAGGGCCAAATAAAGGTACCTGGATTTCGGGCTGTTACACTAGGGAGGAGGCTGAGTCTCAGGCGATGGATCGGCGACCGACACAATCTCAGCCGGCAGCCAAGCGGGCCAAGCTCGCTGATTCGCGATCTGGGAGTCAGAAGGGCCGCACTTGCGGCAAGTGCGGCAAGAGACATGAGGGGGTGTACAGAGCGGGGTCTTGCTACAAATGTGGCAAGGAGGGGCATATGGCTAAGGATTGCCCCAAGGGGTTTGCAGTATGCTTTTACTGCAACCAGACCGGACACCGCAAGGCAGAGTGTCCACAGTTACGAGGGACTACCCAGGGAGCACCTCAGGGATCTGCCCCTACTGCTATCAGAGCTACTGACAGCCGACCAGTGAAGGCCGAGGTACCGAAGGCGCGAGGAAGAGCCTTCCAGTTGACTGCAGAGGAGGTCCGTACAACGCCCGATGTCGTGGCTAGTATGTATTCTTTCATATATTTACTTTTATATTGAGATACTGTGCTTATATTATGATATGCATAGGTACTTTTCTTGTGATTTCTGTACCTGCCTTGGTGTTATTTGACTCCGGTGCGAGTCGGTCTTTTGTTTCTTTGAATTTTAGTCAGCACATCAGTATTAGTCGAGAGGTGATGAGTCGACCTCTGAGAGTTTCCATAGCTGACGAGAGAACGGTGTATGCCACCGAGGTGATCCAAGGATGTGTGCTCGAGATTTTCGGCGTCGAGTTTCCGATTGATCTAATTCCTATTGCGATGGGAGACGTCTGTGTCATCGTGGGCATGGACTAGTTGAGCAAATTTAGAGCGGTTATCGACTGCAAGAGACAGCTGGTGACCATAAGAGGCCCTAGGGGGAGTTCTTACCATATACGGTGAGGGTACGCGTTTTGGATCGGCATTGTGTTCAGCCGCTTGAGCGAGGCAGAGTCTACAACAAGGCTGTAAGGGGTTTGTAGCATATGTGATTGATACGAGGGTTAATCCAAAGAGACCGAGGTCAGTTGATAAGGTTCCGATAGTGCGTGAGTTCCCGGATGTATTTCCAGAAGAGTTACCGGGTGTGCCTCCCGAGAGGTAGGTTGAGTTCAGCTTTGATTTGGTTTCGGGAGCTGCGCTTATCGCCAAGGCACCTTATCGCCTTGCGCCTCCAGAGATGTAGGAGTTATCCTTGCAGCTTCAAGAGCTGCTGGGGAAGGGGTTTATCTGGCCAAGCAGTTCGCCATTGGGAGCGCCTATCCTTTTTGTTAAGAAGAAGGATGGCTCACACTGAATGTGCATTGATTACAGAGAATTGAACAACCTGACGGTCAAGAACCGTAACCCGTTGCCGAGGGTCGACGATTTGTTTGATCAGTTGCAGGGAGCATCTTGGTTCTCCAAGAACAACTTGAGGTCGGGATATCATCAGGTGAGGGTACAAGATGAGGACATCCAGAAGACAACATTCAAGACTCGTTATGGGCATTACGAGTTCGTAGTGATGCCTTTCGGGCTCACCAATGCGCCGGTGGTATTCATGGATCTCATCAACAGAGTATGTAGACCGATGTTGGATCGCTCGGTGATCGTGTTCATTGACGACATATTGGTGTATTCGAGATCCAAAGAACAACATGAGGAACATCTGAGAGAGATCCTTGGACTTTTGAGATCGGAGAGGCTTTACGCCAAATTCTCCAAGTGTGATTTTGGTTACGAGAGGTCCAGTTCCTAGGGCATCTCGTTAATAAGAAAGGGATATTGTTCGATCCGGCCAAGATTGAGGCGGTGATGAGTTGGTAGGTGCTGAGGTCACCTACAGAGATCAAGAGTTTTCTAGGATTGGCAGGCTATTATCAGATATTTATCACGGATTTCTCCAAGATCGTCGTGCCACTCACCAAGTTGACCCGGAAGGGTGATGCTTTCTCATGGGGCCCAGAGAAGCAGGCTTCTTTTGGGACACTTCACAGAGGGAATGGAGGACTTCGTGGTATATTGTGACGCGTTGATATCAGGGTTGGGAGTGGTGATTATGCAGAGGAGGCATGTGATAGCATACGCATCGAGGCAGCTGAAGCCTCATGAGATTAGGTACTCCACCCATGACCAAGAGATGGGAGCAGTAGTGTTCGCCCTCAAGATCTGGCATCACTATCTGTATGGGGTCCAGTGCACCATATACATGGATCATATGAGCTTGAAGTACTTGATGGATCAGTCCAACTTGAATATACAGCAGAGGAGATGGTTGGACGTGGTATAAGATTATGATTGCGAGCTCCTGTACCACCCTGGTCAGCCTAATGTGGTAGCCGATGCCCTGAGTCGTAGGGTGGAAAGCGCCCCGTGAAGGTTCACAAGTACCTGAAGAAGAATTGTATTGCATTCATGGCCCATGTGCTAGAAAGAGAACCTGAAGCTAAGCAACTCAAGGAGATTCCAGTGGTTCAAAACTATCCCGAAGTATTTCCGGAGGAATTGCCCGGTCTACCCCCTTATAGACAGGTCGAATTTCGGATAGACTTAGTTCCCGGAGCGGCACCGGTAGCAAAAGCACCATATCGCCTTGCACCATCCGAGATGCAAGAACTATCCGGACAACTTCAAGAACTTCTAGACAAAGGGTTTATTCGACCAAGTTCTTCACCTTGGGGAGCCCCAGTGTTATTCGTCAAAAAGAAAGATGGTTCGTTCCGAATGTGCATTGATTACAGAGAATTGAACAAGTTGACAATCAAGAATCGATATCCCCTCCCTAGAATAGATGACTTGTTCGATCAGTTGCAGGGCGCTTCCTACTTCTCAAAAATCGACCTTCGGTCAGGGTATCATCAGCTAAGAATTCACGAAGAGGACATTCACAAGACAGCGTTTAGAACCCGTTATGGACATTATGAATTCTTAGTCATGCCTTTTAGACTAACGAACGCACCCGCTGTATTCATGGATTTGATGAATAGGGTCTGTAGACCATACCTAGACAGGTTTATAATTGTCTTTATCGATGACATACTTGTTTACTCGCGGACCAAAGAAGATCACAATAGACATCTAAAGCTAGTGTTGGAGCTGTTGAAGGAACAAAAATTGTATGCCAAGTTCACTAAGTGTGAATTTTGGATTCGGGAAGTACATTTTCTTGGTCATGTGATCGGTGAAAGAGGAATCCATGTAGATCCAGCTAAGATAGAGGCAATCAAGAAATGGGAGGCCCCCAAAACCCCGACAGAAATACGACAATTCCTAGGATTAGCTGGGTACTACAGACGCTTCATTGAGAATTTCTCTAGGATTGCTCAACCATTAACATCTTTGACCCAAAAGGATAGAAAATTTCTCTGGGAAGAGAAACACGAAGAGGCGTTTCAAATCCTGAAAAACAAGCTGTGCAATGCACCAATTCTGGCTTTACCAGAAGGATCAGAGAACTTTGTGGTGTATTGTGATGCGTCTCATCAAGGATTAGGATGTGTGCTAATGCAAAAAGATAGGGTCATTGCATATGCTTCCAGACAACTCAAACCGCACGAGAAGAATTATACCACCCATGATCTAGAACTAGGAGCAATAGTTTTCGCCCTTAAGATATGGAGGCATTATTTGTACGGAACCAAATGCACCATTTATACCGATCACAAAAGCCTTCAGCATATTCTGGATCAGAAAATGTTAAACATGCGGCAGAGAAGATGGGTAGAGTTGTTTAGTGATTATGATTGTGAGATACGATACCACCCAGGAAAGGCTAACGTAGTAGCCGACGCTCTTAGTAGGAAAGTAAGAGTGAAACCTTCCCGTGTGAGAGCTTTGGGAATGGTAATTCAGACAAGCTTGAAATCTCAAATCATTAATGCCCAGGAGAAAGCGTTATGCAAGGAAAATCTTCCAGGCGAAACTTTACATGGTTTGGAAGAAAGATTTGAAACCAAACCTGATGGAGTTCGTTATTTTAAAGACAGGGTCTGGATTCCAAGGGTTAACAACCTGAGAGACATGGTATTAGAAGAGTCTCATCGATCTAAATACTCCATCCACCCTGGAGCAGATAAGATGTACAAGGATCTTAAAGAGTACTATTGGTGGCCTGGAATGAAAAAGGATATTGCCTTGTACGTCGGGAAGTGTTTGACATGCTCAATAGTCAAAGCTGAACATCAGAAACCTTCCGGGTTGTTGCAACAACCTGAAATTCCCCAATGGAAATGGGAGCAAATATCTATGGATTTCGTTACCAAACTCCCTAGAACTGCTAGAGGTCACGACTCAATTTGGGTCATAGTGGATCGACTGACGAAATCCGCTCACTTTCTCCCTATTCGAGAAGATTTCAAGATGGAAAAATTGGCCCAAATCTACATCGACAAAATTGTTTCTCTGCATGGTGTACCCCTATCTATCATTTCTGATAGAGATAGTCGTTTTACATCTCGATTTTGGTGGATGTTACAGAGGGCACTAGGAACCAAGATAGATTTGAGCACAGCTTACCACCCTCAGACAGATGGGCAAACAGAGAGAACAATACAAACATTGGAAGACATGCTACGAGCGTGTGTCATTGAGTTCAAAGGAAATTGGGATACTCATTTGCCCCTAATTGAGTTTTCCTACAATAACAGTTACCACACGAGTATCCAATGTGCTCCATATGAAGCATTGTATGGACGCAAGTGTCGTTCGCCCTTATGCTGGACAGAAATCGGTGACAGACAGTTGACTAGAGTCGAACTTATCCAGGAAACATCTGACAAGATTACTATCATCAAAGATAAGCTTAAAGCTGCTAGAGATCGTCAGAAAAGTTATGCGGATAATCGTCGAAAACCATTAGAATTCCAAGTAGGAGACAAGGTACTTTTAAAAGTGTCGCCTTGGAAAGGGCTTGTGCGTTTTGGTAAGAAAGGAAAACTAAGCCCGAGATATGTTGGACCCTTTGAAATCCTTGAAAGGATTGGTCCGGTAGCGTATAAACTCCAATTGCCCCAAGAGTTAAGCGCCATTCACGACACATTCCACGTCTCCAACCTTAAGAAATGTCTAGCCGACGAAACATTAATAGTACCCCTGGAGGAAATTAAGATCAATGATAAGCTGAGCTTCGTTGAGGAACCGATAGAAATCCTTGACAGGGAGGTAAAACAACTTAAGCGGAGTAAGATCCCGATTGTGAAAGTTCGATGGAACTCAAAACGCGGGCCGGAGTACACCTGGGAGCGCGAGGATTACATAAAGGAAAAGTATCCGCAACTATTCCCATGCGATGACAAGCGATGATATAGAATGAATTTCGGGACGAAATTCTTTTTAAGTGGGGGATACTGTGACAACTGTCAATTCAGGTCATTCTTGGACTCATGCATCTTTATAATAACCATTCATGCACAACATGCCATGACCTAGTAGTATAAATTAGGTCAAAAATCTTGCATAAACTAGGATCCAACTAAGGTCTAGGACTAATATACTTGATACTTACAATTCTAGTAAGTTGCTTAGCTACAATAGGAAATGCCAATACTATAATTAGAATAAGCTTCAAACTTTGTTATAATTGAAATAGGGTATAAAACTCTAAAAATAAATTAAAACATTCTAATTATACTTCAACATGTTGTTGAATATCAATCAATGTTCCAAAAACTCTAAACAGCCAAAAATCCAAATTTATAAATCTTAAAGCTTAAAAACTTTATAAAATTTGGCTATAAACTTCTAATATCAAATTTTATTAATCAAATTATGGATTATACCAATGAAATAGAAATATAAATTACAAGTATTAATCATAATTTATTAGTTAAAAACAAGATTTTTAAATAAATCAAAAATTGCTTAAAGAATCACTTTTATAAAAATTAGATTTTTATAAAAATTAAGGAGGGATTTTTTATAAAAATTTGAATTTAGGAGAGAGGAGGCTTTAATGCCTCAAAAATCTGGCCATCTCCCCTCTCCCCATGCACTCTCTTCCCAAAACTCATGATTAAACTCAAACCCACACTCCACCTCTTCTCTCTTCACTCTTCTCACTTCACTCTCTTCACACACTTCACCCTCTTCCTCTCTCTCTCTAAACTCACGAAATTTCTCTCATTTCTCTGCCAAATTTCAAGACTTTGAAGACCTTGAAGTGTTCTTACTTCTCTCAAGATCATAACCAAGGTAAACAACATCATCTTCTTCCATAGTTTGATGATTCTACTTCTTTTCCTTCTTAGTTTTCTCTTCTTTTAGGATTCTATGCCTTTCCATGGCTAGAAATCTTTATTCTCCCCTTGTGGTTTGTAGATTCTCACCATAACACAATGCATGTGTTAAAGATGGTGAAAATCCGGGATCAAACCCATGCAAGGAGTGGAAAAGAAGCACATATGATCATGTGACATCAAAACATAATATTTCATGTTCTTCTCCATTTCTTGTGTGTTCATGCATGAACGAAAGCATTAAACCATTTCTAGTACATCTTGGATGCTCATTCATTCCATGCATGTGTTAGAAATCGGGCCTTACCAAGGACATGCATGATGTTCTTATTGAAATACCCTAAAAATGCACACAAGCAAACATGCAATCTGCCAGATTATTTTGTTCGACTTTGAACAGTCATAACTCAGTCATTTCTTAACCAAATCATGATATTCTTTTTGTATTGGTTAGTTCCACGAGTTAACTTTCTAACCCAATTGGTCTCACTGTAAAATATTAAATATCCGATTTTTGGCAGATTTTACAAAAAGGTTGCGCATACAGCTCTTTTTCTGTGATCACTATTTTTATCTTGCTTAAACAATGGTCTTAAACCCAACCATAAATCTTAGGAAAAATACCTTAGAAACTTAACATATCTAGTGAGTTATGGTTGAAATTTCGTGGCTTAAAACCTCACTGAATGGGCTACAAAAATTCATGAACCTCAGCCACATCTACACTTCATGCATTATTGCATGCAACTTTTCTTAAATTGTTTGGAATCATTACCCTCATTTCTCTTCTGAATACATTCTTAACATTTTTACTTTTGAAAGCCCTTGCATGCATGAGATAATCTGGAAAATTTCAAGAGCTTTTGTTATTTATTTGATTTATTAGAATTATTGCTAAAACCAAGGGCATAAATCATATAAAATACTTCCAGAGGTCAATAAATCCTAAATAAATTCATGGATGATACTTATGGGGAATAATGACCCCTCACCAAATTTCAGCAATTTTTGTTACTGTTTCATATGATTTCTAATTTTCTTTTATTTAGGACATGATAAATTACAAAACCACTTTTTAGGATGTGAAAATTGTATCTAACAATTTTCGCATACCTTACTTGTGATGGGTGACTCAAGAAAATAATTTCAAGATTTTTCATCATGTCTAGCTATTTTTCCCAATTTTTGGTAATTATAATGGCTTAAAAATGGGAAAAATAGTTCTGATTATCCAAAATTCATGAAAATTTGCCAGGATATCATATTATATAGTAGGAGGTTACATAAAAATTTTGAATATTTTTCTCCACTGTAAACTATTTTTCCCTTATTTTCTAAAGTTAATTGCACTAAAATTCACTTAAATATACATAAATACCCAAAACCAGTTTATACATTATGAAAACCACTTTTAATATTTTTCCCAAGATATTTATACTGTAAATGATGTTACAAAGATTTATGGTAATTTATTTTAACTGTTTAATAATATTTCTTTAATTAATGACTATTTAAAGGAATAAAACAAGGAAAAATACAAATAACCACTGAAAAATATATTTTATATTTTTCCCAGCCTATTTATGTATAATAACAATTAAATAAAAAGTTTGGGTAATTTTGGAAACTGTTTACTATTTATTTCAATTTTTATTGAAATAAATGCTCAAAAATTATAAAATATAATTAAACAGCTTGGAAATCCATTTTTATAATTTTCCCAGCTTAGTATTGTGTATTAACAGTTAAATAAAAAGTTTGAGAATTTTTATCCCTCGAATGCTATTTTTCGTGAATTTATGTTGTTATTGAGACTTAAAATTTGGAAAATTAACCTTCCAAGGTTGTAATTAATCGCACGACTTGTAAAATTTCAATACATCAGAAAAAGTGTAACAAAATGATATAAATCCAATACTAAAACGTAAATTGGCATTTCCCTATATGTAGAGTTTAGTATATTAGCATTAGATATCGACATGGAAACTCACTAGTGCGTGTGTTTGGTGTCGTAGGATCCCGGTAGTAAAACGTTGGTGCATCCCGAAGTACCGCTTGTGTCTACACAAAACATCGTGAGTATTCACGCACTCCCCTATTTTCGGTTTTTATGTTTTGGGGTGGAAAAGCATGTCCAGAAAAACTACTGTTTGCATGTTGTATTTAAATTGAATTGTATCAAACATGATTGCTATTGTATTGTTATGTTTCTTTATGTATGTCTATGCAACACGGAACATGAGAACTTATCGTACTAAGGCCCTTCCCTTATCTCTAACCATTAACTCTTTGAGCCAATGGTCGTTATGGATAGCGCTATTAGGAATTGACAACTCCTCACTCGCCCGAATCGCTGGAGTGCATGATACCATATTCATCTATGGAACGATAAGCATAGATCTCGATAGGGCTTCAGTCATAGGTTTGGTTGAGACTCATTGTTTGCTCATACACATACAAACTCGTTTCTCGTTATAGCAATAAACTTGTATTCATTAATAGCAATCAACTTGTTTATCATTGAAGCAATGTACTTGTATTTACGAAAAGCCTTATTGTACGCTCGATTTTATAAACTTGTGATACTCACCAACTATTTTCATAGTTGACGCTCGTTTTACATGCTTTTTCAGGAAATAATTAGTAAGTGGATGTAAAGATTCATCATCATAGAGCATGTTGCATCGTGTTGAAGCTATTATGAAGCTATATTTTGAACAATGTTATTTTGAAAAACTTGTATTTTGTTTCTTTTGAAGCTATGGGTTGTAAACTTTTAAATACTGCTATGGTGATGTATCTTTATCTTTTGCAATGAAACCGTTATCGCTGTCATACCTTGCGTTTCCGCTTTAGCGGGGTGTGACAGAAGTGGTATCAGAGCTAAAGTTATAGAGAACATCGGTTTTTCTTTAAGAAAACACAACCTATAACTAAAACTTACAAAGAAATTCTTTTTACATCAAACATATTACTAGTCTAATTAGGTCGGGAGTTGTATTATTGGACCTTGATTAAACATAGCCTGATCACCTATGTTTAATTAAGAAAAGATTTATACAAAGCTTGAGCTAATTATAATGGGAATATGTTCAACAAAAATATTTGAGAAAACCTTAGTTAAAAATTTCAAAAGGTTAATTTTGGTGTGTGTAAGCATTGCATATTATAGGCATGCATTGTCATTTATTTCATATCTCATTGAAACTATGTCACAGTCCACTATGTCAAGATCGTCATCTTCCCGCGCTACCGCCTCAGCCGATGAATCCGGCTACGTCACTGTTATCCCTCGACGTAATCCCCCCGCCTCGGTAGAAGAAGACCCATCAGAGGATACGGAAGATACTGGGAACTCGGTGGAGATCAGCAATGACAACGCACCGAGTCAACGACGCGAGGCATCACCGACATCGGTGTTGCCACAACCACCGCTCTATGGACTTCGCATTCGGAGGACAGCGAGGAAGAGTGTCCCCATTCCAGGAAGGATACCCGCCAGCACAGCAGGACATGGCACGGCAGGACCTAGCGGGGTAGGACCCAGCGATGCAGGACCAAGAGCATCCTCACCTCAGCAAGTCATAGGGATACCTGTCCGACAGCCAGGTATGACCCCGGAGGAGTCCTGGAGATTGCAGTCGATAGCAGCGGGCCAACGTCACAGTCTCGCTGTGACAGCTGGGCATCGAGAAGTTTTGGATGAAGTCTTGGCAGGAATGGAAATCCTGTATCAGCATTCGATGGAGACTGCTGACACTGCTAGTGCTGCTAGACGAGAGGCAGGTCATGCGATGACAGCATATTATGTGTTTGGTGGGCTGTTCCTGATTGTGATGTGATAAGGATGGGAGCATTGACAAAGGAAAGCTCTAGTAGCAAGAGGAAGCCAGCAGATCAGGGAGAGAAGAAGTATGGAGGCAAGTCAGGGAGGAAGCAGAAAGTCTCAAGAAACTTTATGGTAAGAGCCCAGGAGCAAGAACCAGTGAAAACTCAAGGACAAGAAGTGCAGGAGCGAAAGCAGTACTCAGGGTCGCTTCCGAAGTGCAATAAGTGTAACTTCCATCACAAGGGAGCTTGCCCGGTGTGCCAAAACTGTAAGCAAACAGGCCATTACTCGAAGTATTGTAAGGTGAATAAGGAGGGAAAAAGGACATGTTACGAGTGCGGGAGTAATGATCATCTCCGTAGAGCATGTCCTAAACTGAACAATGGACCTGGTAACAATGGACAAGGCCAAGCCAGGAAAAACTTTCAAGGAAATCAAGTTGGACAGCCAAGAGGTGTAGCCTTTGTGATTGGTGCAGAAGAAGCTCGTCAGAACCCTGAAGTGATAACAGGTACGTTCCTCCTGAACAACCACTTTGCATCAGTAATATTCGATGCGGGAGCACATAGGAGTTTTGTTTCTTTAGCATTTAGACCGTTAATTGGCTTGAAATCGGTAAAGATGAGGATTGCATATGCTATTGAACTTGCTGATGGGTATGAAATTAGGGCTAGTGATATAATTCCTGGTTGTACTCTGAATTTAGCTGATAAACTCTTTAGCATTGACCTAATTCCTATAGAGCTAGGTAGTTTTGATGTGATAGTAGGGATGGATTGGTTATCCAAAAATAGAGCAGACATTGGTTGTTATGAGAAAGTCATCAGAGTGCCTCTCCCTAATGGAGAAACCCTTATCATACACGGTGAGAAGCCAGGAAGAAGTTTAAACATAGTATCAAGCGTGAAGGTTCACAAGTACCTGAAGAAGAATTGTATTGCATTCATGGCCCATGTGCTAGAAAGAGAACCTGAAGCTAAGCAACTCAAGGAGATTCCAGTGGTTCAAAACTATCCCGAAGTATTTCCGGAGGAATTTCCCGGTCTACCCCCTTATAGACAGGTCGAATTTCGGATAGACTTAGTTCCCGGAGCGGCACCGGTAGCAAAAGCACCATATCGCCTTGCACCATCCGAGATGCAAGAACTATCCGGACAACTTCAAGAACTTCTAGACAAAGGGTTTATTCGACCAAGTTCTTCACCTTGGGGAGCCCCAGTGTTATTCGTCAAAAAGAAAGATGGTTCGTTCCGAATGTGCATTGATTACAGAGAATTGAACAAGTTGACAATCAAGAATCGATATCCCCTCCCTAGAATAGATGACTTGTTCGATCAGTTGCAGGGCGCTTCCTACTTCTCAAAAATCGACCTTCGATCAGGGTATCATCAGCTAAGAATTCACGAAGAGGACATTCACAAGACAGCGTTTAGAACCCGTTATGGACATTATGAATTCTTAGTCATGCCTTTTAGACTAACGAACGCACCCGCTGTATTCATGGATTTGATGAATAGGGTCTGTAGACCATACCTAGACAGGTTTATAATTGTCTTTATCGATGACATACTTGTTTACTCGCGGACCAAAGAAGATCACAATAGACATCTAAAGCTAGTGTTGGAGCTGTTGAAGGAACAAAAATTGTATGCCAAGTTCACTAAGTGTGAATTTTGGATTCGGGAAGTACATTTTCTTGGTCATGTGATCGGTGAAAGAGGAATCCATGTAGATCCAGCTAAGATAGAGGCAATCAAGAAATGGGAGGCCCCCAAAACCCCGACAGAAATACGACAATTCCTAGGATTAGCTGGGTACTACAGACGCTTCATTGAGAATTTCTCTAGGATTGCTCAACCATTAACATCTTTGACCCAAAAGGATAGAAAATTTCTCTGGGAAGAGAAACACGAAGAGGCGTTTCAAATCCTGAAAAACAAGCTGTGCAATGCACCAATTCTGGCTTTACCAGAAGGATCAGAGAACTTTGTGGTGTATTGTGATGCGTCTCATCAAGGATTAGGATGTGTGCTAATGCAAAAAGATAGGGTCATTGCATATGCTTCCAGACAACTCAAACCGCACGAGAAGAATTATACCACCCATGATCTAGAACTAGGAGCAATAGTTTTCGCCCTTAAGATATGGAGGCATTATTTGTACGGAACCAAATGCACCATTTATACCGATCACAAAAGCCTTCAGCATATTCTGGATCAGAAAATGTTAAACATGCGGCAGAGAAGATGGGTAGAGTTGTTTAGTGATTATGATTGTGAGATACGATACCACCCAGGAAAGGCTAACGTAGTAGCCGACGCTCTTAGTAGGAAAGTAAGAGTGAAACCTTCCCGTGTGAGAGCTTTGGGAATGGTAATTCAGACAAGCTTGAAATCTCAAATCATTAATGCCCAGGAGAAAGCGTTATGCAAGGAAAATCTTCCAGGCGAAACTTTACATGGTTTGGAAGAAAGATTTGAAACCAAACCTGATGGAGTTCGTTATTTTAAAGACAGGGTCTGGATTCCAAGGGTTAACAACCTGAGAGACATGGTATTAGAAGAGTCTCATCGATCTAAATACTCCATCCACCCTGGAGCAGATAAGATGTACAAGGATCTTAAAGAGTACTATTGGTGGCCTGGAATGAAAAAGGATATTGCCTTGTACGTCGGGAAGTGTTTGACATGCTCAATAGTCAAAGCTGAACATCAGAAACCTTCCGGGTTGTTGCAACAACCTGAAATTCCCCAATGGAAATGGGAGCAAATATCTATGGATTTCGTTACCAAACTCCCTAGAACTGCTAGAGGTCACGACTCAATTTGGGTCATAGTGGATCGACTGACGAAATCCGCTCACTTTCTCCCTATTCGAGAAGATTTCAAGATGGAAAAATTGGCCCAAATCTACATCGACAAAATTGTTTCTCTGCATGGTGTACCCCTATCTATCATTTCTGATAGAGATAGTCGTTTTACATCTCGATTTTGGTGGATGTTACAGAGGGCACTAGGAACCAAGATAGATTTGAGCACAGCTTACCACCCTCAGACAGATGGGCAAACAGAGAGAACAATACAAACATTGGAAGACATGCTACGAGCGTGTGTCATTGAGTTCAAAGGAAATTGGGATACTCATTTGCCCCTAATTGAGTTTTCCTACAATAACAGTTACCACACGAGTATCCAATGTGCTCCATATGAAGCATTGTATGGACGCAAGTGTCGTTCGCCCTTATGCTGGACAGAAATCGGTGACAGACAGTTGACTAGAGTCGAACTTATCCAGGAAACATCTGACAAGATTACTATCATCAAAGATAAGCTTAAAGCTGCTAGAGATCGTCAGAAAAGTTATGCGGATAATCGTCGAAAACCATTAGAATTCCAAGTAGGAGACAAGGTACTTTTAAAAGTGTCGCCTTGGAAAGGGCTTGTGCGTTTTGGTAAGAAAGGAAAACTAAGCCCGAGATATGTTGGACCCTTTGAAATCCTTGAAAGGATTGGTCCGGTAGCGTATAAACTCCAATTGCCCCAAGAGTTAAGCGCCATTCACGACACATTCCACGTCTCCAACCTTAAGAAATGTCTAGCCGACGAAACATTAATAGTACCCCTGGAGGAAATTAAGATCAATGATAAGCTGAGCTTCGTTGAGGAACCGATAGAAATCCTTGACAGGGAGGTAAAACAACTTAAGCGGAGTAAGATCCCGATTGTGAAAGTTCGATGGAACTCAAAACGCGGGCCGGAGTACACCTGGGAGCGCGAGGATTACATAAAGGAAAAGTATCCGCAACTATTCCCATGCGATGACAAGCGATGATATAGAATGAATTTCGGGACGAAATTCTTTTTAAGTGGGGGATACTGTGACAACTGTCAATTCAGGTCATTCTTGGACTCATGCATCTTTATAATAACCATTCATGCACAACATGCCATGACCTAGTAGTATAAATTAGGTCAAAAATCTTGCATAAACTAGGATCCAACTAAGGTCTAGGACTAATATACTTGATACTTACAATTCTAGTAAGTTGCTTAGCTACAATAGGAAATGCCAATACTATAATTAGAATAAGCTTCAAACTTTGTTATAATTGAAATAGGGTATAAAACTCTAAAAATAAATTAAAACATTCTAATTATACTTCAACATGTTGTTGAATATCAATCAATGTTCCAAAAACTCTAAACAGCCAAAAATCCAAATTTATAAATCTTAAAGCTTAAAAACTTTATAAAATTTGGCTATAAACTTCTAATATCAAATTTTATTAATCAAATTATGGATTATACCAATGAAATAGAAATATAAATTACAAGTATTAATCATAATTTATTAGTTAAAAACAAGATTTTTAAATAAATCAAAAATTGCTTAAAGAATCACTTTTATAAAAATTAGATTTTTATAAAAATTAAGGAGGGATTTTTTATAAAAATTTGAATTTAGGAGAGAGGAGGCTTTAATGCCTCAAAAATCTGGCCATCTCCCCTCTCCCCATGCACTCTCTTCCCAAAACTCATGATTAAACTCAAACCCACACTCCACCTCTTCTCTCTTCACTCTTCTCACTTCACTCTCTTCACACACTTCACCCTCTTCCTCTCTCTCTCTAAACTCACGAAATTTCTCTCATTTCTCTGCCAAATTTCAAGACTTTGAAGACCTTGAAGTGTTCTTACTTCTCTCAAGATCATAACCAAGGTAAACAACATCATCTTCTTCCATAGTTTGATGATTCTACTTCTTTTCCTTCTTAGTTTTCTCTTCTTTTAGGATTCTATGCCTTTCCATGGCTAGAAATCTTTATTCTCCCCTTGTGGTTTGTAGATTCTCACCATAACACAATGCATGTGTTAAAGATGGTGAAAATCCGGGATCAAACCCATGCAAGGAGTGGAAAAGAAGCACATATGATCATGTGACATCAAAACATAATATTTCATGTTCTTCTCCATTTCTTGTGTGTTCATGCATGAACGAAAGCATTAAACCATTTCTAGTACATCTTGGATGCTCATTCATTCCATGCATGTGTTAGAAATCGGGCCTTACCAAGGACATGCATGATGTTCTTATTGAAATACCCTAAAAATGCACACAAGCAAACATGCAATCTGCCAGATTATTTTGTTCGACTTTGAACAGTCATAACTCAGTCATTTCTTAACCAAATCATGATATTCTTTTTGTATTGGTTAGTTCCACGAGTTAACTTTCTAACCCAATTGGTCTCACTGTAAAATATTAAATATCCGATTTTTGGCAGATTTTACAAAAAGGTTGCGCATACAGCTCTTTTTCTGTGATCACTATTTTTATCTTGCTTAAACAATGGTCTTAAACCCAACCATAAATCTTAGGAAAAATACCTTAGAAACTTAACATATCTAGTGAGTTATGGTTGAAATTTCGTGGCTTAAAACCTCACTGAATGGGCTACAAAAATTCATGAACCTCAGCCACATCTACACTTCATGCATTATTGCATGCAACTTTTCTTAAATTGTTTGGAATCATTACCCTCATTTCTCTTCTGAATACATTCTTAACATTTTTACTTTTGAAAGCCCTTGCATGCATGAGATAATCTGGAAAATTTCAAGAGCTTTTGTTATTTATTTGATTTATTAGAATTATTGCTAAAACCAAGGGCATAAATCATATAAAATACTTCCAGAGGTCAATAAATCCTAAATAAATTCATGGATGATACTTATGGGGAATAATGACCCCTCACCAAATTTCAGCAATTTTTGTTACTGTTTCATATGATTTCTAATTTTCTTTTATTTAGGACATGATAAATTACAAAACCACTTTTTAGGATGTGAAAATTGTATCTAACAATTTTCGCATACCTTACTTGTGATGGGTGACTCAAGAAAATAATTTCAAGATTTTTCATCATGTCTAGCTATTTTTCCCAATTTTTGGTAATTATAATGGCTTAAAAATGGGAAAAATAGTTCTGATTATCCAAAATTCATGAAAATTTGCCAGGATATCATATTATATAGTAGGAGGTTACATAAAAATTTTGAATATTTTTCTCCACTGTAAACTATTTTTCCCTTATTTTCTAAAGTTAATTGCACTAAAATTCACTTAAATATACATAAATACCCAAAACCAGTTTATACATTATGAAAACCACTTTTAATATTTTTCCCAAGATATTTATACTGTAAATGATGTTACAAAGATTTATGGTAATTTATTTTAACTGTTTAATAATATTTCTTTAATTAATGACTATTTAAAGGAATAAAACAAGGAAAAATACAAATAACCACTGAAAAATATATTTTATATTTTTCCCAGCCTATTTATGTATAATAACAATTAAATAAAAAGTTTGGGTAATTTTGGAAACTGTTTACTATTTATTTCAATTTTTATTGAAATAAATGCTCAAAAATTATAAAATATAATTAAACAGCTTGGAAATCCATTTTTATAATTTTCCCAGCTTAGTATTGTGTATTAACAGTTAAATAAAAAGTTTGAGAATTTTTATCCCTCGAATGCTATTTTTCGTGAATTTATGTTGTTATTGAGACTTAAAATTTGGAAAATTAACCTTCCAAGGTTGTAATTAATCGCACGACTTGTAAAATTTCAATACATCAGAAAAAGTGTAACAAAATGATATAAATCCAATACTAAAACGTAAATTGGCATTTCCCTATATGTAGAGTTTAGTATATTAGCATTAGATATCGACATGGAAACTCACTAGTGCGTGTGTTTGGTGTCGTAGGATCCCGGTAGTAAAACGTTGGTGCATCCCGAAGTACCGCTTGTGTCTACACAAAACATCGTGAGTATTCACGCACTCCCCTATTTTCGGTTTTTATGTTTTGGGGTGGAAAAGCATGTCCAGAAAAACTACTGTTTGCATGTTGTATTTAAATTGAATTGTATCAAACATGATTGCTATTGTATTGTTATGTTTCTTTATGTATGTCTATGCAACACGGAACATGAGAACTTATCGTACTAAGGCCCTTCCCTTATCTCTAACCATTAACTCTTTGAGCCAATGGTCGTTATGGATAGCGCTATTAGGAATTGACAACTCCTCACTCGCCCGAATCGCTGGAGTGCATGATACCATATTCATCTATGGAACGATAAGCATAGATCTCGATAGGGCTTCAGTCATAGGTTTGGTTGAGACTCATTGTTTGCTCATACACATACAAACTCGTTTCTCGTTATAGCAATAAACTTGTATTCATTAATAGCAATCAACTTGTTTATCATTGAAGCAATGTACTTGTATTTACGAAAAGCCTTATTGTACGCTCGATTTTATAAACTTGTGATACTCACCAACTATTTTCATAGTTGACGCTCGTTTTACATGCTTTTTCAGGAAATAATTAGTAAGTGGATGTAAAGATTCATCATCATAGAGCATGTTGCATCGTGTTGAAGCTATTATGAAGCTATATTTTGAACAATGTTATTTTGAAAAACTTGTATTTTGTTTCTTTTGAAGCTATGGGTTGTAAACTTTTAAATACTGCTATGGTGATGTATCTTTATCTTTTGCAATGAAACCGTTATCGCTGTCATACCTTGCGTTTCCGCTTTAGCGGGGTGTGACATAGAGATTGTGCTTTAGATGACTGAGAAGATACAACAGGTCAAACAGAGGTTGTTGACCGCTCAGAGTCATCAGAAGAGTTATGCGGACAGGCGTCAGTCCGAGCTCGAGTTTCAGGTCGATGACTTCGTGCTCCTGAAGGTCTCTCCTTGGAAAGTAGTGATCTGATTCAGGAAGAGGGGCAAGTTGGGGCCTAGTTATATTGGACCCTTCACGGTGATCGCGAGAGTAGGCAGGGTAGCCTAACGTTTGGAGCTACCTGCGGAGTTGGGACAGATTCACGACACTTTTCACGTGCCGCAATTGAGAAAGTGTATAGCCGACGAGTCGGCAGTGGTACCATTAGAGGATATTCAGGTGGATGTAGGCCTGAATTATGTTGAGAGACCGGTGGAAATTAGGGATCGGAAGGTCAAGGTTCTGAGGAACAAGGAAGTGCCTCTAGTGCAGGTGTACTGGCACCATAGGAAAGGGTTAGAACTGACTTGGGAGCCAGAAAGCAAGATGCGTGAGCAGCATCCAGAGTTGTTTGTGATGGGTTTTGAGCATTCTAACACTTCCTAAGTGTACATGCAACCCTAATAAACCTTGGATCTATGTTTGTCTAAGGTACATGCAAATAATTATTTTTCCAAGGTTCATATCCTAACTAGGATGGCATGGGGAACATGAATCAAATAAAGCTAGTAGAAATACTTACCTTGTAGTAGTAGTTGATTGCTTGGAGTTTTAGAGCCTAGCACCAATAGTGTGAATGCCTCAAAAGAAAATCACAAATCACCACAAACTTGGAACTTTGAGAGAATAGTCACTACTATCTTGAAATCGGCCCTCACCTCAACAAGTGTCAACTAGCGTGATTTCAAGAACCAAAGCCTCCTTTATATAGTGTGTTGGATTAGGGTTACATCCATGTAAACCCTAATATAAATGTCTCTTCATTTCCATGAGATCCATGGGTTAAAACTCCATGGAGTATCCATGGACATTTCCATGCAAGCCTAGCCCATTCCAAATAAGCATTAGCCCACACTATATAAATATAGAAGGCCATATTTAATTAGTAATATTTTTTATCTCTAAATTAATCCTAGATTAATTATAGATCAATACTAATTAAATAATACGATCTTATATTAATATATTAGAACTTATAATATATTAATAAATCATAACTTGTACTATTCTCAAATATTATCCATAAATTGTTCGGGTGAAGTGCAACCCAAATGGACCATGCCGGGTCGGGTCAAGTACATACGAAATATAGTTATGGATTTAGACACTATATCCAACAGTCTCCCACTTGGATAAGTCTAATAACTATAGTTGCAAGTATGACTTCAGGAACCGTCCAGCAATCGTAGCTCTTTAAACTCTGTTGAACTAGAACGTGCCATTTTAGATAAGTGATCATATAATCCTCTGCTCAAGATATCAGCCGGACAAATACATGGAACATGGTCTTACTTATTGTCCAGCATTTGTTTCCCGATTTCCGATTTGTTTGACATAGAACTTAACTGAACGCATCAATTTAGTTCTAACCGGGCCTGGTACATAGGTCAAAACACAATCATCGAGGGGCCCAGATATCAGCTTCTAATCCTAGAAGGAACAGATAAACTTCGACTCATATGTTTGTTCTACCACTCATTAAATTATACACAAAGGCATGTTTTATAACATCGAGTTACCAATGCGTTTTCGTACAATCAATGCATAATGAACTCGTAAGTAACAAATCATATCTCTAGGTTTGAAGACTTATATGATATTACCATCTCATGATCACTCGAGATAGAATTCCATGAAGTGATTCTTGTGAGCGTTTGTTGAGTCCAATGCTCAGAACTTATGAGCACTCATGATTGTTGTAGCCATGTCCAACACCTTAGACCTTTGCAACCAATCATGACAGTCTTGATTCATACCTGCTTCCGACATATGACCGACTGTAGAGGTTTGAATAATATGATATACGAAACATAATTATTCTGGAAGTCAAAACATGCAAAAGAAATATAGTAAAAGATCGACAAGAGATAGCAACACTTTACTCATAAATAAAACACCTTTTATTCATCATCTAATGTCAATTACACTTTACAAATTTCATAATCTATCTAACTAGTAAAACTTATATCATCCTTTAGCCCTATGCTCTGAGCATGCTGGAGATGCTTAACCCTACTCAGTCCCTTCGTGAGGGGATATGCTAGGTTCTCATCCGATGATACCCTCATTGCCATGACGATCCCTTCTTCTATTCGATGTCTGATGAAGTGATATTTTCTGTCAATGTGTCTAGATCTCCCATGATCTCTTGCTTCCTTGGCTATGGCAACCACACTATTGCTGTCACAGAAAATCTCCATTGGCTCTTTATAGCTGGTACAACTCCAAGGTCTCTGATGAAGTTCTTTAGCCATATAGCCTCCTTTGCTACCTCGCTTGCTGCTATATACTTTGATTCACAAGTGGAATCAGCCACTGTCTCCTGCTTGGAACTCTTCCAAGTGATTGCTCCTCCGTTTAGTTTGGAAGCTAGCATCACTATACCCTACAACTCTCAAGTCATCACTCCCACCGAAGGTAAGGACCCAGTCCTTAGTTCTTCGCAGGTACTTGAGGATATTCTTTACCACAGTCCAGTGTTCCTTGCCAGGGTTCCCCTGATACCTGCTAACCATGCTCAAAGCAAAGGCTACATAAGGTCGAGTACACGTCATAGAATATATGATCGATCCTACAGCTGAAGCGTAAGGTAGTCGACTCATTTCTGCTATCTCAGCCTCAGTACTAGGGCTTTGTGTCTTACTCAATCTGGCGTTACTCTGAATGGGTAACTCACCTTTCTTGGAGTTATGCATGTTGAATCTTTTCAACACCTTATCCACATAGGTGCTTTGACTAAGTCCAATTCATCTTTTACTCCTGTTTCTCAAATCCTTATCCCTAGGATATATGCAGCTTCACCAAGGTCCTTCATAGAGAAACACTTCCTAAGGCAGGACTTTACTTCCTGCAGGGTTGGGATGTCGTTTCCTATGAGTAGTATGTCATCCACATACAATACCAAAAAGCTAACTATACTCCCACTAGCCTTGACATAAACACAAGATTCATCTTCACTCCTAGAAAAGCCAAATTCCTTGACCTTTTTATTAAAGCAAATATTCCATCTGCGAGGTGCTTGCCTTAATCCATAAATTGATTTCTCAAGCTTACACACTCTATTAGGGTACTCGTTAGTGACAAAACCTTCTAACTGACTCATGTAAACATCTTCAGTCAACTTTCCATTAAGGAAAGCGGTTTTGACATCCATTTGCCAAATTTCATAGTCATGAAATGCAGTTATCGCTATCATAACCCTAATAGACTTAATCTAGGCTACTAGAGAAAAGGTCTCATCATAATCCACTCCAGGAATTTGAGAGAAGCCCTTTGCAACTAGTCGAGACTTATAAGTGTGTACATTACCATCCATGTTGGTCTTCTTCTTGAAGATCCATTTGCACCCTACAGTGTTACGACCTGGTACATTCTCAACCAAGTTCCAAACTTGATTTTCATACATGGATTGTATCTCGCTATCCATAGCCTCTTTCCATTTAGCAGACTCGGGGCCTGCCATGGCTTCCTCGTAGTTGTTAGGGTCATCCAGACCTACTACTGTCCCATCACTAATAAGTGTCTCACCTTCTGCAGTAATATGTAAACCATAGTAATGCTCAGGTGCACTCCTAACTCTCGTGGAACGCCTCAGAGGTACAGATTCATCAATTGGCTCAACAGGAGTTTCCTCCTCAAGTTGAGGGCTAGTGTTTGAAGTTCCTTCACCACTTGACTCTTGAATTTCTTCAACATTAATTTGCCTCCCACTGTCTGCTTGGCTTATAAACTCTCTCTCTCGAAAGACTCCTCTTCTTGCTACAAAGACCACATTATCATTAGGTCTGTAGAAGAGGTAACCAAAGGATCTTTGTGGGTAGTCGATGAAAATACACCTCTCGCTTCGAGGTTCAAGCTTGTGATGAGTCTCACGTCTCACAAAATCCATGCAACCCCAAATCTTGATGTGGTATAGTTTAGGTACTTTACCAGTCCACATCTCGTGAGGAGTTTTGACAACTTTCTTTGTAGGGACTAGATTAAGAATATGGGCGGCAGTCTCTAAGGCATACCCCCAAAATGAGATTGGTAGAGAAGCTCGACTCATCATGGAATGAACCATGTCTAACAAGGTTCGATTACGCCTCTCAGCCACACCATTCAACTACAGTATCATGGGAGGTGTCAATTGTGAGACAATCCCACATTCCCTTAGATAGTCAAGGAACTCTGACCTAAGATACTCACCACTTCGATCGGATCGAAGCATCTTAATGTTCCTGCACAATTGATTCTCGACTTCCTGTTTAAATTCCTTAAACCTTTCGAAAGTCTCTGACTTATGCTTGATTAAGTAGACATATCCATATCTACTGTAATCATCAGTAAAAGTCAAATAATTATGACTAGCATCCCTTGCGGCATGTTTGAATGGTCCACACACATCCATGTGTAAAAGGTCCAACAAACCTTCACCCCTCTCACAAGAACCTGTGAAGGGTGACTTTGTCATTTTTCCAAGTAAGCATGATTCGCAACTATCATCTGACTTAAGGTCAAATGACTCCAAGACTCCATCCTTTTGGAGTTGGCCTATGCGTATCTTGCTTATATGTCCAAGACGACAAATCCATAACGATGCTTTATCCAAGTTATTATTATTAACCAAATCAATACACAATACATTATTTCCTAAGTAATCAACCACATATACTGTTTCATACACGCCATCACAAGGTAATGCTTTAAAATAAAGAACATTATTAAAGAATGCATCAATAGAACCAACTTCGTTATTAAATGATAAGGTAAACCCTTCTTTATACAATGCATGAAAGGAAATAATATTTCTTCCCATTTTTGGGGAATAACAACATTTATTCAAATCTAAATTTAACCCACTACTTAGCGACAAAGTATAAACTCTAATCTTGGTGATAGGTGTGACTTTCCTATTCCCCGTGATTAAGTTTATCCTTCCTTGCTCCACATTCTCACTTCTTCTTAGTCCCTACAAGTCACAACAAATATGAATACCACAACCGGTATCAAGGACCCAAGACTTAGAATGGGGTGAGTTATTAGAAATAATAGTGTAAATACCTGCATGGTTGGGTTTAACTTTCCCATCCTTCACATCTTGCTGGTACTTTGGGTAGTTCCGCTTCCAATGTGCCTTTTCATGGAAATAGAAGCATTCAGCCTCTTTTGGTTCAGAAGAAGGAGTGATGAAACCTTTCTTGGTTCCACTTGAAGAAGAGCCATCAAGTGTCCTAACCTTGGTACCCTTCGAAGAACTCTTTCTCTTCTTCCCTTGTCCTTTCCCGATTGCCAAGACAGGGGCGGAGTTGATAGGAGTAGGAGTAGTAACAACCGTCTTACCCTTAAGACCACTTTCCGTGGTCTTTAAGAGTCCTTGAAGTTTTCTGAGTGTGACCTCTTCCTTGTTCATGTGGTATGTCATGCAGAATTGATCATAACATGAAGGTAAGGAGTGCAAAATCATATCTATTGCATGCTCCTCAGGGAAGTTCACATTTAGCTTCAGCAAACGGCCCACAAATCTTTGCATTTTCTGCATGTGGCCCGTGATGGGTTCACCATCCTTCATGCGAGTTGTTATCATGGAGGAGATGATTTCATACCTCTCTTGACGAGCACTTTGATGGTATCTTTCCATCAAGTCTTGGTGCATCTCATAGGGGTAGAAATCTTCATAGGATTTTTGGAGATCAGCGGTCATGGTGGCCATCATGATGCATGCCACTTTCGTGGCATCCCTTTAATGTGCCCTAAACTCAGTGATCTCTTGAGGAGTTGCAACTGTCTCATCAATCTCCTTAAGCTCCTTATCGAGGACATATTCCTTGTCCTCGTAGCGAGTAATCATTCTGATGTTTCTGATCCATTCATTAAAGTTGGATCCATCAAAAGTGACTTTCCCACACAAGTTCATAAGAGAAAATGAGCCATTAGGATTAGAGCCAGAAGCAGCAGTGTTTGCAGACATCTGAGAAGAAGAAACGTTTAGTTTAGAAATAGGAATAGTCCTTAATAAAACACCCAAATGTAGTACTAAGGCTAGGACCCAATCACAATATATTATACTTAGAAGAGGTATGCCGTAATTTAAGTAATAACACATTTGAAAGGTAGGTGAATGACAATTCACCAATTTCCACCAAAGTCGAAATATTAAAATATTTAATTTGGTTCATAGAAACTCCTAGATTCTTTTGAGATTCAATGAACTTTTCAAAGGCATGTTTCAATCTCGAGTGTGCCCTCCAAGTTTTGTGACTGGGATGCCAAGGATCACAAAACGAGGTGTGAAGTAACCATGCAAAATACTTAGTACCCTTAATAAATTACCCCTCAATCGATGTGCCGGTTAACCACACACGCTCCATCGATACTATGATAAATATTAAGTCACCCTTTACCTACCTTGTTAAGTCCAAGTTAGTGTGCCGGTTAACCACACATGCTCCACTAACGACTTAGACAAAGTGTAAAGTGTATTTCCATGGATTAGCACCTTATTCACAGTTTTCCTAAAGTAACTAAGATTGGGAGTTTAATGAAACATTTAGTTACTTTATAATATTCATCATACTTTTAATGAGAATTTATAAGTCCTTGTCTTACCCGTTCAGCTAACGACCCTCCACTAGTCAAGCAAGCGGTAGGTGAGAGTGGACACCCATTAAGTTGCCATTTTATAGACAACAACCTTATACCCACCTTATAGACGAGCTTCGTGAATGAGGCGTACTAGCGGTAAGATGACTTTGACCTTATACATATAATATATATATATATATATATATATATATATATATATATATATATATATTATTAACTTATATTATTATAAGTATAGGGGTTGAATTTTAACTTTTAAAATTCTAAGGGTTGGAACTAAAGTTTAATATGACTTTACTTGTTCCAAAACTTGAGGGCAAGTTTTGTAAACTTTCAAAACTTTTCATTTCTTGTAACTTATGAGTTCACTAGAGTAATAAAAATGAAGATTCTTCATTTTTCTAACTCTTGTGTTCTTTTAATGGTTTTAATTCAAGTGTGACTCTTGGTTTTCCATAACTTGAGGACAAGTTATGGACTCCATTAAAACACATTATGATCAAGAATCAAACTACCACATAGGTTACCAATAATTCCTATGATCATCTAACATCATAAGAACAAGAACATGAATATGAACACTTTCATGAATCAAAAATTACACATAAAACATTGTAATTTTGATAACAAGATGTTGTAAATGGATAAGCAAAGACATTACACCTTCTAAAACAAGTTTTCAAGTACCAAAACAGCTTAAGGTAATGTTTCTAGTCCATTTCCAGTAACTAAAGTTGAAAATTTGCACTCTGTCGCTTCTAC
The DNA here is from genome assembly GCF_052625555.1 of Lactuca saligna. Lineage (NCBI taxonomy): Eukaryota > Viridiplantae > Streptophyta > Magnoliopsida > Asterales > Asteraceae > Lactuca > Lactuca saligna. The sequence continues at coordinate 91,072,224 of NC_136421.1, forward strand.
TCGTCGAGTGCATAAACCTACTCGCCGAGTAGGTTGAAGATACACATGAACTCGGCGAGTCCCCCCATGGACTCGGCGAGTTCAACTGGTAGATAGCAAGTTTTTCGACTTTTTCAACTATATTGAATCAAGTATCAAACAAACAAGCCTAGGTTCTGATACCACTGATGGGTTTTGAGCATTCTAACACTTCCTAATTGTACATGCAACCCTAATAAACCTTGGATCTATGTTTGTCTAAGATACATGCAAATAATTATTTTTCCAAGGTTCATATCCTAACTAGCATGGCATGGGGAACATGAATCAAATAAAGCTAGTAGAAATACTTACCTTGTAGTAGTAGTTTATTGCTTGGAGTTTTAGAGCCTAGCACCAATAGTGTGAATGCCTCAAATGGAAATCACAAATCACCACAAACCTGGAACTTTGAGAGAATAGTCACTACTATCTTGGAATCGGCCCTCACCTCAAAAAGTTTCAACTAGCGTGATTTCAAGAACCAAAGCCTCCTTTATATAGTGTGTTGGATTAGGGTTACATCCATGCAAACCCTAATACCCATGTCTCTTCATTTCCATGAGATCCATGGGTTAAAGCTCCATGGATTATCCATGAACTTTTCCATGCAAGCCTAGCCCATTCCAAATAAGCATTAGCCCATACTATATAAATATAGAAGCCCATATTTAATTAGTAATATCTTTGATCTCTAAATTAATTGAAGATTAATTATAGATAAATACTAATTAAATAATATGATCTTATATTAATATATTAGAACTTGTAATATGTTAATAAATCATAACTTGTAGTATTCTCAAATATTATCCATAAATTGTTCGGGTGAAGTGCAACCCAAATGGACCATGTCGGGTCGGGTCAAGTACATATCAAATATAGTTATGGACTTAGACACTATATCCAACAGTTTGTAGAATGAGACTTCGAGGGCGAAGTCTAATTCTAACCTCCGGAAACCCAACTATATTATTCTAATATTTTATTTTTGGAATTTGTGAAGGAACTCGACGAGTTGATGCTTAGACTCGCCGAGTAGGGTTGCAGATCATCATCCGGGTTCGCGTTTGGACTCGGCGAGTCCATGCTGTTTAATGAAAACCTAATTTCCTGGGTTTGGCACCTATTTAAAGGCCCTTAGGGCTATCATTTGCGGCTACCAAACCCCAGAGAGAGACCCTAAGAGATCTAGAGCGTTTCTGAGGGAGAAGAGGCCACTTTTGATCATTTTGTTGGTGTGATTGCAAAAAAGAAGTGACCAAGGCAATAGGAGGTTAAAGCTGGAACGGATTTTGTGCTTTCAAAGTTCAGAGACTTCATCTTGAGGTATTATTTCAGTCCTTCTTCAGTTTTGGTGTTGATTCTTAGATTTAGGGTTTTCTAACCCCTTTAGAGAATGGATATGTGGAAAAATTGGTCCCTTCTCAAGCTTATGCTTTGGATCTAGACTCAAAGAGGTCCAGAGACCTTAACCCATGGAGCTTTATGGGTTATTTTGGTAGCCATGAACTTAGGAGTTGATTTTTGGGGCTAAATCACCAAGTAGGATCATCTAGATGTTATATGAGTGTCAAGGTCCGAACTTTACACGATTATCATGCTTGGGAAGGTCAGATCTATGGGTTTAAGGAATAGATCTGACCTTAGGATGTCAATGGAGTGTTTGCATGGCATGAACTCGCTGAGTCCAAAGATCAAGCTCGGTGAGTAGGGTTAGGGTTTCCCGTAAATCACTGAGCGAGTAGACTCACCAAGTTGGGGGGAAAAACTCAATGAGTCAGAGAGGCATTAGAGGACTGGAGTTCAAGATTGAACTCATCGAGTTGATCTTGAGACTTAGCCAGTTGAGTTGGGGTAGCCCTGCGATTCATGCAGGTGTGACTCGTCGAGCAAGGGGAGGGACTCGACATGCCAAGCGAGACTATGAGTTAGTGGACACGTATGGACTCGCCGAGTTGCCCAAGTGCACTCGACGAGTCAGGTCAAAGTTAGACCATTGACTTTGGTTGACTTTTAGGGTTTGGTCAACATAGAGGGCCTTTGAGCCAAAGGAGGGGTAAAATGGTCTTTTACCCTTCCGAGGGTGCCTAGAGAGGGTTGAGTCTAGTTCCGAGAGTTATATTTATGAGAGTATTAATTGATGTGATTAGGTGGAGGCTAGATCGTATTCCTACCGAGTCGGAGATTTACCAAGACATTCGAGGTAAGTCTTCTCACTATACTTTACCTGAGGTGGTAATTAGAGTTATATACCAGGGTTATCGTATGCTATTATTTGATGTGTTAAACTGCATTGTTTCTATGTGGTTTATATCATGTGTATATCAGAGTATATCAGAGTTAGAACCGAAAGGTTCACAGAGTTGAGACCAGTGGGTCCACAGAGTTAGGGCCCATGGGCCCACAAATTTATAGCCTCGAGTGGATAGTATATGTTATGTATGGTATTTTAGGGAACTCACTAAGCTTTACGCTTACAGTGTTTTGTGTTATGTGTTTCAGGTACCAGTGATGATCGCGGGACGGCGCCAGCATGACTCGTACACACGCATGGATTTTTATGTATTTGATCTTGGGAAACATTTTTGGAACAAAGTATTGATACAATGGGATTTCTTTTAAATGTGTTTGATAAAATGTGTTTAAAAATTTAAAAATTTGTATTTAAATTTTAGCGTGTTACATAATCCTACCACTCAAGATCTAATACCTTAACCCAACGGTCGCTAGTAGTTCCCACCTGTATTGCTATCATTGTTGGGTTATGAGCATTCTAACACTCCTAAGTGTACATGCAACCCTAAATACCTTGGATCTATGTTTTCTCTATTATACATGCAAATATAAACATCCAAGGTATTATCCTAATCTAGCATACAATATTATCAATATAACAAGATAGAATACATACCTCTTGATGGTGCTTGTCTTCATGAAGCTTGAGTGCTTAGTGCCTCAAGTGGTGACACCTCAAATGGTTCACACAACACCATACACTTGGAATAACTTGAGAGAAACTAGAACACTTCTAGAAATCGTGTAGCCCTCATACATACACATAGTGTTAGTGTAAGTCCGATTTCTTGAGCCATGGGTTTCTTTTATATGGTGGCTATTAGGGTTACACCATGTAACTCATGACTTTACCCATTCCTTATGCTCCATGGGTTTTAACCTCCATGGAGTATCCATGGGTCACCCCATGGACTTAGTCCAACATAAGGAATCTTGGATCACAAGCCCACACATATAAGAATGAATGATTTACACAATCAACCCATATATTTAATTAGTCTTCTTTTGATCACTTAATTAATACTAGATTAATTCTTGATCAATACTAATTAAATAATCTCATTATTCTTATTATTAATATACTAGAACTTATAATATATTAATAACCGTAAGTGTCTTATTTCTCTCATTATAGTCTATCCAAGTGCATGATGCCATGCAACCCAAATGGACCATGCCGGGTCGGGTCAAGTCTTACCAATTATAGTTATGGACTTAGACATTAATCCAACAGTCTCCCACTTGGATAAGTCTAAAACTATTATTGCGTATGACTTCAGGAACCAACTAGCAATCGTAGCTCTCAAAAGCTTCTGTCGAACTCTGACCTTGTAGATGAACTCTGATCTTTGTCAACGACTTGTCCATTAGATAAGGGATCATATATTCCTCCATTCTAGATATCATATGGACTGAGACATGGATTATAATCATTCTCTCTGTCCATTAGTTGTTTCCCGATTTCCGATTTATGACGACTGACTAATTGAACAAATCAAATCAGTCCTGGCCCGGCCGAGCACTTCCATTTATCATCATCAAATCATCAAGGGGCCCACAGATATCGCTTTCATCCCGAAGGTAAAAGGAATGGATAAACTTCGACTCATATGGCTTGTTCTACTACTTGTTGAATCATACATAAAGACACGTTTTATAGCACCGAGTTACCAAATGCAGTTTCGTGCAATTAATGTACAACCAACTCATAGTAACAACTCATATCTCTAGGTTTGAAGAATATAAGATATTATCGTCTCATGATCACTCGTGATAGAATCCATGAAGTGATTCCAATGAGCGCGGGTTGAATCCAATACTCAGAACTTATGAGCACTCATGATTGTTGTAGCCTTGTCCAACACCTTAGACCTCTACAACCCATCATGACAGTCTTAATTCATATCTACTTCCAAAATATGACCGACTGTGGATGGTTTGAATAACTTAGTCATTCCGGAAGAATAACCTAGTTTATTCGGGAAGTCAAAACATGCAAAGTGAAACACAATAATAATTGAATCTAATATGGTATCAACCCTTTGAACATAAATAAAACACCTTTTATTTATCACCATATGATTACACATTATTCATTGTATATTGTTTCAGCTATCAACATTATTCTTGAATTTAAAACAATAGTTGTCCCATGCTCCAAGCATGCACACTATGTTTTCTAAACAATAGTCATGCCATACACCAAGTATGCATAATATGTTTGACTATGATCTTTATTTTGTGAACTAGATCAAATGAACATAACTTCAATGATTCTCTTTTCACACTCCCAAATCCTTACTGCAAATGCAAGAATTCCAAATTCATGCCATTTACTGAAATCTGTTAGATTCTAAACTTATATGCATCGATCCTCTTGTAATGATTATGCACAAAGACAGACAGACTTAACAACAATCATTACAGAGCATTCCAAAGGAGATCAAGTCCTTGGAACCATCCTTCATGCATTAAGTTTCCTTAATCTTACACAGATTGAAAATTCTAACTTTGAAACATTTCCAGATTCCATTTCGACTATCACTTCTGAACAAGAGTTGCCTCCTTACAGATTATGTCAATATGGTCCTTCCAGAATTATCACTATACTTCCAATTGTCCTTGAGAAACCAGTCTTTGGTAAACCTTAGATTGTCCTCGACAATTGTTTAATCCTTTTTAGTCATATCCAGTTCTAAACCTTTTCCATTCTTAACGCCCTAGGCATTTGGAAAATTTTAGAAAGGATGAATATAGCACATGTAATCGATCCTATATCCGAAGCATATGGGACACGATTCATGATGTCTCACATAAAGACTAAACTGAGCATTCTAACACTCCTAAGTGTACATGCAACCCTAAATACCTTGGATCTATGTTTTCTCTATTATACATGCAACTATGAACATCCAAGGTATTATCCTAATCTAGCATACAATATTATCAATATAACAAGATAGAATACATACCTCTTGATGGTGCTTGTCTTCATGAAGCTTGAGTGCTTAGTGCCTCAAGTGGTGACACCTCAAATGGTTCACACAACACCATACACTTGGAATAACTTGAGAGAAACTAGAACACTTCTAGAAATCGTGTAGCCCTCATACACACACATAGTGTTAGTGTAAGTCCCGATTTCTTGAGCCATGGGTTTCTTTTATATGGTGGCTATTAGGGTTACACCAGGTAACTCATGATTTTACCCATTCCTTATGCTCCATGGGTTTTAACCTCCATGGAGTATCCATGGGTCACCCCATGGACTTAGTCCAACATAAGGAATCTTGGATCACAAGCCCACATATATAAGAATGAATGATTTACACAATCAACCCATATATTTAATTAGTCTTCTTTTGATCACTTAATTAATACTAGATTAATTCTTGATCAATACTAATTAAATAATCTCATTATTCTTATTATTAATATACTAGAACTTATAATATATTAATAACCGTAAGTGTCTTATTTCTCTCATTATAGTCTATCCAAGTGCATGATGCCATGCAACCCAAATGGACCATGCCGGGTCGGGTCAAGTCTTACCAATTATAGTTATGGACTTAGACATTAATCCAACAGTCTCCCACTTGGATAAGTCTAAAACTATTATTGCGTATGACTTCAGGAACCAACCGGCAATCGTAGCTCTCAAAAGCTTCTGTCGAACTCTGACCTTGTAGATGAACTCTGATCTTTGTCAACAACTTGTCCATTAGATAAGGGATCATATATTCCTCCATTCTAGATATCATATGGACTGAGACATGGATTATAATCATTCTCTCTGTCCATTAGTTGTTTCCCGATTTCCGATTTATGACGACTGACTAATTGAACAAATCAAATCAGTCCTGGCCCGGCCGAGCACTTCCATTTATCATCATCAAATCATCGAGGGGCCCACAGATATCGCTTTCATCCCGAAGGTAAAAGGAATGGATAAACTTCGACTCATATGGCTTGTTCTACTACTTGTTGAATCATACATAAAGACACGTTTTATAGCACCGAGTTACCAAATGCGGTTTCGTGCAATCAATGTACAACCAACTCATAGTAACAACTCATATCTCTAGGTTTGAAGAATATAAGATATTATCGTCTCATGATCACTCGTGATAAAATCCATGAAGTGATTCCAATGAGCGCGGGTTGAATCCAATACTCAGAACTTATGAGCACTCATGAGTGTTGTAGCCCTTTGTCCAACATCTTAGACCTCTACAAGCCAACCCATGACAGTCTTAATTCATATCTACTTCCAACATATGACCGACTGTGGATGGTTTGAATAACTTAGTCATCCCGGAAGAATAACCTAGTTTATTCGGGAAGTCAAAACATGCAAAGTGAAACACAATAATAATTGAATCCAATATGGTCTCAGAACTTATGAGTATAAATAAAACTCCTTTTATTTATCACCATATGATTACACATTATTCATTGTATATTGTTTCAGCTATCAACATTATTCTTGAATTTAAAACAATAGTTGTCCCATGCTCCAAGCATGCACACTATGTTTTCTAAACAATAGTCATGCCATACACCAAGTATGCATAATATGTTTGACTATGATCTTTATTTTGTGAACTAGATCAAATGAACATAACTTCAATGATTCTCTTTTCACATTCCCAAATCCTTACTGCAAATGCAAGAATTCCAAATTCATGCCATTTACTGAAATCTGTTAGATTCTAAACTTATATGCATCGATCCTCTTGTAATGATTATGCACAAAGTCAGAAAGACTTAACAACAATCATTACAGAGCATTCCAAAGGAGATCAAGTCCTTGGAACCATCCTTCATGCATTAAGTTTCCTTAATCTTAAACAGATTGAAAATTCTAACTTTGAAACATTTCCAGATTCCATTTCGACTATCACTTCTGAACAAGAGTTGCCTCCTTACAAATTATGTCAATATGGTCCTTCCAGAATTATCACTATACTTCCAATTGTCCTTGAGAAACCAGTCTTTGGTAAACCTTAGATTGTCCTCGACAATTGTTTAATCCTTTTTAGTCATATCCAGTTCTAAACCTTTTCCATTCTTAACGCCCTAGGCATTTGGAAAATTTTAGAAAGGATGAATATAGCACATGTAATCGATCCTATATCCGAAGCATATGGGACACGATTCATGATGTCTCACATAAAGACTAAACCAGTCTTTTGCTATAACATTTCCATTTCAATTTGCCAAGTTCTCATAATTCAGATTATGAAAAGGGATGCCGTAATCATAATCGAATTTAAGAACGCAAATAATGGACCCATATACAGAATTTCCTTATGTTGAGCCATTCCAACATGAAATTCGTATATATTCTTGACTAAATGATTAAAACCTCACGATCTAAGCTTATAGATTTGAGATGAAGTATAATTTCCTCTCCCTTAATTATAGCAAAACAACTTTTTCCCAATTGAAACCTTTGTTTTTCTATAATTAACATTGCTAACTTGCAATCTTTATCATAATTATCATGCTCCCACTAACATGATGATTATTAGCATAACACTTATGCTCCCACTAGCTTTGACATATACTCAGAAAGCTCGACTTCTAGAAATCAATACTTTATTGACTTTCTTACCAAAGTTCAGATTTCTGATACTAGATTGTTTTGATAAGACTTTATCAAAAAACATACACCTTCCCTTAGATAGCTCATGGGTGTGTCGAAACAATTTTAAGAACTATGAAAAGGGATGCCGTAATCATAGTCTTGATCGTTTTGACCTTTGCCATTTCTCACAAGTCCAAGTTAGTGTGCCGGTAAACCACACACGCTCCACTAACGACTTTGAGATCACAATTGCTATCTAGCTAAAATCTACTTAGTGGAAGTGTTTCCTCACCATCATTTTCATGAATCGGAGAGAAACCTTATGACACTTAGATTTAATGGTGTATGAGTTCCTATCCATGTGAATTGTCAAAACCATAGTCACAAGACAAGGATAATGACAAATCCAAACTCATATGGACTGAACTCAATCTTAATTTCTTGCCACCTGGCAGCTCAAGGGCCTACCATTGCTTCCAAGTTGTTGTGCAACACATTGAGAACTCTAAGAACTCATATGCGAAGCCAACTTTAACTAGAATGGGCACAGAATATGTCAACACGATAGGTTATAAACCTCAAGTCGTGTGCTAGTGAAGAACTTCAGGTTTCATTCTTGATTAGTTCTTGAGACTTTCAAGACCTTTAAGACTCCCACTGTCCTCTTGACATATAAGACTTCCTTGTCAAACATCCAAGAGATAGTGTGGATTCTAATCAAGACAAATACTTCACACAATTGGCCTAAGTTGGTCTTTGTTTTATCCAAAACATCACAACTTACCAATTTCAAATGTACAAGAGTAGAAAACTTTTACTCTTACATTTGTCAAGTGTTTTAAACCTTCTTTAAGACATGTCACTCAAATTACAATCTTGGAGTATGACTCTAAGACTTGTATTGGAACGAAGTATGACTCATCTTCTTGATTTAACCATTTCAACAATTTCAAGATCCCTTCTTCTTAGTCATAAGAATGCACTAAGACTTCCTTAGAGAACTAATTTTGATATGGTTTCTTAATCATTAAGATGATCACAAAACTGATACTAAAGTACTCTCCCATCTTTTCAGATTCGAGAAACTTTTATCCTTCTGCCTAATTTGATTCTTCTTATCCGCTCTGCTATGCATTGAAACCTTTTCCAATGTCTCAGAGTTACACTTAAGCTTGTAAGTATAATCATATTTACTGAGCTTTAGTAAACTATGACGAATAGCCTTACATCTTTTGTGGTGGACTTAATCAGTGCACATGACTATGTACTCGATCCCTTAGTCCATTACTTGACTCACACATCCATGTGAATAAGTAATTAGTCTTAATTTTTTTTCCAATACTTGAAAGTTCTCATTCATCATGCTATACAACTTGCATGATTCCAAGTCCCGGTCCAATTGAGACTTTGGATGATGAGAATCTTTCCTTGTTTGGTAAATTTAGACATTACCACAAATGAAAGAATCAATTTCATATTTCCACTCTTGCTATTCATGGAATCATATAAGCAACAATTTTTCCTCAAATGCCATTGTAAGGATATTTTAAAATAAATAAAATCAAAAATTTTCTTTTATTTTAAAACTATGCGGAAAAACTTATCCTTACAATTCATATGAAAACTTGTTGTTATCTATTCCTTAGCAATATCTCATAACTCCTAAGAAGTAGCTCAAGAATCCGATCTTCAAATTACGCGATAGAAATCCATCTATGCGATCAGATTCAGCATATTCTTTCTTTAAGTTCCTTTACTTTTCTTTGATTCTTAAAACATTACCATGTGACCCAGTCACAACATGTATCAAGAATCTCAGAATAGAAACTTGACAGAGTTAGATTTGTGGACTTTTACCTGAAGTAGAGTCAATCTTATTGACTTTAACATCCTTAGATAAATTAGGCAGCTTCGCAACTAATGACCCTTACTTTGGCAATATAAACATATGGACCCTTTGATAATGGTACACAGGACTATTACAGATTTAGCTTTTTCTCTTTACCATTTGTTCAACCGAGTTGACTATGGCCGATCCCTTTCCATTGGGAAGAGAATGCTTTTTCTGTATTTCCAGTGTCACCATTGTCAATGTCCATAGAGTTTCAGGAAGTTGATCTTAACAATAGATAAGATCATTAAGGGTCTTGTCATAGTCTATTTCACAGGTGTCCCAAAGGAACTCACTATGTAACTTAGAAAGTGATTGAACCACCAACTTTCTCAAGACATTGACACCCAACTCTCCCGGCTTGTCAATATGTGACTACATCTCCAAGATGTGATCACACCTAGACCTTGCCTTGCCATTAGGGCTTGAGTGATCTTAAACTTTTCAAGAACTTGTGGGTTAGGGAGAATAATTGGAGGAGGAGAAAAAAGTATGATATCCATGGGACATCATCTTCATTTAGGAAAGCTTGTTTCAAGAGATTTGGGAAGATCATAAATGTCTAATCCAGACATGTTATGGGAGATATTCAAGATAGTTGATCTTTGAGTCCTTAATATGACACCCAATATGAACATATTAAGGCTAGGACCCAACAAACTATTTTATAACTTAGAAGAGGTATGCCGTAATCCAAGCTATAAAACAATTTGAAGGTAGGTGAATGACGATTCACCAATTTCCACCAAGATAAACGAAATGTATTATTAGGTTTTAATTGGTTTTGAAACTCCTAGATCTTTTGAGATTCATTGAACTGTTCAATGGCATGTTTCAATCTCGAGTGTGCCCTTCAGGTTTTGTGACTGGGATGCCGAGGATCACAAAACAAGGTGTGAAGTAACCATGCAAATTACTTGGTATCCTTAAGTGTTTATCCCTCAATCGATGTGCCGGTTAACCACACACGCTCCATCGATACTATGATAAACATTAAGTTACCCTTTGCCTACTTTGTTAAATACGAGTTAGTGTGCCGGTTAACCACACGCGCTCCACTAACCGACTCAAACAAAGTGCAAAGTGTAATTTCGTGGATTAGCACCTTATTCACATTTTTCTAAGTAACTAAGATTGGGTATTATTAAGAGTTTAGTTACTTAGTATTTATCATTAATACTTTTAATGAAGGGAGAATTATAGTCATGTCAAACCCGTTCGGCTAACGACCCTCCACCAGTCAAGCGAGCGGTGGGTGAGAGTGAACACCCATTAAGTTGCCATTTTATAGGCAACAACCTTATACCCACCTTATAGACCGGCTTCGTGAATGAGGCGTACTAGCGGTAAGACTGACTTTACTCTTATACATATATATTACTATTAACTTATAATATTATAAAGTATAAGGGTTGAATTTTAACTTTTAAAATTCTAAGGGCTAACTTGGAATTAAAGTATTCATAAGAGAAAACTTTACAAATTCCAAAACTTGAGGGCAAGTTTTGAAACTATTCAAAACTAATTAATTCCATAACTTATGTATTTAAAGTAGTTTTAATCCAAAAACTCTTCAAGTTCCATAACTTGTGGACAAATTATGGAAGACTTTAAACTAATAAAGAATTAATCTTTTCTTTATTTTATAACTTATGGAATTAATTAAGGTTACATATTTTATTTATTTTTTTTTTTTAATGAAGTGACTCTTGAACCTCCATAACTTAAGGACAAGACTCTTCATCTTTTGTAACCTTTGCCAACTTTATGAGTTTTATGAGTCTTTAATGTGACTCTTCATGTAACTTAAGGATAAGTTACACAAACACATTTTATACTCAACTCTTAGATTAATTTGGATTGAAAACAACTTTTTCACTCAACTTTTCTATTAATCTAAGCAACTCATAAGAACAAGATAATTCAAATCAAACTTTTTCATGTAATTAGTCTAACCTTTAAACTAATACAAAACATGAATCTATTGACAATTATCTTGAAAATGGATTAGCATGAACATTACCACATTTAAAAAACAAGTTTATAAGTTCAAAACAACTTAGGGTAATGTTCCTAGTCCATTTCTAGCCAAAAACCTCGAAGATATGCTGTCTAGGGTCCAACTCGTCGAGTGCATGAACACAACTCGGCGAGTTGGATGCATTTTGCCTTGGACTCGTCGAGTCCCTTCATGGACTCGGCGAGTCAGCTGGGCTGACAGCATCAAAACTCGATTTTTCAGCTTCTATTGCAGGTGTCTAAGTCCATAACTATTTCTGGTATGTACTTGACCCGACCCGGCATGGTCCATTTGGTTTGCATGGCACCATGCAATTGGATAAACTAAATGAGAGAAATAATGCTTGGAGATTATTAATATATTATAAGTTCTAATATATTAATAATATTATTTGATTAGTTTGATCAAGAATTAATTTAGAATTAATTAAGTGATCAAAAGATAACTAATTAAATATATGGGTTGATTAAGTAAATCATCCATATCTTGTATAGTGGGCTAAAAGGCTCCATGGATCATCAAGTTGGGTTCCACCCATAGGATGCTCCATGGATGCTCCATGGGAGTTACAAACCCATGGGTCATGGAAATGAAGAGTCATGACACATTAGGGTTTAACCCTAGATGTGTCAACACTATATAAAGAACATAATCTCCACCAAAATCGGTTGCATCAAAGTAATAGAGGGCTTGGCCGATTTGAAGAGTGTGTATTCTCTCATAAGTTCTTCCAAGAGTATTTGGTGTTGTGTGAAGCATTTGAGGCATCACCATTTGAGGTGCTAGGCTCACAAGGTTTCAAGGAACACAAGCAACAACAAGGTAAGTTATTCTATCTATACTTTATGGTTAAATTTCCAGATTCCATTTCGACTATCACTTCTGAACAAGAGTTGCCTCCTTACAGATTATGTCAATATGGTCCTTCCAGAATTATCACTATACTTCCAATTGTCCTTGAGAAACCAGTCTTTGGTAAACCTTAGATTGTCCTCGACAATTGTTTAATCCTTTTTAGTCATATCCAGTTCTAAACCTTTTCCATTCTTAACGCCCTAGGCATTTGGAAAATTTTAGAAAGGATGAATATAGCACATGTAATCGATCCTATATCCGAAGCATATGGGACACGATTCATGATGTCTCACATAAAGACTAAACCAGTCTTTTGCTATAACATTTCCATTTCTATTTGCCAAGTTCTCATAATTCAGATTATGAAAAGGGATGCCGTAATCATAATCGAATTTAAGAACGCAAATAATGGACCCATATACAGAATTTCCTTATGTTGAGCCATTCCAACATGAAACTCATATACATCCTTGACTAAATGATTAAAACCTCACGATCTAAGCTTATAGATTTGAGATGAAGTATAATTTCCTCTCCCTTAATTATAGCAAAACAACTCTTTCCCTGTTGAAACTTTTCTTTTCTATAATTAACATTGCTAGCTTGCAATACTTATCGTAATTATCATGCTCCCACTAACATGATGATTATTAGCATAACACTTATGCTCCCACTAGCTTTGACATGTACTCAGAAATCACTGGACTTCTAGAAATCAATACTTTATTGACTTTCTTACCAAAGTTCAGATTTCTGATACTAGATTGTTTTGATAAAACTTTATCAAAAAACATACACCTTTCCTTAGATAGCTCATGGGTGTGTCAAAACAATTTTAAGAACTATGAAAAGGGATGCCGTAATCATAGTCTTGATTGTTTTTGACCTTTGTCATTTCTCACAAGTCCATGTTAGTGTGCCGGTTAACCACACGCGCTCCACTAACGACTTTGAGAATGCAAATATCACAATTGCTATCTAGCTAAAATCTACTTAGTGAAAGTGTTTCCTCACCATCATTTTCATGAATCGGAGAGAAACCTTATGACACTTAGATTTAATGGTGTATCAGTTCCTACCCATATGAATTTGTCAAAACCATAATCACAAGACAAGGATAATGACAAATTCAAAACCATATGGATTGAACTCAATCTTAATTTCTTGCCACCTGGTAGCTCAAGGGCCTACCATTGCTTCCAAGTTGTTGTGCAACACATTGAGAACTCTAAGAACTCATATGCAAAGCCAACTTTAACTAGAATGGGCACAGAATATGTCAACACGATAGGTTATAAACCTCAAGTCGTGTGCTAGTGAAGAACTTTAGGTTTCATTCTTGATTAGTTCTTGAGAATTTCAAGACCTTTAAGACTCCCACTGTCCTCTTGACCTATAAGACTCCCTTGTCAAACATCCAAGAGATAGTGTGGATTCTAATCAAGACAAACACTTCACACAATTGGCCTAAGTTGGTCTTTGTTTTATCCAAAACATCACAACTTACCAATTTCAAATGTACAAAAGTAGAAAACTTTTACTCTTACATTTGATAAGTGTTTTAAACCTTCTTAAAGACATTTCACTCAAATTACAATCTTGGAGTACGTCTCTAAGACTTGTATTGGAACGAAGTATGACTCATCTTCTTGATTTAACCATTTCAACAATTCAAGATCCCTTCTTCTTAGTCATAAGAATGAACTAAGACTTCCTTAGAGAACTAATTTTGATATGGTTTCTTAATCATTAAGATGATCACAAAAATGATACTAAAGTACTCTCCCATCTTTTCAGATTTGAGAAACTTTTATCCTTCTGCCTAATTTGATTCTTCTTATTCGCTCTGCCTTACATTGGAACCTTTTTCCAATGTCTCAGAGTTACACTTACGCTTGTAAGTATAATCATGTTTACTAAGCTTTAGTAAACTATGACGAATAGTCTTATATCTTTTGTGGTGGACTTAATCAGTGCACATGACTATGTACTCGATCCCTTAGTCCATTACTTGACTCACACATCCATGTGAATAAGTAATTAGTCTTAATTTTTCCAATACTTGAAAGTTCTCATTCATCATGCTATACAACTCGCATGATTCCAAGTTCCGGTCCACTTGAGACTTGGATGATGAGAATCTTTCCTTATTTGGTAAATTTAGACATTACCACAAATGAAGGAATCAATTTCATATTTCCACTCTTGCTATTAATGGAATCATATAAGCAACTATTTTTTTTCCTCAAATGCCATTGTAAGGATATTTTAAAATAAATAAAATCAAAATTTTTTTTATTTTAAAACTATGCGGAAAAACTTATCCTTACAATCCATACGAAAACTTGTTGTTGTCTATTCCTTAGCAACATCTCATAACTCCTAAGAAGTAGCTCAAGAATCCGATCTTCAAACTACGCGATAGAAATCCATCTACGCGATCAGATTCAGCACATTCTTTTTTAAGTTCCTTTACTTTTCTTTGATTCTTAAAACATTACCATGTGACCCAGTCACATCATGTATCAGGAATCTCAGAATAGAAACTTAACAGAGTTAGAGTAGTGGACTTTTACCTGAAGTAGAGTCAATCTTATTGACTTTAACATCCTTAGGTAAATTAGGCAGCTTCACAACTAATGACCCTTACTTTGGCAATATAAACATATGGACCCTTTAATAATGGTACACAGGACTATTACAGACTTAGCTTTTCTCTTTACCATTTGTTCAACCGAGTTGACTATGGCCGATCCCTTTCCATTGGGAAGAGAATACTTTTTCTGTATTTCCAGTGTCACCATTGTCAATGTCCATAAAGTTTCAGGAAGTTGATCTTAACAATAGATAAGATCATTAAGGGTCTTGTCATAGTCTATTTCATAGGTGTCCCAAAGGAACTCACTATGTAACTTAG
Organism: Lactuca saligna; assembly: GCF_052625555.1. Lineage (NCBI taxonomy): Eukaryota > Viridiplantae > Streptophyta > Magnoliopsida > Asterales > Asteraceae > Lactuca > Lactuca saligna. The sequence goes on from NC_136421.1 coordinate 91,087,816, forward strand.
AAAGTGATTGAACCACCAACTTTCTCAAGACATTGACACCCAACTCTCCCGGCTTGTCAATATGTGACTCCATCTCCAAGATGTGATCACACCTAGACCTTGCCTTGCCATTAGGGCTTGAGTGACCTTAAACTTTTCAAGAACTTGTGGGTTAGGGAGAATAATTGGAGGAGGAGAGAGAAGTATGATATCCATGGGACATCATCTTCATTTAGGAAAGCTTGTTTCAAGAGATTTGGGAAGATCATAAATGTCTAATTCAGACATGTTATGGGAGATATTCAAGATAGTTGATCTTTGAGTCCTTAATATGACACCCAATATGAAAATATTAAGGCTAGGACCCAACAAACTATTTTATAACTTAGAAGAGGTATGCCGTAATCCAAGCTATAAAACAATTTGAAGGTAGGTGAATGACGATTCACCAATTTCCACCAAGTTAAACGAAATGTATTATTAGGTTTTAATTGGTTTTGAAACTCCTAGATCTTTTGAGATTCATTGAACTGTTCAATGGCATGTTTCAATCTCGAGTGTGCCCTTCAGGTTTTGTGACTGGGATGCCGAGGATCACAAAACAAGGTGTGAAGTAACCATGCAAATTACTTGGTATCCTTAAGTGTTTACCCCTCAATCGATGTGCCGGTTAACCACACACGCTCCATCGATACTATGATAAACATTAAGTTACCCTTTGCCTATCTTGTTAAATACGAGTTAGTGTGCCGGTTAACCACACACGCTCCACTAACCGACTTAAACAAAGTGCAAAGTGTAATTTCATGGATTAGCACCTTATTCACATTTTCCTAAGTAACTAAGATTGGGTATTATTTAGAGTTTAGTTACTTAGTATTTATCATTAATACTTTTAATGAAGGGAGAATTATAGTCATGTCAAACCCGTTCGGCTAACGACCCTCCACCAGTCAAGCGAGCGGTGGGTGAGAGTGAACACCCATTAAATTGCCATTTTATAGGCAACAACCTTATACCCACCTTATAGACCGGCTTCGTGAATGAGGCGTACTAACGGTAAGACCGACTTTACTCTTATACATATAAATATTATTAACTTATAATATTATAAAGTATAAGGGTTGAATTTTAACTTTTAAAATTCTAAGGGCTAACTTGGAATTAAAGTATTCATAAGAGAAAACTTTACAAATTCCAAAACTTGAGGGCAAGTTTTGAAACTATTCAAAACTAATTAATTCCATAACTTATGTATTTAAAGTAGTTTTAATCCAAAAACTCTTCAAGTTCCATAACTTGTGGACAAATTATGGAAGACTTTAAACTAATAAAGAATTAATCTTTTCTTTATTTTATAACTTATGGAATTAATTAAGGTTACATATTTTATTTATTTATTTATTAATGAAGTGACTCTTGAACCTCCATAACTTAAGGACAAGACTCTTCATCTTTTTTGTAACCTTTGCCAACTTTATGAGTTTTATGAGTCTTTAATGTGACTCTTCATGTAACTTAAGGATAAGTTACACAAACACATTTTATACTCAACTCTTAGATTAATTTGGATTGAAAACAACTTTTTCACTCAACTTTTCTATTAATCTAAGCAACTCATAAGAACAAGATAATTCAAATCAAACTTTTTCATGTAATTAGTCTAACCTTTAAACTAATACAAACATGAATCTATTGACAATTATCTTGAAAATGGATTAGCATGAACATTACCACATTTAAAAAAACAAGTTTATAAGTTCAAAACAACTTAGGGTAATGTTCCTAGTCCATTTCTAGCCAAAAACCTCGAAGATATGCTGTCTAGGGTCCAACTCGTCGAGTGCATGAACTCAACTCGGCGAGTTGGATGCATTTTGCCTTGGACTCGTCGAGTCCCTTCATGGACTCGGCGAGTCAGCTGGGCTGACAGCACCAAAACTCGATTTTTCAGCTTCTATTGCAGGTATAACAAGAAAACAAGCCTAGGCTCTGATACCACTGTTGGGTTATGAGCATTCTAACACTCCTAAGTGTACATGCAACCCTAAATACCTTGGATCTATGTTTTCTCTATTATACATGCAAATATAAACATCCAAGGTATTATCCTAATCTAGCATACAATATTATCAATATAACAAGATAGAATACATACCTCTTGATGGTGCTTGTCTTCATGAAGCTTGAGTGCTTAGTGCCTCAAGTGGTGACACCTCAAATGGTTCACACAACATCAAATACACTTGGAATAACTTGAGAGAAACTAGAACACTTCTAGAAATCGTGTAGCCCTCATACATACACATAGTGTTAGTGTAAGTCCGATTTCTTGAGCCATGGGTTTCTTTTATATGGTGGCTATTAGGGTTACACCATGTAACTCATGACTTTACCCATTCCTTATGCTCCATGGGTTTTAACCTCCATGGAGTATCCATGGGTCACCCCATGGACTTAGTCCAACATAAGGAATCTTGGATCACAAGCCCATACATATAAGAATGAATGATTTACACAATCAACCCATATATTTAATTAGTCTTCTTTTGATCACTTAATTAATACTAGATTAATTCTTGATCAATACTAATTAAATAATCTCATTATTCTTATTATTAATATACTAGAACTTATAATATATTAATAACCGTAAGTGTCTTATTTCTCTCATTATAGTCTATCCAAGTGCATGATGCCATGCAACCCAAATGGACCATGCCGGGTCGGGTCAAGTCTTACCAATTATAGTTATGGACTTAGACATTAATCCAACAATCATCACATAAACCTTGCCCACGGGTCCCACCCAACTATATTAAGGAGCGGCCTCACCCACAGGTCCCACCCATCTAGATCTACATGAGCCTGAATCCGCCTTGGACCCTAATGGTCCTCAACAAATAACAACAAGAAGTACTCCTTGAAAATCCTAACTAGCGTGGCCACAACACAAAATGAATCCCCCGATATGGTTATGACCACCTCCAATGATAGTCGACCTCAAACTGGTGAATGCTCTGATCCCATCACAGTTTTACAACATTCTTAACCACCCATGGCCATACCACATACTAACCATCACAATTACACGCCTCTTGATCCGAAACGTGCATCAATCAGGTGTTTAGGTCATACTTCGAATCCCAAAGCGCTCAACCTAAACTCAACCACAAGTTTGCTAAGCATAATAAAGAAGACTTTGACTAACGGTTGGGAGTTTCAAGAACTCCCACTTACACCACGTCAATATAAACGACCACTTGAGCCATCTTTCCTCTTGGCCAAGATGTGAAACTTGCCCTAGTCCACACACTTCCCGACTTCCTAAAAACCTGATAAATTCTCCCCCACTTACCTTCAATGAAGTTCTCTCATCCCTTAAACCCGATAGGTTCCCAACTCATAAACCTCATAAACCTCATTCTGATAATCCAAATCACTTCCCATAATACCTTACCAATTCCTTGAGTTCTTATGTGGCGACTAATCAAAATCACTTCCCATAATACCTTACTAATACCTTACCCCTAACTTCCCCCTGACTTCTAATCTCAAAGAATCACTGGTCTCTAACCATCTACAACACATGCGAATATACAACTCCCTAACATTTCCAATGTCCAAGCAACTCATGAAACTGACATCATTATCTTCCTGCTACCGCTCCTCACCTAGCAACGGTAGTGTTTCAGCCCTAAAAGTTCTTTCATAGACGACTACCGATCCCACCAGATCAGAAGATAAAACAACTCAACTCTGACTTCACTGGAGAACGAACCTGCTAATCCTGACTAAAGATCCTCCAAGCAATACCCTTGAATTAATCCTGACACAGACCCGAATATACAACTAAACACATTGAAACCCACTCAACAAGATACGACCCTCTAATGATTCATTGAAGACTCTCGACATGAAAAATGGCATATAACAACCCTTGATAACCCAACCAATAGCAGAGGACCAACCCGATATATAACTTCTCCAAACCTAAGCAAAATTTCAACACAATAGAAATTCCCAATAACAACCCAGAAGAAGACAGAAGGTAACATACTCACAAAAGCATTCGAAGGAATCCTCACCTCTTACTCCTGAGTTACCCCATCTGTCACACCCCGCTAAAGTGGAAACGCAAGGTATGATAGCGATAACGGTTTCATTGCAAAAGATAAAGATACATCACCATAGCAGTATTTAAAGTTTACAACCCATAGCTTAAAAGAAACAAAGTACAAGTTTTTCCAAAACAACAGTGATCAAAATATAACTTCATAATAGCTTCAACACGATGCAACATGCTCTATGATGATGAATCTCTACATCCACTTACTAATTATTTCCTGAAAAAGCATGTAAAACGAGCGTCAACTATGAAAATAGTTGGTGAGTTCACAAGTTTATAAAATCGAGCGTAAAATAAGGCTTTTTGTAAATACAAGTACAATGCTTCAATGATAAACAAGTTGATTGCTATTAATGAATACAAGTTTATTGCTATAACGAGAAACGAGTTTGTATGTGTATGAGCAAACAATGAGTCTCAACCAAACCTATGACTGAAGCCCTATCGACATCTATGCTTATCGTTCCATAGATGAATATGGTATCATGCATTCCAGCGATTCGGGCGAGTGAGGAGTTGTAAATTCCTAATAGCGCTATCCATAATGACCATTAGCTCAAAGAGTTAATGGTTAGAGATAAGGGAAGGGCCTTAGTACGATAAGTTCTCATGTTTCGTGTTGCATAGACATACATAAAGAAACATAGCAATACAATAGCAACCATGTTTGATAATAATCAATTTAAATACAACATGCAAACAAAAGTTTTTCTGGACATGCTTTTCCACCCCAAAACATAAAACTGAAAATAGGGGAGTGCTTGAATACTCACGGTATTTGGTGTAGGCACAAGCGGTACTTCGGGATGCACCAACGTCTTACTACCGGGATCGTACGACATCAAACACACACACTAGTGAGTTTCCATGTCGAAATCTAATGCTAATATACTAAACTCTACATATAGGGAAATGCCAATTTATGTTTTAGTATTGTATTTTATATAAATTGGTTACACTTTTTCTGAAATATTCAAAATTTACAAGTCGTGCGATTAATTACAACTTTGGAAGGTTAATTTTCCAAATTTTAAGTCTCTATAACAACATAAATTCACGAAAAATAGCATTCGAGGGATAAAAATTCTCAAACTTTTTATTTAACTGTTATTACACAATACTAAGCTGGGAAAAATATAAAAATGGATTTCCAAGCTGTTTAATTATATTTTATGATTTATGGGCATTTATTCCAATAAAAATTGAAATAAATAGAAAACAGTTTCCAAAATTACCCAAACTTTTTATTTAATTGTTATTATACATAACTAGGCTGGGAAAAATATAAAAGATATTTTTCAGTGGGTATTTCTATTTTTCCTTGTTTTATTCCTTTAAATAGTCATAAATTAAAGAAATAATATTAAACAGTTAAAATAAATCACCATAAATTTTTTTAACATCATTTACATTATAAATAACCTGGAAAAAATATCAAAAGTGGTTTTCATAATGTATAAACCGGTTTTGGGTATTTATGTATATTTAAGTGTATTTTAGTGCAATTAACTTTAGAAAATAAGAGAAAAATAGTTTACAGTAGAGAAAAATCCTTAAAATTTTTCTGTAACCTCCTACTATTCAATATGATATCCTGGTAATTTTCTAATGAATTTTGGATAATAAGAACTATTTTTCCCGTTTTTAGACCATTATAATTACCAAAAATTGGGAAAAATAGTAAGGCCTGATGAAAAATCTTGAAATTATTTTCTGGAGTCAACATTCATAGGTAAGGTATGCGAAAATTGTTAGATGCAATTTTCACATTCTCTAAAGTGGTTTTGTGATTTATTATGCCCTAAACAAAAGAAAATCATAAATCGTATTAAACAGTAATAAAAATTGATGAAATTTGGTGAGGGGTCATTATTCACCATAAGGATCATCCATGAATTTATTCAGGATTTATTGACATCTGGATGTATTTTATGTGATTTATGCCCTTGGTTTAGCAATAATTTTAATAAATCAAGGAAGTAATAAAAGCTCTTGAAATTTTCCAGATTATCTCATGCATGTGAGGGCTTTCAAAAGGAAAAATGTTAAAAATGTATTGAGAAGAGAAATGAGGGTAATGAATCTAAACAAATTAAGAAAGCTTGCATGCAATGATGCATCAAATGTAGATGTGGCTGAAGTTCATCAATTTGTGTAGCCCATTCAATGAGGTTTTAAGCCACGAAATTTCATCCATCATTCACTAGATATGTTAAGTTTCTAAGGTATTTTTCCTCAGATTTATGGTTGGGTTTAAGGCCATTGATCATGCAAGACAAAAATAGTGATCACAGAAAAAGATCTGTATGTGCAACCATTTTGTAAAAATAAACAAAAATCGGATATTTAATATTTTACAGTGAGGCCAGTTGGGTTTGAAAGTTAACTCGTGGAACTATCCAATACAACAAGAATATCATGATTTGGTTAAGAAATGACCGCGTTATGGCCGTTCAAAGTCGAACAAAGTAATCTGGCAGATTGCATGTTTGTTTTTGTGCATTATTAGGGCATTTTGACAAGAGCATCATGCATGCCTTTGGTAAGGTCCGATTTCCAACACATGCATGGAGTGAATGAGAATCCAAGATGTACTAGAAATGGTTTAAATGCTTTTGGTCATGCAAGAACACAAAATAAATGGAGAAGAAGATGAAACATTCGGTTTTGATGTCACATGATCATATGTGCATCTTTTCACTCCTTGCATGGGTTTGATCCCAGATTTTCACCATCTCAAACACATGCATTGTGTTATGGTGAGAATCTACAAACCAAAAGGGAAGAATAAATATTTCTAGCCATGGAAAGGCATAGAATCCGAAAAGTAGAGAAAACTATGAAGAAGAAGAAGTTTAACCATGAAACTATGGGAGAAGGTGTTGTTGTTTACCTTGGTTTTGACCTTGAGAGAAGTAAGAACACTTCAAGCCTCCTAAATCTCAAAATATGGGAAATGAATGAGAGGATTTTCGTGGGTTAGAGAGAGAGAAAGGAGAAGAGTTTTTGTGAGAAGAGTGGAGTGTAAGAGAGTGAAGAGGGAAGATGTAGTGTGAGGGAGAAGTTCTAATGATTGAAGTTTTTGGGAAGAGAGAGTGCACGGGGAGGGGAGATGGCCGACTCTATCATGCATTAGGCCTCCTCTCTCCAAAATTTTAAACTTTATAAAATTCCCTCTAATTTCTTTTATAAAACCCTAACTTTTATAAAAAAAAATATTTATCAAACAATTCTTGATTTGTTTTAATATCTTGTATTTAACCAATAATTTATGATTAATACTTGATAATTTAATTTCTATTTCATTGATTATAATTCCTAATTTGATTAATAAAAATTTGCTATTAGAAAGTTTATAGCCAAATTTTATAAAGTTTTTAAGCTTTATAATTTATAAGTTTGGATTTTGGGCTCTTTAGAGTATTTGGAATATTGTTTGACATTCATCAACATGTTGAAGTATAATTAGAATGTTTTAATTTATTTTTAGGGTTTTATACCCTATTTCAATTATAACAAAGCTTGAAGCTTTATTGTAATTATAGTATTGGCATTTCCTATTGTAGCTAAGCAACTTACTATAATTGTAAGTATCAAGTATATTAGTCCTAGACCTTAGTTGGATCCTAGTTTATGCAAGAGTTTGACCTAATTTATACTACTAGGCCATGGCATGTTGTGCATGAATGGTTTTTATAAATATGCATGAGTCCGAAAATGACCTGAATCGGCAGTTGTCACACCGACCATCCTGCAGACATGGTGCAAAGCGCACTTCCAATCCTAAAAGATAAGAGCTAACCATAGGATTCCCCCCTTGCTTGACTAAACCAAAGACCACTGAGGTCCAATCCAAAATACTACAAGTAATCTCCAATGAGATGAACTCTTGCGTTCGCGTATCAATCGGCTCAGTACCTGCCCCTGAGCTAGAACTAGAATATGAACCCCATTCTTGAGTGCTCAACACCATACCGAAATAACATGCAAAATATTCTAATATACCCAAGAATCCTCATCCCATAGGCTTCTTAGATTCTCCAAGACTCTCCTCGATTCGAGTATGGACCCAATGCTTTCAGTAGTATGGGCCCCATACTACCTTCCACACCTATCCATATTTTCCTCAAGAATCCAACAGAATCCTCAAATCACCTCCTCAATCCATATGCCAACACTCGCTACCCCGCGCAATAAATCCTACTGAAGCAACCCCTTGGATTTCCTAGGTTCCCAACCCCACCGTACGATCAGTTGCTGAAGAACTCCTCATAATGTTGGTTAGCTACCTTATAAAAACAATCACATGCAACAAAGCTTAGATAATCCTTTGAGTAACAGACTCGTCCCTACAATGGTTAGACTTAAATGAGAGTTGTGCAATAGGGTCGAATCCGTTACTTTGAGATTATCCAAGCTTTATCACATGTGACTAGACACGTTCACTCAATCGCTAAGTCACATCACCTATGATATCCACAAGGCACAAAGCAAGCAACATTTATGTAGTAACACAGCAGTCTATAGAATAATCAGAAGCACCTAATCCCACATATTGTAATCCAGACTAGGAGCTCCCACTCCAGTTATTCATTACCTTACGCATACAATTCATACCCAATCCAACATCACATCCTTCCTACGCTACCATTCATCACATATCAGACCATCCTATCACTCGATAATAAGAACTAACATGCAAGTATACAATATCATACAATAGGCATACAAGGCATCTCTCCTAGCATTCTATTGTGCAAAAAATGAGCATATTTGTTAGGATGAAAATCCTTAATGATCATTTAGATTCAAAACAAGTAAAAATAAGAACACAACGATAAATTGAATAAAGTTGAATGATTAAGTGTCACGCCTTAGAAGAACTTGACAAAGAATTGCCACTGTAGAGGCATGATTGGAGTTACAGAATAATATCATATTTAACTAAAATAAGATGCAAGCATGCACCTTAAATACTCTAACCCTAGAATTTAATATGGTATAGAAAGACCTAAACCATTTAAATAACAGACCATACAAAAAGTCCAATGACACAACAACTATACCCAATAATCTTCCCTTTGCGTCAATTGAGGAAAGTGAACATCAATTCTGGATTCGCTTTTGCACTTCAAAAACCTTTCGAATTATTCTCAACAATGCTTTACGAACCTGGACATACCAATGAATGATGTAGATTTTTCTCAAGATACCAGCTTTCCTTGTAGATTTTTCCAAGCTTCTACTTTTCAAACCCCTCAGGAGCTTCTTTAGGAACTACAGTAGGCTTCTTTCATAAAACTAAAACTATCTCTACATCCATGGTGCCCACCTCTTGGATATATGAAATAATCATAAGCTTAAGGTGATGAATGATAGGTTCATACTTTTGTGCGTTTCGCAGCAACAAGTTGTAGAGAATTATCCAATCATAAAGATTAATACATGTAGGTCTGCGAGAGTGATCTTCTGAACTTGAATCGTAGAGCCTCTGACAACTTTGAATTTGGCATTTGGAAAACTGTCAGTCTCGATTGTTCTGGTTCCCTTCACTATTGTGATTTTGCTGGCACTCCAAGTTTCATACTATGCCCTCATGTGCTTATGATAGAATTGGAAAAGAAGTTGATCAGCAACATTATCAGAGACGGGAATATTCGCAGCCTTGATGAAAGAATGAAACTTGAAGGCTTTAGATGTAATTGTAAGATCCAGCTATGAGTCCTGAGTATTTTGGAGGTTGAATGACACAACTGGTTCTAGCCAATACTGATTAGGTGAATCAATAGCTTGACTCTGAATCCTTTTTAACAAGAGTTTCCTTCCTTCAAGAGCGGACCTTGCTTCTTTGTCAGCTTTCTCCTTAGCTTCATCCTCTCTCACAATTCTTTAATTCTCATCCAGTTTAGCCTCACGAGCCTTTCACCTTTTGAGTTCTTCTTCATCAAGCTCTTCTTCATCGCTGTTATCAACTATTGGCTCCTCAGTTAAAAGCTTGTCTTTGCCTTTTGGCTCAAAGTCGCTCTTAATGCTTGGCTTGACTAAAGTGGTTGGCTTTGCTGAAGTTGTTGAAGGCTTTTTTAACAAATTTGTAGAACGCTTTTTCGGTTGATCTCCCCTTCTTTCGAAATAACAGAAGGTTCTAGAACACCCTCCAAGTGGTGTAACATATCAAACACATGTTTTAGCTTTTCAGCAAGATGTTTCCGAATAGTAATTGTTATCATTGGATCCCTGGTTTCTATAATGTCTGAGAGGAGGCCATTAACATCAGATATACAACTTTTCAGTATTACCTTCTCACTGATCATATCTGAATCTGTTTCTCAGCATGATCGAGCTTAACAGTGAGAAATTTAATTTTTTTAGTTTTAATGGCAATGGACTCCATTATCTTGCTTTCCATGGAGAGATCATCCTGAAGTTTAGAGTATTGAGAAGAAATGGATGATTTGAATTCTTCGTGATCAATGGTGATTCAAGTTCGGGCTTCTTGTAGTTTTGTTCTTTCAGCCTTAAGAGACGAGCCAAGATTTGCAATAGCTTCATTAGCTCTCGCTGTGTTGGTCTCAAAAGAAGACTAGAAGTTGTTCATAAATGTAGTAGCATCAGATTTCTTGGTACAAACCACAAAGAAAATGTCACACCCCAAAACCAGAACGGCGGAAACGTTCTGGGGTGGATGACGTCATGTCAAGTATCACAACACATGCATTATAGTAATCAAAGTACAACATAACATTGCATTAATAGTAATAGTTTTACAAGGTTACATTACAACAACTTAAAGTAATACAAGTAATAGAATAAATACAGCATGGTACAAAGCTATCTTCATCAACAACTCCAGGGATGTACCTGTCTAATGCTAACCTGAGAATACAAGTTATTTGAAAAGCGAGTATCAGCATTTTTACAAATGCTGGTGAGTTCATAAGTATTTAGTGTCATTTAGTCAAATAACTTTATAAAGTAGTAGTTTAAGTGTTTTCAGTGTATTAGTGTTCTTTCCAGAAAATCCTATATTTTCTTTAATGAAAGCAGCCTTCTACCAAGACTGGTCAGTGTAATGTGGTAAAAAGAAGTTTCCTTTAATTGCTATTATTATCAAAATACTGAATTTGATTATTAAAGAAAGCAAGAGGCATTAGGGAATAACATATGCCTCAGCAGTGAGGACTACTGGCTAAGGCAAAAGAATCATAGACTCCAGGGGAGTATCGAACTAACGTCACGCCTGGTTTAGTCTCACAAATAGAGACACAGACCCCAAAAGGTACCAAATGAAAGGTACATCTGGTAAGGTCTAAAATAGTGAACGCAGACCGAAGACGATACCAAATGAAAGGTACATCTTGCAAGGTCATAACAGTGAAGACAGACCGCAGACGATACCAAATGAAAGGTACATCTCGCAAGGTCAAAACAGTGAAGACAGACCGCAGATGATACCAAATGAAGGGTATATCTCGCAAGGTCAAAACAGAGACTACAGACCGCAGACAGTATCACATGAAAGACACATCGAGCAAGGTCAAACAGTGTGACTCTGAAAAAGGTGACATCAGCATACAGTGTAAATTGCTGACGAAATACCGTTACCTTAAAACCATGAATTATAAGGCAACCCAGGATACTCGTAACCATACTGACTAGAGTTCTAGACGCCCTACAAGCATCTAAATAATGTGACATTTGTCACCCTTTGGCTTGGTAGGCCGTGGACTGTAGCTAGCAGTCAGGGTGCGGGGTTGTCAATCCTGTATAGGCCTATACACACAATGTCCGCTCTCCCTACAGGAGACTCTGGTTACCAACTAGACGACGGAGAAGGCCGCGTCCCGAAGATGCATCCCAAATAGAGGATAGTGTGTTACTAGGATGGAGTGGGTTTCTAATGTAAGTGTAGACTAGAGGTATAGACTCTTAACTGAATTGACTGAAGAAAACTCGTATGTCGATGCTCGTGTACATAATATATAACTAATGAATCGAACGACCTTCAGATGGACATCCGATCCCACCAGACCACATCTCAACGAAGAAAAGGAAATAGGGCGGACAAGCCTTCCTAAGTCCTTCAATCATTATTTATATGCATCTATACAAGCATAAACATACATCTAACTAAGCTTGAGTGTGTATCAAGTGGTATCATACGGTGAAGTATAAGTGTACAGTGGAACATCCGAGTTGTGAAGTATAAGTGTACAGTGGGACATCCGATTTGTGAAGTACAAGTGTACAGAGGAACATCCGAGTTGTGAAGTATAAGTGTACAGTGTGGGATAATTGAATCATGAAGTATAAGTGTACCAAGTATAAGTGTATCACGAAGGAGAGACGACAATAAGTGAAGTAAGAACGTCTATCAAGTATAAGTGGAGTAAAGTCGTTATCCAGTATAAGTGAAGAAGAATCGTATTACTAAGTAAGAGCGTGAATATGTATAAGCGTCATCAGGTATATGCGACTACAAGTATAAGTGAAAGTGTTACTGAGTCGGAGTATAAAATAAGTATAAGCGAAGCAGCGGTATTTAACAAGTAAAAGTATACGTCTAAAAGGGAAATCTTTAATGAAAAGCCTTTATGTACAGAGAAAATCACAAATTGTATTCTTTTGTAAAATATGTTTAAAAACCTTAGAGGATCTTTCATAAACCAATTTAGAATGAATTTGGATAAATCAGTATAAGTAAAAGTTATGAAATAAGTAAAAATCATTATAGTGTCCCACTCGGTAAAACAGTGTAAAGTGGTAAAATATTGTGCATGTGGGTTATCAATCATATGTGATTGACCTGATAACTGGCATGTTCAACTTGTATTCCCCCCTATAAAACATTTAAAAGCATTTAAAAGGTTCATTCAGGGGTATGAATTCACCTGGTGTAAGTAGGTCCGACGAGAGTGATGTTTGGGCGTTCGGTGTCACGTAAGGACTCGAACACACTCAATGACCTATTTAACATATGATAACATATGTTCACATACAATTAGTATATTTAATGCTAATTATACAAATATACACGCTCAAAGGAGCGGAAAACACTTTTGGTTAAGTGTTTGGGGTCCCGGGTAGCGTTTAAGGGTGCTAAGGGTCTCATATCAGTTGTGGAACTTTGTTAAACTCAAATATCAAGTGTGTGAATGGGTTTAAAGCATTAACATGGACCATTTTGGAGTTTACGGCCTAACTCAAGGGAGTTTACGGCCGTAAACTCCCAAGGTCATATTCTTGGGTGTTTAATGCTTCAAGCTTGCTCATGGGATTTTTCTAAGGACTTTTCATAAAAGGCATGAGTGGGTTTGAGGCCTCTAAGGGCTTGATCTATGAGTTTATGGCCAAGGAACCACTCCTAAAGGAGTTTACGGCCGTAAACTGTAATCCTTAGAGTTTTGGGAAGTTTAAAGCCCCTAATGCCTTTCTAGTGATTTCTAATGAAGTGTGATGCTATTTTGGAGGGTTAAAACTATCATTTGGATGTGTTTTGGGGAGTTTATGGCCTAGATAAATGCTTGGGCCGTAAACTCCTTTTTACCCCTCCATTTCATGTGTTTAAGTCCTTAAATCCATCCTAGTATTTTATAGTAAATGTCTAAGGCCATTTAGGGAAGCAAAACCACACTTTGGGCATGATTTGGGGTGTTTATGGCCTAATCATGTGCTTGGGCCGTAAACTCCTTTTTATCCTTCATTTTGATGTGTTTAATTGATCCAAACCCCAAATCCTATGTCCCTAAATTATGTATGAAGTCTAAGGGTGGTTTGGGAGTGTTTTTGGGACATTTAAACAAGGTTTAGAGGTGTTTATGGCCTAAGCATGTGCTTGGGCCGTAAACTCTCTTTTATGCCACAAAATGATTGTTTTAAATGTGCAAACACTCCTTGGCTAATTCTTCTATTTAATTCCAAGCCATTAGGGACAAGTTTGGGTCATTTTGACCTTGTTTTGGGTGTTTACAGCCTAAGGAGATGCTTAGGCCGTAAACTCCTTTTCCATTGCTTCTAAGTCCGAGTTTTGGGCTATAAACACACATCAATATGTTTAGAATAACCTAGGGTAAGCGGACTTACAATTTGGAAGCGTTTGGTTGCGGATTCGGGGCTAAAACGAGTCTAGAGAGAGAGAGTATAGAGAGAGAGTGTAAAAAGTCTCCAATGGACTCCACTCACCCTTACATAGGGTTTTGAGTCGGGAGACAGTGGAATTCTACCCGATACTGCCGTTAAACGGGGCTTTTGGTCGCACCCGATTTAGTGGTCGTAATAATAAAACTTAATATTCCCAATTAAATGGAAATATGTGTTATGTGTTTTATTTCCTTTCATCACGACTTAACGGCATGCTTATTGCAACCAAATGGAATGTTTACTAAATTGACGCCCTCTAAGTAATGGAATTTTTATATAGTGGAATATTCCTTTAATGGTAACGGAGAAATGTAACGGGGCAACTTGGGTTGTTACATCATCCCCCCGTTAGAGGGAATTTCGTCCCAAAATTCAGGTCTAGGCAGGGAAGTAGGTATGAATGGCCAAGTAGAGGTAAGAGAGTATTTCCAATGTGGTTGTCCTTGCGTTCCCATGTGATCTCTGGTCTGTGTTTGTCATTTCAACAGACCCTCACGTACGGGATGCGGATTCCGTCTCGTGTACCTAGTGGGTTCCAACTGGTGTATCTACAAGGTTAGAGTTCTCAATGGATTCTATCAAGATGAGTGAGGCACGAAGAGTGGTGTCGGGAAATCACATATCAAGTCTAAGAGTGGATAGACCGGTGTGAATCTTGTGGTATATCCAAAGGTAGTAGCGTCCTGAAAAGGGTTGGACCATGTCTCCATGAGGATTTTCGGATGGTCTTACGCTCTCGGAAGGGTAGAGCTTTTCAGTACTTAGAACATAGTGTACTTCTATGGCAAGATCAACACTGGCGTGATCGCCATTCCGAAGTTCCTAACGTTCTCACTTGTACTGGATGTGTAGTCCTTCAGGTTAGTCCTTAGGAAGTTCAGGTGGTCTTCGGTTTCGTGTTTTCTTTCAACTGGCTGATAGAGACTTTCTAGATCGTCGAGTGGGTTGCGTGACTATGGTTATTCGTTTGCTATAGAGTATCTATCTCGCGCTTGTGCAAAATGAACCTGCACTAACGAAGCTTGAGATACGGAAACCCGGAGGGTCAAGGAGATAGGGTTTCACCTAACGAGTGTTGGACTATCTCGGGAGGTAGTCCTATTATCTCTGCGTAAGATAGTATTCATGGAACACCTAATAGTCCAATGAATCTCTAAGACTATGGTTTATCCTAGCGGGGAAGGTGTATGTTCCTGCATAACCCTTCGACTAACACCAAGGCTGGTGTCAAGCCTATGATCTCTTCAGGATCCGGTTCATGAGATTTAACGTAGCTACTTTCACACTTGACCAAATATCCTTGGCTGCGAAGGTTATCCTGTGGTTCCCGGTATCCTAGTGTCCACTTCGGAAAGTGTAATTCTTCGTTTATCGGGCGAAAACGATTTCCTCCTTGCGAGAGGGTGGAGGATGATAAGCACTCCTCGTTTATAGCGAGGTGGATGAAGTGCCTGAGCAGTCTGAGCATATATTGCAACTACTCTTCCGAAGGTTCTGGATTTTCTCGGTCTAGGTCAAGTCCAGTGGGTATATGGTTTCATCACTCGGAACCTCCTCGTTCAACCTGCAGTGATTTTCTTGACTTCGACTCCTATGTTATGGGATATGGTGAAAGTGTTTTGCTAAGAGGTTCGTGGTAGGGCTCATGCCTAGCCTGACCACCAATACCGGGTGTATGCAAGCAGTGTACCATTGAGGTCGGCGGGATGTTCAGCTGTGCGACTCCACCCTAAACCCACAACCCAACGAGGAACAGGGAATAGGGAGGAAACACACACCTTAAATCTTTTTAATCTCAATTATATGCCGCCCTTATGCATATACCTGATTATAGCAGTCAGTCTCATGAGTTCTATCTTCTGGGTTCACGAACTTGATGTGCAAGGTGCGAAGGGTCTCTCGGGGGAAATCTATGGAGTATGTTTCGGTCGGTTGTCGTCTTCTAGAGTCTCTGCAATGTCCTTCGCTTCGGTGTTCATCTGAATACGAGGGGTCGGTCGACGTTGCGTGGTACCCTCACTTAGGTACCTTGGAAGGTCTGAGATAAGAGGAACTATTAACGGATCGCATTAGTTTTGTTTATTTGTGTTATGCTCAGGTTCGGAAGAACCTTTATTCGCTGATATGGCTATGGAGAAAGCTCTTTTTACACAGCACTAAGAATGTACACAGGGTTGCACGAAGTCAAACCATGATCAATAGAGTCTTCGATGTTGGCACACTCCAACTTGATATAAAGTGAAGATCGATAGAGTTATGTGCCGAACAGGCACACAAGTTCGAGGCGTCTCGGGTTTCATCCTACGTATCATTACCACGAATACTTGGACCGATAGAGTCGACGCGGAACTATAGAGAGTTCTAAGTGTTTCCGAATAGAGTATCTTTTCATGAACGGATTCTCACAAGGCATTTCTATAATCGCCTCACATATACTAGTCATATATATATTTAAGGTGGGGAGGACTGTTTACTGAGCGACCCCGCCCTAAATCCACAACCAAACGAGGAACAGGAGATGAGGCAGCATTTGCTCACTCTAGGTCTGTCCATCTTAAATATACATGGTCGTAACGTATATGTTTAGCCACTATAGTTTTACCTAATGAATTTTAAATTTTATAATAGTGCTGCGACTTTCGCCTTACTGGAAAGAATTTGCATTTGAATTAGTTGTAACAGCCCGTAATTTCAGGTATTTTTATAATATTGTTTTTGGGGGTGTTTTACGAGAGGACTCGGCGAGTTGGAGCCAGACTCGCCGAGTAGGACCACAGACTGGGTCGCGGGTTCGCGACTGGACTCGACGAGTCCATTATGGACTCGGCGAGTCTGCGCTGTTCAGCGAAAACCCTAGCCGTTTGGTTTTGGAACATAT
Organism: Lactuca saligna; assembly: GCF_052625555.1. Classification (NCBI taxonomy): domain Eukaryota; kingdom Viridiplantae; phylum Streptophyta; class Magnoliopsida; order Asterales; family Asteraceae; genus Lactuca; species Lactuca saligna. The sequence continues at coordinate 91,104,939 of NC_136421.1, forward strand.
ATAATGCACTTATAGGCCGTCATTGTCCGTCTTTAGTCGACTGAGAAGAACCCTAAACGGCTGTGGGCATCTAGAGCAAGATTGAAGGATATTAGGACCTTGAAGAAATTGTTGTGCAAGGAGGAGAAGAGTTTTGGCTAAAGGAACAGCAAGGGATTCGAGTTCTGAGGTTTGGGGACACAGAGAGTGCGTTATTCAGGTAATATTTCGGATCTTTTCTGTTATGTTGATGTGTGCATGGATTTAGGGTTTATGGAACCCATTTGGTGATTAGATGGATTATTACCTTGTTACCCAAACGACTATAACCCTGCATTAGGACCTTTAGAGGTCCAGAAGGTCCCATGCTTGTGTATTTCGGGACAATACTTATCTCAGGAAGCAGTTTGATCGACTGCATGGCATGGACTCGCCGAGTCCGATGAACAGACTCGGCGAGTAGCTTGGAGATTGACTGGAACTCGTCGAGCTATTCTTCAGACTCGGCGAGTGGAGTCGGGGTGGCCCCGCGATTCTTCCACGAGGATCTCGTCAAGCCAAGAGGGATACTCGACGAGTAGAAAGGGAACATCAAGGAAAGTTGGGGAAGACGTCTAGACTCGCCGAGTCGCCTTTGCACTCGCCGAGTCCGGTCAAGTTGACCGATTGACCATTGACCGTTGACCAGATTTGACCTACATGTAATTTCTTAGGGTTAGTTGTCTTGAAAGATAAAAGTATTAATAAGGGATATATGATATTATAGGGAGTCTGTAGCTCGGCGGATCGAGTGCGAGTGATTTCAGGAGTCGCTAGCTTTCATTACCCGCGAGGTGAGTCTTCTCACTATACTGTACCCGGAAGGGTTGACTGTGTGACCGGAAGGTCAGATATGATTTGTGTTATACATGCTATAAATGGTAAGGTATTTGCTATGTGTGTTATGTATGTTTATACGGGCCGGAAGGCAATATGTTATGTGACTGAAAGGTCGGATATGATATATGATATATGTGCTATATGTGTTAAGATTAATGTATTAATTGTTGTGTATGTTTATGGGCCGGAAGGCAATATGTTATGGGCCGGAAGGCAATATGTTATGGGCCGGAAGGCATTATGTTATGGGCCGGAAGGCAATATGTTATGGGACGGAAGGAGATTATCTCAAGGCCTGGAAAGGCGTATATGTGTAAGTAGTATACTGGGGAACTCACTAAGCATTTATGCTTACAGTTGTCATGTATGTGTTTCAGGTACTAGCAAGGACCGTGGGAAGGCGCCGGCATGACGCGTACACACTGTTGATGTTTTGAGATCTTGGGGATTTTATGATTGTATTTTGATATGAAATTTGGAATAATTATACTTGGTTGAAATAATTCACTTTATTTTAAATGAAAAATTTGTTTGAAAATTTGCGTTGTTACAATTGGTATCAGAGCCTTGGTTTAAGGGATTCGGGTGTACCTTCGGGTGTAACTGAACTCAAACCGAGGATTTGAGGAAAATCTTTTAAAAATAATAAAGGCATAAACTTTTATAAATGGTAAAGTGGTAAACAAGAAAGAAGCAGTGTGTACAATCAGCCAGCGCCCGAACGGTAAAGATACCCAGAATACCTTACAATGTTATGTTATGCAATGAATTATGAATTGTTATGCATGCTAGAAGACTAGGTATTCATGATAGGACTAGAGTGGCCTGATTTGTGATGCCTTAGTCTAGGGAGTTTGCCGATATGAGATATTTGGTAGCGTACAGGTAGATGGTGCATATCAAAGTAGAGTACTCACTATTCGGGGTTTGGGGAGGAAGATTTGGGACGAATACTGATACGGTGTGGTCGGTAGTATTGGGCCCGTACTACCGAAGACACCGGGTCGGTGGGAGACCCAAGTAAGAATCCCTGGATATCGGAGACTGAGTAGGGTTGCGTATCAAGTGCAATTGTACTTGATGGAGTCTCTGATAATTTTATGTTGTATTTCAGAGACATCATGGTTACCACACGCCACGGGGCGAGTTCGAGCGGTGTGAGCGACGAGGATATTCGTCAGATGATACAGGAGGAGGTAGCTGCAGCGAGCCGGGCTGAGATCCCGGAGATGTTTGGGTCTATTAAGACCACTCTGATGGAGACGTTCGAAGAGCGGTACGCCGCACTGACTGAGACTGCAGCCGCTGCCGCTACCGCAGCCGTAGCCGCTGCCAGGCCGTAAGGGGGCGATTCGTTGCTATTCCGGGAATTCAGCAACACAAAACCCCCTGAGTTCGATGGGACGCAGGATCCGATTGCTGCGATGAGGTGGATCGCCGACATTGAAGGGTGCTTCTACACTTGCTCATGCCCGGAGCACCTGAGGGTACGGTTCGCTTTGAACCAGCTCCGTCTGGGAGCGAAGGATTGGTGGAAGTTCGTGACGGCGAACTTCACTTTGGCGGAGATTACAGTGGTGACATGGGAGAAGTTTACTGACATGTTCAGGGACGAGTACGTTCCCCAGTGGAGAGGGAACGAATTATTCAGGAGTTCTTGACTCTTAAGCAGGGTACTGATTCCGTTGCGGTGGTCACACGGAAGTTTCACGAGAGGGCGATGTTCTGCCCCGAGCTGGTGTCTACGGAGCAGTCACGGATGAGCCGGTATTTAGGCGTTTTGAGGAGGGATATCGGGGAGTTTGTGTCAAACTCCACCTATCGTACTTTCACTGAGCTTCAGGCGAATGCCAGGAAGCGCGAGATCGAGTTGGAGACCCAGGCCAGGGAGGAGGCCGAGTCTCGGCATGTGGACCGGCGGCCGGCTCAGTCTCAGCCGACAGCCAAGCGGATCAAGTCCGCTGATTCGAGGATGGGAGGTCAGAAGGGCCGCACTTGCGGGAAGTGCGGAAAAAGTCATGAGGGGGCGTGCCGAGCTGGTGGTTGCTACAAGTGTGGCAAGGAAGGACACATTGCCAGAGATTGTCCTAAGGGGTTTATGGTTTGTTTTCATTGCAACCAGACAGGCCATCGGAAGGCCGAGTGCCCGCAGCTTCGTCAGGGATCTACACCTACTACCAGGACTACTGAGACTCGACCGGCGAAGCTCGAGGCCCCGAGGGCTCGCGGGAGAGCCTTTCAGCTGACTGCGGAAGAGGTCCGCGCTGCGCCCGATGTTGTGGCAGGTATGCTGTAATTCACGTATTTATTTAAAGTCGAGATGTTATGCTTATGTTAATATATGTGTAGGTACTTTTCTTGTGAACTCTATGCCTGCTCTAGTGTTATTTGATTCGGGTGCGAGTAGCTCCTTTGTATCTTTAGCTTTTAGTCAGCATATCAGTATTAGTCGTGAGCTGTTAAGTCGGCCTCTGAGTGTTTCTATAGCGGCCGAGAGGGTGGTTTGTGCCACGGAGGTTCTTCGGGGATGCGTACTAGAGATTTTCGGGGTTGAGTTTCCGATTGACCTAGTTCCTATTACGATGGGTGATGTCTGTTTCATCGTGGGCATGGACTAGTTGAGCCGATTCAGCGCTGTCATCGACTGTGAGCGCCAGCTGGTGACTATACGAGACCCTAGTGGGGGAGTTCTTACGGTGTACGGCGAGGGTACCCGTTCAGGATCAGCTTTTTGTTCGGCCGCTAGGGCGAGGCAATGTCTACAGCAGGGATGTAAGGGTTTTGTGGCGTATGTGATGGATACGCGGGAGGCTTCCGAGAGACCGAGGTCAGTGGAGGAGGTTCCAGTGGTGCGCGAGTTTCCAGATGTTTTTCCCGAGGAGCTGCCGGGAGTACCTCCTTAGAGGCAAGTAGAGTTTGGTATCGATCTGATTCCGGGGGCTGCGCCTATTGCGAAGGTGCCTTATCGTCTAGCACCTCCAGAGATGCAAGAGTTGTCCTCGCAACTCCAGGAGTTGCTGGGGAAGGGATTTATTCGGCCGAGCAGCTCGCCGTGGGGAGCACCGATTCTGTTCGTCAAGAAGAAGGATGGTTCACACCGGATGTGCATTGACTACCGGGAGTTGAACAAGGTGACAGTCAAGAACCGCAATCCGTTACCGAGGATCGATGATTTATTCGATCAGTTGCAAGGGGCATCTTGGTTTTGCAAGATCGATCTGAGATCAGGGTACCATCATGTAAGAGTGCGGGATGAGGACGTCCAAAAGACAGCATTTAGGACGCGATATGGGCATTATGAGTTCGTGGTGATGCCTTTCGGGCTCACCAATGCCCCGACAGCGTTCATGGACCTCATGAACAGGGTATGCAGGCCGATGCTGGATCGGTCTGTGATTGTATTTATCGACGACATCCTGGTGTATTCGTGATCTAGAGAGCAGCATGAGGGACATTTGAAGGAGGTCCTTGGGGTACTGAGGTCGGAGAAGCTATATGCAAAATTCTCCAAATGTGATTTCTGGTTGCGGGAGGTCCAATTTCTTGGACATGTTGTTAATTAGGCAGGGATATTGGTCGATCCGGCCAAGGTCGCGGCAGTGATGAGTTGGGAGGTACCGAAGTCACCTTCCGAGATCAGGAGTTTCCTTGGGTTGGCGGGGTACTATCGGAGGTTTATTAGAGACTTCTCCAAGATCGCAGTACCGCTCACCAGACTGACCCGGAAGGGTGTTGCATTCTCATGGGGACCCGAGCAACAGACTTCTTTCGAGACACTTCGCCAGAGATTGTGCGAAGCCCCGGTATTAGCTCTCCCGGAAGGGATGGAATATTTTGTCGTATATTGCGATGCATCGATTTCAGGACTGGGTGCAGTGTTGATGCAGAGAGGTCATGTGATAGCTTATGCATCGAGGCAGCTAAAGCCTCACGAGGCGAGATATCCCACACATGACTTAGAGTTGGGGGCAGTAGTGTTCGCTCTCAAGATTTGGCGTCACTATCTGTATGGGGTTCGATGTACGATATACACGGACCATAAGAGTTTGAAGTATTTGATGGATCAACCCAACCTAAATATGCGTCAGAGGAGATGGTTGGATGTGGTCAAGGATTATGACTGCGAAATCCTATACCACCCGGGCAAGGCTAATGTGGTAGCCGATGCATTGAGCCGCAGGGCGGAGAGCACTCCATTGCGAGATGTATGTTTGAGACTGATGGTGATGACTCCGGTATTGGATGCTATTCGTGGGGCACAGGCCGAGGCTGTGAGATCCGAGATGCAGAGGAAAGAATGGGTCGTTGGGTTAATTTCAGAGTTCGTTAAGGATGGACGAGGACTTCTGACGTTTCAGGGTCGGATTTGGGTACCGTTCGTGGTCGGTACGCGTGTTACTTTGATGGAGGAGGCTCACAGATCGAAATTCTCGATCCATCCCAGTGCTACGAAGATGTATTTGGACTTGAGGAAGGAATACTGGTGGCCCTGTATGAAGAGAGACGTCGCCTGGTTCGTTGAGAGGTGTTTGACCTGCCGTAGAGTTAAGGCCGAGCACCAGAGACCGCATGGTAAGTTGCAGCCTTTGGAGATTCCTGAGTGGAAGTGGGAACAGATTACTATGGATTTCATCACCAAATTGCCGAGAACTGCCAGAGGAGTCGATGCAATTTGGGTGATTGTGGATAGATTGACGAAGAGTGCACACTTTCTTGCTATCAGCGTGAGTTCATCAGTGGAGAAGTTGGCGGAGTTATATGTGAGGGAGGTGGTATCTCGGCATGGAGTGCCATGAGGAGCTGGGTACTAAACTACATTTTAGTACCGCATACCATCCCCAGATAGACGGTCAGAGCGAGCGGACGATTCAGACACTGGAGGACATGCTTCGAGCGTGTGTGTTAGACTTCGGGGGTAGCTGGGATACGCATTTACCTTTGGCAGAGTTTTCCTACAACAACAGCCATCATTCGAGCATTGGTATGCCACCTTTTGTGTTGTTGTATGGTAGGAGGTGTCGGACCCCCATTTGCTCGGGAGAGGTGGGACAGAGAGTGATGGGCAGTACTGAGATCTTACTCCAGACGACAAAGCAGATTCAACAGGTTAGATAGAGGTTATTGACCGCCCAGAGCCGACAGAAGAGTTATGCGGACACACGACGGTCTGAGCTTGAATTTCAGGTTGGCGACTTCATCCTCTTGAAGGTTTCTCCTTGGAAAGGAGTGATCCGGTTCAGGAAGAGGGGCAAGTTGGGGCCCCGGTTCATAGGTCTATTTCGTGTGATTGCAAGGGTAGGCCGGGTAGCTTATCGGTTGGAGTTGCCAGCAGAGTTGGGACAGATCCACAATACCTTTCACGTATCGCAGTTGAGGAAGTGTATAGCCGATGAATCGGCAGTGGTTCCACTAGAGGATATTCAGGTGGATGCGAGCCTGAATTACGCCGAGATACCAGTAGCTATCAGGGATCGGAAGATCAAGGTTCTGAGGAACAAGGAGGTACCTCTGGTGTTGGTTCAGTGGCAACACCGGAAAGGATCAGAGATGACTTGGGAGCCGGAGCGTGAGATGCGGGAGCAACATCCGGAGTTATTTGCAGAGTGAGACTTCGAGGGCGAAGTCTAGTCCTAGTGGGGGAGAGTTGTAACAGCCCAGAATTTTAGGTATTTTTATAATATTGTTTTTGGGGGTGTTTTAGGAGGGGACTCGGCGAGTTGGAGCCAGACTCGCCGAGTAGGACCACAGACTGGGTCGCGGGTTCGCGACTGGACTCGACGAGTCCATTATGGACTCGACGAGTCTGCGCTGTTCAGCGGAAACCCTAGCCGTTTGGTTTTGGAACGTATATAATGCACTTATAGGCCGTCATTGTCCGTCTTTAGTCGACTGAGAAGAACCCTAAACGGCTGTGGGCATCTAGAGCAAGATTGAAGGATATTAGGACCTTGAAGAAATTGTTGTGCAAGGAGGAGAAGAGTTTTGGCTAAAAGAACAGCAAGGGATTCGAGTTCTGAGGTTTGGGGACACAGAGAGTGCGTTATTCAGGTAATATTTCGAATCTTTTCTGTTATGTTGATGTGTGCATGGATTTAGGGTTTATGGAGCCCATTTGGTGATTAGATGGATTATTACCTTGTTACCCAAACGACTATAACCCTGTATTAGGACCTTTAGAGGTCCAGAAGGTCCCATGCTTGTGTATTTCGGGACAATACTTATCTCAGGAAGCAGTTTGATCGACTGCATGGCATGGACTCGCCGAGTCCGATGAACAGACTCGACGAGTAGCTTGGAGATTGACTGGAACTCGTCGAGCTGTTCTTTAGACTCGGCGAGTGGAGTCGGGGTGGCCCCACGATTCTTCCACGAGGATCTCATCGAGCCAAGAGGGATACTCGACGAGTAGAAAGGGAACATCAGGGAAAGTTGGGGAAGACGTCTAGACTCGCCGAGTCGCCTTTGCACTCGCCGAGTCCGGTCAAGTTGACCGATTGACCGTTGACCGTTGACCAGAGTTGACCTACATGTGATTTCTTAGGGTTAGTTGTCTTGAAAGATAAAAGTATTAATAAGGGATATATGATATTATAGGGAGTCTGTAGCTCGGCGGATCGAGTGCGAGTGATTTCAGGAGTCGCTAGCTTTCATTACCCGCGAGGTGAGTCTTCTCACTATACTGTACCCGGAAGGGTTGACTGTGTGACCGGAAGGTCAGATATGATTTGTGTTATACGTGCTATAAATGGTAAGGTATTTGCTATGTGTGTTATGTATGTTTATACGGGCCGGAAGGCAATATGTTATGTGACTGAAAGGTCGGATATGATATATGATATATGTGCTATATGTGTTAAGATTAATGTATTAATTGTTGTGTATGTTTATGGGCCGGAAGGCAATATGTTATGGGCCGGAAGGCAATATGTTATGGGCCGGAAGGCAATATGTTATGGGCCGGAAGGCATTATGTTATGGGCCGGAAGGCAATATGTTATGGGCCGGAAGGCGATTATCTCAAGGCCTGGAAAGGCGTATATGCGTAAGTAGTATACTGGGGAACTCACTAAGCATTTATGCTTACTGTTGTCATGTATGTGTTTCAGGTACTAGCGAGGACCGTGGGAAGGCGTCGGCATGACGCGTACACACTGTTGATGTTTTGAGATCTTGGGGATTTTATGATTGTATTTTGATATGAAATTTGGAATAATTATACTTGGTTGAAATAATTCACTTTATTTTAAATGAAAAATTTGTTTGAAAATTTGCGTTGTTACAATTGGTATCAGAGCCTTGGTTTGAGGGATTCGGGTGTACCTTCGGGTGTAGCTAAACTCAAACCGAGGATTTGAGGAAAATCTTTTAAAAATAATAAAGGCATAAACTTTTATAAATGGTAAAGTGGTAAACAAGAAAGAAGCAGTGTGTACAATTAGCCAGCGCCCGAACGGTAAAGATCCCCAGAATACCTTACAATGTTATGTTATGCAATGAATTATGAATTGTTATGCATGCTAGAAGACTAGGTATTCATGATAGGACTAGAGTGGCCTGATTTATGATGCCTTAGTCTAGGGAGTTTGCCGATATGAGATATTTGGTAGCATACAGGTAGATGGTGCATATCAAAGTAGAGTACTCACTATTCGGGGTTTGGGGAGGAAGATTTGGGACGAATACTGATACGGTGTGGTCGGTAGTATTGGGCCCGTACTACCGAAGACACCGGGTCGGTGGGAGACCCAAGTAAGAATCCCTGGATATCGGAGACTGAGTAGGGTTGCGTATCAAGTGCAATTGTACTTGATGGAGTCTCTGATAATTTTATGTTGTATTTCAGAGACATCATGGATACCACACGCCACGGGGCGAGTTCGAGCGGTGTGAGCGACGAGGATATTCGTCAGATGATACAGGAGGAGGTAGCTGCAGCGATCCGGGCTGAGATCCCGGAGATGTTTGGGTCTATTAAGACCACTCTGATGGAGACGTTCGAAGAGCGGTGCGCCGCACTGACTGAGACTGCAGCCGCTGCCGCTACCACAGCCGTAGCCGCTGCCATGCCGCAAGGGGGCGATTCGTTGGTATTCCGGGAATTCAGCAACACGAAACCCCCTGAGTTCGATGGGACGCAGGATCCGATTGCTGCGATGAGGTGGATCGCCGACATTGAAGGGTGCTTCTACACTTGCTCATGCCCGGAGCACCTGAGGGTACGGTTCGCTTTGAACCGCTCCATCTGGGAGCGAAGGATTGGTGGAAGTTCGTGACGGCGAACTTCACTTTGGCGGAGATTACAGCGGTGACATGGGAGAAGTTTACTGACATGTTCAGGGACGAGTACGTTCCCCCAGTGGAGAGGGAACGATTGATTCAGGAGTTCTTGACTCTTAAGCAGGGTACTGATTCCGTTGCGGTGGTCACACGGAAGTTTCACAAGAGGGCGATGTTCTGCCCCGAGCTGGTGTCTACGGAGCAGTCACGGATGCCCTTCGAATACGTGATACTACTCTAGGACCACATCCCAACGAGGAAAAGCAAATAGAGCGAAACCACACATTCTTAGCCTATGGGATCCTTATTATATATAACCTTAGAAGTACACCCTCTGTAGTTGTAGGTATATCAATAAGGATCTTTTAGTTCTCATACCAGGTTATCTATGTATTCTAAATACCCCTATGGTATTTTAATTCTTGTTTGGTTGTCGTCTTTGAATTATGATTCTGGTTTTAGTGTGAATCTTTTAGCGTTCTAAAATACTCCTATAGTATTTTAACTTTATGTTTGGCTCTAGCAAATCCTAGTTGGTAAGTTTCAGACCTGTTGCACACCACAATCACTCCCGAGCACACGTTCATTGCATCTCAAATAAAGGTAGTTGATCAGGTTACATTTATTCCAGTGTACGATTATATAACTGCCCATATTTGTCTGTAGTGCTCAACATCCTAAGACTTTTATTCTTGTTCTTCTTGTGATACTTGTGTTTGAGTGCTTAGATTCCGGATGTTATTATACTTTGGTCAAATATGGTTATATTTTAAAGTATAATTCTTGGTCACAGTGTTTTATCCCTTTTGTATTTATAGGGTGTATATCTTTTATGAATTGATATACTTAGCTCACTATAAACAATGCTCTGATACGAATCTGTCACACCCTAAAACCGGAACGGCGGAAACGTTCTGGGGTGGATGACGTCATGTCAAGTATCACAACACATGCATTATAGTAATAAAAGTACAACAAAACATTGCATTAATAGTAATAGTTTTACAAGGTTACATTGCAACAACTTAAAGTAATACAAGTAATAGAATAAATACAGCATTGTACAAAGCTATCTTCATCAACAGCTCCGGGGATGTACCTGTCTAATGCTAACCTGAGAATACAAGTTATTTGAAAAGCGAGTATTAGCATTTTTACAAATGCTGGTGAGTTCATAAGTATTTAGTGTCATTTAGTCAAATAACTTTATAAAGTAGTAGTTTAAGTGTTTTCAGTGTCTTAGTGTTCTTTCCAGAAAATCCTATATTTTCTTTAACGAAAGCAACCTTCTACCAAGACTGGTCAGTGTAATGTGGTAAAAAGAAGTTTCTCTTAATTGCTATTATTATCAAAATACTAAATTTGATTATTAAAGAAAGCAAGAGGCATCAGGGAATAACATATGCCTCAGCAGTGAGGACTGCTGGCTAAGGCAAAAGAATCATAGACTCCAGGGGAGTATCGAACTAACGTCACGCCTGGTTCAGTCTCACAAATAGAGACACAGATCCCAAAAGGTACCAAATGAAAGGTACATCTGGTAAGGTCTAAAACAGTGAACGCAGATCGAAGACGATACCAAATGAAAGGTACATCTTGCAAGGTCATAATAGTGAAGACAGACCGCAGACGATACCAAATGAAAGGTACATCTCGCAAGGTCAAAACAGTGAAGACAGACCGCAGACGATACCAAATGAAAGGTACATCTCGCAAGGTCAAAACAGTGAAGACAGACCGCAGACGATACCAAATGAAAGGTACATCTCGTAAGGTCAAAACAGTGAAGACAGACCGCAGATGATACCAAATGAAGGGTATATCTCGCAAGGTCAAAACAGAGACTACAGACTGCAGACAGTATCACATGAAAGACACATCGAGCAAGGTCAAATAGTGTGACTCTGAAAAAGGTGACATCAGCATACAGTGTAAATTGCTGACGAAATACCGTTACCTTAAAACCATGAATTATAAGGCAACCCAGGATACTCGTAACCATACTGACTAGAGTTCTAGACGCCCTACAAGCATCTAAATAATGTGACATTTGTCACCCCTTGGCTTGGTAGGCCGTGGACTGTAGCTAGCAGTCAGGGTGCGGGGTTGTCAATCCCGTATAGGCCTATACACACAATGTCCGCTCTCCCTACAGGAGACTCTGGTTACCAACAAGACGACGGAGAAGGCCGCGTCCCGAAGATGCATCCCAAATAGAGGATAATGTGTTACTAGGATGGAGTGGGTTTCTAATGTAAGTGTAGACTAGAGGTATAGACTCTTCACTGAATTGACTGAAGAAAACTCGTATGTCTATGCTCGTGTACATAATATATAACTAATGAATCGAACGACCTTCAGATGGACATCTGATCCCACCAGACCACATCTCAACGAAGAAAAGGAAATAGGAATGACAGGCCTTCCTAAGTCCTTCAATCATTATTTATATGCATCTATACAAGCATAAACATACATCTAACTAAGCTTGAGTGTGTATCAAGTGGTATCATACGGTGAAGTATAAGTGTACAGTGGAACATCCGAGTTGTGAAGTATAAGTGTACAGTGGAACATCCGAGTTATGATGTATAAGTGTATAGAGGAACATCCGAGTTGTGAAGTATAAGTGTACAGTGTGGGATAATTGAATCGTGAAGTATAAGTGTACCAAGTATAAGTGTATCACGAAGCAGAGACGACAATAAGTGAAGTAAGAACGTTTATCAAGTATAAGTGGAGTAAAGTCGTTATCCAGTATAAGTGAAGAAGAATCGTATTACTAAGTAAGAGCGTGAATAAGTATAAGCCTCATGAGGTATACGCGACTACAAGTATAAGTGAAAGCGTTACCGAGTCGGAGTATAAAATAAGTATAAGCGAAGCAGCAGTATTTAACAAGTAAAAGTATACGTCTAAAAGGGAAATCTTTAATGAAAAGCCTTTATGTACAGAGAAAATCACAAATTGTATTCTTTTGTAAAATATGTTTAAAAACCTTAGAGGATCTTTCATAAACCAATTTAGAATGAATTTGGATAAATCACTATAAGTAAAAGTTATGAAATAAGTAAAAATCATTATAGTGTCCCACTCGGTAAAACAATGTAAAGTGGTAAAATGTTGTGCATGCGGGTTATCAATCACATGTGATTGACCTGATAACTGGCATTTTAAACTTTTATTCCCCCCCCCCCCGCCCTATAAAACATTTAAAAACATTTAAAAGGTTCATTCAGGGGTATGAACTCACTTAGTGTAAGTAGGTCCGACGAGAGTGCTGTTTGGGTGTTCGGTGCCACGTAAGGACTCGAACACACTCAATGACCTATTTAACATATGATAACATATGTTCACATACAATTAGTATATTTAATGCTAATTATACAAATATACGTGCTCAAAGGAGCTGAAAACACTTTTGGTTAAGTGTTTGGGGTCCCGGGTAGCGTCTAAGGGTGCTAAGGGTCTCCTATCAGTTGTGAAACTTTGTTAAACTCAAATATCAAGTGTGTGAATGGGTTTAAAGCATTAACATGGACCATTTTGGAGTTTACGGCCTAACTCAAGGGTGTTTACGGCCGTATCTCCCAAGGTCATATTCTTGGGTGTTTAATGCTTCAAGCTTGCTCATGGGATTTTTCTAAGGACTTTTCATAAAAGGTATGAGTGGGTTTGATGCCTCTAAGGGCTTGATCTATGAGTTTACGGCCAAGGAACCACTCCTAAAGGAGTTTACGGCCGTAAACTCTAATCCTTAGAGTTTTGGGAAGTTTAAAGCCCCTAATGCCTTTCTAGTGATTTCTAATGAAGTGTGATGCTATTTTGGAGGGTTAAAACTATCATTTGGATGTGTTTTGGGGAGTTTACGGCCTAGATAAATACTTGGGCTGTAAACTCCTTTTTACCCCTCCATTTCATGTGTTTAAGTCCTTAAATCCATCCTAGTATTTTATAGTAAATGTCTAAGGCCATTTAGGGAAGGAAAACCACACTTTGGGCATGATTTGGGGTGTTTACGGCCTAAGCATGTGCTTGGGCTGTAAACTCCTTTTTATCCTTCATTTTGATGTGTTTAATTGATCCAAACCCCAAATCCTAAGTCCCTAAATTATGTATGAAGTCTAAGGGTGGTTTGGGAGTGTTTTTAGGACATTTAAACAAGGTTTAGACGTGTTTACGGCCAAAGCATGTGCTTAGGCCGTAAACTCTCTTTTATGCCACAAAATGATTGTTTTAAATGTGCAAACACTCCTAGGCTAATTCTTCTATTTATTTCGAAGCCATTAGAGACAAGTTTGGGTCATTTTAACCTTGTTTTGGGTGTTTACGGCCTAAGGAGATGCTTAGGCCGTAATCTCCTTTTCCATTGCTTCTAAGTCCGATTTTTGGGCTATAAACACACATCAATATGTTTAGAATAACCTAGGGTAAGCGGACTTACAATTTGGAAGCGTTTGGTTGCGGATTCGGGGCTAAAACGAGTCTAGAGAGAGAGTATAGAGAGAGAGTGTAAAAAGTCTCCAATGGACTCCACTCACCCTTACATAGGGTTTTGAGTCGGGACACAGTGGAATTCTACCCGATACTGCCGTTAAACGGGGCTTTTGGTCGCACCCGATTTAGTGGTCGTAATAATAAAACTTAATATTCCCAATTAAATGGAAATATGTGTTATTTGTTTTATTTCCTTTCATTACGAATTAACGGCATGCTTATTGCAACCAAATGGAATTTTTACTAAATTGATGCCCTCTAAGTAACAAAACTTTTATACAGTGGAATATTCCGTTAATGGTAACGGAGAAATGTAACAGGGCAACTTGGGTTGTCACAGAAAAAGAGATTTCTTGGTACAAACCACAAAGATGGATTTCGTTAATTCCATTGTGAAAATCTTGAACATTTAATTGTTCACCGTTAATTCAATTAAGTGTTATTGATTTTGGTTTTCACTCAGTTCATGGTGGACGAAGCTAAGATCATTAACACAGATGTTGTGTAACCATAAACCTCAGTCGTATTACTAAGAGTCTCAAGGGTTAGATTCATAAGAGCAAAGGCAGTGGAGAAGTGTGAAGTTGGTTCCAAAGAAGTGAATGTACCTCTACTATGGAAAAGGGACCAAGCAGATATCTCTTAACTCAAGGCGAGAAGAGTAAGGTAGCTCATGACTAATGTCAATTTAACAGCCTGATTGGGAAGAAACGATTGGTAGAATCGGTTAAGGCTTCACATCAAGTCTGTTAAGGCTTAGGATAACATGCAACATCATGCTTCTAGGGACACTTAGCTAATACATAGATAAAGAGGTTTATACCTGCCCCATCACATGAATTCATATATGATACGAATGCATGCCTCCATGATCTTCTTAAGATATTTTTGTTGTTTTTGAGATTTGTGAAAATAAAATAAATAAAAATAAACACAAATAGAACATTTTTGTATTTTGAGATTTTCTGAAAAAGAATTAAAAATAGAAAAGATTGAAAAACGAAATAAAGATAAGAAATAATATACATAAAGTACAAAAGGATATTGGAAGATCCGAACCACGAATGAACAATCGATTGCGAATTATTACGAGCGTTCGCACCGATTCGCAGTGTTAATGTAGACTGTGAATGAAAAATGGACTACAAACTATTGCGAATGTTCACACTTATTCGTAGTATAATCATTATGTATATGAAAGTGGTTTTTGGAACATATTCAACTTCTATCATTCCTAGGCCCTGAAGAATTATATTGAAGGTGGTTTCAGATAAGACTTTTATGAATATGTTAGCTAACTGATCAGAGGATCTTACGAAGTGTATTTCGACATTTCTATCTTCCACGTGATCCTTGATGAAGTGATACCTCGGTGCTATATGTTTAGTCTTTGAGTGTTGCATTGGGTTGTGACAAATATGAATGGCACTTTCGGTGTCACAATATAGTGGGATTCATTTCATGCTTAATCCATAATCACAAAGTTGGCTTTGAATCCAAATGACTTGGGATGTATATGAGGTAGAAGCTATATAGTCAGCTTCAGCTGTTGATAAGGATACACACGTTTGCTTATTGGATTGCCAACTGACAAGTTTTTCATCGAGAAATTAACATCCTCTAGCTGTGCTCTTTCTATCTAATCCACATCCCCCAAGGTCAGCATCTGAAAATGCTTATACGAAGAAGCCTGAGTTCGCAGGATACCAAATGCCAAGAGATGAGGTTCGTTTCAAATATTTGAAGATATTCTTGACGGCCATCATGTGAGGTTTGCGAGGATTTGCTTGGAACCTAGCACAATAACAAACAAAAAACATAATGTCTGGTCTACTAGCAGTTAGATACATTAATGATCTTATCATCTGATGATAAAGGGTCATATCAACGGCTGGTTTTTCCGGAGATGGTGTTAGTTTCATTCTGAATGCCATTGGAACCTTCTATTTAAAGTCCCCCCACCATGCCAAACTTAGTGATCAAATTCTTTGTATATGCTTCCTGATTAATGAAAATTCCCTCCGATCCCTGTCTTTTGTTTAATCCAAGGAAAAAGTTAAATGGACCTATGGAGCTCATCTCAAATTTAGTTTCCATCAACTTTCGGAATTCAGCTATTAGACGGGGATTAGTAGACCCAAAAATGATGTCATCAACATAAATTTGGACGATCGTTAAGTGGTCACCCTATTTCTTGCAAAATAAGGTTGGATCAACGAAACCTTGTTTAAATTTTGACATTTTAAGGAAACAATTGAGAGTTTCATACCAGGCTCTTGGAGCTTGCTTTATACTGTATAGTGCCTTGTCTAAGATGTAGCAGTGATTAGCATACTTCTCGTTTATGAACCCAGGTGGTTTTTCCACGTATATAATTTCTTCTAATTCTCCGTTCAAGAATTCGCATTTAACATCCATCGGAAACACCTCGAAGTTCTTGTGCGTAGTCGATACCTTATTCCTGACAATATCTATTGGCCACAAGTCTTGCCTTATTTCTTATAACATTCCCTTCTTTATCCATTTTGTTGCAAAATACCCATTTTAAACCTATAACTGATGCATCTGGTGGTCTCGGAATTAGCCTCCAAACTTCGTTTCGTTCAAACTGGTTGAGTTCGTCTTGCATCTCTTGCACCCAATCAAAATAATCGAGAGAAACATTAACTGTTTTAGGTTCTACTTTGGAAACGAAAGAGTTAAACGTACAAAATTCCACTTTAGATAATAATGAGTTTGTTTCACTTTTTGTTGAGATCTTGTAACAACTCCTGCAAAAGATTCACCAATTACTTGAGTTCTTGGGTGAACTCTAGTCCATTTGGTTAGTGGATGATAGTTTGGATCATAAGAGGGATCCAGTTCAACATTTACTTCTTCGAATTCTTATTGAGTGTCCGAATCATCATTTGCATCTTTATTCTCCCCCTCAAATGACGAGAGGTCCTCTTCTTCAGGAGGTTCGTGAGTCATTGTGGGAGGTGAGTCATCTTTATCAGAGGGTGGTTCAAAATAAAAAGACGAAGTAAAATCCTCCCCCTGTGATGGAATGTTCATTTCTTGTGGGGTAACTTGCTCCCTCATGGACTTGCACTGGTGTCAGAATTCTCCCGATGGGATATAGTGTTCGTGGTTTGCAGGATGTTCGCACTAGGTGGTTGCTGTTGTAAATCCTTCGCTACATCGTCTATGATTTTCTTCAATTCATCCTCTTTGTTTTCAGATGATTTTGATTCATATGAAATGGCCTTCTCTGGCTCATCAAAAAGTAACATGAATCCCTCATACAAATTGGCTAAAGGAATCGTGGCTGGACTTGGATTAGGAAAGATTTCCTTCGATTGCTTCTCATTCGACTGAATCCTCTTTAAGTAATTGTCGTCAAACATGACATAATAGGTTTCTTCTATCTTTTGGATCATTTTTTAAGAACCCTATATGCCTTAAAGGTCAGTGAATAGCTCAAAAATCTACCCTCATCAACTTTCGCATCGAATTTGTTTCGTTGTTCCTTGGAATTGAAGATGAAACACCTGGAACCAAATACATGGAAAAACTTAACGTTAGGTTTGCGATTATATTTGATTTCATAAGGAGTAATTGAAAATCTCTTATTTAGGATGGATTTGTTTTGGGTAAAGCATGCAGTTGCGATGGCATCTGCCCAAAAGTATAGAGGTAGACATGCGAACAATAGCATGGTCCTTGCAGCTTTGCACAAGGAATGGTTTCGTCTTTCAACTACACCGTTCTGTTGTGGAGTGTAGGGAGCAGAAAAGTTGTGTCAGATTCCGTTTTCAGCAAGAAATTCTTCAAACACTTGGTTTTTGAATTCAAACTCATTGTCGCTGCGAACATTGTGAACCAACTTTCACAGTTTAATCTCAATTTTCTTTTTGAAGTCCTTAAGTTTTGGTGTGGCTTCGGATTTATGTTTATGAAAGTAAACCCAAGTGAAACGTGAAAATTCCTCACGTATTACAAGAATATACTTACTACCACTGACACTTTCAATTGTAGAAGGTCCATAAAGGTCTATATGTATAAGTTCTAGAGGTTCGATGACTTTTGTGTTTACTAACGTAGGATGACTTCTTTTACTCTGCTTCCCCATTTGACAAATTGCACAGAAATGATCCTTTTCAAATTTTAAGAGAGGAAGCCCTCACACGTGATCACCAAGAACAAGCTTGTTGATGTCTTTGGAGTTAAGGTGCGAGAGTCTTTTATGTCATAGCCAACTTTTGTTTGAGTGAGCTTTTGTAAGCAACCAAATGGCAGGCTTCCTTGTATCGGATTCAGATTCAAAGGATACATTTCACCTTTTCTCTGTGACTTTAAGAGAACTACTTCCGTCTTCTTTTCTATAATCTCAGATCCTTCATCGTCAAATGAGACTTTCAAGCCCATCCCAACAACCAGCTGCAAAACACTTATGAGGCTGTGTTGCAAGCCTTCTACATATGCCACGTTACGAATCAAAAAATCTCCATTCGTTTTCATCCCATAACCTTTAGTCCTTCCAAAATAGTTGTTTCCATATTTCACATTTCCACCATCTTTAAGAGCACGAAATTCTCGCAATTCCTACTTCCTTCCAGTCATGTGATGCGAGCAACCACTATCGATGTACCATTTCAAGTTAAGTTACTCTTCACAAATTACATGCGAAAATCAAGCAGATTTAGGAATCCAAAGTTGCTTGGGGTCCTTGTGAGCCTTTTACAGAAAGAGGAAAAGTAATTACAAGATCAACCATATAAGTATGTTTAATTAATGTGGTTTCATCTTTCTTTATTATAGTGAAAACTTTTATTTTATCTTTTACATTCGTTCTTTTGGAAAAGATTGTTCTTACTTATTTAGGGTTTGACTCTTTATGAACCCTTTCTCAGCTTTCCTTGATTTAGTTGTCGTTTTCTTGATTGGAACATCAGAATCCAAAACTAACTTTCTTTTTCCTTTGTCATCCTTGGATGAGACGTTTTGTGGGTAGAGGATGATGAGGTTTTCGTTTCTCCATAGGGTTCTTTGGAAAAGAAGATTTTTGAACAAAGTACCTTTTGGATTTTTGTGGAGTGCAAGAGTAATAGTGCGAACATTGACTGGGGTTTGCATGACAATGAGCTTTCACATTTTGATTGAAAGACTTTTTATTGCGAACATAGTTGGGATTTTGGGATTGCAAAAATTCTTCCTTTCATTGAGATTTCTTTAATATCTCAAATTTCTTTGCTGATTTTGATCTGCAAGTTGCTCTGAGGATTTGTGAATGTTCGCCTTAGGTTTCACTTTTCTTGCATGGGATTTGTTCATCGTTGACTTAGGTTCGCTTTGAACATCCTTAGTTCTACTTGGACTTCCTTTTTCAAGACTAGAACAATTGTTCAGTGGTTCTTCCACATATCTTCCTTTCACCTTCTAGGAGGTCATTTATGATAGACCCTTCGTTTCATCTGCATTGTCTGTTGGAGTTGATCAAAAGTACTCATCGCAACCATCTTTGTTGTCATCGCTGATCATGGACGTTAATTCAACAGTTTGATTTTTGTCCACTCCGTTAGTTTGAAAGACTTGATTAGGTATAGTCTGGATTTTAGGAAAAAACTTTACTTTGGCTTTTAAATTTTTTTTGTTTATTTTGATAAATGTAAGAGAACTCGACTGAATTTTCAGAAATTTAAGCTTTCGCATGTTAAGTTTCAGTTTTAACAAACTCTGAGCAATCTACCTCATCCTCTATAGAGATTTTGCTCATATCACTGTCCTCATCAAATTCAGATGTGCTTTAAACATTTATTTTGTTTTCTGAACTTAATTTGGCACTCAATGAATCGAATTTCTATATAGTATCAGATTTGATTTGCTTTTTGTCTTTTTTGTCCAAAATCTGTTTTAACATATCTTTATGGTCTTTAGACTTAATGTATGATTCAATTCTTTCCAGTACAACTCTATAAGCATCAGATATTTCATTAGCCGAGACGATGAATTCGCGTTTATAACAATCAATGTCAATTTTTCTTTCTTTAATTGAAGAAATGGTAAAATCAACTTGTGAGTTTTCTTACCAATCTCACAATCAAGGTGCAACTGAGTAATGTTAAAATAAATCCTTTTAGCAAGTAAACAAAAAATGTTATGTTGTTTTAAATGCATCAAATTGTCTCGTTGCAAGTAAATTAATTGACCCTAGACTTACACAAATTCAACTCGATCTTCTCTAACTACATTCGCCACTCATTGCTTTTCGATGAAACCCTGCTAATTCGATCAATTAGGTTAGAGTTTGTCAAATGAGTTCTTTTTAAACTATCAATAATGCTTGAAAAAAATGAATTTTAGGTCTTTTAATTGAGTCTCGTATCCAAATACAGGTATATTGAGATTTTCAAGAATTATTTACCTTGTTAATCAGTTGTTCCCACTCATTGATTTGTTCAGGAACTGGCCATGTTGCAAAACAATTGTCCTCTCCTCTTTCACTCTCATTGGCACTCCCCTGCATCTGTGGCCTTTCATTTGTTACCATCAAGTATCTTCCTCCAAATTGCAAACTCACCTCTTTCACAACAAATGCCCTGCCATGTGTGGGCCTGCAAACCTCGTCATATTCACAGTCGGTTAACCAGATCTCAACTCCTCCAAATTCATTTTCTGCTACATTTTCCTGCACAATCAAAGAAAACATAGATTTATCACCATTCTTCTTCTTCTTCTTGATTTCTTCTAACTTTCTCATGTGGTAAGCCTCATCATCTTCTCCTTCCTTCTTCTCGTTTAACATTCTTAGCATGCAATCCTTTGCCAAATGATTTTTGCTATGACAATAGTGATGGGTTTTGAGCATACTAACACTTCCTAAGTGTACATGCAACCCTAATAACCTTGGATCTATGTTTGTCTAATTTGTCATGCAAAGTTGATTTCCAAGGTTATATTCCTATCTAGCATACATGGGGAACAATTTAACCATAAAGTATAGATAGAATAACTTACCTTGTTGTTGCTTGTGTTTCTTGAAACCTTGTGAGCCTAGCACCTCAAGTGGTGATGCCTCAAATGCTTCACACAACACCAAATGCTCTTGGAAGAACTTATGAGAGTATACTCACTTCTTCAAATCGGCCAAGCCCTCTTTCTCACTTAGTGTAACCGATTTGGTGGAGATCATATTCTTTATATAGTGTTGACACATCTAGGGTTAAACCCTAATGTGTCATGACTCTTTATTTCCATGACCCATGGGTTTGTAACTCCCATGGAGCATCCATGGAGCATCCTATGGGTGGAACCCAACTTGATGATCCATGGAGCCTTTTAGCCCACTATACAAGATATGGATGATTTACTTAATCAACCCATATATTTAATTAGTTATCTTTTGATCACTTAATTAATTCTAAATTAATTCTTGATCAAACTAATCAAATAATATTATTAATATATTAGAACTTATAATATATTAATAATCTCCAAGTGTTATTTCTCTCATTTAGTTTATCCAATTGCATGGTGCCATGCAACCCAAATGGACCATGCCGGGTCGGGTCAAGTACATACCAGAAATAGTTATGGACTTAGACACCTTATCCAACAGTATCCCACTTGGATAAGTCTAGTAACTATTACTGCAAGTATGACTTCAGGAACCGATCGGCAATCGTAGCTCTTTACAAGGTTTCTCGAAACTTGAGAAGACGATGGTACGCCATTTAAGATAAGTGATCATATAATCCTCTGTTCTAGATATCAGTTGGACAAACACATGGAACAATGTCTTACTTATTGTCCAACATTTGTTTCCCGATTTCCGATTTGTTTGACAAAGAACTTTATTGAACACATCAATCTAGTTCTGACCGGGCCCGGTACATAGGTCAAAACAAAATCATCGAGGGGCCCAGATATCAGCTTCTAATCCAAGAAGGAACAGATAAACTTCGACTCATATGTTTGTTCTACTACTCATTGAATTACACATAAGAGCACGATTTTATAACATCGAGTTACCAATGCGTTTTTCGTACAATCAATGCATAACCAACTCGTAAGTAACAAATCATATCTCTAGGTTTAAAGACTTATATGATATTACCGTCTCACGATCACTCGAGATAGAATTCCATGAAGTGATTCCAGTGAGCGTGGGTTGAGTCCAATGCTTAGAACTTATGAGCACTCATGATTGTTGTAGCCTTGTCCCAGACCTCTACAACCAAACATGACAGTCTTGATTCATACCTACTTCCGACATATGACCGACTGTGGAGGTTTGAATAATATGTTAAACCAAACAAAATTATTCTGGAAGTCAAAACATGCAAAAGAAATATAGTAAACGATCGACAAGAGATAGCAACACTTTACTCATAAATAAAACACTTTTTATTCATCATCAAATGTCAATTACACTTTACAAATTTCAAGATTATCTAACTACTAAATCTAATATCATCCTTCAGCCCTATGCTCCGAGCATGCTGGAGATGCTTAACCCGAGTCAGTCCCTTCGTGAGGGGATCTGCTGGGTTCTCATCCGATGATACCCTCTTTGCCACGAGGAGTCCTTCTTCGATCCGATGTCTGATGAAATGGTATTTTCTGTCGATGTGTCTGGATCTCCCGTGATCCCTTGGTTCCTTGGCTAAGGCAACAGCACTTTCACTATCACAGAAAATTTCCATCGGCTCTTTAATAGCTGGTACAACTCCAAGGTCTCCAATGAAGTTCCTCAGCCATAACGCCTCCTTTGCTGCTTCACTAGCTGCAATATACTCTGATTCACAAGTAGAATCAGCCACTGTCTCTTGCTTGGAACTCTTCCAAGAAATTGCTCCTCCATTTAGGGTAAAGACCCAGCCCGACTGAGAGCGGAAGTTATCCCTATCAGTCTGGAAGCTAGCATCACTATACCCTACAACTCTCAAGTCATCACTCCCACCGAGGGTAAGGACCCAGTCCTTAGTTCTTCGTAGGTACTTGAGAATATTCTTTACCGCAATCCAGTGTGCCTTGCCAGGGTTCCCCTGAAACCTGCTAACCATGCTCAAGGCAAAGGCTACATCAGGTCGAGTACACGTCATAGCATACATGATCGAACCTACAGCCGAAGCATAAGGTATTCGACTCATTTCTGCTATCTCAGCCTCAGTGCTAGGGCTTTGTGTCTTACTCAGCTTGGCGCTACTCTGGATGGGCAACTCTCCTTTCTTGGAGTCTTGCATTCTGAATCTCTTCAGAATCTTCTCCAAGTAGGTACTTTGACTAAGTCCAATTAGTCTTTTACTCCGATCTCTCAAAATCCTTATCCCCAGAATATAGGCAGCTTCACCAAGGTCCTTCATAGCGAAACACTTTCCAAGCCAGGACTTTACTTCCTGCAAGGTTGGAATGTCGTTTCCTATGAGTAGTATGTCATCCACATACAATACCAAAAAGCTAACTATACTCCCACTAGCCTTGACATATACACAAGATTCATCTTCACTCCTAGAAAAGCCAAATTCCTTGACCTTTTCATCAAAGCAAAGATTCCATCTGCGAGGTGCTTGCTTTAATCCATAAATGGATTTCTCAAGCTTACACACTCTATTAGGGTACTCGTTACTGACAAAACCCTCTGGCTGACTCATGTAAACATCTTCAGCCAACTTTCCATTAAGGAAAGCGGTTTTGACATCCATTTGCCAAATTTCATAGTCATGAAATGCGGCTATGGCTAACAGAACCCGAATAGACTTAATCTTGGCTACCGGAGAAAAGGTCTCATCATAGTCCACTCCAGGAATTTGAGAGAAGCCCTTTGCAACCAGTCTAGCCTTATAAGTGTGTACTTTACCATCCATGTCGGTCTTCTTCTTGAAGACCCATTTGCACCCTACAGTCTTTCGACCTGGTACATTCTCAACCAAGTTCCAAACTTGATTGTCATACATGGATTGTATCTCGCTTTCCATAGCCTCTTTCCATTTGGCAGACTCGGGGCCCGCCATGGCTTCCTCGTAGCTGTTAGGGTCATCTTGACTTACTAGTGTCTCATCACTAATAAGTGTCTCACCTTCTGCAGTAATATGGAATCCATAGTAATGCTCAGGTGCACTCCTAACCCTCGTGGAACGCCTCAGAGGTACAGATTCGTCAATTGGCTCAACAGGAGTTTCCTCCTCAAGTTGAGGGCTAGAGTTTGAAGTTCCTTCACCACTTGACTCTTGAATTTCTTCAAGATCAACTTGCCTCCCACTGTCTCCTTGGCTTATAAACTCTCTCTCTCGAAAGACTCCTCTTCTTGCTACAAAGACCACGTTGTCACTAGGTCTGTAGAAGAGGTAACCAAAGGAATGCTGTGGGTAGCCGATGAAAATACACCTCTCGCTTCGGGGATCGAGCTTATCATGAGTCTCGCGTCTCACGAAAGCCTCGCAGCCCCAAATCTTGATGTGGTCTAGTTTAGGTACTTTACCAGTCCACATCTCGTGAGGAGTTTTGGCAACTTTCTTTGTAGGGACTAGATTAAGGATATGGGCGGCAGTCTCTAAGGCATACCCCCAGAATGAGATTGGTAGCGAAGCTCGACTCATCATGGAACGAACCATGTCCAACAAGGTTCGATTACGCCTCTCAGCCACACCATTCAACTGTGGTGTCCTAGGAGGTGTCAATTGTGAGACAATCCCACATTCCTTTAGATAGTCAAGGAACTCTGAACTAAGATACTCACCACCCCGATCGGATCGAAGCATCTTAATGTTCCTGCCCAATTGATTCTCGACTTCCTGTTTAAATTCCTTAAACTTCTCGAAAGTCTCTGACTTATGCTTGATTAAGTAGACATATCCATATCTACTGTAATCATCGGTAAAAGTCAAATAATAACGATTAGCATCTCTTGTGGCATGTTTGAATGGTCCACACACATCCGTGTGTATAAGGTCCAACAAACCTTCACCCCTTTCACATGAGCCTGTGAAGGGTGACTTTGTCATTTTTCCAAGTAAGCATGATTCGCAACTATCATTTGACTTTAGGTCAAACGACTCCAAGACTCCATCCTTTTGGAGTTGGCCTATGTGTTTCTTGCTTATATGTCCAAGACGACAATGCCATAGTGATGCTTTATCCAAGTTATTATTATTAGAATCAATACACAAAACATTATTTCCTAAGTTATCTACAATAGATACAGCTTCATACACACCATCACAAGGTAATGCTTTAAAATAAAGTACATTATTAAGGAAAGCATTAATCGAACCAACTTCATTATCAAATGAAAAGGTGAAACCTTGTTTGTACAATGCATGAAAGGAAATAATATTTCTTGCCATTTCTGGCGAATAACAACACTTATTCAAATCTAAATTTAACCCACTACTTAGCGATAAAGTATAAACTCCAATCTTGGTGACAGGTGTAACTTTCCTATTCCCCATGATTAAGTTTATTCTTCCTTGCTCCACATTCTCACTTCTTCCTAGTCCCTGCAAGTCACAGCAAATATGAATTCCGCAACCTGTATCAAGGACCCAAGATTTCGAATGGGGTGAGTTATTAGAAATGATAGTGTAAGTACCTGCATGGTTGGGTTTGACTTTCCCATCCTTTACATCTTGCTGGTACTTTGGGCAGTTCCGCTTCTAATGAGCTTTTTCGTGGCAATAGAAGCATTCAGCCTCGTTTGGGTCAGAGGAAGGAGTAATGAAACCTTTCTTGGTTCCACTTGAAGAAGAGCCATCAAGGGTCCGAGCCTTGGTACCCTTTGAAGATCTCTTTCTCTTCCTCCTTCGACTCTGTCCGATTTCCAAGACCGGATTTGTTTCTGGAGTAGGAGTGATAGCAACCGACTTCCCCTTAAGACCTGTTTCTGCGGTCTTGAGGAGTCCCTGAAGTTTGCTGAGAGTGACTTCTTCCTTGTTCATGTGATATGTCATGCGGAATTGATCATAGCACGATGGTAAGGAGTGCAAAATGATATCTATTGCAAGCTCCTCAGGGAAGTTCACATTAAGCTTCAGCAAACGATCCACATACCTTTGCATTTTCTGCATGTGGCTCGTGACGGACTCTCCGTCCTTCATCATGGTTGTTATCATGGAGCAGATGACTTCATACCTCTCTTGTCGTGCACTTTGATGGTATCTTTCCATCAAATCTTGGTGCATTTCATAAGGGTAGAAGTCTTCGTAAGACTTTTGGAGTTCAGCTGTCATGGTGGCTAACATGATGCAAGCCACCTTGGTTGCATCTCTTTCATGAGTATGAAAGTCAGCGATCTCCTGGGGAGTTGCAGTGGACTCGTTAATTTCCTTAAGCTCCTTGTCAAGGACATATTCTTTGTCCTCGTAGCGAGTAATCATCCTGATGTTTCTGATCCACTTATTGAAGTTGGATCCATCAAAGGTGACTTTCCCGCACAGACTCATAAGAGTAAAGGAGCCATTAGGATTCGAGCCAGAAGCATTAGTTGAAGACATCTGAAAAGAAGGACAAGTTTAGTTTAGATTTAAGAGAGTCCTTAATAAAACACCCAAATGTAATATTAAGGCTAGGATCCAATCACAATATAATATAACTTAGAAGAGGTATGCCGTAATCTAAGCTATACCATATTTGAAAGGTAGGTGAATGACGATTCACCAATTTCCACCACGAAAACCGAAATAATAAATATTTAGTTTTTATTGGTTTTAGAAATTCCTAGATTCTTTGAGATCCAATGAACTTTTCAAAGGCATGTTTCGATCTCGGGAGTGCCCTCCAGGTTTTGTGACTGGGATGCCGAGGATCACAAAACGAGGTGTGAAGTAACCATGCAAATCACTTGGTACCTTTAAAGTTTATCACTCAATCGATGTGCCGGTAAACCACACACGCTCCACCGATACTATAATAAACTTTTAAGTCACCCTTTACCTACCTTGTTAAGTCCAAGTTAGTGTGCCGGTTAACCACACACGCTCCACCAACGACTCAGACAAAGTGTAAAGTGTAATTTCATGGATTAGCACCTTATTCACATTTTTCCTAAAGTAACTAAGATTGGGAATTTAATAAAATGTTTAGTTACTTTATATATTCATCATACTTTGAATGAGAATTTATAAGTCCTTGTCTTACCCGTTCGGCTAACGACCCTCCACCAGTCAAGCAAGCGGTGGGTGAGAATATACACCCATTAAGTCACCATTTTATAGGCAACAACCTTATACCCACCTTATAGACCGGCTTCGTGAATGAGGCGTACTAGCGGTAAGACGACTTGCTCTTATACATATATATATAATTATTAAATTATCATAATATAAGTATAAGGGTTGAATTTTAACTTTTAAAATTCTAGGGGTTGGAACTAAAGTTTTAACTTAACTTTACTTGTTCCAAAACTTGAGGGCAAGTTTTGTAACTTTCAAAACTTTTCATTTCTTGTAACTTATGAGTTTAATAGAGTCATAAAATGAAGACTCTTCATTTTTTATAACTCTTGTGTTTTCTTAATGGTTTTTAACTCAAGTGACTCTTGGTTTTCCATAACTTAAGGATAAGTTATGGACTCCATTAAAACACATTATGATCAAGAATTAAACTACCAAAAGGTTACAAATAATTCCTATGATCATCTAAAACTTCATAAGAACAAGAACATGAATATGAACATAATCAAAAATTACATAAAACTTTGTAATTTTGATAACTAGTTGTTGTAAATGAACTAGCAAAACATTACACCACCAAAAACAAGTTTACATTTACTAAAACAGTTTAGGGTAATGTTTCTAATTCATTCTCCAGCAACTG
This sequence comes from Lactuca saligna, assembly GCF_052625555.1. Taxonomy (NCBI): domain Eukaryota; kingdom Viridiplantae; phylum Streptophyta; class Magnoliopsida; order Asterales; family Asteraceae; genus Lactuca; species Lactuca saligna. The sequence continues at coordinate 91,132,365 of NC_136421.1, forward strand.
AATCGAAATTCTGCACTCATTCGACCCTACTCGCCGAGTGCATGAACATGACTCGCCGAGTTGGTTGAAGATACACATGGACTCGACGAGTCCCCCCTATAGACTCGACGAGTCCGATCGCAGACAGCAAATTTCCGATTCTGTTTTCAACTTTTAAGCACAAATAAGAACAAACAAGCCTAGGCTCTGATACCACTGATGGGTTTTGAGCATACTAACACTTCCTAAGTGTACATGCAACCCTAATAACCTTGGATCTATGTTTGTCTAATTTGTCATGCAAAGTTGATTTCCAAGGTTATATTCCTATCTAGCATACATGGGGAACAATTTAACCATAAAGTATAGATAGAATAACTTACCTTGTTGTTGCTTGTGTTTCTTGAAACCTTGTGAGCCTAGCACCTCAAGTGGTGATGCCTCAAATGCTTCACACAACACCAAATGCTCTTGGAAGAACTTATGAGAGTATACTCACTTCTTCAAATCGGCCAAGCCCTCTTTCTCACTTAGTGTAACCGATTTGGTGGAGATCATATTCTTTATATAGTGTTGACACATCTAGGGTTAAACCCTAATGTGTCATGACTCTTTATTTCCATGACCCATGGGTTTGTAACTCCCATGGAGCATCCATGGAGCATCCTATGGGTGGAACCCAACTTGATGATCCATGGAGCCTTTTAGCCCACTATACAAGATATGGATGATTTACTTAATCAACCCATATATTTAATTAGTTATCTTTTGATCACTTAATTAATTCTAAATTAATTCTTGATCAAACTAATCAAATAATATTATTAATATATTAGAACTTATAATATATTAATAATCTCCAAGTGTTATTTCTCTCATTTAGTTTATCCAATTGCATGGTGCCATGCAACCCAAATGGACCATGCCGGGTCGGGTCAAGTACATACCAGAAATAGTTATGGACTTAGACACCTTATCCAACAAATAGTTGTAGTCATATCCAAAGTCCCCCATGAGCTTCTTCTCCTTTTTGTCTTCATCCTTTTTAGAAGCGCTTTTATTCTCTTCTTTCACCTTTTCACAGCTGTAGTTGCCCTGTCGGTTTTGGCTTTTGTTTGAGGGGAACTTTTTCCTTGCGAACCTCTTGGGGTTTGAAACCATTAAAGCAAACTCGTCATTCCTAAGTTCGTATTCAGATTGATTAGACTCAGATTCATCTTCTGCAATTGTCTTGCCTTTTGCAAACAGGGCCAGAGATCCCATTTCAGAAAAAACTTTCACTTCTTTAGTCACCTCACTCTCGTGTGCCTTCAAGATCCCAACAAGCTTGGCTAAGCAATAGTTTTTAAATTGCTCATGCGCCTTGACATTAGAAACCACTGCCATCTATTGAGATTTAAGACCGTTCATGGATGTAAGCTTTTGTTTGATTACTTCTCTTCCAATATCATGTTTCATCATCTTACTCGTAAGATGATTGTAGCTATTGAACGTTAGAACCAAACTTTCTTCAAGACTTTGTGCGAAGGTACCAAATTCAGAAAGCAAGAGAATTTGAGTAGAGTGCTTAAGATCTGCATCAGTGGAGTACAGTTCCTTGAGCCTATCCCATATGGCTTTAGCAGTATCACATGAACTGATTAGACGAAAAGTATCAGCCTGCAAAGCGAATCTAATGATCCTCATTGCTTTAACGTTGCCAATTAACTTCTCTTTTTAATCCTGAGGAGCATCCTTCACATCAAGGAGCAGCTGGTTGTATTCCTTTTGAGTTTTAATTACCCTTCTTGTTCCAATATGAACAAAATCACCTAGATTGATAGCTTTCCAGATACTATAACCATTATCCTCTAGACCTAGAACATAATCTTCAAAGTGAAGAGCCCACACTTCATATTCATTAGGAAATAGGATATGAATCCTTGTGGTTGAACCAATGGCACTAGATAGACTGATTGAGTTGAAGTTGGAGTCGTCTTGTTGCATGATGATAAGATCTATAAAACCTGTTAAGAATCAGATGTATAAACTAAGACATATTATATGGTAATATCAAGATCATTGTATGCCGTCAAAAACACAATAAAGATGACTAAACAATATCCTATATATTGTTGGATAAGGTGTCTAAGTCCATAACTATTTCTGGTATGTACTTGACCCGACCCGGCATGGTCCATTTGGGTTGCATGGCACCATGCAATTGGATAAACTAAATGAGAGAAATAACACTTGGAGATTATTAATATATTATAAGTTCTAATATATTAATAATATTATTTGATTAGTTTGATCAAGAATTAATTTAGAATTAATTAAGTGATCAAAAGATAACTAATTAAATATATGGGTTGATTAAGTAAATCATCCATATCTTGTATAGTGGGCTAAAAGGCTCCATGGATCATCAAGTTGGGTTCCACCCATAGGATGCTCCATGGATGCTCCATGGGAGTTACAAACCCATGGGTCATGGAAATGAAGAGTCATGACACATTAGGGTTTAACCCTAGATGTGTCAACACTATATAAAGAATATGATCTCCACCAAATCGGTTACACTAAGTGAAAAGAGGGCTTGGCCGATTTGAAGAAGTGAGTATACTCTCATAAGTTCTTCCAAGAGCATTTGGTGTTGTGTGAAGCATTTGAGGCATCACCACTTGAGGTGCTAGGCTCACAAGGTTTCAAGAAACACAAGCAACAACAAGGTAAGTTATTCTATCTATACTTTATGGTTAAATTGTTCCCCATGTATGCTAGATAGGAATATAACCTTGGAAATCAACTTTGCATGACAAATTAGACAAACATAGATCCAAGGTTATTAGGGTTGCATGTACACTTAGGAAGTGTTAGTATGCTCAAAACCCATCAGTGGTATCAGAGCCTAGGCTTGTTTGTTCTTATTTGTGCTTAAAAGTTGAAAACAGAATCGGAAATTTGTTGTCTGCGATCGGACTCGTCGAGTCTATAGGGGGGACTCGTCGAGTCCATGTGTATCTTCAACCAACTCGGCGAGTCATGTTCATGCACTCGGCGAGTAGGGTCGAATGAGTGCAGAATTTCGATTCAGTTGCTGGAGAATGAATTAGAAACATTACCCTAAACTGTTTTAGTAAATGTAAACTTGTTTTTGGTGGTGTAATGTTTTGCTAATTCATTTACAACAACTAGTTATTTAAATTACAAAGTTTTATGTAATTTTTGATTATGTTCATATTCATGTTCTTGTTCTTATGAAGTTTTAGATGATCATAGGAATTATTTGTAACCTTTTGGTAGTTTAATTCTTGATCATAATGTGTTTTAATGGAGTCCATAACTTATCCTTAAGTTATGGAAAACCAAGAGTCACTTGAGTTAAAAACCATTAAGAAAACACAAGAGTTATAAAAAATGAAGAGTCTTCATTTTATGACTCTATTAAACTCATAAGTTACAAGAAATGAAAAGTTTTGAAAGTTACAAAACTTGCCCTCAAGTTTTGGAACAAGTAAAGTTAAGTTAAAACTTTAGTTCCAACCCCTAGAATTTTAAAAGTTAAAATTCAACCCTTATACTTATATTATGATAATTTAATAATTATATATATATGTATAAGAGCAAGTCGTCTTACCGCTAGTACGCCTCATTCACGAAGCCGGTCTATAAGGTGGGTATAAGGTTGTTGCCTATAAAATGGTGACTTAATGGGTGTATATTCTCACCCACCGCTTGCTTGACTGGTGGAGGGTCGTTAGCCGAACGGGTAAGACAAGGACTTATAAATTCTCATTCAAAGTATGATGAATATATAAAGTAACTAAACATTTTATTAAATTCCCAATCTTAGTTACTTTAGGAAAAATGTGAATAAGGTGCTAATCCATGAAATTACACTTTACACTTTGTCTGAGTCGTTGGTGGAGCGTGTGTGGTTAACCGGCACACTAACTTGGACTTAACAAGGTAGGTAAAGGGTGACTTAAAAGTTTATTATAGTATCGGTGGAGCGTGTGTGGTTTACCGGCACATCGATTGAGTGATAAACTTTAAAGGTACCAAGTGATTTGCATGGTTACTTCACACCTCGTTTTGTGATCCTCGGCATCCCAGTCACAAAACCTGGAGGGCACTCCCGAGATCGAAACATGCCTTTGAAAAGTTCATTGGATCTCAAAGAATCTAGGAATTTCTAAAACCAATAAAAACTAAATATTTATTATTTCGGTTTTCGTGGTGGAAATTGGTGAATCGTCATTCACCTACCTTTCAAATATGGTATAGCTTAGATTACGGCATACCTCTTCTAAGTTATATTATATTGTGATTGGATCCTAGCCTTAATATTACATTTGGGTGTTTTATTAAGGACTCTCTTAAATCTAAACTAAACTTGTCCTTCTTTTCAGATGTCTTCAACTAATGCTTCTGGCTCGAATCCTAATGGCTCCTTTACTCTTATGAGTCTGTGCGGGAGAGTCACCTTTGATGGATCCAACTTCAATAAGTGGATCAGAAACATCAGGATGATTACTCGCTACGAGGACAAAGAATATGTCCTTGACAAGGAGCTTAAGGAAATTAACGAGTCCACTGCAACTCCCCAGGAGATCGCTGACTTTCATACTCATGAAAGAGATGCAACCAAGGTGGCTTGCATCATGTTAGCCACCATGACAGCTGAACTCCAAAAGTCTTACGAAGACTTCTACCCTTATGAAATGCACCAAGATTTGATGGAAAGATACCATCAAAGTGCACGACAAGAGAGGTATGAAGTCATCTGCTCCATGATAACAACCATGATGAAGGACGGAGAGTCCGTCACCAGCCACATGCAGAAAATGCAAAGGTATGTGGATCGTTTGCTGAAGCTTAATGTGAACTTCCCTGAGGAGCTTGCAATAGATATCATTTTGCACTCCTTACCATCGTGCTATGATCAATTCCGCATGACATATCACATGAACAAGGAAGAAGTCACTCTCAGCAAACTTCAGGGACTCCTCAAGACCGCAAAAACAGGTCTTAAGGGGAAGTCGGTTGCTATCACTCCTACTCCAGAAACAAATCCGGTCTTGGCAATCGGACAGAGTCGAAGGAGGAAGAGAAAGAGATCTTCAAAGGGTACCAAGGCTCGGACCCTTGATGGCTCTTCTTCAAGTGGAACCAAGAAAGGTTTCATTACTCCTTCCTCTGACCCAAACGAGGCTGAATGCTTCTATTGTCACGAAAAAGCTCATTGGAAGCGGAACTGCCCAAAATACCAGCAAGATGTAAAGGATGGGAAAGTCAAACCCAACCATGCAGGTACTTACACTATCATTTCTAATAACTCACCCCATTCGAAATCTTGGGTCCTTGATACAGGTTGCGGAATTCATATTTGCTGTGACTTGCAGGGACTAGGAAGAAGTGAGAATGTGGAGCAAGGAAGAATAAACTTAATCATGGGGAATAGGAAAGTTACACCTGTCACCAAGATTGGAGTTTATACTTTATCGCTAAGTAGTGGGTTAAATTTAGATTTGAATAAGTGTTGTTATTCGCCAGAAATGGCAAGAAATATTATTTCCTTTCATGCATTGTACAAACAAGGTTTCACCTTTTCATTTGATAATGAAGTTGGTTCGATTAATGCTTTCTTTAATAATGTACTTTATTTTAAAGCATTACCTTGTGATGGTGTGTATGAAGCTGTATCTATTGTAGATAACTTAGGAAATAATGTTTTGTGTATTGATTCTAATAATAATAACTTGGATAAAGCATCACTATGGCATTGTCGTCTTGGACATATAAGCAAGAAACGCATAGTCCAACTCCAAAAGGATGGAGTCTTGGAGTCGTTTGACCTAAAGTCAAATGATAGTTGCGAATCATGCTTACTTGGAAAAATGACAAAGTCACCCTTCACAGGCTCATGTGAAAGGGGTGAAGGTTTGTTGGACCTTATACACACGGATGTGTGTGGACCATTCAAACATGCCACAAGAGATGCTAATCGTTATTATTTGACTTTTACCGATGATTACAGTAGATATGGATATGTCTACTTAATCAAGCATAAGTCAGAGACTTTCGAGAAGTTTAAGGAATTTAAACAGGAAGTCGAGAATCAATTGGGCAGGAACATTAAGATGCTTCGATCCGATCGGGGTGGTGAGTATCTTAGTTCAGAGTTCCTTGACTATCTAAAGGAATGTGGGATTGTCTCACAATTGACACCTCCTAGGACACCACAGTTGAATGGTGTGGCTGAGAGGCGTAATCGAACCTTGTTGGACATGGTTCGTTCCATGATGAGTCGAGCTTCGCTACCAATCTCATTCTGGGGGTATGCCTTAGAGACTGCCGCCCATATCCTTAATCTAGTCCCTACAAAGAAAGTTGCCAAAACTCCTCACGAGATGTGGACTGGTAAAGTACCTAAACTAGACCACATCAAGATTTGGGGCTGCGAGGCTTTCGTGAGACGCGAGACTCATGATAAGCTCGAACCCCGAAGCGAGAGGTGTATTTTCATCGGCTACCCACAGCATTCCTTTGGTTACCTCTTCTACAGACCTAGTGACAACGTGGTCTTTGTAGCAAGAAGAGGAGTCTTTCGAGAGAGAGAGTTTATAAGCCAAGGAGACAGTGGGAGGCAAGTTGATCTTGAAGAAATTCAAGAGTCAAGTGGTGAAGGAACTTCAAACTCTAGCCCTCAACTTGAGGAGGAAACTCCTGTTGAGCCAATTGACGAATCTGTACCTCTGAGGCGTTCCACGAGGGTTAGGAGTGCACCTGAGCATTACTATGGATTCCATATTACTGCAGAAGGTGAGACACTTATTAGTGATGAGACACTAGTAAGTCAAGATGACCCTAACAGCTACGAGGAAGCCATGGCGGGCCCCGAGTCTGCCAAATGGAAAGAGGCTATGGAAAGCGAGATACAATCCATGTATGACAATCAAGTTTGGAACTTGGTTGAGAATGTACCAGGTCGAAAGACTGTAGGGTGCAAATGGGTCTTCAAGAAGAAGACCGACATGGATGGTAAAGTACACACTTATAAGGCTAGACTGGTTGCAAAGGGCTTCTCTCAAATTCCTGGAGTGGACTATGATGAGACCTTTTCTCCGGTAGCCAAGATTAAGTCTATTCGGGTTCTGTTAGCCATAGCCGCATTTCATGACTATGAAATTTGGCAAATGGATGTCAAAACCGCTTTCCTTAATGGAAAGTTGGCTGAAGATGTTTACATGAGTCAGCCAGAGGGTTTTGTCAGTAACGAGTACCCTAATAGAGTGTGTAAGCTTGAGAAATCCATTTATGGATTAAAACAAGCACCTCGCAGATGGAATCCTTGCTTTGATGAAAAGGTCAAGGAATTTGGCTTTTCTAGGAGTGAAGATGAATCTTGTGTATATGTCAAGGCTAGTGGGAGTATAGTTAGCTTTTTGGTATTGTATGTGGATGACATACTACTCATAGGAAACGACATTCCAACCTTGCAGGAAGTAAAGTCCTGGCTTGGAAAGTGTTTCGCTATGAAGGACCTTGGTGAAGCTGCCTATATTCTGGGGATAAGGATTTTGAGAGATCGGAGTAAAAGACTAATTGGACTTAGTCAAAGTACCTACTTGGAGAAGATTCTGAAGAGATTCAGAATGCAAGACTCCAAGAAAGGAGAGTTGCCCATCCAGAGTAGCGCCAAGCTGAGTAAGACACAAAGCCCTAGCACTGAGGCTGAGATAGCAGAAATGAGTCGAATACCTTATGCTTCGGCTGTAGGTTCGATCATGTATGCTATGACGTGTACTCGACCTGATGTAGCCTTTGCCTTGAGCATGGTTAGCAGGTTTCAGGGGAACCCTGGCAAGGCACACTGGATTGCGGTAAAGAATATTCTCAAGTACCTACGAAGAACTAAGGACTGGGTCCTTACCCTCGGTGGGAGTGATGACTTGAGAGTTGTAGGGTATAGTGATGCTAGCTTCCTAGACTGATAGGGATAACTTCCGCTCTCAGTCGGGCTGGGTCTTTACCCTAAATGGAGGAGCAATTTCTTGGAAGAGTTCCAAGCAAGAGACAGTGGCTGATTCTACTTGTGAATCAGAGTATATTGCAGCTAGCGAAGCAGCAAAGGAGGCGTTATGGCTGAGGAACTTCATTGGAGACCTTGGAGTTGTACCAGCTATTAAAGAGCCGATGGAAATTTTCTGTGATAGTGAAAGTGCTGTTGCCTTAGCCAAGGAACCAAGGGATCACGGGAGATCCAGACACATCGACAGAAAATACCATTTCATCAGACATCGGATCGAAGAAGGACTCCTCGTGGCAAAGAGGGTATCATCGGATGAGAACCCAGCAGATCCCCTCACAAAGGGACTGACTCGGGTTAAGCATCTCCAGCATGCTCGGAGCATAGGGCTGAAGGATGATATTAGATTTAGTAGTTAGATAATCTTGAAATTTGTAAAGTGTAATTGACATTTGATGATGAATAAAAAGTGTTTTATTTATGAGTAAAGTGTTGCTATCTCTTGTCGATCGTTTACTATATTTCTTTTGCATGTTTTGACTTCCAGAATAATTTTGTTTGGTTTAACATATTATTCAAACCTCCACAGTCGGTCATATGTCGGAAGTAGGTATGAATCAAGACTGTCATGTTTGGTTGTAGAGGTCTGGGACAAGGCTACAACAATCATGAGTGCTCATAAGTTCTGAGCATTGGACTCAACCCACGCTCACTGGAATCACTTCATGGAATTCTATCTCGAGTGATCGTGAGACGGTAATATCATATAAGTCTTTAAACCTAGAGATATGATTTGTTACTTACGAGTTGGTTATGCATTGATTGTACGAAAAACGCATTGGTAACTCGATGTTATAAAATCGTGCTCTTATGTGTAATTCAATGAGTAGTAGAACAAACATATGAGTCGAAGTTTATCTGTTCCTTCTTGGATTAGAAGCTGATATCTGGGCCCCTCGATGATTTTGTTTTGACCTATGTACCGGGCCCGGTCAGAACTAGATTGATGTGTTCAATAAAGTTCTTTGTCAAACAAATCGGAAATCGGGAAACAAATGTTGGACAATAAGTAAGACATTGTTCCATGTGTTTGTCCAACTGATATCTAGAACAGAGGATTATATGATCACTTATCTTAAATGGCGTACCATCGTCTTCTCAAGTTTCGAGAAACCTTGTAAAGAGCTACGATTGCCGATCGGTTCCTGAAGTCATACTTGCAGTAATAGTTACTAGACTTATCCAAGTGGGAGACTGTTGGATAAGGTGTCTAAGTCCATAACTATTTCTAGTATGTACTTGACCCGACCCGGCATGGTCCATTTGGGTTGCATGGCACCATGCAATTGGATAAACTAAATGAGAGAAATAACACTTGGAGATTATTAATATATTATAAGTTCTAATATATTAATAATATTATTTGATTAGTTTGATCAAGAATTAATTTAGAATTAATTAAGTGATCAAAAGATAACTAATTAAATATATGGGTTGATTAAGTAAATCATCCATATCTTGTATAGTGGGCTAAAAGGCTCCATGGATCATCAAGTTGGGTTCCACCCATAGGATGCTCCATGGATGCTCCATGGGAGTTACAAACCCATGGGTCATGGAAATGAAGAGTCATGACACATTAGGGTTTAACCCTAGATGTGTCAACACTATATAAAGAATATGATCTCCACCAAATCGGTTACACTAAGTGAAAAGAGGGCTTGGCCGATTTGAAGAAGTGAGTATACTCTCATAAGTTCTTCCAAGAGCATTTGGTGTTGTGTGAAGCATTTGAGGCATCACCACTTGAGGTGCTAGGCTCACAAGGTTTCAAGAAACACAAGCAACAACAAGGTAAGTTATTCTATCTATACTTTATGGTTAAATTGTTCCCCATGTATGCTAGATAGGAATATAACCTTGGAAATCAACTTTGCATGACAAATTAGACAAACATAGATCCAAGGTTATTAGGGTTGCATGTACACTTAGGAAGTGTTAGTATGCTCAAAACCCATCATATATAACAGAAACCCTAATAACTCAATAAACAGAAGAGATGCATATAGATTACACAGTCTCCTACTATGATACCAATTGTTAGGATGAAAATCCTTAATGATCATTTAGATTTAAATAAAAAGTAAAAACAAGAACACAATGATGATCTAAATAATTTTGAATGATTAAGTGTCACGCCTCAGAAGAACTCAACAAAGAATTGCTACTATAGAGGCGTTATTAGGGTTACAGAATTATATCACACTTAACTAAAATAAGATGCAAGCATGCACATTAATACTCTAACCCTAGAATTAAATACGGGATGGACAGGCCCAAACCGTTTACATAACAGACCATACAAAAAGCCCAACGACACAACATATAATACCCAAAAAGATCCTTAACCCTAACGATCATGCAATTCACGGATTCACATATCAAAGCATATTTAACAACATGAATGGGTAATTTGTGAAACTTGGGATCGGGTGATTGCATGCACCACACCCTTTCTTCTTTTAGAAAACCCCTTTCTAAAAATACAAACCGTTTACATAACAGACCATACAAAAAGCCCAATGACACAGCATATAATACCCAACAAGATCCTTAACCCTAACTATCATGCAATTCACAGATTCACATATCAAACCATATTAAACAACATGAATGGGTAATTTGTGAAACTTGGGATCGGCTGATTGCATGCACCACACCCTTTCTTCTTTTAGAAAATCCCTTTCTAAAAATATATTTCTTTTTTAAAAAACTTTACCAAATCCTCAGAGTGAGTAAGGACACACTCGATAGTGTGCCCGAATCCCTCAAACCAAGGCTCTAATACCAACTTGTAACATCCCAAATTAATGGACATAAAATGTCATTTTAATTGTAGAAGAAGTATCATCAATTGCTTGTTTCAAAACTGATACATTACAATCAGAGTATAAATCCCAAAACAAAAAATAATGAATAACATAAAGTGTGTGTGCCATGCAGTCAACCTTAGTTCTTCCTTTGCAAAACCAGAAGTACCTAAAACATAAACTGGAAACCGTAAGCACAAAGCTTAGTAAGTTCCCCCAAGATACCATATACCATACATAACATATCACATAACGGGCCACGCCCACTAAGATATGATCCCTGCCGACACTCGCATAATGGCCCCCGCCCACACTTGCATAACATGCCCCACTATAGCACCCAGTTCCTGGTATGTATATCATTCAAGTATTCTTCACATTTTGGAATGGACTCGGCGAGTTGAAGACCCAACTCGTCGAGTAGAAGCGACTTGGACCAACGGGATAGCTGGCGGACTCGTCGAGTCAGCAGCAAGACTCGATGAGTAGACCCTATCTCACCAAAACCCTAATATAAGGGTTTGCACCCTATTTAAACATCTTATTCAGCCTCCCTCGTACCCTATGATCTTAGAACACCTCACATTAAACCATAATTGTCTTTGGTGAAGATCTAAGGTCTCTTTGGTGGATTTTGGAGGTTTGTAATCACAAAAAGGAAGGAAAAACTTAAAGATCCAAGAGGAAATCAGAAGATCCCGAGTTTACGCTTCATCTACAGTTCTTTGGAGGTATAAAGTTTATACCTTGCTCATTCATGTTCTAGATCCCTTTTTGGAGTGAGTTAGGGCTTTAAGGAGCCATTTTTGGTCACCAACCATGAGTACAAGCATGGTTGAGGCTAAGACTCCAGATCCAAGGTCCTTAGGGGACTAAAACACATAAAGTGGCTGACTTTGGGTCCTTAGAAAGCCCCATGCATTTTCAGAGTTTCTTTTAGAGCCTTTTGAGCTTATTCTCCCATGCATGCACGTAAAGTTTGTAACTTTACGTGCTAGATCGATCTTAGGAGCGTAGATCTATCTTTTGGACAAGTGTTGTACATCAGAAATCGAGATATGAGACTTGAACAACCTCTACTGGCGAGTTGTTCTTGGGACTCGGCGAGTCCGAGGCCTGACTCCCCTTTTAAGTTAGGGTCCAAAGGAACCTAGTGAGTGTTAGAATGGTCTTAGAGGGGTCCGGGGGAGTGACCCAATGCACTGGACTTAGCCATAGACATGGAGTTCATAGGACTCGATGAGTGCATGAGCAGAATCAGCGAGTTCAAGGTAATATCCCAAATTTTGAAGATGAACTCGACAAGTTCATACAACTCGACAAGTGCATGAGCAGAATCGGCGAGCAGAATCGGCGAGTTCATACAACTCGGCGAGTCAAGGAAAGGACTTAATTGTAGGATGAGGATGAGCTCGACGACTTGTTCGTACAACTCGGCGAGTCGGATGAAGCTTCATTCGAGGTTGTTTTAGAAGGAGAACTCATCGAGTCATTGCTAAACTCAACGAGTAGAAGTGTTAAGATAGGAAGATGAAGGGTAGGGACTCGACAATTTGGAGGCCCAACTCAGCGAGTTAGGTCAACTAGAAGTTGACTTTTACTTTGGTTTTGACTTGGTCAGGGGTAAAATAGTCATTTTACCCTAAGAACAATTATTAGTGTCTCACTAAGTGTTTTATGGGAATTATAGCCGGAGGATCACCAGAGCAGCAATCAGACATCTGTCGATCTACTTTTCGGCAGTCAGCCTTATGAGATGAGTTACCTTCCACTAGGGGTGGGTCTACGGCACCAATGTAGTTGTATGCTTATGGTCAGGGGTAAAATAGTCATTTTACCCACACATGTATAGTTGTATGCTTATGAAATGTCATTATGTGACTTAGTATGCCTATGTATGTTATCATGAAACCAATATGTTATGACATGTTACATGTGATAGGGGTAGGGGTGAAATAGTCCCCAGATACCGGTTGAAAGATATCGAAGGGAAGGTTAGTTCCCGGATACCAGTTGAAAGATACCGAAGGGGGGAGTAGCTCCTGGTTACTGGTTGAAAGATATCGAAGAGGAGGATAGTTATCGGCTACCTCTTCATCTAAGGGGAAGGCATCGGCGGTGTAGCAGCGCATCACACACACACATGTTTTCCGCATGGAGTTTCCTGGGAGTCTACTCTGAATTATTTTACTTTTGGACAAAATGGTATTTATGGTGACATGTTTTGGATTAATGACATATTGATTGTGACATGAGGTATCACTATGAACGTTTTTATATCGATGGTTTTTATGTTATAATCTATTGAAAAACGAGATTTTTGGCCTTCAATTTTAGAATGTTACAAGTTATTATCAGAGCCCTGGTTAGAGAGATTCAGACACACCCTCGGGGATGTCTAGAATCAAACTGAGGGATTAAAAGATTTTTTTTATTTTTGCAGGAAAATGGTTTTCTAAAAGCTAAGTTAAAAAGTTTTAAGAAAGAACAAGGTGTGTTGCGTGCGACCGGCCGAACTCAAGTAAGTTTTCCGCAAGATACCCATACTTGTTATGTTATGTTATATTATATATAACCCTGAGAACTGCATGCTAGTTTAGGGCTAAGGATCTAGGAGAATGCCTTTCATGCCTGGTATATGTTTTCAAGAACTGCATGCTAGATTAGGGCTGAGGATATAGGAAGGATGCCATATATGCTTGTTGTATGAGCTGCATGCTAGGACTACCTAGTCAGTAGTAGGATGGCCTGGTTAGGTAATGCTTGATATGGTTACTCGATGCACGAATGTTGCTTGCATTGTGCTATAAGGGTCCTGGCTAACTTCAACTAACTAGTGAGTGAATATGTAACAGTATCCGCAAGCTAGTTAGGGGAGGACGGTAAGGACTCCTGGTGCAACTGATGCCGTAGGGTAGGTCGGAGAGTGCCCTAGGAAAGCCTAGGATGAGAATAGTTGGAGAGGGATATTGGTTAAGGGACTTGGTGAAGTCGAAGCAATCCTTGAGGAAAGTACAGATAGATGTGGAATGTAGTATGGGCCCATACTATTGAAAGAAAAGGATCCGTACGTGAGTCAAGGAGGGCCGAGATGGAACCAGGATTCTTGGGTAATATGTAAGACCTCTCGGGGAATGTTTTGATCCTGACTTTTATGTGTCTATTTTCAGTATGGTGGTCACACGACATGGAGCAGGAGGCTCAGGATCTGGGTCAAGATCGGGATGGGGCTCGAGCACAGGATACGAGCACGTTGATGATGGGTTACGCGAGTTCATCGCGTCTGAGATTACGAGAGGCATCCTTGAGGGGACCCCGATCATCTTCGGGTCAATCAAGGAGGGGATCATTGAGCTGATTGAGGATCGCCTCTAAGCATTCAAGAGTGATTTGGCATCTGGCTAGGCGAGTATGCACACACGGTCCTTCAAGAACTTCAGTGGGAGTGGTGCGCCAGATTTTCATTGGGTGAAGGACCCCATTGCTGCCAGGAGATGGATCATAGACATTGATTGTAACATCCCGGAATAGCAAGGGTTGAGTGGAAGGGCTAAAAGTGTAATTTGGAAAGAGTGACTCGGTGAGTCCATGGATGGACTCGGCGAGTAGAGTCGCGAATTGGTCACGTGTTAAATAGCCGACTCGGCGAGTCAATGAGATGGACTCGACGAGTAGGCGCTGAGTGGAGAAAACCCTAATTCTCGGGGTTGAGCCCTATATAAAGAGCATTATGTTTCCTCCCCAGCCCCTTTATCACCCTTTGAGTCCCTGAAACCCTAAAATCGTGGAGAAGCACCATTGTTGAGTGGATTGGGGCTTGGAGAAGTATTTGTTGAAGAAAGTTTGGAAGTTTGAAGGTGTGGAGCAAGGGGCTTTGCTTGGATTCGAGTTCCTTCCAGATTGGGGCGTTCTTTTGAGGTAATATCTCGTTCTTAGGCTGTTGTTATCTTGTTTATTCATTTTTGGGGTTTGAGGGAAGCTTATCTTGGGTGATATTGGAATCTAGAGGTTAGATTTGAGGTTGCTACCTCATATCTGGATTGGAGGAGAGTTGGAATGCAAGAAAGTCCCTGTGTTGAGTGTTGGATGAAGCTATCTTGTCCCAAACCTTAGCCCTAATGTGCAAAATGCATAGATCTCTTTGGATTCACGTAAAGATTGCCACTTTACGTGATGGATGAGTTGTAGGAGGCTAGATCTATGTTTTGGACCAATTGCATGGCCTGGGATGCTTCTGTATGGATTCAGACCGGTGGTAGTCGGCGAGTCACATGGGCGGACTCGACGAGTTGCTTGAAGACGAGCTGAGACTCGACGAGTTGGATGAACAAATCGGCAAGTTGGATGAAGATGGTCTGGAACTTGACGAGTTGGATGAACAACTCGGCGAGTAGGTCGAAGATAGCCTTAGACTCGGCGAGTCTGTTCTTGGACTCGGTGAGTCTTGTCGAAGAGTCCCAATATTTTCTGGTTGAGTTGAAGAATCGGTGAGTCAAGGGATGACTCGGTGAGTTGTGTGCGGGTGGACTCAAAGTTGTTGGACTCGGCGAGTCTCGGGGTGACTCGGCGAGTTAGGTCGCGGATTGAGTGAAGTTTTGAGTATGGGAACTCGGCAAGTCATAGGGTTGACTCGGCGAGTAGGGTCAGTCAGGGGTTGACTTTGACCTAGTAATTGACCAAGGGTTAACCAGTGGTTTCCAGGGGTATTTTGGTAATTGTTGATTATGGTTTGGAGTTCAGTGCATTGGTGGCTGTCCGGTGGTGGAGATCGTATCAGGGATCAGAGTAGCTTGGGTTATCTGTTTAGTTGGCAGTTTCGAGGTGAGTTATCCTCACTATATCTATCGGGTTTAAGGTACCAAGGCCGACCCTTTTATCAGATGGAAATCCGGGTAATTGTCTGTTGTATGATATTGCGGGATATGGGCCGAAAGGCGTTACGTTATGGGCCGGAAGGCAATGCGTAGTGGACCGGAAGGTCATGGCCTGGAAAGGCGTATGTGCGTAATTATTATGTTGGCTGCGTCATAGGGTGATGTTATGCTAGTGATCGACTAGGCTGGTATCTTGGTTAGGGTAATGATATGTTAGACTGTTGATCGAGTTGCTAACTGTGAACTGTAATATGATTATATGTTATATGCATGGTTGTTGTATATTCTGTCATGATGTGCATGCTTTTTATGTTGCGGGACGGAAGGCGATATGTTAGGGGCCGGAAGGCAATGTGTCATGGGCCGGAAGGCATTACGCTATGGGCCGGAAGGCGATATGTTTTGGACCGGAAGGTTGTGGCCTGGAAGGGCGTATATGTGGTTGGTATTTTGGGGGTATCTCACTAAGCTTTCGGGCTTACAGTTGTGATTTTTATGTTTTCAGGTTCTTAGGAGTCTGTGGCAAGGCAAAGGCGTGATCGTACCGTTCCTCGTGTTGGTGTTTTATGAAATGGACCTGGGAAAATACTCTGTTAAATAATGTATTGAAAACCTTTTTGTAACAACGTTATTAAAATGGATTGTTTTGAAAAGTTTTAATTGTTTGGAAATTTTGGTCGTTACAAGTTGGTATCAGAGCCTTGGTTTGAGCGAATTGGAGGAACATTCGTGTGACTCCAGTCTCAAATCGAGGAGGGTTTTAAAAAGAGGAAATAAAATGGTTTTTGTTTTAAAATTAAGTAAAGGAGGACACGGAGGCACGATCAGCCGGAGCCAGTAAGTAACCCCAAATTACCATTCATGACATTTGTTTTATTGAGCTTTGATAGAACAGCATGCTAGTGTTAGGCTAGGGATCTTCAGGATTTCATGATGCCTGTAGCCTAGGGTTCCTTATGGGAGATTCTCAGTGTTCCTCTAGTGGTGAGGGTTGAGCGTTGTTATGCATGTTTCTCTAGGGTGTTCTGGTAGTACTTCATACAAATATGGGTAGGTGTGGAAGGTAGTATGGGCCCGTACTACTGAAAGCACAGGACCCATACACGTATCAGGGAAACCATGACCTCTAGGGTTGGGTTGAGAGTTAGTTCCCGGGATAGTGGGAAGATTCTGAGGTTTTCTAGTATATTTTCAGTATGGAGATTTCGAGGCATGCTGGAAGAGGATCCGGGTCAGGATCGGGTACAGGAGGAGGAGTTGCGGACGGGTCAGTACCGCCCGAGGTTATCGGTCAGATGAGTACGCATGAGTTAGATGCGAGGATTCGTAACATGATGAGGTTGCTGCATTGTTCCGGGCCGAGTTGCCGGAGTTGTTTGGGTCAATCAAGACCGCCATGGTTGAGTATTTTTGATGAGCGCTATGCGGCTCTCGCGGAGACGGCTGTCGCGGCAGCTACAGTGGCTGTAGCAGCAGCAGGGGGAGGAGCTGATAGGGACTTTCAGTATCGGGACTTCGATAATACGGAGCCTCCTACCTTCGATGGAGTTCAGAACCCGATTGTTGCTATGAGATGGTTATCGGATGTGGAGGGGTGTTTCTTCATGTGTTCATGCCCTTCTGATCTGAGGGTGAGGTGTGCTCTGAACCTGTTAAGGCTCGGGGTGAAGGATTGGTGGAGATTGACCACGGGGTCATACTCGGATGCGCAGAGGGTTGAGGTTTCATGGGATTAGTTCAGAGAGATGTTCAGCGCTCGCTTTGTTCCGCAGGATGAGAGGGAAAGATTGGCTCAAGAGTTCCTTGAGCTGAAGCAGGATTCAGAGTCGGTGACTGAGATCACCAGGATGTTCACTGAGAGGGTGATGTTTTGCCCTGAGTTCGCTTTGGAGCAGGCTCAGATGTCCCGATATCTGAGTATGCTAAAGAGAGACATCAGACAGTTTGTGTTCGCACAGAGGTGCGGGATTTTGTTGGAGTTGCAGGAGGCCGCCAGGCGGCGTGAGTTAGAGATTGACTTGCAGTTGCATGAGCTGAGGCAAGCTCCGGTTCAGTCAGAGCCGGCAACGAAACGGTCTAAGACCGTTGATTCCAGGATGGGGGATCTGAGCAGCCACACTTGTGGGAAGTGTGGGTGGAGTGACACCGGAGTTTGCAGGACCGGTGGTGCATGCCGCAAGTACGGAAATGGGGGGCACTATGCGAGGGATTGTCGGCGGTCAGTGCGGGTTCGGGATTTGAGGACTTGCTATCATTGTCGTCAGGTTGGACATATGAGGGTCAACTGTCCACAGTTTTCCGCAGGACCGGTGCAGGCTCCAGCACCAGCCACTTTGAGGATTTCAGGAGAAAGTCAGGATGGAGTGGAGCCCCCAAGGGCTCAGGGTCGTACTTATCAGCTTGCGGCAGAAGAGGTCAGAGCAGTGTCGGATGCAGTTGCGAGTATGTTTCCTTCTTGATGTCATGTTATCTTGCGATTATTATGGTGTATTGTTGTGCGGGTATCTTTGGGTGGTTTTCGATGTGGTATCCATTGTTCCTTGAGGGTTTGGCATGGTTATGGATTCGTGTTTCGGGTTTTCGTCTTGGTATCCGTTATTCCTTGAGGGTTTGGCATGGTTATGGATTCGTGTTTCGGGTTTTTGTCTTGGTATCCGTTGTTCCTTAAGGGTTTTGCATGGTTATGGATCCGTGTTTCGGGTTTTCGTCTTGGTATCCGTTATTCCTTGAGGGTTTGGCATGGTTATGGATTCGTGTTTCGGGTTTTCATCTTGGTATCCGTTGTTCCATGAGGGTTTGGCATGGTTATGGATTCATGTTTCGGGTTTTCGTCTTGGTATCCGTTATTCCTTGAGGGTTTGGCATGGTTATGGATTCGTGTTTTAGGCTTTCGTCTTGGTATCCGTTGTTCCCTGAAGGTTTGGTATGGTTATAGTTTGATGTTTTGTGCTTTCGTTGGTTATCATTCGTGAGGGTTATTAGTGGAGATGCGACATTGGGTTGAAGGTCGGGTAGCATTGGCTTCCCGAAGAGTGGTTAGATACACTTTGAGTTTATTTCGAGCGGGCTAATCAGTGTTGATGTGAGATTTTGTTAAGGTTGTTTATGCTTGTGGGAAGCAGTCAGCGTGTAAGTGTTTTCTTTGTGCAGGGTTGTTTTGGAAGGTCGGTGATGGCGACCGCTGGTTGTTAATCAGTGCTATAAGTGGGGGAGAGTTGGAGAACTCTCTGGGAGATCGATGAGTATTTTAGAGTGCTTAGCTGTTGGGATTCAGCAGTATTCTGTCAGCCTAGAGTATAGGCTGATAGGAGCGAGTGTCGGGCATGCGGGGCGGGATACCGACCTAGGGCATTTGATTGTGGAGGCCTGGGAGCAGGCCGGGATCGAGTATGTATGATGGAACTAGAGTTCGGAACCCCCTAGAGGGCTAGAACGGTATGCGTGGGAGGATTTTCGGGGGTGATAGCTCGGAATGATGAATGCTAGTTGAGCGGTCTAGAATGGGCTGAAGGCCTGGTAAGACGGTCCAGTCATGCTGAAGACTCTGCAGGTATTGTTGGATCAGTTTGAGGATATGGATTGGGTATGTTGCAGTGTATTTGCATTGGAAGGTCTGGCCCCGGGTAGTGATCTTGGTGAGTTGAGATAGTGCATGGGCTTGAGAGTCCCTGCGATGAGAGTCAGAATATGCGTGTTGGATGGATAGCGGATACGCTATGAAAAGGGTGGTGTAGCGTTGGGCGAGCACTGTGGCAGTTGTTGGAGTGACATTGTGGTCGAGTGGATTCCTTGGTAAAGGAAGAGAGAGTGAGGTGTAACTCCGAGAGGGAGTGCAAGTTCACGGAAGTAAAAGTGGCAGAGCAGAGTTATGAATAGAGTACTTCGAGTATGGTTTGAGCAACATGTTTGCGGCAGTGGAAATGGGAACTCATCCGGTTTGGGATGCCTGCTGAGGTTGCGGAGGGAATTCCACAGGTGTAGAGCCAAGAGGCTCGGAAAGGATGCAGGGAGAGAGTCTTGAACTCTCAGTGTGATTCTGATCAGGGTATGGGGTATGTATTAGTGGCTTATCCTGGGGAATGTTTGAGGATGTTATCAGTATACCAGGTTTTCCCAACCTGAGGGTGTTAAGAGCTAGTTCAGCATGTGTATACGGTTGCAAGGGGAGAACTCGTGAGAGTTGCTCTGAGATTGAGAATGGGTCTCTCAGTCGTCCTGGAATGGAGAGAGTGGGATTCGGATCGGGGATCCGATGGTTCATGATTTTCCAACCCTTATGGGTCGAGTGATTATTGAGACTTGGGGCAGTGATGCATCTTGGGTAATTCTCGGTTATTGAATATGATTATCAGAGGGTACAGTCGGTGCCCGGTTCGAGACGGTGGTCAGGACACCGTAAGGGAAGGGAAAGTGTGTTTGAGTTTCGACGGGTATGCCTTGTGGGACCTGGTCCGGTTAAGGCCAGGTCGCGCATTGTGGGAATATCTCTGGAGTTGTATTGCTGTAGGCTTCGAGGGCGAAGCCTAATTTAAGTGGGGGAGAATTGTAACATCCCAGAATAGAAAGGGTTGAGTGGAAGGGCTAAAAGTGTAATTTGGAAAGAGTGACTCGGTGAGTCCATGGATGGACTTGGCGAGTAGAGTCGCGACTTGGTCACGTGTTAAATAGCCGACTCGGTGAGTCAATGAGATGGACTCGGCGAGTAGGTGCTGAGTGGAGAAAACCCTAATTCTCAGGGTTGAGCCCTATATAAAGAGCATTATGTTTCCTCCCCAGCCCTTTTATCACCCTTTGAGTCCCTGAAACCCTAAAATCGTGGAGAAGCACCATTGTTGAGTGGATTGGGGCTTGGAGAAGTATTTGTTGAAGAAAGTTTGGAAGTTTGAAGGTGTGGAGCAAGGGGCTTTGCTTGGATTCGAGTTCCTTGCAGATTGGGGCGTTCTTTTGAGGTAATATCTCGTTCTTAGGCTGTTGTTATCTTGTTTATTCATTTTTGGGGTTTGAGGGAAGCTTATCTTGGGTAATATTGGAATCTAGAGGTTAGATCTGAGGTTGCTACCTCAGATCTGGATTGGAGGAGACTTGGAATGCAGGAAAGTCCCTGTGTTGAGTGTTGGATGAAGCTATATTCTCCCAAACCTTAGCCCTAATGTGGAAAATGCATAGATCTCTTCGGATTCACGTAAAGATTGCCACTTTACGTTATGGATGAGTTGTAGGAGGCTAGATCTATGTTTTGGACCATTTGCATGGCCTGGGATGCTTCTGTATGGATTCAGACTGGTGGTACTCGGCGAGTCACATGGGCGGACTCGACGAGTTGCTTGAAGACGAGCTGAGACTCGACGAGTTGGAAGAACAACTTGGCAAGTTGGATGAAGATGGTATGGAACTCGACGAGTTGGATGAACAACTCGGCGAGTAGGTTGAAGATAGCCTTAGACTCGGCGAGTCTGTTCTTTGACTCGGCGAGTCATGTCGAAAAGTCTCAATATTTTCTGGTTGAGTCGAAGAATCGTTGAGTCAAGGGACGACTCAGTGAGTTGTGTACGGGTGGACTCAGAGTTGTTGGACTCGGCAAGTCTCGGGGTGACTTGGCGAGTTAGGTTACGGATTGAGTATGGGAACTCGGCGCATCATAGGGTTGACTCGGCGAGTAGGGTCAGTCAGGGGTTGACTTTGACCTAGTAATTGACCAAGGGTTAACCAGTGGTTTCCAGGGGTATTTTGGTAATTGTTAATTATGGTTTTGAGTTCAGTGCATTGGTGGCTGTCCGGTGGTGGAGATCGTATCAGGGATTGGAGCAGCTTGGGTTATCTGTTCAGTCGGCAGTTTCGAGGTAAGTTATCCTTACTATATCTATCGGGTTTAAGGCACCAAGGCCGACCCTTTTATCGGATGCAAATCCGAGTAATTATCTGTTGTATGATATTGTGGGATATGGGCCGGAAGGCGTTACGTTATGTGTCGGAAGGCATTACATGTTGTGGGCCAGAAGGCAATGCATAGTGGACCGGAAGGTCATGGCCTGGAAAGGCGTATGTGCGTAATTATTATGTTGGCTGTGTCATAGGGTGATGTTATGCTAGTGATCAGCTAGGCTGGTATCTTGGTTAGAGTAATGATATGTTAGGTGATCTGTTGATCGAGTTGCTAACTGTGAACTGTAATATGATTATATGTTATATGCATGGTTGTTCTATATTCTGTCATGATGTGCATGCTATTTATGTTGCGGGCCGGAAGGCGATATGTTAGGGGCCGGAAGTCAATGTGTCATGGGCCGGAAGGCGATATGTTTTGGACCGGAAGGTTGTGGCCTGGAAGAGCATATATGTGGTTGGTATTTTGGGGGTATCTCACTAACCTTTCGGGCTTAGAGTTGTGGTTTTTATGTTTTCAGGTTCTCAGGAGTCTGTACCAAGGCAAAGGCGTGATCGTACCGTTGCTCGTGTTGGTGTTTTATGAAATGGACCTGGGAAAATACTCTGTTAAATAATGTATTGAAAACCTTTATGTAAAAACGTTATTAAAATGGATTGTTTTGAAAAGTTTTAATTGTTTCAAAATTTTGCTCGTGACATTGAGTCTGCACAATTGATGAGCTTTTTCCCAGAAGGGTCGAAGGTCCGCTTTTTGGCGGGATGTTTGAGAGACAGAGCTAGAGATTGGTGGGAGTCGGTTGGTGACTCATTGGGAGCCCTGGCTATCGAGGCTATGACCTGGTCAGACTTTGTGACCAGATTCAGGGTGGAGTTAGCGCCAACTATAGAGCTTCAGCAGTTGGCCAGGGAGTTTTTGGACATGAGACAGACTACGAGACAGTGGCGGATATCACCGTCAAGTTCCGGGAGAGGGCTCTTTTGGTGCCCCAGTATGCAGGAGATGAAGATATGAGGAGGACCCCCTATCAGGACATGTTGAGAGCCGATATCCAGAAACACATCAGCTTCTCAGCATGCCCGACCTTGGAATCTTTGATTGCCAGGGCGCGGGAGAGGGAGATTGATTTGGAGCACCTTAGGAAGAGGAAGGCCAAGACTCGGTAGGTTATATGGATTTTGGGGAAGAAACCCAAGGGATTCGACTCGAGGTCAAACGCCCAGCAGGGCTGGGACTGCTGTCGGAAATGCGGTCGGTCACACGAGGGAGCTTGTCGCACTGGGTCGGGTTCTGGATGCTATAAGTGCGGCAAGGCTGGGCATTTTGGCGAGGATTGTACTGCCCCCGCCCCCACAGTTCATATGTCAGACCTGATTTGCTTTTATTGCAATCAGAGGGGCCACCAAAGGCCAATTACCCTAGATTAACTGCAGCAACAGTAGCAGCGGCGCCGACCCCAACGGCAGCACATGATACGGATGGCCGAAAGGCCAAGGTAGAGGCTCCAGTGGTGCAGAGCCGAGCATTTCAGTTGACAACTGAGGGGGCACGCGCTACACCCGATGTGGTGACGGGTACGATTTTTATCTTATTTCTTTATGTTATGTCATTGTAATTTTAATATGATATGTGTATGATTTGTTTAGGATCGTTCCATGTGAACGATATACCAGTCCAAGTGTTGTTTGATTCGAGCGCCACCCAATTGTTTGTATCTGTTGCGCTTAGCAAGAAGTTTCTTGAGTCTTCGGGCATGTTGGATTGCCCTCTAGAGGTCGAGATTTTGGACGACCGGTCTTTGCAAGCATCATAGGTCTTTTGGGATTGTGTTTTGAGTTTGTTCAAAGAGCGTTATCTAGTGGATTTGGTTCCCATGCGATTGAGGGGGAATAAGGTTATTATTGGTATGGATTTGCTAACCCCCAACGGGGCAGTGATTGACTGCACACAATAGTTGGTTCAGATCAAGACCCCAGGTGGGGGAGTGTTGGTGATTCAGGGCGAGAGACCACAACGAGGACGAGCTTTATGCTCGGCAGCAACGGCTAGGCGCTACCTTCAGCAGGGTTGCACAAGATACGTCACCTATGTTATGGACACCCGGGAGGCTGGAGGGGCGATGTTGAGTGATGTGCTAGTAATGTGAGAGTTTTCGGATGTATTCCCCAAGGAGTTTCCTGGGATACATCTGGAGAGGTAGGTGGAGTTCAGGATCGACCTAGTCCCTGGTGCGGCTCCGATAGCCAAGGTACCGTCTCGGTTGGCTCCTCCTAAAATGTAGGCGTTGTCTACACAGCAGCAGGAGCTGTTCGACTATGGATTCATTAGACCGAGTAGTTCGCCCTGGGGAGCCCCGATTCTGTTTGTTAAGAAGAAGGATGGGTCGCATTGGATGTGTATAGATTATTGGAATCTGAATAAGGTAACGGTGAAGAACTGTTACCCACTTCCGAGGAGTGATGATCTATTTGACCAGTTACAGGGAGCATCGTGGTTCTCCAAGATTGATTTGTGTTCGCGGTATCATCAGATGAGGGTCAATGAGGAAGATGTACAGAAGACTACTTTTTGGATGCGTTATGGCCACTATGAGTTTGTGGTGATGGCCTTTGGGCTCACCAATGCTCCTGCCGTATTCATGGATCTCTTGAACCGTGTGTACAGACCGATGTTGGATTGGTATGTGATAGTTTTCATCAATGACAAATTGGTTTATTCCAAGACTCGAGAGCTTCATGACGAGCACTTGCGAGAGGTTTTGAATACCTTGAGGAGGGAGAGACTGTATACTAAGTTCTCCAGGTGTGAGTTCTGGTTGCGCGAGGTGCAGTTTCTTGGGCACCTTGTCAACCAGAATGGGATATCAGTTGGTTCGGACAAGGTGGAGGTTGTGATGAGGTGGGAGGTCCCGAAGTCTCCATCTGAGATTTAGAGCTTCCTGGGGCTGGAAGGCTACTATCAGATATTCATTCAGTACTTCTCCAAGATACCTCTGACCAGGCTGACAAGGAAAGTTGTGGTCTTTCGCTGGGGGCCTGAGTAGTAGGCTGCTTTTGAGACATTGAGACAGAGATTGTGCGAGGCACCAATCTTAGCCCTGTTGGAGGGCATGGAGGATTTTGTGGTGTATTGTGATGTCTCTATCTCGAATTTAGGCGCAGTATTGATGTAGAAAGGGCACGTTATTGCTTATGCTTCGAGGTAGCTGAAGCCTCACGAGGCGAACTACCCAACGCATGATTTGGAGCTGGGGGCGGTTTTTTTTCCCTCAAGATTTGGTGTCATTACCTCTATGGGGTTCGTTGTACCATTTACATAGACCACAAGAGCCTGAGGTATCTCATGGACCAGCTGAATCTAAACATGAGACAGAGTCGGTGGTTAGATGTGGTGAAGGATTATAATTGTGAGATCCTTTACCACCCAGGGAAGGCTAATGTGGTGGCCGACATGCTTAGCCATAAGGCAGCACCGATCAGGGATATCTACATGTGGATGACCGTGGTGACTCCGCTGTTGGAGTAGATCCGAGAGGCCTAATAAGAGGCTATGAAGGAGGAACATCTTAAGAGCGAGCGTATTGTGGGTCAGGTTTCCTCCTTCGACTATGATAGTCGAGGGTTGTTGACCCTCCACCGTAGGGTGTGGGTCCCTTATCATGGTGGCGTACATTAGACATTGATGGAGGAGGCGCAGAAATCTAGGTTTTCTATCCATCCCGGGGAGATGGAGATGTATAGGGATCTTCGTCTTAACTATTGGTGCCCTTGCATGAAGAGGAACATCGCATGGTAAGGTCAAGGCCGAACATCAGAGGCCACACGGCAAGATGCAGCCGTTGGATATTCCCATGTGAAAATAGGAAGATATCACCATGGACTTCATCACCAAACTTCCCCGGACCGTGCGGGGAGTGGATTCCATATGGGTTATTGTGGATCGGTTGACCAAGAGCACCCGTTTTATACCGATCTGAGAGAGTATATCGGCCGAGAAGCTGGTCGACATCTACATTCGAGAGGTGGTGGCGAGGCATGGGGGTGCCAGTGTCAGTGATTTCGGACAGGGATGTGCGGTTTACTTCCAGGTTCTAGAAGAAATTTCATGACGAGTTGGGTACTCATCTCCATTTTAGCATCGCATTTCACCCGCACATGGATGGTCAGAGCAAGCAGACCATCCAGACTCTAGAGGATATGCTTCAGGCATGTGTTCTAGACTTCGGTGGTAGCTAGGACACCTACCTCCCATTAGCTGAATTCTCCTACAACAACAACTCCTATGCAAATATCGATCATCCTCCCTTTGAGATGTTATATGGGAGAAAGTTCAAGAGCCCGATATGTTAGGATGGGGTTGGCCAGAGGGTCATGGGGAGCACCAAAGTGGTGCTCAAGACGACAGAGAGGATTCAGTAGGTCAAGAGCAGGCTCCAGACTGCACAAAGTCAGAAGAAATGCTATGCGGATAAGGATCGTTCAGACCTGGAGTTCCAGGTCATGGATATGGTTCTCCTGAAGGTATCACCTTGGAAAAGCGTCATCCGATTTAGGAAGCATGGCAAGTTGTACCCCAGGTACATCGAGACTTTTAGGGTTATAGCCCGGGTAGGCAAGGTGGTGTACAAGCTAGATCTGCCAGCCAAACTCAATCAGATCCACAACACTTTCCACATCTCCTAGCTTCGGAAGTGCCTGCTGGACGACTTGGCAGTGGTGCCCCTAGAGGACATTCAGTTTGACGACAACCTGGATTACATCGAGCGGCCTGTGGCAATCCTCAGCCAGAAGTCGAAGGATCTGAGGAACAAGAAGGTCGAGATGGTGAAGGTGCAATGGCAGCACCGGAAAGGCTCAGAGTGGACATGGGAGCCAATTGAAGAGATGATGGAGCATTACCCAGAACTTTTCTAGGATCGAGCAACAGACTTCGAGGACGAAGTCTAAAATAAGTGGGGGAGATTTGTAGCACCTGGTTCCTAGTATGTATCTCATTCAAGTATTCTTCACATTTTGGAATGGACTCGGCGAGTTGAAAACCCAACTCGTCGAGTAGTAGCGACTTGGACCGTGGGGGATAAGTGGTAGACCTCACATTAAACGCCTTATTCAGCCTCCCTCGTCCCCCATCCTCTCGGAACACCTCACATTAAACGCTAATCGTCTTTGGTGAAGATCTAAGGCCTCTTCGGTGGATTTTTGTGGTTTGTGTAACAACCCGAAATTTGTATCACTACTTGTAACCCTTTTCGTAACTCATTTCGATAATCCAATCGTTGTTTCCAATTTCGTTTCTGATTCCGTCGTTTAATTAAGTCATTAATGTGTATTTTATATTATGACTTAATGGGTGGCCTAATGCCTTTACAACTCATTTTAACATCTTATATTAGTGATCGGAACATTTCTAGAATCAACCACATCGAGTTACGGCGACTTAAACGGGTGCGACCAAAAGCCCCATCTAACGCCGGTATTGGGTTGAATTCCTCCATGTCCAAATCCCGAACACTATTTAAAGTGTTCTAAGCTTCCATTTGAAGCTTTTGCTTCATCTCACTACTCTCTCTCTAACCTCTCTCCTCATCCAAGATTTAGGTCCAAAATCAATGAATTAAGGCTACAAGTCATAGACGTAACCTTCCTAACTTGTTATTCAACCTTCTAGGCCATCAAATCCGTGTTTAAATTATGATTTTGGATATGGAACATGTGTTTACGGCCAAGGAGCATGCTTGGGCCGTAAGCACATAATAATGGGTGTTTTAAGCACTTTAACCCTTCCAAACCAACATTGGGACTTAGATATGACCTTAAGGACCCGGAATTAGTGTAGGGTTTCAAAGCACTTCATGGATGATGGCAATGGGCCCCTTTGATGAATTCTAGGTTAAAAGCCCAAGACTTGTCTTTTCCCTATAAATAGTCATGTATTATTCACAATTAGGGTTAAGAGTGAGGCAAAATGTAGCCGCCACGTTGTGAGGTTTCTTGTAGAGTTAGATTATTATTTCTTAAGTGTAATTTGTTCCTCACAATTCAATAAATCTAGTGATCATTCGACATAATCTTCATATTTGTGTTTGGTCTTATTTTCCGCATCTTGTTCATCAAATCACAATTAGGGTTTTAATCTCAACAAGTGGTATCAGAGCGGGTCTTTGAAAATGTATTGATTTTTGAAGTATCGGTTCTTGATTTAGTGATTTTCTGCACATATATTGAAGATTATTGGTGTTTTTGCTTTTTGGAATCAAAGATCTGTTCAAGTTTCTGTTCATGGATACTTTTGTTCATCTACTGTTCATGTGGTATTTTTATTCCGATTCTTATTTGATTCGTTATCTTCTAGCTGATTGTGGGTCATTTTTACTTTTCTATCACATTCTTACATTGGATCCAGTCTATTATGCACTTCATGCTTACTTTATAAGCCCAAACCTATTTCCTGTTCATTCCAGTTCTTCTTGATTCACGCTTATCATTGATAATGCAATCTTGAAATCAGAAGATTGTTATTCCTGGATTCATTCAATTGATTTTTGATTGAAAATCGATTATATATTGAGATCCAACTGTTTCTTCAATCTTTGATTTGGTTCATGTTTGATGACGGGATTTGGGTTATTCGATTTTCTTATCACATCATTTTTTTTTCGAGCCCTTAGATTCATCCTCTATTCAATTAATTTCAAGGTTAATTTATTAACTGTAAGAAATTGATGATTATTTCGATATTGTTACCATGAGAGTGATGATTTTGGTATGATGTTTAAATCTGCTCTTTGAAAGACTGATGAAGAACAAAGTGATTGTTGATCTGAAATTCAATCGATACTCCGAGGCTCGTTGTTTGTTATCTTCTGTGTTGGTGATGGGCTTCACAATTTGTACTAGAACTCAAAGGAATGAAATCGAGTTTGTAATTTAACTGAATTGAATTAAAGGTGTTCCAGATGGTCAAGCGCTAAAAGGTCATTCGTTGTTCTTATGAATCACGGTGAAATGGGTCTCGAAATCGAGCTGTGTTTGGTTGGGGTTTATGTCAAAATCGATTGTGTGATGAACAAATGAGGATCGAATGAACAGAACTGGGTTTGTTTGTGGTCAAATACTGAAAAGTCAAAATCGCTATGAAAGCCTTACCTGTGAATGCTCGTTTACTGTTCTTCTCTTTGGGGTATAATCATCAAATTGAAGCAAATCTATGATTGGGTTCGTCTGTTTCCTTAGAACGAAAGAAGGGAAGACAGAAAGCGAACCTGTGATTCGGTTTGGCTAAAGTTTCGATTTTATTCTGTGATCTATTGATTTGTAGCGAAAGGGTGAGAAATCGGGAACGGAAATATGGGATTGCACTCGTTCTTCTCCCACGATCGTTTGATTCGGAAGTGAACCTGTGATTGGGTTCGTGTTTGAAATTGGTTCGCTTTGGGTGAGATTCTTGGTGTTCAGAACTCAGGGCTCGGTATGAAGGCTTGTGCTCAAAACGAACGTGGAATAAACTTGGGGTCATTTGTTAGCACTTGGAACGAAAGGAGTGAGATTCGCTTTGGCAGCTCTTGGAATGAACCTCGATCTTGGGTTCGCGTGTTTATGCTGGGACTGAAAGAGAAGGATGAACCGAAAGCGAAAGGAGTTTCGCCTGATGAAGCTTGATATGAAAATAAGAAACGAACCGAACGTTCGGTTGTGTTCGCGTGAATAAATGGCGGTCTTGAAACGAACTTAGGTTCGGTTGCTTGTACTTGAAACGAAAGTATGATTTGCGGGTATTAATTTTGAGGTCTAGCATTTGTTCCAGTCGCGCATCCCTTTTAATCAGATGTCTAATTGGTGAAGAAGATAAACATGTTACATTTATGGTCCCTGCAACTTCAGTGCATTGGCACTTTTGGTCCCTGTTATTTTCACAGCTTGGTGATTATGGACCATTTTCAGATTTTGTCACAAATAAAGGGGGTATTGATGCATAATTACATTTTCAGTCCCAGAATTTCTGCAAAGTGACAATTTCAGCCATGTATTCAGAAAAGTTTACAACTTTGAGGGCCGGTGAACAATTTTGAATTTTTTTAACGCTCATATTTTTTCGTGAACAGCAAAATAATGATTCCATCAAGTCTTGGCGGTTCGGAAGATCGTTTTTCGTGATATCATCAAATTTTTCACGACTTTTTCGGATTTTATACTTCATTGTGTATATCGTTTTGTCGCGGGGGAGCTTAGTAATTTTTTATCCATTCAAGATCATTCTCATGACCATTTGAAGGCTTTATAATCATGTTTTTGATAATAAAGCGGGGGAGAATTTGGTATGGCCATTCGAAATTGGATTTGTGACTTTTCAAAGTTGAAGATTTTTGATAAAGCTGGTGGGAGAATTATGAAGGTAACTTTTACAACAGAAGTTCTTCTCCGACTTCTTGTATTTTCTCGATCAAGTGGCGTTACGAATCTTGAAGTTTGGGTTGTTACATGATATTTTTTGATGGCCTATATCATTAGCTTATTTGAAGATCGTTGTGACTTGGAGGGGAAGCTCTTCAAAGACAAGAAGTGATTCAGTTTCTTTGTTCTGAAATGGGTTTTTATGGCGGGTTTGGTTTTCATGAAGATTCTTTGGGATTACATTCGAAAATGAAGTTTAAAGACATTACTTCAGTGTTTGATTTATATATCCTAGAGCCCGTGTTTGAAGACTATTGAAGAATCAAGATTCGTGGATTGCTTCATATATTCCTCGTTGCAGATCTTTTTATTTGCTAGATGCTTGTTTTGGATGTTAAAGCATTGTCATCCATTCCATACTTTGAGGGGGAGATTGTAGGGTTTCAAAGCACTTCATGGATGATGGCAATGGGCCCCTTTGATGAATTCTAGGTTAAAAGCCCAAGATTTGTCTTTTCCCTATAAATAGTCATGTATTATTCACAATTAGGGTTAAGAGTGAGGCAAAATGTAGCCGCCACGTTGTGAGGTTTCTTGTAGAGTTAGATTCTTATTTCTTAAGTGTAATTTGTTCCTCACAATTCAATAAATCGAGTGATCATTCAACATAATCTTCATATTTGTGTTTGTTCTTATTTTCCGCATCTTGTTCATCAAATCACAATTAGGGTTTTAATCTCAACAATTAGAACACCATAGACATGGATTTTGAGGGACAAACATGAGTTTACAGCCAAGGAATGTGCTTAGGCCATAAACACATCAAACATGGAGAGTAAACTCATTTAAACATGTTAGAATGCCTTGTAACTTCACCAAAAGACTTGGAATAAATCCTAGAATCATCTAAAAATAGTTTGGGGACCTTAAACATGTCAAATACCCTTCATTTGAGAGTTTACAGCCATAGCATATGCTCCAGGGCTGTAAACTCCTAATTATGTGTCAAATGGTGCCCTAAATTCATAACAAGGCTTGTAAAAATTATAGGAATCACATATGATTAAGCTAAGACCATTAAATCATCAATCTAAGGGGGATAGGAGTTTACGACCATAAACTCCTTGTTTAGGGCCGTAAACTCCCTTAAATAATGTCATTATTGATTTGATTTCCATCCCATGCCTTAGATAAAATTGTACCAACTCTTCCCAAGTGATATTGACCATTTTAGCACTCAAAATTACCCGAACATGAGTTTACGGCCGTGAACTCATGTGAGTATGGTATAGGGGGCCGGAAACTCATTAGGGAGTTTACTCTTGAGGAGTAAACTCAAATTCCAAGTCCCTCGCATCAATACACATCCGTAGATGTCACCCGGGTCACTCCAAACACTCGTTTTGAAGTGTTTTCGCTCATTGGAGTGTAATATCATATCTAATTAGAGCTTATAAATCTAATTAGATATATTTGTATATCATTTCATAATCCATAGGAATCTTGTGCGTTCGCGAACCCAAAACTGACGTTTAGGATCCAAACTGACACGTTTCTCATCCGGTGAGTTCATACCCCTACCCTTTTTCAATGGTTTTTAAATGTTGTCAAGGGGGGGAATACAAGAAAAAATACATACTTCCACTTCCCCTTCCGCCGTTTCTGTTGTTGGATCCTCAACTCGAAAACTCGACACTAGGTATGCTGGAACCCTTCCTAGTTGTGACAAGGGCAACTATCATCACCTTCCTTTCGGTCCATGTATAGAGGTATTTTGCAACAGTTGTGGCATAAAGGGTCACATGGCGAAAAACTATAAGACACCAACTCAATCAACGAGTGAAAATTCCGGAGCGGGCATTGGTCGGGCATGCTATGGTTGTGGAGAAGTTGGACATTTCAAGTGAAACTGCCCCAAGGCAGTAACATCTAGCAACACTGGAAGAGTTCTAGTGATAGGACAAGAGGAGACAGCCACCGATCCCACCGTCACCACAGGTATATTTCCCCTCGATAAATTTTATGCCTGTGATTCTTTCTAGTTCTAATGCTGAAAGAAATTTGTCAACCACCCATTCAAACATCTTTTTAAATTCTATCGTTCGTTAGTAATCAAAAATGTGTACCATCGAAATGATTAACAAGTGAGAAGGAGAACGCTAACTCCATATCCATAGATCGTATCCTCAATTCGGATGATTATTCCTTTCTATTCGATCTAATGGTAAACTTTTCACGAAATGCTTTGATGCCATCTTTGGCATGAATTGACCGAGCCTCATTCATGCTGTTATCCTTGACATCGAAAGGGTCGTCCGTCCGAATCTTTTCCCCGACCTGACTTTCGTGATCATCGGCATCAAACCTTCGCATCTTCGTGCATCAAAGCTTAGAAAGATTCCCATGTATTTCTCGTCCGTGTGATCAATGAGAAACGAGAAGTCTACAACTCTTTCTCTGATGCCTTTTCCGAAGAATTCTTGAGGATTCTTTCTGAACGTGTAGTCAAGTCTCGCATCGACCTAATCTCTATAATTATCTCGTAGCTTAAACCTTAGTAAGGACGATGTGTCCAAGGCAGCAACCAGGGCTTGATATGATCACTACGAGGTAATAGTGGTGCCCTTCGGTCAAACCATTTTCCTGGTCATGTAGATAAGCAAATCAATCATATTTATGGACCTTTCCAAAAGCTAAGGCAATAAAAAAAAATTAGTCGGCATCGGAGGTACCCATAGAAACCCGTCAACTTTTGGGTCCCGCCGATTATTATTGCAAAAGCTCCTAGAAATTTCCTTTAGGACCATCGGACCCTTAGTTACTCTACCATGTGAAAATGTACCCACTTATTGGAAGTCTTACTGTGGAAATACATAGTATGCCTTAAGAAGTGCGGAAAACTTAACTTGTGCTACATAAGACCCTTCGGGATTCTCGTTAGGAATCAATTCTGTAGCCCTCTCCGAGTTATCTTCAGAACTCAACAACAACCATTTGGAATTCCACGTCGCTATTCGTAAGGAGTGCCGACCTGACGAAACCTGAGTAATCCCTTTGTTGAGATCAAAATCAACGGAAGTCTGAACCTCCATAGATGAAACAATTGGAATCATGGATTGATAAGTTTACCGTACGAAACAAAGCCGCATCTTGACAGTGAGGGTTCCCTGGAATGTCAAGCGGAGACCCGAAGCAGTAGATTCATCCTCATATCTCTTTTCACTTTGCAATCTGTGTTCAAATGTTTGAATTTTGGGACGAAATTCCCTCTAACGGCAGGATAATGTAACAACCCGAAATTTGTATCACTGCTTATAACCCTTTTCGTAACTCATTTCGATAATCCAATCGCCGTTTCCACTTTTGTTTCTGATTTCGTCTTTTAATTAAGTCATTAATGTGTATTTTATATTATGACTTAATGGGTTCCCTAATCCCTTTAGAACTCATTTTAACATCTCATATTAGTGATCGGAACATTTCCAGAATCAACCACATCGAGTTACGGCAACTTAATCGGGTGCGACCAAAAGCTCCGTCTAACGCTGGTATCGGGTAGAATTCCTCCGTGTCCAAATCCCAACACCATTTAAAGTGTTCTAAGCTTCCATTTGAAGCTTTTGCTTCATCTCACTACTCTCTCTCTCTCTAACCTCTCTCCTCATCCAAGATTTAGGTCCAAAATCAATGAATTAAGGCTCCAAATCATAGAGGTAACCTTCCTAACTTGTTATTCAACCTTCTAGGCCTTCAAATCCGTGTTTAAATTATGATTTTGGACCTAGAACATGTGTTTACAGCGAAGGAGCATGCTTGGGCCGTAAACACATAATAATTGGGTTTTTAAGCACTTTAACCCTTCCAAACCAACATTGGGACTTAGATATGACCTTAAGGCGTACAAACCCGGACTTAGAACACCCTATACATGGATTTTGAGGGAAAAACATGAGTTTACAGCCAAGGAATGTGCTTGGACCGTAAACACATCAAACGTGGAGAGTAAACTCATTTAAACATGTTAGAATGCCTTGTAACGTCACCAAAAGCCTTGGAATAAATCCTAGAATCATCTAAAAATAGTTTGGGGACCTTAAACATGTCAAACACCCTTCATTTGAGAGTTTACGGCCATAGCATATGCTCCAGGGCCATAAACTCCTAATTATGTGTCAAATGGTGCCCTAAATTCATAACAAGGCTTGTAAAAATTATAGGAATCACATATGATTAAGCTAAGACCATGAAATCATCAATCTAAGAGGGATAGGAGTTTACGGCTGTAAAATCCTTGTTTAGGGTCATAAACTCCCTTAAATAATGTCATTAGTGATTTAATTTCCATCCCATGCCTTAGATAAAATTGTACCAACTCTTCCCAAGTGATATTGACCATTTTAGCACTCAAAATCACCCAAACATGAGTTCACGGCCGTGAACTCGTGTGAGTATGGTATAGGGGGCTGAAAACTCATTAGGGAGTTTACTCTTGAGGAGTAAACTCAAATTCCAAGTCCCTCGCATCAATATACGTTCGTAGATGTCACCCGAGTCACTCCAAACACTCGTTTTGAAGTGTTTTCGCTCATTGGAGTGTAATATCATATCTAATTAGAGTTTATAAATCTAATTAGATATATTTGTATATCATTTCATAATCCATAGGAATATTGTGCGTTCGCGAACCCAGAACTGATGTTTAGGATCCAAACTGACACGTTTCTCAACCGGTGAGTTCATACCCCTACCCTTTTTCAATGGTTTTTAAATGTTTTCAGGGGGGGGGGGAATACAAGCAAAGGTACAAGAAATACTTGTACTCAAAAATTGTTTTTTTTACATACATTGTGTTTCATATATATATATATATATATATATATATATATATATATATATATATATATATATGCTTTTGAAACTGACAATCGTAACAAACAACAGTTTGAACCTACATAACACATTATCATGTTATTTGTGAAACACATTATAAATTGTTATATTTGTATTTTCACAACTGTTTTTCCCACAATATAGCAGTTAAAAGCATAACATTTAAACATGGTTTGTTCTCGGTGAACACTCCACAGACCTCAAAAAACATAAAACATTTGTAATGTCCTTAATAAAACACCCTAGGCCCGAGTGTATAGGACAGACACCATTAGGAAACATAAAACAATCATATTGACCTTAATAAACCACCTGGGCTCAAGTGTAAAGGACAGGCACCATTAGAATATAGTTAGTCATAGATACTACTTCCTTAGGCACGAGAATAATGAGTAATCTTAAAGATTGGAGACACGTCCTTTGTAACACGTCCCGTGGCATGAGAGTGGAGGACTACCCCTGTAACCAGAATCTCCGAGCAGAGGAGAGCCTGACTTGAGTGTATAGATCTATACAGGACTGACAATCCCGCACCTGGCTGCTAGCTATAGACGAACCGAAAGGTTCAAGGGTGACGAAAGTCATAAAAAGGATACTGGCCATGACCCGAGTCATATCTAGTCTGAAGTATGGTTAAGGACTCGCAATCAAGATTATTAACACTTTACACTTATTTATTAGTTTTATGTACCTAATAAAACTAATGTACATTTAAGGATAATCGGACTTTTAGGAGACTTCACTCACATTCAGGAAAACATGGGGTTTTCCTGGGGATAACATTGAACATAATCGGAATTGGTAATAGTTCGCACACACCCAGAATCGGTAATATTTCACACACACACATGTAGGAAAATATAGGATTTTCCTGGTAACAGTACTACGTAACCAGAAAAGTGTAATAAGTTAGATAATTAAACTTTACAATTTACAACAACAATCATGTTTTCAGTGTACATCTTTTACATTACATTTTGGATTTGGTAAATATTACTTTTAAGAAAATATGGGATTTTCTTGAATAATCTCTTTTTCAGGAAACCAAAGGAACTCGTGCATTTTCATAAAAATAAACCGCTTATGAACTCACCAGCTTTATGCTGATTTTCAAACCGCTTGTATTCTCAGGTCCACATTAGACAGGTACCCGATGATCTCTTTTGGAGAAGACGGAGTGCGTATAAGACTCGTCTCATTTTGTTCATATATACAATGTATCACACTTGTACAATTTACTTTTGAATCAAATGTAAACTTTTACGTATGTAATGTAATGGTTGTCTACTTTGCTTACTATGTGCATTGGATTTGATACTCAACGTGGAGTCCGCCCCGGAAATGTTTTCGCCTTTGGTTTTCGGGGTGTGACAGTTTGTGATCACAAGAAGGAAGGAAAAACTTAAAGAGCCAAGATGAAATCAGAAGATCCCGAGTTTGTGTTGCATCTACAGTTCGTTGGAGATATAAAGTTTATACCTTGCTCATTCATATTCTAGATCCCCTTTTGGAGTGAATTAGGGCTTTAAGGAGCCATTTTTGGTGACCAACTATGAGTGCAAGCATGGTTGAGGCTAAGACTCTAGATCCAAGGTCCTTAGGGGACTACAAGACATACAGTGGCTGACTTTGGGGCCTTAGAAAGTCCCATGCATTTTAAGAGATTCTCTTAGAGCCTTTTGAGCTTATTCTCCCACGCATGCACGTAAAGTTTGTAACTTTACGTGCTAGATCAATCTTAGGATCCTAGATCTATATTTTGGACAAGTGTTGTACATCAGAAATCGAGAAATGAGACTTGAACAACCTCGACTGGGTGAGTTGTTCTTGGGACTCAGCGAGTCCAAGGCCTAACTCCCCTTTTCTGTTAGGGTCCAAAGGAACTCAGTGAGTGTTAGAATGGTCTTAGAGGGGTACGGGGGAGCGAGCCCATGCATTGGACTTAGCCATAGACATGGAGTTCAAAGGACTCGATGAGTGCATGAGCAGAATCGACGAGTCCAAGGTAATCTCCCAACTTTTGAAAATGAACTCGACAAGTTGTTCATACAACTCGGAGAGTCAAGGACAGGACTTGATTGTAGGATGAGGATGAACTCGACGAGTTGTTCATACAACTCGGCGAGTTGGATGAAGCTTCATTCGAGGTTGTTTTAGAAGGAGAACTTGTCGAGTCATTGCTAAACTCAACGAGTAGGAGTGTTAAGATGGGAAGATGAAGGGTAGGGACTCGACAATTTGGAGGCCCAACTCGACGAGTCAGGTAAACTGGAAGTTGACTTTTGACTTTGGTTTTGACTTGGTCAGTGGTAAAATAGTCATTTTACCCTAAGAACAATTATTAGTGTCTCACTAAGTGTTTTATGGGAATTATAGCCGGAGGATCACCAGAGCAGCAATCGGACATCTGTCGATCTGCTTTTCAGCAGTCAGCCTTACGAGGTGAGTTACCTTCTAGTTGGGGTGGGTCTACGGCACCAATGTCAGCCCACCAGTAGGAGATTATGGTTGAGATGGTTATCTTTGTGATAATTGTTTGGTTGCTATATATGTGCTGAGTATGTGTTAGTAGTAGTAGGGCGTGCTAGCCCTGGTAACCGGTTGAAAGATACCGAAGACAATTACCAGTTGAAAGATACCGAAGGGCTGGACAAAACCCACGCATGTATAGTTGTATGCTTATGAAATGTCATTATGTGACTCAGTATGCCTATGTATGTTATCATGAAACCAATATGTTATGACATGTTATATGTGATAGGGGTAGGGGTGAAATAGTCCCCAGATACCGATTGAAAGATACCGTAGGGGAGGTTAGTTCCTGGATATTGGTTGAAAGATACTGAAAGGGGTAGTAGCTCCCGGTTACCGGATGAAAGATACCGAAAGGGAGGATAGTTCCCAGCTACCGGTTGAAACATACCGAAGGGGAGGGTAGTTACCGGCTACCGGTTGAAAGATACCGAAGGGGAGGGTAGCTCCCTGTTATCGGTTGAAAAATACCGATGACTATGTGCCATGGGTATGGTGGGGGAACTCACTAAGCTTCATGCTTACAGTTTCAGCTTTGGTTTCAGGTACCTCTTCGTCTAAAGGGAATGAGTCGGCAGTGTAGTAGCGCATCACACATACACACATGTTTTCCAGATGGAGTTTCCTGGGAGTCTACTCTGAATTATTTTACTTTTGGACAAAATGGTTTTTATGGTGACATGTTTTGGATTGTTGACATATTGATTGTGACATGAGATATCACTATCAACGTTTTTATATCAATGGTTTTTATGTTATAATCTATTCAAAAAACGAAATTTTTGGCCTGAAATTTTGGGTTGTTACACCCGCCCACTAAGATACGGATCCCACCTACACTCATATGATGGGCCCCGCCCACACTCGCATAATGGGCCCCCCATAGAGATTTAGGCCCCGTCCACGCTCGTATAACGGGCCCCGCCCATAGAGAAATAGGCCCCATCCACACTCGTATAACGGGCCCAGCCCACTTAGATATAACTATATAATCTTATAACATTCAAACACATGGGAAAATCATGAAGATAGTACCGTACTGCACAATCATTGGGCCTCGTTCACATACATATGAGATATGCATAACCTGATACTAGTATACATATAATAACCATCGGGCCCCACCTAGTAAGAATACAAACACATACACAAGAAAGAGTCACACAGACATGTAGCACTCTACATAGCAAACCATGGG
This sequence comes from Lactuca saligna, assembly GCF_052625555.1. Taxonomy (NCBI): domain Eukaryota; kingdom Viridiplantae; phylum Streptophyta; class Magnoliopsida; order Asterales; family Asteraceae; genus Lactuca; species Lactuca saligna. The sequence goes on from NC_136421.1 coordinate 91,170,996, forward strand.
CCGACATAGGTTCCTTCAACCCAATAAACTTAGGGAGGAGACTCACCTTTTACTGATGAATATTGCGGATAAACCTCTATTTGCTGGATGACCGATCCACAAACTATTACTATCAACAATACCCAATCAACACTCGGGTCTCAAACGATGTCCATAAATCCATCCTTAGGGTAAATGACCAATTTACCCCTAATCTAGTTTATACCAAGACTTAGGCCCAAACATAATAATCCAAAAGATCCAAATACCAATAACCCACTCAAGTCCCAATTTATGGCCAAAATTTCCAAATTTTGCACAAGCCCATTAAAGGCCTTTCCAACATAATTATCAACCCAAAACCTGATGGCCTAACTGGGCCCAAGATAACTAAGCCCAAAAGACGACCCATACCAAAGCCCATCATACCAAACCCCTCTTGACTGAGTATGTGGGTGTACTTAGTTGTACGCTAAGCGTACATGCAATTTGGATTGTGTATTGCATCATGCCAAACCCCTCTTGACTGAGTACGTGGGGTGTACTTAGTTGTACGCTAAGCGTACATACAATTTGGATTGTACACTGCACGTACAGACTTGTACGCCTAATGTACTCCTCCATTAAGTCCATTATCAACATTAAACACTTAATGCTCAAGATCAAGAGTCTATACAATATATCTACCTCTTAAAGAACATCTAGACCCATAAAGTCATTAACATGATGACTTTGCATACCTCTAAAGAACCCAACATCAATTTAAAGCATTAAACTTTCACCAAATGGACACCAACTCATTCATGGGGGATTCCAAACCCTAAAGGAGGCAACTTTATGCATCTAGTACCTCGGAAATATAAGCATGGTAACTCAAAGCTCCTGGAGAGGTATCAAGCCACTAGATCTCATCCTTGGGACCAAAATGAACCAAAACTCATACATGTTAGATCTAAGACGTCAATGATCAAGTTGATAGTTGTTTACCTCAAACACGCTAGAAATAAAGCCCATAATCTAGATCCATAAGCTCTTTCTTGATCCCTATCCTTGCACCAAACTCCATCTTCTTGGAAATGGACCAAACACACCAAAATTAGACACCATGAGATCAAAATATCATCATGAAGGCTAAAGGATGATTTCTTGGGTCTTAGGTTCTTAGAGGCTGGTAAAGAGGCTAGCCTTAAGGACTTAATGTGTTTATATAGGATACAATCACTTAAAATTAGGGTTTTCCTATAAGCCTCGTACGCCTCGCGTACTCCTTGTTTGCCCAACGTAAGAGGTCTACAATCGCTGGTCCAATACGCTACGCGTACCCTGAACTATGCCTTGCGTACCACCCTTCGCACCAGTACGCCCCGCAAACTAAGGCGTTCCCTCAAACCCTTAAGCACTCTGAAGACCATAACTTCTTTGTTATAAACCCGATTCCGACAATCCTTATATCCATCAAAAGGTAACTAGAAGCTTTACGCTTTAGCCAACCCATACTTACCTTACCATATCCCAAACAAACATACATTTTCCATAAAAGCCCGAGTTGACAAATTACCTAATATCCTTTGACCCCAAAACACAAACCGAATACCCAAATCATCCAATTTATATGATCCACCTCTAAAATCCTTTGACCCCAAAACACAAACCGAATACCCGAATCATTCAATTTATATGATCCACCTCCAAAAGAACCCAAAACTAAATCCTTCAAGGATTCTAAGCCTGCTAATACCTAATCCTTGATCGCTACCCTTAAATGGAAACGATCTAAATCAGGGTGTTACATTTTATTAATTTAAAAATCAAAATTATTAGTCTTGATTTTGGGTCGTTACATATAGATAATTTAGTAGTACAAAAATGTATTAGCATGTGCTTTCTTACTAGAATACTCTCTCTATCTCTCTCTATCTCTCTCTCTCCCTCTTTCTCTCTCTAGACTAAAATACTCATCTATATAATGGGAGCTTTCTCATCCTACAATGAATACTAAAACTAATATTTATAGGCTAGCTCAACCCACAAGGCATTCCTCATAAGAAGCCTTCCATATCGAATAGGGAAATGAGCCTTCCAAGCCACCATCTAATGTAGAGCTTTGCACCCCAATATTCTCCTTCAAAGCTTGGAATTGGTGATCTGGCTTCTTGTTCCAAAAGAACAACTTCACGGATTATATCTCAAGCATAAAAAAAGTAGAAGCAATCAACAAATCTATAAGTCTTCAATGATCTTCTAATCCAGATTCTAGAATGTGAGACATTACAATCCAAAGCATCAAAAGGCAAATTTTAGTCCTTAAGTCTCCAAAACACCAAGGAAAATTACCCATGTTTGAGTGTAAATGCACATCCCTAAAGTCTTCATTAAGAGCAAACCCTTCATAAAAATGAACCACTTTAGAATTTAAATTTGAATCACTTCATAATCACCTCCTCAAGGTCAAATCGGTCTTCAATCATAAATGATCATTCATCAAATATGAATATCCAAAAACTTTCGATTTCAAAAACCCATATAATAATCTCTCCCCCTTTTTATAATCGAAATATGATTATAAAAATCTAAATGGGAATGATAAAATTCTCAATGTGAATTTGTCAATGTAATACTCCCCCTTGATAACTAACAAAAAAAAAGCTTCAATTCTAGAAAACATGAAAAACATATAAATTCTTCAAAAACTAGACTTCCTAGAAAGCTTTGACTTTAAAATGAACAAAATTTGTTTATGTTGCTGGAATTGTTTTTGCAGAAATGACAACTTTGATATCCCGCGAAAGAATCTTCAAAAACTACAAAGATTCTAGTTTCTGGGTAATAATTGTCATTATGTTGAAACTTTAGGGATCAAAATTGTAAATTTATCATCTTCTTCCCCCAAATCGTTTGAGTTGCAAAAACCCAACACCATTCCTTACGATAGCGATCACACAACAACACTCATTACCATTACGAGCACCCTGTATCCACTCGTAATAAAAATCGATATTAAACCCTTTGTAACTTAGCCACTCGTAACTCATTCATTCGTAAGACAACTCCTCGTTATCTCCATTTCTTCGCTATTGACTTCCTCTCATTCAATATCCAACCATTCGATTGCGAGTGCAACTAAGAGACTTCTTTGCGTTCACGAGTAAATAGATCAACTACGAGACTTCATTACGATTGCAAGACAAATAATTATCAACTACAGAAACTTCATTACGATTACCATCGTAGTCTTAGATAGTCAAATACCAATTTTGACTTTTATAGATTTTTTTTGACCATTCATACACCCTTCAATACGATTGTGAGAGAGAGACTATAGATTCTACGAGGACCATACAAGTTGCGAGATGCAATCAACACCCAAAATTTGAGATTTCGTTCCAATCATTAGATTGTTGCTAGAATGAGATTACTTGCGAGTTGAGAGAATCATACACCCAAATTGCGCTTACAAAACCCATAAAATATGAGTCATCATTCTCATTAGGAGACATAAGTTCCCAAATGTTAATCTTCATCACTACGAGGGTGTTTGGTATTACATTTAAAATGACTTTTGATTTTTATCTTTTTTAAAAAGTTTAAGAAATGTAAAAGATGTTTGGAAATACAAAAGTTCTTTTCAAATTAACTTTTGTAAAGAATAAAAAGATAAGTTTTCAAAAGTTAGAAAAGTGTGACTTTTAACTTTTAAAATTTGAATTACACTTAAAAATCAAGAACTACAACCCGCACACTTTTTAAAAATAACTTTTGATATTTGCCTCCTCAAAAGTTAAAATAAAAAAGAACTTTTATAAAAATAACTACCCAAATCACAGTAGCTCAAACTCGAATTTTGACTTTCTCAGTTTGACTCTAAAAACATATATCAAGAAACACCAAATTGATTTCCTCCAAATCGATTTTCAGATCAAATATATTCACTAAACCAAGTTCATTATATTCTTCATATGTTCTTGACCATTCATCACCAAGAATCACTCTAAACTGTATCATAGTCGAACTAGAGCCATTGTATTCTATTATTCTTTGATTCTAGATTTTTCAGATCAATCGACATACACTAATTTTTCACTATCTTCATATTCTTCTTCACACATTCAGCAAGAAGCATTAATTTCTCAATTTTAAAAGTCGTTGAATCATATCCAAACCAAAATCAATTTTATTATGTGATGAATTGTGTTGGTCGGGGATTCCGACTCAAGAACACAAAAGAGTTATAAATTTGAACTATTTAATTTTGTTAATTATTGAGTTTGTGAAATGAGATCAGCTAATCGATATGTGATAGTGAATCAAGAACGAATTTGATCAGATTACTTCAAAAAGAAATAATGTGTTGAGAAGGAACAAGAATCGATCAGACATTACAAACTGGATATATGAATAGAAAATCGGATAAATTAATTAACAGTGTCAATTAACAAAAAACAACCGAAAATCACGAATTCTATTTGGAATCGATCTGAATGAATAATGAAAATTTGTGTGATGAAATTAGTATGCGTCAATTTGTTTGAAGAACAAGATAAATCAAGTTCTAATTATATGATTTTAGGCTTTGATTTGAACAAAACATGAATAGTAAATGAATCAAAACATTTTGATTGGGCATTCAGATTCCGTGAGATGAACAGTAATAAATGGAATTTGAATAAAGAATGGATCAAAATTTAACTTTGACTCACATAAAGTTGAGTTTGGGCTCGATCAAAGCAATTAGAGTCGATCAACAAATTGAATGATTTTGGGCTTATTTTTGTGGTTCAATTGATTGGGCTGATTTAACGAAAACAAATTAGATCAAAAGAATCTATCATGAAAGGAAACTAGATCCAATGGAGACTCACCAAAGATTTCAAATATTTTAGTTGATTATGTGAAAATGTTGTCATCTAGGATTGTTGATCTTGAAATAGTTGCTTAAACCTCTAAGCTTAAGCTCTAATACCACATGTAGGATCCCATGGAGATGGCAATTGCGGAATAAAGAACGTGCATAATAGAAAATCCACTAATTAACGTTTAAGTACAAGATGTATAGAAAATGAAGTAGTATAAAAATGTATAAGCATGTGCTTGCTTACTACAATGCTCTCTCTCTCTCTCTCTCTCTCTCTCTCTCTCTCTCTCTCTCTCTCTCTCTCTCTCTCTCTCTCTCTCTCTCTCCTAAACTACTCATCTATTCAATGAGAGCTTTCTCATCCTACCATGTATATACTAAAACTAGTATTTATAGGATTGCTCAGCCCACAAAGCCTTCCAAATTAGAAGCCTTCCATATCGAATAGGGAATAAACCTTCCAAGTCAACATTCACTGAAGATCTTTGCATCCCAACACATCATCTTGTATTTTTGCACTTCAATAATCCTCCGATGTCATGAAAGCTTCATCAATCTTGATTATGTTAAATATATACTCGTAATTTTGGATAGATTTTATATGTAGAATATAACATAAATGCTTTTTTAAATTGAATCATGTCTTAGTTTATTAAAAAAAATGATGTGGTATAATGACCATATAACATAACAGATGGTAATACTTTTACTTATTTTGAATATATATTTTATTTAAAACTACACATATTTTTTATTATCTTACAAATAGAAATAAACTAAAAAAAATCGGTTTTTCAGTTAACCTTTCATAACAAAAAACATAAACCGTAACCAAACCAGAAAACTGAAGATTTTAGTTATTTGGTAAAGCAAACCGAAAAAGTAAAAAAACGGCTCGGTTAAATATGTGCGACGTTATATACAACTCTGGAAGGCAACAATAGAAGAATTTGAAGAACTAAAAGTTACCTTCAGATTCTAATCGGGTACCCTATTCTCTATTTCGCGTGCATTACTAACCACCTTCTTAATGCTTTTTCTTGAATTAAACAAAGAGGAAGGAGGGAAGGTGGTACTGTCGCCACCTCCCTTCTCCACACCACCACCACCTGAAAAGTTCATTTGCTTAGCATGATCACAAAATCGATCGGATCGTTTGTACTATTGTGACTCATTGTTATATCATACCCTCGGCCGAGGAAGTGGAATATGTCAGACTGTGCGACTTAGTCCATGGATTACAAGCAAATTGAGTATATATATATATATATATATATATATATATATATATATATATATATATATATATATATATATATATATATAACAAGTTACAACAATAACACATTAGTTACATTCCACTTTACGGTTTGAATACAAGGTTCATATAATGATGATAATAAGTTCATGAATTTTCCTTAACAGGTAGGCCAATATAACAAAAATGTAACATCCGGAATCTCAGGTATATTATTTTAATATTTTATTTTTGGAATTTGTGAAGGAACTCGGCGAGTTGATGCTTAGACTCGCTGAGTAGGGTCACGGTTGATCATCCGGGTTCGCGTTGGACTCGGCGAGTCCACGCTGTTTAATGAAACCCAAATCCTCCGGGGTTGGAGCCTATTTAAAGGTCCTTATGGTCGTCCATTGCAGTGACCACACCCCAGAGAGAGTCTTAGATCGCTTGTGAGGAGAAGAGATGCCATTGGTTGATCAATTGTTGGTAAAATTTGAAGGAAAAGGTGACCAAGGAAAAAGAAGGCTGAAGGAAGTGCAAATCTAGTGTCTTCAGAGATCAAAGGCTTCATATTAAGGTATTCCTTCAGACCTTCTCTAGTTTTGGGTGTTGATTCATAGAGTTTGGTTTTTTTAAACCGTTCAGAAGAAGAATGTGTAGAGTATTTAGTCCCCTCTCGAGAGTATGGTTTGGATCTGCACTCAAAGGGGTACAAAGACTTCAACCCATGAAGCTTTATGAGTCTTTTTGGGGTGATTGGACATAGGTCGCCATTTTTGGGAATAAATCACCATTTGATGCCATTATGTATATATATAAGCATCAAGTTTCGAGCTTTGCGTGATTATATTGCTTGGGAAGGATAGATCTATGGATTTGAGGAACAGATCTGAACTCAGGAGGTCAATAGAACTTGTGCATGGCATGTACTCACCGAGTTGTTCTTGGGACTCGGCGAGTTGAGTCGAGGTAGCCCCGCGATTCTTACCTGGGGACTCGTCGAGTAAAGGGAGGGACTCGACGTGTTAAATGAGACTAAAGAGTTAAGTGGACACATGTGGACTCGCTGAGTTGCCCAAGTGCACTCGCCGAGTCGGGTCAAAGTTTGACCGTTGACTTTGGTTGACTTTTAGGGTTTGGTTAACAACGAGGGCCTTTGAGCCAAAGGAGGGGTAAAATGGTCTTTCACCCTTCTGAGGGAGCTTAGAGAAAGTAGAGTCTAGTTTTGAGACTTATATTTATGAGAATATTACTTTCTGTGTTTAGGTGGAGGCTAGATCGTATTTCTACTGAGTCAGTGATTTACCGAGATATCAGAGGTGAGTCTTCTCACTATACTATACCTGGAAGGGTACCTCTGTGTGACCGGAAGGTCTGATATGATATAAGATATATGCATTGTATGTGATTAGTTACCCGTTTGTATGTGCTATGTATGCTATGCTTGATATGGGCTGGAAGGCATTATGAAGTAGACCGGAAGGTCAAGGAGTTATGGACCGGAAGGTCGACATGGGTAGGACCGGAAGGTTTACTGGGTTGGGACGAAATTCCCTTGAGACACATGGACCGGAAGGTCATGGCCTAGAAGGGCGTATGTGCAGTATGTGATATTTTTGGGGAACTCACGAAGCATTTATGCTTACAGTTGTTGTGTTATGTGTTTCAGGTACTAGCGAGGACCATGGGAAGGCGCCGACATGATCTGTACACACTGACAGAAGATTTTATTTTATGATCTTGGGATATATTTTTATTATGATGACATTTGCTAAACATGAGATTTGAGAATATTGAATGATGGTTTATGTTGTTTGAAAAATGAAAAATTGTTTTGAAAATTCACATTGTTACAAGTTGGTATCAGAGCCTTGGTTTGAGGGATTCGGATGCACCTTCGGGCGTAACTGAACTCAAACCGAGGATTTGAGAAAAATTTTCCAATAATAAAAGCATTAAATTTTACAAGAGGATTTGGGATAACCAAAGAAGGAACAGTGTGTACGGTCAGCCAGCGCCCGAATGGTAAAATCCCCAAAATACCCTTACAATATGTGTTATGAGATATGCTATGATATGTTATGCATGCTAGAGTAAACTAGGTATTCATATTAGGACTAGAGTGGCCTAATTTGTGATGCCTTATTCTTGGAGAATCCTACTGCTATGAGATGCCTTGAGAGCGAGTAGGTAGCTAATGCATAGTGAGAATAGAGTACTTGCGTTCCGGGGCCCAAGGAGGAGGACTTGGGGTGAATGTTGATGCGGTGTAATTAGTAGTATAGGGCTTGTACTACTGAAGATACCGAATCAGTGGGCAGCCCAAGTAAGAATCCTTTGGGTATTGGTGGCCGAGTAAGGTTGGGTTATCGAGTGCGAGTATGCTCGATCGAGTCTCTGATACTTTTATGTTGTATTTCAGAGGCATCATGGTTGGGACACACCACAGACCTGAGGCGAGCAGTATGAGTGACGAGGGGCTTCGTCAGACGATCCACGATGAGGTGGCTACAGCAATGAAGGCCGAGATTCTAGAGATGTTTGGATCTATCAAGACCACACTGTTGGAGACTTTTGATGAGCGGTACGCCGTGGTGATTGAGGCTGCAGCTGCTGCAGCAACAATAGTTGTGGCTGCTGCCATACCTCTGGGAGGTGACTCATTGTTGTTCCGGGAGTTCAGCAACACGAAGCCACCCGAGTTTCATGGGACGCAGGATCCGATCGCTGCAATGAGATGGATTGCTGACATTGAGGGATGCTTCTATATGTGTTCATGTCCGGAGCATCTAAGGGTACAATTTGCTTTAAACCAGCTTCGCTTAGGAGCGAAGGATTGGTGGAAGTTCGTGACAGCAAACTTCACTCTTGCAGAGATTTCAGCAGTGACCTGGGAGAGGTTCACCACCATGTTCAGAGACGAGTATGTTCCCTCGGTGGAGAGGGAACGGCTGATTCAGGTGTTCTTCACCCTCAAGCAGGGTAATGATTCGGTTACTGTGGTCATTCGGAAGTTTCATGAGAGAGCGATGTTCTGCCCTGAGTAGGTGTCTACTGAGCAGGCACAGATGATCTGGTATTTGGGTATTCTGAGGAGGAATATTCGGGAGTTCGTGTCAAACTCGGCGTACCAGACATTTGATGAGCTCTAGGCAAATTCCCGTAAGAGGGAGATTGAGTTGGAGACTCAGGCCAGGGAGGAGGCCGAGTCTCAGAGGATGCATCGGCGGCTGGCTCAGTCTTAGCCGGCAGCTAAGTGGACCAAGTCCGTCGATTCAAGGACAGGAGGCTAGGAGGGCCGCACTTGTGGGAAGTGCGACAAGGGTCGTGAGGGGTCTTATCGATTGGGTGCTTGCTACAAATGTGGCAAGGAGGGGTATATCGCCAGGGATTGCCCAAAGGGATTTATGGTTTGCTTCCATTGCAACCAGACCGACCATCGGAAGGCCGAGTGTCCTCAGCTACACCAGGGATTAGCACAGGGATTTGCTTCTATTGCTAGGGTTACCGAGATTCGAATAGAGAAGACCAAGGCTCCGAAGGCTCGTGGGACAACTTTACAGTTGATTGTGGAGGAGGTCCGCGCGGCACCCGATGTCGTGGCTGGTATGTATTCTTTCGTGTATTTACTTTCGTGTATTTACTGTTCTTGTGAATTCTGTACCTCCCTTGGTATTATTTGACTCGTGTGCGAGTCAGTCTTTTGTATCTTTGGCTTTTAGTCAGCACATCAGTATTAGTCGGGAGGTGATGAGTCGACCCCTGAGGGTTTTCATAGCTAATGAGAAAGCGGTGTATGCTACCGAGGTGATTCGATAATGTGTGCTCGAGATTTTTGGCATCAAGTTCCCGATTGATCTAGTTCCTATCGCGATGGGAGATGTGTGTGTCATCGTGGGCATGGACTGGTTGAGTAAGTTTGGAGCGGTTATTGACTGCGAGAGATAGTTGGTGACCAAAAGAGATCCTAGTGGGGGAGTTCTTACCGTGTACGGCGAGGGTACGCGTCTTGGGTCGGCGTTTTGTTTGGCTGCCAGGGCGAGGCAGAGTTTGCAGCAAGGCTGCCATGGGTTTGTAGCTTATGTGATGGAAACACGAGTGGCCGTGGGGAGGCCAAGTTCGATTGATGAGGTCTCGATAGTGTGCGAGTTTCCGAATGTTTTCCCCGAGGAACTGTCGGGCGTGCCTCCAAAAAGACAAGTGGAGTTCCGTATCGATTTGGTTCCGAGAGCAGCACCTATCGCCAAGGCGCCTTATCGCCTCGCACCGCCAGAGATGCAGGAGTTATCTTTGTAGCTTCAGGAGCTGTTAGGGAAGGGGTTTATTCGACCGAGTAGCTCACCTTGGGGAGCACCGATCCTTTTTATCAAGAAGAAGGATGATTCACACCGGATGTGTATTGATTACCGGGAGTTGAACAAATTGACGGTCAAGAACCGGTATCCGTTGCCGAGGATCGATGATTTTTTTGATCAGTTGCAGGGGGCATCTTGGTTTTCCAAGATAGACTTGAGGTCGGGATTGTTGGGTTATGAGCATTCTAACACTCCTAAGTGCACATGCAACCCTAAATACCTTGGATCTATGTTTTCTCTATTATACATGCAAATATGAACATCCAAGGTATTATCCTAATCTAGCATACAAAACTATCAATATAACAAGATAGAATACATACCTCTTTGATGTAGAATGTCTTCATGAAGATTGAGTGCCTAGTGCCCCAAGTGTGACACCTCAAATGGTTCACACAACACCATAAACACTTGGAATAACTTAGAGAGAATTCTACACTTCATGAAATCGGCTAGCCCTCTCTAGAATAATCTAGTGGCCGATTTTCCTCAAGAATAAGATGCTTATATAGTTATACAATTAGGGTAAACTCTAATTGTCATGACTTTCCATTTCCTTGGATCCATGGGTTCAAATATACCATGGAGCATCCATGGAGCATCATATGGGTTTTGGCCCAACTAGATAATCCATGGAGCATTAGCCCACTATATAAGTATGGATGATTTACACAATCAACCCATATATTTAATTAGTCTTCTTTTGATCACTTAATTAATCCTAGATTAATTCTTGATCAATACTAATTAAATAATCTTATTATTCTTATTATTAATATACTAGAAGTTATAATATATTAATAACCATAAGTGTCTTATTTCTCTCATTATAGTCTATCCAAGTGCATGATGCCATGCAACCCAAATGGACCATGCCGGGTCGGGTCAAGTCTTACCAATTATAGTTATGGACTTAGACATTAATCCAACAGTCTCCCACTTGGATAAGTCTAAAACTATTATTGCGTATGACTTCAGGAACCAACTGGCAATCGTAGCTCTCAAAAGCTTCTTTCGAACTTTGACCTTGTAGATGAACTCTGACCTTTGTCAATGACTTGTCCATTAGATAAGGGATCATATCTTCCTCCATTCTAGATATCATATGGACTGAGACATGGATTATAATCATTCTCTCTGTCCATTTGTTGTTTCCCGATTTCCGATTTATGTCGACTGACTAATTGAACAAATCAAATCAGTCCTGGCCCGGCCGAGCACTTCCATTTGTCATCATCAAATCATCGAGGGGCCCACAGATATCGCTTTTATCCTGAAGGTAAAAGGAATGGATAAACTTCGACTCATTTGGCTTGTTCTACTACTTGTTGAATCATACACAAAGGCACGTTTTATAGCACCGAGTTACCAAATGCGGTTTCGTGCAATCAATGTACAACCAACTCATAGTAACAACTCATATCTCTAGGTTTGAAGAATATAAGATATTACCGTCTCATGATCACTTGTGATAAAATCCATGAAGTGATTCCAATGAGCGCGGGTTGAATCCAATACTCAGAACTTTTGAGCACTCATGAGTGTTGTAGCCATTTGTCCAACACCTTAGACCTCTACAAGCCAACCCATGACAGTCTTAATTCATATCTACTTCCAACATATGACCGACTATGGATGGTTTAAATAACTTAGTTATTCCGGAAGAATAACCTAGTTTATCCGGGAAGTCAAAACATGCAAAGTGAAACACAATAATAATTGAATCCAATATGGTATCAAAACCTATGAACATAAATAAAACACCTTTTATTTATCACCGTATGATTACACATTATTCATTGTATACTGTTTTAGCTATCAACTTTATTCTTGAATTTAAAAACAATAGTTGTCCCATGCTCCAAGCATGTACACTATGTTTTCTAAACACTAGTCATGCCATACACCAAGTATGCATACTATGTTTGTCTATGATCTTTACTTTGTGAACTAGATCAATTGAACATAACTTCTATATGATTCTCTTTTCACACTCCCAAATCCTTACTGCAAATGCAAGAATTCTAAATTCATGTCATTTACTGAAATCTGTTAGATTCTAAACTTATATGCATTGATCCTCTTGTAATGATTATGCACAAAGTCAGAAAGACTTGGCAACAATCATTACAGAGTATTCCAAAGGAGATCAATTCCTTGGAAACATCCTTCTTGCATTAAGTTTCCTTAATCTTACACAGATTGAAAATTCTAACTTTGAAACATTTCCAGATTCCATTTTGACTATCACTTCTGACCAAGAGTTGCCTCCTTACAGATTATGTCAATATGGTCCTTCCATAATTATCACTATACTTCCAATTGTCCTTGAGAAACCAATCTTTGGTAAACCTTAGATTGTCCTCGACAATTGTTTAATCCTTTTAGTCATATCCAGTTCTAAGCCTTTTCCCTTCTTAATGCCCCAGGCATTTGGAAACTTTTAGAAAGGATGAATATAGCACATGTAATCGATCCTATATCTGAAGCATATGGGACACGATTCATGATGTCTCACATAAAGACTAAACCAGTCTTTTGCTATATCATTTCCATTTCTATTTGCCAAGTTCTCATAATTCAGATTATGAAAAGGGATGCTGTAATCATAATCGAATTTTAGAACGCAAATAATGGACCCATATACAGAATTTCCTTATGTTAAGCCATTCCAACATGAAATTCATATATATATCCTTGACTAAATGATTAAAACCTCACGATCTAAGCTTATAGATTTGAGATGAAGTATAATTTCCTCTCCCTTAATTATTGCAAAACAACTCTTTCCCAATTGAAACTTTTGTTTTCTATAATTAACATTGCTAACTCGCAATACTTATCATAATTATCATGATCCCACTAACATGATGATTATTAGCATAACACTTATGCTCCCACTAGCTTTGACATGTACTCAGAAAGCTCGACTTCTAGAAATCAATACTTTATTGACTTTCTTACCAAAGTTCAGATTTCTGATACTAGATTGTTTAGATAAGACTTTATCAAAAACATACACCTTCCCTTAGATAGCACACTTGTGTGTCTAAACAATTATGAAGAGGGATGCCGTAATCATAATGCTTAGACCTTTTTGCCACTTCTCACAAGTCCAGGTTAGTGTGCCGGTAAACTGCACACGCTCCACTAACGACTTTGAGAATGCAAATATAAACAATTGCTATCTAACTAAAATCTACTTAGTGAAAGTGTTTCCTCACCATCATTTTCATGAATCGGAGAGAAACCTTATGACACTTAGATTTAATGGTGTATGTGTTCTTATCCATGTGAATTGTCAAAACCATAGTCACAAGACAAGGATAATGACAAATCCAAACTCATATGGACTGAACTCAATCTTAACTTCTTGCCACCTGGCAGCTCAAGGGTCTGTCATTGCTTCCAAGTTGTTGTGCAACCAATTGAAAACTCTAAGAACTTAACTTTAACTGGAATGGGCACAAACAATGTCAACACGATAGGTTATAAACCTCAAGTCGTGTGCGAGTGAAGAACTTTTGGTTTTATTCTTGATTAGTTCTTGAGACTTTCAAGACCTTTAAGACTCCCACTGTCCTCTTGACCTATAAGACTCAAACATCCAAGAGATAGTGTGGATTCTAACCAAGACAAACACTTCACATAGTTGGCCTAAGTTGGTCTTTGTTTTATCCAAAACATCACAACTTACCAACTTCAAATGAACAAGAGTATGACACTTTTACTCTTACATTTGACACGTGTTTTAAACCTTCTTAAAGACATGTCACTCAAATTACAATCTTGGAGTATGACTCTAAGACTTGTATTGGAACAAAGTATGACTCATCTTCTTGATTTAACCATTTCAACAATTCAAGATCCCTTCTTCTTAGTCATAAGAATGCACTAAGACTTCCTTAGAGAAATAATTTTGATATGGTTTCTTAATCATTAAGATGATCACAAAACTGATACTAAAGTACTCTCCCATCTTTTCAGATTTGAGAAACTTTTATCCTTCTGCCTAATTTGATTCTTCTTATTCGCTCTGCCTTACATTGGAACCTTTTCCAATGTCTCAGAGTTACACTTAAGCTTGTAAGTATAATCATATTTACTGAGCTTTAGTAAACTATGACGAATAGCCTTATATCTTTTGTGGTGGACTTAATCAGTGCACATGACTATGTACTCGATCCCTTAGTCCATTACTTGACTCACACATCCATGTGAACAAGTAATTAGTCTTAATTTTTCGAATACTTGAAAGTTCTCATTCATCATGCTATACAACTTGCATGATTCCAAGTCCCGGTCCAATTGAGACTTTGGATGATGAGAATCTTTCCTTATTTGGTAAATTTAGACATTACCACAAATGAATGAATCAATTTCATATTTCCACTCTTGCTATTAATGGAATCATATAAGCAACAATTTTTCCTCAAATGCCATTGTAAGGATATTTTAAAATAAAATCAAAATTTTCTTTTATTTTAAAACTATGTGGAAAAACTTATCCTTACAACCCATATGAAAACTTGTTGTTATCTATTCCTTAGCAATATCTCATAACTCCTAAGAATTATCTCAAGAATCTGATTTTCAAACTACGTGATAGAAATCCATCTATGCGATCAGATTCAACATATTCTTTCTTTAAGTTCCTTTACTTTTCATTGATTCTTAAAACATTACCATGTGACCCAGTCACATCATGTATCAGGAATCTCAGAATAGAAACTTAACAGAGTTAGATAGTGGACTTTACCTGAAGTAGAGTCAAACTTATTGACTTTAACATCCTTATGTAAATTAGGCAGCTTCGCAACTAATGACCCTTCCTTTGGCAATATAAACATATGGACCCTTTGATAATGGTACACGAGACTATCACAAACTTAGCTTTTTCTCTTTACCATTTTGTCAACCTAGTTGACTATGGTCAATCCCTTTCCTTGGGAAGAGAATGCTTTTTCTGTATTTCCTGTGTCACATTTGTCAATGTCCATCAAGTTTTGAGGAAGTTGATCTTAACAAATAAATAAGATCATTAAGGGTCTTGTCATAGTCTGTTTCATAGGTGTTCCAAAAGAACTCACTATGTGACTTAGAAAGTAGTTGAACCACCAACTTTCTCAAGACTTTGACACCCAACTCTCCCGGCTTGTCAATATGTGACTTCATCTCCAAGATGCGACCACACCTAGACCTTTCCTTGCCAATAGGGCTTGAGTGACCTTGAACTTGTGGGTTAGGGAGAATAATTGGAAGAGGTGAAAGAAGTATGATTTCCATTTGAACAGCATCCTCATTGAGGAAAGCTAGTTTCAAGAGATTTGGGAAGATCATAAATGTCTAAACCAGACATGTTTTGGGAGATATTCAAGATAGTTGATCTTAAAGTCCTTAATATGACACCCAATATGAAATATTAAGGTTAGGACCCAACAAACTATTTTATAACTTAGAAGAGGTATGCCGTAATCGAAGCTATCAAAACAATTTGAAGGTAGGTGAATGACGATTCACCAATTTCCACCAAGATAAACGAAATGTATTATTAGGTTTTAATTGTTTTTGAAACTCCTAGATCTTTTGATATTCATTGAACTGTTCAATGGCATGTTTCAATCTCGAGTGTGCCCTTCAGGTTTTGTGACTAGGATGCCGAGGATCACAAAAAAAGGTGTGAAGTAACCATGCAAATTACTTGGTACCCTTAATAAATTACCCCTCAATCGATGTGCCGGTTAACCACACACGCTCCATCGATACTATCATAAATATTAAGTCACCCTTTACCTACCTTGTTAAGTCCAAGTTAGTGTGCCGGTTAACCACACACGCTCCACTAACGACTTAGACAAAGTGTAAAGTGTAATTTCATGGATTAGCACCTTATTCACATTTTCCTAAGTAACTAAGATTGGGAATTATTAAGAGTTTAGTTACTTAGTATTTATCATTAATACTTTTAATGAAGGGAGAATTATAGTCCTATCAAACCCGTTCGGCTAACGACCCTCCACCAGTCAAGCAAGCGGTGGGTGAGAGTGGACACCCATTAAGTTGCCATTTTATAGGCAACAACCTTATAACCACCTTATAGACCGGCTTCGTGAATGAGGCGTACTAGCGGTAAGACCGACTTTACTCTTATACATATATATATTATTAACTTATAATATTATTAAAGTATAAGGGTTGAATTTTAACTTTTAAAATTCTATGGGCTAACATGGAATTAAAGTATTCATATGAGAAAACTTTACAAATTCCAAAACTTGAGGGAAAGTTTTGAAACTATTCAAAACTAATTAATTCCATAACTTATGTGTTTAAAGTAGTTTTAATCCAAAAACTCTTAAAGTTCCATAACTTGAGGACAAATTATGGAAGACTTTAAACTAATAAAGAATTAACTTTTCTTTATTTTATAACTTATGGAATTAATTAAGGTTACATTATTTTTTTTTTATTTAATGAAGAGACTCTTGGTCCTCCATAACTTGAGGACAAATTATGGAGTCATAACTCTAATTAATTAGAACTAGACTCTTCATTTTTGTAACCTTTGCCAACTTTTATGAGTTTTATGAAACTTAAATGTGACTTTTCATATAACTTGAGGACAAGTTACAAAAACACATTTTAGAATCAACTCTTAGATTAATTTGGATTGAAAACAAGTATTTAATTCAACTTTTCTATTAATCTAAGCAACTCATAAGAACAAGATAATTCAAATCAAACTTTTTCGTGTAATTAGTCTAACCTTTAAACTAATACAAAACATGAATCTATTGACAATTATCTTTAAAATTGGATTAGCATGAACATTACCACATCAAAAACAAGTTTATAAGTTCAAAAACCTCTTAGGGTAATGTTCCTAGTCCAATTCCAGCCAAAAGGATCGAATTTATGCTGTCTGGGGGTCCAACTCGTCGAGTGCACTAACCAACTCGGCGAGTTGGATGCTTTTTGCCTTGGACTCGTCGAGTCCCTTCATGGACTCGGCGAGTCTGCTGGGTAGACAGCAACAAAACTCAATTTTTCAGCTTTTATTGCAAGTATAACAAGAAAACAAGCCTAGGCTCTGATACCACTGTTGGGTTATGAGCATTCTAACACTCCTAAGTGTACATGCAACCCTAAATACCTTGGATCTATGTTTTCTCTATTATACATGCAAATATGAACATCCAAGGTATTATCCTAATCTAGCATACAAAACTATCAATATAACAAGATAGAATACATACCTCTTTGATGTAGAATGTCTTCATGAAGCTTGAGTGCCTAGGGCCCCAAGTGTGACACCTCAAATGGTTCACACAACACCATAAACACTTGGAATAACTTAGAGAGAATTCTACACTTCATGAAATCGGCTATCCCTCTCTAGAATAATTTAGTGGCCGATTTTCTTCAAGAATAAGATGCTTATATAGTTATACAATTAGGGTAAACTCTAATTGTCATGACTTTCAATTTCCTTGGATCCATGGGTTCAAATACACCATGGAGCATCATATGGGTTTTGGCCCAACTAAATAATCCATGGAGCATTAGCCCACTATATAAGTATGGATGATTTACACAATCAACCCATATATTTAATTAGTCTTCTTTTGATCACTTAATTAATCCTAGATTAATTCTTGATCAATACTAATTAAATAATCTTATTATTCTTATTATTAATATACTAGAACTTATAATATATTAATAACCATAAGTGTCTTATTTCTCTCATTATAGTCTATCCAAGTGCATGATGCCATGCAACCCAAGTGGACCATGCCGGGTCGGGTCAAGTCTTACCAATTATAGTTATGGACTTAGACATTAATCCAACAGGGATATCATCATATGAGGGTTAGGGATGAAGATATCCAGAAGACTGCATTCAGAACTCGTTATGGGCATTACGAGTTTGTGGTGATGCCTTCTGGGCTCACCAATGCCTCAGTTGCGTTCATGGATCTCATGAAAAGGGTGTATAGGCCAATGCTGGATCGGGTGGTGATTGTATTCATTGATGATATTTTGGTATATTCGAGGTCTAGAGAGTAGCATGAGGAGCATTTGAGGGAGATCCTTGGAGTTCTGAGATCGGAGAAGCTGTATGCCAAATTCTCCAAGTGTAATTTCTGGTTATGAGAGGTCCAGTTCCTAGGGCATCTTGTTAACCAGAAAGGGATATTGGTCGATCCGGCCAAGATCGAGGCGGTGATGAGATGGGAGGTGCCGAGATCACCCACTGAGATCAAGAGCTTTCTGGGATTGGTCGCTATTATCGGAGATTTATTAGGAATTTCTCCAAGATCATCATGCCACTTACCAAGATGACTCGGAAAGGTGTTGCATTTTCATGGGGTCCGAAGCAGCAATCCTCATTTGAGACACTTCACCAGAAGTTGCACGAAGCCCCAGTGCTCGCACTCCCAAAAGGGATGGAGGATTTTGTGGTGTACTGTGATGCATCAATATATGGGTTGGGGGCAGTACTTATGCAAAGGGGGCACATGACAGCGTATGCATCGAGGCAGCTTAAGCCTCATGAGTCGAGATATCCCACCAACGATCTGGAGCTGGGGGCTATGGTGTTTTCCCTCAAGATCTGGCATCACTATCTGTATGGGGTTCGATGTACCATATACATGGACCACAACAGTCTGAAGTACTTGATGGATCAGCCCAACCTGAATATGCGCCAGAGGATATGGTTAGATGTGGTGAAGGATTATGATTGTGAGATCCTGTACCACCCGGGCAAGGCTAATTTTGTAGCCAAAGCTTTGAGCCGAAGGGCGGAGAGCGCCCCGATTCGAAACATTTGTTTGAGGTTGATAGTGATGACTCCAGTATTGGACACCATTCGAGGGTCCCAGGCTGAGGCTGTAAGACCAGAAAACTGAAAGAGGGAACGAGTTGTCGGGCAGGTATCAGAGTTCGTTACCGATAGTCGAGGACTTATGACATTCCAGGGTCGGATTTGGGTACTGTTTGTGGGCGGAACGCGTACCATTTTATGGAAGAGGCACATCGATCGATGTTCTCGATCCATCCCAGGGCCAATAAGATGTATTTAGGCCTAAAGAAGGAGTATTGGTGGCCCGGTATGAAAAGGGATGTTGCATGGTTTGTTGAGAGGTGCCTAACTTGTCAACAAGTTAAGGCCGAGCACCAGTGTCCGCATGGTAAGCTGCAACCGCTGGAGATACTCGAGTGGATGTGGGAACAGATTACCATGGATTTTATCACCAAATTGCCAAGGACTGTTAGAAGTGTCGATGCAATTTGGATGATTATGGATAGGTTGATGAAGAGCGCTCATTTTCTTGCTATCAGTGAGAGCTCTTCTGTTGAGAGGCTGGCAAAGTTGTATGTGAGGGAGGTGGTATCGCGGCATGGGGTTCCGATATCGATTGTTTCAGATCGAGACGTGCGATTTACTTCCAGATTTTGGATGAGGTTTCACGAGGATACGCTCCAAGCATGTTTTTGGATTTTGGCGGGAGTTGGGACACATATTTACCCTTGGCAGAGTTTACGTACAACAACAGCCGTCATTCGAGCATTGGTATGCCACCCTTTGAGCTATTGTATGGGAGGAGGTGTCGGACCCCCATTTGCTGGTGCGAAGTAGGGTAACGTGTAATGGGTAGTACGGAGATCGTGCTTCAGACGACTGAGCAGATACAGCAGGTCAGGCAGAGGTTGTTGACAGCTCAGAGTCGTCAGAAGAGTTATGCGGACAGGCATCAGTCTCAGCTTGAGTTTCAGGTCGGTGACTTCGTACTCTTAAAGGTCTCACCTTGGAAAGTAGTGATCCGATTCACGAATAGGGGCAAGTTGGGGCCTCAATATATTGGACCTTTCAGGGTAATCGCGAGGGTAGGCAGAGTAGCCTACCGATTGGATCTACCTACGGAGTTGGGTCAGATTCACGACACTTTTCATGTGTCGCAGTTGAGGAAGTGTATAGCCGATGAGTCAGTAGTGGTACAATTAGAGCATATTCAGGTGGACGCAGGCCTGAACTATGTTGAGAGACCGGTAGCAATTAGGGATCGGAAGGTCAAGGTTCTGAGGAACAAGGAAATTCCTTCGGTGCAAGTGCAGTGGCAGCATAGGAAGGGGTTAGAGCTGACTTGGGAGCCGGAGCGCGAGATGCATGAGCAGCATCCATAGTTGTTTGCAGAATGAGACTTCGAGGGCGAAGTCTGATTCTAGTGGGGGAGAATTGTAACATACGGAATCCCAAGTATATTATTTTAATATTTTATTTTTGGAATTTGTGAAGGAACTCGGCGAGTTGATGCGTAGACTCGCCGAGTAGGGTCGCCGTTGATCATCCGGGTTCGCATTGGACTCAGCGACTCCATGAGTGGACTCAGCGAGTCCACGCTGTTTAATGAAACCCTAATCCTCCGGGGTTGAAGCCTATTTAAAGGCCCTTATAGCTATCCAATTCGGCTACCACACCCCAGAGAGAGTCTTAGATCGATTGTGAGGAGAAGAAAGGCCATTGATTGATCAATTGTTGGTAAAATTTGAAGGAAAAGGTGACCAAGGCAAAAGAAGGCTGAAGGAAGTGCAAATCTAGTGTCTTCAGAGATCAAATGCATCATATTAAGGTATTCCTTCGGACCTTCTCCAGTTTTGGGTGTTGATTCATAGAGTTTGGGTTTTTTTAAACCGTTCAGAAGAAGAATATGTAGAGTATTTAGTCCCCTCTCGAGAGTGTGCTTTGGATCTGGACTCAAAGGGATCTAGAGACTTCAACCCATGAAGCTTTATGAGTCTTTTTAGGGTGATTGGACTTAGGTTTCCATTTTTGGGAATAAATCACCATTTGATGCCATTATGTATATATATAAGCATCAAGTTTCAAGCTTTACGTGATTATATTGCTTCGGAAGGACAGATCTATGGATTTGATGAACAGACATGACCTCAGGAGGTTAATAGAACATTTGCATGGAATGTACTCGCCAAGTTGTTCTTGGGACTCAGCAAGTTGAGTTGGGGTAGCCCCGTGATTCTTACCTGGGACTCGTTGAGTAAAGGGAGGGACTCGACGTGTTAAATGAGACTAAAGTGTTAAGTGGACATAGGTGGACTCGCCGAGTTGCCCAAGTGCACTCGCCGAGTCGGGTCAAAGTTTGACCGTTGACTTTGGTTGACTTTTAGGGTTTGGTCAACAACGAGGGCGTTTGAGCCAAAGGAGGGTAAAATGGTCTTTCACCCTTTTGAGGAATCTTTGAGAAAGTAGAGTCTAGTTTTGAGAGCTATATTTATAAGAATATTACTTTCTGTGTTTAGGCGGAGGCTAGATCGTATTTCTACCGAGTCAGTGATTTACTGAGATATCAGAGGTGAGTCTTCTCACTATACTGTACGTGGAAGGGTACCTATGTGTGACCGGAAGGTCTGATATGATATAAGATATATGCATTGTATGTGATTAGTTACCCGTTTGTATGTGCTATGTATGTTATGCTTGATATGGGCTGGAAGGCATTATGTTATGGGCCGGAAGGCATTATGATGTAGACCGGAAGGTCAGGTAGTTATGGACTGGAAGGTCGATACGGGTAGGACCGGAAGGTTTACCGGGTTGGGATGGAAGTCCCCTGAGACACATGGACCGGAAGGTCATGGCCTGGAAGGGCATATGTGTAGTATGTGGTATTTTTGGGGAACTCACTAAGCATTTATGCTTACAGTTTTTGTGTTATTTGTTTCAGGTACTAGCAAAGACTGTGGGAAGGCGCCAACATGATCTGTACACACTGACGGAAGATTTTATTTTATGATCTTGGGATATATTTTTATTATTATGACATTTGCTAAACATGCGATTTGAGAATATTGAACGGTGGTTTATGTTGTTTGAAAAATGAAAAATTGTTTTGAAAATTCACGTTGTTACAAAAAACTAGATAAAACTAGGTTTCCCAAAATCCATGAACATCCCTTCTGCTAAAAGTTGGTTCAATGATCTCCTGGGAATACATGTAGTCTGAGGTTCAACACAAACGTTGGTGAGAGTTACAGGTTTTCTGCTAATCGCAATAATCATACTTGCAGAAAGTATGAAAAGTATTTCTCTTGTAGTTAAAACCATGTTTGATAAAGAGATAAATCATAAGTAAATCATATTTGAAATGTTTGACCAAGAGAGAAATCATAAGTAATTTCATACTTAAAAGTGTTTGATAAAGAGATAAATCATAAGTAATCCATACATAAAATGTTTGATAAAGAGAAAAATCACAAGTACATCCATACTTTGAATGTTTGATAAAGAGAGAAACCAAATATGTGGTTTCTAGATAAATCATCTACTTAATGCTTATAGTGAGTCCTATAACCGAGTAATGTGATTAGATATAACCCTCTACAATGCTTCATTATAAGTCGTGGATAAAGACTGAAGATTTATCACCCGTTTCGATTACGTCGAAGTTGTAGATAGTAACCGTAGGTGGGGGTGGCAACCCATATAAAGCTATACATACTTATATCGTTTCGACGACTAAAGGTTATAATCAAGTGGGTATACTAAGTGGTTAAACTTAGCTAACGAATAGTGTCTCACTATAAAATCAATAACGAAGGTATATGATATAGTTTCTCTACAAAAGTCGAGTAAATTCGATATATTTGTAAAAGTGTATATTACTCGCTTAAATAGATAGTAAGTTTCTCATGTACATCAATAAATTCCAATATATAAGTGTTATAATTTATACATATCTATTAACATATGTAAAAATCTATACATGATATAGTTTAAATAATACAAAGTTGGTTAACATTCATAACTCATATTTTTTTGATATGCACTACTTCGTAAAATCATAATATTTTATGATTTATAATTTATGACAAACTTTATAAAAGTTATATTTTCTAGTTATAACATGTTTTAAACCACTATGACATGTGTATGTGATGATAAAAACTAGTCATGATATATTAGTTTGACAAAATATAAATTTAAGCTAAATATAATTTCAACATCCATTTTTCATAATCGATATACGTTTTCCATATGTATTCTACCCCAAAATAATGAAAACGATAAAAAAGGGTCGTAAACACTCACTTTTGTAGCATGAACTAGGTTCGTGACATGTAACTTTTTCTTAGAAATCACTACATGATGATCCTTGCGGTTGAAACGAACCACAATGGGTATTTATGTTACCTGGTAAAACCAAAGGGTAGTTTTGGTATTAATTACTATGTATGGAGGTTGTTTTGCTAAAATAATTAATTATAAGGACTTATTTTTCCAAAATCATTCAATAATGGACTGATTTTGCAACTTATTTCCAAAGCAAGGGGTTGAAGTGTATATTTTAAATCCAAGTTGGGATTTGGTACCAGACTTGACAACATTTATCTAAGACGGGTCCCTTCCATTTGTATCCTGATATCTAGGTGACGAACAAATAAAAAAAAATACTTCCTTTTTTATAAGATTTTCAAGTGGAAAAAAATGTATGCGGAACGAAAGGTGGTGGTGATGTTGGTGATTAAGCAATGGGAAAATAAACAACAAAGAATTAACTGGGGTAAAACTGGAAATTGCGCAGTCGAATGATTACTCTTATTGAATGAAAATACTAGCAACCAAATGATTGAATTAATATACAATGAATTTTTCGACTGATAACATGAGACTACTAAGCTATGCTATTTAAGCTATTAGAAATAAACAGAAAAGCAAAATACTAGGAACAGTCAATTTTCCCAACGGTCATGACTGCCATGTGCTTTATTCTTTCCTAATTACCAAGTCAACCTTTACCAACATTTCTCCCCCTCAAAGTTGGCATTTCTTCTTCAGATCTTCTATGCCAATCAGTGTCGTCATCTTAGCATACTTTATCCTTGGCATTACCTTTCTTAGGATATCGGCTTTCTGTTGATCTCCACTCACATGCTCCACTTGAATATGTTCCCTTTCAACACATATTCAAATAACATGGAACTTTGTGTCTATATGATTACTTTTGCTTTGAGACATCGTATTTCTTATAAGTGTTATGGTGGATTGGTTGTCAATCAACAAATTCACCTTTTATGCTTTCATTCCCATTAGCTCACTGAACAGGTTCCTTAACCACAGTCCTTGACATGAAGCTGTAGTTGCAGTGATATACTCGGCTTTGCATATGCTAGGTGCCATGGTTTTCTGTTTTTGTGATGCCCATGTTAAAGGTTTCCGAAGTAGTAGAAAGCTACTCCAATGGTTCCTCTTTTATCTTCACGATCATTGTTGTAGTTATTGTCACTATAACCTACAAGTTTTCCATCACCTCCCTTATGATACATCAGCCCAAACTCAGTTGTTCCTTTCACATATCTAAGGATATGTTTTATAGAAGCATAATGACTTTGTTTTGGATTTTGCATAAACTTGCTTGACACTCCAATGTTGTAGTTAAGATCTGGTCTTGTGTGAACCAGGTATCTTAAACTCCCCACAAGCTTCATGTACATTGTTGCATTCACTGGTTCACCTTCTTCATCATTGGTTAAGTGCAGTTTTGGTTCCATTTGGGTACTGTGAACTATTGCAGCCTTCCATGCCGGAAACCATAAGGATCTTTTCAGCATACCCCTTCTGTGTGAGCACTATACCATTGTTATCCTGTGGTACTTCAATTCCCAGGTAATAGGATAGCAATCCCAGATCACTCATGTCAAACAGACATTTCATTCTACTCTTGAACTCTTGTATTCCCTTCTCATTTGACCCGGTGACTATTAGATCATCTACATATACTCAAACTATAAGAATCAAGTTGGGTTTGTGTACCTTGTAGACAGCTTGCTCTTGAGCACATCTGGTGAATCCAAGTGACTTAAGTGATTGGTCGAGCTTTATGTTCCATGCCCTTGGTGCCTTTCATAGTCCATACAAGGCCTTATGAAGACGGTACATCCAACCTTCCTTCCCTTTGACCGTGAATCCAGGGGGCTGAGTTACGTAAACTTCCTCCTTAAGATCGTCGTGTAGGAATGCTGACTTGACATCTAGGTGGTGGACAAGCCAGTTCTGCTTTGTTGCTATCAAGTGGATTAGTCTTATCGTCTCCAACCTGGCGATTGGAACAAATGATTCGTAAAAGTCGATACCCCTCTCTTGAACGTATCCCTTGACCACCAATCGGGCCTTGTGTTTTATTACTTCTCCAACTGCATTCGTTTTTAGTTTGAATACCCATTTTAGCCCTATTTCCTTGTGATTTGAGGGGAATTTTGCTAAGGACCATGTATTGTTTCTTTCAGTTGACTCCAATTCCGATTTCATGGCCCTCTTCCAATCCTTTTCACCTGATGCTTCTTTGTAGGTTGTGGGTTCATCATCAACCAATAGTAGTTCTTGATTTCTTTCATATAATTCTCGTATTTCTTCTTCCTCCAGCCTTGTCATGTTCTTGTAGATATCATTGAGTGAGCAGAAACATCTTACTGGTGTGTCATCATACGAGGCTACATACCCACTTCTTTCTTGAATTGTCCATGCTTGACTGGGAGGTGTTGATCGTGATCTAATTCCAGGGGATTGTGATGAATCTTCCAATCTTGAGTTATCATAGTCAACGTTCGGATAGTTTAACAGCATCATGGGCTCGTCGTTAATGTCATTTGTTTGATTAGGTTATTGGGCCAGTTGGGATTGGGCTGCTACATTGACTATAACATTGGTCCAGTAAGGAGTTGAGAGTGGCTGCCCCGTTGCTTCGTTATCCCAAGCACATCGTCTTGTCTCGTCAAAGAATATGTATTGTGCTACAACTATCCATCGACTACCGGGATAGTAAATTATGTACCCTTTAGTTCCATCCTCTGTTCCCAGATACACCATCAGCTCACTTCGATCAACCAATTTGCTCACACCTCGCAGTTTTTTCACAAATCCCACGTAACCAAAGATCTTTAAATGTACAATCGAGGGCTTGGGATTTTTTAATGATTCGTATGGGGTTATGTCTTTGAGCGCCTTAGTGCTAGTTCTGTTCAGCAGGTACACTGAGTGTCTCACAGCCTCACCCCAAAATTGGTCTGGTACCCCCATAGCCTTGAGTAGTGCCCTCTTCATCTCCAAAATTTTCCTATTGCGATGTTCCACAACCCCATTTTGCTGAGGGGTGTGTGGTGTTGTTAATTGTCGTTTGATTCCTGCCTGCTCACAAAAGGCCTGGAACTGGTTTGAATTGAACTCACCTCCATGGTTAGTTCTTATCATCTTGACTTTGTGGTTGCCTTCTCTCTCAACTTGCAATTTGAACTTCTGAAACACATGTAGCATGAGTAGTCATCCATAATCAAAAGGATATATTGATTCCCTCCTTTGGTTGCTGGAGTGATGGGTCCACATAGGTATGCATGTAATAACAGTAATGGTTCTTTAGCTCTCCACATGACTTCCTTTGGAACAGTTTGTCTTGATTGCTTGGCCAACATTCACCCTTCACACACCTGTGATGGGTGAGTCACCTGGGGCATGCCTGACACCATCTTCTTACGTGGCATCTCTTCAAGTGTTCTAAAGTTAGTATGGCCCATGCGTACATGCCACAACCATGAATCATCATCTATACTCATGCTTAAACATACAAGTGTCCCAGGTATGAGCCTTATCTTATAAAGCCTATTCTTTGATCTCTGCAATTTCATAATCAAGCACCCCTCTTCATCATACATCCATAAAAACTCTCATCATCATACCTATGTCATAGCCTTCCTAAGTCATCTGACCCAAACTTATGATGTGGTGAAGGGCTAGTATGTAATAAACATCCGAAATGATGAATTGATCACCATTATTACAGTCAAATAGAAGTATGCCCTTTCCTTTGATTGGTACCTTGGACCCATCTCCAAATCGTACTTAACCCATTACATTCTCATTGAGTTCTGATAATAAGGCTTTGTAACCAGTCATGTGATTATTGGCTCCATTGTCTAGATACCAAATGTTCCCAACTCACTTTCTTTTAACTGACTTGGGTACACTTTTTCTTCATTTAGGAGCACCATGTTTGAAGTCTCTTCCCCACACACAGATAGTAGGAGGCCAGGGCCTTCTTCATCTGCATCCAGATTTACCTCCTGGTCCTGCAACTTTTTTTGCCTTGCATTCCGATGCAAAGTGGCCAAGATCTTGGCACTCAAAACACCTTATGTTACTCTGGTCACGCGGCTTCTGCTTGAAGTTGTTAGCTGTTGGGTTATGAGCATTCTAACACTCCTAAGTGTACATGCAACCCTAAATACCTTGGATCTATGTTTTCTCTATTATACATGCAAATATGAACATCCAAGGTATTATCCTAATCTAGCATACAAAATATCAATATAACAAGATAGAATACATACCTCTTGTATAGTGCTTGTCTTCATGAAGCTTGAGTGCTTAGTGCCCCAAGTGTGACACCTCAAATGGTTCACACAACACCATAAGCACTTGGAATAACTTAGAGAGAAATTAGAACACTTCATGAAATCGTGTAGCCCTCATACATACACATAGTGTTAGTCATAGTCACGATTTCTTGAGCCATGGGTTTCTTTTATATGGTGGCTATTAGGGTTACACCATGTAACTCATGACTTTACCCATTCCTTATGCTCCATGGGTTTTAACCTCCATGGAGTATCCATGGGTCACCCCATGGACTTAGTCCAACATAAGGAATCTTGGGTCACAAGCCCACATATATAAGAATGAATGATTTACACAATCAACCCATATATTTAATTAGTCTTCTTTTGATCACTTAATTAATACTAGATTAATTCTTGATCAATACTAATTAAATAATCTCATTATTCTTATTATTAATATACTAGAACTTATAATATATTAATAACCGTAAGTGTCTTATTTCTCTCATTATAGTCTATCCAAGTGCATGATGCCATGCAACCCAAATGGACCATGCCGGGTCGGGTCAAGTCTTACCAATTATAGTTATGGACTTAGACATTAATCCAACAGTCTCCCACTTGGATAAGTCTAAAACTATTATTGCGTATGACTTCAGGAACCAACTGGCAATCGTAGCTCTCAAAAGCTTCTGTCGAACTCTGACCTTGTAGATGAACTCTGATCTTTGTCAACGACTTGTCCATTAGATAAGGGATCATATATTCCTCCATTCTAGATATCATATGGACTGAGACATGGATTATAATCATTCTCTCTGTCCATTAGTTGTTTCTCGATTTCCGATTTATGACGACTGACTAATTGAACACATCAAATCAGTCCTGGCCCGGCCGAGCACTTCCATTTGTCATCATCAAATCATCGAGGGGCCCACAGATATCGCTTTCATCCCGAAGGTAAAAGGAATGGATAAACTTCGACTCATATGGCTTGTTCTACTACTTGTTGAATCATACACAAAGGCACGTTTTATAGCACCGAGTTACCAAATGCAGTTTCGTGCAATCAATGTACAACCAACTCATAGTAACAACTCATATCTCTAGGTTTGAAGAATATAAGATATTATCGTCTCATGATCACTCGTGATAAAATCCATGAAGTGATTCCAATGAGCGCGGGTTGAATCCAATACTCAGAACTTATGAGCACTCATGAGTGTTGTAGCCCTTTGTCCAACAACTTAGACCTCTACAAGCCAACCCATGACAGTCTTAATTCATATCTACTTCCAACATATGACCGACTGTGGATGGTTTGAATAACTTAGTCATTCCGGAAGAATAACCTAGTTTATTCGGGAAGTCAAAACATGCAAAGTGAAACACAATAATAATTGAATCCAATATGGTCTCAGAACTTATGAATATAAATAAAACTCCTTTTATTTATCACCATATGATTACACATTATTCATTGTATATTGTTTCAGCTATCAACATTATTCTTGAATTTAAAACAATAGTTGTCCCATGCTCCAAGCATGCACACTATGTTTTCTAAACAATAGTCGTGCCATACACCAAGTATGCATAATATGTTTGACTATGATCTTTATTTTGTGAACTAGATCAAATGAACATAGCTTCAATGATTCTCTTTTCACACTCCCAAATCCTTACTGCAAATGCAAGAATTCCAAATTCATGTCATTTACTGAAATCTGTTAGATTCTAAACTCATAGGCATCGATCCTCTTGTAATGATTATGCACAAAGTCAGAAAGACTTAACAACAATCATTACAGAGCATTCCAAAGGAGATCAAGTCCTTGGAACCATCCTTCTTGCATTAAGTTTCCTTAATCTTACACAGATTGAAAATTCTAACTTTGAAACATTTCCAGATTCCATTTCGACTATCACTTCTGAACAAGAGTTGCCTCCTTACAGATTATGTCAATATGGTCCTTCCAGAATTATCACTATACTTACAATTGTCCTTGAGAAACCAATCTTTGGTAAACCTTAGATTGTCCTTGACAATTGTTTAATCCTTTTAGTCATATCCAGTTCTAAACCTTTTTCCCTTCTTAATGCCCTAGGCATTTGGAAAATTTTAGAAAGGATGAATATAGCACATGTAACCGATCCTATATCCGAAGTATATGGGACACGATTCATGATGTCTCACATAAAGACTAAACCAGTCTTTTGCTATAACATTTCCATTTCAATTTGCCAAGTTCTCATAATTCAGATTAAGAAAAGGTATGCCGTAATCATAATCGAATTTAAGAACGCAAATAATGGACCCATATACAGAATTTCCTTATATTGAGCCATTTCAACATGAAATTCATATATATCCTTGACTAAATGAAAAACCTCACGATCTAAGCTTATAGATTTGAGATGAAGTATAATTTCCTCTCCCTTAATTATAGCAAAACAACTTTTTTCCAGTTGAAACTTTTGTTTTCTATAATTAACATTGCTAGCTTGCAATACTTATCGTAATTATCATGCTCCCACTAACATGATGATTATTAGCATAACACTTATGCTCCCACTAGCTTTGACATGTACTCAGAAAGCTCGACTTCTAGAAATCAATACTTTATTGAATTTCTTACCAAAGCTCAGATTTCTGATACTAGATTGTTTTGATAAGACTTTATCAAAAATATACACCTTCCTTAGATAGCTTATGGGCGTGTCAAAACAATTTTAAGAACTATGAAAAGGGATGCCGTAATCATAGTCTTGATCGTTTTGACCTTTGCCATTTCTCACAAGTCCAAGTTAGTGTGCCGGTAAACCACACACGCTCCACTAACGACTTTGAGAATGCAAATATCACAATTGCTATCTAACTAAAATCTACTTAGTCAAAGTGTTTCCTCACCATCATTTTCATGAATCAGAGAGAAACCTTATGACACTTAGATTTATTGGTGTATGAGTTCCTACCCATATGAATTTGTCAAAACCATAATCACAAGACAAGGGTAATGACAAATCCAAAACCATATGGATTGAACTCAATCTTGATTTCTTGCCACCTGGCAGCTCAAGGGCCTACCATTGCTTCCAAGTTGTTGTGCAACACATTGAGAACTCTAAGAACTCATATGCAAAGCCAACTTTAACTAGAATGGGCACAGAATATGTCAACACGATAGGTTATAAACCTTAACTCGTGTGCTAGTGAAGAACTTTTAGGTTTCATTCTTGATTAGTTCTTGAGAATTTCAAGACCTTTAAGACTCCCACTATCCTCTTGACCTATAAGACTCCCTTGTCAAACGTCCAAGAGATAGTGCGGATTCTAATCAAGACAAACACTTCACACAATTGGCCTAAGTTGGTCTTTGTTTTATCCAAAACATCACAACTTACCAATTTCAAATGTACAAAAGTAGAAAACTTTTACTCTTACATTTGTCAAGTGTTTTAAACCTTCTTTAAGACATGTCACTCAAATTACAATCTTGGAGTATGACTCTAAGACTTGTATTGGAACGAAGTATGACTCATCTTCTTGATTTAACCATTTCAACAATTCAAGATCCCTTCTTCTTAGTCATAAGAATGAACTGAGACTTCCTTACAGAACTAATTTTGATATGGTTTCTTAATCATTAAGATGATCACAAAACTGATACTAAAGTACTCTCCCATCTTTTTAGATTTGAGAAACTTTTATCATTCTGCCTAATTTGATTCTTCTTATTCGCTCTGCCTTACATTGGAACCTTTTTCCAATGTCTCAGAGTTACACTTACGCTTGTAAGTATAATCATATTTACTAAGCTTTAGTAAACTATGACGAATAGCCTTATATCTTTTGTGGTGGACTTAATCAGTGCACATGACAATGTACTCGATCCCTTAGTCCATTACTTGACTCACACATCCATGTGAATAAGTAATTAGTCTTAATTTTTCCAATACTTGAAAGTTCTCATTCATCATGCTATACAACTCGCATGATTCCAAGTCCCGGTCCAATTGAGACTTTGGATGATGAGAATCTTTCCTTGTTTGGTAAATTTAGACATTACCACAAATGAAAGAATCAATTTCATATTTCCACTCTTGCTATTAATGGAATCATATAAGCAACAATTTTTCCTCAAATGCCATTGTAAGGATATTTTTTAAAATAAATAAAATCAAAAATTTTCTTTTATTTTAAAACTATGCGGAAAAACTTATCCTTACAATCCATATGAAAACTTGTTGTTATCTATTCCTAAGCAATATCTCATAACTCCTAAGAATTAGCTCAAGAATCCGGTTTTTTCAAACTACGTGATAGAAATCCATCTATGCGATCAGATTCAGCATATTCTTTCTTTAAGTTCCTTTACTTTTCTTTGATTCTTAAAACATCACCATGTGACCCAGTCACATCATGTATAAGGAATCTCAGAATAGAAACTTAACAGAGTTAGAGTAGTGGACTTTTACCTGAAGTAGAGTCAATCTTATTGACTTTAACATCCTTAGGTAAATTAGGCAGCTTCGCAACTAATGACCCTTACTTTGGCAATATAAACATATGGACCCTTTGATAATGGTACACAGGACTATTACAGACTTAGCTTTTCTCTTTACCATTTGTTCAACCGAGTTGACTATGGCCGATCCCTTTCCATTGGGAAGAGAATGTTTTTTCCTGTATTTCCAGTGTCACCATTGTCAATGTCCATAAAGTTTCAGGAAGTTGATCTTATCAATAGATAAGATCATTAAGGGTCTTGTCATAGTCTATTTCATAGGTGTCCCAAAGGAACTCACTATGTAACTTAGAAAGTGATTGAACCATCAACTTTCTCAAGACATTGACACCCAACTCTCCCGGCTTGTCAATATGTGACTACATCTCCAAGATGTGATCACACCTAGACCTTGCCTTGCCATTAGGGCTTGAGTGATCTTAAACTTTTCAAGAACTTGTGGGTTAGGGAGAATAATTGGAGGAGGAGAAAGAAGTATGATATCCATGGGACATCATCTTCATTTAGGAAAGCTTTTTTCAAGAGATTTGGGAAGATCATAAATGTCTAATCCAGACATGTTATGGGAGATATTCAAGATAGTTGATCTTTGAGTCCTTAATATGACACCCAATATGAAAATATTAAGGCTAGGACCCAACAAACTATTTTATAACTTAGAAGAGGTATGCCGTAATCCAAGCTATAAAACAATTTGAAGGTAGGTGAATGACGATTCACCAATTTCCACCAAGATAAACGAAATGTATTATTAGGTTTTAATTGGTTTTGAAACTCCTAGATCTTTTGAGATTCATTGAACTGTTCAATGGCATGTTTCAATCTCGAGTGTGCCCTTCAGGTTTTGTGACTGGGATGCCGAGGATCACAAAACAAGGTGTGAAGTAACCATGCAAATTACTGGGTACCCTTAAGTGTTTATCCCTCAATCGATGTGCCGGTTAACCACACACGCTCCATCGATACTATGATAAACATTAAGTTACCCTTTGCCTACCTTGTTAAATACGAGTTAGTGTGCCGGTTAACCACACACGCTCCACTAACCGACTTAAACAAAGTGCAAAGTGTAATTTCATGGATTAGCACCTTATTCACATTTTCCTAAGTAACTAAGATTGGGTATTATTAAGAGTTTAGTTACTTAGTATTTATCATTAATACTTTTAATGAAGGGAGAATTATAGTCATGTCAAACCCGTTCGGCTAACGACCCTCCACCAGTCAAGCGAGCGGTGGGTGAGAGTGAACACCCATTAAATTGCCATTTTATAGGCAACAACCTTATACCCACCTTATAGACCGGCTTCGTGAATGAGGCGTACTAGCGGTAAGACCGACTTTACTCTTATACATATAAATATTATTAACTTATAATATTATAAAGTATAAGGGTTGAATTTTAACTTTTAAAATTCTAAGGGCTAACTTGGAATTAAAGTGTTCATAAGAGAAAACTTTACAAATTCCAAAACTTGAGGGCAAGTTTTGAAACTATTCAAAACTAATTAATTCCATAACTTATGTATTTAAAGTAGTTTTAATCCAAAAACTCTTCAAGTTCCATAACTTGTGGACAAATTATGGAAGACTTTAAATTAATAAAGAATTAATCTTTTCTTTATTTTATAACTTATGGAATTAATTAAGGTTACATATTTTATTTATTTATTTTTTTAATGAAGTGACTCTTGAACCTCCATAACTTAAGGACAAGACTCTTCATCTTTTGTAACCTTTGCCAACTTTATGAGTTTTATGAGTCTTTAATGTGACTCTTCATGTAACTTAAGGATAAGTTACACAAACACATTTTATACTCAACTCTTAGATTAATTTGGATTGAAAACAACTTTTTCACTCAACTTTTCTATTAATCTAAGCAACTCATAAGAACAAGATAATTCAAATCAAACTTTTTCATGTAATTAGTCTAACCTTTAAACTAATACAAAACATGAATCTATTGACAATTATCTTGAAAATGGATTAGCATGAACATTACCACATTTAAAAATAAGTTTATAAGTTCAAAAACAACTTAGGGTAATGTTCCTAGTCCATTTCTAGCCAAAAACCTCGAAGATATGCTGTCTGGGGTCCAACTCGTCGAGTGCATGAACTCAACTCGGCGAGTTGGATGCATTTTGCCTTGGACTCGTCGAGTCCCTTTATGGACTCGGCGAGTCAGCTGGGCTGACAGCATCAAAACTCGATTTTTCAGCTTCTATTGCAGGTATAACAAGAAAACAAGCCTAGGCTCTGATACCACTGTTGGGTTATGAGCATTCTAACACTCCTAAGTGTACATGCAACCCTAAATACCTTGGATCTATGTTTTCTCTATTATACATGCAAATATGAACATCCAAGGTATTATCCTAATCTAGCATACAAAATATCAATATAACAAGATAGAATACATACCTCTTGTATAGTGCTTGTCTTCATGAAGCTTGAGTGCTTAGTGCCCCAAGTGTGACACCTCAAATGGTTCACACAACACCATAAGCACTTGGAATAACTTAGAGAGAAATTAGAACACTTCATGAAATCGTGTAGCCCTCATACATACACATAGTGTTAGTCATAGTCACGATTTCTTGAGCCATGGGTTTCTTTTATATGGTGGCTATTAGGGTTACACCATGTAACTCATGACTTTACCCATTCCTTATGCTCCATGGGTTTTAACCTCCATGGAGTATCCATGGGTCACCCCATGGACTTAGTCCAACATAAGGAATCTTGGGTCACAAGCCCACATATATAAGAATGAATGATTTACACAATCAACCCATATATTTAATTAGTCTTCTTTTGATCACTTAATTAATACTAGATTAATTCTTGATCAATACTAATTAAATAATCTCATTATTCTTATTATTAATATACTAGAACTTATAATATATTAATAACCGTAAGTGTCTTATTTCTCTCATTATAGTCTATCCAAGTGCATGATGCCATGCAACCCAAATGGACCATGCCGGGTCGGGTCAAGTCTTACCAATTATAGTTATGGACTTAGACATTAATCCAACAGTCTCCCACTTGGATAAGTCTAAAACTATTATTGCGTATGACTTCAGGAACCAACTGTTAGCTTCCTATCGTGAGTCACCACCCCAGCGCCCACCTCTTCCACGGGACGAGCCTCTACCTCATGAACTGCCTCTTCCTCCCCGGTTGTTATTTCCGCCCCTTACTCGACCACCTGGTGAGTTTGGCTTGCCTGGACTCCGGTTGGTTGTTGAGCCTTCTGCCTTGGCAAGTAGCAGGGCATTATCTGCCTGTGTACCTGCTTTTCGGAGCCGAAGCCTGTCTTTATAAGCCTTTAAATTCCCAATTGGTTCTTCTAATGGCATTGATTCTACGTCACAAGTTTGCTCAATTGATGCCACTAGGTTTATAAACCTTTATGGGACTGTATCAAACAGTTTTCTTACCAATTCCTCATCTTCCAATATTGCCCTTACACTCCCAAATTTAGAAATCATAGCTGAGATCTTCCCTTCATATTCATCTATAGAATATGTTTCCTTCATTTGGAGTGCTTCAAACTCACTCTTTAGTACCCGTAACCTTGCCTTTTGGACCCTTTCTGCACCCACATACTGTGACTTGAGTGAGTCCCAAACCTCTTTGGTTGTCTTCTTCTTGGCAGCCTGTGCAAGTATTTCTTCTGGTATAGATAGGAACATGAAAGCTCGAGCCTTGTTGCACTTCTTCTGATCCACAACCACACCGGTTGGTGGCTCAATGGCATCCCATAACCCATGGGCATCCATGATGGATTCCATCTTTATTGACCAGGTATTGTAGTTTAGTGATGTCAACATTGGTCACTGTAGAGTGAAGGGGTTGTCCTTAGACTGGTTGGATGATGATGGGGCTGTCATATTTTTGAATCGAGGATACTTGGGCATGCAAATGACCAGGATATTTTGAGGCTCTGATACCAAATGTTGGTGATCAAGCAATGGGACAATAAACAACAAAGAATTAATAGGGGTAAAACTGGAAATTAGGCAGTCGAATGATTACTCTTATTGAATGAAAAGACTATCAACCAAATGATTGAATTGCTATATAATGAATTTTCGACTGATAACTCGAGACTGGTAAGCTATGTTATTTAAGCTATTAGAAATAAACAGAAAAACGAAATACTAGGAACAGTCAATTTTCCCAACAGTCATAACTGCCATGTGCTTTATTCTTTCCTAATTACTAGGTCAACCTTGAGTAACAGGTGGCGAAAGACGTAGTGTCGCAGAAGGTATATGGAAATATCCCATAGTAGCAAGTTGGTGATGATGGTGCCTCACTGTTGGAACTCTAAAAAGTGGTGGTGGTGGGAGGTAGAGATAGTGGTAGCTCTACTGCCCTTTTTTCTCAGCCAACAAATATCATCGTAGGGAAGGGACGATGGAGGGAGGGGGAGGTTGGCATAGGTGATGGAGGGGAGTTCCTGTAGGGTGGTGTACGACGGTGGAGGCTATAGATGCCGATGAAGGATGGCGTAGGGAGGTGGCAGTTGTTTTCTATGGTGAGCTCCTGATCGTTGCTTTTCTCTTCTCGTCATCACGTGTTGGAGTCAAGAGCAACAACAACGAGCACGAGGGTGTGGGTGCGTGGTGATGAAGCACATGGAAAGGGAGGCAGGTAAGGGACTGGAACAGCCGGCAAGAGGGTTGTCGGTTCTCCACTTCGTTTTCTGGTGAGGTGAGAACGAGAGGAAGGGAGGTATTGTTGGAGATATGGGAGAGAGAGAGAGAGAGAGATATTGTAATATTGTATAGGGAAATAAAAAAAATAAAACAAAACACTGATGTTGACCTAACAATGGTAAAAATGTCTGGTATAGGCTTTTTTAAGAAAACAAATAAAGTGATTAAAGCATCGGGTGACATGCACATGCATGCACCCAAAATCTTATCCCCTTTTAGTTTATCCCATACCAAGGTTATCTTGATTTGCATGCTAATAAATATGGACCTTGTAAAAATATATCAAAAATATCTAGAGAATGACTCGGTCGTGATGATTGCAAAAATCCAAATTGATTCTATATCCGATATAGATCTTCGTGAAATGGTGTTCCAAGTTTCGCGTTAACCGAGTTCTGATTCGTCAGTTTTCTCGAATCTGATTTTGGTCCAAGATAAAATAGTGGAATAGTAAAATCAAATACTAGTATGAAGCTTGAGCTCAAAAAAGTCTTCTAAATTTATTTACGAGATGGGTAGCTACCTCAAACTGGGTTGTGTAGTGTCGGGTACAAGGTAAAATCAGGTATATACCAACTTACAAGCAGAAAACATTCATAACTTTCTCATAGGATTTCCGTTTTAGACATTATTTATATCCATGGAATCTTGAGAACATGTTCTATCCAATTTTATCATCCATGCCCCTTATGAAGTTCAAATGCAAAGATTCGATTTTTAGAGCATCAGATCTCACCGATTTTTGAACTACTTCCTATTTGATGACGATGGTCAACTGTTCTAGTGTTTTGAGGTATCTTAAAGGGACTTATGAGTAACACGATCTCATTTGTACTTAAAATCATCGAGCTACTATGTCGTATGTCCTACTATAGTTTGATTCACAGTAAATTGACTGTCTACGGATTTAAACCCAAATTTTAGGATGTCATATGTTCCCCTTTGATTGATTGACGGACATATATCCAATTCCTCATGAAAGACACAATATTTTTCTTTCCCAAAAGTAATAGATATAGAAAGATAAACGGACAATTAGGTTTTTTTGATTGGTACACCAATAAGCAGAAACCAAAACCATGACAGTAGATAACAAAATAAAGAAGGGGAAAGACAAAGAAGGAGAGTGATGATGATATTGGTAAGGTTAACTAACAAAACCCGGTAAGATTATAACACAACGTTTGCAACCAACAATGATGGGTAGTAGATTGGCGTTTAATCGCGAACAGAATGGAGGGCTAGGAATCATCTCGGACTAAAGGATGATACTTCAGCCCGTGGCTATCAGTCAGAAAGGTGGGGAAATTCTAGCAAACATATCAAATTAAGAAGGTAGCCAATTGATGACGATCACACTCTACAAAATAAATGGAGTAATTTTAATCTTTAAATCAAGAAGGCTACTTTAGTAATATCATATTTATTTTTTAATTTTAGATAAGGAAATTAATATTAAATTGATTTAAATCTAATTAAAATATAGTTTTGGATATAAATATGAGTTTAATAAGTTAAGAAGGATATACATGTAATTATGAACTTTGAAAGGATATGGACGTAATACTTCATGTATGCAAGGATGTGTATGAAATATTCTCAATTTTAAATAAGAAAATTTTGAAAATTTGGAAAATTTGATGTAATATTGATAATTTAGAATACTTTCTTGCATAGCTCCGTTTTTCACTGTTGTTGACCAATCCTGATTTTTTTTGGCCAGTTAGCTTTAAACGTTATTTTAGGCTGGCTAGCTTCTTGGTGGTGATTAATCATCTGTCTAGATTGTTTTCTGCAACTCTAATCCGTAGTATTGGCGACATAGGATATTGTGTTTGGAGTTCCACTTATGGTAATTGAACTTGCTAATCAAACTATTTCCCAGCATGAAAATAAAGGATTCCCATAGGTTAAGTTTCGTATGTTGGAGAATTAGATATGTTTGTATAGGTGAGAAACATGGTTATTAAGAAAAGATTTCCTTTGCGTATGTAACAACCCAAAAATACGAACATAAAATTTTGTTTAATTTATGAATGAAGGATCATCAATTAATTGTTTGAATAAAGCCTATACATTATAATCATAGTATAAATCCTAGAATAAGTATCATGTAGTCAACAGGAGCTCTTCATTTTGAAAACCAAAGTACCTAAAACATAAACTAAAAACGATAAGCACAAAGGTTAGTGAGTTCCCCATGATACCACATACCAAACATACAGTGGGCCCCACCCAGTCATCGGGCCCCATCTAGTCATCGAGCTGGGCTTGGAAAGAATACATGTAATATACATAGCATACAGATAGTAATTGGGCTTCGCCTGACGGCAGACCTTAGTCCAATATTGTAACGCCCGCAAATTTGGGCTAGTCAATTTAGAGACGATAAGCATCAAAAAATGAATTTTTGATGGAAGATTATTTAGAAGGATTAATGTTAACTAAGTTATATTATATGTTACAAGGATTTCGTACATATAAAGAACGCCGAAATCCGAGTTATAACGAAGAAGTTATGACCTGTCGAAGTTTCGCGATAGAATCGGCACGACGCTGAATGATGTAAAAAGTGAATTTACGTTTGAGTGATATTTATCCTTAGTGATCTAAACAAAAGTCGTAGAGTTCATTAAACCGAGAGCGTGCATAAAAAGAATGCCTAAATCTTACTTCGTATGAGGAAGTTATGATTTTTCGAAGTTTCGACTTAGCGGTATGTAGCCCTAATACTCGATTTTAGATCGAGCGGTTTTTTTAGCCGAAGCAATCTAAACGAGAATCGAAGATCTCGTTAATATTAGTGAAACGATAAAAAGATAGGTGAAAACGGACGTCGGATGAAGAAGGTATGAATTTATAATGGAGTTTTCCTATCCCAACCTACTAAAAATAATATATAAGTAATATATTTATTATATATTAAAAATAAAGTCAAAATTAGCCAACGGAGTCTAAAAGAGAGTTGTAGATCATAATCTCACCAACGCGTCGATATAAAGAACGTCGAAAACGGATTTCGTATGTGAAAATTGGGAATTTCTGAAGTTCGGGGCACGAACCCCAAAGCTGTGGCAGAGACCACGACGTGGCAATAGTGGCCACGACGTGGCATGACTTCTGACACATTCTGGATCCTGACAGATGAAACTTGCGATTACGCATGCAGTGACGACCAAGCCCAAGATGTGGAAAAAGGTGCCACGATGTGGCAAGGGCAAATTTTTCCCTATAAACAGATTTGAAGGGCCAGCCGAGTTTGGTTGCTCATTCTCTCATCTCTCACCTGTATTGCATCGATTTACGTGCAAAGAAATACCCCCGAAGCCCCGGTATAAACCCCGAGAGTTGAAGCAAGTCCCAAAGCCCGAAGATCCCGAGAAGAAAAGAGTTTCCAAGCCGAAGCTCTGTCCGCGAGAAACCCGATGTGTAAAGTGATTCCGGTTTCACCGAAGAATACTACTTTTACAAGCCGTAGTGCTGTATGAGCATCGTCTAATCAAGTGAGTGTGTGATTACTTTCTTCTAACACATAGATATAAAGTATTAGCTATGAAATACATTCTATGTATTATATATTATTTGTCTATTTGAGATGGGCTTGGAATTGATATTTTTATACGGGTGTTATATGATTTAAAATTGTATATGTATTTTATATCTACAAATGTGTAGGGTAGAACATGGGTAGATGAAATAGTGGCGACTATGAGACTTAGTGCCTAATGAGTAAAGCCTTGGTGACAATGCGATTTCGTGCCTATTGAGTAAGCTTTGGTGACGATTTTACTTTGTACCTATTTTATAAACCTTGATGACGATGTTGTTGGATTAATGTCTAAGTCCATAACTATAATTGGTAAGACTTGACCCGACCCGGCATGGTCCATTTGGGTTGCATGGCATCATGCACTTGGATAGACTATAATGAGAGAAATAAGACACTTACGGTTATTAATATATTATAAGTTCTAGTATATTAATAATAAGAATAATGAGATTATTTAATTAGTATTGATCAAGAATTAATCTAGTATTAATTAAGTGATCAAAAGAAGACTAATTAAATATATGGGTTGATTGTGTAAATCATTCATTCTTATATATGTGGGCTTGTGATCCAAGATTCCTTATGTTGGACTAAGTCCATGGGGTGACCCATGGATACTCCATGGAGGTTAAAACCCATGGAGAATAAGGAATGGGTAAAGTCATGAGTTACATAGTGTAACCCTAATAGCCACCATATAAAAGAAACCCATGGCTCAAGAAATCGTGACTTACACTAACACTATGTGTATGTATGAGGGCTACACGATTTCTAGAAGTGTTCTAGTTTCTCTCAAGTTATTCCAAGTGTATTTGGTGTTGTGTGAACCATTTGAGGCATCACCACTTGTGGTGCTAGGCTCACAAGGTTTCAAGGAACACAAGCAACAACAAGGTATGTATTCTATCTTGTTATATTGATATATATTGTATGCTAGATTAGGATAATACCTTGGATGTTTATATTTGCATGTATAATAGAGAAAACATAGATCCAAGGTATTTAGGGTTGCATGTACACTTAGGAGTGTTAGAATGCTCATAACCCAACAGTGGTATCAGAGCCTAGGCTTGTTTTCTTGTTATACCTGCAATAGAAGCTGAAAAATCGAGTTTTGATGCTGTCAGCCCAGCTGACTCGCCGAGTCCATGAAGGGACTCGACGAGTCCAAGGCAAAATGCATCCAACTCGCCGAGTTGAGTTCATGCACTCGACGAGTTGGACCCCAGACAGCATATCTTCGAGGTTTTTGGCTAGAAATGGACTAGGAACATTACCCTAAGGTGTTTTGAACTTATAAACTTGTTTTTAAATGTGGTAATGTTCATGCTAATCCATTTTCAAGATAATTGTCAATAGATTCATGTTTTGTATTAGTTTAAAGGTTAGACTAATTACATGAAAAAGTTTGATTTGAATTATCTTGTTCTTATGAGTTGCTTAGATTAATAGAAAAGTTGAGTGAAAAAGTTGTTTTCAATCCAAATTAATCTAAGAGTTGAGTATAAAATGTGTTTGTGTAACTTATCCTTAAGTTACATGAAGAGTCACATTAAAGACTCATAAAACTCATAAAGTTGGCAAAGGTTACAAAAAGATGAAGAGTGTTGTCCTTAAGTTATGGAGGTTCAAGAGTCACTTCATTAATAAATAAATAAATAAAATATGTAACCTTAATTAATTCCATAAATTATAAAATAAAGAAAAGATTAATTCTTTATTAATTTAAAGTCTTCCATAATTTGTCCACAAGTTATGGAACTTGAAGAGTTTTTGGATTAAAACTACTTTAAATACATAAGTTATGGAATTAATTAGTTTTGAATAGTTTCAAAACTTGCCCTCAAGTTTTGGAATTTGTAAAGTTTTCTCTTATGAATACTTTAATTCCAAGTTAGCCCTTAGAATTTTAAAAGTTAAAATTCAACCCTTATACTTTATAATATTATAAGTTAATAATATTTATATGTATAAGAGTAAAGTCGGTCTTACCGCTAGTACGCCTCATTCACGAAGCCGGTCTATAAGGTGGGTATAAGGTTGTTGCCTATAAAATGGCAACTTAATGGGTGTTCACTCTCACCCACCGCTCGCTTGACTGGTGGAGGGTCGTTAGCCGAACGGGTTTGACATGACTATAATTCTCCCTTCATTAAAAGTATTAATGATAAATACTAAGTAACTAAACTCTTAATAATACCCAATCTTAGTTACTTAGGAAAATGTGAATAAGGTGCTAATCCATGAAATTACACTTTGCACTTTGTTTAAGTCGGTTAGTGGAGCGTGTGTGGTTAACCGGCACACTAACTTGTATTTAACAAGGTAGGCAAAGGGTAACTTAATGTTTATCATAGTATCGATGGAGCGTGTGTGGTTAACCGGCACATCGATTGAGGGATAAACACTTAAGGGTACCCAGTAATTTGCATGGTTACTTCACACCTTGTTTTGTGATCCTCGGCATCCCAGTCACAAAACCTGAAGGGCACACTCGAGATTGAAACATGCCATTGAACAGTTCAATGAATCTCAAAAGATCTAGGAGTTTCAGAACCAATTAAAACCTAATAATACATTTCGTTTATCTTGGTGGAAATTGGTGAATCGTCATTCACCTACCTTCAAATTGTTTTATAGCTTGGATTACGGCATACCTCTTCTAAGTTATAAAATAGTTTGTTGGGTCCTAGCCTTAATATTTCATATTGGGTGTCATATTAAGGACTCAAAGATCAACTATCTTGAATATCTCCCATAACATGTCTGGATTAGACATTTATGATCTTCCCAAATCTCTTGAAACAAGCTTTCCTAAATGAAGATGATGTCCCATGGATATCATACTTCTGTCACCTCCTCCAAATTATTCTCCCTACCCCACAAGTTCTTTAAAAGTTTAAAGTCACTCGAGCCCTATTGGCAAGGCAAGATCTAGGTGTGATCACATCTTGGAGATGTAGTCACATATTGACAAGCCGGGAGAGTTGGGTGTCAAAGTCTTGAGAAAGTTGTAGGTTCAATCACTTTCTAAGTCACATAGTGAGTTCTTTTGGGACACCTATGAAATAGACTATGACAAGACCCTTAATGATCTTATCTATTGTTAAGATCAACTTCCTGAAACTTAATGGACATTGACAATAGTGACACAGGAAATCCAGGAAAGCATTCTCTTCCCAATGGAAAGGGATTGGCCATAGTCAACTCGGTTGAACAAATGGTAAAGAGAAAAGCTAAGTCTGTGATAGTCCCGTGTACCATTATCAAAGGATCCATATGTTTATATTGCCAAAGAAAGGGTCATTATTTGCGAAGCTGCCAAATTTACCTAAGGGTGTTAAAGTCAATTAGATTGACTCTACTTCAGGTAAAAGTCCACAAATCTAACTCTGCTAAGTTTCTATTCTGAGATTTTTGATACATGATGTGACTGGGTCACATGGTGATGTTTTAAGAATCAAAGAAAAGTAAAGGAACTTAAAGAAAGAATATGCTGAAGATCGGATTCTTGAGCTACTTCTTAGGAGTTATGAGATATTGCTAAGGAATAGATAACAACAAGTTTTCATATGGATTGTAAGGATAAGTTTTTCCGCATAGTTTTAAAATAAAAGAAAAAATTTTTGATTTTATTTATTTTAAAATATCCTTACAATGGCATTTGAGGAAAAAATTGTTGCTTATATGATTCCATTAATAGCAAGAGTGGAAATATGAAATTGATTCTTTCATTTGTGGTAATGTCTAAATTTACCAAACAAGGAAAGATTCTCATCATCCAAAGTCTCAATTGGACCGGGACTTGGAATCATGCGAGTTGTATAGCATGATGAATGAGAACTTTCAAGTATTGGAAAAATTAAGACTAATTACTTATTCACATGGATGTGTGAGTCAAGTAATGGACTAAGGGATCGAGTACATAGTCATGTGCACTGATTAAGTCCACCACAAAAGATATAAGACTATTCGTCATAGTTTACTAAAGCTTAGTAAATATGATTATACTTACAAGCGTAAGTGTAACTCTGAGACATTGGAAAAGGTTCCAACGTATGGCAGAGCGAATAAGAAGAATCAAATTAGGCAGAAGGATAAAAGTTTCTCAAATCTGAAAAGATGGGAGAGCACTTTAGTATCGTTTTTGTGATCATCTTAATGATTAAGAAACCATATCAAAATTAGTTCTCTAAGGAAGTCTTAGTTCATTCTTATGACTAAGAAGAAGGGATCTTGAATTGTTGAAATGGTTAAATCAAGA
Source organism: Lactuca saligna (assembly GCF_052625555.1). Taxonomy (NCBI): domain Eukaryota; kingdom Viridiplantae; phylum Streptophyta; class Magnoliopsida; order Asterales; family Asteraceae; genus Lactuca; species Lactuca saligna. The sequence continues at coordinate 91,215,913 of NC_136421.1, forward strand.
AGATGAGTCATACTTCGTTCCAATACAAGTCTTAGAGTCATACTCCAAGATTGTAACTTGAGTGACATGTCTTAAAGAAGGTTTAAAAACACGTGTCAAATGTAAGAGTAAAGTTTTCTACTCTTGTACATTTGAAATTGGTAAGTTGTGATGTTTTGGATAAAACAAAGACCAACTTCGGCCAATTGTGTGAAGTGTTTGTCTTGATTAGAATCCACACTATCTCTTGGATGTTTGACAAGGAAGTCTTATAGGACAAGAGGACAGTGGGAGTCTTAAAGGTCTTGAGATTCTCAAGAACTAATCAAGAATGAAACCTGAAGATCTTCACTAGCACACGACTTGAGGTTTATAACCTATCGTGTTGACATATTCTGTGCCCATTCTAGTCAAAGTTGGGCTTTGCATATGAGTTCTTAGAGCTCTCAATGTGTTGCACAACAACTTGGAAGCAATGGTAGGCCCTTGAGCTGCCAGGTGGCAAGAAATTAAGATTGAGTTCAATCCATATGGTTTTGAATTTGTCATTATCCTTGTCTTGTGATTATGGTTTTGACGAATTCATATGGGTAGGAACTCATACACCATTAAATCTAAGTGTCATAAGGTTTCTCTCCGATTCATGAAAATGATGGTGAGGAAACACTTTCACTAAGTAGATTTTAGCTAGATAGCAATTGTGATATTTGCATTCTCAAAGTCGTTAGTGGAGCGCGTGTGGTTAACCGGCACACTAACATGGACTTGTGAGAAATGACAAAGGTCAAAAACAATCAAGACTATGATTACGGCATCCCTTTTCATAGTTCTTAAAATTGTTTTGACACACCCATGAGCTATCTAAGGAAAGGTGTATGTTTTTGATAAAGTTTTATCAAAACAATCTAGTATCAGAAATCTGAACTTTGGTAAGAAAGTCAATAAAGTGTTGATTTCTAGAAGTCCAGCTGATTTCTGAGTACATGTCAAAGCTAGTGGGAGCATAAGTGTTATGCTAATAATCATCATGTTAGTGGGAGCATGATAATTACGATAAGTATTGCAAGCTAGCAATGTTAATTATAGAAAACAAAAGTTTCAACTGGGAAAAAGTTGTTTTGCTATAATTAAGGGAGAGGAAATTATACTTCATCTCAAATCTATAAGCTTAGATCGTGAGGTTTTAATCATTTAGTCAAGAATATATATGAATTTCATGTTGGAATGGCTCAACATAAGGAAATTCTGTATATGGGTCCATTATTTGCGTTCTAAAATTCAATTATGATTACGGCATCCCTTTTCATAATCTGAATTATGAGAACTTGGCAAATAGAAATGGAAATGTTATAGCAAAAGACTGGTTTAGTCTTTATGTGAGACATCATGAATCGTGTCCCATATACTTCGGATATAGGATCGATTACATGTGCTATATTCATCCTTTCTAAAATTTTCCGAATGCCTGGGGCGTTAAGAATGGAAAAGGTTTAGAACTGGATATGAATAAAAGGATTAAACAATTGTCGAGGACAATCTAAGGTTTACCAAAGATTGGTTGCTCAAGGACAGTTGGAAGTGTAGTGATAATTCTGGAAGGACCATATTGACATAATCTGTAAGGAGGCAACTCTTGTTCAGAAGTGATAGTCGAAATGGAATCTGGAAATGTTTCAAAGTTAGAATTTTCAATCTGTTTAAGATTAAGGAAACTTAATGCAAGAAGGATGGTTCCAAGGACTTGACCTCCTTTGGAATGCTCTGTAATGATTGTTGTTAAGTCTTTTTTGACTTTGTGCATAATCATTACAAGAGGATCGATGCATATAAGTTTAGAATCTAACAGATTTCAGTAAATGACATGAATTTGGAATTCTTGCATTTGCAGTAAGGATTTGGGAGTGTGAAAAGAGAATCATTGAAGTTATGTTCATTTGATCTAGTTCACAAAATAAAGATCATAGTCAAACATATTATGCATACTTGGTGTATGGCATGACTATTGTTTAGAAAACATAGTGTGCATGCTTGGAGCATGGGACAACTATTGTTTTAAATTCAAGAATAATGTTGATAGCTGAAACAATATACAATGAATAATGTGTAATCATATGGTGATAAATAAAAGGAGTTTTATTTATATTCATAAGTTCTGAGACCATATTGGATTCAATTATTATTGTGTTTCACTTTGCATGTTTTGACTTCCCGAATAAACTAGGTTATTCTTCCGGAATGACTAAGTTATTCAAACCATCCACAGTCGGTCATATGTTGGAAGTAGATATGAATTAAGACTGTCATGGGTTGGCTTGTAGAGGTCTAAGTTGTTGGACAAAGGGCTACAACACTCATGAGTGCTCATAAGTTCTGAGTATTGGTATCAACCCGCGCTCATTGGAATCACTTCATGGATTTTATCACGAGTGATCATGAGACGATAATATCTTATATTCTTCAAACCTAGAGATATGAGTTGTTACTATGAGTTGGTTGTACATTAATTGCACGAAACTGCATTTGGTAACTCGGTGCTATAAAACGTGTCTTTATGTATGATTCAACAAGTAGTAGAACAAGCCATATGAGTCGAAGTTTATCCATTCCTTTTACCTTCGGGATGAAAGCGATATCTATGGGCCCCTCGATGATTTGATGATGATAAATGGAAGTGCTCGGCCGGGCCAGGACTAATTTGATTTGTTCAATTAGTCAGTCGTCATAAATCGGAAATCGGGAAACAACTAATGGACAGAGAGAATGATTATAATCCATGTCTCAGTCCATATGATATCTAGAATGGAGGAATATATGATCCCTTATCTAATGGACAAGTCGTTGACAAAGATCAGAGTTCATCTACAAGGTCAGAGTTCGACAGAAGCTTTTGAGAGCTACGATTGCTAGTTGGTTCCTGAAGTCATACGCAATAATAGTTTTAGACTTATCCAAGTGGGAGAATGTTGGATTAATGTCTAAGTCCATAACTATAATTGGTAAGACTTGACCCAACTAGGCATGGTCCATTTGGGTTGCATGGCATCATGCACTTGGATAGACTATAATGAGAGAAATAAGACACTTACGGTTATTAATATATTATAAGTTCTAGTATATTAATAATAAGAATAATGAGATTATTTAATTAGTATTGATCAAGAATTAATCTAGTATTAATTAAGTGATCAAAAGAAGACTAATTAAATATATGGGTTGATTGTGTAAATCATTCATTCTTATATATGTGGGCTTGTGATCCAAGATTCCTTATGTTGGACTAAGTCCATGGGGTGACCCATGGATACTCCATGGAGGTTAAAACCCATGGAGCATAAGGAATGGGTAAAGTCATGAGTTACATAGTGTAACCCTAATAGCCACCATATAAAAGAAACCCATGGCTCAAGAAATCGTGACTTACACTAACACTATGTGTATGTATGAGGGCTACACGATTTCTAGAAGTGTTCTAGTTTCTCTCAAGTTATTCCAAGTGTATTTGGTGTTGTGTGAACCATTTGAGGCATCACCACTTGTGGTGCTAGGCTCACAAGGTTTCAAGGAACACAAGCAACAACAAGGTATGTATTCTATCTTGTTATATTGATATATATTGTATGCTAGATTAGGATAATACCTTGGATGTTTATATTTGCATGTATAATAGAGAAAACATAGATCCAAGGTATTTAGGGTTGCATGTACACTTAGGAGTGTTAGAATGCTCATAACCCAACAGATGTGACTGTTGGATAAGGTGTCTAAGTCCATAACTTATTTGGTATATACTTGACCCGACCGGCATGGTCCATTTGGGTTGCATCTCATCCAAACTATTATGGATAATTTTATGAGAGTTATACACATATGTTTATTAATATATTATGAGTTATAATATATTAATATGAAGTTACGTTATTTAATTAGTTTTAGTCTTAAATTAATCATGGATTAATTTAGAGATTAAAAGGAATACTAATTAAATTATGGGCTATTTGTTTTATATAGTGTGGGCTAATACTCATTTGTTAATGGGCTAGGCTTATGTGGAAGTCCATGGATGATCCATGGAGCTTTTAACCCATGGATCCTTGGAAAAGGAAAAGACATGGGTTATTAGGGTTTCACCCTAACCATGCATACTATATAAGCATGCTTATGGAGCATGAAATGGAGCCTAAGAGAACACTAAGATACACTAAGAGAAAGCTAGTGATCTAGTGTGTGTGTGCATGTGTGTGGCCGATTTATACAAGGTGTATATACTCTCTCAAAGTTTTCCAAGAGTTTGTGGTGTTTGTGATTCCATTTGAGGCATTCACACTATTGGTGCTTGGCCCTCAAACTCCTAAGAACCCAACACACCAAAAGGTATGTAATCTCTTCTAACTCTTTTATGTTGAAATGTTCCCCATGCCATGTTAGATAGGTTATAAACCTTGGAAAATTATTATTTTGCATGTATTTAGACAAACATAGATCCAAGGTTTATTAGGGTTGCATGCACACTTAGGAAGTGTTAGATTGCTCAAAACCCAACAGTGGTATCAGAGACTAGGCTTGCTTGTTTGAATACTTGATGCAAATTGCTGAAAATCGAAGATTTTATGCTGTCTGCACAGATGACTCGCCGAGTCCATGAAGGGACTCGACGAGTCCAAGGCAAAACTCATCCAACTCGGCGAGTTGGTTCATGCACTCGACGAGTTGGACCCCCAGACAGCATATCTTCGAGTTTTGGTGCTGGAATTGGTCTAGAATCATTACCTTAAACTGTTTTGGACTCATAAAACCTCTTTTTGATGTGGTAATGATGATGGTGGACCAATTTCAAAGTTATAATCAAAATTTCAATTTTATATGTGTTCATATGATTCTTGAAATTGTTGATGTGGATGTTCATGTTCATATGAGTTTTGTTAGATCATAGGAATTATTTGCAAAGTTGTTTGTTAGTTAATTCTTGATCTTAATGTGTTTTGATGGAATTCTTAATTTGTCCTCAAGTTATGGAATTCCAAGAGTTTTTTTTTAAATGTTCTTTTAAGAAGTTGTAGGTTACATTTTCTTGAAGAGTTTTTCCCATAAATGTTTTATGGACTCCATAACTTGTCCTCAAGTTATGGATTTCCAAGAGACTCTTCATTAAAAGCTTTAAAACACTTAATTAAAACTCATAAGTTATGAATATCCAAAAGTTTATGAAATGAAGAGTTTTGCAAAGTTACAAAACTTGCCCTCAAGTTTTGGAATTTGTAAAGTTTCACACACTTTAATAAACTTTAATTCCAAACCTTAGAGTTTTAATAGTTAAAATTCAACCCTTATACTATTTATAACATTAATGGTTAATTATTATATATATGTATAAGAACAAGTCGTTTTACCGTTAGTAGGCCTCATTCACGAAGCCGGTCTATAAGGTGGGTATAAGGTTGTTGCCTATAAAATGGCGACTTAATGGGTGTCTACTCTCACCCACCGCTTGCTTGATCGGTGGAGGGTCGTTAGCCGAACGGGTAGGACAATGACTTTAAATTCTCCCTTCATTAAAAGTATTAATGATAAATACTAAAGTAACTAAAATCTTAATAATTCCCAATCTTAGTTACTTTAGGAAAAATGTGAATTTGGTGCTAACCCATGGAATTCACACTTTGTACCTTACCAAGTCGTTGGTGGAGCGTGTGTGGTTAACCGGTACACTAACTTGGACTAGTAAGGACCACGAAGGGTGACTTAATGTTTTTCATAGATCAATGGAGCGTGTGTGGTTAACCGGCACATTGATTAGGTGATAATATTAAGGATACCAAGTGAATTGGTATGGTTATTCACACCTTGTTTTGTGATCCTCGGCATCCCAGTCACAAAATTTGAGAGGGCACACTCGAGATTGAAACATGCCATTGAAAAGTTCAATGAATCTCAAAAGATCTAGGAATTTCAAATCCAATTAAAACCTAATAAATCATTTCGTTTTTCATGGTGGAAATTGGTGAATCGTCATTCGCCTACCTTCAAATATTTTATAGCTTGGATTACGGCATCCCTCTTCTAAGTTATAAAATAGTTTGTTGGGTCCTAGCCTTAATATTTCATATTGGGTGTCATATTAAGGACTTTAAATCAACTATCTTGAATATCTCCCAAGACATGTCTGGTTTAGACATTTATGATCTTCCCAAATCTCTTGAAGATGATGTTCCTCAACATCATGCTTCACTTCCTTTATCTCCTCCAATTATTCTCCCTCACCCACAAGTTCTTGAAAAGTTTAAAGTCACTCAAGCCCTATTGGCAAGTTAAGGTCTTGGTGTGGTCACATCTTGGAGATGTAGTCACATATTGACAAGACGGGAGAGTTGGGTGTCAAAGTCTCGTGAAAGTTGGATGTTCAATCACTTTCTTAGTAACATAGCGGGTCACTTTGGGACTACTATGAGACAGACTATGACACGAGCCTTAATGATCTTATCTATTTGCTTTGTGCTGTGGAATCAGCAATGATTGGAACACTAGTAAAGCAAATTTTGCTAGAAGATCAACTTCCCAAACCTTAAATGGACATTGGCAATGGTAGCATTGGATATCTAGAAAAGCATTTCTCTTCCCAATGGAAAGGGATCGGCCATAGTCAACTCGGTTGATCAAATGGTAAAGAGAAAGGCTAAGTCTGAGATAGTCTCATGTGCCATTATCAAAGGGTCTACATGTGTTTTGTTGCCAAAGGAAGGGGCATTGGTTGCAAAGCTGCCCTATTTACCTGAAAGGTCATAAGGTTGATCAAGTCAAGAGGTTTGACTCTACTTCGGGTAAAATACACTATATAACTCTATCAAGTTTCTATTATGAGATTCTTGATACATGATGTGACTGGGTTACATGGTGATGTTTTAAGAATCAAAAGAAAAGATAGGAAGCTTAAAGAAGTATATGCTGATTTTGATTGCGAAGATGGGTGTCAATCGCATGGTTCGGTAATCAGAATTTTGAGCTGTTGCTTAAGAGTTATAATATATTGCTTAGGAATAGATAACAATCAAGTTTTCATGTGGATTGTAAGGATAAGTTTTTCCGCAAAGTTTTAAAATAAAAGGAAAAAAAGGTTTTAATTTTATTTATTTTAAAAAAATATCCTTACAATGGCATCGGTGGAAAATTGTTGCTTATATGTTTCCAGTAATAGCAATATTGGAAAGTGGATTTGATTCTTTCATTTGTGGTAGTGTCTGAATTTACCAAATGAAGAAAGTTTTTCATCACCCAAGTTTCAATTGGACAGAAACTTGGAATCATACAAGTTGTATTGTATGATGAATGAGAATTTTCATCTTTGAAAAATTAAGACTAATTCTTTGATCACATGTATATGTGAGTCAATTGAAGGACTAAGGAATTAGGTACACTGGGTGTGCGCTGGTCAAGGTCCACCACAAAGATTGATTTGTCATGATTTACTAAAGATTAGTAAATATGATTATACTTATAAGGTTAAGTATAATTTTGTAACATTGGAAAGGATACAATGTATGACAAAACGAATAAGAAGAATCAAATTAGGCAGAAAGATAAAAGTTTCTCAAATCTGAAAAGACGGGAGAGTACTTTAGTATCAGTTTTATGATCATCTTAATGATTTAGAAACCATATCACAAATTCATACTCCAAGGTTGCCTTAGTGCATTGTTATGGCTAAGAAGAGAGGTCATGAATTGTTAGATTGGTTAAAATCAAGAAGATGAGTCATACTTCGTTCCAAAACAATTCTTAGAGTCACACTCCAAGATAGTAACATTGAGTGACATGAAGTAAGGTATAAAACACTTATCAAATGTAAGAGTAAAATGTTTTCTACTCTTGTACATTTGAGATTGGTAAGATGTGATGTCTTGGATGAGACAAAGACCAACTAAGACCAATTGTGTGAAGTGTTAGTCTTGATAAGAATCCGCACTATCCCTTGAATATTTGTTTTGTCAAGGAATGGTTCTTGACTAGAAAAACTTATATGTCAAGAGGACAGTGGGAGCCTTAAAGATCCTGAAAGAGTTTTAAGATTTAATCAAGAGTGAAACCTGTAATTTATCACTAGCACACGACTTAAGGTTTGCAACCTATCGTGTTGACATAATTCTTATTTCTGTACCTACTTCAAATAAGTTGAATTTACATGTGAGTTATCAGAGTTCAACTTGGAAGCATTGGTGGGCCTTGTGTTACCAAGGTGACAAGAAACTAAGATTGAATAAGTTTAATCCATGTAGGGCTGAATTTGTCACTAACCTTATCTTGTGATTATGGTTTTGGCAAATTCGCATGGATAGGAACTCATACACTATAAAATCTAAGTGTCATAAGGTTTCTCTCCGATTCATGAAAATGATGGTGAGGAAACGCTTTCACTAAATAGATTTTAAGTAGATATCAATTGTGTCATTTGCATTTTCAAAAGTCATTAGTGGAGCGCGTGTGGTTAACCGGCACACTAACATGGACTTGTGAAAAATGGCAAATGCCTAAGCAATTGAGACTATGATTACGGCATCCCTTTTCATAGTTCTTGAAATTGCTTAGACACACAGCTGAGCTATCTACGGAAAGGTGTATGAATCTAAATTTCAGAAGTCCAGTAGATTTCTGAAAATATGTCAGGGCTAGTGGGAGCATAAGTGTTATGCTGATAATCATCATGTTAGTGGGAGCATGATTATTATTATGATTGGTATTGCAAGCTAGCAATGTTAATTATAGAAAACAAAGTTTCAATCCGTGAAGTTGCAGGGGTTGAAAAGTTGTTTTGCTATAATTAAGGGAGAGGAAATTATACTTCATTTCAATTCTAAAGCTTAGATTGAGATTTTAATCATCTTTAGTCAAGAATATATATATATGAATTTTATGTCTGAATGGTTCGACTTAAGGAAATTCTATATATATTGCGTTTTCAAAATTCGATTATGATTACGGCATCCCTCTTCATGTCAAAATTTTGAAAACTTGGCAAATAAAAAAAAAAAAATATATTGTAGCAAAAGACTGGTCTAGTATCATGTCTTTATGTCAAACATCATGAATTGTGTCCCATATGCTTCGGATATAGGATCGATTTCATGTGCTATAATATTCATCCTTTCTAAATTTTCCAAATGCTTAAGGCATTTAGAAGGGAAAAGTCTAGAACTGGATATGACTAAAGTGATTAAGCAATTGTCGAGGACAATCTGAGACTCGCCAAAGATTGGTTGCTCAGGGACATTTGGAAGTCTAGTGTTAATTTTGGTAGGACCATATTGACATTTTCCGAAAAGAGGTAACTCTTGTTCGGAAGTGATAGTCAAATGGGACTATGGAAATGTCTCCATAGGTGGAAGTTATTAAATCTATGTAAGATTAGGAAACTTAATGCAAAAAGGATGTTCCCAAGGAGCTGATCTCCTTTGGAATGCTCTGTAATGGTTGTTGTCAAGTCCTTCTGACTTTGTGCATAATCATTACAAGAGGATCAATGCATATAAGTTTAGAATCTAACAGTTTTCAGTAAAAGACATGAATTTGGAATTCTTGCATTTACAATAAGGATTTGGGATTGTGAAATGAGTATCATTGGAATTATGTTCAATTGATCTACATCACAATGTAAGGATCATAGACAAACATAGTGTGCATACTTGGGGTATGGCATAACTATTGTTTAGAAAAACAAAGTGCACATGCTGGGAGCATGGGACGACTGTTGTTTTTTATTCAAGTCTTAAGTTGATTATTTGAAACATTGAATAATGTGTAATCAATATGGTGATAAATAAAAGGTGGTTTTATTTATATTCAAAAGGGTTCTGAGACCATATTAGATTCGATTATTATTGTGTTTCACTTTGCATGTTTTGACTTCCAAAATAGCTAGGTTATTCTTTCTGAATGACTAAGTTATTTAAACACTCCATAGTCGTTCATATGTTGGAAGTAGGTATGAATCAAGACTGTCATGAATCGGGTTTGTAGATGGCTAAATGAGTTTAGTCATGGCAATGGTTGCTACAACATTCATGAGTGCTCATAAGTTATGAGTATTGGAATAAACCCACGCTCACTTGTATCACTTCATGGAATTTATCTCGAGTGATCGTGAGACGGTAATATCATATAAATCTTCAAACCTAGAGATATGAGTTGTTACCTATGAGTTGGTTGTGCATTGATTGCACGTAAACGCATCAGTAACTTGATGTTATAAAACGTGTCTTTGTGTACAATTCAACAAGTAGTAGAACAAGCATATGAGTCGAAGTTTATCTGTTCCTTCTAGAAATAGAAGCGATATCCGGGCCCCTCGATGATTTTGTTGTGACCTATGTACCGGCCGGTCAGAACTGAATTGATGTGTTCGATTAAGTTCTTTGTCAAACAAATCGAAAATCGGGAAACAAACTGCTGGACAATAAGTACGACGTTGTTCCATGTATTTGTCCGGCTGATATCATGAGAACAGAGGATTATGTGATCACTTATCTAAAATGGCGCTTCATAGTTCGACAGAGTCTTCACTGTTCGAGGGAGTTTTCGAGAGCTACGATTGTTGGTTGGTTCCTGAAGTTATAGGCAAATATAGTTATTAGACTTATCCAAGTGGGAGTCTGTTGGATAAGGTGTCTAAGTCCATAACTTATTTGGTATATACTTGACCCGACCGGCATGGTCCATTTGGGTTGCATCTCATCCAAACTATTATGGATAATTTTATGAGAGTTATACACATATGTTTATTAATATATTATGAGTTATAATATATTAATATGAAGTTACGTTATTTAATTAGTTTTAGTCTTAAATTAATCATGGATTAATTTAGAGATTAAAAGGAATACTAATTAAATTATGGGCTATTTGTTTTATATAGTGTGGGCTAATACTCATTTGTTAATGGGCTAGGCTTATGTGGAAGTCCATGGATGATCCATGGAGCTTTTAACCCATGGATCCTTGGAAAAGGAAAAGACATGGGTTATTAGGGTTTCACCCTAACCATGCATACTATATAAGCATGCTTATGGAGCATGAAATGGAGCCTAAGAGAACACTAAGATACACTAAGAGAAAGCTAGTGATCTAGTGTGTGTGTGCATGTGTGTGGCCGATTTATACAAGGTGTATATACTCTCTCAAAGTTTTCCAAGAGTTTGTGGTGTTTGTGATTCCATTTGAGGCATTCACACTATTGGTGCTTGGCCCTCAAACTCCTAAGAACCCAACACACCAAAAGGTATGTAATCTCTTCTAACTCTTTTATGTTGAAATGTTCCCCATGCCATGTTAGATAGGTTATAAACCTTGGAAAATTATTATTTTGCATGTATTTAGACAAACATAGATCCAAGGTTTATTAGGGTTGCATGCACACTTAGGAAGTGTTAGATTGCTCAAAACCCAACAGTGACTTCGTACCTATTGGGTAAACCCTGGCGACTATGTGACTTAATGACTATTGATAAACCATGGTGACGATATGACTTCGTGCCTATTGTATAAACCTTGGTGACTATGAAGTTAGTGCGTATTGTATAAACCTTAGTGACTATGGACTTAGCACCTATTGTATAAACCTTGATGACTATAGAGTTGCGCATGTTAAAGTAAACCTTGGCGACTATGGAGTTAGCGCCTGATAGTTATGCAGTTAGTACCTGATAGATAAACTTTAGCAGCAATGGACTTCGTGCTGATTCCTTAGGTAAATCATTAGGAACGAATGGTTAAAGGATAGTTGATTCTTAGGGTAAAACCTTAAGAAATAAAGAGGATAATGGGGATGGGTATTTGGGTTGATTGTTTGATAATTGAATATAAAGAGCATATTGTGGGTTGGAAACCCAATATGCTCACCAAGCTCCCAAGCCTAACCCACTCAGTTTTCTTTGCATCACAGGTAATGGCACAAGGTTATAAGTTGATGGACTTGTTAAGAGATTTTGGATTATAGATTAGTAGTTATAAATAACTGTTGTAAGGTCTATGTTATATTGTTTATGCTTTTGGTCTGTATCGGAACATGACATCCTAAGTAGAAGAATGAGTCCAAAATGAGGACTTATTTTGTAACTTGAAGGTTATGATTGAAAGTCCAACATAGTACGAAAAGCAGATGCATGATTGAGCATCGTCTGCAGCCAAGAAGCCCTAGAATTAGATACTCTTTCGAAGAAACATACAAGTTAGTGTTATTACCTACGATGAAGAGATAGCATATGGAATCATTATACAAGTCCTATTCCGTTGATGATTCTGGGACGTAATCATCCTAAGGGGGAGATAATTGTAATGCCCGTAGATTTGGGGTAGTCAATTTAGAGACGATAAGCATCAAAAAATGACTTTTTGATGGAAGATTATTTAGAAGCATTAATCTTAAATAAGTTATAGTATATGTTACAAGTATTCCATACATATAAAGAACACCGAAATCCGAGTTATAATGAAGAAGTTATGACATGTCGAAGTTTCGCGACAGGACCAAAACGACACTGAATGACGTAAAAAGTGAATTTATGTTAGAGTGATATTTATCCTTAGTGATCTAAACAAAATTCTTAGAGTTCGTTAAACCGAGAGCGTGAATAAAAAGAACGCCCAAATCTGACTTCGTATGAGGAAGCTATGATTTTCCGAAGTTTCGACTTAGCGGTAGCGGTTTTTTTAGCCAAAACAATCTAAACGAGAGTCGAAGATCTCGTTAATAGTAGTGAAACGATAAAAAGATAGGCGAAAACGGACGTTGGATGAAGAAGTTATGACTTTATAACGGAGTTTTCCAGTCCTAAGCCTACTAAAATAATATATAAGTAATATATTTATAATATATTAAAAATAAATTCAAAACTAGCCAACGGAGTCTGAACGAGAGTTGTAGATGATAACGTCACCTACGCATCGATATAAAGAACGTCGAAAACGGAGTTTGTATGCGAAAGTTATGAATTTCTGAAGTTCGGTGAGTGAACCCCAAAGCTGTGTCAGAGACCACGACGTGGCAATAGTGGCCACGATGTGGCATGACTTATGACACATTCTGGAGCCTGAAAGACGCAACTTGCAATGATGCATGCAGTGACGACCAAGCCCACGACGTGGAAAATGGTGCCACGATGTGGCAAGGGCAAATTTTGCCCTATAATTAGATTTCAAGGGTCAGCCGAGTTTGGTTGCTCATTCTCTAATCTCTCTCCTTTATTGAATCGATTTACGTGCAAAGAAATACCCCTGAAGCCCCGGTATCAACCCCGAGACTCGAAGCAAGTCCCAAAGCCCGAAGATCCCGAGAAGAAAAGAGTTTCCGAGCCGAAGCTCTGTCCGTGAGAAACCCGGTGTGTAAAGTGATCCCGGTTTCACCGAAGAATACTACTTTTACAAGACATAGTGCTGTCTGAGCATCGTCTAATCAAGTGAGTGTGTGGTTACTTTGTTCTAACACATAAATATAAAGTATTAGCTATGAAATACGTGCTATGTGTTATATATTATTTGTCTATCTGAGATGGGCTTGGAATTGATGTTTTTATACGGGTGTTAAATGATTTAAAACTGTATATGTATTTTATATCTACAAATGTGTCGAGTAGAACATAGGTAGATGAAATAGCGGCGATTATGAGACATAGTGCCTATTGAGTAAAGTCGTGGTGATGATGCGGCTTCGTGCCTATTGAGTAAGCTTTGGTGACGATGCGACTTCGTGCCTATTTGATAAACCTTGGTTATGATGTGACTTCGTGCCTATTGAGTAAACCCTGGCGACTATGCGACTTAATTCCTATTGATAAACCATGGTGACGATGTGAGTTCGTGCCTATTGTATAAACCTTGGTGACTATGAAGTTAGCGCCTATTGTATACACCTTGGTGACTATGGAGTTAGCACCTATTGTATAAACCTAGTTGACTATGGAGTTGCGCCTGTTAAATTAAACCTTGGTTACTATGGAGTTAGCGCCTGATAGCTATTGATTTAGTACCTGATAGATAAACTTTGGCAGAAATGGACTTTGTGCCGATTCCTTAGGCAAATCCTTAGGAACGAATGGTTAAAGGATAGTTGATTCTTAGGGTAAAACATTAAGAAATAAAGAGGATAATGGGGATGCGTATTTTGGTTGATTGTTTGATAATTGAATATAATAAATGTATTATTGTGGGTTGAAAACCCTATATGCTCACCAGAATCCCAAGCCTGACCCACTCAGTTTTCTTTGCATTACAGGTAATGGCACAAGGGTATAAGTTGATGGACTTGATGAGAGATTTTGGATTATAGATCAGTAGTTATAAATGACTATTGTAAGGTCTATTTTATATTGTTTATGCTTTTGGTCTGTATCGGAACACGACATCCCGAGATTTCGTTATTTAATGAAAATACATTTCTTTAAGAAATGCTTTGATAAACTTTATTTTATCATATTTTATTTTGGGAATAAATTCTGCACCTCTTTTAATGAAAGGATTACTCTGATTTTATAAAAACAAAGCATCAACAAATCGGTATTTTCTGGGCGTGAAATTGGGGATGTCACAAATAACATATAATCATAGGTACACGCAAGAGTCACAAAGACAACTAGTATTCTATCATCATAACATAAACACAGGTCGACATTGGTGCCTTTGACCCACTAAACTAGATAAGGAAACTCACATCGCACTACTGTATCACATAGACGATCTCTAGCTGCTGTCTGACAGATCCCCAAACATACACTCTAAAGGCCCAAAATCCAAATAATCAACCAAAGCCCAATTATGGTTCAATTTTCCAAATTGGGCCCAAATCCCTTACATGGGCCTTACCCTAAAGCCCATTTAATATCCTAGTCCATACAGTTGTTCTCAGATGGCCAAACAAGAACCCAAACACCTAAGCCCAAAAGAAAGGCCCAACTCAAAGCCCTATCACAATTAGAACTTTCACATAAAATGACGATTAGGGTTAAGTAAAACACATAACCCATTAAGGACCTAACCATTAAGTCCATCACTCTACAAGGTCAATTATACAACACGGTCGGGCATAATTCATAACTTCAATCCAACGGTCCAAAACGCGGGTTCCGGCAAGTTCCAAACAAAAGTCTGCAAGATTAGGGTTTTCTAAACACTAATTAGGGTTTCCAACCCAAGCACATGCTAGCTAAGTCCAAGATTAAGCTTTTTCGTAAAATAGGGTTTCACTAGGTCGGGCACCACCTATTGCCACCTCAGGCGGTCGTGGTCGATGGCGACTCATGGTGGTAGCCATGACCTTGTGGCGGTGGTGGTGGTTTTCGAGTGACAATCTAGAAACAAGCACCTAATACATTATTTATACAGAAAAGCATACACGGGCACATCATCTCATGCACACAACCACCTAACACGAAAACTGGTTGCATAAAAACACAACAACAAGGTTACAACTACCATGGTGGTTTCCCACGATTTTCGGCCAAAGAACTCCCACATACACATCTCACAACACGAAATAACTTTACACAAACACACCCACAACCACCATCACGATGGCATGTGGTGGTCAAAGATGACAACCACCATCTTATGGTAGTGGGTTTCTTATGATGTTGGGACAAGAAAATACACACACGACATGCACACACGCACATGCTCGAAATATGAACAAACCCACCCACTTGGTGGCGTACGACGGTCAGTCGTGAGCAACCGGCTGTGGAACAGAATGAAATCGAAAGGAAAAGGGGTAGTCGTAGCGGGGAACGAAGTTCGCGCCTTCATCGGAGAATGACAACGGAGGCCCAATGTTGGCGTCTACGTGTTACGCTTTGTCGCCGCTGACAAATTCACCGACGGCTTGGCTTTGCTGGTTTCGGGCTTCAAAAAGCAAGGGGGTAGCGGCCGGAGGTTAGGGGATATAAGAGTGGCGGCTGATGCATAGGGTTAGGGTTAGGGTTACTTATTGTCTTATATATAGGGGCTAAAATGAAGGTGAAAGGTTTCTGCCCGCTCATGTTCAAATTTAACTCATAATTACGCTTCCGGTCCCTCCCTCCTAATTCTGTTCAACTTAAATCTATATATTACCAAACAGCCCCCAACCTTCAGAATTCTTTACAAAACCAATCCGAAAGTTACACTTTAACCCCAAAAATCAAAATTATGACATTTAACTCCCTGAAACCAACACCCTGCTAAGTTATTACATATTTAGGGCTACAATAAAATATATTATAAATCTCGGGGTTTTGGTTTATTATTTATTTTACTTGTTTTATTTAATTTCAAACATAATTTTATAATTCTCCCCCACTTAAATTAGATTCCGTCCTCGAAATCATTCCTTACCATTCCCGACACGCCACATAACTTGAGCAACATGGCCACAACCCTGAGCATACCATAGCCTTCCTAAGGCAACCAAAAGAAACCCTCGCAGGGCTCTATAACCCGAAGATGAACAAATTCCTTGCAACTTAATCACATCTACTCAGTCTGAAATATGAAGTCGTTGGATGGTCCGACTTCCAGACAGACCGTCCATACTAATTATGACGATGATGATGATGATTATTATTATTATTATTATTATTATTATTATTATTATTATTATTATTATTATTATTATTATTATTATTGTTATTATTATTATTATTATTAAATCCCCTCCACTTATCTCCCAACTAACTACCCATCTTCTGATAACTTGAGGTTCCCAGTAGAAAATAACATCATAGACCAATGTCCTTGCAAAACACTTATACTTGACAGAAGCCTCGGATAATCCTTTGAGTAGGAGACTCATCCCTACAACGGGTAGACTCATACAAGAGTTGCACCACAGGATCAAATCATCTGCTCTAAGATCATCCAAACCTAACTGCAAGTGACCTGCATCACCATAGAATAACAAGCTACTCCACACTCGAGTTCCATGTCAATAATACTGCCCTGACGTATTTTGATGTTTTTACTGATAGACCAATCCAAGAGACAACCACGAGAGCTGACCTACTGCCCAAAATTGAATCCATTCACTACTCTTGAGCCCTTCAATAGATGCCCCAATCCTCAACCCATGGAAATGAAAATTCTGCACAAAACACTCGCAATACCCGACTCAAGATCTTACCATGAACCAACATGATATTCAACTCATAAACTGAGATCCACAAATCTTCACTTACATTTCACCTAACATTTTCTGATTCACGAGATCACCTCACTAGACTGAGATATAATGGTTCCCAAACCAACGATGAGACTACCAGTCTCGCACCTGGTCCAAACACCAGGTTTCCAAGAGTCTATATAACAAGGCTACCCAGCCTATAAACCTCTCTGCATCACGCTCTAACCACCCATCAGTTTCTGCAATTTAAGATGCAAATCCTTGATCCAATGGTCTCGACCAGGTCCCACCTGTATTACCAAAGTCACACGAGCCTTGCCTACGGGTACCACCGGTCGAGAGCTACACCGTCCCGACTTTGCATCAAACCCCAATGTTCCTCAACCCAAAACAGAGAAATACTTCTCGATAGTCCTACGTGGTGTGCCAAAGGAGCTTCTGATTTCCCCTTTACACTTATGACCATCGTCAATGTTTATCTACTTTAGCCCGATGAATGCTACAATCCCATCATAGTCTTACAACACTTCAAATCGATCATGGTTACCACCCATGGCCTTACCACACCTTAACCATCACAATTCCATGCACTCGAGTCGAAACCTGCCTCCAACCAGGTGTTCAGGTTATACCTCGATTTCCAAAACCTTAATTAGACAATAACAGGAAACGAGGCCCTAACACGACCCTCGATCTGGATCCATCCACAAGCCTGCTATGCATAACAAGGAAAGTGTAGACCAGTAGTTGGAAGCTTTCCTAGACTTCCAACTTATACAACTGCAATCCAGATGGCCTCTTGGGTCGTCTCTATTCCTGACCAGGATGAAAAACTTGATTCTCCCCCACATGGATTTGATGAAGCTCTTTCATCCCATAAGTCTGATAGATTCCCAACCCATCACACCACATATGGTATGAGCTGCCTATGACATGTGCTTACCTACACTAGCATTCCATTGCTAACCAATCTCAATGTTTACCCAATTCCAGGAATCTGGAAGAATACTCTTGAGACCTTAATCAGTCTGATGATCCAAATCACCTCCCATGATACCATGCCAATTCCTTGAGTTCTTATGCCTGCGACCAAGAACAATAACCCTTTTCATGCACCCACAAAACTCCACTCTAATTTTTATCGTCAAGGAATCACTAAACTCTAACTGACCTTGGTCCATGTGAAGATACAATTCCCTTGACACATCCGATGATCTAACAATTCACGCACTGGCACCACCATCTTCCTGCTACCGTTCCTTCCCTAGAAATGGTAGTGCCTAGAACTCCAAAGTTCTCCCATAGTCAACTGCCAATCATAACCAAACAAATGATAGAACCACTAAACCCTGGCTTCACTAGAGAACTATCCCACCAACCTGACCAAAGATCCTCCCAGCAATACTCCTGAACTGATCCCGACAAAGATCCGGAAAAACAACGAAACACACAGAATGCACTCCACAAGATACGACCATCTAAAGATTCATCGAAGACTTCTCAGCATGCGGAATAGCATATAACAACCTATGATAACCCGAAAAAATAGTAGAGAACCAACCCGAAATATAACTTACCCATTCATAAGAAAAAATCCAACATAATAAAAATTCTGACACAAACCCAAAAGAAAAATAGAAGACGGCATACCCGCAAAAGCATCTAAAGGAAATCCTGATTTCCTCCTCCTGAATTACCCTAACCAGCCTGAGGACATGGATTAAAACTCCCCTTCGATCCCAAATGACAATAACTAACCACATGATCCTCCTTCTTGAAGGATTCAAGAGATTCATAAGCTTTGGGCTCCAGATGAGCCCCCAACTGCCCTAATACACCCTTAGCCTGAAAGACCTCGAGATGACCATCCAAAAGTTCCAAAATCCCTCCCTTGGCTGAACTAAAGATCACCAAGGTCCAGTCCGAAACACCACGAGTAATCTACAATGAGATGAACTCCCATGACTGCGTATCGATGGGCTCAATACCTGCTACTGATCCATAACCAAAATCTGAACCCTGTATATGAGTGCTCAACACCACATCGAGACAACATGCAATAGATCTGAATATACCAAAGAATCCTTATCCCAAAGGCTTCTTAGGTTCTCCAAGACTCTCCCTGATTTGAGTATGGTACTTGTGCTTTTAGTAGTACGAGCCCAATACTACCTTCCACGCCTATCCATACTTTCCTCAAGAATCCTACCGAATCCTCTAAGTCACCTTCTCTAATCCATACACCAACACTCACTAACTAGCCCAAAAGAATCCACTGAAGAAATCCCAGGGCTTTCCCAGGCTTCAGACCTCACCCTGCCATCAGCTGCTGAAGAGCTCCCCATAACGCCAGTCACCCACCTCATGAATATAATCACATGCAACCAAGCTTACATAATCCTTGGATTAAAAGACTCATCCCTACAATGGTTGGACTCAGACAACAGTTGTATAATAGAGCCAAATCCGTCACTCTGACAGTATCTAACCTTTATCACACGTGACTTGACATATTCACTTAGTAGTTGACTCCCATCACCATGGAGTTCCACAAAGCACAAAGAAAGCAACATTTGTGCAATATCAATCCAATCCAACCTACTACAACACATAATAGGAGCTCCCACTCCCTCTACTAACTGCCTTACACATCCGAGTTAAACTCAATCCAACATCCCATGCTTCGTAGACTACCAAGCATCACGTATCAGGCCAACCTATCACCGGCTGAACAGAAGTAGCTTGCAAATCTACAAGCTCATACAATAGGCATAAAAAGGCGTCTCCCATAGCATTCTATGATGCATAGACTGAGCAGATCCTTAGCTATAACTAGCATGCAATTCCATAAATTCATTGATCAAATCATAACAGATAACATGCATGGGTATTTTAGGAAAACCTACTTGAGCTCAGCTGATTGCATGCACCACACCCTTTTCTTATATTTGAAGATCTTTCCTTAAGTAGATATATTTCTTTTTTAAAAACTTTATCAAATCCTCAGTTTGAGTTCAAACACACCCGAGAGTGTGTCTGAATCCCTCAAACCAAGGCTCTGATACCAACTTGTTACGATCCAAAAATACTGACATAAAATTTCGTTTAGTTTATGAATAACGGATCATCAATTAATTGTTTAAATAAAACATGTACAGTATAATTAGAGTATAAATCCCAGAACAAGTCAAATGTGAAACAATAAGTGTGAGTGCCATGCAGTCAACCCGAGCTCTTCCTTTTGAAAAACAAAGTACCTGAAACATAAATTGAAAACCATAAGCAAAAAGCTTAGTGAGTTCCCTAAGATACCACATACCAAACATACATTAAAAATACAATGGGCCCTGCCCAATCATTAGGCCCCACCCGAACATCGGAGTCTGGGCCCTGCCTACTCATCGGACCCCGCCCGGTCATCGAGCTGAGCTCGAAAAGCATACATACAATATACACAACATATAGATCGTCATCGGGCTTCACCCAACATCATGCCTTAGTCTAATAACATATAATCATAGATAAATGCAAGAGTTACAAAGACAGCTAACATTCTATTAGCATAACAAAAACACAGACCGAAATTGGTGCCTTCAACGCGCTAAACCTAATAAGGAAACTCACCTCACACTGCTGAATTACACAGATGATCCCTGGTTGTTGTCTGACAGATCCCCGAACTGCTAATCATTTAAACAATACCCAATTAACAATTTGGTTCCAAGGTTTAACCATAATTCCATACTTGGGATAAAATTTAGCTTGGTCCAAGGCCAAGGCCCAAACACACACTCTAAAGGCCAAAAACCCAAATAATCAACTAAGGCCCAATTATAGCCTAAATTTTCCAAATCGGGCCCAATCCCTTACATAGGATGAAACGTCCCAAAAATACGACCCAAAAATTTCGTTTTTCAATATAATCAAAACCATAATATGAGTATCATAACATAGAAAAACATACGCGATGTATCCCAAATCATAATAAAATACTGTGCGGAAAACTGTATCATACTATATCAAATCCAAAACAACTAAAACCATCCCCAGGATAAAAGCTAAGCTGTGGTGTGTGCGATGCTATCACCCCGAGCTCTTCCCTTTGCTTGCGGAAGTACCTGAAACCAAAAACTGAAACTGTAAGCACGAAGCTTAGTGAGCTCCCCCAAAATACCACATACCATACAATAACATATAAACACATATTGGGCCCCGCCCACTGCATCGGGCCGAAACCCGGAAACTGCATCGGACCAAAGTCCGGAACTGACTGGGACCTTGTCCCCTGCATCGGACCAAAGCCCGGAACTAGCTGCATCGGACCGAAGTCCGGAACAACTGGGACCTTGTCCCCTGCATCGGACCAAAGTCCGGAACTAACTGCATCGGACCGAAGTCCGGAACTAACTGCATCGGACCGAAGTCCAGAACTAACTGGGACCTTGTCCCCTACATCGGACCGGAGTCCGGAACTAACTGCATCGGACCGAAGTCCGGAACTGACTGACTGAACATAGCATAGCATATCGACTAGCATGAACACATATACTGCATACTGCATCGGGCCGTAGCCCGGAACACATAACATATAACACATAACACATAAATCCTGTCTGAGCCACGAAGGCATCAAACATACCAACTACTACATCGGACCGAAGTTCGGAAACTACTGCTAACTAGACGGGCCGGCATTGTGGCCTTAGACCCGTCCCTACTGAAAGGAAACTCACCTCATAAGCTGGCTGATGAGTGTGTGGCTCGGGAAGGTAACGGCTGCTACTCCTGAATCTCCTCGGCTACAAGTCCATAAACACACTTAATCAAATACTAAACACTGCACTTGGGGTAAAATGACTCTTTTACCCTTGGTCAAAGTTACTCTCATTTGGACTGACTCGCCGAGTTGGGCCAGCCAACTCGACGAGTCCTACTTTCACTTTTTACTCTTACTTGCTGCTACTCGTCGAGTATGGCATCGACTCGATGAGTACCCTCTTGATCCAAGAACTCAGACAATCTTCATCCGACTCGCCGAGTCGGATGAACAAACTCGACAAGTTGTTGTTGATCTTAAGGAGATTGCCTTGGACTCGTCGAGTTGTATGAACAACTCGCCGAGTCCCTCCATCACTGATTCTACCCTCAACTCGCTGAGTCCACTCCCTAACTCACCTCGTCCACTCGACACTGATAAAACTGAAGGACTCGGGAACTCTCGACCCAACTCGCCGAGTCGTTCTTCCCGACTCGCCGAGTTGCCGCCATGCAACTGATTTTTACTCGATTTTGTTTGAATCCAACACATACAATTGATAGATCTGAGTCTAATAAGCTGATTTACCACGTAAAGTTTCCAACTTTACGTGCACAACCTCATGAATAAGGGAAATAAGGCTAAAAGATGCACAAAATGGGTAGATCTATGGTTAATATGCAAAGATCTGGGCTCTACAACACCCCATCCTTCAGATCGAAAGATATTTCGACTTTATAAGACATTGATGCAAACATAAAGCTTGGAACAAGCATCAACTAGCTCTTAGGAGAGCTCTAATGGAAGTTTAAATCATATAACAAGAAGGAAACTCCGAAAATACCTCAATTAACTCAGATTTGCCCTTGGATCTTTGCACTACAACTCTTCTCCTTGCTTCTTTATTCTTCTCCTTCTTCACACCTTCACAAAATGGCACCAAAACACTTATAAGCTCTCAAGGGAGGATTAGGGTTCTCTCACTGTGTTCTCAGGGTGAGGGAGGCGAGAAAGGGGGCTATAAGGTGGTTTAAATAGTGGGCAACCCGGAGATTTTAGGGTTTCACCCAGACGGATGGACTCGCCGAGTCCAGGATATGGACTCGTCGAGTCCCCGGCTCACGCGTGCTCGCAGTCGCGACCCTACTCGGCGAGTCAGGCTATGAACTCGCTGAGTCCCTCTTGCAAAACTCACAACAATTACCAATGAATTAACATACCGGGAACGGGTCGTTACAATTCTCCTCCACTTGACTCAGACTTCGTCCTCGAAGTCTGCTACGACTGGATCTGTAAATAACTCCGGGTAGTGCGCTCTCATTTCCTCCTCAGCCTCCCACGTCCATTCAGACCCCTTCCGGTGCTGCCACTGCACCTTCACTAGCTGGATTACCTTGTTCCTCAAGGTCTTGATCTTCCGTTCCAGAATCGCGACCGGCCTCTCGATATAATTCAGGCCGCTATCAACCTGAATATCCTCTAGGGGAACGACTACCGTCTCATCCACCAAACACTTCCTCAACTGCGACACGTGGAAGGTGTTGTGTATCTGACTAAGCTCCTCAGGAAGATCTAACCGATAAGCAACCCGACCCACCCGGGCCAAAACCCTGAAAGGACCAATAAATCTGGGGCCCAACTTGCCCCTCTTCCGGAACCTTATGACACCTTTCCAAGGTGAGACTTTCAGAAGAACCATATCTCCCACCTGGAACTCCAAGTCCGAACGCCTCCTGTCGGCGTAGCTCTTCTGTCGACTCTGCGCAGTCTGCAGCCTACTACGGACCTGCTGGATCAACTCCGTCGTCTTGAGCACCACTTCGGTGCTCCCGATGACTCGTTGACCGACCTCGCCCCAACAAATCGGGGTCCTACACTTCCTCCCATACAGCATCTCAAAAGGAGGTCGATCAATACTCACATGATAACTGTTGTTATACGAGAATTCCGCTAACGAAAGATACGTATCCCAACTGCCCCTAAAATCTAGAACACATGCCCTAAGCATGTCCTCAAGAGTCTGAATCGTCCTCTCGCTCTGCCCGTCTGTCTGAGGATGAAAAGCGGTGCTGAAATGGAGACGAGTACCCATCTCGTCGTGGAACCGCTTCCAGAATCTGGACGTGAATCGAACATCTCGGTCCGACACCACCGATACCGGCACTCCATGACGTGCCACAATCTCCCGCACATAAATATCGGCTAACTTTTCTGCCGATATACTCTCCTGAATCGGAATAAAATGGGCACTCTTTGTCAACCGATCCACTACTACCCATATCGAGTCCACTCCACGTGCGGTCCTAGGGAGCTTGGTGACAAAATCCATGGTGATATCCTCCCATTTCCACACGGGAATGTCTAACGGCTGCATCTTGCCGTGAGGTCTCTGATGCTCCGCTTTGACCTTCCGACAGGTCAAACATCTCTCAACATACCAAGCGACGTCTCGCTTCATGCAGGGCCACCAATAATCAGGTCGAAGATCTCGATACATCTTCGTCGCTCCTGGGTGGATAGAAAATCGAGACTTATGAGCCTCATCCATCAATACTTGCCGTACCCCACCCCAGTACGGTACCCACACCCTACCATGAAGCGTCAACAAACCCCGACTGTCGTAATCAAATGAAGCTACTCGGCCCGCTATCCTCTCACACTTCTGCCTCTCCTCCTTGAGGCCCTCCATCTGAGCCTCCTTGATCCGCTCCAACAACGGAGTTATCACTGTCATCCTCATACACAGATCTCTGATAGGGGCCGTCGACACCTTGCGGCTCAGGGCGTCGGCCACCACATTGGCCTTCCCTGGATGATAAAGGATCTCACAGTCATAGTCCTTCAGCATGTCCAACCATCTCCTCTGCCTCATATTCAAACTCGGCTGATCCATAAGATATCGCAAACTCTTGTGATCCGTGTATATAGTACAACGGACCCCATAAAGGTAATGTCTCCAAATCTTGAGGGCAAACACAACTGCCCCCAGCTCCAAATCGTGGGTAGGATAATTAGCCTCGTGAGGCTTCAACTGTCTCGAGGCATAAGCTACCACATGGCCTCGCTACATCAATACTGCTCCCATACCTGTGATCGAAGCATCACAATAGACTAAAAAATCCTCTACTCCCTCTGGCAAGGTAAGGATCGGAGCCTCGCACAATCTCTGCCTGAGAGTCTCGAACGCCGCCTGCTGCTCAGGCCCCCAACGAAAAACCACCGACTTCTTGGTTAGTCGGGTGAGCGGCACTGCTATCTTGGAGAAGTCCTGAATAAATCTCCGATAATACCCTGCCAACCCCAGGAAGCTCCGAATCTCAGATGGAGACCTCGGGACCTCCCACTGCATCACGGCCTCAACCTTGGCCGGATCTACCAAAATACCCTTCTGGTTGATGAGATGACCAAGAAACTGCACCTCGCGCAACCAGAACTCACACTTGGAGAACTTTGCGAAAAGTCTCTCCCTCCTCAAAGTCTCCAACACCTCCCGCACGTGCTCCACGTGCTGCCCCTGTGTCTTGGAATATACCAAGATGTCATCTATGAATACTATCACCGACCGATCCAGCATCGGTCTGCACACGCGGTTCATGAGATCTATGAACGCGGCTGGGGCATTGGTGAGCCCAAATGGCATCACCACGAACTCATAATGACCATACCGGGTCCTGAAAGCAGTCTTCTGTACATCCTCATCTCTAACCCTCACCTGATGATAACCGGAGCATAGATCGGTCTTGGAGAACCAAGACGCTCCCTGAAGCTGATCAAACAAGTCATCAATCCTCGGAAGTGGGTAACGGTTCTTCACCGTTAGTTTGTTCAACTCCCGATAATCAGTGCACATACGATGCGACCCATCCTTCTTCCTCACAAATAAGATCGGCGCTCCCCAAGGCGAACTGCTCGGCCGAATGAAACCCTTGTCTAACAGCTCCTGAAGTTGTGTAGACAACTCCTGCATCTCAGGGGGAGCAAGTCGATACAGCGCTTTGGCTATCGGAGCCGCACCAGGAACTAGGTCGATCCTGAACTCAACCTGCCTCTCAGGAGGTATCCCCGGCAAATCCTCGGGAAACACATCCGAGTAGTCCCGAACAATAGGAACATCATCAATCGCCGTCTTGCCCTTATCCCGGGCATCCAAGACGTATGCTACAAAACCGGTGCAACCCTACTGAACATAGCGCCTTGCCCTTGCGGCGGAACAAAAGATCGGTCGTCGCTGGGGCCTCTCGCCCTGAATCACTATCTCTCCCCCACTGGGAGTGCGAACCCTCACTAGCTGAAGCTCACAATCAATCACCGCCCCATTGGGGCTCAGCCAATCCATGCCCACAATAACTTTATTCCCACGCAGGGGAATAGGAACCAGGTCCACTAAAAACTGCTCATCAAATATCTGAAGGGAACACCCTGTATGTACTCTGCCAACCCTCACGGTCCTATCATCTGCTATCTCAACCTCTAATAGACAATCCAGCTCCCCTGGAGCTCTGCTAAATCTCTTGCTAAGCGTAAGCGATACAAATGATCGGGTGGCCCCCGAATCGAACAATACCAAAGCAGGGATGCCGTTCACCGAGAACGACCCTAAATAAAACATCTCATCAAGTAATATTCAAACGATATTATAACAATTAAAAGATGGAGGAAAGATACATACCCGTCACCACATCAGGAGTCGCTCGCGCCTCCTCTGCTGTCATCTGAAATGCCCTGCTCTTTGCCACTGGCGCATCAACTCGGCCCTGCCGGCCATCCGTAATCCTCACGGTGGCAGGGGCAGGTGCAACCACCTTCCCTGCTGCAGCTAAACTGGGACACTGGGACCTTTTATGTCCCCTCTGATTGCACTGAAAGCAAATCAGATCTGATGCTGCAACCGTAGTAGCAGGGGCCGTACAATCCCTACTCAAATGCCCAGTCCGACCGCACTTGTAGCAGCCGGAACTCCCTACCTTGCACGCCCCCTCGTGCAATCTCCCACACTTGCCACACCGACCGTGGCTCTGCTGACCCCTGGACCTGTGATCTGAAACCTTGGGCTTTTTGCCCATACTGCCTGAACCCGAAACCGCCTCCGGTTTCCTCTTCTTCTCCATCTCGAGATCAATCTCCCTCTCCCTGGCTCTAGCAATCATATCGTCCAGCGTTTTACAACTGGACCGGCTCACAAACATGCGAATGTCACTCCGCAGCATCTCATGATAACGGGCCTTCTTCATCTCCTCATCGGCTGCGTATTGTGGAACAAGAAGAGCCCTCTCCCTGAACTTGGCAGTGATCTCCGCCACTGTCTCGGTAGTCTGGGTAAGGTCCTGAAACTCCCTAGCTAACTGCTGCACCTCAATGACCGGTGCAAACTCCGCCCTGAACCTGGTAGAGAAATCAGCCCAGGTCATGGCATCCAATGCCGCATCATCCCCGATGGCATGTCCGACCTCCTCCCACCAGTCCCGTGCCCTGTCCTTCAGAAGACAGGACGCCAATCTGACCATGTCCCCCTTAGGACACCTACTAGTGCGGAAAGCGTTGGCCACATCCGCCAACCATCTGGTACTCCCTATGGGGTCCCGCACCCCATGATAGTCTGGAGCTCCGCATGCCCTGAACTCCCTGAACGTAAGTGTGCGCGACCCCATCACGGCCGCCATCTCAGCACGGAAAGTACTCAATCTCTCATTCATCAGCTCTAAAATACCCTCCTTGATCGAACTGAAGATCACAGGAGTCTGCTCCAGTATGATGCGAGTAACCTCAGAAGAAAGGAACTCTCTAGTCTGCTCATCCATCTGCCCGACCTCCGGGCCTGATCCCGATCCGGATCCACCTCCGGCATCTGAGCTGCCGACTGCTGGTCTCGGACGCAAAACTACCATTCTGAAACATATCATAACAACATCAGAACACTGAAATATATCAAGGGATCATGATACTACTACTAGCTTCCTGGTCTTGTCTTGGCCTTCCTTGATTCGAGTACGGATCCTCTGCTTTCAGTAGTACGGGCCCATACTACCTTCCACATCTATCCGTACTTTCCTCAAGAACTGCCTTGACTCCACCAAGTCACTTCTACTACTGCCATTCTCTACTGCTCTCATCCTAGGCTTGCCCTAGGAGAACTCAAGCTCAACACGACTGGTCCTCAGCTGTCGTAGGTCTCCTCATAATGCCAGTTAGCCGCTACCTAAACACCATCACATGTGATGAGGATCAGATAATCCTTCAAGTAAAAGATCCGTCCCTACAAAGGTTGGACTCAAACAAGAGCTACGCAATAAGGCCAGTTCCAGCACTCTGGGATTATTCAATCCTGATTACATGTGGTCTGACGTGTTCACCTAATGGCTAACTCCCATCACTCAGAACCCCACAAAGCACGAAGCAAGCAGCATTCGGACAAGGGAACCAGACTCAAGCAAAACTATCCTCGTAACAAGAAACGGCACTAGCATAGGATGCTAAGCTCATACTATCAGGCATAACCTAAACAGGCTATCCTACTGCTGTCTACTCAAGGCATTCTCCTAGATCCTTAGCCCTATACTAGCATGCTGTTCTACTGAAACTGAAACTGAACAAATAACTTGTATGGGTAATTTGGGAGTACTTACTTGAGCTCGGCTGACCGCATGCACACACCTCTATCTTGTTAAAAACAATTCTTTCTTTCTAAGTGCTTTCAAAATTCTTTTTGTAAAACATTTTTATTTTACTAAAATCTTTTATTTCCCTTAGTTTGAGTTCAGATACACCCGGAAGTGTATCCGAATCCCTCAAACCAGGGCTCTGATACCAACTTGAAACGTCCCAAAAATACGACCCAAAAATTTCGTTTTTCAATATAATCAAAACCATAATATGAGTATCATAACATAGAAAAACATACGCGATGTATCCCAAATCATAATAAAATATTGTGCGGAAAACTGTATCATACTATATCAAATCCAAAACAACTAAAACCATCCCCAGGATAAAAGCTAAGCTGTGGTGTGTGCGATGCTATCACCCCGAGCTCTTCCCTTTGCTTGCGGAAGTACCTGAAACCAAAAACTGAAACTGTAAGCACGAAGCTTAGTGAGCTCCCCCAAAATACCACATACCATACAATAACATATAAACACATATTGGGCCCCGCCCACTGCATCGGGCCGAAACCCGAAAACTGCATCGGACTGAAGTCCGGAACTGACTGGGACCTTGTCCCCTGCATCGGACCAAAGCCCGGAACTAGCTGCATCGGACCGAAGTCCGGAACTAACTGGGACCTTGTCCCCTGCATCGGACCAAAGTCCGGAACTAACTGCATCGGACCGAAGTCCGGAACTAACTGCATCGAACCGAAGTCCGGAACTAACTGGGACCTTGTCCCCTACATCGGACCGGAGTCCGGAACTAACTGCATCGGACCGAAGTCCGGAACTGACTGACTGAACATAGCATAGCATATCGACTAGCATGAACACATATACTGCATACTGCAGTGGGCCGTAGCCCGGAACACATAACATATAACACATAACACATAAATCCTGTCTGAGCCACGAAGGCATCAAACATACCAACTACTACATCGGACCGAAGTCCGGAAACTAATGCTAACTAGACGGGCCGGCATTGTGGCCTTAGACCCGTCCCTACTGAAAGGAAACTCACCTCATAAGCTGGCTGATGAGTGTGTGGCTCGGGAAGCTAACGGCTGCTACTCCTGAATCTCCTCGGCTACAAGTCCATAAACACACTCAATCAAATACAAAACACTGCACTTGGGGTAAAATGACTCTTTTACCCTTGGTCAAAGTTACTCTCATTTGGACTGACTCGCCGAGTTAGGCCACCCAACTCGCCGAGTCCTACTCTCACTTTTTACTCTTACTTGCTGCTACTCGTCGAGTCTGGCATCGACTCGACGAGTACCCTCTTGATCCAAGAACTCAGACAATCTTCATCCGACTCGCCGAGCCGGATAAACAAACTCGACGAGTTGTTCTTGATCTTAAGGAGATTGCCTTGGACTCGCCGAGTTGTATGAACAACTCGCCGAGTCCCTCCATCACTGAGTCTACCCTCAACTCGCTGAGTCCACTCCCTAACTCACCTCGTCCACTCGATACTGATAAAACTGAAGGACTCGGGAACTCGCGACCCAACTCACCGAGTCGTTCTTCCCGACTCGCCGAGTTGCCGCCACGCAACTGATTTTTACTCGATTTTGTTTGAATCCAACACATACAATTGATAGATCTGAGTCTAATAAGCTGATTTACCACGTAAAGTTTCCAACTTTACGTGCACAACCTCATGAATAAGGGAAATAAGGCTAAAAGATGCACAAAATGGGTAGATCTATGGTTAATATGCAAAGAAACTCCAAAAAGACAGTAGATCTGGGCTCTACAACACCCCATCCTTCAGATCCAAAGATATTTCGACTTTATAAGACATTCATGCAAACATAAGGCTTGGAACAAGCATCAACTAGCTCTTAGGAGAGCTCTAATGGAAGTTTAAAGCATATAACAAGAAGGAAACTCCGAAAATACCTCAATTAACTCAGATTTGCCCTTGGATCTTTGCACTACAACTCTTCTCCTTGCTTCTTTCTTCTTCTCCTTCTTCACACCTTCACAAAATGGCACCAAAACACTTATAAGCTCTCAAGGGAGGATTAGGGTTCTCTCACTGTGTTCTCAGGGTGAGGGAGGCGAGAAAGGGGGCTATAAGGTGGTTTAAATAGTGGGCAACCCGGGGATTTTAGGGTTTCACCCAGACGGATAGACTCACCGAGTCCAGGATATGGACTCGCCGAGTCCCCGGCTCACGCGTGCTCGCAGTCGCGACCCTACTCAGCGAGTCAGGCTATGAACTCGCCAAGTCCCTCTTGCAAAACTCACAACAATTACCAATGAATTAACATACCGGGAACGGGTCGTTACATAGGCCTTACCCTAAAGCGCATCCAATATCCTAGTACATACACTTGTTCTCAGATGGCCCAACAAGATCCTAAACACCTAAGTCCAAATGAAAGGCCCAACTCAAAGCTCAATCACAATTAGGGTTTTCACATAACATGACAATTAGGGTTAACTAAAACACTTAACCCATTAAGGACTTAATCCATTAAATCCATCACTCTACAAGATTAATTATACAACAAGGTCGGCCGAAATTCATAACTCCAATCCAACGGTCCGAAACGTGGGTCCCTATATGTTCCAAAGAAAAGTATTCAAGATTAGAGTTTTCTAAACCCTAATTAGGGTTTCCAACCCAAGCACATTCCAACTAAGTCCAAGATCAAGCTTTTAGATCAATTAAGGTTTCACTAGGTCGGCTCATAGTGGCAACCACCACTTTGCAGCGGTGGTGGTGGTTTTTGACTCACAATCTGGTAAGAAGCACCCAATACATTATTTAATTAGAAAAGCACACACAGACACATTAGCTCATGCACACAACCACCCAGCATGGCGGCTGGTGGCGGCAGAAGGCGACATCAAGGTGACAGCCACCATGGTTGGCTGCCGTGGTTGTTTCCCGTGATTTCCAGCCAAATAAATGCCACATACACACTTTATAACATGAAATAACTTTACAAAAACACACCCACAGCCACCATCATGGTGACAAGCGGTGGTTGGAGATGACAACGACCATCTTATATTGTTGGATTTCTTTCGATGTTGGTCCAAGCAAATACACACACGACATGCACACATGCCCTTGCTCGAAATATAAACACAACCACCTACTTGGTGGCGTACGGTAGTCAGTCGAGGGTAACCGGCTGTTGAAAGGAATGAAAACGGAAGGTGAAAGGGTAGTCGTAGAGGGGAACGAAGGTCGCGCCTTCACCGGAAAATGACAGCGTCAATCCACTGCTGGCGTCTATGTGCTGCCCTTCGCCACTGTCAATAGCTTCACCAGCAGCTTGGGTTCGGTGGTTCGGGCTTCAACAGGTAAGGAGGTAGCGGCCAGAGGTTAAGGGATATAAGAGTGGCAGCTAATGCATAAGGTTAGGGCTAGGGTTACTTGTTGCCTTATATATGGGGATAAAATGAGGGTGATAGGTTTATGCCCGCCCATATTCAAATTTAACTCATATTTACGCTTCCCCCCCCCCCCTTAATTATTTTCAACTTAAACCCATAATTTACCAAACAACCCCCAACCTTCATAATTCTTTACAAAACCAATTCGAAAGTTACACGTTAACCCCCAAAATCCAAATTATGACCATTAACTCCCCGAAAACAATACCTTGCTAAGTTATTACAGATTTAGGGGTACAATAAAATATAATATACATCCCGGGGTTAGGGTTTGTTATTTATTTTACTTATTTTATTTAATCTCAAACAAAATGTTACAGTGTAGGTTCTGTATATTGTAGAATTAGATATGTTTGTATAGGTGAGAACCATGGTTATGTTTTTCTGTAGAACTGAAGGATCGGAAATGGTTGTAAGATGAGAATTGCGACTAATAATAAGGTGGAAATATTATAGAACCATGTGATATCTATACAAAAGGGATTTTAGCCCAGCAGTATCCGGTGTTGCCCTCCCTCCTTGACGTTGAGGGTTCATGTCCCGTGAGGGAGATAAGTGGAGTATTAGAAGTAACGTAGGAGTAGAATAGATTTGTCATTCTAAAAAAAAATGTGCTATCTATACCTTATTAGATGTGATTTGTTATTATGGGTTTACAGAGAATAGTTTCTTATATTTCACTATGAGATAATCACCTCAATATATATATATATATATATATATATATATATATATATATACACACACACACACACACACACAATGATAAGCCTAAACACGGAAACTAAATCAATCTAAACAAGGAAAACTAAATCAAATCAAATAACTCTAATTTGATTATCCCAATTTATATCCTACAAATATACCAGCTATATAATATTGTAGATTAATATTAATTTTAATATTCTACACTCCCCCTCAAGTTGGAGCATAAATATCATACATGCCCAACTTGCTTACAAGAAACTCAAAACTTGGTCTGAACAACCCTTTTGTCAGAATATCAGCAATTTGTTCTTTTGAAGTGACAAATGGAATACAAATAAGCCCTGCCTCCAGTTTCTCTTTTATAAAATGTCGATCAATCTCGATGTGCTTTGTCCGATCATGTTGTACCGAATTTTGTGAGATACTAATTGTTGCCTTATTGTCACAGAAAAGTTTTATAAGTTACTTAATGTCTTTCTTCAAGTCTTCAAGTACACATTTTATCCATAACAAATCACAAATTCCATTTTCCATGGATCTAAACTCGGCTTCTGCAGTACTCCTTGCTACGACATTTGGCTTTTTACTCCTCCAAGTCACAAGATTCCCCTAAACATATGTAGAATATCCAAAAATTGATTTTCCATCAAAGAACCCTCCCAATCTGCATATGTAAATGATTCTACAGATTTGCTATCACCTTTCTTGAAAGGTAAACCCTTACCAGGGCAACTCCATAAACATCTCAGTATCCTATATGCAGCTTTAAGGTGTTCTTCATATGGTCAATGCATAAATGGACTAACAAAGGCAATATCAGGCCTAGCATGTACCAAGTAAATTAGTCTTCCAACTAATCTCTGATATTGTTCCAAATTAATTGGAGTTCCATCTTTAACAGGTCCAAGTTTTTTTATTTGGATCAATTGGAGTATCGACTGGCTTATAAGCACTCATCCCAGTATCATTAAGTAGATCTAGAATGTATTTTCGTTGAGAGATGATAATACCCTCTTTAGACCTAGCAACTTCCAAACCAAGAAAATATCGTAATTCTCCCAAATCTTTCATTTCAAATTCTTCTAGCCATCTTTTCTTTCAAAATTTCCAATTCTTCATGATAATCACTGGTGAGAATAATATCATCCACGTACACAATCAATATAGCTATCTTTCCTTCTTTTGAAAGCTTGGTAAATAGGGTATGATCGGATTGAGCTTGACAATAATTTTGCCCTTTTACAAACAAAGTGAATCAAACCATGCCTTTGGTGACTGCTTTAAACCATCTAATGCCTTTTGTAGTTTGCATACTTTGGAGTGAAAATTTTCTTCGAAACCTGGGGGAGGTCTCATATATACTTCTTCATTTAGTTTTCCATTGAGAAATACATTTTTTACATAAAAATGTATTAGAATCTAGTCAAGATTTGCTACAATAGATAACAAAATTCTCATAGTGTTAAGTTTATCAACTGGAGCAAATGTCTCCTTGTAGTCTATACTGTACGTGTTGTATGGCTACAAGTGTAGCCAGTCGTGTACCTGCTGAATCAACCCGGTAGTCATGAGCACTACCTCAGTGCTCCCCATTAATCGGTGTCCAACCTCGCCCCAACAAACTGGGTCCTACACCTCTAACCATAAAACATCTCAAACGGAGGTCAGTCTGTGACAAACCGAAGTTCATTCCGTTATTGTAACCCGTTCCGTTAATAAATTCGTCGTTTTGGAATTATTTCCGTTTACGTTATTAAATTAATTCATTTATTTTGAGACTTCTATTATGACTTAATGGGTGTCCAAACACATTAGAAACTCATGATAACGCCCCAATTTAATAATTGGAAATTTTTTAGTTTCAACCATATCGGGTTACGACAACTTAATCGGGTGCGACCAAAAGCATCGTATAACGTCAGTATCGAGTAGAATTCCATTGTGGCCAAAACTTGAACCATATATAAAATTCAAAAGGCTTCCATTTGAAGCTTTTGCACCCTCTCTCACTACTCTCTCTCTCTCTACAACTCAATTCTTGGTCCAAAAATCATTGAATTCAAGCCCCAAATCATCAAGGTAACCATCTTAACTCGTAGTATAACCTTTTCAGCTTCCAAATCCATGTTCAAAGTAAGATTTAGGACCATAAACATGTGTTTATGGCCCTGGAACATTCATGGGCCATGAACACATATAAAATGTGTTTTGGAGCCTAAAAACCCTCTCAAACCACTCATGGAGCTTAGAAATGACTTAAGGACTTAATGGAATGGACTTGGAACACCTTGAGCTCAACATCTAGGGAGTAAACATGAGTTCACTACCCAAAAACATGCTTGGGCCGTAAACTCCATATCATGGGCAGCAAACTCCTTTTAAGGTGTTAACATGCCATTTAAACACCTCCTAAGCCTTGGATTAAAGTCTAGGAGCAACCACAATCGATTTAGGGGCCTTAAACATGATGAAAACCACACCCATAGGAGCTTACAGCCGTAAACCCCCAAGGATAGGTTCCTGGGCCGTAAACTCCTATACATTAGCCAAATAATCCCATAAATCCATTCCAAGGCTTGTAAAATTAGTTTGAGTCACATTTGATTGATCTAAGGCCACCAAATCATTGAGAGAAGTAAGGTATATGAGCGTACGATTGTAAAATCCTAGTTTAGGGCCGTAAACTCCCTTTGATGGTTCCTTTGGTGGTTTAATTCCTTCCTATGCCTTAGATTAAATCCTAGCAACATTTCCCAAGTGATATTTGACCGTTAAGCACCTTAAAACCCCTCATCCATGAGTTCACGGCCGTGAACTTATGTGGACATGGTCTTAGGGCCGTAAACTCCCTAAAGAGTTTACTCTTGAAGATCAAACTCATTATCTATGCCCTATACGTCCGTAGATGCCACCCGGGTCACTCCAAACACTTGATATGAAGTGTTTTCGCGTCTTGGAGTGTATAATCACATCTAATTTGTGAATTAAAGTCTAATTGTTGGGCTGAAAATTATTCTGTAGATTGCGTCTTTTGGGCTCGACTGATTATGTTAATATGTATTCCGGTTTGGGCCTGTCGAACCGTGAACCTTTTATGTTTTGTATATAAGTTTACGCTTGCATGCATATTAGGTTAAGGTTTTTAGAGATCTGAGAATAGCGATACATCTAGACGATAACAGGTTTCTTTGATCGTTCTTGTAACCTTCCAATCCTCTACAGTTGATGTTCTTAATCGAGCTCTTCTGAGGATTTTGTTTAATCATTCAACACGTTTGATTCCATCTTGACTTATTCTTTTTATTGCGTTCTTATTGTTTACGTTTATATACTTGTTCAAGATCTAATCGATCTTTATAGATTAAAGGTTAGTTTAATCTCATTAATTGGTATCAGAGCAGGAGGCTGTGTAATTGATACACATCTTTTCTGTGAAAAAGATTTCCATTAGGGTTTTTCCGCAATTATCAATATTTATTGAGCCGTCATCTCTTTATTGACGTATCTTGATATTTATTGTTTTGCCCTAATCTGCTTTATTACAAGTCTGATCTTTGAACTGGTTTTTACGATCATAATGGACGCGATGCAATCAAACCTTATTAATATTTCCAACAGCAACGGTTCGACGACAAAGATTCCAATCTTATACACCCATGACTATGAAGTATAGGCGCATCACTTCGAAGACTACGTAATTGGATCGGAGGATAATGGGTATCTCATATGGGAAGCCATCACTAATGGACCGTTTTCTCATTCTCCAACGTCCAGAATCATCAAGACACAAAAGGAGTACAATGATCTGCTAAAGCACGTGAAGGATATTGCACAAGATGAAAAGGATAAATTCCAGTGCAATATCAAGGCATTAAGGTTGATCAGATTCGCCCTTCATGTTGGATAAGGTGTCTAAGTCCATAACTATTTCTGGTATGTACTTGACCCGACCCGGCATGGTCCATTTGGGTTGCATGGCACCATGCAATTGGATAAACTAAATGAGAGAAATAATGCTTGGAGATTATTAATATATTATAAGTTCTAATATATTAATAATATTATTTGATTAGTTTGATCAAGAATTAATTTAGAATTAATTAAGTGATCAAAAGATAACTAATTAAATATATGGGTTGATTAAGTAAATCATCCATATCTTGTATAGTGGGCTAAAAGGCTCCATGGATCATCAAGTTGGGTTCCACCCATAGGATGCTCCATGGATGCTCCATGGGAGTTACAAACCCATGGGTCATGGAAATGAAGAGTCATGACACATTAGGGTTTAACCCTAGATGTGTCAACACTATATAAAGAACATAATCTCCACCAAAATCGGTTGCATCAAAGTAATAGAGGGCTTGGCCGATTTGAAGAGTGTGTATTCTCTCATAAGTTCTTCCAAGAGTATTTGGTGTTGTGTGAAGCATTTGAGGCATCACCACTTGAGGTGCTAGGCTCACAAGGTTTCAAGGAACACAAGCAACAACAAGGTAAGTTATTCTATCTATACTTTATGGTTAAATTGTTCCCCATGTATGCTAGATAGGAATATAACCTTGGAAATCAACTTTGCATGACAAATTAGACAAACATAGATCCAAGGTTATTAGGGTTGCATGTACACTTAGGAAGTGTTAGTATGCTCAAAACCCATCAGTGGTATCAGAGCCTAGGCTTGTTTGTTCTTATTTGTGCTTAAAAGTTGAAAACAGAATCGAAAATTTGCTGTCTGCGATCGGACTCGTCGAGTCTATAGGGGGGACTCGTCGAGTCCATGTGTATCTTCAACCAACTCGGCGAGTCATGTACATGCACTCGGGGAGTAGGGTCGAATGAGTGCAGAATTTCGATTCAGTTGCTGGAAAATGAATTAGAAACATTACCCTAAACTGTTTTAGTAAATGTAAACTTGTTTTTGGTGGTGTAATGTTTTGCTAATTCATTTACAACAACTAGTTATCAAAATTACAAAGTTTTATGTAATTTTTGATTATGTTCATATTCATGTTCTTGTTCTTATGAAGTTTTAGATGATCATAGGAATTATTTGTAACCTATTTGGTAGTTTAATTCTTGATCATAATGTGTTTTAATGGAGTCCATAACTTATCCTTAAGTTATGGAAAACCAAGAGTCACACTTGAGTTAAAACCATTAAGAAAACACAAGAGTTATAAAAATGAAGAGTCTTCATTTTATGACTCTATTAAACTCATAAGTTACAAGAAATGAAAAGTTTTGAAAGTTACAAAACTTGCCCTCAAGTTTTGGAACAAGTAAAGTTAAGATAAAACCTTAGTTCCAACCCCTAGAATTTTAAAAGTTAAAATTCAACCCTTATACTTATATTATGATAATTTAATAATTATATATATATGTATAAGAACAAGTCGTCTTACCGCTAGTACGCCTCATTCACGAAGCCGGTCTATAAGGTGGGTATAAGGTTGTTGCCTATAAAATGGTGACTTAATGGGTGTATATTCTCACCCACCGCTTGCTTGACTGGTGGAGGGTCGTTAGCCGAACGGGTAAGACAAGGACATATAAATTCTCATTCAAAGTATGATGAATATATAAAGTAACTAAACATCTTATTAAATTCCCAATCTTAGTTACTTTAGGAAAAATGTGAATAAGGTGCTAATCCATGAAATTACACTTTACACTTTGTCTGAGTCGTTGGTGGAGCGTGTGTGGTTAACCGGCACACTAACTTGGACTTAACAAGGTAGGTAAAGGGTGACTTAAAGGTTTATTATAGTATCGGTGGAGCGTGTGTGGTTTACCGGCACATCGATTGAGTGATAAACTTTAAAGGTACCAAGTGATTTGCATGGTTACTTCACACCTCGTTTTGTGATCCTCGGCATCCCAGTCACAAAACCTGGAGGGCACTCCCGAGATCGAAACATGCCTTTGAAAAGTTCATTGGATCTCAAAGAATCTAGGAGTTTCTAAAACCAATAAAAACTAAATATTTAATATTTCGGTTTTCGTGGTGGAAATTGGTGAATCGTCATTCACCTACCTTTCAAATATGGTATAGCTTAGATTACGGCATACCTCTTCTAAGTTATATTATATTGTGATTGGATCCTAGCCTTAATATTACATTTGGGTGTTTTATTAAGGACTCTCTTAAATCTAAACTAAACTTGTTCTTCTCTTTCAGATGTCTTCAAATAATGCTTCTGGCTCGAATCCTAATGGCTCCTTTACTCTTATGAGTCTGTGCGGGAAAGTCACCTTTGATGGATCCAACTTCAATAAGTGGATCAGAAACATCAGGATGATTACTCGCTACGAGGACAAAGAATATGTCCTTGACAAGGAGCTTAAGGAAATTGACGAGTCCACTGCAACTCCCCAGGAGATCGCTGACTTTCATACTCATGAAAGAGATGCAACCAAGGTGGCTTGCATCATGTTAGCCACCATGACAGCTGAACTCCAAAAGTCTTACGAAGACTTCTACCCTTATGAAATGCACCAAGACTTGATGGAAAGATACCATCAAAGTGCACGACAAGAGAGGTACGAAGTCATCTGCTCCATGATAACAACCATGATGAAGGACGGAGAGTCCGTCACGAGCCACATGCAGAAAATGCAAAGGTATGTGGATCGTTTGCTGAAGCTTAATGTGAACTTCCCTGAGGAGCTTGCAATAGATATCATTTTGCACTCCTTACCATCGTGCTATGATCAATTCCGCATGACATATCACATGAACAAGGAAGAAGTCACTCTCAGCAAACTTCAGGGACTTCTCAAGACCGCAGAAACAGGTCTTAAAGGGAAGTCGGTTGCTATCACTCCTACTCCAGAAACAAATCCGGTCTTGGCAATCGGACAGAGTCGAGGGAGGAAGAGAAAGAGATCTTCAAAGGGTACCAAGGCTCGGACCCTTGATGGCTCTTCTTCAAGTGGAACCAAGAAAGGTTTCATTACTCCTTCCTCTGATCCAAAAGAGGCTGAATGCTTCTATTGCCACGAAAAAGCTCATTGGAAGCGGAACTGCCCAAAGTACCAGCAAGATGTAAAGGATGGGAAAGTCAAACCCAACCATGCAGGTATTTACACTATCATTTCTAATAACTCACCCCATTCGAAATCTTGGGTCCTTGATACAGGTTGCGGAATTCATATTTGCTGTGACTTGCAGGGACTAGGAAGAAGTGAGAATGTGGAGCAAGGAAGAATAAACTTAATCATGGGGAATAGGAAAGTTACACCTGTCACCAAGATTGGAGTTTATACTTTATCGCTAAGTAGTGGGTTAAATTTAGATTTGAATAAGTGTTGTTATTCGCCAGAAATGGCAAGAAATATTATTTCCTTTCATGCATTGTACAAACAAGGTTTCACCTTTTCATTTGATAATGAAGTTGGTTCGATTAATGCTTTCTTTAATAATGTACTTTATTTTAAAGCATTACCTTGTGATGGTGTGTATGAAGCTGTATCTATTGTAGATAACTTAGGAAATAATGTTTTGTGTATTGATTCTAATAATAATAACTTGGATAAAGCATCGTTATGGCATTGTCGTCTTGGACATATAAGCAAGAAACGCATAGGCCAACTCCAAAAGGATGGAGTCTTGGAGTCGTTTGAACTATAGTCAAATGATAGTTGCGAATCATGCTTACTTGGAAAAATGACAAAGTCACCCTTCACAGGCTCATGTGAAAGGGGTGAAGGTTTGTTGGACCTTATACACACGGATGTGTGTGGACCATTCAAACATGCCACAAGAGATGCTAATCGTTATTATTTGACTTTTACCGATGATTACAGTAGATATGGATATGTCTACTTAATCAAGCATAAGTCAGAGACTTTCGAGAAGTTTAAGGAATTTAAACAGGAAGTCGAGAATCAATTGGGCAGGAACATTAAGATGCTTCGATCCGATCGGGGTGGTGAGTATCTTAGTTCAGAGTTCCTCGACTATCTAAAGGAATGTGGGATTGTCTCACAATTGACACCTCCCAGGACACCGCAGTTGAATGGTGTGGCTGAGAGGCGTAATCGAAGCTTGCTGGACATGGTTCGTTCCATGATGAGTCGAGCTTTGCTACCAATCTCATTCTGGGGGTATGCCTTAGAGACTGCCGCCCATATCCTTAATCTAGTCCCTACAAAGAAAGTTGCCAAAACTCCTCACGAGATG
This sequence comes from Lactuca saligna, assembly GCF_052625555.1. Taxonomy (NCBI): domain Eukaryota; kingdom Viridiplantae; phylum Streptophyta; class Magnoliopsida; order Asterales; family Asteraceae; genus Lactuca; species Lactuca saligna. Next base: position 91,256,739 of record NC_136421.1, read on the forward strand.
TGGACTGGTAAAGTACCTAAACTAGACCACATCAAGATTTGGGGCTGCGAGGCTTTCGTGAGACGCGAGACTCATGATAAGCTCGAACCCCGAAGCGAGAGGTGTATTTTCATCGGCTACCCACAGCATTCCTTTGGTTACCTCTTCTACAGACCTAGTGACAACGTGGTCTTTGTAGCAAGAAGAGGAGTCTTTCGAGAGAGAGAGTTTATAAGCCAAGGAGACAGTGGGAGGCAAGTTGATCTTGAAGAAATTCAAGAGTCAAGTGGTGAAGGAACTTCAAACTCTAGCCCTCAACTTGAGGAGGAAACTCCTGTTGAGCCAATTGACGAATCTGTACCTCTGAGGCGTTCCACGAGAGTTAGGAGTGCACCTGAGCATTACTATGGATTCCATATTACTGCAGAAGGTGAGACACTTATTAGTGATGAGACACTAGTAAGTCAAGATGACCCTAACAGCTACGAGGAAGCCATGGCGGGCCCCGAGTCTGCCAAATGGAAAGAGGCTATGGATAGCGAGATACAATCCATGTATGACAATCAAGTTTGGAACTTGGTTGAGAATGTACCAGGTCGAAAGACTGTAGGGTGCAAATGGGTCTTCAAGAAGAAGACCGACATGGATGGTAAAGTACACACTTATAAGGCTAGACTGGTTGCAAAGGGCTTCTCTCAAATTCCTGGAGTGGACTATGATGAGACCTTTTCTCCGGTAGCCAAGATTAAGTCTATTCGGGTTCTGTTAGCCATAGCCGCATTTCATGACTATGAAATTTGGCAAATGGATGTCAAAACCGCTTTCCTTAATGGAAAGTTGGCTGAGGATGTTTACATGAGTCAGCCAGAGGGTTTTGTCAGTAACGAGTACCCTAATAGAGTGTGTAAGCTTGAGAAATCCATTTATGGATTAAAGCAAGCACCTCGCAGATGGAATCTTTGCTTTGATGAAAAGGTCAAGGAATTTGGCTTTTCTAGGAGTGAAGATGAATCTTGTGTATATGTCAAGGCTAGTGGGAGTATAGTTAGCTTTTTGGTATTGTATGTGGATGACATACTACTCATAGGAAACGACATTCCAACCTTGCAGGAAGTAAAGTCCTGGCTTGGAAAGTGTTTCGCTATGAAGGACCTTGGTGAAGCTGCCTATATTTTGGGTATAAGGATTTTGAGAGATCGGAGTAAAAGACTAATTGGACTTAGTCAAAGTACCTACTTGGAGAAGATTCTGAAGAGATTCAGAATGCAAGACTCCAAGAAAGGAGAGTTGCCCATCCAGAGTAGCGCCAAGCTGAGTAAGACACAAAGCCCTAGCACTGAGGCTGAGATAGCAGAAATGAGTCGAATACCTTATGCTTCGGCTGTAGGTTCGATCATGTATGCTATGACGTGTACTCGATCTGATGTAGCCTTTGCCTTGAGCATGGTTAGCAGGTTTCAGGGGAACCCTGGCAAGGCACACTGGATTGCGGTAAAGAATATTCTCAAGTACCTACGAAGGACTAAGGACTGGGTCCTTACCCTCGGTGGGAGTGATGACTTGAGAGTTGTAGGGTATAGTAATGCTAGCTTCCAGACTGATAGGGATAACTTCCGCTCTCAGTCGGGCTGGGTCTTTACCCTAAATGGAGGAGCAATTTCTTGGAAGAGTTCCAAGCAAGAGACAGTGGCTGATTCTACTTGTGAATCAGAGTATATTGCAGCTAGCGAAGCAGCAAAGGAGGCGTTATGGCTGAGGAACTTCATTGGAGACCTTGGAGTTGTACCAGCTATTAAAGAGCCGATGGAAATTTTCTGTGATAGTGAAAGTGCTGTTGCCTTAGCCAAGGAACCAAGGGATCACGGGAGATCCAGACACATCGACAGAAAATACCATTTCATCAGACATCGGATCGAAGAAGGACTCCTCGTGGCAAAGAGGGTATCATCGGATGAGAACCCAGCAGATCCCCTCACGAAGGGACTGACTCGGGTTAAGCATCTCCAGCATGCTCGGAGCATAGGGCTGAAGGATGATATTAGATTTAGTAGTTAGATAATCTTGAAATTTGTAAAGTGTAATTGACATTTGATGATGAATAAAAAGTGTTTTATTTATGAGTAAAGTGTTGCTATCTCTTGTCGATCGTTTACTATATTTCTTTTGCATGTTTTGACTTCCAGAATAATTATGTTTGGTTTAACATATTATTCAAACCTCCACAGTCGGTCATATGTCGGAAGTAGGTATGAATCAAGACTGTCATGTTTGGTTGTAGAGGTCTGGGACAAGGCTACAACAATCATGAGTGCTCATAAGTTCTGAGCATTGGACTCAACCCACGCTCACTAGAATCACTTCATGGAATTCTATCTCGAGTGATCGTGAGACGGTAATATCATATAAGTCTTTAAACCTAGAGATATGATTTGTTACTTACGAGTTGGTTATGCATTGATTGTACGAAAAACGCATTGGTAACTCGATGTTATAAAATCGTGCTCTTATGTGTAATTCGATGAGTAGTAGAACAAACATATGAGTCGAAGTTTATCTGTTCCTTCTTGGATTAGAAGCTGATATCTGGGCCCCTCGATGATTTTGTTTTGACCTATGTACCGGGCCCGGTCAGAACTAGATTGATGTGTTCAATAAAGTTCTTTGTCAAACAAATCGAAAATCGGGAAACAAATGTTGGACAATAAGTAAGACATTGTTCCATGTATTTGTCCGACTGATATCTAGAACAGAGGATTATATGATCACTTATCTTAAATGGCGTACCATCATCTTCTCAGGTTTCGAGAAGCCGATCGGTTCCTGAAGTCATACTTGCAGTAATAGTTACTAGACTTATCCAAGTGGGAGACTGTTGGATAAGGTGTCTAAGTCCATAACTATTTCTGGTATGTACTTGACCCGACCCGGCATGGTCCATTTGGGTTGCATGGCACCATGCAATTGGATAAACTAAATGAGAGAAATAATGCTTGGAGATTATTAATATATTATAAGTTCTAATATATTAATAATATTATTTGATTAGTTTGATCAAGAATTAATTTAGAATTAATTAAGTGATCAAAAGATAACTAATTAAATATATGGGTTGATTAAGTAAATCATCCATATCTTGTATAGTGGGCTAAAAGGCTCCATGGATCATCAAGTTGGGTTCCACCCATAGGATGCTCCATGGATGCTCCATGGGAGTTACAAACCCATGGGTCATGGAAATGAAGAGTCATGACACATTAGGGTTTAACCCTAGATGTGTCAACACTATATAAAGAACATAATCTCCACCAAAATCGGTTGCATCAAAGTAATAGAGGGCTTGGCCGATTTGAAGAGTGTGTATTCTCTCATAAGTTCTTCCAAGAGTATTTGGTGTTGTGTGAAGCATTTGAGGCATCACCACTTGAGGTGCTAGGCTCACAAGGTTTCAAGGAACACAAGCAACAACAAGGTAAGTTATTCTATCTATACTTTATGGTTAAATTGTTCCCCATGTATGCTAGATAGGAATATAACCTTGGAAATCAACTTTGCATGACAAATTAGACAAACATAGATCCAAGGTTATTAGGGTTGCATGTACACTTAGGAAGTGTTAGTATGCTCAAAACCTATCACTTCAGTCCGACACATTCAGGTTGGTCAGCTCATGCACGACAGCAAAGGAAGTTTGGGATAGACTTCGTGAACTGTATTCTACAGACGAGGATCTTGAACATTCTATTCAAACTTTGCTTTTATCTGAGTTTGGAGAATTCAGGCAAGGAGCAGAAGAAACGGTGACCCAGACGTTTGATCGTTTTAATCATCTTCTCAGCAAGATGATTAAGCACGATATTGAAAGGAAGCTTATCGAACAGAAGGTTACTTTCTTGAACAGATTGAGGTCTAAATGGAGAGCAGTAGTTTCCACAGTCAAAGCCCATGAGCAGTTTAAATCATACTCTTTGGCGAAACTGGTGGGTATTCTTAAGTCCCAAGAGAAGATTGTGGTGCAAGAAAAGAATGTCGTTACTAGTCTTGGTTCGTTGGCCCTCCTATCTAAAAGTAAAGCTGTGATGGAGGATGAAGACTTCAACCTGGAGGAATATGATCTCACGTCTGAGGATTACACCATGATGGTGTCCAATCCCAAGAGGTTCATAAAGAAGAGATTCCCCAGCAACAAAAACCGAAACTGGCAGGGGAGTTACAGCTCTGAAAAGGTGAACAATGAACCGAAGGCTGAGGAGCACAAGAAGGAACCGAAGGTGGATGGAGATTCCAGAGTAAGCTGTTTCTACTGTGGTGAGAAAAACCACTATGCCAAGGACTGTGTTCTTAAGAAGATGGCTGAAAAAGATGATGGAAATGATGAGGAAGCTGTGTTGCAGAAAAGATTGGATGAGTTGAGAAAGAAGAAGTCTGCCTCTAATCCTTCTATTAATGCTCTTATTGTGCAGGGTTCGATTAAAGGTGACGAGTTCGGTAGCACGGAAGTTTGGTCTACCGACTCAGAAGACGATGAAGTGAGGAAGCCTACCCATGGAAAGGCCTATGTGGCTAAGGAGGAAAGCAGTGGAGGAAGATGCTACATGGTGACTGATGTATCTCAAATGCGGGGATACAACACCGATGGAGGAAGCGATGGACCGAAGGTACAGGAGGACATGTGCTTCACGGCTAAACCTCTCAGCCAGCAATTCAATGAGCTCGATGAACTGATAAAGAAGGTACAATCTGTTTTTGTTTCATTCAAAGTACCATCAACCTCATATGAGAAAGAACTAAAAAATGTTAATACAAGAATTTCTCATCTAGATAGTAGCTTAACTCAAACTCGGGTCACCAATTCTAACCTAACTGATCAATTGAGCAGGGTGGCATCGAAAAGTGAGGAGCGGAGAATATGGATCGAGTTAAAGGAGTCGGAATTAGTTAAAGTTAGAGACGAAAACATTTATTTGCAAAGAGACAATTTAAAATTGTTAAAACAGCGGAATGTTTTTTGTTTAATAGCTAAACGTTTATACTCTAATATTACTCAGCTTCACTTGGATTGTGAAATAGGCCAAAAGATCCACCACATGATTTTGCCCTTCCTAGAGTTTAAGGAAGATGAAATCGATGCCGAAGCCTACAATTGTGAGAGTGTGATATCGTCTGATGATGTCAATCTGACCTACATGTATGGACTGGACAAAATTGAGTCCTTCATTAAATCCAAGGACCACAAGGACATGCTTAAAAACCTTTTGGATGAAAATGACAGACTTAAACTGAGAACCGAAACCATGCAAAAATTTAACTCTTTAAACGTCAACGTAAGCTCAGAAAACAAAATTGATGTTGAAAATGCATCTGAGCTTAACGAGGACGAAAACATGAGTGAAATTTCTGTAGAGGACACGGTTGACTGCTCAGAATTTACTAAAAGCGAACCTGAAAACCACAAGAATCTTATTTCTGAAAATTCAGTAGAGTTCGCTCGTTTGTTCCATCAAAAGTCCCCAGTTTTAGTTGAGAAAGCAGTTGTGTATCAAAAGGTCAGGACCACTCCGAATCAAGTATACAAAGTAACAGGAGTAACCGAACATCAAACAGCTGAACTTGTAGCCATTGTAAACGAAGACAATGCTGATGGCTGCGATGAGTACTTCTGGGAAGCTCCAATTGATAATGCAGACGAAACCATTGGTTTATCTGAAAGAACTTCCTGGAAGAGCAAAGGAAGATACATATCTGAACCCTTGAATAAGCCGGACAACTTCGATGAGCCAAGCACCAGTGGTACAAAAGATATTCCTCAGAAGAATGATTGTTCGGCAAAAGAAGACATTCACTCTGCTCCTTCGGCTCAAAGTAAAACTCCTGCAGTTCAAAAGGAACCAGCCAAGGAGACACCGAAAACGAAAGCAAATGTTCATCATCAACCTACACAGATGAGGAATAGGAAGAGAGAAAGGAACAATAGATACAGGAAGAACCTTTCTGAGAGGAAACAATTCTGGCATTCCCAGAATGCATATTTCTCACACCAAGACAAGAATCTAAAGTATGAAAACAATCCTGTAGGAAAGCTTGAAAATCACAAAAACCGAAAGCCAAGGTTCGGTTCACAAGAAGATATCAACCAAAGGCAAAGGTTCGGTTCTGAAAAAGACTTCAACCGAAACCAAAGGTTCGGTTCCAAAGACAGCTCCAACCGAACGCAAAGGTTCAGTTCTGAAGTCAAAAGAGAACAAAACTCTAAGGTCAATCCCTCCAACGATCAAAAGCAAAAGGGTCACCTAGAGTCTCCAGCCAGGAAATCTTTTCAATCCAAACCCTCTCATTCTAATTCTTCTCGTTCATCTAATTCTTCTACTTCCACTGATTTATCTCCATCTTGTTCTAAAACTGATTCCTCTTGTTCTCAAAAAACTCACTCGTCAGCTGAACAAAAGGGAAAGCAGAAGGTGAATGAATCCAAACCAGAGTCCAAACCGAACACATCCAATCCTAACAAAATAAAAGTTTTTACCATTAAAAGGAAAGATGAAACAACTCTTATAAAACGAACTTATCTTGTTGACGTATCTCTTACTGTTCCCGTTCCCATGCAAAGCTCACGTGGACCCAAGAAACTTTGGGTTCCTAAATCTGTCTAATTTTTGCAGGTCATAAGTGACGAGCAGTTCGACGAAGAATGGTACATCGATAGTGGCTGCTCACGTCACATGACAAGGAGGAAAGAGGAGCTTAGGGAATACAGGTCTCTTGCAAATGGTGTCAAGTTTGGAAATAATTCCTTCGGCACCATAAAGGGATACGGGATGATAACAAATGGGGACTTTACTATAAGGAAGGTGGCTTATGTGGAAGGACTCCAACACAACCTCATTAGTGTATCTCAACTTGTTGGAGATACAGGTCTCAAAGTCTCGTTCGATGATGAAGGTTCTGAAGTCATAGAGAAAAAGTCAAAGAAAGTGATTCTCAAGTTAGAGCGAAAGGGTGAAATGTTTCCCTTAAACCTTAAACCCATCAAAGGAAACCCAGCTATATGCTTGTTGTCAAAAGCTCAATCCGACGAAAGCTGGTTGTGGCACCGAAGATTATCTCATCTCAATTTTAAAGATATCAACCGACTTGTCACTGGAGGTCATGTTAGGGGTCTTCCATTGCTCAAGTTCGACAGAGATCATTTGTGTGCTGCATGCGAAATGGGGAAGCAGAGTCGTCAAAGTCACCCATCTATAATCAACACAAAAGTTGTTGAACCACTCGAATTACTTCATATCGATTTGTGTGGTCCTTCATCTATCGAAAGCATCGGTGGTAGCAAGTATATTCTTGTTATTGTTGATGACTTTTCACGATTTACATGGGTGTTCTTTCTAAAGCTCAAATCTGAAGCGACTCAAAAGTTGAAAGTGTTTATCAAGCAAATTGAAGTACAGCTCAAGAAGGTTGTTCGCAACATCAGAAGCGACAATGGTCTCGAATTCAAGAACAGGGAGTTTGAAGAGTTTCTTGCAGAAAAGGGAATTAGTCACAATTTCTCAGCTCCCTACACACCGCAAAAGAACGGAATAGTCGAAAGACGAAACCGATCTTTGTGTGAAGCTGCTCGAACTATGCTAAGTTTCGCTTCCTTACCTCTTTATTTTTGGGCTGACGCTATTTCGGCTGCTTGTTTTACACAGAACAGGTCCTATCTCAACAAGAGGTTCGCACTCACTCCATATGAGATACTAAAAAACAGAAAGCCAAATGTGAAATTTTTCCATGTGTTCGGCTCAAGGTGTTTCATCTTTAATTCTAAAGAACACCGCAACAAGTTTGATGTCAAAGCGGACGAGGGAATTTTTCTGGGTTACTCGCTCACATCCAAGGCATACAGGGTCCTAAACAAGCGTTCGAGAGAGATTGAAGAGACATACTATGTGACCTTTGACGACAGCTATGTCAAGAAGCTACATGCTAAAGAAGACACTGCTGGGGAAATCTTTCCTCTAACTGGCCAGGTCACAGTCTCGGTCGCCAACTTATACGAGACATTTATGGAGCTCTTTGACGAACCGGAGAACGCTTCACTCTCCGAAGCAGGTGCAGCAGACAACAAAGTTGATCACATGAAGCAGATTGTCGAAGATGCTGCAAGAAGAATGCATGAAGGAGAATCAACCACTAACGACTCTCCATCCAACAACGCTCAAGTAGAGGGGGAGACAAGCTCACAAGTCCAGGGGGAGCTAAATTCTACATCTTCAACCGAAGGTTCTTCATCAACCGAAGAGGCCTCCACACCAGGAAGCTCAGTACCACAAAAAACACCTAAACCTCATGCTATTCAAAGCTCATCAATTGAGGGGGAACATAATGATATGACGCTTGGTTACGATAGCCAATCTGAGCTAGAAGACATAATTAATGCTGAACTAGACCCAACCTTTGATCCGAATTACCCTCCTCTTATCAAATGGACCAGAGATCATCCTATTTCTCAAATAGTTGGTGATGTATCTGAAAAGGTTCTGACCCGATCACAACTGAAGGCAAAACAGACATCCTTATTTTCAAAAGTTGAGTTTTGTATGTTTAACTCATTCGTATCAAAAGTTGAACCGAAGACAGTTAACTCTGCCCTAGATCACTCTGATTGGGTTCAAGCAATGCAAGACGAACTGAACGAATTTGAAAGGAACAAAGTCTGGCGCCTCATTCCAACTCCTCCAGATGCTTCGGTTGTTGGTCTCAAATGGGTTTTTAGGAACAAAATGGACAAGGAAGGTCATGTTATAAGGAACAAGGCTCTTCTAGTGGTAAAGGGATACTGTCAGGAGGAAGGGATAGACTATGAAGAGACTTTCACTCCAGTAGCTAGGCTAGAATCTGTTAGAATATTTCTGGCTTATGCTGCTCACAAGAACCTTGAGGTTTTCCAAATGGACATCAAGTGTGCATTTCTCAATGGAGAACTCGAAGAAACTGTGTACGTGGAGCAACCTCCTGGGTTCGTGAACGAAAAGCATCCAAATCATTGCTATATTCTGGATAAAGCTGTGTACGGCCTCAAGCAAGCTCCGAGAGCCTGGTATGAAACGCTTACAAAATTTTTAAAGATGTCTAAATTTAAACAAGGTTCGGTTGACCCAACCTTTTTTCGCAAAAAGGAAGGTAACCACCTTATGATAGTTCAAATTTATGTCGATGACATCATCTTTGGCTCCACGAATCCCAGCTTAACAGCTGAATTCAGAAAGCTGATGGAGACTAAGTTTGAAATGAGCTCAATGGATCCTATTAACATTTTCCTTGGTTTAAACATAAGACAGGGACCCGAAGGCATCTTTATTAATCAGGAAGCTTACACGAAGACTCTCTTAGCAAAGTTTGGTATGATGGGAGACACAAAAGTCAAAGTCCCAATGGCATTCGGCACCAAGCTTACCCCATCCCTAGACAAACCGGCTGTCGATATCACGCTCTATTGTCAAATGATTGGCTCATTGATGTATCTAACTGCTAGCAGATCTGATATCATGTTTTCTGTGTGTTATTGTGCTCGATTTCAGGCAAACCCACGCGAACCTCACATGCTTGCAGTGAAGAACATCTTACGATATCTCAAGCGAACCACCTCCTTAGGTCTATGGTATCCATCCAACTCAGGCTTCTTTGTTCAAGCCTATTCTGATGCTGACCTTGGAGGATGTGGACTCGACCGTAAAAGCACAACTAGTGGTTGTCAATTTCTTGACGGGAAGTTAGTCAGCTGGCAATCCAAGAAACAAACGTGCGTATCGTTGTCTACTGCCGAAGCAGAATACATTGCAGCTGCATCCTGCACATCACAAGTGATTTGGATCCAAAGTCAACTTCGAGACTATGGACTCAATATGAAGAAGATCCCACTATATTGTGACTCTGAAAGTCCAATTAAGATCTGTCATAACCCAGTGCAACACTCCAAAACCAAACACATAGCACTGAGGTATCACTTCATCAAAGATCACGTGGAAGATGGAAACGTCGAAGTTCACTTCGTAAGAACCACTGATCAACTGGCTGACGTCTTTACAAAATCTCTTCCTCACGCATCATTCAATAAAATATTGCAAGGCTTAGGTATGATGGTTGCAGAATCGGTCCCAAATCCTCAAATCTCTATTTAAGAATCTAGAACCGAACGAAACAGACCGCTCTGTTGCTCTCTGCTCTGGCGATTTAAAGAAACCGAAGCAATCAGACCGCTCTGTTACTCTCTACTCTGGCGCTTTAATGGAACCGAAGCAAACAGACCGCTCTGTTGCTCTTTGCTCTGGTAAAATAAAGGAACCGAAACAACCAGACCGCTCGGTCACTCTCTGCTCTGGTAAAATAAAGGAACCGAAACAACCAGACCGCTCGGTCACTCTCTGCTTTGGTAAAATAAAGGAACTGATACAACCAGACCGCTCGGTCCCTCTCTGTCCCAGTAATTTAAAGGCGCTCAAGCAAACAGCACGCTCGGTCTCTCTCTGCTCTAAAAGATTTACGGAACCGACCAACACAGACCGCTCGGTTCTTCTCGATTCTGAAACTATCACCGAAATACACAGATCGATCGGTCTATCTCTGCTTCCTCATTTTTGTACAAATTTTTGTTGGGTTTTGAGCATTCTAACACTTCCTAAGTGTACATGCAACCCTAAATACCTTGGATCTATGTTTTCTCTATTATACATGCAAATAAGAACTTCCAAGGTATTATCCTAATCTAGCATACAAAACAATGAATGTAACAAGATAGAATACATACCTCTTGATGTAGAAAGTCTTCATGAAGCTTGAGTGCTTAGTGCCCCAAGTGTGACACCTCAAATGGAATCACAATCATCAAAACACTTAGAATGATTTGAGAGAATTCTACACTCTTCAAAATCGGCTAGCCCTTTCTTCACACACACTAGTGGCCGATTTTTCCTCAATAATAAGATGCTTATATAGTTACACAATTAGGGTAAACTCTTAATTGTCATGGCTTTCCATTTCCTTGGATCCATGGGTACAAATACACCATGGAGCATCCATGGACCATCCTATGGGTTTTAGCCCAACTTGATTATCCATGGAGCATTAGCCCACTATACAAGTATGGATGATTTACACAATCAACCCATATATTTAATTAGTCTTCTTTTGATCACTTAATTAATCCTAGATTAATTCTTGATCAATACTAATTAAATAATCTTATTATTCTTATTATTAATATACTAGAACTTATAATATATTAATAACCATAAGTGTCTTATTTCTCTCATTCAAGTGCATGATGGTATGCAACCCAAATGGACCATGCCGGGTCGGGTCAAGTCTTACCAATTATAGTTATGGACTTAGACATTAATCCAACAGTCTCCCACTTAGATAAGTCTAAAACTAGTATTGCGTATGACTTCAGGAACCAACCGGCAATCGTAGCTCTCAAAAGCTTCTGTCGAACTCTGACCTTGTCGATGAACTCTGACCTTTGTCAATGACTTGTCCATTAGATAAGGGATCATATATTCCTCCATTCTAGATATCATATGGACTGAGACATGGATTATAATCATTCTCTCTGTCCATTTGTTGTTTCCCGATTTCCGATTTATGACGACTGACTAATTGAACAAATCAAATCAGTCCTGGCCCGGCCGAGCACTTCCATTTGTCATCATCAAATCATCGAGGGGCCCACAGATATCGCTTTTATCCCGAAGGTAAAAGGAACGGATAAACTTCGACTCATATGGCTTGTTCTACTACTTGTTGAATCATACACAAAGGCACGTTTTATAGCACAGAGTTACCAAATGCGGTTTCGTGCAATCAATGTACTATCAACTCATAGTAACAACTCATATCTCTAGGTTTGAAGAATATAAGATATTATCGTCTCATGATCACTCGTGATAAAATCCATGAAGTGATTCCAATGAGCGCGGGTTGAATCCAATACTCAGAACTTATGAGCACTCATGATTGTTGTAGCCTTGTCCAACACCTTAGACCTCTACAACCCATCATGACAATCTTAATTCATATCTACTTCCAAAATATGACCGACTGTGGATGGTTTGAATAACTTAGTCATTCCGGAAGAATAACCTAGTTTATTCGGGAAGTCAAAACATGCAAAGTGAAACACAATAATAATTGAATCTAATATGGTATCAACCCTTTGAACATAAATAAAACACCTTTTATTTATCACAATATGATTACACATTATTCATTGTATACTGTTTCAGCTATCAACTTTATTCTTGAATTTAAAACAATAGTTGTCCCATGCTCCAAGCATGTACACTATGTTTTCTTAAACACTAGTCATGCCACACACCAAGTATGCATACTATGTTTGTCTATGATCTTTACTTTGTGAACTAGATCAATTGAACATAACTTCAATGATTCTCTTTTCACACTCCCAAATCCTTACTGCAAATGCAAGAATTCCAAATTCATGCCATTTACTGAAATCTATTAGATTCTAAACTTATATGCATTGATCCTCTTGTAATGATTATGCACAAAGTCAGAAAGACTTGACAACAATCACTACAGAGTATTCCAAAAGAGATCAGCTCCTTGGAAACTTCCTTCTTGCATTAAGTTTCTTAATCTTAAACAGATTAAAAATTCTAACTTTGAAACATTTCCAGATTCCATTTTGACTATCACTTCTGAACAAGAGTTGCCTCCTTACAGATTATGTCAATATGGTCCTTCTAGAATTATCACTATACTTCCAACTGTCCTTGAGCAACCAATCTTTGGTAAACCTTAGATTGTTCTCGACAATTGTTTAATCCTTTTAGTCATATCCAGTTCTAAACCTTTTTCCCTTCTTAATGCCCCAGGCATTTGGAAAATTTTAGAACGGATGAATATAGCACATGTAATCGATCCTATATCCGAAGCATATGGGACACGATTCATGATGTCTCACATAAAGACTAAACCAGTCTTTTGCTATAATATTTCCATTTCAATTTGCCAAGTTCTCATAATTCAGATTATGAAAAGGGATGCCGTAATCATAATCGAATTTTAGAACGCAAATAATGGACCCGTATACAGAATTTCCTTATGTTGAGCCATTCCAACATGAAATTCATATATATCCTTGACTAAAAGATTAAAACCTCATGATCTAAGCTTATAGATTTGAAATGAAGCATAATTTCCTCTCCCTTAATTATAGCAAAACAACTTTTTCCCAATTGAAACTTTTGTTTTCTATAATTAACATTGCTAACTTGCAATACTTATCATAATTATCATGCTCCCACTAACATGATGATTATTAGCATAACACTTATGCTCCCACTAGCTTTGACATGTACTCAGAAATCAGCTGGACAGTCTGAAATTTAGATTCATACACCCTTTCCGTAGATAGCTCACCTGTGTGTCTAAGCAATTTCAAGAACCATGAAAAGGGATACCGTAATCATGGTCTCAATTGCTTAGGCATTTGCCATTTCTCACAAGTCCATGTTAGTGTGCCGGTTAACCACACGCGCTCCACTAACGACTTTTGAAAATGCAAATGACACAATTGATATCTTCGTAAAATCTACTTAGTGAAAGCGTTTCCTCACCATCATTTTCATGAATCGGAGAGAAACCTTATGACACTTAGATTTATATGGTGTATGAGTTCCTACCCATATGAATTTGTCAAACCATAATCACAAGACAAAGATAATGACAAATCCAAAACCATATGGATTGAACTCAATCTTAACTTCTTGCCACCTGGCAGCTCAAGGGCCTGCCATTGCTTCCAAGTTGTTATGAAACAAACTGAGAACTCTAAGAACTCATATGCAAAGCCAACTTTAACTGGAATGGGCACAGATATGTCAACACGATAGGTTATAAACCTCAAGTCGTGTGCTAGTGAAGAACTTGAGGTTTTATTCTTGATTATTTCTTGAGACTTTCAAGACCTTTAAGACTCCCACTGTCCTCTTGACATATAAGACTCCCTTGTCAAACATCCAAGAGATAGTGCGGATTCTAATCAAGAAAAACACTTTACCCAATTGGCCTAAGTTGGTCTTTGTTTTATCCAAAACATCACAACTTACCAATTTCAAATGTACAAGAGTAGAAAACTTTTACTCTTACATTTGACAAGTGTTTTAAACCTTCTTTTGAGACATGTCACTCAAGTTACAATCTTGGAGTATGACTCTAAGACTTGTATTGGAACGAAGTATGACTCATCTTCTTGATTTAACCATTTCAACAATTTAAGTTCCTCTTCTTAGTCATAAGAATGCACTAAGATTTCCTTAGAGAACTAATTTTGATATGGTTTCTTAATCATTAAGATGATCACAAAACTGATACTAAAGTACTCTCCCATCTTTTCAGATTTGAGAAACTTTTATCCTTCTGCCTAATTTGATTCTTCTTATTCGCTCTGCCTTACTTTGGAACCTTTTTTCCAATGTCTCAGAGTTACACTTAAGCTTGTAAGTATAATCATATTTACTGAGCTTTAGTAAACTATGACGAATAGTCTTATCAAACTTTTGTGGTGGACTAAATCAGTGAACAAGACTATGTACTCGATCCCTTAGTCCATTACTTGACTCACACATCCATGTGAATAAGTAATTAATCTTAATTTTTCCAAAACTTGAATGTTCTCATTCATCATGCTATACAACTTGCATGATTCCAAGTTCCGGTCCACTTGAAACTTGGGTGATGAGAATCTTTCCTTATTTGGTAAATTTAGACATTACCACAAATGAAAGAATCAATTTCATATTTCCACTCTTGATCTTAATGGAATCATATAAGCAACAATTTTTCCTCAAATGCCATTGTAAGGATATTTTAAAATAAAAAAAATAAAAAATTTCCTTTTATTTTAAAACTTTGCGGAAAAACTTATCCTTAGAATCCATATGAAAACTTGTTGTTATCTATTCCTTAAGCAATATCTCATAACTCCTAAGAAGTAGCTCAAGAATCCGATCTTCAAACTACGCGATAGAAATCCATCTACGCCATCAGATTCAGCATATTCTTTCTTTAAGTTTCTTCACTTTTCTTTCATTCTTAAAACATCACCATGTGACCCAGTCACATCATGTATCAAGAATCTCAGAATAGAAACTTAACAGAGTTAGATAGTGGACTTTACCTGAAGTAGAGTCAAACTTATTGACTTTAACATCCTTAGGTAAATTTTGGCAGCTTCGCAACCAATGCCCCTTTCTTTGGCAATATAAACATATGGACCCTTTGATAAAGACACACAGGACTATCACAGACTTAGCTTTTCTCTTTACCATTTGGTCAACCGAATTGACTATGGCCGATCCCTTTCCATTGGGAAGAGAATGCTTTACTGGATTTCCTGTGTCACTATTGTCAATGTCCATCAAGTATTAAGGAAGTTGATCTTAACAAATAGATAAGATCATTAAGGGTCTTGTCATAGTCTGTTTCATAGGTGTCCCAAAGGAACTCACTATGTGACTTAGAAAGTGATTGAACCACCAACTTTCTCAAGACTTTGACACCCAGCTCTCCCGGCTTGTCAATATGTGACTACATCTCCAAGATGTGCTCACACCTAGACCTTGCCTTGCCAATAGGGCTTGAGTGACCTTAAACTTTGCAAGAACTTGTGGGTTAGGGAGAATAATTGGAGGAGGAGAAAGAAGTATGATATCCATGGGACATCATCTTCATTAGGAAACCTTGTTTCAAGAGATTTGGGAAGATCATAAGTGTCTAAACCAGACATCTTTTGGGAGATATTCAAGATAGTTGATCTTAAGTCCTTAATATGACACCCAATATGAAATATTAAGGCTAGGACCCAACAAACTATTTTATAACTTAGAAGAGGTATGCCGTAATCCAAGCTATAAAATATTTGAAGGTAGGTGAATGACGATTCACCAATTTCCACCAAGATAAACGAAATGTATTATTAGGTTTTAATTGGTTTTGAAACTCCTAGATCTTTGAGATTCATTGAACTTTTCAAAGGCATGTTTCAATCTCGAGTGTGCCCTTCAGGTTTTGTGACTGGGATGCCGAGGATCACAAAACAAGGTGTGAAGTAACCATGCAAATCACTTGGTACCCTTAATAAATTACCCCTCAATCGATGTGCCGGTTAACCACACACGCTCCATCGATACTATGATAAATATTAAGTCACCCTTTACCTACCTTTTTAAGTCCAAGTTAGTGTGCCGGTTAACCACACACGCTCCACTAACGACTTAGACAAAGTGTAAAGTGTAATTTCATGGATTAGCACCTTATTCACATTTTTCCTAAGTAACTAAGATTGGGTATTATTAAGAGTTTAGTTACTTAGTATTATCATTAATACTTTTAATGAAGGGAGAATTCTAGTCCTGTCAAACCCGTTCGGCTAACGACCCTCCACCAGTCAAGCAAGCGGTGGGTGAGAGTGGACACCCATTAAGTTGCCATTTTATAGGCAACAACCTTATACCCACCTTATAGACCGGCTTCGTGAATGAGGCGTACTAGCGGTAAGACTGACTTTACTCTTATACATATATATATTATTAACTTATAATATTATAAAGTATAAGGGTTGAATTTTAACTTTTAAAATTCTAAGGGCTAACTTGGAATTAAAGTATTCATTAGAGAAAACTTTACAAATTCCAAAACTTGAGGGCAAGTTTTGAAACTATTCAAAACTAATTAATTCCATAACTTATGTGTTTAAAGTAGTTTTAATCCAAAAACTCTTCAAGTTCCATAACTTGAGGACAAGTTATGGAAGACTTTAAACTAATAAAAGAATTAACTTTTCTTTATTTTATAACTTATGGATTTAATTATGGTTACATATTTTTCTTTAATGAAGTGACTCTTGAACTTCCATAACTTGAGGACAAGTTATGGAGTCATAAAAAAAATTATTCAATGACACAAGACTCTTCATTTTGTAACCATTGCCAACTTTATGAGTTTTAAGATTCATAAATGTGACTTTTAAGTTACATAAACACATTTTATGAACTTCTTTTAGATTAATTTGGATTAAAACCAACTATCACATAATTTTCATCATTAATCTAAATTCACTCATAAAACAAGATAACAAAAAACTTTTGGTGATCCATAACTTATTCTTAAGTTATGTAATCCTTTAAAACATTAACACCAAATTTTGTAACTCCAAAAAAAACTTTGAATCAATTTTTTTTTTAAAACCTTTTCAAATCCATAACTTATGGAGGTTTCAAAAAAAAATAAAACTTTTTAGATCAAACTTTTAAAACTAATAAAATAATCATATTATTTTATCTTTTATTAAATTTGACCTAATTCAACTCATAAAGCAAATTATTCAAATTTTACAAATAATTAGTTTTTCACAAGAACAAGTAATTATTTTAAAATTTGACAAACTTCATGTTTTTTTCTTTTTTTTTTTTTTTTTTTTTTTTTTCAACTTTGAAAATAAAATATTTGCATCAATATAACAGAAAACAACCCGTGGCTCTGATACCACTGTTGGGTTTTGAGCATTCTAACACTTCCTAAGTGTACATGCAACCCTAAATACCTTGGATCTATGTTTTCTCTATTATACATGCAAATAAGAACTTCCAAGGTATTATCCTAATCTAGCATACAAAACAATGAATGTAACAAGATAGAATACATACCTCTTGATGTAGAAAGTCTTCATGAAGCTTGAGTGCTTAGTGCCCCAAGTGTGACACCTCAAATGGAATCACAATCATCAAAACACTTAGAATGATTTGAGAGAATTCTACACTCTTCAAAATCGGCTAGCCCTTTCTTCACACACACTAGTGGACGATTTTTCCTCAATAATAAGATGCTTATATAGTTACACAATTAGGGTAAACTCTTAATTGTCATGGCTTTCCATTTCCTTGGATCCATGGGTACAAATACACCATGGAGCATCCATGGACCATCCTATGGGTTTTAGCCCAACTTGATTATCCATGGAGCATTAGCCCACTATACAAGTATGGATGATTTACACAATCAACCCATATATTTAATTAGTCTTCTTTTGATCACTTAATTAATCCTAGATTAATTCTTGATCAATACTAATTAAATAATCTTATTATTCTTATTATTAATATACTAGAACTTATAATATATTAATAACCATAAGTGTCTTATTTCTCTCATTCAAGTGCATGATGGTATGCAACCCAAATGGACCATGCCGGGTCGGGTCAAGTCTTACCAATTATAGTTATGGACTTAGACATTAATCCAACAATTTTATCTTTCTGTTTTTATTTATTTTTCAGAAAATTCCAAAATTCCAAAATTATTTTATATTTCTGTTTTTATTTATTTTTCAGAAAATTCCAAAATTACAAAAACATGTTATCTTTCTAGTAGGTGTACGTTTTGCACAGGTGAATACAAGCATCTCCTTCTATAATGTTTACCCAGGTATGTTTTATCTTTATCAGACTAGTTAGACGTCCCTAGAAGCATGATGCTGTATGTTTTCGCAAGCCTCTATGACCTCGAACATGCCTTAATGATTCGATCAACACCTATCGTTTCTTCCCAATCAGGCTATTCTCTCACACTCGGTCAAGAGCTACCTTCCTCTACTCATATGAAACATGAGTTGCTCTGCTTTGTCCCATTTCTGTAGCAGAAGGTACGATCGGTCTCTTTACCCTCTCCTCATCTTCTTCATTTGCCTTCGATTCCCCAAAGTAACCCTTGATGCTTTCGGTCTTTATCACTGAGGCTTATGGTTGCACAACATCTGTGTTTATGATCTTAGATTCGTTTACCACGTTCTAAGTGAAACCCAAAATCCAACACCTGAAATGAATTGACGGTGAGTGATAAACTCAAGCTACTACTTGGAAATCTCCTTTTCTTTTTGTGTGATCTTTTATGAAATTGTCTCCACCTAAGACATTTCTTCCCAAAGAGGTCCAGTTTAATTTTTCCTTGAGATTTCTGTCTATACCATTCACGTCACGAAATACTTCCCACCTACCTGTTCAACAGATCTCATCGGTCTCACAGGTAACTCTGCCAACACTCAGTTTTATGTCAAGACTTGATGCTTGGTTTGAGTTCAGCCACCTTTCAGCCATTATCAAAAGATGCCTTTCATTGTTTGTTAAAAGACAACTGATCGTATTTCTCGGGACACCACACAAGCACTTCAGGTCACTCTTGGCTTTGAAGGAAGCGATTCTTGCCCAGAATCTTCCGCTTTCTGTCTTCTTACTAGACAACACTCACATCCCAAACACATTTGATTTATTTCTTTATCTTTCACACTCTTATGCACGAAAATTACTTTTTTCCAACATTCTGATTGCTGTTTGGTATATGGTTTTAAGTTTCAATTGTAACCAAACAAGGGCACAAGGAATTTCAAACGGTACGAAAATGATTTGGGCGCGTGCAAATGATTCGTTTCACACCCACGTGTGCTGACATATTCCTGGGATACACCATAACTTCCAATCGCGCTTTTTCAGGTGACGTTTTGGTTTCTTCATCATCACGATTTTCTCTCTCCTGTGAACGGTATAAATAAGGCGTGATCGTGTTCTTTGGCAGTTACCTCTCAAGAATTCTCTCTCTGTAAAAGTTACCACTGTTCATCTTCTTCCACAACTCAACAATGGCGACTTCTTCTTCCGCACAAGATCAATCTGCATCCTCTTCTTTGCTCTCAATCAAACCAAATCAGAATTTGATCATAGAAATGACCCCATTCCTTTATGACTCATACATGCTATATGTGGTGGAATGCCTCAAATATTCCCCATTGTTGTTGGCTCTTACGCAAGTGGAGGCCGTTCCCATGTCCCTGCTCTCCCAAGTCTACACCACGGCCAACTACGACAAACATAAAGACCGCATCTTCTTCACCATTCACGACAAGAAAACCTCAGTGTCCAAAACACGGTTTTGCTCTCTTCTAGGGCTTGCCGTCGACTCCTCCGTCATCTCACCGGACTTCATCTCCACGGCGCAACTATTTTCGATGATGTATGAGATGGGGTATACGGATGTTCTTACCTCCATTGCCAAAGTCAAGAAATCCTGTCTTCCGTCTCAATGGAACGGATTGCTTACCCTTCTAATTAAGGGTTTAGCGGAGAGATGTGGTGGTTCTGACACCACAAGCGAAGGGTTTCTGACCATCATGTATGGTCTTTACAACGGCATTAATCTCGATTATGGGTCCATAATCTGGGCTCAAGTTGTTCAGAGTCTCAACACAACTGCCAGGTACTCCGAGATATCGTGCGGCAGGTTTTGGACGCTTATTACCAGAAGGGCCATGGATTCCCTTGACATCCCGGTAATGAAGGATGCTCTTATGGCTTCAATTGCCACTTACCACACCAAGAAGATCATAGTCTCCGATCCAAGTAAGTTTCTTCACTATGGACTGATCCCTGAGTCCATGTATAGGTGCGTCACGCCACATAGCACGATCATGGCTGACTACAGCACCAGAACACCCTTGCCTCCTAGGGTTCTGTTTGAGGAACAACGTGCTGCTCTTGATGCCCTGGATCAACCTGCCAACCGTCGCAAGAGGGCGAGCAAAAAGGAGAAGGTGGAGAAGAAAGAAACCGCACCAAAGAAGGAGAGAACGAGACGGTCCTCCAAACGCAAATCTGAGGCAGAGGCACCTTCTCAGTCTAAATCGAAAAAGGTAAAGAAGATGGCTAAAAGAGCCAAAGGGTCTCCTTCTTCTGAATCAGAACCGAATGCACCATCAGAAACAGAAGCTGCCGCTCCTCAAACCGAAACAACACCCGTTCCGTCTCCTCAACAACCATCCTCACCAGCATCTCGTCATATTCCCAAATCAGCCTCTCCACCTACATCTCCCCAACTTACCAAATCACCTACTCCTCCTACTTCCCCAAAAATTCCAACCCCACCCCAATCACCCACACAGAACGTCTCACCTTCTGTTCATAAATCTATCCCCCAAACCACAACAGAACCTAATATTCCCTTATCTGTTTCTCAACCTTCATCCTCTATCTCCACGCCCATTATCACCGAATCTGTTACCATCACTACTTCCCAACCACCAGTAACGGTCAATGTATCTGATACAGGGGCTGCTACTGTGGTTGAAACCCCGGTCATCAACCTTCCCCCATCTCCTTCTCCATCCTCCAACTCCGGTGCTACCTTAGGGGGCGATGATGAAGAGTTCGACTCTATCTATTATAGCCCCTACCGGATTCCTACATACACCAACGTCGATACCCCTGTGTCAAGTCAGCAGATTCAGGAAATTCACGCCAAACTTGACAGTCTGCTAGCTGACGATAAAGCCTACGGGGGTGCTGTGCTCAAAGCTTTCATAGAGTCTGCGATCCAGACGTACACTGAAGCCTTGGATCGTTCAACTGATGCCATAGATAACTCAGCTGCTTCATGCTCAAAAGCCACCAAGGAAGTTTCCGAGGTTGTTCATACAACTCAGATCTTTCTTGATTCTCTCAAATCTCACGCTGACTCTAGTGCGTCCAAATTTCAAGCGTTAGTAGACTCTTTTTCGGCTACCCTTCAGGGTGAAACCACAAAATTTGAGGCTCTGCGCGCTGACCTCAAAACTGAATCCACTTCATTTCTCAAATCTTTGGATTCACGTTTTGCCTCTCTGGCAGCCGAGAGCACCCTGAAGGAAGATCTTGTCAAGCACCAGGCAACCATCGACCTACAAAAGATCCAACTGGCCTAGGCACAACAGGAAATTACTTTGCTACAGACTCAGCGGGCAGTTCTTCAAAGTTGCGCTGGTGATGTCAAGAATATGCTAACAAATGTTCTTGACACCCATGATCCCTTCCTAACCCTCACTATTAGACAGCATCTCCAGGCGAAACTCCTTCCTGCTATTAATATCTTAAGTGAAATGAAGGGTGTCTCGGAGAAGCTTGTTCTTCCGAGACAAGGGGGAGAGGAAGGTATGTCCAAGACAGAACCGAAGGTTAATGTAGCTTCGGGTTCTGGTAAACAAGTCCTAGTTGAGAGTGAATCAGATTCAGACGAAACTATCACTGAAGCTCTTCAATGCAAGAAAAGGGACAAAGAGCTTGATGAAACTCTAAGGATAGCTCGTGAGGCCGAGGCTAGGGAAAGAAAGATCAGGGAAGATGAGGAGGCCATTCAAGCCAAGAAGACTCTGTTCCCAGATTGGGACAGAGACACACTCATCACTCAAGCGATTGAGTTTCCTTCCATATATTGGTTGGAACCGATTGCATCCTTTGAGTGTGAAAATACAAAAGACTCGCAGTTCAACATGCCCATCACGCGCAAAGCTTTCACTTTTCATTGCTTTGATGTCACTGACGATGTCCTTCATCCGAACCTGAAGGTTGACAGAGAGCTCATAGATTTCTATCTGAAATATGGTCAACCGTAGTACTTGACATGGAGCGCTCAGAAAATCATTAAAGTCAAGGTACTGAAACCGACACAGGCTGGGAAATTTGTGAACGTTAATTTCAAAATCAACAGAGGAACGGCCAACACCGAACATCTTATTTCTCTGGCAGATCTTCCCAGTCTGAATCCGCATGATTGGATTTTGCTATACAACATTCTTCTCTCCAACCAAAGAGAGTATGAACCAATTCTTAAACATCTTAAAAGAATGTTGGCTTCCTACGTCCATGAGCTCGCTACTATGGATCAGGAAATAGCAAAAGTTATGAACAAGAAACCGACCGTCAAGCCCACTTCCAAGACCGGAGATGTTCATAAAATGAAGATAGGGCAAACTGATTCTTCCAATCTGACGGTTATGTTCACCAGGGGCGACAAGCATAAGTTTCTGTTTGCTTTGGTAGACAAACATCTGTTTTCTACAGATTGTCTGGAGCATAATATCAATATCATTCACCGATGCAAACAAAACTCAACAGCAGACAAGAAGAACTTTACTGACATGCTTCATTGGTATATTACCTTCAGGCATCATATTCTGGATTTAATACCGAAGATTCTTGAAATGGTAAAGAAGCCCTCTGCTGTGAAAAGAGAATGAAGGTCTCGCTCCAAATTGACGCAATGGGGGAGATTGTTGGGCTAAAAATTATTCTGTAGATTGCGTCTTTTGGGCTCGACAGATTATGTTAATCTGTATTCCGGTTTGGGCCTGTCCAACCGTGAACCTTTTATGTTTTGTATATAAGTTTACGCTTGCATGCATATTAGGTTAAGGTTTTTAGAGATCTGAGAATAACGATACATCTAGACAATAACAGGTTTCTTTGATCGTTCTTGTAACCTTCCAATCCTCTACAGTTGATGTTCTTAATCGAGCTCTTCTGAGGATTTTGTTTAATCATTCAACACGTTTGATTCCATCTTGACTTATTCTTTTTATTGCGTTCTTATTGTTTACGTTTATATACTTGTTCAAGATCTAATCGATCTTTATAGATTAAAGGTTAGTTTAATCTCATTACTAATTAGATACATTTATGTGTCATTCTATATTACATAGGAACCTCATGCGTTATCAAGACACGAACTGACACTTAGCATCCAAAGCGACTCTTTTCCCGACTGTGAGTTCATACCCCTACGCCTTTTCCGTGTTTTTCAATGTTTTTAGGGGGGGAATACAAGCAAAATTATAAATGTTTTCAAAGCCTAAAACTGATGTATTTTTATAAATATCTAGCTAACTTTTGGATATCTTTACCCCTTATGTATTATGCGGAGCATAAGGGATGTTTATTTGAATATAAATACATGGATTTCAATTACAGTAAAGGAAACAATGAAATCAGTCAAATTATTATAGGAATAATTTGGGATCTTTAGTTCTTGTTTTACGAGCATAGATTTAGGTAAAGTTAATAGATAAACTATGTCTGATTCAGTTTATCTCTGTTTAATTTAGAGTATATTGCCAGATAATTCCATTGTATTAAGCTTCTTATACTGTATTATGTTTCAAAATGATTAGTATGTTTGATAACGTCTGAGAACACCGTGTATAATTTGATACTAGCTTGTGAGATTCATCATTTTAAACCCTTTGGGTTATCAGTGAATCCTCCCTGGAAGTGTAACCAGAGTCTCCTGGAGGGAGAGTGTGGAATTTGTGAATAGATCAATTCGGGACTAACAATCCCACTCCTAAACTTCTAGCTACAGTTAGGCCGGCACGCCTGGGGTGACAAATTTTGGAAATCGTACGACGTCTGACGAACGTCAAGGAGGTCTCGGTGTCGCACTAGCATGGTTACCCGACTCACAATACGTATTAATATAAGTTTATTCACAGATTTGATTTTATATCTATTTTCTATCTATAGTTCTTATATCTAGTACGGGAAGGTAGTCCCATGGTTTTCAATCTATATCTAGTACGGGATGGTAGTCTAATGGTTTTGAATCTATATCTAGTACGAGATGGTAATCCTATGGTTTTCAATCTATATCTAGTAGGGGATGTTAATCCCATGACTTTCAATCTATAGTTTTGTGTATTAAAAACTATTTTATATCTAGCACGGGATAGTATTCCCAGCCCAAACAACCAACCAATCATCCGGAGCAGGTGTCAGTCAGGCCTACTACGGTTGTGGCAAAGTAGGGAATTTCAAGAGAAATTTCCCCAAAGCAGCAACAACTGGAAACACTGTAAGAGTCCTAGCTATAGGACAAGGTGAGGCAGCAGCCGATCCCACCGTTGCCACAGGTATATTCCTCTTCGACAACCCTTATGCTTGCAATCCTTTTCAATTCTAGTACTGAAAGATAATCTATTAGCTATTCATTCGAATATCTTCATAAACATAGTCCTCAACTACTAACCGAAACGTTTACCATCGAGATGTCTAACAACGAGAAAGAGGATGTTAGTGATATATTCATAGGTTGAACCCTTACTCTCGACGATCATTCTTTTTCCTATCGATCTTATGCCAGTTTCCATAGAGAGCTGTGATGTTATCATTGGCATTGATTGGTTGAGTTCTAATCATGTGGATATCCTTTATTACGAAAAAGCCATCCGTCTCAACCTTCCCTCTGGTCAGACTCTCACGATCTATGGCGATAAGTTTAGCTCAAATCTTCATATCATTTCCTGCATCAAAGCTCAAAAGGTTTCCCACAAGGGAGTGCCATAAATTCCTAGCCTATGTGATCATTGAGAAACAGGAAGTTGCATCCCCGGAGTCTGCAACTTTCCTGGTGTCTTTTCCCGAAGGGCTTCCAGGAATTCCTCCCGAGCGTCGATTCGAGTTTCGCATCGACCTAATTCCTGGAGCTAGCCTTGTAGCCAAGCCCCCGTGTCGATTAGTGCCATTAGTAATGCAGGAGTTTTCTAGTTAGCTTAATGAGCTACTCAGCAAAGGATTCAATCGACCGAGTTCCTCACCCTGGGGAGTCTCGGTATTGTCATGAAGAAGAAAGATGGATCCTTTCGGATGTGTATAGACTAGCACAAGTTGAACAAGTTGACCGTCAAAGATCGATATCCTCTTCCTGGAATAGATGACCTTTTCGACAAAATTTCAGGGAGTCAGTAACTTCTCGAAGGTAGACCTCAGATCAGGGTACCATCATGCTTCGAGTTCACGAGAATGATGCTTTCAAGATAGCATTCAAGATTCGATATGGACACAACGAGTTCGTAGTGATACCCTTCAACCTAATCATTATCCTTGGTCATGTGGTAGGCAAGGAAAGCATACATGTGGACCCGTCCAAAATTTAAGGTGATAGAGAATTTGTCAGCACCGAAGACACCCACAGAAACCCGTCAATTCTTGGGTCTCACTGACTACTATCGCGAGTTAATCTAGAAAATTTTCAGAATTACCAAGCCCTTAATTACTCTGACACAGGAAGACTTTAACATAAGGCAGCAACGATGGGTAGAGATGCTCCGTGTTATGAGTGTGAAATCCGCTACCATCCCGACAAGGCCAATGTGGTAGCAGATACTCTGAGCCGAAAAGAAGAGTTCAAGCCGCAAGATGGAAAGACATGGTACACTTTGGAAGTGCAAAAAAAAAAACTTAACCCGAGGTACCTAGGACCTTTCAAGATCCTCATTAGGATCGATTCTGTAGCCTACAAACTCCGACTACCTTCAGAACTTAACAACATCCATCTTGTATTCCATGTCTCTATTCTTAAGAAGTGCCTACCCGATGAAACCCTAGTGATCCCTTTGATGAAACCGAGTTCAACGAAAACCTAAAATTCATGAGAGAACCAATCAAAACCATATATCGAGGGAATAAGCGTATGAGACAAAAATCGTATCCCGATAGTGAAGGTTCGCTGGAATTGTTGGGTTATTAGCATTCTAACACTCCTAAGTGTACATGCAACCCTAAATACCTTGGATCTATGTTTTCTCTATTATACATGAAAATATGAACATCCAAGGTATTATCCTAATCTAGCATACAAAACTATCAATATAACAAGATAGAATACATACCTCTTTGATGGTGCTTGTCTTCATGAAGCTTGAGTGCCTAGTGCCCCAAGTGTGACACCTCAAATGGTTCACAATCATCAAAACACTTAGAATAACTTAGAGAGAATTCTACACTTCATGAAATCGGCTAGCCCTTTCTTAGTCTCACTAGTAGCCATTTTTCCTCAAGAATAAGATGCTTATATAGTTATACAATTAGGGTAAACCCTAATTGTCATGACTTTCCATTTCCTTGGATCCATGGGTTCATATACACCATGGAGCATCCATGGAGCATCATATGGGTTTTGGCCCAACTAGATAATCCATGGAGCATTAGCCCACTATACAAGTATAGATGATTTACACAATCAACCAACATATTTAATTAGTCTTCTTTTGATCACTCAATTAATGCTAGATTAATTCTTGATCAATACTAATTAAATAATCTCATTATTCTTATTATTAATATACTAGAACTTATAATATATTAATAACCATAAGTGTCTTATTTCTCTCATTTAGTCTATCCAAGTGCATGATGGTATGCAACCCAAATGGACCATGCCGGGTCGGGTCAAGTCTTACCAATTATAGCTATGGACTTAGACATTAATCCAACAGTCTCCCACTTGGATAAGTCTAAAACTATTATTGCGTATGACTTCAGGAACCAACTGGCAATCGTAGCTCTCAAAAGCTTCTGTCGAACTCTGATCTTGTAGATGAACTCTGATCTTGTCAATGACTTGTCCATTAGATAAGGGATCATATATTCCTGCATTCTAGATATCATATGGACTGAGACATAGATTATAATCATTCTCTCTGTCCATTAGTTGTTTCCCGATTTCAGATTTATGACGACTGACTAATTGAACAAATCAAATTAGTCCTGGCCCGGCCGAGCACTTCCATTTGTCATCATCAAATCATCGAGGGGCCCACAGATATCGCTTTTATCCCGAAGGTAAAAGGAATGGATAAACTTCAACTCATATGGCTTGTTCTACTACTTGTTGAATCATACACAAAGGCATGTTTTATAGCACCGAGTTACCAAATGCAGTTTCGTGCAATCAATGTACAACCAACTCATAGTAACAACTCATATCTCTAGGTTTGAAGAATATAAGATATTATCGTCTCATGATCACTCGTGATAAAATCCATGAAGTGATTCCAATGAACGCGGGTTGAATCCAATACTCAGAACTTATGAGCACTCATGAGTGTTGTAGCCATTTGTCCAACACCTTAGACCTCTACAAGCCAACCCATGACAGTCTTAATTCATATCTACTTCCAACATATGACCGACTGTGGATGGTTTGAATAACTTAGTCATTCCGGAAGAACAACCTAGTTTATTCGGGAAGTCAAAACATGCAAAGTGAAACACAATAATAATTGAATCCAATATGGTATCAAAACCTATAATCATAAATAAACACCTTTTATTTATCACCATATGATTACACATTATTCATTGTATACTGTTTCAACTATCAACTTTATTCTTGAATTTAAAACAATAGTTGTCCCATACTCCAAGCATGTACACTATGTTTTCTTAACACTAGTCATGCCATACACCAAGTATGCATACTATGTTTGTCTATGATCTTTACTTTGTGAACTAGATCAATTGAACATAACTTCAATGATTCTCTTTTCACACTCCCAAATCCTTACTGCAAATGCAAGAATTCCAAATTCATGTCATTTACTGAAATCTGTTAGATTCTAAACTTATATGCATTGATCCTCTTGTAATGGTTATGTACAAAGTCAGAAAGACTTGACAACAATCATTACAGAGCATTCCAAAGGAGATCAACTCCTTGGAACCATCCTTCTTGCATTAAGTTTCCTTAATCTTACACAGATTGAAAATTCTAACTTTGAAACATTTCCAGATTCCATTTCGACTATCACTTCTGAACAAGAGTTGCCTCCTTACAAATTATGTCAATATGGTCCTTCCAGAATTATCACTATACTTCCAACTGTCCTTAAGCAACCATTCTTTGGTAAACCTTAGATTGTCCTCGACAATTGTTTAATCCTTTTAGTCATATCCAGTTCTAAACCTTTTCCATTCTTAACGCCCCAGGCATTTGGAAAATTTTAGAAAGGATGAATATAGCACATGTAATCGATCCTATATCTGAAGCATATGGGACACGATTCATGATGTCTCACATAAAGACTAAACCAGTCTTTTGCTTTAACATTTCCATTTCTATTTGCCAAGTTCTCATAATTCAGATTATGAAAAAGGGATGTCGTAATCATAATCGAATTTTAGAACGCAAATAATGGACCTATATACAAAATTTCCTTATGTTGAGCCATTCCAACATGAAATTCATATATATATATATATATATATATATATATATATATATATATATATATATATATATATATATATATATCCTTGACTAAATGATTAAAACCTCACAATCTAAGCTTATAGATTTGAGATGAAGTATAATTTCCTCTCCCTTAATTATAGCAAAACAACTTTTTCCCAATTGAAACCTTTTGTTTTCTATAATTAACATTGCTAACTTGCAATACTTATCATAATTATCATGCTCCCACTAACATGATGATTATTAGCATAACGCTTATGCTCCCACTAGCTTTGACATGTACTCAGAAATCAGCTGGACTTCTAGAAATCAATACTTTATTGACTTTCTTACCAAAGTTCAGATTTCTGATACTAGATTGTTTTGATAGAACTTTATCAAAATCATACACCTTCCCTTAGATAGCACACTTGTGTGTCTAAACAATTATGAAGAGGGATGCCGTAATCATAATGGTTAGACCTTTTTGCCACTTCTCACAAGTCTAGGTTAGTGTGCCGGTAAACCACACACGCTCCACTAACGACTTTGAGAGTGCAAATATCACAATTGCTATCTATCTAAAATCTGCTTAGTGAAAGTGTTTCCTCACCATCATTTTCATGAATTGGAAAGAAACCTTATGACACTTAGATTTAATGGTGTATGTGTTCTTATCCATGTGAATTGTCAAAGCCATAGTCACAAGACAAGGATAATGACAAATCTGAACTCATATGGACTGAACTCAATCTTAATTTCTTGCCACCTGGCAGCTCAAGGGCCTGCCATTGCTTCCAAGTTGTTGTGCAACACCTTGAGAACTCTAAGAACTCATATGCAAAGCCAACTTTAACTGGAATGGGCACAGAATATGTCAACACGATAGGTTATAAACCTCAAGTTGTGTGCTAGTGAGGAACTTCAGGTTTCATTCTTGATTAGTTCTTGAGACTTTCAAGACCTTTAAGACTCACACTGTCCTCTTGACCTATAAGACTCCGTTGTCAATCATCCAAGAGATAGTGCGGATTCTAATCAAGACAAACACTTCACACAATTGACCTTAGTTGGTCTTTGTTTTATCCAAAACATCACAACTTACCAACTTCAAATGAACAAGAGTATGATACTTTTACTCTTACATTTGACAGGTGTTTTAAACCTTCTTAAAGACATGTCACTCAAATTATAATCTTGGAGTATGACTCTAAGACTTGTATTGGAACGAAGTATGACTCATCTTCTTGATTTAACCATTTCAACAATTCAAGTTCCTCTTCTTAGTCATAAGAATGCACTAAGATTTCCTTAGAGAACTAATTTTGATATGGTTTCTTAATCATTAAGATGATCACAAAACTGATACTAAAGTACTCTCCCATCTTTTCACATTTGAGAAACTTTTATCCTTCTGCCTAATTTGATTCTTCTTATTCGCTCTGCCTTACGTTGGAACCTTTTCCAATGTCTCAAAGTTACACTTAAGCTTGTAAGTATAATCATATTGACTGAGCTTTAGTAAACTATGACGAATAGCCTTATATCTTTTGTGGTGGACTTAATCAGTGCACATGACTATGTACTCGATCCCTTAGTCCATTACATTACTCACACATCCATGTGAACAAGTAATTAGTCTTAATTTTCCAATACTTGAAAGTTCTCATTCATCATGATATACAACTTGCATGATTCCAAGTCCCGGTCCAATTGAGACTTTGGATGATGAGAATCTTTCCTTATTTGGTAAATTTTGACATTACCACAAATGAAAGAATCAATTACATATTTCCACTCTTGCTATTAATGGAATCATATAAGCAACAATTTTTCCTCAAATGCCATTGTAAGGATATTTTAAAATAAATAAAATCAAAAAACTTTCTTTTATTTTGAAACTATGCGGAAAAACTTATCCTTACAATCCATATGAAAACTTGTTGTTATCTATTCCTAAGCAATACCTCATAACTCCTAAGAAGTAGCTCAAGAATCCGATCTTCAAACTACGCGATAGAAATCCATCTATGCGATCGGATTCAGCATATTCTTTCTTTAAGTTCCTTTACTTTTCTTTGATTCTTAAAACATTACCATGTGACCCAATCACATCATGTATCAGGAATCTCAGAATAGAAACTTAACAGAGTTAGATTAGTGGACTTTACCTGAAGTAGAGTCAACCTTATTGACTTTAACATCCTTAGGTAAATTTGGCAGCTTCGCAACTAATAACCCTTCCTTTGGCAATATAAACATATGGACCCTTTGATAATGGTACACGAGACTATCACAAACTTAGCTTTTCTCTTTACCATTTGGTCAACCTAGTTGACTATGTTCAATCCCTTTCCTTGGGAAGAGAATGCTTTTTCTGTATTTCTAGTGTCACCATTGTCAATGTCCATAAAGTTTCAGGAAGTTGATCTTAGCAAATAGATAAGATCATTAAGGGTCTTGTCATAGTCTGTTTCATAGGTGTTCCAAAACAACTCACTATGTGACTTAAAAGTGATTGAACCACCAACTTTCTCAAGACTTTGACACCCAACTCTCCCGGCTTGTCAATATGTGACTACATCTCCAAGATGTGATCACACCTAGACCTTGTCTTGCCAATAGGGTTTGAGTGACCTTAAACTTTTCAAGAACTTGTGGGCTAGGGAGAATAATTGGAGGAGGAGAAAGAAGTATGATATCCATGGGACATCATCTTTATTAGGAAAGCTTGTTTCAAGAGATTTGGTAAGATCATAAATGTCTAAACCAGACATGTTTTGGGAGATATTCAAGATAGTTGATCTTAAAGTCCTTAATATGACACCCAATATGAAATATTAAGGCTAGGACCCAACAAACTATTTTATAACTTAGAAGAGGTATGCCGTAATCCAAGCTATAAAACAATTTGAAGGTAGGTGAATGACGATTCACCAATTTCCACCAAGATAAACGAAATGTATTATTAGGTTTTAATTGGTTTTGAAACTCCTATATCTTTTGAGATTCATTGAACTGTTCAATGGCATGTTTCAATCTCGAGTGTGCCCTTCAGGTTTTGTGACTGGGATGCCGAGGATTACAAAACAAGGTGTGAAGTAACCATGCAAATTACTTGGTACCCTTAATAAATTACCCCTCAATCGATGTGCCAGTTAACCACACACGCTCCATCGATACTATGATAAATATTAAGTCACCCTTTACCTACCTTGTTAAGTCCAAGTTAGTGTGCCGGTTAACCACACACGCTCCACTAACGACTTAGACAAAGTGTAAAGTGTAATTTCATGGATTAGCACCTTATTCACATTTTCCTAAGTAACTAAGATTGAGAATTATTAATAGTTCAGTTACTTAGTATTTAGCATTAATACTTTTAATGAAGGGAGAATTATAGTCCTGTCAAACCCGTTCGGCTAACGACCCTCCACCGGTCAAGCAAGCGGTGGGTGAGAGTGGACACCCGTTAAGCTGCCATTTTATAGGCAACAACCTTATACCCACCTTATAGACCGGCTTCGTGAATGAGGCATACTAGCGGTAAGACTGACTTTACTCTTATACTTATATATTATTATTAACTTATAATATTATAAAGTATAAGGGTTGAATTTTAACTTTTAAAATTCTAAGGGCTAACTTGGAATTAAAGTATTCATAAGTGAAAACTTTTCAAATTCCAAAACTTGAGGGCAAGTTTTGAAACTATTCAAAACTAATTAATTCCATAACTTATGTATTTAAAGTAGTTTTAATCCAAAAACTCTTCAAGTTCCATAACTTGAGGACAAATTATGGAAGACTTTAAACTAATAAAGAATTAACTTTTCTTTATTTTATAACTTATGGAATTAATTAAGGTTACATTATTTTTTTTATTTATTTAATGAAGAGACTCTTGGTCCTCCATAAGTTGAGGACAAATTATGGAGTCATAACTCCAATTAATTAGAACTAGACTCTTCATTTTTGTAACCTTTGCCAACTTTTATTAGTTTTATGAAACTTAAATGTGACATTTTCATATAACTTGAGGACAAGTTACAAAAACACATTTTAGAATCAACTCTTAGATTAATTTGGATTGAAAACAACTTTTTCACTCAACTTTTCTATTAATCTAAGCAACTCATAAGAACAAGATAATTCAAATCAAACTTTTTCATGTAATTAGTCTAACCTTTAAACTAATACAAAACATGAATCTATTGACAATTATCTTTGAAAATGGATTAGCATGAACATTACCACATCAAAAACAAGTTTATACGTTCAAAAACAACTTAGGGTAATCTTCCTAGTCCGTTTCTAGCCAAAAACCTCGAAGATATGCTGTCTGGGGTCCAACTCGTCGAGTGCATGAACAAAACTCGGCGAGTTGGATGCATTTTGCCTTGGACTCGTCAAGTCCTTTCATGGACTCGGCGAGTCTGCTGGGCTGACAGCATCAAAACTCGATTTTTCAGCTCCATTTGCAAGTATAACAAGAAAACAAGCCTAGGCTCTGATACCACTGTTGGGTTATTAGCATTCTAACACTCCTAAGTGTACATGCAACCCTAAATACCTTGGATCTATGTTTTCTCTATTATACATGCAAATATGAACATCCAAGGTATTATCCTAATCTAGCATACAAAACTATCAATATAACAAGATAGAATACATACCTCTTTGATGGTGCTTGTCTTCATGAAGCTTGAGTGCCTAGTGCCCCAAGTGTGACACCTCAAATGGTTCACAATCATCAAAACACTTAGAATAACTTAGAGAGAATTCTACACTTCATGAAATCGGCTAGCCCTTTCTTAGTCTCACTAGTAGCCATTTTTCCTCAAGAATAAGATGCTTATATAGTTATACAATTAGGGTAAACCCTAATTGTCATGACATTCCATTTCCTTGGATCCATGGGTTCAAATACACCATGGAGCATCCATGGAGCATCATATGGGTTTTGGCCCAACTAGATAATCCATGGAGCATTAGCCCACTATACAAGTATGGATGATTTACACAATCAACCCACATATTTAATTAGTCTTCTTTTGATCACTCAATTAATGCTAGACTAATTCTTGATCAATACTAATTAAATAATCTCATTATTCTTATTATAAATATACTAGAACTTATAATATATTAATAACCATAAGTGTCTTACCAATTATAGCTATGGACTTAGACATTAATCCAACAGGAATGTCATGCGAGAACCCGAGTTCACTTGGGAGCGTGAAGATCCGATGAAAAAGAAGTATCCGTATCTCTTTCAAAATCATTGAGTCGTATCTAAAGTTTGAATTTCAGGACGAAATTCCCTCTAATGGGGGGATAATGTGACAACCCGAAGTTCATTTCGTTATTGTAACCCGTTCCATTAATAAATTCGTCGTTTTCGAATTATTTCCATTTATGTTATTAAATTAAGTCATTTATTCTGAGACTTCTATTATGACTTAATGGGTGTCCAAACACATTAGAAACTCATGATAACACCCCAATTTAATAATTGGAAATTTTTTAGTTTCAACCATATCAGGTTACAGCAACTTAATCGGGTGCAACCAAAACCATCGTATAACGTCAGTATTGTTGGATAAGGTGTCTAAGTCCATAACTATTTCTGGTATGTACTTGACCCGACCCGGCATGGTCCATTTGGGTTGCATGGCACCATGCAATTGGATAAACTAAATGAGAGAAATAACGCTTGGAGATTATTAATATATTATAAGTTCTAATATATTAATAATATTATTTGATTAGTTTGATCAAGAATTAATTTAGAATTAATTAAGTGATCAAAAGATAACTAATTAAATATATGGGTTGATTAAGTAAATCATCCATATCTTTTATAGTGGGCTAAAAGGCTCCATGGATCATCAAGTTGGGTTCCACCCATAGGATGCTCCATGGATGCTCCATGGGAGTTACAAACCCATGGGTCATGGAAATGAAGAGTCATGACACATTAGGGTTTAACCCTAGATGTGTCAACACTATATAAGTAATATGATCTCCTCCCAAATCGGTTACACATACACACTAAGTAATAAGGGGGCTTGGCCGATTTTGAAGAGTGTGTATTCTCTCATAAGTTCTTCCAAGAGCATTTGGTGTTGTGTGAAGCATTTGAGGCATCACCACTTGAGGTGCTAGGCTCACAAGGTTTCAAGGAACACAAGCAACAACAAGGTAAGTTATTCTATCTATACTTTATGTTAAAATTGTTCCCCATGTATGCTAGATAGGATATAACCTTGGAATTCAACTTTGCATGACAAATTAGACAAACATAGATCCAAGGTTATTAGGGTTGCATGTACACTTAGGAAGTGTTAGAATGCTCAAAACCCATCAGTGGTATCAGAGCCTAGGCTTGTTTGTTCTTATTTGTGCTTAAAAGTTGAAAACAGAATCGGAAATTTGCTGTCTGCGATCGGACTCGTCGAGTCTATAGGGGGGACTCGTCGAGTCCATGTGTATCTTCAACCAACTCGGCGAGTCATGTTCATGCACTCGGCGAGTAGGGTCGAATGAGTGCAGAATTTCGATTCAGTTGATAGAAAATGAATTAGAAACATTACCCTAAACTGTTTTAGTAAATATAAACTTGTTTTTGGTGGTGTAATGTTTTGCTAATTCATTTACAACAACTAGTTATCAAAATTACAAAGTTTTATGTAATTTTTGATTATGTTCATATTCATGTTCTTGTTCTTATGATGTTTTAGATGATCATAGGAATTATTTGTAACCTATTTGGTAGTTTAATTCTTGATCATAATGTGTTTTAATGGAGTCCATAACTTATCCTTAAGTTATGGAAAACCAAGAGTCACTTGAATTAAAAACCATTAAGAAAACACAAGAGTTATAAAAATGAAGAGTCTTCATTTTATGACTCTATTAAACTCATAAGTTAGAAGAAATGAAAAGTTTTGAAAGTTACAAAACTTGCCCTCAAGTTTTGGAACAAGTAAAGTTAAGTTAAAACTTTAGTTCCAACCCCTAGAATTTTAAAAGTTAAAATTCAACCCTTATACTTATATTATGATAATTTAATAATTATATATATATGTATAAGAACAAGTCGTCTTACCAATAGTACGCCTCATTCACGAAGCCGGTCTATAAGGTGGGTATAAGGTTGTTGCCTATAAAATGGTGACTTAATGGGTGTATATTCTCACCCACCGCTTGCTTGACTGGTGGAGGGTCGTTAGCCGAACGGGTAAGACAAGGACTTATAAATTCTCATTCAAAGTATGATGAATATAATAAAGTAACTAAATGTTTATTAAATTCCCAATCTTAGTTACTTTAGGAAAAATGTGAATAAGGTGCTAATCCATGAAATTACACTTTACACTTTGTCAAAGTCGTTGGTGGAGCGTGTGTGGTTAACCGGCACACTAACTTGGACTTAACAAGGTAGGTAAAGAGTGACTTAAGGTTTATTATAGTATCGGTGGAGCGTGTGTGGTTTACCGGCACATCGATTGAGTGATAAACTTTAAGGGTACCAAGTGATTTGCATGGTTACTTCACACCTCGTTTTGTGATCCTCGGCATCCCAGTCACAAAACCTGGAGGGCACTCCCGAGATCGAAACATGCCTTTGAAAAGTTCATTGGATCTCAAAGAATCTAGGAATTTCTAAAACCAATAAAAGCTAAATATTTAATATTTCGGTTTTCGTGGTGGAAATTGGTGAATCGTCATTCACCTACCTTTCAAATATGCTATAGCTTAGATTACGGCATACCTCTTCTAAGTTATATTATATTGTGATTGGATCCTAGCCTTAATATTACATTTGGGTGTTTTATTAAGGACTCTCTTAAATCTAAACTAAACTTGTTCTTCTTTTCAGATGTCTTCAAACAATGCTTCTGGCTCGAATCCTAATGGCTCCTTTACTCTTATGAGTTTATGTCGGAAAGTCACCTTTGATGGATCCAACTTCAATAAGTGGATCAGAAACATCAGGATGATTACCCGCTACGAGGACAAAGAATATGTCCTTGACAAGGAGCTTAAGGAAATTGACGAGTCCACTGCAACTCCCCAGGAGATCGCTGACTTTCATACTCATGAAAGAGATGCAACCAAGGTGGCTTGCATCATGTTAGCCACCATGACAGCTGAACTCCAAAAGTCTTATGAAGACTTCTACCCTTATGAAATGCTCCAAGATTTGATGGAAAGATACCATCAAAGTGCACGGCAAGAGAGGTACGAAGTCATCTGTTCCATGATAACAACCATGATGAAGGACGGAGAGTCCGTCACGAGCCACATGCAGAAAATGCAAAGGTATGTGGATCGGTTGCTGAAGCTCAATGTGAACTTCCCTGAGGAGCTTGCAATAGATATCATTTTGCACTCCTTACCATCGTGCTATGATCAATTCCGCATGACATATCACATGAACAAGGAAGAGGTCACCCTCAGCAAACTTCAGGGACTTCTCAAGACCGCAGAAACAGGTCTTAAGGGGAAGTCGGTTGCTATCACTCCTACTCCAGAAACAACTCCGGTCTTGGCAATCGGGCAGAGTCGAGGGAGGAAGAGAAAGAGATCTTCAAAGGGTACCAAGGCTCGGACCCTTGATGGCTCTTCTTCAAGTGGAACCAAGAAAGGTTTCATTACTCCTTCTTCTGACCCAAAAGAGGCTGAATGCTTCTATTGCCACGAAAAAGCTCATTGGAAGCGGAACTGCCCAAAGTACCAGCAAGATGTAAAGGATGGGAAAGTCAAACCCAACCATGCAGGTATTTACACTATCATTTCTAATAACTCACCCCATTCGAAATCTTGGGTCCTTGATACAGGTTGCGGAATTCATATTTGTTGTGACTTGCAAGGACTAGGAAGAAGTGAGAATGTGGAGCAAGGAAGAATAAACTTAATCATGGGGAATAGGAAAGTTACACCTGTCACCAAGATTGGAGTTTATACTTTATCGCTAAGTAGTGGGTTAAATTTAGATTTGAATAAATGTTGTTATTCGCCAGAAATGGCAAGAAATATTATTTCCTTTCATGCATTGTACAAACAAGGTTTCACCTTTTCGTTTGATAATGAAGTTGGTTCGATTAATGCTTTCTTTAATAATGTACTTTATTTTAAAGCATTACCTTGTGATGGTGTGTATGAAGCTGTATCTATTGTAGATAACTTAGGAAATAATGTTTTGTGTATTGATTCTACTAATAATAATAACTTGGATAAAGCATCATTATAGCATTGTCATCTTGGACACATAAGCAAGAAACGCATAGGCTAACTCCAAAAGGATGGAGTCTTGGAGTCGTTTGACCTAAAGTCAAATGATAGTTGTGAATCATGCTTACTTGGAAAAATGACAAAGTCACCCTTCACAGGCTCATGTGAAAGGGGTGAAGGTTTGTTGGACCTTATACACACGGATGTGTGTGGACCATTCAAACATGCCACAAGGGATGCTAATCGTTATTATTTGACTTTTACCGATGATTACAGTAGATATGGATATGTCTACTTAATCAAGCATAAGTCAGAGACTTTCGAGAAGTTTAAGGAATTTAAACAGGAAGTCGAGAATCAATTGGGCAGGAACATTAAGATGCTTCGATCCGATCGGGGTGGTGAGTATCTTAGTTCAGAGTTCCTCGACTATCTAAAGGAATGTGGGATTGTCTCACAATTGACACCTCCCAGGACACCGCAGTTGAATGGTGTGGCTGAGAGGCGTAATCGAACCTTTTTGGACATGGTTCGTTCCATGATGAGTCGAGCTTTGCTACAAATCTCATTCTGGGGGTATGCCTTAGAGACTGCCGCCCATATCCTCAATCTAGTCCCTACAAAGAAAGTTGCCAAAACTCCTCACGAGATGTGGACTGGTAAAGTACCTAAACTAGACCACATCAAGATTTGGGGCTGCGAGGCTTTCGTGAGACGCGAGACTCATGATAAGCTCGAACCCCGAAGCGAGAGGTGTATTTTCATCGGCTACCCACAGCATTCCTTTGGTTACCTCTTCTACAGACCTAGTGACAACGTGGTCTTTGTAGCAAGAAGAGGAGTCTTTCGAGAAAGAGAGTTTATAAGCCAAGGAGACAGTGGGAGGCAAGTTGATCTTGAAGAAATTCAAGAATCAAGTGGTGAAGGAACTTCAAACTCTAGCCCTCAACTTGAGGAGGAAACTCCTGTTGAGCCAATTGATGAATCTGTACCTCTGAGGCGTTCCACGAGAGTTAGGAGTGCACCTGAGCATTACTATGGATTCCATATTACTGCAGAAGGTGAGACACTTATTAGTGATGAGACACTAGTAAGTCAAGATGACCCTAACAGCTACGAGGAAGCCATGGCGGGCCCCGAGTCTGCTAAATGGAAAGAGGCTATGGATAGCGAGATACAATCCATGTATGACAATCAAGTTTGGAACTTGGTTGAGAATGTACCAGGTCGAAAGACTGTAGGGTGCAAATGGGTCTTCAAAAAGAAGACCGACATGGATGGTAAAGTACACACTTATAAGGCTAGACTGGTTGCAAAGGGCTTCTCTCAAATTCCTGGAGTGGACTATGATGAGACCTTTTCTCCGGTAGCCAAGATTAAGTCTATTCGGGTTCTGTTAGCCATAGCCGCATTTCATGACTATGAAATTTGGCAAATGGATGTCAAAACCGCTTTCCTTAATGGAAAGTTGGCTGAAGATGTTTACATGAGTCAGCCAGAGGGTTTTGTCAGTAACAAGTACCCTAATAGAGTGTGTAAGCTTGAGAAATCCATTTATGGATTAAAGCAAGCACCTCGCAGATGGAATCTTTGCTTTGATGAAAAGGTCAAGGAATTTGGCTTTTCTAGGAGTGAAGATGAATCTTGTGTATATGTCAAGGCTAGTGGGAGTATAGTTAGCTTTTTGGTATTGTATGTGGATGACATACTACTCATAGGAAACGACATTCCAACCTTGCAGGAAGTAAAGTCCTGGCTTGGAAAGTGTTTCGCTATGAAGGACCTTGGTGAAGCTGCCTATATTTTGGGGATAAGAATCTTGAGAGATCGGAGTAAAAGACTAATTGGACTTAGTCAAAGTACCTACTTGGAGAAGATTCTGAAGAGATTCAGAATGCAAGACTCCAAGAAAGGAGAGGTGCCCATCCAGAGTAGCGCCAAGCTGAGTAAGACACAAAGCCCTAGCACTGAGGCTGAGATAGCAGAAATGAGTCGATTACCTTATGCTTCGGCTGTAGGTTCGATCATGTATGCTATGATGTGTACTCGACCTGATGTAGCCTTTGCCTTGAGCATGGTTAGCAGGTTTCAGGGGAACCCTGGCAAGGCACACTGGATTGCGGTAAAGAATATTCTCAAGTACCTACGAAGGACTAAGGACTGGGTCCTTACCCTCGGTGGGAGTGATGACTTGAGAGTTGTAGGGTATAGTGATGCGAGCTTCCAGACTGATAGGGATAACTTCCGCTCTCAGTCGGGCTGGGTCTTTACCCTAAATGGAGGAGCAATTTCTTGGAAGAGTTCCAAGCAAGAGACAGTGGCTGATTCTACTTGTGAATCAGAGTATATTGCAGCTAGCGAAGCAGCAAAGGAGGCGTTATGGCTGAGGAACTTCATTGGAGATCTTGGAGTTGTACCAGCTATTAAAGAGCCGATGGAAATTTTCTGTGATAGTGAAAGTGCTGTTGCCTTAGCCAAGGAACCAAGGGATCACGGGAGATCCAGACACATTGACAGAAAATATCATTTCATCAGACATCGGATCGAAGAAGGACTCCTCGTGGCAAAGAGGGTATCATCAGATGAGAATCCGGCAGATCCCCTTACGAAGGGAGTGACTCGGGTTAAGTATCTCCAGCATGCTCGGAGCATAGGGCTGAAGGATGATATTAAATTTAGTAGTTAGATAATCTCGAAATTTGTAAAGTGTAATTGACATTTGATGATGAATAAAAGTGTTTTATTTATGAGTAAAGTGTTGCTATCTCTTGTCGATCGTTTACTATATTTCTTTTGCATGTTTTGACTTCCAGAATAATTTTGTTTGGTATAACATATTATTCAAACCTCCACAGTCGGTCATATGTCGGAAGTAGGTATGAATCAAGACTGTCATGATTGGTTGTAAAGGTCTGGGACAAGGCTACAACAATCATGAGTGCTCATAAGTTCTGAGCATTGGACTCAACCCACGCTCACTGGAATCACTTCATGGAATTCTATCTCGAGTGATCGTGAGACGGTAATATCATATAAATCTTTAAACCTAGAGATATGATTTGTTACTTACGAGTTGGTTATGCATTGATTGTACGAAAAACGCATTGGTAACTCGATGTTATAAAATCGTGCTCTTATGTGTAATTCAATAAGTAGTAGAACAAACATATGAGTCGAAGTTTATCTGTTCCTTCTTGGATTAGAAGCTGATATCTGGGCCCCTCGATGATTTTGTTTTGACCTATGTACCCGGCCCGGTCAGAACTATTGATGTGTTCAATAAAGTTCTTTGTCAAACAAATCGGAAATCGGGAAACAAATGTTGGACAATAAGTAAGACATTGTTCCATGTATTTGTCCGACTGATATCTAGAACAGAGGATTATATGATCACTTATCTTAAATGGCGTACCATCATCTTCTCAAGTTTCGAGAAACCTTGTAAAGAGCTACGAATGCCGATCGGTTCCTGAAATCATACTTGCAGTAATAGTTACTAGACTTATCCAAGTGGGAGACTGTTGGATAAGGTGTCTAAGTCCATAACTATTTCTGGTATGTACTTGACCCGACCCGACATGGTCCATTTGGGTTGCATGGCACCATGCAATTGGATAAACTAAATGAGAGAAATAACGCTTGGAGATTATTAATATATTATAAGTTCTAATATATTAATAATATTATTTGATTAGTTTGATCAAGAATTAATTTAGAATTAATTAATTGATCAAAAGATAACTAATTAAATATATGGGTTGATTAAGTAAATCATCCATATCTTTTATAGTGGGCTAAAAGGCTCCATGGATCATCAAGTTGGGTTCCACCCATAGGATGCTCCATGGATGCTCCATGGGAGTTACAAACCCATGGGTCATGGAAATGAAGAGTCATGACACATTAGGGTTTAACCCTAGATGTGTCAACACTATATAAGTAATATGATCTCCTCCCAAATCGGTTACACATACACACTAAGTAATAAGGGGGCTTGGCCGATTTTGAAGAGTGTGTATTCTCTCATAAGTTCTTCCAAGAGCATTTGGTGTTGTGTGAAGCATTTGAGGCATCACCACTTGAGGTGCTAGGCTCACAAGGTTTCAAGGAACACAAGCAACAACAAGGTAAGTTATTCTATCTATACTTTATGTTAAAATTGTTCCCCATGTATGCTAGATAGGATATAACCTTGGAATTCAACTTTGCATGACAAATTAGACAAACATAGATCCAAGGTTATTAGGGTTGCATGTACACTTAGGAAGTGTTAGAATGCTCAAAACCCATCAAGTATCGGGTAGAATTCCACCTTGTCCAAAACTTGAACCATGTATAATGTTCAAAAGGCTTCCATTTGAAGCTTTTGCACCCTCTCTCACTACTCTCTCTCTCTCTCTCTCTACAACTCAATTCTTGGTCCAAAAATCATTGAATTCAAGCCCCAAATCATCAAGGTAACCATCTTAACTCGTAGTATAACATTTTCAGCTTCCAAATCCGTGTTCAAAGTATGATTTAGGACCATAAACATGTGTTTACAACCCTAGAACATTCATGGGCCGTGAACAGATATAAAATGGGTTTAGGAGCCTAAAAACCCTCTCAAACCACTCATGGAGCTTAGAAATGACCTAAGGACTTAATGGAATGGACTTGGAACACCTTGAACTCAACATTTGGGGAGTAAGCATGAGTTGAAATCCCAAGAACATGCTTGGGCCGTAAACTCCCTATCATGGGCAGCAAACTCCTTTTAAGGTGTTAAAACGCCATTTAAACACCTCCTAAGCCTTGGATTAAAGTCTAGGAGCAACCACAAGCGATTTAGGGGCCTTAAACATGATGAAAACCACCCCCATAGGAGCTTACATCCGTAAACCCCCCAAGGATAAGTTTCTGGGCTGTAAACTCCTATACATTATCCAAATAATGCCATAAATCCATTCCAAGGCTTGTAAAATTAGTTTGAATCACATGTGATTGATCTAAGGCCACCAAATAATTGAGAGAAGTAAGGTATAGGAGCTTACGGCCGTAAACTCCTAGTTTAGGGCCGTAAACTCCCATTGATGGTTCCTTTGGTGGTTTAATTCCTTCCTATGCCTTAGATTAAATCCTAGCAACATTTCCCAAGTGATATTTGACCCTTAAGCACCTTAAAACCCATCATCCATGAGTTCATGGCTGTGAACTCATGTGGACATGGTCTTAGGGCCGTAAACTCCCTAAGGAGTTTACTCTTGAAGGGAAAACTCATTATCTATGCCCTATACATCGTAGATGCCACCCAGGTCACTCCAAACACTTGATTTGAAGTGTTTTCGCGTCTTGGAGTGTATAATCACATCTAATTTGTGAATTAAAGTCTAATTAGATACATTTATGTATTGTTCCATATTACATAGGAACCTCGCGCATTATCAAGCCCCAAACTGACACTTAGCATCCAAAGCGACTCTTTTC
Organism: Lactuca saligna; assembly: GCF_052625555.1. NCBI lineage: Eukaryota > Viridiplantae > Streptophyta > Magnoliopsida > Asterales > Asteraceae > Lactuca > Lactuca saligna. The sequence goes on from NC_136421.1 coordinate 91,300,290, forward strand.
CCGAATGGTGAGTACATACGCCCACGCCTTTTCCGTGTTTTTCAATGTTTTCACGGGGGAATACAAGCAAAATTATAAATGTTTTCAAAACCTAAAACTAATGTATTTTTATAAATATCTGGCTAACTTTTAGAGATCTTTACCCCTTATGTATTATGCGGAGCATAAGGGATGTTTTTTTTTGAATATATATATACATGGATTTAAATTATAGTAAAGGAAACAATCAAATCAATCAAATATTATGGGAATAATTCGGGATCTTTAGTTCTTGTTTTACGAGCACAGATTTATGTAAAGTTAATAGATAAACTATGTCTGATTCAGTTTATCTCTGCTTAATTTAGAGTATATTTCCAGATAATTCCATTTTATTAAGCTGTTTATATTGTATTATGTTTCAAAACGATTAGTATGTTTGATAACGTCTGAGAATTCCGTGTATAATTTGATACTAGCTTGTGAGATTCGTCATTTTAAACCGTTAGGGTTATTAGTAAATCCTCCCCGGAAGTGTAACCAGAGTCTTCTGGATGGAGAGCGTGGAATTTGTGAATAGATGTATTCGGGACTGACAATCCCACACCTCAACTGCTAGCTACAGTTAGGCGGGCACGCCTGGGGTGACAAATTCTGGAAATCGTCCGACGTCTGACGAACGCCTAGGAGGTCTCGGTGTCGCATTAGCATGGTTACCCGACTCACAATATGTATTAATATAAGTTTATTCACAGATTTGATTTTATATCTATTTTCTATCTATAGTTCTTATATCTAGTATGAGATGGTAGTCCCATGGTTTTCAATCTATATCTAGTACGAGATGGTAGTCCCATGGTTTTGAATCTATATCTAGTACGGGATGGTAATCCCATGGTTTTGAATCTATATCTAGTACCACTACTAGAAAACAACCCTTTAATGACGGGCAAACAATGACACTCGCTGATAGACGACGCACATTTGTACGTGCCCTAGAAAATAATGTCAGTTTTGAAAATATTGAAGGATAGAGGGCACGTATTTGTGCGCGCCCTAAAAGTAGTGTCCAACAAAAAGAAATTAAAAACACGGAGGGCACCTATCCTAAAAAGCGTGTCGTGTTACCCTGTAGATTTATAATTTTAGTATATGAATGTGCGTTTTAATTGTTTAATAGAGGGGGAAATGAAATCGAAAAAATTAAAAACCCCTCCTGTTGCGCCTCCTCCTTCCACAGGAACGCTCATCTCGATCAGAATCTCTCTCTCTCTCTCTCTCTCTCTCTCTCTTTCTCTCTCTCTCTCTCTCTCTCTCTCTCTCTCTCCCCTTCATGGTACAGACCACCACTATCTTGTATATGGAATGTAATAAACTGGGCCAAGAAGAAAAGGAAAGGGTGATTTCTTGGCTAACAAGCCTTCGCAAAGTGATTCCTCTCAATCTTCATCCTCTCCATACTGTTTCTCCTCTTTTTTGCTTCTATTGAATCAAATATCGCTAAATAAAAACATAACCAGTCAAGAAATCTCCCGAGGAAAAATGGCCCGTTGTGGTTCGCGTCTTGCTCCGCCACCGTCAGCAGCGTCAGCCCTAACATCTTGATCACCTGAAGTATCGTTTTCAGTTAACCTCTTCTCTCCTTCACATACATATTAAAATGGAGTATGTTGTTTACAAACAATGATTCACCTTCTTTTATTCCTAGATTTTCTCTCGTTAGCATCGCCAGAGTGGCTAGCCCTAAAATCAATCGGAACTGTACTTCAATTCCCACAGAGTGGCCCGGTTTATTACATTCCATATACATTTACTTTCCTTCGATTCTAACCCTAGTTCGTTCTCCCCCCCCCCCCACCCCCCCTTTTCCTTCACAAACACACATGGATTATGAGTTCCTTATCTGTTCCTATGGGGTTCACGATGCGTGGTTTATACATCTAGCGTTTCTGAATTCGAGTATTATGCACACAAATGTCAGAAGAAATATGGTCAACCAACTCAAATATGGTCCGATTCCAATTTTCAAATCCCTCATAGATGTATATAGTGCAAGATCAAATTACAGATGAAACCCTAATAGCATTATGCAACAACAGAAGAAGTTGATGATGTTGGAGAAAAATGTTCTTGCTTGTTCTCTTTCACATGCTTTGCATTCTTTTTCTTCAGGGATTTTAATCCATTCTTTAAAACTGTGTAGTCTGCAATTTATTTAGGGCTTAATTTGTTTAAAACCATGTCTTTTCAAATTTGTATCCATGTTAATGATACTCACCAGGTGGAGTTATAAAAAAATATCCTTTTTTATTAAATTTTCCTATGGTTCTGTAAAGTCTTATAGAGTAGATAGGTGTTTGATTGTGAATTATTGTCCATCCCATCTATCATGTATTTAACAATCTAATTATATTTTGGTTGCTTACCATGGGTTGTTATCTTCACCCAATTTTCTTGCAAGAGAACTAGCAAAAACATGATCTGTTTTAGAAGTTGCACTGGGCTTCTTAACTTTGGGTTCCGGTGTGCTGACTAGCTTCTCAAATACATCTTCTTTGGGTGGGGTAGGTGCAGGGGGCTTTTGGTGCTGCATCATCTGATGTTTGGGGTTTTTAATCTTTAAATTTATGTTCATATATCTGTATAAAATACGTAACACCCCGAGATTAAAGTATTATTATTTCATCCTTGCTCTTTGTGTTTAGCCATGTTTAGCCCTTGAGTAATCTTTTGTTTAGCAAGTGAGTACTCTGGGCGTACCATAAGGGGTACGCTGCGCTTACTCAAGCGTTTAAAAAGAACACGTTATCGCCAAGGTACACTAGGCGTACCAAGAGTTACGCCGGGGGTACCCGGGCCAGGTGCAAAACCCTAATTCTGTGTTGTGCACTATTTAAAGGATGTTAAGGCTCATTTCTCAGGCTCCATATCAGTGAGTAAAACCCTAAGAGAGAGCCTTCCATCATCCTTAGTGTGTGTGTGTGTGTTCTTTGAACTAATAGTGCCTTGGTGTGTTAGTGAAGAAGGAAGAAAGGAGCTTGTGGAGACTAAAAGCTTGAAGTGCAAGTTTGGATCTGAAATCTACAGAGAAAGGAGCTGCATTTAGAGGTATAAAGTTCAAAACTTTCCTCTTCATTTTGGTTTGTTGTTGCATGTGCCATTTCTAAGGTTAAAAACCCTAAAGGTGGAGACTTTATGAGTGTAAGGTGCTCCATGGTCCGAGATCTGTCCCTTTTCAGTGGTCTTTGAGGTCTAGATCCATAAAGTTCCCATCTTGGTCGTTGATAGAAGGTCATGCTTGAGTTCTATGCTTTCTAGGGTTAGAGAATGAAATGTTTTGGGTTCTAGTGACTTATTCAGCCATGCAAAGGCTTAAATTCATCGACTTTATGGCTTAAGAGGCTTAGAAATGTTCAGATCTAAAAGTTGGATGTGGGTCTTAACCGTTTAAGACCTAAAAGAATTAAGGTGCTGAAGCTGGGAGTACGTCGGGTGTAATCCTAGTACGCGCCGCGTACTAGGTAGCGTCACCCGATCCTGAGAGGCAGCCGGTACGCCCAACGTACACATCTGGTACGCGCAGCGTAACCCAGAAAGTTGACTTTTGAGCTGACTTTTAGGCTATGGTCTATTGTGGGGCCTTTGAGTTGTGAGAGGGGTAAAATAGTCTTTTACCCTTCTGAGAGTGTCATAAGAGGACATAGTCTAGCCGTTGAGAGTTATAATAATTAGGGTATTTATTCTGATTAGGCGGAGGTTAGACCAACGTTACCGAGTCAGAGATTACCGAGATACCCGAGCTGAGTTTTGTCACTATACTTTACCTAGTGTGGTAACAGAGTTATGTGATAGAGTATTTAGAGTTATATGCCAGTGTAATTGCATGTTATTTATGTGCTATGATTTATTGTGATATGTGCTATGTATGATTCAGAGTTACAGAGTTACGACTTTCGGGTCGATAGAGTTAGGGCCAGAGGGCCCATAGTGAGTTGGCGCTGGAGGGCCCCACTGAGACAACTAGACCTGAGGGTCAATAGAGTTACAACCTCGAGTGGCTATTATGTCTTAGAGTGGTATTTTGGGGAACTCACTAAGCATTTATGCTTACAGTATTATGTGTTATGTGTTTCAGGTACCAGTGATGATCGCGGGAAGGCGCCGACATGATTCGTACACACGCACACCGGAGTTTTATATATATATATATATATATATATATATATATATATATATATATATATATATATATATATATGATCTTGGGTTTTGTACTGATACAATGTTGATACAATGTTTTATTTATGATTACAAATGATATTTTATGCGTTACAAAAGTGAAGAATTGTTCAAATTTTTACGGTGTTACAAAATAATTAAAATATGACTTTGTTTCATGTTGGGTCAAAGCTTATGCTTACTTTATTTGTCCTGTAACAGATTGAAAATGTCTTATTGGTCAGAGATTCAATGATGCCTCTGTATAGAGTGACATAAAGTTATGGCCTTCCACTTATTGGGAATGGATCCACCAAGTATAATATGACTTCATTATGTTCCCTTTACTTGATATGATGAATAACGTTTCTCAACAGTTTGGTAAATATTTGTTTTTTTTTACAGGATTCAGCCTGTGTATGTTGCTGATGTGGCATTTGCAGTTGTCACCGCCTTGAAAGATGATGGTAGCAACATGGGAAAAGTATATGAACTTGGTGGGCCATATGTGTATACATTACATCAATTGGTGATTGATTCTCATGATTTCATTTGTCCTGTTCAAAATTCAAACTAAGATTGAGTCATCATAATTTGATCTTTATTATTTTTACAGGCTAAGCTTATGTACAAAATGATTCAATAATGGCCTCATCATGTTAATTTGATCTATGACTAAACTGCCCTTCCTAAGTTGGTGGTTGATTTTGGCTCTCTTGAACTTTCACCTATTGATGGAAGGACACTGACAAATTTCATGCACACAAGGGGTTTGTGTATGTGCTCTTTAAGGCGAGTGGTAAGAGTCTTAAAGAATCAGCCACAGGGGCTTGTTCCCATAGATTATCATATGGATTCAGATTACGCTTTAAAGAAGTATGATAATGTAAGCATGGATCTTGTTTATAAACATGTTGCATGTTCATCTGCTGATGGGCATACACTTTTGGAGTCATCTAAAACATCTTTGGATAAAGGCAAACTTGAAGATGCTGTCAACTTTGGAACAAAGGTAACTAAATCTTTTGTGTTGACTTTTCATTTATACAATAATAAGTCAAATAAGGTCTAACATTATTACTATGTACAGGCACTGTCTAAACTTGTATCTATATGTGGTCCTTATCATTGAATGACAGCTAGTGCATATAGTCTTTTGGCTATGGTGCTTTATCATACTGGTGATTTTAATCAGGTACATGAGCATTTTTTCTTGTGTTGACTTTTTTTTAATACAAGAATAAGTCAACTAAGGAAGGTGTCTCGTAAATATTTAATAAACAATTTGGGACTGTTCTTTCACCAGCTTTTCTTCATGTTGCTGAAGCTTTAAGTCTGCAATTTGGAGTTCTAGAGATTCCAGCTTCAACTGCATGTATCAATATCAATATTACTTTTACAAAAATAAAAAAGAGAAATTCCATTCAAGTTGCTTTGCATTAATTATAAGGAGTTCCCTGTTGAGTATATTGTTGGACAGTAAGAGCATTGTGCTCCTCCTTTTGCTTCAATTGGTTTCTTAACCTGAACAACATTTGTGATAAAAAAATATGTTCAATAAATTTGGCATGGAAATGGAATATTATATATATATATATATATATATATATATATATATATATATACACATACATACATACATATATATTGTTCTCCTCAAGTTGAGTCAAGCTGTCATCCTTTTGCTCCTCCAGCTTATTTGTAACGTTCTATAACACACAAAAAAAAACAAAGTTAGGTCTTCCATTGAAGGGTTGGCCTCTAACTATAAGTTTCGTATATATAGATGTTTCTTTCAGTAATATACAAAATTTCATAGTTCACATTGGGGTTGACATAAGAATACAAACGCAGGGAATTGACCAACTACGCCCTGGTATAGGTCTTCAAGTCCATAAACCCAATTTACAGAACCCAAATCAGTTTTATTTGGCATCACAACAACAACAGCAACACGAACATCAACAACAACAACAATTATTAGCACATGCTCAGGCACAAGGAAAACTTGGTGCATCACCAAATTACGGATTTTCTAGATTATCAAGAGGCAATATAATCATGAAAGATGGTCAACCGTTGAGAAACGAAGGATCTAATGGTATCTTTAAGAATGCTAAGGTACATACCACTTTTTTTTAATATTACAAATATTTTATATTGTAAAATAATCTTTCTTGTTTTCTCATAACATTGAGCGCCTAAAGAAGTACTTTGATATATGTGGTGGTCCAGTAACCTTTATTCAGGTGCTTCTTTTATATATTTTTTTGGATTGAATGCTTTGTGTAACTTCCACATGGTGCACCTTAGGTTGTCCCCTAACTTCCATTTTCATAAGTTTTCTAGGTTTAAAAAAGATTAAGAAAAGAGGAAGTCATGGATCCTAAAAATGACCCACTCAGTAAAAACAAACCCACTCAGTAGGAAAATGTCCCAACTTTGGTGAGTTTTTTTGGTCCCAGCTTCTGGGTACATGGAATTTTTTATTTTCATAAATTAATTAATCAGAATGACTCAGTTGATATTGCCTGCTACATGATCAGGTGCCTCTCTTGATCTTGTCTGTTTGTTCTATCAAGCCTCTAAAAGATTCTCCTGTTCTTATGTATTTGCCTGGTAATTTGTGCTTGGTTATAAAATTAAACAAATTGCCATTTTACCCCTGCAAGATATGCTTATATTTACTTCCTAATTGGATGTGATACTTTGTGCAGGGTTGGAAGGAATTGGAACTGGCCTTGTTGTAAATGAGAAAGCTCTTGGAAAGTGTGTTGAATTTAGCTAATTCATTATTGAGTTAGATGGGCCAATGTGCAACTGCTTATCCATATAATCAGCTGTTTGGAGCATTAATCTTAAAGAATTATGAAATGGAAGATGCAACTTTACTTAGATGGAATTTGATGTACATAGTAGATTAGATGCAAATTTATATATTGTAAGAGATAGAATTGTATGACATTAAATTTATGCAATGGATTCTATTTTTTGTATATGATATTTTATTTTCTATTATGAAACATCAAATACAAATTTAATTTGAAAATAAGTAAATCTATAAATAATATTTTTTTAAACATTTAAAATTATGATACGCAAAAATGTGTGTCATCTTCATTTATGACATGGCCTTTCTTGACAGGGGCATTCTTGATACTCATTGCATGTCATTAACACGCGCATCGAAAGGTTACGACATGCGAATGCGTGTCATCTTCCTTTATGAAAGGCCCTTCCTTGATACGCATTGTGTGTCGTAAATGTGCGTCGTAAATGGGCGTCGTCTCTCTTTATGACAGGGCCTTCCTTGACGTGCATTTGCGTGTCGTCTGAACCTTTTACGACGTGCAATGAGCGTTGTAAAAGCCTGTTTTTCTAGTAGTGTACGGGATGGTAATCCCATGGTTTTGAATCTATATCTAGTACGGGATGGTATTCCCATGGGTTTCAATCAATATCTAGTACTGGATAGTATTCCCATGACTTTCAATCTATAGTTTTGTGTATTAAAAACTATTTTATATCTAGTACGGGATAGTATTCTGTCACACCCCGAAAACCAAAGGCGGAAACGTCTCCAGGGTGGACTACCACGTTGTGTATCAAATCCAATGTACATAGTAATCACAGTAAACAAACATTACATTACATATATATGAAAGTTTACATTTGTTCAAAAGTAAAGTTATACAAGATATACATATGCATCATATTAACAAAAGTTGAGACGAGTCTTCCACGCACTCCGTCTTCACCAAAAGGAGATCACCGGGTACCTGCCTAACTTGGACCTGAGAATACAAGCGGTTTGAAAATCAGCATAAAGCTGGTGAGTTCATAAGCGGTTTTGTTTTATGAAAATGTATCGGTTTCCTTTAATTTCCGAAAAGGTTTGTTATCCAAGAAAATCCCATATTTTCTTATGTAAAGTTGATTTAGTTATCATGTGTTATCAATTCGATTATGTATTGTATTCTACCCCAGGAAAATCCCATATTTTCCTAATTATAAGATCGGTTGTATAACACAAAGTATAGTTTAACATCCAAAACTATATAATGAAAATCTTGGGATCACTATCCCGAAAGACATATATAAGATAGTTTGACACATCCGAAAGTACAGGTTTAAGGTCATGGGATTATCATCCCGGACTAGACACTAGATAAGTTGATGTATATATGTAAATATAGATTGAAACCATGGGATCACTATCCCGAATAAGATACAGATTTAGAAAACCATGGGATCACTATCCCGTATAAGATATAGTTAAAGACGCAAAACCTTGGGATCACTATCCTGTATAAGTTATAGATACAAAACCATGGGATCACTATCCCGTATAAGTTATAGATACAAAACCATGGGATCACTATCCCGTAAGATATAGTTAAAGACCATGGGGAAAGACATCTCGTACAAGCTGTGAATACAAAACCATGGGATCACTATCCCGAACTAGATAGAAAATAGTTAGGTTAATACCATGGGATCACTATCCCGAAAGAGATATAGGAATAAACCATGGGATCACTATCCCGTATAGGACATCGATATAAAATAGTTTGATAATACCATGGGATCAATATCCCGAAAGAGATCTAGAAACAATATCATGGGATCACAATCCCGAAAGAGATATAAAATATAGATGCAAAACCATGGGACTGTTGGATAAGGTGTCTAAGTCCATAACTATTTCTGGTATGTACTTGACCCGACCCGGCATGGTCCATTTGGGTTGCATGGCACCATGCAATTGGATAGACTAAATGAGAGAAATAACACTTGGAGATTATTAATATATTATAAGTTCTAATATATTAATAATATTATTTGATTAGTTTGATCATGAATTAATTTAGAATTAATTAAGTGATCAAAAGATAACTAATTAAATATATGGGTTGATTATGTAAATCATCCATATCTTGTATAGTGGGCTAAAAGGCTCCATGGACTATCAAGTTGGGTTCCACCCATAGGATGCTCCATGGATGCTCCATGGGAGTTACAAACCCATGGGTCATGGAAATGAAGAGTCATGACACATTAGGGTTTAACCCTAGATGTGTCAACACTATATAAGTAACATGTTCTCCACCCAAAATTGGCTACACTAAGAAACAAGAGGGCTTGGCCGATTTTGAGAAGTGAGTATTCTCTCATAAGTTCATCCAAGAGCATTTGGTGTTGTGTGAAGCATTTGAGGCATCACACTTGGGGTGCTAGGCTCACAAGGTTTCAAGGAACACAAACAACAACAAGGTAAGTTATTCTATCTATACTTTATGTTAAAATTGTTCCCCATGTATGCTAGATAGGAATATAACCTTGGAATTCAACTTTGCATGACAAATAGACAAACATAGATCCAAGGTTATTAGGGTTGCATGCACACTTAGGAAGTGTTAGAATGCTCAAAACCCATCAGTGGTATCAGAGCCTAGGCTTGTTTGTTCTTATTTGTGCTTAAAAGTTGAAAAACAGAATCGGAAATCTTGCTGTCTGCGAATGGACTCGTCGAGTCTATAGGGGGGACTCGTCGAGTCCATGAGTATCTTCAACCAACTCAGCGAGTCAGTTTATGCACTCGGCGAGTAGGGTCGAATGAGTGCAGAATTTCGATTCAGTTGCTGGAAAATGAATTAGAAACATTACCCTAAACTGTTTTGGTAATTGAAAACTTGTTTTTGGTGGTGTAATGTCTTTGCTAATTCATTTACAACAACTAGTTATCAAAAATTACAAAGTTTTATGTAATTTTTGATTGTGTTCATATTCATGTTCTTGTTCTTATGATGTTTTAGATGATCATAGGAATTATTTGTAACCTATTTGGTAGTTTAATTCTTGATCATAATGTGTTTTAATGGAGTCCATAACTTATCCTTAAGTTATGGAAAACCAAGAGTCACACTTGAGTTAAAACCATTAAGAAAACACAAGAATTAGAAAAATGAAGAGTCTTCATTTTATTACTCTATTAAACTCATAAGTTACAAGAAATGAAAAGTTTTGAAAGTTACAAAACTTGCCCTCAAGTTTTGGAACAAGTAAAGTTAAGTTAAAACTTTAAGTTCCAACCCCTAGAATTTTAAAAGTTAAAATTCAACCCTTATACTTATATTATGATGGTTTAATAATTATATATATATGTATAAGAATAAAGTCGTCTTACCGCTAGTACGCCTCATTCACGAAGCCGGTCTATAAGGTGGGTATAAGGTTGTTGCCTATAAAATGGTGACTTAATGGGTGAATATTCTCACCCACCGCTTGCTTGACTGGTGGAGGGTCGTTAGCCGAACGGGTAAGACAAGGACTTATAAATTCTCATTCAAAGTATGATAAATATAATAAAGTAACTAAATGTTTATTAAATTCCCAATCTTAGTTACTTTAGGAAAAATGTGAATAAGGTGCTAATCCATGAAATTATACTTTACACTTTGTCTAAGTCGTTGGTGGAGCGTGTGTGGTTAATCGGCACACTAACTTGGACTTAACAAGGTAGGTAAAGGGTGACTTAAGGTTTATTATAGTATCGGTGGAGCGTGTGTGGTTTACCGGCACATCGATTGAGTGATAAACTTTAAGGGTACCAAGTGATTTGCATGGTTACTTCACACCTCGTTTTGTGATCCTCGGCATCCCAGTCACAAAACCTGGAGGGCACTCTCGAGATTGAAACATGCCTTTGAAAAGTTCATTGAATCTCAAAGAATCTAGGAATTTCTAAAACCAATAAAAACTAAATATTTAATATTTCGGTTTTCGTGGTGGAAATTGGTGAATCGTCATTCACCTACCTTTCAAATATGGTATAGCTTAGATTACGGCATACCTCTTCTAAGTTATATTATATTGTGATCGGATCCTAGCCTTAATATTACATTTGGGTGTTTTATTAAGGACTCTCTTAAATCTATACTAAACTCGTTCTTCTCTTTCAGATGTCTTCAAAGAATGCTTCTGGCTCGAATCCTAATGGCTCCTTTACTCTTATGAGTTTGTGTGGGAAAGTCACCTTTGATGGATCCAACTTCAATAAATGGATCAGAAACATCAGGATGATTACCCGCTACGAGGACAAAGAATATGTCCTTGACAAGGAGCTTAAGGAAATTGACGAGTCCACTGCAACTCCACAGGAGATCGCTGACTTTCATACTCATGAAAGAGATGCAACCAAGGTGGCTTGCATCATGTTGGCCACCATGACAGCTGAACTCCGAAAATCTTATGAAGATTTCTACCCTTATGAAATGCACCAAGATTTGATGGAAAGATACCATCAAAGTGCACGACAAGAGAGGTACGAAGTCATCTGCTCCATGATAACAACCATGATGAAGGATGGAGAGTCTGTCAGGAGCCACATGCAGAAAATGCAAAGGTATGTGGATCGTTTGCTGAAGCTCAATGTGAACTTCCCTGAGGAGCTTGCAATAGATATCATTTTGCACTCCTTACCATCGTGCTATGATCAATTCCGCATGACATATCACATGAACAAGGAAGAGGTCACCCTCAGCAAACTTCAGGGACTTCTCAAGACCCGCAGAAACAGGTCTTAAGGGGAAGTCGGTTGTTATCACTCCTACTCCAGACTCAACTCCGGTCTTGGCAATCGGGCAAAGTCGAGGGAGGAAGAGAAAGAGATCTTCGAAGGGTACCAAGGCTCGGACCCTTGATGGCTCTTCTTCAAGTGGAACCAAGAAAGGTTTCATTACTCCTTCTTCTGACCCAAAAGAGGCTGAATGCTTCTATTGCCATGAAAAAGCTCATTGGAAGCGGAACTGCCCAAAGTACCAGCAGGATGTAAAGGATGGGAAAGTCAAACCCAACCATGCAGGTATTTACACTATCATTTATAATAACTCACCCCATTTGAAATCTTGGGTCCTTGATACCGGTTGCGGTATTCATATTTGTTGTGACTTGCAGGGACTAGGAAGAAGTGAGAATGTGGAGCAAGGAAGAATAAACTTAATCATGGGGAATAAGAAAGTTACACCTGTCACCAAGATTGGAGTTTATACTTTATCGCTAAGTAGTGGGTTAAATTTAGATTTGAATAAATGTTGTTATTCGCCAGAAATGGCAAGAAATATTATTTCCTTTCATGCATTGTACAAACAAGGTTTCACCTTTTCGTTTGATAATGAAGTTGGTTCGATTAATGCTTTCTTTAATAATGTACTTTATTTTAAAGCATTACCTTGTGATGGTGTGTATGAAGCTGTATCTATTGTAGATAACTCAGGAAATAATGTTTTGTGTATTGATTCTCCTAATAATAATAACTTGGATAAAGCATCATTATGGCACTGTCGTCTTGGACATATAAGCAAGAAACGCATAGGCCAACTCCAAAAGGATGGAGTCTTGGAGTCGTTTGACCTAAAGTCAAATGATAGCTGCGAATCATGCTTACTTGGAAAAATGACAAAGTCACCCTTCACAGGCTCGTGTGAAAGGGGTGAAGGTTTGTTGGACCTTATACACACGGATGTGTGTGGACCATTCAAACATGCCACAAGAGATGCTAATCGTTATTATTTGACTTTTACTGACGATTACAGTAGATATGGATATGTCTACTTAATCAAGCATAAGTGAGAGACTTTCGAGAAGTTTAAGGAATTTAAACAGGAAGTCGAGAATCAATTGGGCAGAAACATTAAGATGCTTCGATCCGATCGAGGTGGTGAGTATCTTAGTTCATAGTTCCTCGACTATCTAAGGGAATGTGGGATTGTCTCACAATTGACACCTCCCAGGACACCGCAGTTGAATGGTGTGGCTGAGAGGCGTAATCGAACCTTGTTGGACATGGTTCGTTCCATGATGAGTCGAGCTTCGCTACCAATCTCATTCTGGGGGTATGCCTTAGAGACTGCCGCCCATATCCTTAATCTAGTCCCTACAAAGAAAGTTGCCAAAACTCCTCACGAGATGTGGACTGGTAAAGTACCTAAACCAGACCACATCAAGATTTGGGGATGCGAGGCTTTCGTGAGACGCGAGACTCATGATAATCTCGAACCCCGAAGCGAGAGGTGTATTTTCATCGGCTACCCACAGTAATCCTTTGGTTACCTCTTCTACAGACCTAGTGACAATGTGGTCTTTGTAGCAAGAAGAGGAGTCTTTCGAGAAAGAGAGTTTGTAAGCCAAGGAGACAGTGGGAGGCAAATTGATCTTGAAGAAATTCAAGAGTCAAGTGGTGAAGGAACTTCAAACTCTAGCCCTCAACTTGAGGAGGAAACTCCTGTTGAGCCAATTGACGAATCTGTACCTCTGAGGCATTCCACGAGAGTTAGGAGTGCACCTGAGCATTACTATGGATTCCATATTACTGCAGAAGGTGAGACAATTATTAGTGATGAGACACTAGTAAGTCAAGATGACCCTAACAGCTACGAGGAAGCCATGGCAGGCCCCGAGTCTGCTAAATGGAAAGAGGCTATGGATAGAGAGATACAATCCATGTATGACAATCAAGTTTGGAACTTAGTTGAGAATGTACCAGGTCGAAAGACTGTAGGGTGCAAATGGGTCTTCAAGAAGAAGACCGACATGGATGGTAAAGTACACACTTATAAGGCTAGACTGGTTGCAAAGGGCTTCTCTCAAATTCCTGGAGTAGATTATGATGAGACCTTTTCTCCGGTAGCCAAGATTAAGTCTATTCGGGTTCTGTTAGCCATAGCCGCATTTCATGACTATGAAATTTGGCAAATGGATGTCAAAACCGCTTTCCTTAATGGGAAGTTGGCTGAAGATGTTTACATGAGTCAGCCAGAGGGTTTTGTCAATAACGAGTACCCTAATAGAGTGTGTAAGCTTGAGAAATCCGTTTATGGATTAAAGCAAGCACCTCGCAGATGGAATCTTTGCTTTGATGAAAAGGTCAAGGAATTTGGCTTTTCTAGGAGTGAAGATGAATCTTGTGTATATGTCAAGGCTAGTGGGAGTATAGTTAGCTTTTTGGTATTGTATGTGAATGACATACTACTCATAGGAAACGACATTCCAACCCTGCAGGAAGTAAAGTCCTGGATTGGAAAGTGTTTCGCTATGAAGGACCTTGGTGAAGCTGCCTATATTTTGGGGATAAGGATCTTGGGAGATCGGAGTAAAAGACTAATTGGACTTAGTCAAAGTACCTACTTGGAGAAGGTTCTGAAGAGATTCAGAATGTAAGACTCCAAGAAAGGAGAGTTACCCATCCAGAGTAACGCCAAACTGAGTAAGACACAAAGCCCTAGCACTGAGGCTGAGATAGCACAAATGAGTCGAATACCTTATGCTTCGGCTGTAGGATCGATCATGTATGCTATGACGTGTACTCGACCTGATGTAGCTTTTGCATTGAGCATGGTTAGCAGGTTTCAGGGGAACCCTGGCAAGGCACACTGGACTGCGGTAAAGAATATTCTCAAGTACCTACGAAGGACTAAGGACTGGGTCCTTACCCTCGGTGGGAGTGATGACTTGAGAGTTGTAGGGTATAGTGATGCTAGCTTCCAGACTGATAGGGATAACTTCCGCTCTCAGTCGGGTTGGGTCTTTACCCTAAATGGAGGAGCAATTTCTTGGAAGAGTTCCAAGCAAGAGACAGTGGCAGATTCTACTTGTGAATCAGAGTATATTGCAGCTAGCGAAGCGGCAAAGGAGGCTTTATGGCTGAGGAACTTCATTGGAGACCTTGGAGTTGTACCAGTTATTAAAGAGCCAATGGAATTTTTCTGTGATAGTGAAAGTGCTGTTGCCTTAGCCAAGGAACCAAGGGATCACGGGAGATCCAGACACATCGACAGAAAATACCATTTCATCAGACATCGGATCGAAGAAGGACTCCTCGTGGCAAAGAGGGTATCATCAGATGAGAATCCGGCAGATCCCCTCACGAAAGGACTGACTCGGGTTAAGCATCTCCAGCATGCTCGGAGCATAGGGCTGAAGGATGATATTAGATTTAGTAGTTAGATAACCTCGAAATTTGTAAAGTGTAATTGACATTTGATGATGAATAAAAGTGTTTTATTTATGAGTAAAGTGTTACTATCTCTTGTCGATCGTTTACTATATTTCTTTTGCATGTTTTGACTTCCAGAATAATTTTGTTTGGTATAACATATTATTCAAACCTCCACAGTCGGTCATATGTCGGAAGTAGGTATGAATCAAGACTGTCATGTTTGGTTGTAGAGGTCTGGGACAAGGCTACAACAATCATGAGTGCTCATAAGTTCTGAGCATTGGACTCAACCCACGCTCACTGGAATCACTTCATGGAATTCTATCTCGAGTGATCGTGAGACGGTAATATCATATAAATCTTTAAACCTAGAGATATGATTTGTTACTTACAAGTTGGTTATGCATTGATTGTACGAAAAACACATTGGTAACTCGATGTTATAAAATCGCGCTCTTATGTGAAATTTAATGAGTAGTAGAACAAACATATGAGTCGAAGTTTATCTGTTCCTTCTTGGATTAGAAGCTGATATCTGGGCCCCTCGATGATTTTGTTTTGACCTATGTACCGGGCCCGTTCAGAACTAAATTGATGTGTTCAATGAAGTTCTTTGTCAAACAAATCGGAAATCGGGAAACAAATGTTGGACAATAAGTAAGACATTGTTCCATGTATTTGTCCGACTGATATCTAGAACAGAGGATTATATGATCACTTATCTTAAATGGCGTACCATCACCTTCTCAGTTTCGAGAAACCTTGAAAAGAGCTACGATTGCCGATCGGTTCCTGAAGTCATACTTGCAGTAATAGTTATTAGACTTATCCAAGTGGGAGACTGTTGGATAAGGTGTCTAAGTCCATAACTATTTCTGGTATGTACTTGACCCGACCCGGCATGGTCCATTTGGGTTGCATGGCACCATGCAATTGGATAGACTAAATGAGAGAAATAACACTTGGAGATTATTAATATATTATAAGTTCTAATATATTAATAATATTATTTGATTAGTTTGATCAAGAATTAATTTAGAATTAATTAAGTGATCAAAAGATAACTAATTAAATATATGGGTTGATTATGTAAATCATCCATATCTTGTATAGTGGGCTAAAAGGCTCCATGGACTATCAAGTTGGGTTCCACCCATAGGATGCTCCATGGATGCTCCATGGGAGTTACAAACCCATGGGTCATGGAAATGAAGAGTCATGACACATTAGGGTTTAACCCTAGATGTGTCAACACTATATAAGTAACATGTTCTCCACCCAAAA
This sequence comes from Lactuca saligna, assembly GCF_052625555.1. Taxonomy (NCBI): domain Eukaryota; kingdom Viridiplantae; phylum Streptophyta; class Magnoliopsida; order Asterales; family Asteraceae; genus Lactuca; species Lactuca saligna. The sequence continues at coordinate 91,316,767 of NC_136421.1, forward strand.
CTGGCTACACTAAGAAACAAGAGGGCTTGGCCGATTTTGAGAAGTGAGTATTCTCTCATAAGTTCATCCAAGAGCATTTGGTGTTGTGTGAAGCATTTGAGGCATCACACTTGGGGTGCTAGGCTCACAACGTTTCAAGGAACACAAACAACAACAAGGTAAGTTATTCTATCTATACTTTATGTTAAAATTGTTCCCCATGTATGCTAGATAGGAATATAACCTTGGAATTCAACTTTGCATGACAAATAGACAAACATAGATGCAAGGTTATTAGGGTTGCATGTACACTTAGGAAGTGTTAGAATGCTCAAAACCCATCAGGGATTACTATCCCGAACGAAATATAGTTTCTGAACCCGAATTGTGAATAAGCTGGTATTAATACATGTTGTGAGTCGGGTAACCATACTAATATGACAACATGACCTCCTTGACGTTTGTCAGACATCAAAACGATATCCAGAAATTTGTCACCCCAGCCGTGCCCGCCTAACTGTAGCTAGCAGTTAAGGTGTGGGATTGTCAGTCCCGAATAGATCTATTCACAAATTCCGCGCTCTCCCTCCAGGAGACTCTGGTTACACTTCCGGGGAGGATTTACTGATCATCCATAAAGGGTAGTGACGATCTCACAAACCAGTACTAAACTATTCACAGGGTTCTCATAAGATATCGACATACAGTAAGTTATGAAACATAGTACAGTAACTATAGATACATACATGAAATTATCTGACAATACATTCAAATGATACGGAGATAAACTGAAACAGACATAGTTTATCTAATAACTTGATATAGACATCAGTATACGATAGAAAGAACAGTAAAGACCCCCAAATTATTCCCATAATAATTTGATTAGTTTAATTGTTTCCTTAACTAAAATCCAGTTAGTTGAAATCGAATAGTCATTCCTTATGCTCAGCATAATACATAAGGAGTAAAAGAGTTTATAGGTTTGTCAGATATTGTTTGAAACACATCGATGTTGTGATTAGAAAATAGTTATAGTTTGCTTGTATTCCCCCCGTGAAAACATTGAAAACAATGAAAAAGCCATAGGGGTATGAACTCACCGGACGAGATACGAGACGGTTTGGATGCTAAGAGTTGATCCGGAACTTGTAAACACACGAGGTTCCTAATTATGATGTAAAGATACACATTTGTATCTAATTAGGACTTAGTTTATTCATATGATAGGGACACTTGCTTCAAGTCGCGATAACACTCCGATACAAGTGTTTGGAGTGACCCGGGTGGCGTTTAGGGACATGAGTGACACAAGGGACTTGGGAAATGAGTTGGGACATTAAAGGAACACTCCCCTTATGGGAGTTTACGGCCTAAACACCCATCCCCATGAGTTTACGGCCGTAAACTCATGATGGGTGGTTTATGGTGCAAATTTGACTTCCAACACTTAGGGGATAATTTCTAGACTTGGTTGAAGGACTTGGAATGATTACTAAACATCAAATAGATCCCTTTTATGGGAGTTTACGGCCTAGCTTAGCTCCATGGCCGTAAACCCCTATTTTTCCAAGAAAATGATGTTAAATGGTGCTAGAACAAATCACATGTGATTGGTAGAATTAATCCAAGGCCTAACATGAATTTGCATGTGACATTTGAGGTGTTTGTGGAGTTTACGGCCCATGAAACCCCCTTCATGGCCGTAAACTCTAATATATGGCATTCCAAGGTGTTTCAAGGTCTAGAACTTGCATGAAAGGACTTCTAAAATTCATCTAAGGGCCTTAGGGGTGTTTAGTTTGCATTCTAACACCAAAGATTTTGGAGTTTACGGCCCAAGAACAAGCCTTGGCCGTAAACTCTTAGAAACCCCATGAATGATGTGTTTAAGGTCCTTAAAGTATTTTTGGTTGGTCCCTTGATTTATTCCAAGGCTTTTGGTGGTGTCGGATGGCTTTCTAACACCTTAGAATTTGATTTATGCCAAGTTTTGGGGAGTTTACGGCCCAAGAACTCTCCTTGGCCATAAACTCATCTAAATCCCCCAAAATTCATGTTTCAAGTGTCCAAATGCTAGAATCAAGGTCCTATAATTCATATCTAAGCCATAGAAGTGATTTGGAAGGGTTCAAGGGCATGAAAACCCTAATTATATGAGTTTATGGCCCAAGAATGATCCTTGGCCGTAAACTCCTTCAAACATCACAAAAATTATGTTTTACATGTTTAGAGTCCATATCTTGAAGTACCATAGCCATATCTAAAGTCCAAACTAGTCAAGGAGGGGTTTAAGGGCTCAAAACCCATCATTTTTTGGTGTTTACGGCCTAAACATCTTCTTAGGCCGTAAACTCATATATATTGTCCAATTTCGTGATTAAGTGTCTAGTTTGGAAGCTAAACATGCTATAGATTAAGGCTAGGAAGGTACCTTAAGGATTTGAAGCCTTAAAATTGAGTTTCGGACACTTAATCTTTGGATTTTGGAGAGAGGTTAGAGAGAGAGTAGTGAGAGAAGGAAAAGCTTCAAATGAAGGCTGAAACATGTTTATATAGTTCCTAAAATTTGCACACGGTGGAATTCTACCCGATACCGGCGCTAAACGTGGCTTTTGGTCGCACCCGATTGAGTTTCCATCACCCGACGGGAACATTTTTTTAAAACTTATGAAATAAATGTTTTTGGGCTGATAACATAAGTTCCTGAGTGATTTAGACACTCATTAGAAATAAATAAAGATATAAGTTTATATAATTAACTCCAAAGAGAAGACGGAACGAATCCGATAACGGCGACCTTTCGGGTAAAACGGGTTTTGGCGATGAACAAATTTCGGGTTGTTACATTATCCCCCCGTTAGAGGGAATTTCGTCCCGAAATTCAAAGAATAGGATGTAGATCATGAGTTTGAAATGAAACTCGAATGGATTCGATATTTTGGATCATCACTTTCTCAAGTGGAATCGGGTCTCTACGAAGATTTCGAAACATACGATGTGGAATTAAACTTTAGACGTTCGAATGAAATTCCCGGAAACTCTTCGGGACAGGCATTTAGTAGAAAGTGCTACTAACTTCTCGTTTCCAAATGATCACCGAAACGAGGAACGTGGTAATTCATACCAGGAAAACTCTTGAGTTTTAAAGCATGACACAATATGAAAGTTGATGTCGAAGATCATGAGAGTTAGGTCGAGGAAGAGATATAGACAGGCGACCCTCTCGAAATCAGGATAACAACATGAATGAGACTCCGTCATTCCATGTTAAACGTAGCATCAAAGTATTTTCGCGAAAGGTTTCCCACTTAACCAAATGGAATAGAATAGTCCTCTGGACCGAGGATTCGATCTATAGGCGCGAAGTTAGCATTCTCAATCTCATTGGTTAGTCGTCTCGATGATGCAGATTTCGATCACATACGAAGGGTTGAGTTTAGAGAACATTCGAATAGATAGATAACAGGTTTTTTCGTCAAACACGGGAATCGAAAAGAGTTGCAGGTATAAGAGTTATCAAAGAGAAGTATACCTGCGGCGACAGAGGGATCAGTGGTGGTAGTTGCCTTGGGGCAATTCCTTTTGAAGTGCCCTGCTTCACCACAATTGTAGCAGGCTGGACTGATTCCTGCTCCCGATGATTGGTTCATTGATTTGGCTGGTTTTCTGCAGGTTCGAGATAGATGGCCCTTCTTGCCACAGTTGTCGCAGCTCCTTTCGCGACATGGACCAGGGATGCGGTGATGGTAGTTGCACTTACCACACCAAGGAAGACTGCCAGTGTATCCACTGGTGAGAGTTTGGGCTGTAGATCCAACAGCTGAGACAGCAATAGGGGTAGTAGCAGCATGGACTGCTACCGTTTGCTGTTTCTTAGAAGACCCTCTCGTACTCTGGGCCTTTCGCTTGTTCCGAGATTTCTTTTTGCTTTCACCTCCACTTGTGTCTGACTTAGGAGTGGTAGTTTCCTCATCATAGTTGTCTTCGTGATCGATCAAGATTTTTGCAAGGCATTTAGCGCTGTCGTACGTGTCTGGCTTTGCAGCCAAGACATTCCCTTTAGTTGGCTGGGTCAATCCCCAGATGAATCTCTCGATCTTTTTACTCTTCGGGGTAACCATTCCCGGACAGAGTAAGGCCAGGTCATCGAATCTGGAAGTATAAGCTGCTATGTTGGAACCCTTCATCTTAAGGTTCCAGAGTTCGTGTTCTAGTTTTTGAATTTTGCCCCGAGGGCAGTACTTTGCAAGAAGAAGCTCCTTCATAGCTTCCCAACCCATCGCATTCGCTACAGGTAAGGTTAAGGATTTGACTCGGCCGTTCCACCAAGTCAGGGCTTTGTCAAGGAAGGTGCAGGTGGCAAACTTGACTTTGTCAGACTCCGAACAGGCACATATTTCGAAGATTGACTCGATTTTCTCGAACCATCGAGTCAGGGAAATGACACCTCCAGTGCCATCAAAGGTTGTGGGTTTCGCATTCATGAAGTCTTTGTAGGAACCCCCTCTTCGGTGTTCCTGGTTGCCTTCTGGGTTTTGTGGTTGGGGACCACCTCCGGAGCCACCGGGACTCATTTGAGACATAGCTGCCACCATTGCAGCAGTCAGAACTGTTTGAAGTGATGCGAGATCAAATTGAGGAAAAGATGGTGGCGGAGGATGATTATCGTTGTTCTTCGAGCTGGGTCTCTTTCTTGGAGGCATCTTGATCTAAAAAGATCAGGAAAGAGAGGATTATAAGTCCTCTGAATTGAATCAAGAGATATTGAACAAGGGATATCTCATCAAGACATATATAGCATCATACTAAGCGATAAAGCAGGAAGGAGTTATCAAAATAGAACATTTTATCGCTAGTGGAATGATCAAGTAACATCGCGTATACGAGGATTTTCTACGAAGTATTGGCTCGAGAAATACTCCCATAGTATTTCATGGTTGCGCTGCAGCGACGATTTGTTGTTTGAGATATTAGGTAAGTTTTAGGCATGTTGCGTACCAGAGTCACTCCCAAGCACATGTTGGCCGTGTCTCGAATGAATATAGTTGGCCAGGCTATATTGACCCTAGACACGACTACATAATTGCCCAGGTTTAACCACAGTGTACAACACCCATTTACTTATGTTTTGTTCTACTTGAAGTTACGGACTTCGACGATTCGGTATACTTGTATACTTTTGAAAATACTTATAGTTTTGAAGATACTTTTTAATTCAGAGCACTGAGGCCCTTTAGTGTGTATAGTTTTATACCATGTAAGGTTTGGTATACTCTGTTCACTATAAACAAGGGCTCTGATACCAATCTGTCACACCCCGAAAACCAAAGGCGGAAACGTCTCCGGGGTGGACTACCACGTTGTGTATCAAATCCAATGTACATAGTAATCACAGTAAACAAACATTACATTACATATATATGAAAGTTTACATTTATTCAAAAGTAAAGTTATACAAGATATACATATGTATCATATTAACAAAAGTTGAGACGAGTCTTCCACGCACTCCGTCTTCACCAAAAGGAGATCACCGGGTACCTGTCTAACTTGGACCTGAGAATACAAGCGGTTTGAAAATTAGTGTAAAGCTGGTGAGTTCATAAGCGGTTTTGTTTTATGAAAATGTATCGGTTTCCTTTAATTTCCGAAAAGGTTTGTTATCCTAGAAAATCCCATATTTTCTTATGTGAAGTTGATTTAGTTATCATGTGTTATCAATTCGATTATGTATTGTATTCTACCCCAGGAAAATCCCATATTTTCCTAATTATAAGATCGGTTGTATAACACAAAGTATAGTTTAACATCCAAAACTATATAATGAAAATCTTGGGATCACTATCCCGAAAGACATATATAAGATAGTTTGACACATCCGAAAGTACAGGTTTAAGATCATGGGATTATCATCCCGGACTAGACACTAGATAAGTTGATGTATATATGTAAATATAGATTGAAACCATGGGATCACTATCCCGAATAAGATACAGATTTAGAAAACCATGGGATCACTATCCCGTATAAGATATAGTTAAAGACGCAAAACCTTGGGATCATTATCCCGTATAAGATATAGATTTAGAAAGTCATGGGATCACTATCCCGTATAAGTTATAGATACAAAACCATGGGATCACTATCCCGTAAGATATAGTTAAAGACCATGGGGAAAGACATCCCGTACAAGCTGTGAATACAAAACCATGGGATCACTATCCCGAACTAGATATAAAATAGTTAGGTTAATACCATGGGATCACTATCCCGAAAGAGATATAGGAATAAACCATGGGATCACTATCCCGTATAGGACATCGATATAAAATAGTTTGATAATACCATGGGATCACTATCCCGAAAGAGATCTAGAAACAATATAATGGGATCACAATCCCGAAAGAGATATAAAATATAGATGCAAAACCATGGGATTACTATCTCGAACGAAATATAGTTTCTGAACTCGAACTGTGAATAAGCTGGTATTAATACATGTTGTGAGTCGGGTAACCATACTAATACGACAACGTGACCTCCTTGACGTTTGTCAGACGTCGAAACGATATCCAGAAATTTTTCACCCCAGGCATGCCCGCCTAACTGTAGCTAGCAGTTAAGGTGTGGGATTGTCAGTCCCGAATAGATCTATTCACAAATTCCGCGCTCTCCCTCCAGGAGACTCTGGTTACACTTCCTGGGAGGATTTACTGATCGTCCATAAAGGGTAGTGACTATCTCACAAACCAGTACTAAACTATTCACAGGGTTCTCATAAGATATCGACATACAGTAAGTTATGAAACATAGTACAGTAACTATAGATACATACATGAAATTATCTGACAATACATTCAAATGATACGGAGATAAACTGAAACAGACATAGTTTATCTAATAACTTGATATAGACATCAGTATACGATAGAAAGAACAGTAAAGACCCCCAAATTATTCCCATAATAATTTGATTAGTTTGATTGTTTCCTTAACTAAAATCCATTTAGTTGAAATCGAATAGTCATTCCTTATGCTCAGCATAATACATAAGGAGTAAAAGAGTTTATAGGTTTGTCAGATATTGTTTGAAACACATCGATGTTGTGATTAGAAAACAGTTATAGTTTGCTTGTATTCCCCCCCTGAAAACATTGAAAACAGTGAAAAAGCCATAGGGGTATGAACTCACCGGACGAGATACGAGACGGTTTGGATGCTAAGAGTTGATCCAGAACTTGTAAACACATGAGGTTCCTAATTATGATGTAAAGATACACATTTGTATCTAATTAGGACTTAGTTTATTCATATGATAGGGACACTTGCTTCAAGTCGCGATAACACTCCGATACAAGTGTTTGGAGTGACCCGGGTGGCGTTTAGGGACATGACTGACACAAGGGACTTGGGAAATGAGTTGGGACATTAAAGGAACACTCCCCTTATGGGAGTTTACGGCCTAAAAACCCATCCCCATGAGTTTACGGCCGTAAACTCATGATAGGTGGTTTATGGTGCAAATTTGACTTCCAACACTTAGGGGATAATTTCTAGACTTGGTTTAAGGACTTGGAATGATTACTAAACATCAAATAGATCCCTTTTATGGGAGTTTACGGCCTAGCTTAGCTCCATGGCCGTAAACCCCTATTTTTCCAAGAAAATGATGTTAAATGGTGCTAGAACAAATCACATGTGATTGGTAGAATTAATCCAAGGCCTAACATGAGTTTGCATGTGACATTTGAGGTGTTTGTGGAGTTTACGGCCAATGAAACCCCCTTCATGGCCGTAAACTCTAATATATGGCATTCCAAGGTGTTTCAAGGTCTAGAACTTGCATGAAAGGACTTCTAAAATTCATCTAAGGGCCTTAGGGGTGTTTAGTTTGCATTCTAACACCAAAGATTTTGGAGTTTACGGCCCAAGAACAAGCCTTGGCCGTAAACTCTTAGAAACCCCATGAATGATGTGTTTAAGGTCCTTAAAGTATTTTTGGTTGGTCCCTTGATTTATTCCAAGGCTTTTGGTGGTGTCGGATGGCTTTCTAACACCTTAGAATTTGATTTATGCCAAGTTTTGGGGAGTTTACGGCCCAAGAACTCTCCTTGGTCGTAAAATCATCTAAATCCCCCAAAATTCATGTTTCAAGTGTCCAAATGCTAGAATCAAGGTCCTATAATTCATATCTAAGCCATAGAAGTGATTTGGAAGGGTTCAAGGGCATGAAAACCCTAATTATATGAGTTTACGGCCCAAGAATGATCCTTGGCCGTAAACTCCTTCAAACATCACAAAAATTATGTTTTACATGTTTAGAGTCCATATCTTGAAGTACCATAGCCATATCTAAAGTCCAAACTAGTCAAGGAGGGGTTTAAGGGCTTAAAACCCATCATTTTTTGGTGTTTACGGCCTAAGCATCTTCTTAGGCCGTAAAATCATATATATTGTCCAATTTCATGATTAAGTGTCTAGTTTGGAAGCTAAACATGCTATAGATTAAGGCTAGGAAGGTACCTTAAGGATTTGAAGCCTTAAAATTGAGTTTTGGACACTTAATCTTTGGATTTTGGAGAGAGGTTAGAGAGAGAGTAGTGAGAGAAGGAAAAGCTTCAAATGAAGGCTGAAACATGTTTATATAGTTCCTAAAATTTGCACACGGTGGAATTCTACCCGATACCGGCGCTAAACGTGGCTTTTGGTCGCACCCGATTGAGTTTCCGTCACCCGAAGGGAACATTTTTTTAAAACTTATGAAATAAATGTTTTTGGGCTGATAACATAAGTTCCTGAGTGATTTAGACACTCATTAGAAATAAATAAAGATATAAGTTTATATAATTAACTCCAAAGAGAAGACGAAACGAATCCGATAACGGCGACCTTTCGGGTAAAACGAGTTTTGGCGACGAACAAATTTCGGGTTGTTACATTATCCCCCCGTTAGAGGGAATTTCATCCCGAAATTCAAAGAATAGGATATAGATCATGAGTTTGAAATGAAACTCGAATGGATTCGATATTTTGGATCATCACTTTCTCAAGTGGAATCGGGTCTCTACGAAGATTTCGAAACATACGATGTGGAATTAAACTTTAGACGTTCGAATGAAATTCCCGGAAACTCCTCGGGACAGACATTTAGTAGAAAGAGCTACTAACTTCTCGTTTCCAAATGATCACCGAAACGAGGAACGTGGTAATTCATACCAGGAAAACTCTTGAGTTTTAAAGCATGACACAATAGGAAAGTTAATGTCGAAGATCATTAGAGTTAGGTCGAGGAAGAGATATAGACAGGCGACCCTCTCGAAATCAGGATAACAACATGAATGAGACTCCGTCATTCCATGTTAAACGTAGCATCAAAGTATTTTTGCGAAAGGTTTCCCACTTAACCAAATGGAATAGAATAGTCCTCTGGACCGAGGATTCGATCTATAGGCGCGAAGTTAGCATTCTCAATCTCATTGGTTAGTCGTCTCGATGATGCACATTTCGATCACATACGAAGGGTTGAGTTTAGAGAACATTCGAATAGATAGATAACAGGTTTTTCCGTCAAACACGGGAATCGAAAAGAGTTGCAGGTATAAGAGTTATCAAAGAGAAGTATACCTGCGGCGACAGAGGGATCAGTGGTGGTAGTTTCCTTGGGGCAATTCCTTTTTAAGTGCCCTGCTTCACCACAATTGTAGCAGGCTGGACTGATTCCTGCTCCCGATGATTGGTTCATTGATTTGGCTAGTTTTCTGTAGGTTCGAGATAGATGGCCCTTCTTGCCACAGTTGTCGCAGCTCCTTTCGCGACTTGGACCAGGGATGCGGTGATGGTAGTTGCACTTACCACACCAAGGAAGACTGCCAGTGTATCCACTGGTGAGAGTTTGGGCTGTAGATCCAACAGCTGAGACAGCAATAGGGGTAGTAGCAGCATGGACTGCTACCATTTGCTGTTTCTTAGAAGACCCTCTCGTACTCTGGGCCTTTCGCTTGTTCCGAGATTTCTTTTTGCTTTCACCTCCACTTGTGTCTGACTCAGGAGTGGTAGTTTCCTCATCGTAGTTGTCTTCGTGATCGATCAAGATTTTTGCAAGGCATTTAGCGCTGTCGTACGTGTCTGGCTTTGCAGCCAAGACATTCCCTTTAGTTGGCTGGGTCAATCCCCAGATGAATCTCTCGATCTTTTTACTCTCCGAGGTAACCATTCCCGGACAGAGTAAGGCCAGGTCATCGAATCTGGAAGTATAAGCTGCTATGTTGGAACCCTTCATCTTAAGGTTCCAGAGTTCGTGTTCTAGTTTTTGAATTTTGCCCCGAGGGCAGTACTTTGCAAGAAGAAGCTCCTTCATAGCTTCCCAACCCATCGCATTCGCTACAGGTAAGGTTAAGGATTTGACTCGGCCGTTCCACCAAGTCAGGGCTTTGTCAAGGAAGGTGCAGGCGGCAAACTTGACTTTGTCAGACTCCGAACAGGCACATATTTCGAAGATTGACTCGATTTTCTCGAACCATCGAGTCAGGAAAATGACACCTCCATTGCCATCAAAGGTTATGGGTTTCGCATTCATGAAGTCTTTGTAGGAACCCCCTCTTCGGTGTTCCTGGTTGCCTTCTGGGTTTTGTGGTTGGGGACCACCTCCGGAGCCACCGGGACTCATTTGAGACATAGCTGCCACCATTGTAGCAGTCAGAACTGTTTGAAGTGATGCGAGATCAAATTGAGGAAAAGATGGTGGCGGAGGATGATTATCGTTGTTCTTCGAGCTGGGTCTCTTTCTTGGAGGCATCTTGATCTAAAAAGATCAGGAAAGAGAGGATTATAAGTCCTCTGAATTGAATCAAGAGATATTGAACAAGGGATATCTCATCAAGACAGATATAGCATCATACTAAGCGATAAAGCAGGAAGGAGTTATCAAAATAGAACATTTTATTGCTAGTGGAATGATCAAGTAACATCGCGTATACAAGGATTTTCTACGAAGTATTGGCTCGAGAAATACTCCCATAGTATTTCATGGTTGCGCTGCAGCGACGATTTGTTGTTTGAGATATTAGGTAAGTTTTAGGCATGTTGCGTACCAGAGTCACTCCCAAGCACATGTTGGCCGTGTCTCGAATGAATATAGTTGGCCAGGCTATATTGACCCTAGACATGACTACATAACTGCCCAGGTTTAACCGCAGTGTACAACACCCATTTACTTATGTTTTGTTCTACTTGAAGTTACGCATTTCGACGATTCGGTATACTTGTATACTTTTGAAAATACTTATAGTTTTGAAGATACTTTTTAATTCAGAGCACTGAGGCCCTTTAGTGTGTATAGTTTTATACCATGTAAGGTTTGGTATACTCTGTTCACTATAAACAAGGGCTCTGATACCAATCTGTCACACCCCGAAAACCAAAGGCGGAAACGTCTCCGGGGTGGACTACCACGTTGTGTATCAAATCCAATGTACATAGTAATCACAGTAAACAAACATTACATTACATATATATGAAAGTTTACATTTGTTCAAAAGTAAAGTTATACAAGATATACATATGCATCATATTAACAAAAGTTGAGACGAGTCTTCCACGCACTCCGTCTTCACCAAAAGGAGATCACCGGGTACCTGTCTAACTTGGACCTGAGAATACAAGCGGTTTGAAAATTAGCGTAAAGCTGGTGAGTTCATAAGCGGTTTTGTTTTATGAAAATGTATCGGTTTCCTTTAATTTCCGAAAAGGTTTGTTATCCAAGAAAATCCCATATTTTCTTATGTGAAGTTGATTTAGTTATCATGTGTTATCAATTCGATTATGTATTGTATTCTACCCCAGGAAAATCCCATATTTTCCTAATTATAAGATCGGTTGTATAACACAAAGTATAGTTTAACATCCAAAACTATATAATGAAAATCTTGGGATCACTATCCCGAAAGACATATATAAGATAGTTTGACACATCCGAAAGTACAGGTTTAAGATCATGGGATTATCATCCCGGACTAGACACTAGATAAGTTGATGTATATATGTAAATATAGATTGAAACCATGGGATCACTATCCCGAATAAGATACAGATTTAGAAAACCATGGGATCACCCCAGGCATGCCCGCCTAACTGTAGCTAGCAGTTAAGGTGTAGGATTGTCAGTCCCGAATAGATCTATTCACAAATTCCGTGCTCTCCCTCCAGGAGACTCTGGTTACACTTCCTGGGACGATTTACTGATAGTCCATAAAGGGTAGTGACTATCTCACAAACCAGTACTAAACTATTCACAGGGTTCTCATAAGATATCGACATACAGTAAGTTATGAAACATAGTACAGTAACTATAGATACATACATGAAATTATCTGGCAATACATTCAAATGATATGGAGATAAACTGAAACAGACATAGTTTATCTAATAACTTGATATAGACATCAGTACACGATAGAAAGAACAGTAAAGACCCCCAAATTATTCCCATAATAATTTGATTAGTTTGATTGTTTCCTTAACTAAAATCCATTTAGTTGAAATCGAATAGTCATTCCTTATGCTCAGCATAATACATAAGGAGTAAAAGAGTTTATAGGTTTGTCAGATACTGTTTGAAACACATCGATGTTGTGATTAGAAAACAGTTATATTTGCTTGTATTCCCCCCCTGAAAACATTGAAAACAGTGAAAAAGCCATAGGGGTATGAACTCACCGGACGAGATACGAGACGGTTTGGATGCTAAGAGTTGATCCGGAACTTGTAAACACATGAGGTTCCTAATTATGATGTAAAGATACACATTTGTATCTAATTAGGACTTAGTTTATTCATATGATAGGGACACTTGCTTCAAGTTGCGATAACACTCCGATACAAGTGTTTGGAGTGACCCGGGTGGCGTTTAGGGACATGACTGACACAAGGGACTTGGGAAATGAGTTGGGACATTAAAGGAACACTCCCCTTATGGGAGTTTACGGCCTAAACACCCATCCGCATGAGTTTACGGCCGTAAACTCATGATGGGTGGTTTATGGTGCAAATTTGACTTCCAACACTTAGGGGATAATTTCTAGACTTGGTTTAAGGACTTGGAATGATTACTAAACATCAAATAGATCCCTTTTATGGGAGTTTACGGCCTAGCTTAGCTCCATGGTCGTAAACCCCTATTTTTCCAAGAAAATGATGTTAAATGGTGCTAGAACAAATCACATGTGATTGGTAAAATTAATCCAAGGCCTAACATGAGTTTGCATGTGACATTTGAGGTGTTTGTGGAGTTTACGGCCCATGAAACCCCCTTCATGGCTGTAAACTCTAATATATGGCATTCCAAGGTGTTTCAAGGTCTAGAACTTGCATGAAAGGACTTCTAAAATTCATCTAAGGGCCTTAGGGGTGTTTAGTTTGCATTCTAACACCAAAGATTTTGGAGTTTACGGCCCAAGAAGAAGCCTTGGCCGTAAACTCTTAGAAACCCCATCAATGATGTGTTTAAGGTCCTTAAAGTATTTTTGGTTGGTCCCTTGATTTATTCCAAGGCTTTTGGTGGTGTCAGATGGCTTTCTAACACCTTAGAATTTGATTTATGCCAAGTTTTGGGGAGTTTACGGCCCAAGAACTCTCCTTTGCCGTAAAATCATCTAAATCCCCAAAAATTCATGTTTCAAGTGTCCAAATGCTAGAATCAAGGTCCTATAATTCATATCTAAGCCATAGAAGTGATTTGGAAGGGTTCAAGGGCATGAAAACCCTAATTATATGAGTTTACGGCCCAAGAATGATCCTTGGCCGTAAACTCCTTCAAACATCACAAAAATTATGTTTTACATGATTAGAGTCCATATCTTGAAGTACCATAGCCATATCTAAAGTCCAAACTAGTCAAGGAGGGGTTTAAGGGCTCAAAACCCATCATTTTTGGTGTTTACGGCCTAAGCATCTTCTTAGGCTGTAAACTCATATATATTGTCCAATTTCATGATTAAGTGTCTAGTTTGGAAGCTAAACATGCTATAGATTAAGGCTAGGAAGGTACCTTAAGGATTTGAAGCCTTAAAATTGAGTTTTGGACACTTAATCTTTGGATTTTGGAGAGAGGTTAGAGAGAGAGTAGTGAGAGAAGGAAAAGCTTCAAATGAAGGCTGAAACATGTTTATATAGTTCCTAAAATTTGCACACGGTGGAATTCTACCCGATACCGGCGCTAAACGCGGCTTTTGGTCGCACCCGATTGAGTTTCCGTCACCCGACGGGAACATTTTTTTAAAACTTATGAAATAAATGTTTTTGGGCTGATAACATAAGTTCCTGAGTGATTTAGACACTCATTAGAAATAAATAAACATATAAGTTTATATAATTGAATCCAAAGAGAAGACGGAACGAATCCGATAACGGCGACCTTTCGGGTAAAACGAGTTTTGGCGACGAACAAATTTCGGGTTGTTACATATTCCCATGAATTTCAATCTATAGTTTTGTGTATTAAAAACTATTTTATATCTAGTACATGATAGTATTCCCATGGTTTTCAATTAATATTTTTATGTATTAAAAATATCTACTGTTGTACTGGATGGTAATTCCTAGTGGTTTTCAATATGTAGTTTTATGTATTAAACTATACACTGTTGTATATAACGGAAATTCAGAACTTTAAACTAAATTGTCTTTATAAGAAAATATGGGATTTTCTTGGATAACAACTTTTCAGAAAACTAAAGGAAACATGTTCATTTTCAGAAAACAAAACACTTATGAACTCACCAGCCTTATGTTGATTTTCAGATTGCTTGTATTCTGAGGTCCGCATTAGACAGGTACCCAGTGATCCTTTTGGCGAAGATGGAGTTCGTAGAAGACACGTCTTTACTTTTGTTCATATGATACATATGTATAGCACTTGTAACACTTTACTTTGAACATATGTAAATTCTAATATGTAATGTAATGGTTGTTTACTTTGCTTACTATGTACATTGGTTGTGATACTTAACATGAAGTCACTTCCGCCCCAGAACGTTTCCGCCTTCGGTTTCGGGGTGTGACATGGTCGATCCTGGCATGATAACTATTGTTGTATGAAAACTCTACCAATGGGAGGTATGTATTCCAACTCCCTCCAAAGTCCAACATGTAAGCCCAAAAGCATATCCTCGAGTGTTTGGATCGTCCTCTCACTATGGCAATCTGTCTGGGAGTGGTACGATGTGATAAAAGGAAACTAAGTGCCCAGTTCCTCATGGAACTTCTTCTAGAACCTAGATGTAAATCAAACATATGTGCCAAACAATACGGACACTAGCACTATGTTCCTAGCCACCACCTCTAGAACATACATATCCGCTAATTTCTCAGCAGAGATGCTCTCGGAAATTGGAATAAAGTGGGCACTATTCTTCAATTTGCCCACGATAAACCATATGGCGTCTACGCCCCTTTCCGTCCTTGCCAAATCTCGTGATGAAGTCCATGGTGATCTCTTACCATTTCCACATGGGGATGGGTAGCAGCAGAACCTTTCCATAATGCCGCTGATGTTCGGCCTTGACCTTCGGGCAGGTCAAGCACCGCTCTACATACCAGGTGATCTCTCATTTCATCCAGGGCCACTAGTAACTCAGCCTTAGGTCTCTATACATTTTTGTAGCCCCGGGATGTATAGAGAACCTAGACTTGTGTGCCTCTTCCAATATTTTCTACCTCACTCCAATAGATGTTGGAACCCACACTCGGCCACACTAGGCCAAGAAACCTCAACCATCCTAGAAAAACAAAGGAATCTGACCCCGTATCCGCTCTAATTTCCTGTGTTCTCTCTTCAAACCCTCCACTTGAGCCTCCTTGATCATATCCAACAATGTAGAGATCATTGTCATCCTCAAACAAATGTTCCTAATCAGGGAACCTGTTGTTTTGCAGCTCAAAGCATCGGTCACCATGTTGGCCTTCCCTGCATGGTATAAGTGATGGGTTTTGAGCATTCTAACACTTCCTAAGTGTACATGCAACCCTAATAACCTTGCATCTACGTTTGTCTAATTATCATGCAAAGTTGATTTCCAAGGCTATGATCCTATCTAGCATACATGGCAAACAATTTTAACTTGAATAAAAGATAGAACTACATACCTTGTTGCTTTTGATCCTTGAAACCTTGTGAGCCTAGCACCCCAACTGTGATGCCTCAAATGCTTCACACAACACCAAATGCTATGGAGTAAACTTGGAGAGAAAGTATAACACTCTAAAAATCGGCTCTAGCCCTCAAGCATGCATGTGTAGCCGATTTTGGGAGAACCATGAGCTTTATATAGTGTTGACACATCTAGGGTTACACCATGTAAACCATAATGTGTCATAACTCTTCATTTCCATGACCCATGGGTTTGTAACTCCCATGGAGCCCCCATGGAGCATCCAATGGGTTTAACCCAACTTGATTATCCATGGAGCCTCTTAGCCCACTATACAAGATATGGATGATTTACATAATCAACCCATATATTTAATTAGTTATCTTTTGATAACTTAATTAATTCTAAATTAATTCTTGATCAAACTAATTAAATAATATTATTAATATATTAGAATTTATAATATATTAATAAACCACAAGTGTTATTTCTCTCATTTAGTCTATCCAATTGCATGGTGCGATGCAACCCAAATGGACCATGCTGGGTTGGGTCAAGTACATACCAGAAATAGTTATGGACATAGACACCTTATCCAACAGTCTCCCACTTGGATAAGTCTAATAACTATACCTGTAATACTTCAGGAACCGATCAGCAATCATAGCTCTTTTCAAGGTTTCTCGGAACTGAGAAGATGATGGTACGTCATTTTAGATAAGGGATCATATAATCCTCTGTTCTTAGATATCAGCCGGACAAACACATGGAACATGGTCTTACTTATTTTCCAGCTGTTTGTTTCCCGATTTCCGATTTGTTTGACATAGAACTTAATTGAACACATCAACTTAGTTCTAACCGGGCCATGTACATAGGTCAAAACAAAATCATCGAGGGGCCTATATATCAGCTTCTAATCCATGAAGGAACATATAAACTTTGACTCATATGCTTGTTCTACTACTTGTTAAATTACACACAAATGCATGTTTTATAACATCGAGTTACCAATGCGGTTTCGCACATTCAATGCATAACTAACTCATAGTTAACAAGTTATATCTCTAGGTTTGAAGACTTATATGATATTACCGTCTCGTGATCACTCGAGATAAATTCCATGAAGTGATACCAGCGAGCGTGGGTTGAATCCAATACTCAGAACTTATGAGCACTCATGAGTGTTGAGGCCATGTCCAACATCTTAGACCTGTACAACCAACTCATGACAGTCTTACTTCATATCTACTTCCAATATATGACTGACTGTGGATAATTTGAATAATATGTGAAACAACATAAATATTCTGGAAGTCAAAACATGCAAAAGAAATAATAGTAAACGATTGACAAGGGATAGCAACACTTTACTCGTAAATAAACACAACTTTTATTCATCATCAAATGTCAATTACATTTTACAAATTTCAAAATAATCTAACTACTAAGACTAATATCATCCTTCAGACCTATACTCCTAGCATGTTGGAGATGCTTAACCCTACCCAGTCCCTTCGTGAGGGGATATGCCGGGTTCTCATCCGATGATACCCTCTTTGCCACGAGGAGTCCTTCTTCTATACGATGTCTGATGAAATGATATTTTCTGTCAATGTGTCTGGATCTCCCATGATCCCTTGGTTCCTTGCTAAGGAAACTGCACTTTCACTATCACAGAAAATATCTACAGGCTTCGATATAGCTGGTACAACTCCAAGGCCTCCAATGAAGTTTTTTAGCCACATAGACTCTTTTCCCGCCTCGCTTGCCGCTATATACTTTGATTCGCAAGTTGAATAAGCCATTGTCTCCGGCTTGCAACTTTTCCAAGAGATTGCTCCTCCGTTTAAGGTAAAGACCCAACCCAACTGAGAGCGAAAATTATCCCTATCAGTCTGGAAGCTAGCATCACTATACCTTATAACTCTCAAGTCATCACTCCCACCAAGGGTAAGGACCCAGTCCTTAGTCCTCCACAGGTACTTGAGAATGTTCTTTAGCTCTGTGTAGTGAGCCTTACCAGGGTTCCCCTGATACCTGCTAACCATGCTTAAAGAAAAGGTTACATCAGGACGAGTACAGGTCATAGCATACATGATCGAGCCTACTGCTGAAGCATAAGGTAACCGACTCATTTCTGCTATCTCATCCTCAGTACTCGGGCTTTGAGTCTTACTCAGTCTAGTGTTACTCTGGATGGGTAACTCTATTTTCTTGGAATCTTGCATGCTGAATCTCTTCAGCACCTTATCCAAGTATGTACTCTAACTAAGTCCAATTAGTCTTTTACTCCGGTCTCTCAAGATCCTTATTCCTAGAATATAGGCAGCTTCTCCTAGGTCCTTCATAGCAAAACACTTCCCAAGCCAGGACTTAACTTCCTGTAGAGATGGGATGTCATTTCCTATGAGTAGTATGTCATCCACATACAGTACCAAAAAGCTAACTATACTCCCACTAGCTTTGACATATACACAAGATTCATCTTCACTCCTAGGAAAGCAAAACTCTTTGACCTTCTCATCGAAGCAAAGTTTCCATCTGTGAGTTGCTTGCTTTAATCCATAGATGGATTTCGCAAGCTTACACACTCTATTAGGGTACTCTATGATGACAAAACCCTCTAGCTGATTCATGTAAACATCCTCACCCAACTTTCCATTAAGGAAAGCGGTTTTGACATCCATTTGCCATATTTCATAGTCATGAAATGCAACTATGGCTAACAATACCCTAATAGACTTAATCTTGGCTACTGGTGAAAAGGTCTCATCATAATCAACTCCTGGAGTTTGAGAAAAGCCCTTTGCAACTAGTCGGGCCTTATAAATGTGTACATTACCATCCATGTCAGTCTTCTTCTTGAAGATCCATTTGCACCCAACTGTCTTACGACCTGGCACATTGTCAACCAAGTCCCAGACCTTATTGTTATACATGGATTGTATCTCATTATCCATTGCCTCTTTCCATTTAGCAGACTCGGGGCCTTCCATGGCTTCCGCATAGCTGTTAGGGTCATCCAGACTTACTAGTGTCCCATCACTGATAAGTGTCTCACCTTCCGCCGTAATATGGAAACCATAGTAATGCTCAGGTTCATTCCTAGCCCTTGTGGAACGCCTCATAGGTACAATTGGAGGTATAATTGGATCAACAGGAGGTTCCTCCTCAAGTTGACTGCTAGGGTTTGAGGTTCCTTCACCACTTGACTCTTGAAGTTCTTCAAGGTTAATTAGCCTCCCACTGTCTCCTTGGCTTATGAACTCTCTCTCTCTCTCTCGAAGGACAGCCCTCCTTGCTACAAAGACCACATTCTCACTAGGTCTATAGAAGAGGTAACCAAAGGATTTTTGTGGGTAGTCGATGAAAATACACCTCTCACTTCGAGGTTCAAGCTTGTCATGAGTCTTGCATCTCACGAAATCCTCGCAACCCCAAACCTTGATGTGGGCTAGACTAAGAACTTTTCCAGTCCACATCTCTTCCTAGATCCATGATTTGTATGTTAATTTTGAATTTTGGGATGAAATTTTCTCTAACGGGGGGATAATGTGACAACCCAAAGTTCAATTTTGGGCAGTAGGTCAGCTCTCGTGGTTGTCTCTTGGATTGGTCTATCAGTAAAAACATCTATATCCCCCGTGAGGTGTTTTGTATCCACCTCACGAGATGTGGACTGGAAAAGTTCACAAGCTGACCTACTAAGAACTTTTCATATCCACATCTCTTCCTAGATCCATGATTTGTATGTTAATTCTGAATTTTGGGATGAAATTTTCTCTAACGGGGGGATAATGTGACAACCCAAAGTTCGTTCCATCATTTGTAACCCTTTTTGTTAATATATTCGTCGTTTTCAATTTCGTTTCCGTTACGTCATTAAATTAAGTCATAATTGTGGGATTTCTATTATGACTTAATGGGTGTCCAAACATGTTTAGAACTCATATTAACACTCCTCAAAGTAATCGGAAACATTTTAGAATCGACCATATCGGGTTACGGCAACTTAATCGGGTGCGACCAAAAGCATCGTATAACGTCGGTATCGGGTAGAATTCCACCGTGTCCCAAACTTGGAACATATTTAAAGTGGTTTAAGCTCCCATTTGAATCTTTTACTCTCTCTCACTACTCTCTCTCTAACCTCTCTCCTCAAACCAAATTTAAGGTCCAAAAACATCAAATTTAAGCTCAAAATCACCAAAGTAACTTCCCTAACTCTTAGTATAGCATCTTAGACCTTCAAATCCGAGTTCAAACTATGATTTAGGACCATTTTAATGTGTTTACGGCCCTGGAACATGTTTGGGCCGTAAACACACATATAATGGGTTTTTTAGCCTTTAAACCCTTCCAATCGACCTTTGGAGCTTAGATATGGCTAAATGGCTTAATGGTCTGGACATAGAACACCTTGAATCCAATTTTTGGGGAGTAAACATGAGTTTACTGCCCAAGAACATGCTTGGGCCATTAAATCACCTTCATGGGGAGTAAACTCAAATTTGAGTGTTAAAAAGCCAATTAAACACACCAATAGCCTTGGATTAAATTCTAGAATCAACCACAATCAATTTAGGGGCCTTAAACTTGATGAAAACCACCCCTTGGAGAGTTCATAGCCGTAAACCCCCTTTAGAATGGGTTCCTGGGCCGTAAACTCATATACAATAGCCAAATGATGCCCTAAATTCATTCTAAGGCTTGTAAAATTGGTTTGAATCACATGTGATTGATCTAGGACCACCAAATTATGGAAGGAATGGGTATATAGGAGCTTACGGCCATCAACTCCTATTTTAGGGCCGTAAACTCCCTTTGATGGTCTCTTTAGTGGTAAAACTCATTCCTATGCCTTAGATTAAATCATAGCAACCCTTCCCAAGTGTTATTTGACCATTTAGCACCATAAAACCCCACATCCATGAGTTCACGGCCGTGAACTCATCTGGAGTTGGTCTTAGGGCCGAAAACTCCATAGGGAGTTTACTCTTGAAGAGTAAACACATTTTCCAAAGTCCTACACGTCCGTAGATGTCTCCCGGGTCACTCTAAACACTTGATTTGAAGTGTTTTCTCTTATGGAGTGTATAATCATAACTAATTAGTGAATTAAAGTCTAATTAGATACATTTGTATATCATTTCACATTACATAGGAACTCCGCGCGTTATCAAGCCCTGAACCGACACATAGCATCCAAACCGACACGTTTTCTCGTCTAGTGAGTTCATACCCCTACCCATTTTCGATGTTTTCACTGTTTTTAGGGGGAATACAAGCAAAGTACAAGGAATACTTGTACTCAAAACTTGTTTTATATATGTTGTGTTTCATTTTACATATGCTTTTAACACTGACAATCATAACAGATAACTGTTGAACTTGCAGAACACGCTATCATATTATTTGTGAAAAACATTATAAATTGTTGTATTTTATATTTTCAGAAATGGTTTTCCCACATCATAACAATTAAAATCATAACATTGAACTTTCAACATTAACTTAGAATATTGTTTTGTCCTCAGTAACACTCCATGGAGATACGCGAGTGGAGGATAGTCATTTGATCTTTATGTATTATTACTAGTAAATTTGTTATTCTTATAAATTGGAGACACATCCTCGGCGAACACTGCACAGGGATACGCGAGTGGAGGACCACCCCCGAAACAAGAATCTCTTAGATAGGGAGCATGAATTGAGTGTATAGATCTATACGGGGCTGACTACCCCACACCTGGCTGCTAGCTACAGCCGAACCGAAAGGTTCAAGGGTGACGAAAGTCATATGGTGATGTGGACTACATATTGCCATATCTAGTCTATCCTATGGTTATGGAACTCGCAATTTGGATAACATATTGCCATATCTAGTCATATGGTGATGTTGAGATATTCTGTGCCCATTCCAATTAAAGTTGGCTTTGCATTTAAGTTCTTAGAGTTATCAATTGGTTGCACAACAACTTGGTAGCAATGACAGACCCTTGAGCTGCCAGGTGGAAAGAAATTAAGATTGAGTTCAGTCCATATGAGTTTGGATTTTTCATTATCCTTATCTTGTGACTATGGTTTTAAGAATTCACATGGATAAGAAGACATACACCATTAAATCTAAGTATCATAAGGTTTCTCTCCGATTCATGAAAATGATGGTGAGGAAATACTTTCACTAAGTAGATTTTAGCTAGATAGTAATTGTGATATTTACATTCTCAATGTTGTTAGTGGAGCGTGTGTGGTTTACCGGCACACTAACATGGACTTGTGAGAAGTTGCCAAGGTCTAAACAATCAAGACTATGACTACGAAATCCATTTTCATAGTTCTTAAAATTGTTTAGACACACCTGTGAGCTATCTAAGATAAAGTGTATGATTATGATAAAGTTTTATCAAAGCAATATAGTATTAGAAATCTGAACTTTGGTAAGAAAGTCAATAAAGTATTGATTTCTAGAAGTCCAGCTGATTTCTGAGTACATGTTAAAGCTAGTGGGAGCATAAGTGTTATGCTAATAATCATCATGTTAGTGGGAGCATGATAATTATGATAAGTATTGCAAGTTAGCAATGTTAATTATAGAAAACAAAAAGTTTCAATTGGGAAGGAGTTTTTTTGCTATAATTAAGGGAGAGGAAATTATACTTCATCTCAAATGTAAAAGCTTAGATTGAGGTTTTAATCGTATTTAGTCAAGGATATATATATATATGAATTTCATGTTGGAATGGCTCAACATAATGAAATTTTGTATATGGGCCTATTATTTGCGTTCTCAAATTCGATTATGATTACAACATCCCTTTTCATCATCTGAATTATGAGAACTTGGAAAATAGAAATGGAAATGTTATAGCAAAAGAATGGTTTAGTCTTTATGTGAGACATCATGAATCGTGTCCCGTATGCTTCAGATATAGGATCGATTACATGTGTTATATTCATCCTTTCTAAAATTTTCCAAATGCCTGAGAATTAAGAAGGGAAAAGGTCTAGAATTGGATTTGACTAAAAGGATTAAACAATTTTCAAGGACAATATTGTTGGATAAGGTGTCTAAGTCCATAACTATTTCTGGTATGTACTTGACCCGACCCGGCATGGTCCATTTGGGTTGCATGGCACCGTGCAATTGGATAGACTAAATGAGAGAAATAACACTTGGAGATTATTAATATATTATAAGTTCTAATATATTAATAATATTATTTGATTAGTTTGATCAAGAATTAATTTAGAATTAATTATGTGATCAAAAGATAACTAATTAAATATATGGGTTGATTATGTAAATCATCCATATCTTGTATAGTGGGCTAAGAGGCTCCATGGATTATCAAGTTGGGTTCCACCCATAGGATGCTCCATGGGAGTTACAAACCCATGGGTCATGGAAATGAAGAGTCATGACACATTAGGGTTTAACCCTAGATGTGTCAACACTATATAAGAAACATGTTCTCCACCTAAAATCGGCTACACTAAGAAACAAGAGGGCTTGGCCGATTTTTTAGAAGTGTGTGTTCTCTCATAAGTTCTACCAAGAGCATTTGGTGTTGTGTGAAGCATTTGAGGCATCACACTTGGGGTGCTAGGCTCACAAGGTTTCAAGGAACACAAACAACAACAAGCTAAGTTATTCTATCTATACTTTAAGTTAAAATTGTTCCCCATGTATGCTAGATAGGAATATAACCTTGGAATTCAACTTTGCAGATAATTAGACAAACATAGATCCAAGGTTATTAGGGTTGCATGTACACTTAGGAAGTGTTAGAATGCTCAAAACCCATCAGTGGTATCAAAGCCTAGGCTTGTTTGTTTTTTATTTGTGCCTAAAAGTTGAAAAAAAGTCGAAAATCTTGCTGTCCACGAATGGACTCATCGAGTCCATAAGAGGGACTCGTCGAGTTCATGTGTATCTTCAACCAACTCGG
This sequence comes from Lactuca saligna, assembly GCF_052625555.1. Taxonomy (NCBI): domain Eukaryota; kingdom Viridiplantae; phylum Streptophyta; class Magnoliopsida; order Asterales; family Asteraceae; genus Lactuca; species Lactuca saligna. The sequence continues at coordinate 91,340,849 of NC_136421.1, forward strand.
CGAGTAAGTTCATGCACTCGACGAGTAGGGTCGACTGATTGCAGAATTTCGATTTAGTTGCTGGAAATGAATTAGAAACATTACCCTAAACTTTTTGGTACTTAAAAAACTTGTTTTAGATGGTGTAATGTATTTGATAATTAATTTACAACAACTAGTTATCAAAAATTACAAAGTTTTAAGTGTAATTTTTGATTTATGAATAAGTTCATATTCATGTTCTTGTTCTTATGATGTTTTAGATGATCATAGGAATTATTTGTAACCTATGTGGTAGATTAATTCTTGATCATAATGTGTTTTAATGGAGTCCATAACTTGTCCTCAAGTTATGGAAAACCAAGAGTCACACTTGAATTAAAACCATTAAAACAAACACAAGAGTTAGAAAAATGAAGAGTCTTCATTTTATTACTCTATTAAACTCATAAGTTACAAGAAATGAAAAGTTTTGAAAGTTACAAAACTTGCTCTCAAGTTTTGGAATAAGTAAAGTTAAGTTAAAACTTTAAGTTCCAACCCCTAGAATTTTAAAAGTTAAAATTCAACCCTTATACTTATATTATGATGATTTAATAATTATATATAGATGTATAAGAATAAAGTCGTCTTACCGCTAGTACGCCTCATTCACGAAGCCGGTCTATAAGGTGGGTATAAGGTTGTTGCCTATAAAATGGTGACTTAATGGGTGAATATTCTCACCCACCGCTTGCTTGACTGGTGTAGGGTCGTTAGCCGAACGGGTAAGACAAGGACTTATAAACTCTCATTCAAAGTATGATGTATATTGTAAAGTAACTAAATGTTTTATTAAATTCCCAATCTTAGTTACTTTAGGAAAATGTGAATAAGGTGCTAATCCATGAAATTACACTTTACACTTTGTCTAAGTCGTTGGTGGAGCGTGTGTGGTTAACCGGCACACTAACTTGGACTTAACAAGGTAGGTAAAGGGTGACTTAAGGTTTATTATAGTATCGGTGGAGCGTGTGTGGTTTACCGGCACATCGATTGAGTGATAAACTTTAAGGGTACCAAGTGATTTGCATGGTTACTTCACACCTCGTTTTGTGATCCTCGGTATCCCAGTCACAAAACTTGGAGGGCACTCTCGAGATTGAAACATGCCTTTGAAAAGTTCATTCAATCTCAAAGAATCTAGGAATTTCTAAAACCAATAAAACCTAATATCTAATATTTCGGTTTTCGTGGTGGAAATTGGTGAATCGTCATTCACCTACCTTTCAAATATGGTATAGCTTAGATTACGGCATACCTCTTCTAAGTTATATTATATTGTGATTGGATCCTAGCCTTAATATTACATTTGGGTGTTTTATTAAGGACTCTCTTAAATCTATACTAAACTTGTTCTCCTCTTTCAGATGTCTTCAAATAATGCTTCTGGCTCGAATCCTAATGGCTCCTTTACACTTATGAGTTTGTGTGGGAAAGTCACCTTTGATGGATCCAACTTCAATGAATGGATCAGAAACATCAGGATGATTACCCGCTACGAGGACAAAGAATATGTCCTTGACAAGGAGCTTAAGGAGATTGATGAGACCACTGCAACTCCTCAGGAGATCGCTGACTTTTAGGCACATGAAATGGATGCTACGAAAGTAGCATGCATCATGATGGCCACAATGACAGCAGAACTCCAAAAGTCCTATGAGGATTTCTACCCTTATGAAATGCACCAAGATTTGATGGAAAGATACCATCAAATTGCACGACAAGAGAGGTACGAAATCATCTGCTCCATGATAACAACCATGATGAAGGACAGGGATTCCGTCACGAGCCACATGCAGAAAATGCAAAGGTATGTGGATCGATTGCTGAAACTTAATGTGAACCTCCCTGAGGAGCTAGCAATAGATATAATTTTACGCTCCTTACCATCGTGCTATGATTAATTCCGCATGACATTATCACATGAATAAGGAAGAGGTCACTCTCAACAAACTTCAGGGACTTCTCAAGACTGCAGAAACAGGTCTTAAGGGGAAGTCGGTTGCTATCACTCCTACTCCAAACTCAACTCCGGTTTTGGCAATCGGGAAAAGTCGAGGGAGGAAGAGAAAGAGATCTTCGAATGGTACCAAGGCTCAGACCCTTGATGGCTCTTCTTCAAGTGGAACCAAGAAAGGTTTCATTACTCCTTCTTCTGACCCAAAAGAGGCTGAATGCTTCTATTGCCATGAAAAAGCTCATTGGAAGCGGAACTGCCCAAAGTACCAGCAGGATGTGAAGGATGGGAAAGTCAAACCCAACCATGCAGGTATTTACACTATCATTTCTAATAACTCACCCCTTGATACCGGTTGTGGTATTCATATTTGTTGTGACTTGCAGGGACTAAGAAGAAGTGAGGATGTGGAGCAAGGAAGAATAAACTTGATCATGGGGAACAGGAAAGCTTCACCTCTCACCAAGATTGGAGTTTATACTTTATCGCTAAGTAGTGGGTTTAGTTTAGATTTGAATAAGTGTTGTTACTCGCCAGGAATGGCAAGAAATATTATTTCCTTTCATGCTTTGTACAAACAAGGGTTTACCTTTTCGTTTAATAATGAAGTTGGTTCTATTGATGCTTTCTTTAATAATGTTCTTTATTTTAAAGCATTACCTTGTGATGGTGTGTATGAAGCTGTGTCTAATGTAGATAACTTAGGAAATAATGTTTTGTGTATTGATTCTACTAATAATAATAACTTGGATAAAGCATCATTATGGCATTGTCGTCTTGGACATATAAGCAAGAAACGCATAGGCCAACTCCAAAAGGATGGAGTCGTGGAGTCGTTTGACCTAAAGTCAAATGATAGTTCCGAATCATGCTTACTTGGAAAAATGACAAAGTCACCCTTCACAGGCTCGTGTGAAAGGGGTGAAGGTTTGTTGGACCTTATACACATGGATGTGTGTGGACCATTCAAACATGCCACAAGGGATGCTAATCGTTATTATTTGACTTTTACTGATGATTACAGTAGATATGGATATGTCTACTTAATCAAGCATAAGTCAGAGACTTTCGAGAAGTTTAAGGAATTTAAACAGGAAGTCGAGAATCAATTGGGCAGGAACATTAAGATGCTTCGATCCGATCGGGGTGGTGAGTATCTTAGTTCAGAGTTCCTCGACTATCTAAGGGAATGTGGGATTGTCTCACAATTGACACCTCCCAGGACACCGCAGTTGAATGGTGTGGCTGAGAGGCGTAATCGAACCTTGTTGGACATGGTTCATTCCATGATGAGTCGAGCTTCGCTACCAATCTCATTCTGGGGGTATGCCTTAGAGACTGCCGCCCATATCCTTAATCTAGTCCCTACAAAGAAAGTTGCCAAAACACCTCACGAGATGTGGACTGGTAAAGTACCTAAACTAGACCACATCAAGATTTGGGGCTGCGAGGCTTTCGTGAGACGCGAGACTCATGATAAGCTCGAACCTCGAAGCGAGATCTGTATTTTCATCGGCTACCCACATCAATCCTTTGGTTACCTCTTCTACAGACCTAGTAACAATGTGGTCTTTGTAGCAAGAAGAGGAGTCTTTCGAGAAAGAGACTTTATAAGCCAAGGAGACAGTGGGAGGCAAATTGATCTTGAAGAAATTAAAGAGTCAAGTGGTGATGGAACTTCAAACTCTAGCCCTCAACTTGAGGAGGAAACTCCTATTGAGCCAATTGACGAATCTGTACCTCTGAGGCGTTCCACGAGAGTTAGGAGTGCACCTGAGCATTACTATGGATTCCATATTACTGCAGAAGGTGAGACACTTATTAGTGATGGAACACTAGTAAGTCAAGATGACCCTAACAGCTACGAGGAAGCTATGGCAGGCCCCGAGTCTGCTAAATGGAAAGAGGCTATGGATAGCGAGATACAATCCATGTATGACAATCAAGTTTGGAACTTGGTTGAGAATGTACCAGGTCGAAAGACTGTAGGGTGCAAATGGGTCTTCAAGAAGAAGACCGACATGGATGGTAAAGTACACACTTATAAGGCTAGACTGGTTGCAAAGGGCTTCTCTCAAATTCCTGGAGTGGATTATGATGAGACCTTTTCTCCGGTAGCCAAGATTAAGTCTATTCGGGTTCTGTTAGCCATAGCCGCATTTCATGACTATGAAATTTGGCAAATGGATGTCAAAACCGCTTTCCTTAATGGAAAGTTGGCTGAAGATGTTTACATGAGTCAGCCAGAGAGTTTTGTCAGCAACAAGTACCCCAATAGAGTGTGTAAGCTTGAGAAATCCATTTATGGGTTAAAGCAAGTACCTCGCAGATGGAATCTTTGCTTTGATGAAAAGGTCAAGGAATTTGGCTTTTCTAGGAGTGAAGATGAATCTGCGAGGTGCTTGCTTTAACCCATTTGGCTTTTCTAGGAGTGAAGATGAATCTTGTGTGTATGTCAAGGCTAGTGGGAGTATAGTTAGCTTCTTGGTATTGTATGTGGATGACATACTACTCATAGGAAACGACATTCCAACCCTGCAGGAAGTAAAGTCCTGGCTTGGAAAGTGTTTCGCTATGAAGGATCTGTTGGATAAGGTGTCTAAGTCCATAACTATTTCTGGTATGTACTTGACCCGACCCGGCATGGTCCATTTGGGTTGCATGGCACCATGCAATTGGATAAACTAAATGAGAGAAATAACGTTTGGAGATTATTAATATATTATAAGTTCTAATATATTAATAATATTATTTGATTAGTTTGATCAAGAATTAATTTAGAATTAATTAAGTGATCAAAAGATAACTAATTAAATATATGGGTTGATTAAGTAAATCATCCATATCTTGTATAGTGGGCTGAAAGGCTCCATGGATCATCAAGTTGGGTTCCACCCATAGGATGCTCCATGGATGCTCCATGGGAGTTACAAACCCATGGGTCATGGAAATGAAGAGTCATGATACATTAGGGTTTAACCCTAGATGTGTCAACACTATATAAGAAGCATAATCTCCACCAAAATCGGTTGCAACAAAGAAATAGAGGGCTTAGCCGATTTGAAGAAGTGAGTATACTCTCATAAGTTCTTCCAAGAGCATTTGGTGTTGTGTGAAGTATTTGAGGCATCACCACTTGAGGTGCTAGGCTCACAAGGTTTCAAGGAACACAAGCAACAACAAGGTAAGTTATTCTATCTATACTTTATGTTAAAATTGTTCCCCATGTATGCTAGATAGGAATATAACCTTGGAATTCAACTTTGCATGACAAATTAGACAAACATAGATCCAAGGTTATTAGGGTTGCATGTACACTTAGGAAGTGTTAGAATGCTCAAAACCCATCAGTGGTATCAGAGCCTAGGCTTGTTTGTTCTTATTTGTGCTTAAAAGTTGAAAACAGAATCGGAAATTTGCTGTCTGCGATCGGACTCGTCGAGTCTATAGGGGGGACTCGTCGAGTCCATGTGTATCTTCAACCAACTCGGCGAGTCATGTTCATGCACTCGGCGAGTAGGGTCGAATGAGTGCAGAATTTCGATTCAGTTGCTGGAAAATGAATTAGAAACATTACCCTAAACTGTTTTAGTAAATATAAACTTGTTTTTGGTGGTGTAATGTTTTGCTAATTCATTTACAACAACTAGTTATCAAAATTACAAAGTTTTATGTAATTTTTGATTATGTTCATATTCATGTTCTTGTTCTTATGATGTTTTAGATGATCATAGGAATTATTTGCAAACTATTTGGTAGTTTAATTCTTGATCATAATGTGTTTTAATGGAGTCCATAACTTATCCTTAAGTTATGGAAAACCAAGAGTCACTTGAGTTAAAACCCATTAAGAAAACACAAGAGTTATAAAAATGAAGAGTCTTCATTTTATGACTCTATTAAACTCATAAGTTACAAGAAATGAAAAGTTTTGAAAGTTACAAAACTTGCCCTCAAGTTTTGGAACAAGTAAAGTTAAGTTAAAACTTTAGTTCCAACCCCTAGAATTTTAAAAGTTAAAATTCAACCCTTATACTTATATTATGATAATTTAATAATTATATATATATATGTATAAGAACAAGTCGTCTTACCGCTAGTACGCCTCATTCACGAAGTCGGTCTATAAGGTGGGTATAAGGTTGTTGCCTATAAAATGGTGACTTAATGGGTGTATATTCTCACCCACCGCTTGCTTGACTGGTGGAGGGTCGTTAGCCGAGCGGGTAAGACAAGGACTTATAAATTCTCATTCAAAGTATGATGAATATAATAAAGTAACTAAATGTTTATTAAATTCCCAATCTTAGTTACTTTAGGAAAAATGTGAATAAGGTGCTAATCCATGAAATTACACTTTACACTTTGTCAAAGTCGTTGGTGGCGCGTGTGTGGTTAACCGGCACACTAACTTGGACTTAACAAGGTAGGTAAAGGGTGACTTAAGGTTTATTATAGTATCGGTGGAGCGTGTGTGGTTTACCGGCACATCGATTGAGTGATAAACTTTAAAGGTACCAAGTGATTTGCATGGTTACTTCACACCTCGTTTTGTGATCCTCGACATCCCAGTCACAAAACCTGGAGGGCACTCCCGAGATCGAAACATGCCTTTGAAAAGTTCATTGGATCTCAAAGAATCTAGGAATTTCTAAAACCAATAAAAACTAAATATTTAATATTTCGGTTATCGTGGTGGAGATTGGTGAATCGTCATTCACCTACCTTTCAAATATGGTATAGCTTAGATTACGGCATACCTCTTCTAAGTTATATTATATTGTGATTGGATCCTAGCCTTAATATTACATTTGGGTGTTTTATTAAGGACTCTCTTAAATCTAAACTAAACTTGTTCTTCTTTTCAGATGTCTTCAAACAATGCTTCTGGCTCGAATCCTAATGGCTCCTTTACTCTTATGAGTCTATGTGGGAAAGTCACCTTTGATGGATCCAACTTCAATAAGTGGATCAGAAACATCAGGATGATAACTCGCTACGAGGACAAAGAATATGTCCTTGACAAGGAGCTTAAGGAAATTGACGAGTCCACTGCAACTCCCTAGGAGATCGCTGACTTTCATACTCATGAAAGAGATGCAACCAAGGTGGCGTGCATCATGTTAGCCACCATGACAGCTGAACTCCAAAAGTCTTATGAAGACTTCTACCCTTATGAAATGCACCAAGATTTGATGGAAAGATACCATCAAAGTGCACGACAAGAGAGGTACGAAGTCATCTGCTCCATGATAACAACCATGATGAAGGACGGAGAGTCCGTCACGAGCCACATGCAGAAAATGCAAAGGTATGTGGATCGGTTGCTGAAGCTCAATGTGAACTTCCCTGAGGAGCTTGCAATAGATATCATTTTGCACTCCTTACCATCGTGCTATGATCAATTCCGCATGACATATCACATGAACAAGGAAGAGGTCACCCTCAGCAAACTTCAGGGACTTCTCAAGACCGCAGAAACAGGTCTTAGGGGGAAGTCGGTTGCTATCACTCCTACTCCAGAAACAACTCCGGTCTTGGCAATCGGGCAGAGTCGAGGGAGGAAGAGAAAGAGATCTTCAAAGGGTACCAAGGATCGGACCCTTGATGGCTCTTCTTCAAGTGGAACCAAGAAAGGTTTCATTACTCCTTCTTCTGACCCAAAAGAGGCTGAATGCTTCTATTGCCACGAAAAAGCTCATTGGAAGCGGAACTGCCCAAAGACCAGCAAGATGTAAAGGATGGGAAAGTCAAACCCAACCATGCAGGTATTTACACTATCATTTCTAATAACTCACCCCATTCGAAATCTTGGGTCCTTGATACAGGTTGCGGTATTCATATTTGTTGTGACTTGCAGGGACTAGGAAGAAGTGAGAATGTGGAGCAAGGAAGAATAAACTTAATCATGGGGAATAGGAAAGTTACACCTGTCACCAAGATTGGAGTTTATACTTTATCGCTAAGTAGTGGGTTAAGTTTAGATTTGAATAAATGTTGTTATTCGCCAGAAATGGCAAGAAATATTATTTCCTTTCATGCATTGTACAAACAAGGTTTCACCTTTTCGTTTGATAATGAAGTTGGTTCGATTAATGCTTTCTTTAATAATGTACTTTATTTTAAAGCATTACCTTGTGATGGTGTGTATGAAGCTGTATCTATTGTAGATAACTTAGGAAATAATGTTTTGTGTATTGATTCTAATAATAATAACTTGGATAAAGCATCGTTATGGCATTGTCGTCTTGGACATATAAGCAAGAAACGCATAGGCCAACTCCAAAAGGCTGGAGTCTTGGAGTCGTTTGACCTAAAGTCAAATGATAGTTGCGAATCATGCTTACTTGGAAAAATTACAAAGTCACCCTCCACAGGCTCATGTGAAAGGGGTGAAGGTTTGTTGGACCTTATACACACGGATGTGTGTGGACCATTCAAACATGCCACAAGGGATGCTAATCGTTATTATTTGACTTTTACCGATGATTACAGTAGATATGGATATGTCTACTTAATCAAGCATAAGTCAGAGACTTTCGAGAAGTTTAAGGAATTTAAACAGGAAGTCGAGAATCAATTGGGCAGGAACATTAAGATGCTTCGATCCGATCGAGGTGGTGAGTATCTTAGTTCAGAGTTCCTCGACTATCTAAAGGAGTGTGGGATTGTCTCACAATTGACACCTCCCAGGACACCGCAGTTGAATGGTGTGGCTGAGAGGCGTAATCGAACCTTGTTGGACATGGTTCGTTCCATGATGAGTCGAGCTTCCCTACCAATATCATTCTGGGGGTATGCCTTAGAGACTGCCGCCCATATCCTTAATCTAGTCCCTACAAAGAAAGTTGCCAAAACTCCTCACGAGATTTGAATAAATGTTGTTATTCGCCAGAAATGGCAAGAAATATTATTTCCTTTCATGCATTGTACAAACAAGGTTTCACCTTTTCGTTTGATAATGAAGTTGGTTCGATTAATGCTTTCTTTAATAATGTACTTTATTTTAAAGCATTACCTTGTGATGGTGTGTATGAAGCTGTATCTATTGTAGATAACTTAGGAAATAATGTTTTGTGTATTGATTCTAATAATAATAACTTGGATAAAGCATCGTTATGGCATTGTCGTCTTGGACATATAAGCAAGAAACGCATAGGCCAACTCCAAAAGGCTGGAGTCTTGGAGTCGTTTGACCTAAAGTCAAATGATAGTTGCGAATCATGCTTACTTGGAAAAATTACAAAGTCACCCTCCACAGGCTCATGTGAAAGGGGTGAAGGTTTGTTGGACCTTATACACACGGATGTGTGTGGACCATTCAAACATGCCACAAGGGATGCTAATCGTTATTATTTGACTTTTACCGATGATTACAGTAGATATGGATATGTCTACTTAATCAAGCATAAGTCAGAGACTTTCGAGAAGTTTAAGGAATTTAAACAGGAAGTCGAGAATCAATTGGGCAGGAACATTAAGATGCTTCGATCCGATCGAGGTGGTGAGTATCTTAGTTCAGAGTTCCTCGACTATCTAAAGGAGTGTGGGATTGTCTCACAATTGACACCTCCCAGGACACCGCAGTTGAATGGTGTGGCTGAGAGGCGTAATCGAACCTTGTTGGACATGGTTCGTTCCATGATGAGTCGAGCTTCCCTACCAATATCATTCTGGGGGTATGCCTTAGAGACTGCCGCCCATATCCTTAATCTAGTCCCTACAAAGAAAGTTGCCAAAACTCCTCACGAGATTTGAATAAATGTTGTTATTCGCCAGAAATGGCAAGAAATATTATTTCCTTTCATGCATTGTACAAACAAGGTTTCACCTTTTCGTTTGATAATGAAGTTGGTTCGATTAATGCTTTCTTTAATAATGTACTTTATTTTAAAGCATTACCTTGTGATGGTGTGTATGAAGCTGTATCTATTGTAGATAACTTAGGAAATAATGTTTTGTGTATTGATTCTAATAATAATAACTTGGATAAAGCATCGTTATGGCATTGTCGTCTTGGACATATAAGCAAGAAACGCATAGGCCAACTCCAAAAGGCTGGAGTCTTGGAGTCGTTTGACCTAAAGTCAAATGATAGTTGCGAATCATGCTTACTTGGAAAAATTACAAAGTCACCCTCCACAGGCTCATGTGAAAGGGGTGAAGGTTTGTTGGACCTTATACACACGGATGTGTGTGGACCATTCAAACATGCCACAAGGGATGCTAATCGTTATTATTTGACTTTTACCGATGATTACAGTAGATATGGATATGTCTACTTAATCAAGCATAAGTCAGAGACTTTCGAGAAGTTTAAGGAATTTAAACAGGAAGTCGAGAATCAATTGGGCAGGAACATTAAGATGCTTCGATCCGATCGAGGTGGTGAGTATCTTAGTTCAGAGTTCCTCGACTATCTAAAGGAGTGTGGGATTGTCTCACAATTGACACCTCCCAGGACACCGCAGTTGAATGGTGTGGCTGAGAGGCGTAATCGAACCTTGTTGGACATGGTTCGTTCCATGATGAGTCGAGCTTCCCTACCAATATCATTCTGGGGGTATGCCTTAGAGACTGCCGCCCATATCCTTAATCTAGTCCCTACAAAGAAAGTTGCCAAAACTCCTCACGAGATTTGAATAAATGTTGTTATTCGCCAGAAATGGCAAGAAATATTATTTCCTTTCATGCATTGTACAAACAAGGTTTCACCTTTTCGTTTGATAATGAAGTTGGTTCGATTAATGCTTTCTTTAATAATGTACTTTATTTTAAAGCATTACCTTGTGATGGTGTGTATGAAGCTGTATCTATTGTAGATAACTTAGGAAATAATGTTTTGTGTATTGATTCTAATAATAATAACTTGGATAAAGCATCGTTATGGCATTGTCGTCTTGGACATATAAGCAAGAAACGCATAGGCCAACTCCAAAAGGCTGGAGTCTTGGAGTCGTTTGACCTAAAGTCAAATGATAGTTGCGAATCATGCTTACTTGGAAAAATTACAAAGTCACCCTCCACAGGCTCATGTGAAAGGGGTGAAGGTTTGTTGGACCTTATACACACGGATGTGTGTGGACCATTCAAACATGCCACAAGGGATGCTAATCGTTATTATTTAACTTTTACCGATGATTACAGTAGATATGGATATGTCTACTTAATCAAGCATAAGTCAGAGACTTTCGAGAAGTTTAAGGAATTTAAACAGGAAGTCGAGAATCAATTGGGCAGGAACATTAAGATGCTTCGATCCGATCGAGGTGGTGAGTATCTTAGTTCAGAGTTCCTCGACTATCTAAAGGAGTGTGGGATTGTCTCACAATTGACACCTCCCAGGACACCGCAGTTGAATGGTGTGGCTGAGAGGCGTAATCGAACCTTGTTGGACATGGTTCGTTCCATGATGAGTCGAGCTTCCCTACCAATATCATTCTGGGGGTATGCCTTAGAGACTGCCGCCCATATCCTTAATCTAGTCCCTACAAAGAAAGTTGCCAAAACTCCTCACGAGATTTGGACTGCTAAAGTACCTAAACTAGACCACATCAAGATTTGGGGCTGCGAGGCTTTCGTGAGACGCGAGACTCATGATAAGCTCGAACCCCGAAGCGAGAGGTGTATTTTCATCGGCTACCCACAACAATCCTTTGGTTACCTCTTCTACAGACCTAGTGACAATGTGGTCTCTGTAGCAAGAAGAGGAGTCTTTCGAGAGAGAGAGTTTATAAGCCAAGGAGACAGTGGGAGGCAAGTTGATCTTGAAGAAATTCAAGAGTCAAGTGGTGAAGGAACTTCAAACTCTAGCCCTCAACTTGAGGAGGAAACTCCTGTTGAGCCAACTGACGAATCTATACCTCTGAGGCGTTCCACGAGAGTTAGGAGTGCACCTGAGCATTACTATGGATTCCATATTACTGCAGAAGGTGAGACACTTATTAGTGATGAGACACTAGTAAGTCAAGATGACCCTAACAGCTACGAGGAAGCCATGGCGGGCCCCGAGTCTGCCAAATGGAAAGAGGCTATGGATAGCGAGATACAATCCATGTATGACAATCAAGTTTGGAACTTGGTTGAGAATGTACCAGGTCGAAAGACTGTAGGGTGCAAATGGGTCTTCAAGAAGAAGACCGACATGGATGGTAAAGTACACACTTATAAGGCTAGACTGGTTGCAAAGGGTTTCTCTCAAATTCCTGGAGTGGACTATGATGAGACCTTTTCTCCGGTAGCCAAGAATAAGTCTATTCGGGTTCTGTTAGCCATAGCCGCATTTCATGACTATGAAATTTGGCAAATGGATGTCAAAACCGCTTTCCTTAATGGAAAGTTGGCTGAAGATGTTTACATGAGTCAGCCAGAGGGTTTTGTCAGTAACGAGTACCCTAATAGAGTGTGTAAGCTTGAGAAATCCATTTATGGATTAAAGCAAGCACCTCGCAGATGGAATCTTTGCTTTGATGAAAAGGTCAAGGAATTTGGCTTTTCTAGGAGTGAAGATGAGTCTTGTGTATTTGTCAAGGCTAGTGGGAGTATAGTTAGCTTTTTGGTATTGTATGTGGATGACATACTACTCATAGGAAACGACATTCCAACCTTGCAGGAAGTAAAGTCCTGGCTTGGAAAGTGTTTCGCTATGAAGGACCTTGGTGAAGCTGCCTATATTTTGGGGATAAGAATCTTGAGAGATCGGAGTAAAAGACTAATTGGACTTAGTCAAAGTACCTACTTGGAGAAGATTCTGAAGAGATTCAGAATGCAAGACTCCAAGAAAGGAGAGGTGCCCATCCAGAGTAGCGCCAAGCTGAGTAAGACACAAAGCCCTAGCACTGAGGCTGAGATAGCAGAAATGAGTCGATTACCTTATGCTTCAGCTGTAGGTTCGATCATGTATGCTATGACGTGTACTCGACCTGATGTAGCCTTTGCCTTGAGCATGGTTAGCAGGTTTCAGGGGAATCCTGGCAAGGCACACTGGACTGCGGTAAAGAGTATTCTCAAGTACCTGTGAAGGACTAAGGACTGGGTCCTTACCCTCGGTGGGAGTGATGACTTGAGAGTTGTAGGGTATAGTGATGCTAGCTTCCAAACTGATAGGGATAACTTCCGCTCTCAGTCGGGCTGGGTCTTTACCCTAAATGGAGGAGCAATTTCTTGGAAGAGTTCCAAGCAAGAGACAGTGGCTGATTCTACTTGTGAATCAGAGTATATCGCAGCTAGCGAAGCGGCAAAGGAGGCGTTATGGCTGAGGAACTTCATTGGAGACCTTGGAGTTGTACCAGCTATTAAAGAGCCGATGGAAATTTTCTGTGATAGTGAAAGTGCTGTTGCCTTAGCCAAGGAACCAAGGGATCACGGGAGATCCAGACACATTGACAGAAAATATCATTTCATCAGACATCGGATCGAAGAAGGACTCCTCGTGGCAAAGAGGGTATCATCAGATGAGAATCCGGTAGATCCCCTTACGAAGGGACTGACTCGGGTTAAGCATCTCCAGCATGCTCGGAGCATAGGGCTGAAGGATGATATTAGATTTAGTAGTTAGATAATCTTGAAATTTGTAAAGTGTAATTGACATTTGATGATGAATAAAAGTGTTTTATTTATGAGTAAAGTGTTGCTATCTCTTGTCGATCGTTTACTATATTTCTTTTGCATGTTTTGACTTCCAGAATAATTTTGTTTGGTATAACATATTATTCAAACCTCCACAGTCGGTCATATGTCGGAAGTAGGTATGAATCAAGACTGTCATGTTTGGTTGTAGAGGTCTGGGACAAAGCTACAACAATCATGAGTGCTCATAAGTTCTGAGCATTGGACTCAACCCACGCTCACTGGAATCACTTCATGGAATTCTATCTCGAGTGATCGTGAGACGGTAATATCATAGAAGTCTTTAAACCTAGAGATATGATTTGTTACTTACGAGTTGGTTATGCATTAATTGTACGAAAAACGCATTGGTAACTCGATGTTATAAAATCATGCTCTTATGTGTAATTCAATAAGTAGTAGAACAAACATATGAGTCGAAGTTTATCTGTTCCTTCTTGGATTAGAAGCTGATATCTGGGCCCCTCAATGATTTTGTTTTGACCTATGTACCGGGCCCGGTCAGAACTAGATTGATGTGTTCAATAAAGTTCTTTGTCAAACAAATCGGAAATCGGGAAACAAATGTTGGACAATAAGTAAGACATTGTTCCATGTATTTGTCCGACTGATATCTAGAACAGAGGATTATATGATCACTTATCTTAAATGGCATACCATCGTCTTCTCAAGTTTCGAGAAACCTTGTAAAGAGCTACGATTGCCGATCGGTTCCTGAAGTCATACTTGCAGTAATAGTTACTAGACTTATCCAAGTGGGAGACTGTTGGATAAGGTGTCTAAGTCCATAACTATTTCTGGTATGTACTTGACCCGACCCGGCATGGTCCATTTGGGTTGCATGGCACCATGCAATTGGATAAACTAAATGAGAGAAATAACGCTTGGAGATTATTAATATATTATAAGTTCTAATATATTAATAATATTATTTGATTAGTTTGATCAAGAATTAATTTAGAATTAATTAAGTGATCAAAAGATAACTAATTAAATATATGGGTTGATTAAGTAAATCATCCATATCTTGTATAGTGGGCTGAAAGGCTCCATGGATCATCAAGTTGGGTTCCACCCATAGGATGCTCCATGGATGCTCCATGGGAGTTACAAACCCATGGGTCATGGAAATGAAGAGTCATGATACATTAGGGTTTAACCCTAGATGTGTCAACACTATATAAGAAGCATAATCTCCACCAAAATCGATGTGGGAGACTGTTGGATAAGGTGTCTAAGTCCATAACTATTTCTGGTATGTACTTGACCCGACCCGGCATGGTCCATTTGGGTTGCATGGCACCATGCAATTGGATAAACTAAATGAGAGAAATAACGCTTGGAGATTATTAATATATTATAAGTTCTAATATATTAATAATATTATTTGATTAGTTTGATCAAGAATTAATTTAGAATTAATTAAGTGATCAAAAGATAACTAATTAAATATATGGGTTGATTAAGTAAATCATCCATATCTTGTATAGTGGGCTGAAAGGCTCCATGGATCATCAAGTTGGGTTCCACCCATAGGATGCTCCATGGATGCTCCATGGGAGTTACAAACCCATGGGTCATGGAAATGAAGAGTCATGATACATTAGGGTTTAACCCTAGATGTGTCAACACTATATAAGAAGCATAATCTCCACCAAAATCGATGTGGGAGACTGTTGGATAAGGTGTCTAAGTCCATAACTATTTCTGGTATGTACTTGACCCGACCCGGCATGGTCCATTTGGGTTGCATGGTGTAACAACCCGTTATTTCAGGTCAGTAAAGATCGAGTCATGTAATCTTCTTTTGAAAGGAAATAGAAAATGAAGTATTCAAAAACTCTATTTAGAGTACATTATGTGGTAGCTATTCTCATAAGGTTTCCAAACATATAAATAACACAAAAATCCGAGTTATAACGAAGAAGTTATGCTCATTATAAGATTTTCCGACCAAAAACCGGCAATCCGAAGTTACGTAAAAACGCAAAGTTTCAATAAAACACTTTACGTCCTTAAGTGTCTAAATGAAAGTCATAGATATCGTTAAACTACAAACATACATGAAAAGAATGCTCAAGTCGGACATCATTTGAAGTCAATTGGGTTAATATTCGCATATGGGTTCAACATATGAATTTTTGATTTCGCAAGTTTAGAGTTCAAGAACTAAACTGTGTTCGCATCTGGAAATGAAAATTTTGTGAATCGCATTCGATTAATTAGCTTAAATGCGAAGGTGATAAATGCGAAAGTGATAAATGCGAAGGGATGCGAAGGGTGTAAGAATGAAGATGCGAAGTATTTCACAGTAGAATGCGAATTGGGGAAGAAAACAGAAGATTTCAAATATTGTCCCTGAAGTTTCGCATTTTTGGAAATCAATACTCAACTTCGCAAATGGGAGTCATAAATGATGAAATTGTAGAAATTCTAAAGAGATAAATGCGAAGGTGATAAATGCGAAGGTGATAAATGCGAAAGTGATAAATGCGAAGGGATGCGAAGGGTGTAAGAATGAAGATGCGAAGTATTTCACAGTAGAATGCGAATTGGGGAAGAAAACATAAGATTTCAAATATTGTCCCTGAAGTTTCGCATTTTTGGAAATCAATACTCAACTTCGCAAATGGGAGTCATAAATGATGAAATTGTAGAAATTCTAAAGAGATAAATGCGAAGGTGATAAATGCGAAGGTGATAAATGCGAAGGGATGCGAAGGGTGTAAGAATGAAAATGCGAAGTGCACGAACCCAGGGACACGTCCCATCCGACCCGCGTGCCAGCGACACGTCCCATCCGACCCGCGTGCCAGCGACACGTCCCATCCGACCCGCGAACCCAGGAACCCGTCCCATCAGACTCGCGTACCAAGGCTGACCAGCCTCCCTATAAAAGGGCATGCGAAGGCTTCCGAAAAGGAGGCTCATTCTCTCTCATTTTTCTTGCGTATTTCCTCATTTTCCGTGCTCGTACTACCACGAAGCCCTGGTCACTTCGTGCAAGATCTGAAGGTCGATTTTCTCCCGAGAAATCCCGAGATTTCCGAGGAAAAATCCATTTCCCGAGACCTAACTCTGCCGTTTTTCCATCTCGCTATCTTCAAGTTGTCAAGTGAGTTCATACCCCTTTTTAACACACTTTAAATACATCTTTAAATACTTTTACAACTCTTTTAGGGGGGGGAATACAAGTAAACATACGGTTATTATCGTGCATTAGACTTATACGAGGAGTATAATGATCTTCGTTGTTAAAACATTTTATACATTCTAAAAACTTATGATTTCGGTTTATCAAATCATTGTGTGAAAGGCTAAACTTTGCATACAAAACTATCATGTTAATATATACTAAATTGAGAATCCATGAGACGCGCACATCTTCCAACTTTACTTTTCTTTATTAGAAAGTACTGCAGTAAGGCCTGTTTATAACCAGAATCTCCCGCGACGAGAACGTGTCAAATGTGTATAGATCTATACGGGAAGTCATGATCCCGCACCCTGACTGTTAGCTACAGTCCGTCTTTTGGGGTGACAGTTGTCATAGCAATGCGACGCCTGAAGAACGTCGTTACAGGCATATTATGTTTAGTATGGTTATAAAAACTCATCGGATATACAATTATTATGATATTAAGTTATGATGAACGAGTGGTTATTAAAACTATTCTTCATCCAACCGGTTCGATCTTCACGTAGTTTTATTATATATAAAACTATGACACATTTACGAGAAACGTGGTTTCTTACAATTTTCGGTCTTAGAGACTGGTATTATGTGCGAGGAATAATAAAAGTGTTTCCTGCATACAAACAAAATAGGAAAAGAAGGGATTTTTCCGGTGCAATCATTTACAACTTATAAACATATATGGGATTTTCTGGAACTAATGCATTCATTTTCAACACCACAAATAACAACTCTTTACATGTTGAAGCACTACGTTTACTGGAAAACATACACCTATTTTGGAATGGCATCCAATTTTTCTAAACAACTTATGGACTCACCAACTTAATTGTTGACACTTTTTCTTTGAAATAACTTGTATTCTCAGGAAATCGCTAAGCAGGTTGGGATTCAACTTTTGGGATTAACGCGCTGGCGTTAATTACTTCATTCTAATTGAAGTTTATGTACCTTTATTTTTAACATGTAATGAATACAACTATGTAAACATTTAGCAACTTATTATATATGGTGGTGTGTACTTTCCTTTCTATGAACTGTTATGATATTGAACATGACGTCCTCCGCCCCCGAACGTTTCCGCCGTTCTGGTTTGGGGGTGTGACAGATTGGTATCAGAGCATTGTTTATAGGGAATTAAGTATATCAAAACCATTTCTTTTGTTATACAACTATAAACTCAACTGGGTAAAAACACTCTGAGTAAGATTCGTACTTTTAAAAAAATAAAATCCTTTATTTAGTTTTTAATGTAGGCATGCATTCATTTCACAACAACAAGATGGTCAGTATCATAATTAAAACCACGTTGAAGTATTATATATCAGTTGTGCAGTGCAGGTATGCCTTGGGACATGTAATCAGAACTGGGAAGGATATAGCCTGATCAACTATATTTGTCCAAGAGCCGACTACACATATGCCAAGGAGTGCCTGTAATGGACAACAAATTTTAAAATTTCCAAAAGCATATCACTAGGGAATATTGAGAGTGTATTCGAGTGCCGTCAACCATTAATCTCGAGAGTAAGTTTCATATGCTCTAACTTATAGTAAACTTTTAACCCTATTCTCGTACAGCCTAAATGGCGGGATTCCATCACCTCAATGACCCCTACTACCACAACCAAGGAAATGGTGGGTGGATCGAATCAGATTCTGAAGAAGACGAAGAGCCTATAAATGTGGAGGCAGGAAACGACTCTGGTACGGATTCGGAGCCAGAAATTATAAATCCACCAGCCCTACAACCTCCTGTCCACGTGAGGAATTTCCGAGGACCCACTCCAGTGTGGGGAAGTCACCTCCATCATTGGAGCCAACAACAAAGCTTACGCCCTCCTTACGGCATGTGCCGAGACTTCTATGACGTAAGAGGCGGGGGATCAGCCGATCGCGCACTTCCGGTCATGGTTGGCAAACTTGCCAACCAATGCTATCAATCTGGAGTGCAAGCCAACCGAATTCGAGAGGTCAATGTGGAGGTGCAAAATCACACGGCTGATATCAACCGCCTAGAGTTGATACAGAACGACATCCACATTCGCGCCGAAGCGTTTCAAGCACAAACAAACGCGGCCTTCGCAGAATTAAGAGAACAACAAGCTGCGTTTGACAGACGTCTCATGGGGTCAAAGCAGTCCGACACAGAGTCGAGCTCTAAACGCAAGGCGCACCGCAAGTAGTACTTGCCCAACTCTCAAATTTTGTTATAAACTAGGACTTCGGATAAAAGTATTACTTTCTTTAAAATTTCCCGTAATCGGAGGCCTTTAGAGAGGCCAAGGAATTTTGTCTAGACCCCGCTGTAACACAACTATATGTTTAATATATATAAGGGCATATCCATCCAGGGGGACTCAGGGTCAGAGTAGGACTTGGAACAAGAGGAGGGGACCAACTCTCCAGGAAAACCCCAGGAAACAACAAGCGATAGCGACACATGCTATTACTGTACCTGCGAACCCTTCCCCCAAAAGCTCATACATTGGGAAACTTCCTAAATGCAACCGATGCAGTTTCCACCACCGCGGTCCTTGCCCAAATCTTCAATGCACCAACTGTAATAAAAAGGGGCATACAGCCCGCTATTGTAAAGGGCCAATCCAACCATCCGTTCCCACCACTAATACCGGTGAAAACCGTGCCTGCTTCGAATGCGGAGACACAGGGCACTACCGCAAGGACTGCCCAAGGGTAAACAACCGAAATACCGGTGGAAGGGGCCGAGTTTTCGTAATGGGGCAGGATGAAGCCATTGCGGACCCTACAGTTGTTACGGGTACGTTCCTTCTCGATAACTCGTATGCATGCATTTTGTTTGATAGTGGCGCGGAAAGGAGTTTTGTGAATCACGGCTTTAAAGGCCTGCTAAAATCAATACCACAGTCATTGAGTGAACCATTTATAGTAGAAATGGCCAACGGGAAAACCGAAGGCACTAAGGAGATATACTTAAATTGCACCTTAACTTTAAATGATCATCCATTCTCAATCAACCTCATGCCAGTCTCGATTAAGAGTTTTGATGTCATCATTGGCATGGACTGGCTGAGTTCTCATCATGCGGACATTCTATGTTACGATAAGGCCGTTCGCCTTAATCTGCCAACCGGCGAAACTTTCGTTATCTTGGGCGACAAACCAAGTACCACTCTCCGTATCATCTCAAGTATCCAAGCTCAGAAATGCCTACGCAAGGAGTGCCACGCATTCTTGGCACATGTTGTGGATGTGAAGCGCAAGGTCCAAGATATCAAGAGTGTGCCAGGCGTATGCGATTTTACTGATGTTTTTCCCGAGGATCTCCCAGGAATACCACCTGCAAGACAAGTGGAGTTCCGAATCGATCTGGTTCCCGGAGCTACCCCAGTAGCCAAAGCACCCTATCGATTAGCCCCGGCAGAAATGCAAGAGCTATCCAGCCAACTGAATGAACTACTGGGAAAAGGATTCATCAGACCGAGCTTCTCACCGTGGGGAGCACCTGTGCTGTTCGTGAAAAAGAAGGATGGATCATTCAGAATGTGCATTGACTACCGAGAACTCAACAAACTTACCATCAAGAACCGATACCCCCTACCCCGAATCGATGACTTGTTCGATCAACTCCAAGGAGCCAACTACTTCTCCAAGATCGATCTGAGGTCGGGATATCACCAGCTGCGAGTCCTAGAGAGTGATATCTCCAAGACGGCTTTCCGAACACGATACGGACACTACGAATTCGTAGTGATGCCATTCGGGCTAACCAATGCCCCGGCCGTATTCATGGATCTAATGAATCGGGTATGTCGTCCATTCTTGGATAAATTCGTGATAGTATTCATAGACGACATACTCATTTACTCAAAGAATAAAGAAGAGCATGGTCAACATCTGAGGCAAGTGCTAGAGACGTTGCGGACTGAGAGACTGTATGCAAAATTCTCAAAATGTGAATTTTGGATTAGAAAGGTGGACTTTCTCGGTCACGTGGTCAGTAAGGAAGGGATCCACGTGGATCCATCAAAAATTAAGGCTATTAAAAACTGGTCGGCGCCAACTACACCAACAGAAATTCGCCAATTCCTAGGCCTGGCTGGTTATTATCGACGGTTCATCCAGAATTTCTCCAGCATCGCAAAGCCTCTTACCGCCTTAACCCAGAAAGGTGTGACCTACAATTGGGGAGAAAAGCAAGATTCTGCATTTCAGACTTTGAAACAGGCACTTTGCAGTGCGCCCATCCTTTCTCTCCCAGAAGGGACCGAAGATTTTGTAGTATATTGCGACGCTTCGAAGCAAGGGCTGGGCTGTGTACTAATGCAGAGGGGAAAGGTTATTGCATATGCCTCAAGACAACTAAAAACGCATGAGGTCAATTACACCACTCATGATTTAGAGCTTGGAGCGGTGGTCTTCGCTCTTAAAATTTGGAGACACTACCTATATGGTACCAAATGCACTATTTTTACAGACCACAAGAGCCTACAACACATCTTCAACCAGAAGGAGTTAAACATGAGGCAGCGACGTTGGGTCGAGTTACTCAACGACTACGAATGTGAGATACGCTATCACCCAGGAAAGGCAAATGTCGTGGCAGATGCCCTTAGCCGGAAGGAGTACTCTGGCCGAAGAGTGAAGTCATTAGCCATGTCAATCCATTCGCACCTGTCGACACAGATCAAGGAAGCTCAGATAGAGGCCTTAAAACCCGAAAACGTGACAAGTGAAACCCTTAGGGGAATGGACAAGAATTTAGAAATCAAGAGTGATGGAGCACGCTACCTCATGAACCGTATATGGACGCCCAAGTTTGGTGGACTTAAAGAGGTAGTTATGAACGAGGCACACAAGACTCCATACTCCGTACACCCCGGGTCAGACAAGATGTATCAAAATCTCAAACAACTCTACTGGTGGCCAAACATGAAAGCAGAGGTCGCTACATATGTGAGCAAGTGTTTGACTTGCGCCAAGATCAAAATAGAACACCAGAAACCCTCAGGACTACTCCAACAACCTGAAATTCCTGAGTGGAAATGGGAGCAGATTTCCATGGACTTCATAACGAAACTGCCCAAAACTCAGGGTGGCCAAGATACTATTTGGGTAATCGTCGATAGATTAACCAAATCCGCTCACTTCCTACCGATCAAGGAAACTGATAAAATGGAAAAGCTATCGAGAACCTACATCCGAGAGATCGTACGACTCCATGGAGTGCCAATGTCTGTCATCTCGGATAGAGACAGCAGATTCACGTCTAGGTTCTGGCAATCATTGCAAAAATCCATGGGAACAAGATTGGACATGAGTACAGCCTATCACCCCCAAACTGACGGACAGAGCGAAAGAACGATCCAAACCTTGGAAGACATGTTGCGAGCATGTGTAATCGACTTTGGTAAAGCGTGGGATGTTCACTTACCTTTGGTCGAGTTCTCTTACAACAATAGTTATCATACTAGTATCAATGCTGCTCCATTTGAAGCCCTTTACGGCCGTAAGTGCAGATCACCTCTGTGCTGGACGGAAGTAGGCGACACCCAACTAGCAAAAGGTCTAGTCCCTGATAGCACCCTCACTGGTCCGGAGATCATCAGAGAAACTACCGAAAAGATCGTGCAAATACGAGAGCGACTGAAATCCTCGAGGGATAGACAGAAGAGCTACGCCGACAAAAGACGTAAACCATTGGAATTCCAGACCGGCGATCGGGTACTACTGAAAGTCTCGCCCTGGAAGGGAATGATACGCTTTGGAAAGCGTGGGAAGCTAAATCCTAGGTACATTGGGCCCTTCGAAATCATTTCAAGGGTTGGTCCAGTAGCCTACAAACTCCAACTTCCAATAGAGCTTAACAAAGTACATCCAGTATTCCACGTATCAAACCTGAAGAAGTGTCTGTCCGACGAAACACTTGTAATTCCACTCGATGAGATCGAACTAAATGAAAATCTTAACTTTGTGGAAGAACCCGTCGAGATCATGGATAGAGAAGTTAAACGAACTAAACAGAGTCGCATTCCAATAGTAAAGGTCCGATGGAATGCTAAGAGGGGACCCGAGTTCACGTGGGAACGAGAGGACCAAATGCAACAGAAATATCCACATCTCTTCCCCAGCCCCTAAGACTCTTCTTTTGTAAAAAAAAAAAAAAAAAAAAAAAAAAAAAAAAAAATTTCGGGACGAAATTCCCTCTAACGGGGGGATGATGTAACAACCCGTTATTTCAGGTCAGTAAAGATCGAGTCATGTAATCTTCTTTTGAAAGGAAATAGAAAATGAAGTATTCAAAAACTCTATTTAGAGTACATTATGTGGTAGCTATTCTCATAAGGTTTCCAAACATATAAATAACACAAAAATCCGAGTTATAACGAAGAAGTTATGCTCATTATAAGATTTTCCGACCAAAAACCGGCAATCCGAAGTTACGTAAAAACGCAAAGTTTCAATAAAACACTTTACGTCCTTAAGTGTCTAAATGAAAGTCATAGATATCGTTAAACTACAAACATACATGAAAAGAATGCTCAAGTCGGACATCATTTGAAGTCAATTGGGTTAATATTCGCATATGGGTTCAACATATGAATTTTTGATTTCGCAAGTTTAGAGTTCAAGAACTAAACTGTGTTCGCATCTGGAAATGAAAATTTTGTGAATCGCATTCGATTAATTAGCTTAAATGCGAAGGGTGTAAGAATGAAGATGCGAAGTATTTCACAGTAGAATGCGAATTGGGGAAGAAAACAGAAGATTTCAAATATTGTCCCTGAAGTTTCGCATTTTTGGAAATCAATACTCAACTTCGCAAATGGGAGTCATAAATGATGAAATTGTAGAAATTCTAAAGAGATAAATGCGAAGGTGATAAATGCGAAGGTGATAAATGCGAAAGTGATAAATGCGAAGGGATGCGAAGGGTGTAAGAATGAAGATGCGAAGTATTTCACAGTAGAATGCGAATTGGGGAAGAAAACATAAGATTTCAAATATTGTCCCTGAAGTTTCGCATTTTTGGAAATCAATACTCAACTTCGCAAATGGGAGTCATAAATGATGAAATTGTAGAAATTCTAAAGAGATAAATGCGAAGGTGATAAATGCGAAGGTGATAAATGCGAAAGTGATAAATGCGAAGGGATGCGAAGGGTGTAAGAATGAAGATGCGAAGTATTTCACAGTAGAATGCGAATTGGGGAAGAAAACATAAGATTTCAAATATTGTCCCTGAAGTTTCGCATTTTTGGAAATCAATACTCAACTTCGCAAATGGGAGTCATAAATGATGAAATTGTAGAAATTCTAAAGAGATAAATGCGAAGGTGATAAATGCGAAGGTGATAAATGCGAAGGGATGCGAAGGGTGTAAGAATGAAAATGCGAAGTGCACGAACCCAGGGACACGTCCCATCCGACCCGCGTGCCAGCGACACGTCCCATCCGACCCGCGAACCCAGGAACCCGTCCCATCAGACTCGCGTACCAAGGCTGACCAGCCTCCCTATAAAAGGGCATGCGAAGGCTTCCGAAAAGGAGGCTCATTCTCTCTCATTTTTCTTGCGTATTTCCTCATTTTCCGTGCTCGTACTACCACGAAGCCCTGGTCACTTCGTGCAAGATCTGAAGGTCGATTTTCTCCCGAGAAATCCCGAGATTTCCGAGGAAAAATCCATTTCCCGAGACCTAACTCTGCCGTTTTTCCATCTCGCTATCTTCAAGTTGTCAAGTGAGTTCATACCCCTTTTTAACACACTTTAAATACATCTTTAAATACTTTTACAACTCTTTTAGGGGGGGGAATACAAGTAAACATACGGTTATTATCGTGCATTAGACTTATACGAGGAGTATAATGATCTTCGTTGTTAAAACATTTTATACATTCTAAAAACTTATGATTTCGGTTTATCAAATCATTGTGTGAAAGGCTAAACTTTGCATACAAAACTATCATGTTAATATATACTAAATTGAGAATCCATGAGACGCGCACATCTTCCAACTTTACTTTTCTTTATTAGAAAGTACTGCAGTAAGGCCTGTTTATAACCAGAATCTCCCGCGACGAGAACGTGTCAAATGTGTATAGATCTATACGGGAAGTCATGATCCCGCACCCTGACTGTTAGCTACAGTCCGTCTTTTGGGGTGACAGTTGTCATAGCAATGCGACGCCTGAAGAACGTCGTTACAGGCATATTATGTTTAGTATGGTTATAAAAACTCATCGGATATACAATTATTATGATATTAAGTTATGATGAACGAGTGGTTATTAAAACTATTCTTCATCCAACCGGTTCGATCTTCACGTAGTTTTATTATATATAAAACTATGACACATTTACGAGAAACGTGGTTTCTTACAATTTTCGGTCTTAGAGACTGGTATTATGTGCGAGGAATAATAAAAGTGTTTCCTGCATACAAACAAAATAGGAAAAGAAGGGATTTTTCCGGTGCAATCATTTACAACTTATAAACATATATGGGATTTTCTGGAACTAATGCATTCATTTTCAACACCACAAATAACAACTCTTTACATGTTGAAGCACTACGTTTACTGGAAAACATACACCTATTTTGGAATGGCATCCAATTTTTCTAAACAACTTATGGACTCACCAACTTAATTGTTGACACTTTTTCTTTGAAATAACTTGTATTCTCAGGAAATCGCTAAGCAGGTTGGGATTCAACTTTTGGGATTAACGCGCTGGCGTTAATTACTTCATTCTAATTGAAGTTTATGTACCTTTATTTTTAACATGTAATGAATACAACTATGTAAACATTTAGCAACTTATTATATATGGTGGTGTGTACTTTCCTTTCTATGAACTGTTATGATATTGAACATGACGTCCTCCGCCCCCGAACGTTTCCGCCGTTCTGGTTTGGGGGTGTGACACATGGCACCATGCAATTGGATAAACTAAATGAGAGAAATAACGCTTGGAGATTATTAATATATTATAAGTTCTAATATATTAATAATATTATTTGATTAGTTTGATCAAGAATTAATTTAGAATTAATTAAGTGATCAAAAGATAACTAATTAAATATATGGGTTGATTAAGTAAATCATCCATATCTTGTATAGTGGGCTGAAAGGCTCCATGGATCATCAAGTTGGGTTCCACCCATAGGATGCTCCATGGATGCTCCATGGGAGTTACAAACCCATGGGTCATGGAAATGAAGAGTCATGATACATTAGGGTTTAACCCTAGATGTGTCAACACTATATAAGAAGCATAATCTCCACCAAAATCGGTTGCAACAAAGAAATAGAGGGCTTAGCCGATTTGAAGAAGTGAGTATACTCTCATAAGTTCTTCCAAGAGCATTTGGTGTTGTGTGAAGCATTTGAGGCATCACCACTTGAGGTGCTAGGCTCACAAGGTTTCAAGGAACACAATCAACAACAAGGTAAGTTATTCTATCTATACTTTATGTTAAAATTGTTCCCCATGTATGCTAGATAGGAATATAACCTTGGAATTCAACTTTGCATGACAAATTAGACAAACATAGATCCAAGGTTATTAGGGTTGCATGTACACTTAGGAAGTGTTAGAATGCTCAAAACCCATCAGGATCTTGGTGAAGCTGCCTATATTTTAGGGATAAGGATCTTGAGAGATCGGAGTAAAAGACTAATTGGACTTAGTCAAAGTACCTACTTGGATAAGGTGCTGAAAAGATTCAGAATGCAAGACTCCAAGAAAGGAGAGTTGCCCATCCAGAGTAACGCCAAATTGAGTAAGACACAAAGCCCTAGCACTGAGGCTGAGATAGCACAAATGAGTCGAGTACCTTATGCTTCGGCTTTAGGATCGATCATGTATGCTATGACGTGCACCCGACCTGATGTAGCTTTTGCCCTGAGCATGGTTAGCAGGTTTCAGGGGAACCCTGGCAAGGCACACTAGATTGCGGTAAAGAATATTCTCAAGTACCTACGAAGGACTAAGGATTGGGTCCTTACCCTCGGTGGGAGTGATGACTTGAGAGTTGTAGGGTATAGTGATGCTAGCTTCCAGACTGATAGGGATAATTTCCGCTCCCAGTCGGGCTGGGTCTTTACCCTAAATGGAGGAGCAATTTCTTGGAAGAGTTCCAAGCAAGAGACAGTGGCAGATTCTACTTGTGAATCAGAGTATATTGCAGCTAGCGAGGCGGCAAAGGAGGCGTTATGGCTGAGGAACTTCATTGGAGACCTTGGAGTTGTACCAGCTATTAAAGAGCCAATGGAAATTTTCTGTGATAGTGAAAGTGCTGTTGCCTTAGCCAAGGAACCAAGGGATCACAGGAGATCCAGACACATCGACAGAAAATACCATTTCATCAGACATCGGATCGAAGAAGGACTCCTCGTGGCATAGAGGGTATCATCAGATGAGAATCCGGCAGATCCCCTCACGAAGGGACTGACTCGGGTTAAGCATCTACAGCATGCTCGGAGCATAGGGCTGAAGGATGATATTAGATTTAGTAGTTAGATAACCTCGAAATTTGTAAAGTGTAATTGACATCTGATGATGAATAAAAGTGTTTTATTTATGAGTAAAGTGTTGCTATCTCTTGTCGATCATTTACTATATTTCTTTTGCATGTTTTAACTTCCAGAATAATTTTTGTTTGGTATAACATATTATTCAAACCTCCACAGTCGGTCATATGTCGGAAGTAGGTATGAATCAAGACTGTCATGTTTGGTTGTAGAGGTCTTGGACAAGGCTACAGCAATCATGAGTGCTCATAAGTTCTGAGCATTGGACTCAACCCACGCTCACTGGAATCACTTCATGGAATTCTATCTCGAGTGATCGTGAGACGGTAATATCGTATAAGTCTTCAAACCTAGAGATATGATTTGTTACTTACAAGTTGGTTATGCATTGATTGTACGAAAAACGCATTGGTAACTTGATGTTATAAATCACGCTCTTGTGTGTAATTCAATGAGTGGTAGAACAAACATATGAGTCGAAGTTTATCTGTTCCTTCTTGGATTAGAACTGATATCTGGGCCCCTCGATGACTTTGTTTTGACCTATGTACCGGGCCCGGTCAGAACTAAATTGATGTGTTCAATGAAGTTCTTTGTCAAACAAATCGGAAATCGGGAAACAAACTGTTGGACAATAAGTAAGACATTGTTCCGTGTATTTGTCCGACTGATATCTAGAACAGAGGATTATATGATCACTTATCTTAAATGGCGTACCATCATCTTATCAGTTCCGAGAAACCTTGTAAAGAGCTACGATTGCCGATCGGTTCCTGAAGTCATACTTGCAGTAATAGTTATTAGACTTATCCAAGTGGGAGACTGTTGGATAAGGTGTCTAAGTCCATAACTATTTCTGGTATGTACTTGACCCGACCCGGCATGGTCCATTTGGGTTGCATGGCACCGTGCAATTGGATAGACTAAATGAGAGAAATAACACTTAGAGATTATTAATATATTATAAGTTCTAATATATTAATAATATTATTTGATTAGTTTGATCAAGAATAAATTTAGAATTAATTATGTGATCAAAAGATAACTAATTAAATATATGGGTTGATTATGTAAATCATCCATATCTTGTATAGTGGGCTAAGAGGCTCCATGGATTATCAAGTTGGGTTCCACCCATAGGATGCTCCATGGATGCTCCATGGGAGTTACAAACCCATGGGTCATGGAAATGAAGAGTCATGACACTTTAGGGTTTAACCCTAGATGTGTCAACACTATATAAGAAACATGTTCTCCACCTAAAATCGGCTACACTAAGAAACAAGAGGGCTTGGCCGATTTTTGAGAAGTGTGTGTTCTCTCATAAGTTCTACCAAGAGCATTTGGTGTTGTGTGAAGCATTTGAGGCATCACACTTGGGGTGCTAGGCTCACAAGGTTTCAAGGAACACAAACAACAACAAGGTAAGTTATTCTATCTATACTTTAAGTTAAAATTGTTCCCCATGTATGCTAGATAGGAATATAACCTTGGAATTCAACTTTGCATGATAATTAGACAAACATAGATCCAAGGTTATTAGGGTTGCATGTATACTTAGGAAGTGTTAGAATGCTCAAAACCCATCAAATATAAGGTTTACCAAATATTGGTTGCTCAAGGATAGTTGGAAGTATAGTGATAATTCTGGAAGGACCATATTGACATAATCTGTAAAGAAGCAACTCTTGTTTAGAAGTGATAGTCAAAATGGAATCTGGAAATGTTTCAAAGTTAGAAATTATTCAATTTGTGTAAGATTAGGAAACTTATAAAGGAGCTAATCTCCTTTGGAATGCTCTGTAATGGTTGTTGTCAAGTCTTTCTGACTTTGTGCATAATCATTACAAGAGGATCAATGCATATAAGTTTAGAATCTAACAGATTTGCAGTAAGGATTTGGGACTATGAATAGAGGATCATTGGAGTTATGTTCAATTGATCTATTTCACCAAGTAAAGATCATAGACAAACATAGTATGCATACTTGGTGTATGGCATGACTAGTGTTTAGAAAACATAGTGTACATGCTTGGAGCATGGGAAAACTATTGTTTTAAATTCAAGAATAAAGTTGATAGCTGAAACAGTATACAATGAACAATGTGTAATCATATGGTGATAAATAAAAGGTGTTTATTTATGTTCATAGGTTTTGATACCATATTGGATTCAATTATTATTGTGTTTCACTTTGCATGTTTTAACCTCCAGAATAACTAGGTCATTGTTCTGGATGACTAAGTTATTCAAACCATCCACAGTTGGTCATATGTTGGAAGTAGATATGAATTAAGATTGTCATGGGTTGGCTTGTAGAGGTCTAAGATTTTTGGACAAAGGGCTACAACACTCATGAGTACTCATAAGTTCTTAATATTGGATTCAACTCGCACTCATTGGAATCACTTCATGGATTTTATGATGAGTGATCATGAGATGATAATATCTTATATTCTTCAAACCTAGAGATATGAGTTGTTACTATGAGTTGGTTGTACATTGATTGCACGAAAATGCATTGGTAACTCGATGTTATAAAACGTGCCATTGTGTATGATTCAACAAGTAGTAGAACAAGCCATATGAGTCGAAGTTTATCCATTCCTTTTACATTCGGGATAAAAGAGATATCTGTGGGCCCCTCGATGATTTGGTGATGACAAATGTAAGTGCTCGGCCGGGCCGAGATTAATTTGATTTGTTCAATTAGTCAGTGGTCATAAATCGGAAATCGGGAAACAACAAATGGACAGAGAGAATGATTATAATCCATGTCTCAGTCTATATGATATCTAGAATGGAGGAATGTATGATCCCTTATCTAATGGACAAGTCATTGACAAAGTTTGGAGTTCATCTACAAGGTCAGAGTTCGATAGAAGCTTTTGAGAGCTACGATTGATAGTCGGTTCTTGAAGTCATACGCAATAATAGTTTTAGACTTATCCAAGTGGGAGACTATTGGATTTATGTCTAAGTCCATAACAATAATTGGTAAGACTTGACCTGACTCGACATGGTCCATTTGGGTTGCATGACATCATGCATTTGGATAGACTATAATGAGAGAAATAACACTTAAGGTTTGTTAATATATTATAAGTTCTAATATATTAATAAGATTATTTAATTAGTATTGATGAAGAATTAATATAGGATTAATTAAGTGATCAAAAGAAGACTAATTAAATATATGGGTTGATTGTGTAAATCATCCATACTTGTATAGTGGGCTAATGCTTCATGGATTCTCAAGTTGGGCTAAAACCCATAAGATAATCCATGGATGCTCAATGGTATATTTGTACCCATGGATCATGGAAATGAAAGGCCATGACAATTAGGGTTTACATGGTGTAATACTAACTATATAATGATGTTATCTTAGGAGAAAATCGGTCACTATGGGTAATAGAAAGGGCTAGTCGATTTCATGAAGTGTGTATGTTCTCTATATCTATTCCAAGTGTATTTAGTGTTGTGTAAACCATTTGAGGTGTCACACTTGGGGGACTAGGCACTGAAGATTCATGAAGACAATCTACATCAAAGAAGTATGTAATTCTAACTTGATATATTCATTTGAATCAATGTTATTATGCTAGTTAGAATGAATACCTTTGAAAGTTCATATTTGCATGTATAATAGAGAAAACATAGATCAAATGTATTTAGGGTTGCATGTTCACTTAGGAGTAGGAACGAGCATCGGAATCGGGTACCCGCTTTTGGAACTGGAACCGCCTCGGAACTGTCGGTTTTGGAATGGGAACCACCTTAAGCGATTCCGGTTCTAGTTCCTAATGTTATGTAACCGCCTTAGGCGGTTCCGGTTCCGGTTCTCGTATTTTTGGAACTACTACCTGCTGGGTACTCGTTGGAACCGGTATATATATATATATACACATATATGTGTGTGTGTTACTTAGATTTGGCTTAGAATATATTGGTCCGATTTTTTCCGTCTTTGGTCCAATTTGATTTGATTTGGATCGAACTAAATTGCGGTTTTGTCGAAAAAAGTTAACAAAATTAATGTGACCAGGTTACCCGCACCCGGAACGGGAATTGACGGTTCCGGGACTGGTTCCAAACATTTAAGAACTGCCGAGAGCAGTTCCGGTTCTGGTTCTAACTTTCTAGGAACCGTCGGTTCCAATTTCGGTTCCGATTCTCGCCAAATGAGGCGGGTACCCGCCTATGCTCATCCCTACTTAGGAGTGTTAGAATTCTCAAAACCCAACAACAAATACGAGAATACTATAACATTAATGTGAGATACTACTTCATGGCTCGGCATATACTGTTGTGTCACGTTTTATAACCAAAGTCTACTGGAGGAAGAGCGTGAATTTGTGTATAGATCTATCGGGACTGACCGTCCTTCCCCTTGCCGCTAGCTACAGTGGGACCTGCTGGTCTACGGGTGATGAATGTCATACAGTTTCGATGTCTTCGAGCGTCGTATTTGACTTGTCGATCAGGTATGGTTACAATCATATCACATTATACCTTAATTAACAATTGGTTTAAGGTAGTTAGTATAACAGTAGTTACTATATACAACACTACAGTACTTTATTATTTTCCCATTACATTCACATTGTGATCTTCTCACATAAATGGTAATGTAAAAACTATATTTTGTTAATGATAGTCACACTTGGGAAAATTACACACTTTTATAAGAAACAAACATTTAGAACACTTGGGCCTTGGTAGAAGGCTACTTATAGTACAAAATATATGTTTTTCTAGGAGATACAAACATTTACGACAAAAATTTACAAACTTATACATCAAACAATTACAAACATTTTCATACAAACAATGATATTAAAATGCTTATGAACTCACCAGCTGTAATGCTAATAAACTCTTTGAATATAACTTGTATTCTCAGGTCATCAGTAGATAGGTACCGATGCCAGGTTTCGAGAAGGATGAGTTTTCAAGACTCATCTTTATTTTGATCATTCATTTTTGGTGTCTTATAAACTATACACATAACACACTTGTATTAAATTATGTTATTAATTCAATGGATGATGTTGTTGCTTGTTTAGTATTATGTTTGTTGTGATACTGTACATGATGTCCTCCACCATCGAATGTTTCCACCGTTCTGGATTTGGGGGCTTGACAGATTGGTATTAGAGCATTGTTTATAGTGAATCGAGTATATCAACCCATAAAAGATATACAAACTATAAACACAACGAGATTAAAATACTTTGACCAAGAGTTTATACTTTTAAATAATAAAATATTTAACTAAGTATACATACCTGCATTCATACTAAAATCCGTGTCACTAGGACAGGACAAAAGTATTATGATTGTTGAACATCTCAAGTAGGCTGGGGGATGCATGGTTAGTTCTAGGAAAGACATAGCCTGATGAACTATGTTGGTCCGAGAAGTGATTAGCATATGCCCAAGAATGGTTGTGCGGTTGCAACAAGTCTAAAAACTTAACAACACTACTACAATGAGAACATTAGAACAGAACATAAACCTAAAATACTATAGGAGTATTTTGTGTTTCTATAATTACCTATTTGAGAACTAAAAATATCTTTAATCGTAGGTCAATAGTTGCTAAGTGGGTATGCTAAGGTTATATATGATTAAGGTGTCGTAGACTTATAATCTATGATCTTCGCTTTACTTCCTGTTCCTTGTTTGGCTGTGGATTTGGAGTTAGGGTCACTTATTCGAAGGTCTATCCTGTTTTGATTTCATATAACTGGTATGAACTATGCAAGTGTTGAAGTAACTGGTAAGGATCATCTTATAAGTATCTTAATTAGTACATCTATTTATATCAAATTCTTATACCCCTTTTCTCGCGTAATATCATGGCTGGATTCCATCCTCATGGTGACCCGTACTTCCCCAACCAAGGCAATGCTGGATGGATCGAGGCAGTGCCAAAAGATAATCATACAATCCCCTTGGATGATGACTTCGTAGAAAACTTCTCTAAAGGTTCTGACTCTGAACCTGAAGTCAACAACCTACCCCAAGAGGCTCAAATCGCAAATCTTAACCCCCAACCGTCATTTCAAGGCCCCACACCCTTGTGGGTGTAAAACATGAATCAATGGAGTCACGAAAAGGGTCAACCTTTACCCTAAAATGGAGACAAAATATTTTACAATCTAAGTGAAGGAGGCTTAGCTGACCTAGTCCTGCCCATTATGGTCCACAGGATTGCTCGGAATGAGGAGCAAGGTCGGGCAGCCATCAACTGAGTCATGGAAATTAACACCAATTCGAGCGTTAACACGGTCCGCATTGTCCATCTCAAAGAAGCTATGGAAAGGACTAGTGGAGTCAATGAGGCTCTAAAGCAGGAACTAGCTACATCTTGAGCCGAAGTCATAGAATTTCGAGTGTCTCAGAGGGCTCATGAGCGACATCTTCAAGATACAGTATGTCAACTGGAAGATCTAAGGGTTCACCCGAGGAGTAACCGTCGCCGGTAGAAAACGTCTAGCTCGTCTTTTCTTTTGGTTTAAGGAATAGCCTTTCTTATTTGTTCTCTAAGAAGCACTTTTCTGTAAAATATTCCTGTCTTGCAAATGCTATAACTAGACTTCTAAGCTGTCAACATTTTCCCTACATGGTTGATGTAAGACCTACTATTAGGTCATTTTTCCCAAAATTGTTACATCGTTAATACCAGTAATATTGACAGTTACCTAATCTATTAGAAAATCTTTGCCCTTGTGTTTTCTACTCTTACAGTTATATCTCTATTTCAATCATGCACTCATTCAATTGTTGGACTATGGAGTGTTTGTCTATGGATCATACTCATTATACTTATAATTGATTATTACTATCATCATCAATCTTTGTGAACTTTCAGTTAAGGAAAGCCTCCTCAAAGAGTGAAAAGGCGTAACCCTCTGATAACTCTAACTTAACCTCCACCTCCTCCACAAAATAATCTGACGGCTATCCAAGCTGCGATAAATGCAACTGTTACGGCAGCCCTAGCTCAGTTCAGTGCTAGTGGAACTAGCAGGAGTGGAATGAATGTGCATTCCACTCAAGGTGAGGCTCCAGTGCGCTCTAGGGGGTGCTCGTATAACGAATTCACCAACTGCAAGCCCAGGTCCTTCAATGGGACTGGCGGAATCATTTCCCTCTCGCAATGTTTAGGGAAGACGAAGTCGATCTTTAAGATCTATTCCTATCCGGAAAGAAGTAAAGTTAAATTTGTTGCCTGCACTTTCTCGGACAGAGCCCTGACATGGTGGAATATTCATGTCAAATCACTAACTCTATTAGTGGCTAATGTTATGGGCTGGGAAGATCTTAAAGAGCTCATGATCGGAGAATACTGCCCGAGGGGGGGAGTTCAAAAACTTGAACAAGAACTCTGGAGCCTAGCCATGAAGGGCTCCGACATAGTCTCATACATTGCTAGATTCAACGATCTGGTAGCACTATGTCTGGGAATGGTCCCTACTAAGGCAAAGAAGGTGGAGAGGTATATCTGGGGGATGGTGCTTCCATTCCAGGGGAATGTACTAGCTTCAAACCCCGCTACCTTCGATAGTGCCAAGAGATCGGCACAATGACTCATTGACCATGGGGTCCGTACCCCGTCAACAACAACAACCCTGGCTATCTTAGAACCCTCCAAAGTCGCTGACAACTAGCGGAAGTTTTAGGATGACAAGAAGAAGAACATTACGCAGAAAGCTGCCAAAAAGCAATAGGTCATAGCGGTTCGAGCTGTGATAGCACCTACTCCTACTGTGCCAATGAAATGGTATGCTGGAAACTTGCTGAAGTGCAACAACTGCAGCTTCCACCACAACGGACCATGTCAGGAAATGCAGTGCTCTAACTACAACAGGAAGGGGCATACTGCCCGTTTCTGCAAAGCTCCGGCAAGGCCAATCACCCAGGTCCCCGATGCTGGTGTGGGCCAGTCTTGCTACAGTTGTAGTGAGGTGGGCCACTACAAAAGGAAGTGCCCGAAGGTAGGGAATGCTGGTGGAGTGGGATGAGTTTTTGCTATAGGCCACGAGGAAGCAGTCACCGACCCTACAATGGTCACTGGTACGTTTCTCCTCGATAGGTCTTTATGCACGCATTCTGTTCGATAGTGGAGCAGAGATGGGTTTTGTGAACCAGAAATTTTCTCATTTGCTTATACATAAGTCTCATGCACTTAAGGAACCCTTCACTGTATAAATAGCTAACGGGAAAACTTAGAGTACTAGCAGTATATACATAGGATGTACTCTAACTCGAGATAACCATTCCTTTCCAATCGACCTCATGCCAGTCTCAATTAAAAGTTTCGACGTCATTATCGGCATGGATTGGTTGAGTCTTCATCGTGCCGACATTATGTGTTACGAAAAAGTTGTACGTCGTAACCTTCCATCTAGTATAACCCTTATTATCTACGGCGACAAACCCGACACAAACTTCTGTATCAACTCGAGTATTCAAGCCCATAAACTTTTGTAGAAGGAATGTCATGCATTCGTTGCTCATGTTGTCAATACAAGCCAAGAGACCAACTATCTAAAGAACATTCCAGTAGTATGCGACTTTCCCGACATCTTTCCAGAAGAACTACCAGAATTACCTCCGCAACGATAAGTCGAGTTCAGAATCGACTTAGTGCTAGGAGATACCCCCATAGCCAAATCACCCTATCGTCTAACACCAGCCGAGATGCAGGAACTATCTATTCAACTTAACGAACTTCTTAGCAAGGGCTTTATTAAACCAAGTTTCTCACCATGGGGAGCACCAGTCTTATTCGTGAAGAAGAAAGATGGATCATTCCGTATGTGCATCGACTACAAAGAACTCAAAAAGCTTACAGCCAAAAATCGTTACCGTCTACCTCGCATAGATGATTTGTTTGACCAACTGCAAGGGGCGAATTACTTCTCAAAGATTGATCTGTGATCCGGGTATCACCAGTTACGAGTGCTTGGAGAGGATGTTCCGAAGATAGCCTTCCGAACTCGTTATGGACACTAAGAGTTTGTAGTAATGCCATTCAGATTGACCAACATGCCCAAAGTATACATGGACTTAATGAATAGAGTATGTCGTCCTTACTCGGATCAGTTCGTCATTGTATTCATCGATGACATACTTATCTACTCTCGTAGTAAGGAGGAGCATAGTAGGCATCTAAGACAGATCCTAGAAACACTACGATTGGGGAAACTCTACTTGAAGTTCTCTAAATGCGAATTTTGGATCCAAAGAGTCGAATTCTTAGGTTATGAGGTTAGCGAAGAAGGAATCCACGTGGACCCTTACAAAATTAAAACCATTGAGAACTGGTCA
This sequence comes from Lactuca saligna, assembly GCF_052625555.1. NCBI lineage: Eukaryota > Viridiplantae > Streptophyta > Magnoliopsida > Asterales > Asteraceae > Lactuca > Lactuca saligna. The sequence continues at coordinate 91,377,512 of NC_136421.1, forward strand.
GTACTAAAGATGCCTGTAAAAATTCATCAATTTCTAGGCCTCGCTAGTTGCTACCGCAGATTCATACGGAACTTCTCGCGGATTGCGAAACCTCTTACGACATTGGCCCAGAAGGGTGTGGCCTTTGACTGGGAAGAGAAGCAAGAAAAACATTTCAATCACTGAAGCGGGGCTTATACACCGCACCGATACTATCCCTCCCCGAAGGGAGAGAAGACTTCGTAGTATATAATGATGCATCCATCCAGGGGCTCGACTGTGTTCTGATGCACAAGGTAAGGTCATCGCCTATGCCTCAACACAACTGAAGACACATGAGGTCAACTACACCACACACGATCTTGTGCTAGGAGCAGTGGTATTTTCTCTAAAGATCTAGAGGCACTACCTGTATGGTACGAAAAGCACTATCTTTACAGACCACAAAAGCCTTCAACACATATTCAACCAGAAGGAGCTCAATATGAGACAACGGTGGTGGGTCAATTTACTCAAGAACTATGAATACGAAACTCGTTATCATCCCGGGAAGGTCAACATAGTAGTGGACCCCCTAAGTCGGAAAGAATATGTTGGTCGTAGAGTCAGATCATTGACTATGACTATCCATTCACACTTGTCCACACAAATTAAGGAAGCCTAACTCGAAGCTTTGAAACCTGAAAATGTGGCGAATGAATCCCTAAGAGGTATGGATAAAAACTTGGAAGTCAAGGGTGGCGGAGCCTTAATTCTCATGGACCGGATTTGGACAGCAAAACATGGTGGTTTTAGAGACTTGTATACCAAAATTCAGAACTTTTCCAGTCCACATCTCGTGAGGTGTTTTGACAACCTTCTTTGTAGGGACCAGATTAAGGATATGGCTGGCAGTCTCTAAGGCATACCCCCAAAATGAGATTGGTAGCGTAGCTCGACTCATCATGGAATGAACCATGTCAAACAAGGTTCGATTACGCCTCTCAGCTACACCATTCAACTGTGGTGTAGTGGGAGGTGTCAATTGTGAGACAACCCCACATTCCCTTAGATAGTCGAGGAACTCAGTACTAAGATACTCACCACCATGATCAGATCGAAGCATCTTAATGTTCCCGCCCAATTGATTCTCGACTTCCAGTTTAAACTCTTTAAACCTTTCAAAAGTCTCTGACTTATGCTTGCTAAAGTAGACATATCCATATCTACTATAATCATCTGTAAAAGTCACATAATAACGATTAGCATCCCTTGTGGCAGTTTTGAACGGTCCACATACATGTGTGTTTACAAGATCCAACAAACCTTCACCCCTCTCACAAGAACCAGTGAAGGGTGACTTTGTCATTTTTCCAAGTAAGCATGATTCACAACTATCATCTGAATTTAGGTTAAATGATTCCAAAACTCCATCCTTTTGGAGTTGGCCTATGCGTTTCTTGCTTATATGTCAAAGACAACAATGCCATAATGATGGTTTATCCAAGTTATTATCATTAGTAGAATCAATAGACAATACATTATTTCCTAAGTTATCTACAACAGACGCAGCTTCATACACACCATCACAAGGTAATGCTTTAAAATAAAACACATTATTAAAGTAATCATTTATTCCACCAATTTCATTATGAAAAGAAAAGGTAAAACCTTGTTTATACAAAGCATAAACGGAAATAACATTTCTTGCCATTTCTGGCGAATAACAACATTTATTCAAGTCTAAAGTAAATCCACTACTAAGCAACAAAGTATAAACTCCAATCTTGGTGACAAGTGACACTTTCCTATTCCCCATGATCAAGTTTATCTTTCCATGCTCCACATTCTCACTTCTTCTTTGTCCTTGCACTTCAGAACAAATATGAATACCGCAACCGGTATCAAGGACCCAAGAATTAGAATAGAGTGAATTATTAGATGAGATAGTGTAAATACCTGCACGGTTGGTTTTAACTTTCCCATCCTTCAAATCTTATTGGTACTTTGGACAGTTACGCTTCTAGTGCACCTTTTCATGGCAGTAGAAGCATTCAGCCTCTTTGGGATCAGAAGAAGGTGTAATGAAACCTTTCTTGGTTCCACTAGAAGAGGAGCCATCAAGGGTCTTACCCTTGGTACCCTTTGAAGGGTTCTTTCTCTTCTTCCATCTACCTTTCCCAATTACCGGGACAGCTGATGAGTTTGGAGTAGTAGTAGGAGTGGTCACAACCAACTTACCTTTAAGACCTGATTATGCGGTCTTTAGGAGTCCCTGAAGTTTGCTAAGTGTAACTTCCTCCTTATTCATGTGGTATGTCATGCGGAATTGATCATAACACGAAGGTAAGGAGTGCAAAATAATATCTATTGCTAACTCCTCATGGAAGTTCACATTCAACTTCATCAATCGATCCACATACCTTTGCTTTTTTTGCATGTGTCTTGTGATGGGTTCACCATCTTTCATTCGGGTTGTGATCATAGAGAAGATGATTTCATATCGCTCTTGACGAGCACTCTGATGGTAGCGGTCCATCAAATCCTGATGCATCTAAAAAGGATAGTAGTCCTCATAGAAATTTCAGAGCTCGGCTCTCGTGGTGGCCATCATGATGCATGCCACTTTGGTAGCATCTATTTCATGAACCTCATATTCAGCAAGCTCCTCAGGAGTAGAAGTTGGCTCAGGCACCTTGAGCTCCTTGTCAAGAACATATTCCTTGTTCTCGTAACGAGTGACCATCCTGATATTTCTGATCCAGTCAGTAAAGTTGGATCCATCAAAGATGACTCTCCCACAAAGGATCATGAGAGAGAAGGAGCCAGTAGGGTTTGAGCCAGGAGTAGCATTGTTGGAAGACATCTGAAAGGAAGAAAGTAAGTTTAGTTTAGATATAGGGATATCCCTTAATAAAACACCCAAATGTAATATTAAGGCTAGGATCCAATCACAATATATTATAACCTAGAAGAGGGATGTTGTAATCCAAGTTAGAACATATTTGAAAGGTAAGTGAATGATGATTCACCAATTTCCACCATAAAAACGAAACATAAATTATTAGGTTTTATTTGGCTTTTAGAAATTCCTAGATTCTTTGAGATTCATTGAACTTTTCAATAGCATGTTTCAATCTCGAGTGTGCCCTTCATGTTTTGTGACTAGGATACCGAGGATCACAATAAAAGGTGTGAAGTAACCATGCAAATTACTTGGTACCCTTAATGTTTTTCACTTAATCGTTGTGCCGCTAAACCACACGCGCTCCTACCGACCTCATGAAAAAACCTTAAGTCACCCTTTGCCTTCCTTGTTAAGTCCAAGTTAGTGTGCCGGTAAACCACACACGCTCCACCAACGACTTAAACAAGGTGCAAAGTGTAATTTCATGGATTAGCACCTTATTCACATTTTTCCTAAAGTAACTAAGATTGGGAATTTATAAAACATTTAGTTACTTTATAACAATCATTATACTTTTAATGAGAATTTCTTAAGTCATTGTCCTACCCGTTCGGCTAACGACCCTCCACTAGTCAAGCAAGCGGTGGGTGAGAGTGGACACCCATTAAGTTGCCATTTTATAGGCAACAACCTTATACCCACCTTATAGATTGGCTTTGTGAATGAGGCGTACTAGCGATAAGACGACTTTGATCTTATGCATATATATATATATATATATATATATATATATATATATATATATGTGTGTGTGTGTGTGTGTATATATATATATATATATATATATTATTAACTTAAAATATTCTAAGTATAAGAGTTGAATTTTAACTTTTAAAATTCTAAGGGTTGGAACTAAAGTTTTTAAAGACTTTACTTGTTCCAAAACTTAAGGGCAAGTTTTGTAAACTTTTAAAACTTTTCATTTCTTGTAACTTATGAGTTAATGGAGTATTAAAATGAAGCATACACATAGCAAGATTCATATAATTGTAATAACTCATATATCAGTATAACATGACTAACATATATGGGAAACTAATTACTTGGCTCAACCGATCATGCGCATTTCACTCTCCTCTTTTACATTTTAAGAAATGTTAACGTTGTTTTTTTAAACAAATTTACCATTTCCTTAGTTTGAATCCTGACACACCTAAGAGCGTGCCGCGATAACCCCTCAGGGTCTTCCATACAAGTATCATCGATACATCTAGCATACCACATATCACATAATCAACTAGCATAACACATAGCAAGTAATGGGCCGACCATGTTACCTTCGACCCATTAGTATGCAGAGGAGACTCACCTTTCAAAAGTGAACTGATAAGATAAGATTGGATAAGTCCCCACGAGCCGATCCAACTCAACGGCCTACAATAATCATGTGACTAGTTTTGGTCAAACTCCAGAATGCCAAAAATACCCTCAAGTCATACTTGGTCAACCCTGGTCAAAGTCCAAGTCGACAGTCAAGGTCAACAGTCCATGTTCACCCCCAACTCATCGAGTGCATCTAGCAACACATCGAGTTCCTTCAGAGTCTAGAAACCTAAAATCCTAAGTCAACTCGCCGAGCTACCCGAGTAAGTCGTCAAGTTCTTCAATGTTAAGGGCCAAAAACTCTAAACCAAAATCTCTTAACCAAAACCCCTAACCAGCTCATCGAGATCACTCAGGATCCTAAAATGGGTAAACCATGTCCGACTCGTCGAGTTAGCTAAGCAACTCATCGATTCTTATCGTCCCTTTACATGTTCAGTCCTTTCTAGTGGATTCCAAGACTCCAAACTACAGATCTAGCCTGCTTGAGGTTGAGACTACGGATGATCACACTGTGAGTATTGCGAGGGTGTATCGGGACTATATCCTAAATGTGCTTGGTGAGAGGTTTTGTGTTGACCTAGTCTCGATACCGTTATGAGGATTAAATGTGATCATTGGGATGGACTGGTTAGGGGCCAATGGGGCCATTATCGATTGCGAGCACCAGTTGATGAGAGTTCGAACCCCAAGTAGGGGAGAACTGGTTATTCTTAGAAAGACGGCCTTGCAAGGGCCAACCGTTTATGCAATCGCGAGTGGTAGGAGACTTCTTTAGTAGGGTTGTTTAGGATTTCTAGCATACATCTCGGATACGAGGGTTGAGACCATGGTGGATTGGGAAACATACCAGTTGTGCAGGAGTTTTGGGATGTCTTTCCCGAGGAGTTTCCTAGTGCGCCTCTAGAGAGGTAGGTGGAGTTTGCATTGATTTAGTGTTAGGTGCCACTCTGATAGCTAAGGTACCATACCGGCTAGCTCGTCCCGAGATGCAGGAACTATCTACACGGATCCAGGAGCTGCTAGAACGATGGTTTATCATCAGAGCAGTTCCCTATGGGGAGCACCGATCTTGTTCGTGAAAAATAAGGACGAGTCACCCAGGATGCGTATTGATTATCGAGGGTTGAACAAATTAACGGTGAAAAATCTTTATCCGCTACAAGGATCGATGATTTTTTCGATCAACTAAAGGGTGCTGAAGACTACCATTCGGCTCACCAATGCCCCAATGATATTCATGGATCTCATGAATAGGGTGTGTAGACTGATGTTGGATCGGTCGGTGATCGTGTTCATTGATGATATCCAGACTATTCGAAGACCAAGGAGCAGCATGGGTATCATCTGAGGGAGGTATTGGAGATACTAATGACGGAAAGGCTATATGGAAAGTTCTCAAAGTAAGATTTCTGGTTGTGAGAGGTGCAGTTTTTGGGGCACATCATCACCCAGGAGGGTATTTCAGTTGATTCGGCCAAGGTTAAGGCCATGATGCAGTAGGAAGTGTCGAAGAATGCATTTTCGATCCGTAGCTTCTTGTGATTAGTGGGATATTATCGGAGATTCATCCAGGATTTCTCCAAGATCATTGTGCCATTGTCCCATTTAACTAAGAAGAATGTGACTTTTCGGTGGGGCCCAGACCAGCAGTTAACTTTCGATACATTGAGGTAGAGGTTGTGTGGGGCCCCGATCCTAGTACTACCTAAGGGGCTGGACGAGTTAGTGGTATATTGTGATTCATCAATCTCATGGTTAAGGGCAATACTGGTGCAAAGGGGGCATGTGATCGCTTACGCCGCAAGGCAGTTGAAGCCTCACGATACAAATTACCCCACTCACGACTTAAAATTAGGGGTAGTGGTGTTTGCCCTCAAGATTTGGAGACACTACTTGTATGGAGTATGGTGCACTATTTATACTGGTCATAAGATTCTGAAGTATTTGATGGATTAGCAGAACCTTAACATGCGATAGAGGAGGTGGTTAGATGTACTAAAAGATTATGACTATGAGATCTTATTATTGGATAAGGTGTCTAATTCCATAACTATTTCTAGTATGTACTTGACCCGACCCGGCATGGTCCATTTGGGTTGCATGGCACCATGCAATTGGATAGACTAAATGAGAGAAATAACACTTGTGGTTTATTAATATATTATAAATTCTAAAATATTAATAATATTATTTAATTAGTTTGATCAAGAATTAATTTAGAATTAATTAAGTGATCAAAAGATAACTAATTAAATATATGGTTTGATTATGTAAATCATCCATATCTCGCATGACGAACTTTATGTGGCATTATCCAGAGAGATGAACATGTCAACACAAAAGTATCAGTGAACCATGACGATCAATTAAATGACAGTGAAGTCTATACATCATGTGTGGTGTATAAAAAAGTGTTGAACAATTAATAACATACAGTCAATCATATGTTCATATATATTTGTAAAGAAGCCCAACTTTTCGTTTTTAGTTCTTATTGATATCATTTCTTCTAGAATGATTTTTTATTGATGTAAACTATTTGTGCAAAAGAATTAATCGTATCGAGAAATTAAAATCTGAATAAACTATTCACACCCGTCGCTTGGCGCGGGTAAACAGCTAGTTATTTAATTAGTTTGATCAAGAATTAATTTTGAATTAATTAAGTGATCAAAAGATAACTAATTAAATATATGGGTTGATTATGTAAATCATCCATATCTTGTATAGTGGGCTAAGAGGCTCCATTGATAATCAAGTTGGGTTAAACCCATTGGATGCTCTATGGAGGCTCCATGGGAGTTACAAACCCATGGGTCATGGAAATGAAGAGTCATGACACATTAGGGTTTACATGGTGTAACCCTAGATGTGTCAACACTATATAAAGCTCATGGTTCTCCCAAAATCGGATACACATGCATGCTTGAGGGCTAGAGCCGATTTTTAGAGTGTTATACTTTTTCTCCAAGTTTACTCCATAGCATTTGGTGTTGTGTGAAGCATTTGATGCATCACACTTGGGGTGCTAGGCTCACAAGGTTTCAAGGATCAAAAGCAACAACAAGGTATGTAGTTCTATCTTTTATTCAAGTTAAAATTGTTCGCCATGTATGCTAGATAGGATCATAGCCTTGGAAATCAACTTTGCATGATAATTAGAAAAATGTAGATCCAAGGTTATTAGGGTTGCATGTACACTTAGGAAGCGTTAGAATGCTCAAAACCCATCAGTGGTATCAAAGCCAAGGCTTGTTTGTTGATTATTTGTGCAAACTGTTGAAAAAAAATCGATTTTTCTGTTTTCTGCTCGTATGAACTCGCCGAGTCAGTGGGGGGACTCGACGAGTCCATGACCAAATGCAGGCTACTCGTCGAGTTTGTTCTTGCACTCGACGAGTAGAAGCTGTAGTTTTCAGAATTTCGATTTTAGTTGCTGGAAATGGACTAGAAACATTACCCTAAATTGTTTTGGTTTTTGTAAACATATTTTAGATGGTGTAATGTTTATGCTAATCCATTTACAATGACAATTATCAAAATTACAAGTTTTAAGTGTAATTTTTTGATTCATGAAAGTGTTCATATTCATGTTCTTGTTCTTATGATGTTTAGATGATCATAGGAATTGTTTGTAACCTATGTGGTAGATTAATTCATGATCATTATGTGTTTTAATGGAGTCCATAACTTGTCCTCAAGTTATGGAAAACCAAAGTCACTTTGTTAGCATGTAAGGCCTTAAGAGGCTAAAACAATCAAAATTAAGGTTTACACAAAGTTTACGACATAGAGAAGGCTAAGGCTAGATAAAGTGAAATTTATGTCCTTAGAGGTCTAGGGATGTCCAGATCTGAAACCCTATCCTCATAACAAGATTCAATCCAAAAATGACACCATCATGCACCAAACGTGACCATTTACTTCCATAAAATGAGATCTAAGAAAGTAAAGGTCAAGATAGTGGCTTTATATCTTAAGATGGCCACCAATACTGAGCAGATGTCGGATATACTGCTTCTCTATTTACTCCTTCTTCAAGCTTCAAAATCCTTCACAACCATGCCAAAATCACTCTCAAAAGCTCTCACTCTCACTTAATAGGGTATAAGGCTCAAACTAGGGGTTCTTTGAGTTGTAAGAACGATGAAAGAGGCTACAAATGAGCCATAAGTTTTTTAAATAGGGTACAAAACCCTGAAAATTAGGGTTTTCCTTTACAGTGTCTACTCGTTGAGTTGAGGCCTTTCGACTCATCGAGTAGGTTCTAAGTCCCGCGTCCTCATAAATAATCTCTACTCGACGAGTTGGAGCTCCCCAACTCATCGAGTTCCAATCTAAATCCCTAAATTAATTAGAAATTAAATGATACCTGGAACAGGCGTTACAATTCCAACCCAATGGTTGAGGGCCTACGGTATTCCACCCCGAGGATGTTGTACTCATAGTATGTTGGCAGTCTAACTCGATGGTTAAGGGGCCTAGGGTATTCCAACTCGATGGTGGATTGGACCCACAGTATGTTGGCATTCCAACCCAATGGTTGAGGGGCTTGGGGTATTCCAACCTGATGGTTGATTGGATCCATAGTATGCGGTTATTGTATATATGCTATTATTGTCTTGGTACTTTGGGGAAACACACTAAGCTTTAGGCTTACAGTTTTGGGTTATGTTTCAGGTACCTCAGATGATCGTGGGAAGGAAAAGGCTTGATCGTTCATCTCCTCATGTTAAATTATGTGATTTTGGGAAAAACTCTGATGCTAAACATGTTTTGAAAACTATAATGTAAACAATTATGATTTTTGGCTGGTTTGAAAATGTTAAACTTTTTAAGAAATTTTATGGATGTTACAAGTTGGTATCAGAGCCTTGGCTTGAGTGAATTAGAGGAACACTCGTGCGAATCCAATCTCAAACTAAGGAATAAGATTTTCAAAAAAATTCAAATAGTTTTCAAAATGGTCGAGGAGGAAGCAAGGTGTACGATCAGTTGGAGCCAGTAAGTAGAACCCAAAATAGCACACTATTATTGACACCGTGATATGTTAGAACAACATGCTAGTGATAGGCTAGGGATCTTAAACAATTACATGATAGAGTTGCCTGATTATATTATGCCTGATAACATAGGACCTTTCTTTTTATGGAATTGACATCATTACTATAGTTGCTTAGTATATACATCATGGTTATGCATAAATAAGATCCTATAGCCTGAGAATGTTTGGTTTGGCCTTATTTCATGTTCTTGTTTGATGAAGGGCTTAGGGTAGGATCAGATATTCAATTCTCTCTAGGGTCCAACATTATGTATGGCTAGCATACACGAGTACTGCAGGGTTGGTTGAAGTTTCATGGATGAGTTGTGTGGGGTCAGCCGTCCAGTTTTGAGATTTTAGCCTATCCTCTAGCGAGTGAGGATTGAGTGTATGGTTATGCTAGTGAGTGTTGTTAGGGTGTTGTGATGATCCTCTAAGACAAATACGGGTAGGAGTGGAAAGTAGTATGGGCTCGTACTACTGAAAGCACTGGACCCGTATGCGTATCAAGGAAGTCACAACCCCTAGGGGTTGTTTTCCCTGTTATGGTATGTGTGTTATCTGATATCCTCCTCGCTTATTTTTAGTATGGTGACTACGCGTCGAGTTGAGGCGGGGCCCAGCTCGGGATCAAGAGTTGGCCGTCAAGGTAAGTTAGTTTTGTTGCATGACTGAATTAGGGAGATCCTACAGGAGGAGGTTGTTGCTTGTTTCTGAGCTTAGTTTCTAGAGATTTTGTGACGACCCAAATTTCAAGGCCAAAAATTTCAATTTGGAATTAACGCATTTAATAAACATTTTACCAAAACCTTGTCAATAAAACATTTCATTACAAAGTTATAATGTTGTATTTCAAGCCATAACATCGTAAGTATTCAAAATCAGAGTACAGTCCCAAAAACTTCTAGCGGAAACATGTGTGTGTGTGATGCGCTGCTATACCGCCAACTCATTCCCCTTCGACAAAGAGGTACCTAAAACGAAAACTAAAACTGTAAGCACAAAGCTTAATGAGTTCCCCCATCATACCACATACCAAACAATATCGTCGGTATCTTTCAACCGATAACCTTCATCGGTATCTTTCAACCGACATCCATCATCGGTATCTTTCATCCGGTAATAAACATCGGTATCTTTCAACCGGTAATTGGGGACTATTTCACACCTACCACTAGCATACAATCAAGAAATATAAGCATACAGTCAGGCATATCCGGGTACTGACCTACCCTTGGCCCTAAGGACCACTGTCAGGGAAACTAATCCCTACCATACACATAACATATTAACCAGATAAACCTCATAACCAACACATAACCAGACCAAGATAATTATCACAATGACCATTATCTTTTAAATACCCCTTTTTGGCAGGCCGGCATTGTGGCCTTAGACCCACCCCTACTGGAAGGCAACTCACCTCGATATCATGCAGTGTCTGAACTATCCTCGGTGCACAACTCGACTCCTAACGACTCCTCGATCCCTACACGACAAACTTCAAGTCAACACGCATCACATATAACCCTAAACAGTGTCAGCCCAAGTTCAGTCAAAGTCAACATTAAGTTGACCGGACTCCCCGAGTTGGCCTACTAGCTCGTCGAGTCCATGCTTCTCTAATCCCACAAAAAACCCCAACTCCACTCATCGAGTCTAGCAAAATCTCGATGGGTTCTCCTTAAATCATAACATCGGGACCATCTTCATCCGACTCGCCGAGTTCCTTCTTGAACTCGTCGAGTTCATCTCCAACTTAAGAACTTGTCCAGTCTATGACTCGCTGAGTTGTAGTAACAACTTGTCGAGTCCATCTTCACAGATTGGGAGGTTGATATGGACTCGCTGAATCTGCTCATACCACTCGCCGAGTCCCATGACTTTCAGGTCCCTTTTCGCATCTAAACCCACAAGCGACTTCCTTCCTTACACTTACCAATTCACAGAAAGGGTTTGGTGCACAATGGTTACCGACTCGTCGAGTGCCAAGAGCAACTCACCAAGTCCAACCTTGACCAATTCCACACAGTCAATTTAAACGAGGTCTAACACACAAAACCCATAAATCTGGCCTCCTAATGTCCATTTTATACGTAAAGTTCCAAACTTAATGCACGTGCATGGGGTTTTTAGCTCAAAAATCCATATAAAGTGTCCTACAATGTGCATGGGGCTCTCATGGCCCTAAAGTTGGCACCTTTATGCCATGAGACCCCTATTAAGGCCTAGATCTGAAGGCTAGAGTCCACATAACACTCCTTAAATCCAAAAATGGCTTGAAAGCCCTAAATGCACCCAAGATCTACAGTCTAAAGATGATCAACCAAATGGAAGACCCAAGCAGGAGCATTTTACCATGATTAAGCTGAAGATGGGATGAGATTTCTGGATCCACAAGCCCCAAGTCGAATACTCAAGCTCTTCTTCTTCTTCAAAGCTTCACAAGTCAACAAAAGCACCAAAATGGCCTTAACACACACCCAAACGTCTAGGGTTTCAATATACAGCTCTAGGAGAGTGTTAGGGACAAGGAGGCTGACTTAAGGTGTTTATATTGGGTGCAAACCCTCATATTTGGGATTTTGTCCAGACAACATGGACTCGTCGAGTTCGGTCTCTGACTCATCGAGTCAACCACGTAACTCCTGTGTCCAAACCGATTCTACTCGACGAGTTGGGCCACCTACTCGCTGAGTCTCAGGCCAAAATGCAAAATACTTAATTTTAACAAATATGTACCAGGAACTAGGTGTTACAAATTTTTAGGTCTATCAAGACCACAATGGTTATGTACTTTGATGAGTGCTATGTTGCTTTGTCTAAGACTGCTGCTGCTACAACCACTACAACCATTGTGGCTGCAAGGGTTGGATCAGGTTGGGCTTTTTAGTATCGAGACTTCGACAATACGAAGCCCCCAAGTTTTGATAGGGTATAGGACCCGGTCATCTCCATCATGTGGCTATATTATTTAGCGGGGTGTTTCTTCACTTGTTCTTGCCCAACTGACCAAAAGGTCAGGTAAGCTCTCAACCTTCTGAGGACTAGAGCGAATGATTGGTGGAGGCTTGCTACTAATTCTTATTTTGCTGAGTAGAGAGCTGATGTAGAGAAGTTCTATGAGATTTTCTGCTCTCGATATGTGTGGCTGGTGGAGCATGAGAGGTTTTCCCAAGAGTACTTAGATTTGAGGCAGGGTTCTGAGACGTGACGGAGATCACCAAGATGTTCATAGAGAAGGCTATGTTTTGACCTAAGTTTGTGGCATTTGAGTAGGATCAGATGACCCGTGTAACAACCCGGATTTCCAGGTATCTTTTATTCATATATTTTTTTTGGTGTTTTGTGAGGGGACTCAGCGAGTTGGAGCTTAAACTCGCCGAGTAGGATCACGGTTCCGGACGTGGGTTCGCGCCTAGACTCGGCGAGTCCAAGGAATGGACTCGGTGAGTCTGCGCTATTTAATGAAACCCTAATTTCCCAGTCCTAAGCCCTATTTAAAGGACCTTATGGACCTTCAATGTGGCTACCTTGATCCTTGAGAGCACCAAAGCAGCTAAGGGTTCCTGTGAGTTAGATAAGTGGCCATTGTTCACCAAATTTATGTGTATTTGCAAGAAAGGAAGGGGAAAGTCAAGCTAGAAGTGTTGGGGAGCTTGGATCTACTTCCATTTCTTTAGGGGAAGCTTCTTGAGGTATCATTTAGAGCTTCTTTCCGTATTCTTGTTGATATGGTCAAATCTAGGGTTTCTTCTTGCCTTGTTTGCTTTGTAATTGAACTGTGAGAGGTCCCATGGGGATATGGTACCTAGATCTGGACCTTAGCAGGTCCAGAAAGTCCCTAATGGTATGTTTTATGTCCTTCCTTTATGGTTGGAGACTAGGGTTGCCATCTTAGAGGTCATTTCTCCAAAAAAGAGCCTTGTAGGTGTTGCATGGTAGCCAAGACTGTGACTTTACGTGATGAATGAGCTTAGGAGGGCCAGATCTATGAGTGGATGGAGCGGATCTGACCTTAGAAGCGAGATTGAGTTGATGCATGGCATGGACTCGCCGAGTCTAAAGAACAGACTCGGCGAGTAGCATGAAAATTTTCCTTAACCACTCAGTGAGTGGTCCTGCCAAGTTATGGTTGACTCAGTGAGTCATGGAGAGTTAGAGAGGGTTGACAGGTGGACTGAGTTGAGATGGAACTCGCCGAGTTGTCCTTGTGACTCGGCGAGTTGAGTCGTGGTGGCCCCGCGATTCATGCCAGGTGGTACTCGTCGAGTCAGGGGAGTACTCGATGTGTCAAAAGAGAATCCTAGAGAGTTGGTGAAAACGCTTAGACTCACCGAGTCGCTCTACTGCACTCGCCGAGTCCGGTCAAGTTGACCGTTAACCAGAGTTGACCAGTGTTGACTTCATAGGGGTAGTCAACCCTAGTGGTAAAAGTATTAATTAGGGATATATGATGTTATAGGAGGATTATAGCTCGGGGGATCGAGCACGAGTGATTTCTAGGATTCGTGAGTTATCGAGATATACGAGGTGAGTCTTCTCACTATACTATACCTGGAAGGGTTTGACTGTGTGACCGGAAGGTCGAATATGATATGAGATATATACATTATTTGTGATAAGTTAATCTTTATATGTGCCATGTATCATATGCTTGATATGGGCCGGAAGGCATTATGTTATGGGCCGGAAGGTGAATATGTTATGGGCCGGAAGGCGTTGTAATATGGATCGTAAGGTTGATGTGGGTAGGACCGGAAGGTTTACCCAGTCGGGACGGAAGTCCCCTGAGACACATGGACCGGAAGGTCAGGGCCTGGAAAGGCGTATGTGCGTAGGTTGTATTTTGGGGAACTCACTAAGCTATTAGGGTTACAGTTGTTGTGCTATGTGTTTCAGGTACTAGCGAGAACCGTGGGAAGGCGCCGGCGTGATCGTACACATTATCGGGGAAAACTATTTTTATGATCTTTGTGATGTATTCGGTTGTGACAATACTGTTTACGTTTGTATTTAAAATATTAATCAATGTTTTGATGTTAGCAAAAATGAAAAATTGGTTTTAAAATTTACGTCGTTACAAGTTGGTATCAGAGCCTTGGTTTGAGGGATTCGGGTACACTAACGGGTGTAACTGAACTCAAACCGGGGATTTGAGAAAATTTTAATTAATAAATCAATAAAATTTGGTAAGTGATTTTGAAACAACCAAAGAAGAAGAAGTGTGTACGGTCAGCCAGCGCCCGAACGGTAAAATCCCCAAAATACTCTTACAATATGAGTTATGAGATATGATATGATATGATACGCATGCTAGTAGACTAGGTATTCATATTAGGACTAGAGTGGCCTGATTTGTGATGCCTTAGTCTAGGGAAACCTGCTTCTATGAGGTGCTTTGAGAGCGAGTGGGTAGCTAGTGCATAACAAGAATAGAGTACTCAGGATCCGGGGTTTGGGGAGGAGGACTTGGGGTGAATGCTAATGCGGTGTAGTTGGTATTATTGGGCCCGTACTACTGAATACACCGGGTTAGTGGGCAACCCAAATAAGAATCCCTGGGTATCGGAGACTGAGTAGGGTTGCGTTATCGAGTGCGATTAAGCTCGATGGAGTCTCTGATATTTTTATGTTGTATTTTAGAGACATCATGGTTGGACCACGCCACAGACCTGGTACGAGTAGTGTGACTGACGAGGAGCTTCGTCAGATGATTCATGAGGAGGTGGCTGCAGCGATCCGGACTAAGATTTCGGAGATGTTTGGGTCTATTAAGACCACAATTGTGGCCGCTGCCAAACCACAGGGAGGTGACTCGTTGCTGTTCTGGGAGTTTAGCAACACGAAGCCACCTGAGTTTGATGGGACGCATGATCCGATTGCTGCGATGAGATGGATTGTTGATATCGAGGGATGCTTCTACACTTGTTCATGTCTGGAGCATCTGAGGGTACGGTTTGCCTTGAACCAGCTCTGCCTGGGAGCAAACAATTGGTGGAAGTTTGTGACGGCGAACTTCACTCTGGCATAGGTTTCAGCTGTGACTTGGGAGAGGTTTACTACTGTGTTCAGAGACGAGTATGTTCCCCCGATGGAGAGGGAATGGTTGGTTCAGGAGTTCTTGACCCTCAAGCAGGGTAATGATTATGTCACGGTGATCACGCGGAAGTTTCATGAGAGAGCGATGTTCTGCCCCGACCAGGTGTCCACGGAGCAGGCTCGGATGAGTCGGTATTTGGGTGTGCTGAGGAGGGATATCCGGGAGTTCGTATCGAACTCGTCCTATCAGACTTTTGCTGAGCTTCAGGCGAATGCCAGGAAGCGTGAGATCGAGTTGGAGACCCAGGCCAGGGAGGAGGCCGAGTCTCAACGGGTGGATCGGCGGCCGACTCAGTATCAGCCGGCAGCCAAGCGGACCAAGTCCGCCGATTCGAGATCGGAAGGTCAGAAGGGTCGCACTTCCAGAAAGTGGGGCAAGGGTCACGTGGGGGCATGTCAATCGGGTGCTTGCTACAAGTGTGGCCAGGAGGGGCACATTGCTAGGGATTGCCCCAAGGGATTCACGGTTTGCTTTCATTGCAACCAGATCGGCCATCGGAAGCCTGAGTGCCCCCAGCTTTGCCAGGGATCTACGCCTGCTGCCAGGGTTACTGAGACTCGGCCAGTGAAGGCCGAGGCTCCGTAGGCTCGTGGAAGAGCTTTCCAGTTGACTGCGGAAGAGGTCCGCGCGGTGCCTGACGTCGTAGCCGGTATGTACTCTTTCATGTATTTACTTGTATGCTAAGATATTGTGCTTATATTAGGATATGTGTACGTACTTTTCTTGTGAATTCTGTACTTGCTTTGGTATTATTTGACTCGGGTGCGATTCGGTCTTTTGTATCGTTGGCTTTTAGCCAGCACATCGGTATTGATCGGGAGGTGATGAGTCGACCCCTGCGAGTTTCTATAGCAGATTAGAAAGCGGTATACGCCACTAATGTGATTCGAGGATGTGTGTTCGATACTTTTGGGGTCGAGTTCCCTATAGACTTGGTCCCTATAGCTATGGGGGATGTCTGCGTCATCGTAGGCATGGATTGGTTGAGTATGTTTGGGGCA
This sequence comes from Lactuca saligna, assembly GCF_052625555.1. Taxonomy (NCBI): domain Eukaryota; kingdom Viridiplantae; phylum Streptophyta; class Magnoliopsida; order Asterales; family Asteraceae; genus Lactuca; species Lactuca saligna. Next base: position 91,393,912 of record NC_136421.1, read on the forward strand.
GTCATTAACTGCGAGAAACAGCTGGTGACGATTCGAGACCCTAGTGGTGGAGTGCTTATGGTTTATGGCGAGCGGACCCGGTGTGGGTCGGCGTTTTGTTCGGCTACCAGGGCAAGGCAGAGTTTGCAGCAGGGTTGCAATGGATTCATAGCCTACATGATGGATACTCGAGTGGCCGTGGGGAGGCCCAATTCGGTTGATGATGTTCCTAGTGTATGCGAGTTTTCGGATGTGTTCCCCGAAGAGTTACCAGGTGTGCCTCCGGAAAGGCAAGTGGAGTTCCGTATCGATTTGGTTCCGGGAGCGGCGCCCATTGCCAAGGCACCTTATCGGCTCGCTCCACCGGAAATGCAGGAGTTATCCTCGTAGCTTTAGGAGCTATTGGGAAAGGGGTTTATTCGACCGAGTAACTCACCATGGGGAGCGCCGATTTTGTTTGTCAAGAAAAAGGATGGTTCACACCGGATGTGTATTGATTACCGGGAGTTGAACAAGTTGACGGTTAAAAACCGGTATCCGTTACCTAGGATCGACGATCTGTTCGATCAGTTGCAGGGGGCATCTTGGTTCTCCAAGATAGACTTGAGGTCGGGTTATCATCAGATGAGGGTTTGGGATGAAGATATCCAGAAGACTGCTTTCAGAACATGTTATGGACATTATGAGTTTGTGGTGATGCCTTTTAGGCTCACCAATGCCCTGACTGCGTTCATGGATCTTATGAACCGGGTGTGCCGGCCGATGCTGGATCGGTCGGTGATCGTATTCATTGATGATATTTGTTGGATAAGGTGTCTAAGTCGATAACTATTTCTGGTATGTACTTGACTCGACCCGGCATGGTCCATTTGGGTTGCATGGCACCGTGCAATTGGATAGACTAAATGAGAGAAATAACACTTGGAGATTATTAATATATTATAAGTTCTAATATATTAATAATATTATTTGATTAGTTTGATCAAGAATTAATTTAGAATTAATTATGTGATCAAAAGATAACTAATTAAATATATGGGTTGATTATGTAAATCATCCATATCTTGTATAGTGGGCTAAGAGGCTCTGTAACAGCCCAAAATCTCAAGTATTGATTAATTGCTTTTTGGGGTGTTTTGAAGGGGAGACTCGGCGAGTTGGAGCCAGACTCGCCGAGTAGGGTCGCAGTTGTGGTCGCGGGTTCGCGGCTGGACTCGACGAGTCCAGGTATGGACTCGGCGAGTCGACGCTGTTCAGCGAAAAACCCTAGCCGTTCAGTTTGGGACGTATATAAGGGATCTTATGCCGTCATTGCTCGTCTTTTGGCCGATTGAAGAGAACCCTAAACGACTGAGGCGTCTAGAGCAAGATTGAAGGCCATGGGTGACCTTGAAGGAATTGTTGTGCAAGGAGGAGAAGGGTTTTAGTTAAAGGAACTGCAGGGAGTTCGAGTTCTGAAGTTTGGGGACATGGAAGGTACATCATTCAGGTAATAACTCGAATTACATTCTCCTGTGATTGATGTATATATAGATTTAGGGTTTATGGAACCCATTTGGAGTCTAGATGGTTTGTTGTGTTGTTATTCAACGTTTATAACCTTGCATTAGGACCCTTAGAGGTCCAGAAGGATCCATGTTTGTATATTCGGGAAAATATGTACCTCAGGAAGCAGTTCGATCGACTGCATGGAGTGGACTCGCCGAGTCGGATGATCGGACTCGGCGAGTAGCTTGAAGATTCACTGGGACTCGCCGAGCTTGTCCTTCAGACTCGGCGAGTGGAGTCGGGGTGGCCCCGCGATTCTTCCAGGAGTAACTCGTCAAGTTAAAGGGGATACTCGACGAGTAGAAGGGGAATTTTAGAGGATTAAAGAACGACCAGACTCGCCAATTCGCCAGGGAACTCGCCGAGTCCAGTCGAGTTGACAATGGACTGTTGACCAGAGATGACCGGTGTGTTTTCTTAGGGTCAGTTAACGTGGAAGATAGAAGTGTTAATAAGAGATATATGATATTACAGGGAGCTTGTAGCTAGGAGGATCAAGTGCAAGGGACTTCAGGAGTTGCTATCTCCCAGCGTCCGCGAGGTGAGTCTTCTCACTATACTTTACCCGGAAGGGTTTGATTGTGTGACCGGAAGGTGGAACATGTTATGAGTTATGTATTCATACTGTAAATGGAAGTTAGTAGTTACGCGTGATATGCATGTTATAGGGGCCGGAAGGCAAAGTATTATATGACAGAAAGGTCAGGTACGATATGTGATATATGTGCTTTATGTGTTAGAATATGTTTCGGGCCGGAAGGCAGGTTGATATATGATATATGTGCTTTATGTGTTAGAGTAATTGTATTATGTGTTATATATGTGTATGGGCCGGAAGGCAATTATTCTATGGGCCGGAAGGCGATTATCTTATGGGCCGGAAGGCAATTATCTTATGGGCCGGAAGGCAAATATCTATTGGGCCGGTAGGCGATTATCTCATGGGCCGGAAGGCATTGTGCAGTGGACCGGAAGGTCAGGGCCTGGAAAGGCGTATGTGCGTAAGGTGTATATTGGGGAACTCACTAAGCTTCGTGCTTACGTTGTTTATGTTATGTTGTTTCAGGTTCTTACAGTAACGCAGGATGGCAACGGTTCGATTGTACACACCGAAGAAAGAGTTGTGTTTTGGAGGATCCTGGTTTTCTATTTAACTGAAAATGAAACTACGTTTTCTAATTCAAATATGAATAAGATTTTTACCAAGTGTTTTAATATTAAATTGATTATTTAAATGAAAATTTTGTTTTTTTGAATTATAACGTTGTTACAATTGGTATCAGAGCCTTGGTTTGAGGGATTCGGACGCGCCTACGGGTGAATCTGGACTCAAACTGAGGAAGTAAGAAAAAGTTTTCAAATAAATAGTTTTCTAAAAGTGAATAAGAGTTCAAAGAGAAAGCAAGAAAGAGCAGTGTGTACAATCAGCCAGGGCCAAACGGTGATTTCCCAAAATACCCTTACTTTTGTGTTATGAAATATCTATTATGCATTTTATGAGATATTATTGCATGCTAGAGACAGGCTAGGAATTTCATATCTTAGGACTAGAGTGGCCTGATTTGTGATGCCTTAGCCTAGGGCTTGTTGTTATATGTGTGTTATGCTTTTGTGTGTATGTGATGAGTGAGGGTATCTAGTTAGAACGCACGAGGGGTAGAGCTACAGAGTACAGTGGTACTTCCGAGGATGAGCCGAGAAGGTGGAGCTATCAAGGATAGGGAGTCCTATGTATGCTTCGATGCTCGAATGCTGCTTGCTTCGTGCTTTGTGGAGTTCTCGATGATGGGAGTCAGCTACTAAGTGAGTATGACGATACTCAAGAGGTAGATGGCTGGCATCATTAGGAACTCTTCAGCAGCTGATAGCAAAGAAGTGGGGGGACGGCGGAAGGGACTAGGGAGTAAACCTAGCCAGATGAGTGCGCTGGTAGAGTAGAGGATTTCGCTGGAGAGCGAGCACGCGTGAGGGGGTTGGTGAAAGAGTAGCTTGATCAGCTACTTAGGAACTCTGGGATGGTCCGTGTGGAAAGTATGGGTAGATGTGGCAGGTAATATGGGCCCGTACTACTGAAAGCAGAGGACCCATACTTGATACAGGGAGCATTCTGAAGGTCCTAAGGAATAGAATGAGGAGTGATGTCATGGTTCGAGCACCATACATCGGAGCAGATTGCGGGGTGATGTTATGGTTCGGGCACCATACATCGGAACAGATTGAAATAGATGTTGTGGTTCGAGGGCCATACGTTGGAGCAGATGGAGGGTGATGCTATGGTTCAGGTACCATACACCGGAGCAAATTGAGAAGGCATGTCATGGGATGAGTACCATGGTTCGTAGTGGATGATGCTGGTGACTATCTTGTTATCCGGTTATGATCGATGAGGTAGAGATCGGACGCTATGGGTTTTAGGCCTGTGGACCATGATTGAGGATGGAGAGGCGTTCCTTGAGAGGAGGAAAGGCGGGTACCTATCAGAGTATTGTGGTAGGGAGTTAAAGGAAGAGGGAAATTTCGTTCTGAGTCGAGAAATCAGTCGATAGAGGAGAGGTCACCTTCTAGGTGGGTAGTGCCATTTATGTTCGTGTGCAAGACACGAGGGGTCTGGTGTTTCAGTTCTGGATTTGGGAGTACACCCTGCAGGTAGTTTTCGATAATGACTTCCCTCAGAGCATCAGGTAGCGGGTGTACCGCGAGACAGTGATTTACCGTGAGCAGACAGTCAGTTGGGACTGAGGTAGTCGAGAACCACACCACACCTAATTGAGAATGACAGGTTGTGTTATAGTGGTAGCAGTGAAGAATTCAGTCGAGTTTTGCAGTGCAGAGAGTTTCGTCTAGGTTGAGAGTGAGTTCCTGTCCTTGGGACAAATCCGGCGTTGGATATGGGTTGATGAGTTGAGATGAGAGGAACCATGATTTTGCGGTGCAGTCTACGAGTCAAAGATGTTATCGAACAGTGCAGGTGCTTAGTATTAGATTGGTATGGGATTTGGAACGATTAGAGGCAGCCGTGATGAGAAGTTCTTGGAGAGTTAACCAGAGGTTCAGAGTATAGAGGGTTGATTGACTTCATAAGGGGAGGGATTATTGGGCGTTGCACAGCATTTTCCTGGAGCAGGTACGATTTCGCTGGTGAAAGATAGTCGTGGGTTGATGGTATGCTAACTAGTGACGGTTCGAACCCTAGTGGGGGAGAACCGGGTGCAGTACGTACAAAACAAAGAATTGCCAAGAGTAGTTAAAAGTGGAGTATAGAGATGCAGTAGGAAATCATGAGACCAGAGGTGTCGATGATCGAGTAAAGGGGTCGGAGTGAGTTAATGCGGGAAGTACTTGAAGAGGAGAAAGAACGTATCCATGATAGGTGATTAGTGTTGTTGCAAGGAGATAGAGAATGATTGGGCAGTCAACTTCCGGAGTCGGTATGCGTATCCTTGTTTGGATTTTGAGTGTCGGGAAAAAGGGATTTGGAGAATTATCAGCGCATTTCGTACGTCAACGTTATCTCGCATTCCAATCGAGAAATTAGATGCACTAAGGTTGTAAGGCGGGGAAAATATAGATTTAATTATGGGGTGCAGGGGATCATTGGTGGTGGTAGTATTCCGGGATATTCGGGTATGATATCCTTATTTTGGAGTTATTCGGGAATCCCGAACTGAATCGACATGTGGCATATCAGGTATCTGCGGATTTAGTAGGAGTTTTCGGGTATGGGCATTCAGGGAGATTATTTGAGAGGGTGGATTTTCGCAAGACGGGCGTTCGTTATGTTGATTGCCTCCATAGACTGTGGTGGATGTTCGAGTCGCAGTACTCACTAGTCAGAGGGTGTTGTGATACTGCGTGGAGTTGAAGTACTCACTGGGTGGCAAGAGAATTTTTAGGTTGGAATATTTTCGAGCAGCGTGTGAGGGGGAAGAGCTTCGAGTTTGGGTAGCCCTGATATTGAGTCTTTGGAGCTTGGATGTTGAGTCGGGGGTGAGACGGGGGTCTTCGTCTCTGTCGGGAGATGCGGGGAGATACGCAAGGAAGAGGCACAGCAGAAACCAGAGATTAGGGTTGAGACGATCCTCGGTGGGATTGTATTTTCTCTCAAGAGGAAAAGAAGATTTTGTGACTTATGCGTCACTGGGTCGGGATAGTGGTCACGGGGAGAAAAGTCAGTGGAATATTTGGATCGCGATATGGGTGACCGTTGGGGGCTCAGATGTGGAGCCAAAAGTTGATCTGGTACTTAGTCTTGAAGAGGAATATGGGAAAGGAGCTTATCATGATGACATCTGAGGACACTTTAGAGAGGGGGAACGATGCGGACGTTCGAAGACATGTTTCGGGCATGTGTATTAGCTGTCGGAGGAAGCCGCGGTACGTAATTATCATTGGTTGAGTTGTTCCATATTAACAGCCATCATTAGTGCATTAGTATGCCGCCCTTTGAGCTGTTGCATGGAAGGTGATGTCGGAATCTCGTTCGTTGAGGAAAGGTAATGCATGGACCCGAGAGTCCTTGCGAGCAGATCCAGTGCATGTGTGATACAGGGAGTAGTGGCAAGGTTGTTAAGCGGATTTCACTAAGTGAGGGAAGGGAAAGGTATGTTGGGGCGAGTGCAACATGTGTATACGATTGCAAGAGGTGAACTCGTGAGAGTTGCCCTCAGAATTGAGAATAAGTCCCTCAGTTGTTCCGATATGGATAAAGTGGGCTTAGGATCAGGGAACCGGTGATTCAGAGTTTCATAACCCTTATGGGTCGTGTGATCATTGAGATTTAGAGCAGAGTCGCGTCTTGGGAAATTCTTGGTTGCAGGAAGTGGTGGACAGTACGGCAATCGTGTTTTGGTCGACAGAGTAGATGCAACAGGTTAATCAGAGGTTAAAGATCGTTTAGAGTTGACAGGAAGGTTGTGCAGACAGACGCCATTACGAGCATGTGTTTCAGGTCGGCGACTTCGTATTCCTGACGGTCTCTCCCCGGGAAGGGGTGTTTCGATCCAGGAAGAGGGGTAAGTAGGGGCCCGGTATGTTGGGTCTTTGCGTGAAGGTGCGAAGGTAGGAAAAGTGGCCTACCGGTTGGAGCTGTCAACGGAATTGGGATGGATCCATGACACTTTTAGGTGTCGTAATTGAAGAGGTGTATAGTAGATGAGTCAGCAGTGGTTCTACTAGAGAACGATTAGGTGGATGCGAGCCTGTGTTGCGCCGAGAGGCCAGTGGCCATCAGGGATCGGAAGATCAAGTTTCTGAGGAACAAGGAGGTACCTCTGGTATTGATTCAGTGGCAACCTCGGAAGAGATCGGAAGTGTCTAGGGAAGTCGAAACGTGTGGTGCGGGAGCAGCATCCAGAACTATTTTCAGAGTGAGACTTCGAGGGCGAAGTCTAATTCTAGTGGGGGAGAATTGTAACAGCCCAAAATCTCAAGTATTGATTAATTGCTTTTTGGGGTGTTTTGAAGGGGAGACTCGGCGAGTTGGAGCCAGACTCGCCGAGTAGGGTCGCAGTTATGGTCGCGGGTTCGCGGCTGGACTCGACGAGTCCAGGTATGGACTCGGCGAGTCGACGCTGTTCAGCGAAAAACCCTAGCCGTTCAGTTTGGGACGTATATAAGGGATCTTATGCCGTCATTGCTCGTCTTTTGGCCGATTGAAGAGAACCCTAAACGACTGAGGCGTCTAGAGCAAGATTGAAGGCCATTGGTGACCTTGAAGGAATTGTTGTGCAAGGAGGAGAAGGGTTTTAGTTAAAGGAACTGCAGGGAGTTCGAGTTCTGAAGTTTGGGGACATGGAAGGTACATCATTCAGGTAATAACTCGAATTACATTCTCCTGTGATTGATGTATATATAGATTTAGGGTTTATGGAACCCATTTGGAGTCTAGATGGTTTGTTGTGTTGTTATTCAACGTTTATAACCTTGCATTAGGACCCTTAGAGGTCCAGAAGGATCCATGTTTGTATATTCGGGAAAATATGTACCTCAGGAAGCAGTTCGATCGACTGCATGGAGTGGACTCGCCGAGTCGGATGATCGGACTCGGCGAGTAGCTTGAAGATTCACTGGGACTCGCCGAGCTTGTCCTTCAGACTCGGAGAGTGGAGTCGGGGTGGGCCCGCGATTCTTCCAGGAGTAACTCGTCGAGTTAAAGGGGATACTCGACGAGTAGAAGGGGAATTTCAGAGGATTAAAGAACGACCAGACTCGCCGAGTCGCCAGGGAACTCGCTGAGTCCAGTCGAGTTGACAATGGACTGTTGACCAGAGATGACCGGTGTGTTTTCTTAGGGTCAGTTAACGTGGAAGATAGAAGTGTTAATAAGAGATATATGATATTACAGGGAGCTTGTAGCTCGGAGGATCAAGTGCAAGGGACTTCAGGAGTTGCTATCTCCCAGCGTCCGCGAGGTGAGTCTTCTCACTATACTTTACCCGGAAGGGTTTGATTGTGTGACCGGAACGTCGAACATGTTATGAGTTATGTATTCATACTGTAAATGGAAGTTAGTAGTTACGCGTGATATGCATGTTATAGGGGACGGAAAGCAAAGTATTATGTGACAGAAAGGTCAGGTACGATATGTGATATATGTGCTTTATGTGTTAGAATATGTTTCGGGCCGGAAGGCAGGTTGATATATGATATATGTGCTTTATGTGTTAGAGTAATTGTATTATGTGTTATATATGTGTATGGGCCGGAAGGAAATTATTCTATGGGCCGGAAGGCGATTATCTTATGGGCCGGAAGGCAATTATCTTATGGGCCGGAAGGCAAATATCTATTGGGCCGGAAGGCGATTATCTCATGGGCCGGAAGGCATTGTGCAGTGGACCGGAAGGTCAGGGCCTGGAAAGGCGTACGTGCGTAAGGTTTATATTGGGGAACTCACTAAGCTTCGTGCTTACGTTGTTTATGTTATGTTGTTTCAGGTTCTTACAGTAACGCAGGATGGCAACGGTTCGATTGTACACACCGAAGAAAGAGTTGTGTTTTGGAGGATCCTGGTTTTCTATTTAACTGAAAATGAAACTACGTTTTGTAATTCAAATATGAATAAGATTTTTACCAAGTGTTTTAATATTAAATTGATTATTTAAATGAAAATTCTGTTTTTTTGAATTATAACGTTGTTACAGGCTCCATGGATTATCAAGTTGGGTTCCACCCATAGGATGCTCCATGGGAGTTACAAACCCATGGGTCATGGAAATGAAGAGTCATGACACATTAGGGTTTAACCCTAGATGTGTCAACACTATATAAGAAACATGTTCTCCACCTAAAATCGGCTACACTAAGAAACAAGAGGGCTTGGCCGATTTTTGAGAAGTCTGTGTTCTCTCATAAGTTCTACCAAGAGCATTTCGTGTTGTGTGAAGCATTTGAGGCATCACACTTGGGGTGCTAGGCTCACAAGGTTTCAAGGAACACAAACAACAAAAAGGTAAGTTATTCTATCTATACTTTAAGTTAAAATTGTTCCCCATGTATGCTAGATAGGAATATAACCTTGGAATTCAACTTTGCATGATAATTAGACAAACATAGATCCAAGGTTATTAGGGTTGCATGTACACTTAGGAAGTGTTAGAATGCTCAAAACCCATCAGTGGTATCAGAGCCTAGGCTTGTTTGTTTTTTATTTGTGCCTAAAAGTTGAAAAAAAGTCGAAAATCTTGCTGTCCACGAATGGACTCGTCGAGTCCATAAGAGGGACTCGTCGAGTTCATGTGTATCCTCAACCAACTCGGCGAGTAAGTTCATGCACTCGGCGAGTAGGGTCGACTGATTGCAGAATTTCGATTTAGTTGCTGGAAATGAATTAGAAACATTACCCTAATCGGTTGTGGGCATCTAGAGCAAGATTGAAGGCCATTAGTGACCTTGAAGAAATTGTTGTGCAAGGAGGAGAGGAGTTTTGGCTAAAGGAACAGCAAGGGAATCGAGTTTTGAGGATTGGGGACACAGAGAGTGCATTATTCAGGTAATATTTCAGATCATTTCTGCTATGTTGATGTGTGCATGGATTTAGGGTTTATGGAACCCTTTTGGTGATTACATTGATTGTTACCTTGTTACCCAAACGACTATAACCATGTATTAGGACCTTTAGAGGTCCAGAAGGTCCCATGCCTGTGTATTTCGGGACAATACTTATCTCAGGAAGCAGTTTGATCGACTGCATGGCGTGGACTCGCCGAGTCCAATGAGCAGACTCGGCGAGTAGCTTGGAGATTGACTGGGACTCGTCGAGCTGTTCTTCAGACTCGACGAGTGGAGTCGGGGTGGCCCCGCGATTCTTCCACGAGGATCTCGTCGAGCCAAGAGGGATACTCGACGAGTAGAAAGGGAACATCAGGGAATTGGGGAGGACGTCTAGACTCGCCGAGTCGCCTTTGCACTCGCCGAGTCCGGTCAAGTTGACCGTTGACCGTTGACCAGAGTTGACCTACATGTAATTTCTTAGGGTCAGTTGTCTTGAAAGATAAAAGTATTAATAAGGGATATATGATATTCAAGGTTCTGAGGAACAAGGAGGTACCTCTGGTGTTGGTTCAGTGGCAACACCAGAAAGGATCGGAGATGACTTGGGAGCCGGAGCGTGAGATGCGGGAGCAACATCCGGAGTTATTTGCAGAGTGAGACTTCGAGGGCGAAGTCTAGTCCTAGTGAGGGAGAGTTGTAACAGCCCGGAATTTCAGGTATTTTTATAATATTGTTTTCGGGGTGTTTTAGGAGGGGACTCGGCGAGTTGGAGCCAGACTCGCCGAGTAGGACCACAGACTGGGTCGCGGGTTCGCGACTGGACTCGACGAGTCCATTATGGACTCGACGAGTCCATTATGGACTCGGCGAGTCTGCGCTGTTCAGCGGAAACCCTAGCCGTTTGGTTTTGGAACGTATATAATGCACTTATAGGCCGTCATTGTCCATCTTTAGTCGACTGAGAAGAACCCTAATCGGTTGTGGGCATCTAGAGCAAGATTGAAGGCCATTGGTGACCTTGAAGAAATTGTTGTGCAAGGAGGAGAGGAGTTTTGGCTAAAGGAACAACAAGGGAATCGAGTTCTGAGGATTGGGGACACAGAGAGTGCATTATTCAGGTAATATTTCGGATCATTTCTGCGATGTTGATGTGTGCATGGATTTAGGGTTTATGGAACCCTTTTGGTGATTAGATTGATTGTTACCTTGTTACCCAAACGACTATAACCATGTATTAGGACCTTTAGAGGTCCAGAAGGTCCCATGCCTGTGTATTTCGGGACAATACTTATCTCAGGAAGCAGTTTGATCAACTGCATGGCGTGGACTCGCCGAGTCCAATGAGCAGACTCGGTGAGTAGCTTGGAGATTGACTGGGACTCGTCGAGCTGTTCTTCAGACTCGACGAGTGGAGTCGGGGTGGCCCCGCGATTCTTCCATGAAGATCTCGTCGAGCCAAGAGGGATACTCGACGAGTAGAAAGGGAACATCAGGGAATTGGGGAGGACGTCTAGACTCCCCGAGTCGCCTTTGCACTCGCCGAGTCCGGTCAAGTTGACCGTTGACCGTTGACCAGAGTTGACCTACATGTAATTTCTTAGGGTCAGTTGTCTTGAAAGATAAAAGTATTAATAAGGGATATATGATATTATAGGGAGTCTGTAGCTCGGCGGATCGAGTGCGAGTGATTTCAGGAGTCGCTAGCTTTTATTACCCGCGAGGTGAGTCTTCTCACTATACCGTACCCAGAAGGGTTTGACTGTGTGACCGGAAGGTCGGATATGATTTGTGTTATACGTGCTATAAATGGTAAGGTATTTGCGATGCGTGCTATGTATGATTATACACGCCGGAAGGCAATATGTTATGTGACTGAAAGGTCGGATATGATATATGATATATGTGCTATATGTGTTAGGATTAATGTATTAATTATTGTGTATGTTTATGGGCCGGAAGGCAATATGTTATGGGCCGGAAGGCAATATGTTATGGGCCGGAAGGCAATATGTTATGGGCCGGAAGGCGATTATCTCAAGGCCTGGAAAGGCGTATATGCGTAAGTAGTATACTGGGGAACTCACTAAGCATTTATGCTTACAGTTGTCATGTATGTGTTTCAGGTACTAGCGAGGACCGTGGGAAGGCGCCGGCATGACGCGTACACACTGTTGACGTTGAGATCTTGGGTATTTTATGATTGTATTTTGATATGAAATTTGGAATAATTATATTTGGTTGAAATAATTCACTTTATTTTAAATGAAAAAAATTGTTTGAAAATTTGCGTTGTTACATTCATATTCATGTTCTTGTTCTTATGATGTTTTAGATGATCATAGGAATTATTTGTAACCTATGTGGTAGATTAATTCTTGATCATAATGTGTTTTAATGGAGTCCATAACTTGTCCTCAAGTTATCGAAAACCAAGAGTCACACTTGAATTAAAACCATTAAAACAAACACAAGAGTTAGAAAAATGAAGAGTCTTCATTTTATTACTCTATTAAACTCATAAGTTACAAGAAATGAAAAGTTTTGAAAGTTACAAAACTTGCCCTCAAGTTTTGGAACTAGTAAAGTTAAGTTAAAACTTTAAGTTCCAACCCCTAGAATTTTAAAAGTTAAAATTCAACCCTTATACTTATATTATGATGATTTAATAATTATATATATATATATATATATATATATATATATATATATATATATATATATATATATATATATATATGTATGTATAAGAATAAAGTCGTCTTACCGCTAGTACGCCTCATTCACGAAGCTGGTCTATAAGGTGGGTATAAGGTTGTTGCCTATAAAATGGTGACTTAATGGGTGTCTACTCTCACCTACCGCTTGCTTGACTGGTGGAGGGTCGTTAGCCGAACAGGTAAGACAAGGACTTATAAACTCTCATTCAAAGTATGATGTATATTGTAAAGTAACTAAATGTTTTATTAAATTCCCAATCTTAGTTACTTTAGGAAAATGTGAATAAGGTGCTAATCCATGAAATTACATTTTAAACTTTGTCTAAGTCGTTGGTGGAGCGTGTGTGGTTAACCGGCACACTAACTTGGACTTAACAAGGTAGGTAAAGGGTGACTTAAGGTTTATTATAGTATCAGTGGAGCGTGTGTGGTTTATCGGCACATCAATTGAGTGATAAACTTTAAGGGTACCAAGTGATTTGCATGGTTACTTCACACCTCGTTTTGTGATCCTCGGTATCCCAGTCACAAAACTTGGAGGGCACTCTCGAGATTGAAACATGCCTTTGAAAAGTTCATTGAATCTCAAAGAATCTAGGAATTTCTAAAAACCAATAAAACCTAATATCTAATATTTCGGTTTTCGTGGTGGAAATTGGTGAATCGTCATTCACCTACCTTTCAAATATGGTATAGCTTAGATTACGGCATACCTCTTCTAAGTTATATTATATTGTGATTGGATCCTAGCCTTAATATTACATTTGGGTGTTTTATTAAGGACTCTCTTAAATCTATACTAAACTTGTTCTCCTCTTTCAGATGTCTTCAAATAATGCTTCTGGCTTAAATCCTAATGGCTCCTTTACTCTTATGAGTTTGTGTGGCAAAGTCACCTTTGATGGATCCAACTTCAATGAATGGATCAGAAACATCAGGATGATTACCCGCTACGAGGACAAAGAATATGTCCTTGACAAGGAGCTTAAGGAGATTGATGAGACCACTGCAACTCCTCAGGAGATCGCTGACTTTCAGGCACATGAAAGGGATGCTACGAAAGTAGCATGCATCATGATGGCCTCAATGACAGCAGAACTCCAAAAGTCCTATGAGGATTTCTACCCTTATGAAATGCACCAAGATTTGATGGAAAGATACCATCAAAGTGCACGACAAGAGAGGTACGAAATCATCTGCTCCATGATAACAACCAGGATGAAGGACGGGGATTCCGTCACGAGCCACATGCAGAAAATGCAAAGGTATGTGGATCGATTGCTGAAACTTAATGTGAACCTCCCTGAGGAGCTAGCAATAGATATAATTTTGCGCTCCTTACCATCGTGCTATGATCAATTCCGCATGACATATCACATGAATAAGGAAGAGGTCACTCTCAGCAAACTTCAGGGACTTCTCAAGACTGCAGAAACAGGTCTTAAGGGGAAGTCAGTTGCTATCACTCCTACTCCAAACTCAACTCCGGTTTTGGCAATCGGGAAAAGTCGAGGGAAGAAGAGAAAGAGATCTTCAAAGGGTACCAAGGCTCGGACCCTTGATGGCTCTTCTTCAAGTGGAACCAAGAAAGGTTTCATTACTCCTTCTTCTGACCCAAAAGAGGCTGAATGCTTCTATTGCCATGAAAAAGCTCATTGGAAGCAGAACTGCCCAAAGTACCAGCAGGATGTGAAGGATGGGAAAGTCAAACCCAACCATGCAGGTATTTACACTATCATTTCTAATAACTCACCCCATTCGAAATCTTGGGTCCTTGATATCGATTGTGGTATTCATATTTGTTGTGACTTGCAGGGACTAAGAAGACGTGAGGATGTGGAGCAAGGAAGAATAAACTTGATCATGGGGAACAGGAAAGCTTCACCTGTCACCAAGATTGGAGTTTATACTTTATCGCTAAGTAGTGGGTTTAGTTTAGATTTGGATAAGTGTTGTTACTCGCCAGGAATGGCAAGAAATATTATTTCCTTTCATGCTTTGTACAAACAAGGGTTTACCTTTTCGTTTAATAATGAAGTTGGTTCTATTGATGCTTTCTTTAATAATGTTCTTTATTTTAAAGCATTACCTTGTGATGGTGTGTATGAAGCTGTGTCTGTTGTAGATAACATAGGAAATAATGTTTTGTGTATTGATTCTACTAATAATAATAACTTGGATAAAGCATCATTATGGCATTGTCGTCTTGGACATATAAGCAAGAAACGCATAGGCCAACTCCAAAAGGATGGAGTCTTGGAGTCGTTTGACCTAAAGTCAAATGATAGTTCCGAATCATGCTTACTTGGAAAAATGACAAAGTCACCCTTCACAGGCTCGTGTGAAAGGGGTGAAGGTTTGTTGGACCTTATACACACGGATGTGTGTGGACCATTCAAACATGCCACAAGGGATGCTAATCGTTGTTATTTGACTTTTATTGATGATTACCGTAGATATGGATATGTCTACTTAATCAAGCATAAGTCAGAGACTTTCGAGAAGTTTAAGGAATTTAAACAGGAAGTCGAGAATCAATTGGGCAGGAACATTAAGATGCTTCGATCCGATCGGGGTGGTGAGTATCTTAGTTCAGAGTTCCTCGACTATCTAAGGGAATGTGGGATTGTCTCACAATTGACACCTCCCAGGACACCGCAGTTGAATGGTGTGGCTGAGAGGCATAATCGAACCTTGTTGGACATGGTTCGTTCCATGATGAGTCGAGCTTCGCTACCAATCTCATTATGGGGTTATGCCTTAGAGACTGCCGCCCATATCCTTAATCTAGTCCCTACAAAGAAAGTTGCCAAAACTCCTCACGAGATGTGGACTGGTAAAGTACCTAAACTAGACCACATCAAGATTTGGGGTTGCGAGGCTTTCGTGAGACGCGAGACTCATGATAAGCTCGAACCTCGAAGCGAGAGGTGTATTTTCATCGGCTACCCACAACAATCCTTTGGTTACCTCTTCTACAGACCTAGTAACAATGTGGTCTTTGTAGCAAGAAGAGGAGTCTTTCGAGAAAGAGAGTTTATAAGCCAAGGAGACAGTGGGAGGCAAATTGATCTTGAAGAAATTCAAGAGTCAAGTGGTGATGGAACTTCAAACTCTAGCCCTCAACTTGAGGAGGAAACTCCTGTTGAGCCAATTGACGAATCTGTACCTCTGAGGCGTTCCACGAGAGTTAGGAGTGCACCTGAGCATTACTATGGATTCCATATTACTGTAGAAGGTGAGACACTTATTAGTGATGGAACACTAGTAAGTCAAGATGACCCTAACAGCTACGAGGAAGCCATGGCAGGCCCCGAGTCTGCTAAATGGAAAGAGGCTATGGATAGCGAGATACAATCCATGTATGACAATCAAGTTTGGAACTTGGTTGAGAATGTACCAGGTCGAAAGACTGTAGGGTGCAAATGGGTCTTCAAGAAGAAGACTGACATGGATGGTAAAGTACACACTTATAAGGCTAGACTGGTTGCAAAGGGCTTCTCTCAAATTCCTGGAGTGGATTATGATGAGACCTTTTCTCTGGTAGCCAAGATTAAGTCTATTCGGGTTCTGTTAGCCATAGCCGCATTTCATGACTATGAAATTTGGCAAATGGATGTCAAAACTGCTTTCCTTAATGGAAAGTTGGCTGAAGATGTTTACATGAGTCAGCCAGAGAGTTTTGTCAGCAACAAGTACCCCAATAGAGTGTGTAAGCTTGAGAAATCCATTTATGGGTTAAAGCAAGCACCTCGCAGATGGAATCTTTGCTTTGATGAAAAGGTCAAGGAATTTGGCTTTTCTAGGAGTGAAGATGAATCTTGTGTGTATGTCAAGGCTAGTGGGAGTATAGTTAGCTTCTTGGTATTGTATGTGGATGACATACTACTCATAGGAAACGACATTCCAACCCTGCAGGAAGTAAAGTCCTAGCTTGGAAAGTGTTTCGCTATGAAGGATCTTGGTGAAGCTGCCTATATTTTAGGGATAAGGATCTTGAGAGATCGGAGTAAAAGACTAATTGGACTTAGTCAAAGTACCTACTTGGATAAGGTGCTGAAAAGATTCAGAATGCAAGACTCCAAGAAAGGAGAGTTGCCCATCCAGAGTAACGCCAAACTGAGTAAGACACAAAGCCCTAGCACTGAGGCTGAGATAGCACAAATGAGTCGAGTACCTTATGCTTCAGTTGTAGGATCGATCATGTATGCTATGACGTGTACCCGACCTGATGTAGCTTTTGCCCTGAGCATGGTTAGCAGGTTTCAGGGGAACCCTGGCAAGGCACACTAGACTGCGGTAAAGAATATTCTCAAGTACCTACGAAGGACTAAGGACTGGGTCCTTACCCTCGGTGGGAGTGATGACTTGAGAGTTGTAGGGTATAGTGATGCTAGCTTCCAGACTGATAGGGATAATTTCCGCTCTCAGTCGGGCTGGGTCTTTACCCTAAATGGAGGAGAAATTTCTTGGAAGAGTTCCAAGCAAGAGACAGTGGCAAATTCTACTTGTGAATCAGAGTATATTGCAGCTAGCAAGGCGACAAAGGAGGCGTTATGGCTGAGGAAATTCATTGGAGACCTTGGAGTTGTATCAGCTATTAAAGAGCCAATGGAAATTTTCTGTGATAGTGAAAGTGCTGTTGCCTTAGCCAAGGAACCAAGGGATCACGGGAGATCCAGACACATCGACAGAAAATACCATTTCATCAGACATCGGATCGAAGAAGGACTCCTCGTGGCATAGAGGGTATCATCAGATGAGAATCCGGAAGATCCCCTCACGAAGGGACTGACTCGGGTTAAGCATCTCCAGCATGCTCGGAGCATAGGGCTGAAGGATGATATTAGATTTAGTAGTTAGATAACCTCGAAATTTGTAAAGTGTATGTAACAGCCCGGAAATTCAGGTATTACTTTAAATTATTTTTGGGCACATTTAAGAGGGAACTCGGCGAGTAGGTGCATGACTCGCCGAGTAGGGCCATGTCTCGGTCACAGTCGCAGATACGCGACTGGACTCGACGAGTCCAAGTAAGGACTCGGCGAGTCGACGCTGTTTCAGCTGAACCCTAGCCGTTTCATTTCTGATCGTATATAACGATCTTATAGTCGTCATGTCGCGTCTTTTGGCCGGTTGACGATTCTCTGGGAGTGTGTGAGCATCTAAGGCAATAGAGGGGACTTGAGAAGGCTTAAAGGGATTGTTAAGCAAGGAGGAGCAAGGTGGTGATCAAAGGAATCGAGTACTGGAGGTTTGGAGACACAGGGAGCACGTTTCCAGGTAATCTTCGGATCGAAATTCTGTAACTTTTACGTTGTATGCGGGTTTAGGGTTTAGGAAACCCATTTAAGGATTTGTTGGATTATATTGTTGTGTAAGTGTTAAAAACCCCTGTATTAGTATATGTGAAAGTCCAGAAAGCCTTGTATCTATATACTTCGATATCATGCGAAATACAGGAGGCAGCGGATTGACTGCATGGCGAGGACTCGCCGAGTCCTATGATCAGACTCGGCGAGTAGCTTGAAGATTCATTAGAACTCGCCGAGTTGTTCTTCAGACTCGGCGAGTAGCTTGAAGGTTCACTAGGACTCGTCGAGTTGTTCTTCAGACTCGGCGAGTAGTTGAAGATCTACTGGAACTCGTCGAGTCGTTCTTCAGACTCGGCGAGTGGTGTCAGGGTGTCCATACTCGTCGAGTTACCCTTTGCACTCGACGAGTCTGGTCAAGATGGACCGTTGACTTATATAACTTAGTAGGGTCAGTTGTCCTGTTTGATAAGATTATTAACACAGGATGTGGTATTATAGGGAACCTGCGGATTAGCGGATCGTGTGCGAGTAGCTCGAAGGGTTTATAACTTGCACACTACGAGGTGAGTCTTCTCACTATACTTCACCCGGAAGGGGTTTGACTGTGAGACCGTAAGGTCGTATGTGTTATATTTATGCTATGTCTAGAGAGGTAAATGCGTTATATGTGTTGTGTGCTTATACGTGATGTATGTTTATACGGGCCGGAAGGCGGGACTCTATGTGATAGAAAGAATGGTATGATGTATGATTTATGTGTTTGTGTATTACGTTACATGTATTATGTTTTATACTGTCATGGGCCGGAAGGCAAAATACTATGGGCCGGAAGGCAATCTAATACGGGCCGGAAGGCGATATATATTATGGGCCGGAAGGCGATTATACTATGGGCCGGAAGGCAATGTTATGTGGACCGCAAGGTCCGGGCCGGAAGGCGTATGTGGGTAAGTCGTATACTGGGGAACTCACTAAGCATTTATGCTTACTAGTTGTGGTTATGTTTTCAGGTACTAGTGATGACCGCGGAAAGGCACCGGCGTGACACGTACACACTGCCACTGTTGAAGATCCTGAAGATTTATTATCTATATTTTGAATTAAACTTGGAATAAACCCTTTTGTTGAATAACGATGATTTGTTTTTAATGAAAAATTTATTTGAAAATTTGAGCTGTTACAATTGGTATCAGAGCCTTGGTTTGAGGGATTCGGGTGTACTTTCGGGTGCAACTGAACTCAGACCGGGGATTTGAGGAAAACTTTTTCTTAAAAATAATAAAGACATAACATTTCATAAAGGGTAAGGCGGTAAGAACAAGGGTGGAACAGTGTGTACGAGCAGCCAGCATCCGAACGGTAAAGATCCCCAGAATACCTTACGATGTTAAGTTATGCACTGAATTATGAATTGTTATGCATGCTAGAAGACTAGGTATACATGATAGGTCTAGAATTGCCTGTTTTGTGATGCCTTAGTCTAGAGAGATTATTTATATGAGATATTTGGTAGCGTGCAAGTAGATAGTGCATATTAGAGGTAGAGTACTCATTATCCGGGATTTGGGGAGGAAGATTTGGGACGAATACTGATACGGTGTGGTCGGTAGTATTGGGCCCGTACTATCGAAGGCACCGGATCAGTGGAAGACTCAAATAAGAATCCCTGGAAATCGGAGACTGGGTAGGGCGCGTATCGAGTACAATTGTACTTGGTGGAGTCTCTGATGATTTTATGTTGTATTTCAGAGACATCATGGCTATCACACGCAATGGGGCGAGTTCGAGCGGTGCGAGTGACGAGGAGATTCGTCGGATTATTCAGGAGGAGGTAGCTGCGGCGGTCCGGGCTGAGATCCCGGAGATGTTTGGGTCTATTAAGACCACGTTGATGGAGGAGTTTGAGGAGCGGTACGCCGCACTTACGGAAGCTGCAGTTGCTGCCGCTACCGCAGCGGTGGCTGCTGCCAGGCCGCAAGGGGGTGATTCATTGCTATTCAGGGAATTCAGCAACACGAAACCCCCTGAATTTGATGGGACGCAGGATCCGATTGCAGCTATGAGGTGGATCGCCGACATCGAGGGATGTTTCTATACTTGCTCATGCCCAGAGCACTTGAGGGTACGGTTCGCCTTGAACCAGCTCCGTCTGGGAGCGAAGGATTGGTGGAAGTTCGTGACAGCGAACTTCACTCAGACAGAGATTTCGGCGGTGACATGGGAGAGGTTTACGGGGATGTTCAGGGATGAGTACGTTCCCCCGGTAGAGAGGGAGCGATTGATTCAGGAGTTCTTGACCCTTAAGCAGGGTACTGATTCCGTGGCGGTGATCACACGGAAATTTCATGAGAGGGCAATGTTCTGTCCCGAGCTGGTATCTACGGAGCAGTCGCGGATGAGCCGCTATTTGGGTGTCTTGAAGAGGGAGATCCGGGAGTTTGTGTCAAACTCCACCTATCGTACTTTCACAGAGCTTCAGGCGAACGCCAGGAAGCGCGAGATTGAGTTGGAGACTCAAGCGAGGGAGGAGGCTGAGATTCGGCAGGTGGACCGACGGCCGGCCCAGTCTCAGCCGGCAGCCAAGGGGACTAAGTTCGCTGATTCGAGGACGGGAGGTTCGAAGGGTCGCACTTGCGCGAAGTGCGGCAAGAGTCACGAGGGGGTGTGTCGAGCTGGTGGTTGCTACAAGTGTGGCAAAGAGGGACATATTGCCAGGGATTGCCCTAAGGGGTTTATGGTTTGCTTTCACTGCAACCAGACAGGCCATCGGAAGGCCGAGTGCCCGCAACTTCGTCAGGGAGCTACACCTACTACCCGGACTACTGAGACCCGACCGGCGAAGGTCGAGGCCCCGAGGGCTCGCGGGAGAGCCTTTCAGCTGACTGCGGAGGAGGTCCGCGCTGCGCCCGATGTTGTGGCAGGTATGTTATCATTCACGTATTTAATTAAAGGTCGAAATGTTATGCTTATGTTAATGTATGTGTAGGTACTTTCCTTGTGAACTCTATGCCTGCTCTAGTATTATTTGATTCGGGTGCGAGTAGATCGTTTGTATCGTTAGCTTTTAGCCAGCACATCGGCATTAGTCGTGAGCCGTTAAGTCGGCCCTTGAGCGTTTCTATTGCGGCTGAGAGGGTGGTTTGTGCTACGGAGGTCCTTAGGGGATGCGTGCTAGAGATCTTCGGGGTCGCATTTCCGATTGACCTAATTCCTATTGCAATGGGTGATGTCTGTGTCATCGTAGGCATGGACTGGTTGAGCCGATTCAGCGCTGTCATCGACTGCGAGCGTCAGCTGGTGACTATACAAGACCCTAATGGGGGAGTTCTTACGGTATACGGGGAGGGTACCCGTTCGGGATCAGCTTTTTGTTCGGCCGCTAGGGCGAGGCAATGCCTACAGCAGGGATGTAACGGTTTTGTGGCGTACGTGATGGATACGCGGGAGAGTTCCGAGAGACCGAAGACATTGAAGGAGGTTCCAGTGGTGCGCGAGTTCCCAGATGTTTTTCCCGAGGATTTGCCGGGAATACCTCCTGCGAGGCAAGTGGAGTTTGGTATCGATCTAGTTCCAGGGGCTGCGCCTATTGCGAAGGTGCCTTATCGTCTTGCACCTCCAGAGATGCAAGAATTGTCCTCGCAACTTCAGGAGTTGTTGGGAAAGGGATTTATTCGGCCGAGTAGCTCGCCGTGGGGAGCACCGATTCTGTTCGTCAAGAAGAAGGATGGTTCACACCGGATGTGTATCGATTACCGGGAGTTGAACAAGGTGACAGTGAAGAACCGCTATCCGTTACCGAGGATCGATGATCTTTTTGATCAGTTGCAAGGGGCATCTTGGTTTTCCAAGATTGATTTGAGATCAGGGTACCATCAGGTAAGAGTGCAGGATGAGGACGTCCAGAAGACAGCCTTTAGGACGCGGTATGGGCATTACGAGTTCGTGGTGATGCCTTTTGGGCTCACCAATGCCCCAGCAGTGTTCATGGATCTCATGAACAGGGTATGCAGGCCGATGCTGGATCGGTCTGTGATTGTATTCATCGACGACATTCTGGTGTATTCGCGGTCTAGGGAGCAGCATGAGGGACATTTGAGGGAGGTCCTTGAGGTACTGAGGTCGGAGAAGCTATATGCAAAATTCTCCAAATGTGACTTCTGGTTACGGGAGGTTCAATTTCTGGGGCACGTTGTAAATCAGGCAGGGATATTGGTCGATCCGGCCAAGGTGGAAGCGGTGATGAGATGGGAGGCACCGAAGTCACCTTCGGAGATCAGGAGTTTCCTTGGGTTGGCGGGGTATTATCGAAGGTTCATTAGGGACTTCTCCAAGATCGCGGTACCACTTACCAAATTGACCCGAAAGGGTGTTACATTCTCATGGGGACCCGAGCAGCAGACTTCGTTCGAGACACTTCGTCAGAAACTGTGCGAAGCACCAGTGTTAGCTCTTCCGGAGGGGATGGAGGACTTTGTCGTATACTGCGACGCGTCGATTTCCGGACTGGGTGCAGTGTTGATGCAGAGGGGCCATGTGATAGCCTATGCATCGAGGCAGCTGAAGCCTCACGAAGCGAGATATCCCACGCATGACCTAGAGTTGGGGGCAGTAGTGTTCGCCCTCAAAATTTGGCGTCACTACTTGTACGGGGTTCTTAGTACCATATACACGGACCATAAGAGTTTGAAGTATTTGATGGATCAACCTAACCTAAACATGCGTCAGAGGAGATGGTTAGACGTGGTTAAGGATTATGACTGTGAGATCCTATACCACCCAGGCAAGGCTAATGTGGTAGCCGATGCATTGAGTCGTAGGGCGGAGGGTACTCCGTTGCGGGACGTATGTTTGAGATTGACGGTGATGACTCTGGTATTAGACACTATTCGTGGGGCACAGGCCGAGGTGGTGAAGTCTGGGATGCAGAAACAGGAGCGGGTCGTCGGGTTGATTTCAGAGTTCGTTATGGATGGGCGGGGACTTCTGACATTTCAGGGTCGGATCTGGGTGCCATTCGTGGGCGGTACGCGTGTTATTTTGATGGAGGAGGCACATAGATCGAAATTCTCGATCCATCCCGGTGCTACGAAAATGTATCTGGATTTGAAAAAGGAGTACTGGTGGCCTTGCATGAAGAGAGACGTTGCCTGGTTCGTGGAGAGGTGTTTGACCTGCCGTAAAGTTAAGGCCGAGCACCAGAGACCGCACGGTAAGTTGCAACCCTTGGAGATCCCTGAGTGGAAGTGGGATCAGATCACGATGGATTTCATCACCAAATTGCCGAAAATTGCCAGGGGAGTCGATGCGATTTGGGTGATTGTGGATAGGCTAACAAAGAGTGCACATTTTCTCGCCATTAGTGAAAGTTCATCAGCAGAGAAGTTGGCGGAGTTGTACGTGAAAGAGATAGTATCTCGGCATGGAGTGCCGACTTCGATTGTTTCGGATCGCGATGTACGTTTCACTTCCAGGTTCTGGAAGAAATTTCATGAGGAGTTGGGTACTAAGCTGCATTTTAGTACCGCATACCATCCCCAGACCGACGGTCAGAGCGAGCGAACGATTCAGACATTGGAAGACATGCTTAGAGCGTGTGTGTTAGACTTCGGGGGTAGCTGGGACGCGCATCTTCCGTTGGCTGAGTTTTCCTACAACAACAGCCATCATTCGAGCATTGGTATGCCACCTTTTGAGTTGTTGTATGGTAGGAGGTGTCGGACTCCCATTTGCTGGGGAGAAGTGGGACAGAGAGTGATGGGCAGTACAGAGATTGTACTTCAGACGACCGAGCAGATTCAGCGAGTGAGGCAGAGGTTATTGACCGCCCAGAGCCGACAGAAAAGTTACGCGGACAGACGCCGATCCGAGCTCGAATTCCAGGTCGGCGACTTTGTACTCCTAAAGGTTTCTCCTTGGAAAGGGGTAATTCGGTTCAGGAAGAGGGGCAAATTGGGGCCCCGGTTCATAGGTCCATTTTGGGTAATTGCAAGGGTAGGTCGGGTAGCTTATCGGTTGGAGTTACCGGTGGAGCTGAGTCAGATTCACAATACCTTCCACGTATCGCAGTTGAGGAAGTGTATAGCCGATGAGGCAGCAGTGGTTCCATTAGAAGACATTCAGGTGGATGCGGGCTTGAATTACGCCGAGAGACCAGTAGCTATCAGGGATCGGAAGATCAAGGTTCTACGGAACAAGGAGATACCTCTGGTGTTGGTTCAGTGGCAACATCGGAAAGGATCGGAGATGACTTGGGAGCCGGAAAGAGAAATGCGGGAACAACATCCGGAGTTGTTCGCAGAATGAGAGACTTCGAGGGCGAAGTCTAGTTCTAGTGGGGGAGAGTTGTAACAGCCCGGAAATTCAGGTATTACTTTAAATTATTTTTGGGCACATTTAAGAGGGAACTCGGCGAGTAGGTGCATGACTCGCCGAGTAGGGCCATGTCTCGGTCACAGTCGCAGATACGCGACTGGACTCGACGAGTCCAAGTAAGGACTCGGCGAGTCGACGCTGTTTCAGCTGAACCCTAGCCGTTTCATTTCTGATCGTATATAACGATCTTATAGCCGTCATGTCGCGTCTTTTGGCCGGTTGACGATTCTCTGGGAGTGTGTGAGCATCTAAGGCAATAGAGGGGACTTGAGAAGGCTTAAAGGGATTGTTAAGCAAGGAGGAGCAAGGTGGTGATCAAAGGAATCGAGTACTGGAGGTTTGGAGACACAGGGAGCACGTTTCCAGGTAATCTTCGGATCGAAATTCTGTAACTTTTACGTTGTATGCGGGTTTAGGGTTTAGGAAACCCATTTAAGGATTTGTTGGATTATATTGTTGTGTAAGTGTTAAAAACCCCTGTATTAGTATATGTGAAAGTCCAGAAAGCCTTGTATCTATATACTTCGATATCATGCGAAATACAGGAGGCAACGGATTGACTGCATGGCGAGGACTCGCCGAGTCCTATGATCAGACTCGGCGAGTAGCTTGAAGATTCATTAGAACTCGCCGAGTTGTTCTTCAGACTCGGCGAGTAGCTTGAAGGTTCACTAGGACTCGTCGAGTTGTTCTTCAGACTCGGCGAGTAGTTGAAGATCTACTGGAACTCGTCGAGTCGTTCTTCAGACTCGGCGAGTGGTGTCAGGGTGTCCATACTCGTCGAGTTACCCTTTGCACTCGACGAGTCTGGTCAAGATGGACCGTTGACTTATATAACTTAGTAGGGTCAGTTGTCCTGTTTGATAAGATTATTAACACAGGATGTGGTATTATAGGGAACCTGCGGATTAGCGGATCGTGTGCGAGTAGCTCGAAGGGTTTATAACTTGCACACTACGAGGTAAGTCTTCTCACTATACTTCACCCGGAAGGGGTTTGACTGTGAGACCGTAAGGTCGTATGTGTTATATTTATGCTATGTCTAGAGAGGTAAATGCGTTATATGTGTTGTGTGCTTATACGTGATGTATGTTTATACGGGCCGGAAGGCGGGACTCTATGTGATAGAAAGAATGGTATGATGTATGATTTATGTGTTTGTGTATTACGTTACATGTATTATGTTTTATACTGTCATGGGCCGGAAGGCAAAATACTATGGGCCGGAAGGCAATCTAATACGGGCCGGAAGGCGATATATATTATGGGCCGGAAGGCGATTATACTATGGGCCGGAAGGCAATGTTATGTGGACCGCAAGGTCCGGGCCGGAAGGCGTATGTGGGTAAGTCGTATACTGGGGAACTCACTAAGCATTTATGCTTACTAGTTGTGGTTATGTTTTCAGGTACTAGTGATGACCGCGGAAAGGCGCCGGCGTGACACGTACACACTGCCACTGTTGAAGATCCTGAAGATTTATTATCTATATTTTGAATTAAACTTGGAATAAACCCTTTTGTTGAATAACGATGATTTGTTTTTAATGAAAAATTTATTTGAAAATTTGAGCTGTTACAGTGTAATTGACATCTGAGGATGAATAAAAATGTTTTATTTATGAGTAAAGTGTTGCTATCTCTTGTCGATCATTTACTATATTTCTTTTGCATGTTTTGACTTCCAGAATAATTTTTGTTTGGTATAACATATTATTCAAACCTCCACAGTCGGTCATATGTCGGAAGTAGGTATGAATCAAGACTATCATGTTTGGTTGTAGAGGTCTTGGACAAGGCTACAGCAATCATGAGTGCTCATAAGTTCTGAGCATTGGACTCAACCCATGCTCACTGGAATCACTTCATGGAATTCAATCTCGAGTGATCGTGAGACGGTAATATCGTATAAGTCTTCAAACCTAGAGATATGATTTGTTACTTACAAGTTGGTTCTGCATTGATTGTACGAAAAATGCATTGGTAACTCGATGTTATAAATCGCGCTCTTGTGTGTAATTCAATGAGTGGTAGAACAAACATATGAGTCGAAGTTTATCTGTTCCTTCTTGGATTAGAAGCTGATATCTGGGCCCCTCGATGACTTTGTTTTGACCTATGTACCGGGCCCGGTCAGAACTAAATTGATGTGTTCAATGAAGTTCTTTGTCAAACAAATCGGAAATCGGGAAACAAACTGTTGGACAATAAGTAAGACATTGTTCCGTGTATTTGTCCGACTGATATCTAGAACAGAGGTTTATATGATCACTTATCTTAAATGGCTTACCATCATCTTCTCAGTTCCGAGAAACCTTGTAAAGAGCTACGATTGCCGATCGGTTCCTGAAGTCATACTTGCAGTAATAGTTATGAGACTTATCCAAGTTGGAGACTGTTGGATAAGGTGTCTAAGTCCATAACTATTTCTGGTATGTACTTGACCCGACCCGGCATGGTCCATTTGGGTTGCATGGCACCGTGCAATTGGATAGACTAAATGAGAGAAATAACACTTGGAGATTATTAATATATTATAAGTTCTAATATATTAATAATATCATTTGATTAGTTTGATCAAGAATTAATTTAGAATTAATTATGTGATCAATAGATAACTAATTAAATATATGGGTTGATTATGTAAATCATCCATATCTTGTATAGTGGGCTAAGAGGCTCCATGGATTATCAAGTTGGGTTCCACCCATAGGATGCTCCATGGATGCTCCATGGGAGTTACAAACCCATGGGTCATGGAAATGAAGAGTCATGACACATTAGGGTTTAACCCTAGATGTGTCAACACTATATAAGAAACATGTTCTCCACCTAAAATCGGCTACACTACGAAACAAGAGGGCTTGGCCGATTTTTGAGAAGTGTGTGTTCTCTCATAAGTTCTACCAAGAGCATTTGGTGTTGTGTGAAGCATTTGAGGCATCACACTTGGGGTGCTAGGCTCACAAGGTTTCAAGGAACACAAACAACAACAAGGTAAGTTATTCTATCTATACTTTAAGTTAAAATTGTTCCCCATGTATGCTAGATAGGAATATAACCTTAGAATTCAACTTTGCATGATAATTACACAAACATAGATCCAAGGTTATTAGGGTTGCATGTACACTTAGGAAATGTTAGAATGCTCAAAACCCATCAATATTTTGGTGTATTCGAGGTCTAGGGAGCAGCATGAGGAACATTTGAGGGAAATTCTTGGGGTATTGGGATCGGAGAGGCTCTATGCCAAATTCTCCAAGTGTGATTTCTGGTTACGAGAGGTCCAGTTCCTCGGGCATCTTGTTAACCAAAAAGGGATATTGGTCGACCCGGCCGAGATTGAGGCGGTGTTGAGGTGGGAGGTGTCGAGATCACCCACTAAGATCAGGAGTTTTCTGGGTTTGGCTGTATATTATCACACGTTTATCAAGGATTTCTCCAAGATTGTCGTGCCACTTACTAGGATCACCTGGAAGGGTGCTGCGTTTTCATGGGGACCGGAGCAGCAGTCATCATTCAAGATGCTTCGTCAGAAATTGTGTGAGGCTCCGGTGCTTGCCCTCTCGGAAGGGATGGAGGATTTTGTGGTGTACTGTGATGCATCTATATCGGGTTTGGGGGCGATGCTTATGCAGAGGGGTCATGTGATAGCGTATGCTTCGAGGCAGTTGAAGCCTCATGAGTCGAGATATCCCACCCACGACCTGGAATTAGGGGCTGTGGTGTTTGCCCTCAAGATCTGGTGGCATTATCTTTATGGGGTTCGGTGTACCATCTACACGGACCACAAGAGCCTGAAGTACTTGATGGATCAGCCAAATCTGAATATGCGATAGAGGAGGTGGTTGGATGTGGTGAAGGATTACGATTGTGAGATCCTGTACCACCCGCGCAAGGCTAATGTGGTAGCCGACGCGTTGAGCCGTAGGGCGGAAAGCACCCCGATCCGAGATATTTGTATGAGGTTGACGGTAATGATCCCGATTTTGGATACTATTCGTGGAGCTCAGGCTGAGGCTGCGAAAGCAGAAAACCAGAAGACGGAGCGGGTTGTAGGTCAGGTATCAGGATTCATCACGGATGGTCGAGGGCTTATGAATTTTCAAGGTCAGATTTAGGTACCGTTTGTGGGCGGTGCGCGTGCTATTTTGATGGAGGAAGCACATCGATCGAAATTCTCGATTCATCCCGGGGGTACGAAAATGTATTTGGATCTAAGGAAGGAGTATTGGTGGCCCTGTATGAAAAGGGATGTTGCATGGTTTGTTGAGAGATGGTTGACTTGCCAACAGGTTAAGGCCGAGCACCAGCGACCGCGCGGTAAATTGCAGCCGCTAGATATTCCCGAATGGAAGTGGGAACAGATTACCATGGATTTTATCACCAAATTGCTACGGACTGCGAGGGGAGTCAATGCGATTTGGGTGATCGTGGATAGATTGACGAAGAGCGCTCATTTTCTAGCCATCAGCGAGAGCTCTTCTGCGGAGAAGTTGGCGGAATTATACATGAGGGAGGTGGTATCGTGGCATGGGGTGCCGATCTCGATGGTTTCAAACTGTGATATGCGTTTCACTTCCAGGTTCTGGAAGACGTTTCATGAGGATTTGGGTACTAGACTGCATTTTAGTACCACATATCATCCCCAGACAGACGGTCAGAGTGAGCGGACGATTCAGACGCTCGAGGACATGCTCCAGGCATGTGTGTTGGATTTCGGGGGTAGCTGGGATGCATATTTACCCTTGGCAGAGTTTTCCTACAACAACAGCCATCATTCGAGCATTGGTATACCACCCTTTGAGTTGTTGTATGGGAGGAGGTGTCGGACCCCCATTTGTTGGGGAGAGGTTGGACAGAGGGTGATGGGCAGTACAGAGATAGTGCTTCAGACGACAGAGCAGATCTAGCTGGTCAGACAGAGGTTGTTGACCGCTCAGAGCCGACAGAAGAGTTATGCAGACAGACGCCGGTCCGAGCTTGAGTTTCAGGTCGGCGACCTTGTACTCCTGAAGGTCTCTCCTTGGAAAGGAATGATTCGATTCAGGAAGAGGGGAAAGTTGGGGCCCCGATATATTGGTCATTTTCCGTGTGCTCGTGAGGGTAGGCCAACTAGCCTATCGTTTGGATTTGCCAACAGAGTTGGGGAAGATTCACGACACTTTTCATGTGTCGCAGCTGAGGAAGTGTATAGCCGACGAAACGGCAGTGGTTCCCTTAGAGTATATTCAGGTAGATGCGAGCTTGGATTATTGTAACAGCCCAAAATCTCAAGTGTTGTTAAAGTGCATTTTGGGGTGTTTTAAAGGGGAGACTCGGCGAGTTGGAGCTAGACTCGCCGAGTAGGGTCGCAGACTTGGTCGCGGGTTCGCGACTGGACTCGACGAGTCCAGATATGGACTCGGCGAGTCGACGCTGTTCAGCGAAAAACCCTAGCCGTTCAGTTTTGGGTCGTATATAAGGGATCTTATGCCGTCATTGCTCGTCTTTTGGTCGATTGAGAAGAACCCTAAGCGGCTGTGGCATCTAGAGCAAGCTTGTAGGCCATTGGTGACCTTGGAGGAATTGTTGTGCAAGGAGGAGAAGGGTTTTGGCTAAAGTAACTGCAAGGAATTCGAGTTTTGAAGTTTGGGGACACAGAAGGTACAGCATTCAGGTAATAGCTCGGATTACATTCTTCTGTGATTGATGTGTATATGGATTTAGGGTTTATGAAACCCATTTGATGAGTAGATGGATTATTACCTTGTTACCCAAACGAATATAACCCTGTATTAGGACCCTTAGAGGTCCAGAAGGTCCCATGTTTGTGTATTCGGAAAAATACGTATCTCAGGAAGCAGTTTGATCGACTGCATGGCATGGACTCGCCGAGTCCGATGAGCAGACTCGGCTAGTAGCTTGAAGAATAACTGGGACTCGTCGAGTTGTTCTTCAGACTCGACGAGTGGAGTCGGGGTGGCCCCGCGATTCTTCCAGGAGTAACTCATCGAGTCAAGGAGGATACTCGACGAGTAGAAGGGGAAACTTAGAGGATTGGAGGACGACTAGACTCGCCGAGTCGCCAGAGTACTCGACGAGTCCGGCCGAGTTGACTGTGGACTGTTGACCAGAGTTGACCTGTGTGACTTCTTAGGGTCAGTTAACGTGGAAGATAAAAGTATTAATAAGAGATATATTGTTATAGGGAGCTTGTAGCTCGGTGGATCAGGTGCAAGTGATTTCAGGGGTTGCTAACTTCCAGCATCCACGAGGTGAGTCTTCTCACTATACTGTACCCGGAAGGGTTTGACTGTGTGACCGGAAGGTCGAATATGTTATGTGTTATGTATATATGCTATAAATGGAAAGTTAGTTGCTACGCGTGATATGCATGTTTATATGGGCCGGAAGGCAAAGTATTATGTGACAGAAAGGTCAGGTATGATATATGATATATGTGCTTTATATGTTAGAGTAAATGTATTATGTGCCGTATATGTTTTTGGGCCGGAAGGCAATATGTTATGGGCCGGAAGGCAATATGTTATGGGCCGGAAGGCAATGTACTATGGGCCGGAAGGCAACACGTTATGGGCCGGAAGGCAACACGTTATGGGCCGGAAGGCATTGTGCAGTGGACCGGAAGGTCAGAGCCTGGAAAGGCGTATGTGCGTAAGGTGTATATTGGGGAACTCACTAAGCTTCGTGCTTACAGTGTTTTATGTATGTTGTTTCAGGTTCTTTCAGTAACGCGGGATGGCACCGGCTTGATTGTACACACCAAAGAAAGAGTTGTATTCTGGAGGATCCTGGTTTTCTACTAAGTGAAAATGGAACTATGTTTTTGTAATTCAAATGTGTATAAGATTTTAAACAAGTGATTTAATATTAATTTGATTAATTAAATGAAAATTTTGCCTTGAAAATCATGTTGTTACAAATTGGTATCAGAGCCTTGGTTTGAGGGATTCGGATGCGCCTTCGGGTAAATCTGGACTCAAACTGAGGAAATAAGAAAAAGATTTCAAATAAATAGTTTTCTAAAAGTGGATAAGAGTTCAAAGAGAAAGCAAGAAAGAACAGTGTGTACAATCAGCCAGAGCCAAACGGTGATTTCCTAAAATACCCTTACTTTTGTGTTATGAAATATCTATTATGCACTTTATGAGATATTATTGCATGCTAGAGACAGGCTAGGTGTTTCATATCTTAGGACTAGAATGGCCTGATTTGTGATGCCTTAGCCTAGGATTTGTTGTCATATGTGCGTTATGCTTTTGAATATGTGATGAGCGAGAATATCCAGTTAGGAGGCACGAGGGGTAGAGCTACAGAGTTCAGTGGTACTTCCGAGGATGAGCCGAGAAGGTGGAGCTATCACAGATAAGGAGTCCTATATATTCTTCGATGCTCGAATGCTGCTTGCTTTGTGCTTTGTGGAATTCTCGATGATGGGAGTCAGCTACTACGTTAGTATGACGATACTCAGGAGGTAGATGGTTGGCATCATTAGGAGCTCTTCAGCAGCTGATAGCAAAGAAGTGGGAGGACGGCGTAAGGGACTAGGGAGTAAACCTAGCCAGATGAGTGCACTGGTAGAGTAGAGGATTTCGCTGGTGAGCGAGTATACACGATGGATTGGTAAAAGAGGAGGTCGATCAGCTACTTAGGAACTCTGGGATGGTCCGTGTGGAAAGTATGGGTAGATGTGGAAGGTAGTATGGGCCCGTACTACTGAAAGCAGAGGACCCATACTTGATACAAGGAGCATTCTGAAGATCCTAAGGAACGGAATGCGGAGTGATGTTATGGTCAGGGTACCATACATCGGAACAGATTGAGGATAGATGCTGTGGTTCGAGTACCATACATCGGAGCGGATTGCGGAGTGATGTTATGGTCAGGGTACCATACATCAGAACAGCTTGAGGATAGATGTTATGGTTCGAGTATCATACATCGGAGTAGATTGAGGAGTGATGTTATGGTTCGGGTACCATACACTCGAACAGATTGAGAAGGGACGTCATGGGATGAGTACCGGGGTTTGTAGCGGATGATGCTTGTGACTATCTTGCTATCGGGTCATGATCGATGAGGTAGAGATCGGATGCTATGGGTTTTAGGCCTGTAGACCATGGTTGAGTATGGGGAGGCGTTCCCTGAGAGGAAAGGCGAGTGCCCATCGGAGTATTTTGGTAAGAAGTTAAAAACAAAGGAAAATTTCGGTTGAGTCAAACAATCAGGCGATAAGGGGGAGGCCATCTTCTAGAAGGGTGGTGCCATTTATGTTTGTGAGCAATACACAAGGGGCTTGATGTTTCAGTGGTGGATTTGGGAGTACACCCTACAGGTAGTTATCGACAATGTTTTCCCTCAGAGTATCAGGTAGCAGGTGTGCCGTGAGGCAGAGACTTATCGTGAGCAGACAGTCAGTTGGGACTGAGGTAGTCGAAAACTACACTACACCTAAGTAAGGGTAGTAGGATACGTCATAGTGGTAGCAGCGGAGAGTTCAGTCGAGCTTTGCAGTGCAGAGAGTTTTCGTCTATGTTGGGAGTGGGTCCTTGTCCTTGGGACAATTCCGGTGTTGGGACATTGGTTGATGAGTTGAGGTGAGAGGAACGATGATTTGGCGGTGCATTATATGAGCCAGGGATGTCATTGGATAGTTTAGATGCTTAGTGCCAGTTTGGCATGGGATTTGGATCGATTAGAGGCGGTTGTGATGAGAAGTTCTTGGAGAGTTAATCAGAGGTTCAGAGTATAGAGGGTTGATTGATTTCCTTAAGGGGGAATTACCGGGCGTTGCGTAGCACTTTCCTGGAGCAGATGCGATTTCACTGGTGAAAAATAGTTGTGGGTTGGGTGTGTGCTAATTGGTGATGGTTCGAACCCTAGTGGGGGAGAACCGGGTGCAGTATGTAGGAAAGCAAGGATTTTCCAAGAGTGGTTATAAGTGATGTATAGAGATATGCTATAAGAAATCATGAGACCAGAGGTGTCAGTGATTGAGGAAGAGGGTCAGAGTGAGTTAATGCAGGAAGTACTCGAGGAGGAGAACGAATGTATCCATGGCAGGTGTCTGGTGTCGTTACAAGTAGATAGAGAATGTTTGGGTCAGTATGCGCATCCTTGTTTGGATTTTGAACGTCGGAAGAAGGGTTTCGGGGAATTATCAGCATATTTCGTAGCGTCAGCGTTTTCTCGTATTCCAATCGGGAAATTATATGCATCGGAGTTGTAATGTGGGAAAATGTAGATCTATTTATGGGATTCCGAGGAGATGTATTATTGTATATACGTGATGTTTGGGGCAAGAGATCAGTGGTTGTGGCAGTATTCTGGGCTATTCCGGTATGATATTTCTATTTCGGAGTTACTCGTGAATCATGAATTGAATCGACGTGTGGCATATCAAGTATCTGTGGATCTAGTGGGAGCCCTTCGAGTATGGGTATTCAGGGAGATTATTTGAGAGAGTGGATATTCGCAGAGATGGACAGTTGTTATGTTGATTGTCTCCATAGTCTGTGGTGGATATTCGAGTCGCAGTACTCACTATTCAGAAGATGTTGTGATACCGCGTGGAGTCGCAGTACTCATTAAATGGCAAGAGAATACGATGTTGGAATGTTTTCCGAGCAGTTTATGGTGTGGAAGAGTTTTGGGTTTGAGTAGTCCTATTATTGAGTTTTGGAGCCTAGATGTTGAGTCGGGGGCAAGACGGGGGTATCCGTCCCTGTCGTGAGATGCGGAAGAAATACGCGACGAATATGCGCAGCAGAACCCAGAGATTAGAGTTGAGACGATCCTCGGTTGGATTGTATTGCTCGCTCGAGGAAAAGAGAATTTTGTGACTTGCGCGTCACTGGGTCGGGATAGTGGTTACGGGGAGAAAGTTAGTGGAATATTTGGGTCATGAGATGGGTGACAGTTGGGGGCTCAGATGTGAAGCCAAAAGCTGATCCAGTACTCAGTCTTGAGGAGGAATATGGGAAAGCAGCTTAGCATGATGATATCTGAGGACACTTTAGAGAGAGTAAACGATCCAGACGCTCGAAGACATGCTTCGGGCATGTGCATTAGATTTTTGAGAAAGCCGCGGTACGTATTGATCCTTGGTTGAGTTGTCTCATATCAACAGCCATCATTAGTGCATTAGTATGCCGCCCTATGAGCTGTTGCATAGGAGGTGGTGTCGGATTCTCATTTGCTGAGGAAAGGTAACGCATGGACCCGAGAGTCCTTGCGAGCAGATCCAGAGCATGTGCGATACATGGAGTAGTGACAAGGTCGTCAAGCGGATTTCCCTAAGTAAGGGAAGAGGAAGGTATGTTGGGGGCTAGTGCAGCATGTGTATACGATTGCAAGCGGAGAACTCGTGAGAGTTGCTCTGAGAGTGAGAATGGGTCTCTCAGTCGTTCCGAAATGGATAAAGTGGGCTTTGGATCGGGGACCCGGTGATTCAGGGTTTCACAACCCTTATGGGTCGAGTGATCATTGAGATTTAGAGCAAAGTTGCATCTTGGGTAATCCTCGGTTGCAGGTAGTGGCGGACAGTACAGAGATCATGCTTTAGTCGACAGAGCAGATGCGGCAGGTTAATCAGAGAGTAATGATCGTCTAGAGTTGACAGGAAGGTTAAGCAGACAAACGCCGTTACGAGCATGTGTTTCAGGTCGGCGACTTCATACTTCTAACGGTCTCTCCTTGGGAAGGGGTGATTCGGTTCAGGAAGAGGGGCAAGTTGGGGCCCCGATATGTTGGGTTTTTTTTTCGTGAGAATGCGAGGGTAGGACGGGTGGCCTACCGTTTGGAGCCGCCAACGGAATTAGGATGGATCCATGACAATTTTTATGTGTCGCAATTGAAGAAGTGTATAGCAGATGAGTCAGCAGTGGTTCCACTAGAGAACAATTAGGTGGATGCGAGCTTGTGTTACGCCGAGAGGCCAGTGGCCATAAGGGATCGGAAGATTAAGGTTCTGAGGAACAAGGAGGTACCTCTGGTATTGATTCAGTGGCAACCTCGGAAGAGATCGGAAGTGACTAGGGAAGCCGAAACGTGAGATTATTTTCAGAGTGAGACTTCGAGGGCGAAGTCTGATTCTAGTGGGGGAGAATTGTAACAGCCCAAAATCTCAAGTATTGTTAAAGTGCATTTTGGGGTGTTTTAAAGGGGAGACTCGGCGAGTTGGAGCCAGACTCGCCGAGTAGGGTCACAGACTTGGTCGCGGGTTCGCGACTGGACTCGACGAGACCAGATATGGACTCGGCGAGTCGACGTTGTTCAGCGAAAAACCCTAGCCATTCAGTTTTGGGTCGTATATAAGGGATCTTATGCCGTCATTGCTCATCTTTTGGTCGATTGAGAAGAACCCTAAGCGGCTGTGGCATCTAAAGCAAGCTTGTAGGCCATTGGTGACCTTGGAGGAATTGTTGTGCAAGGAGGAGAAGGGTTTTGGCTAAAGTAACTGCAAGGGATTCGAGTTCTGAAGTTTGGGGACACAGAAGGTACAACATTCAGGTAATAGCTCGGATTACATTCTTCTGTGATTGATGTGTATATGGATTTAGGGTTTATGAAACCCATTTGATGAGTATATGGATTATTACCTTGTTACCCAAATGAATATAACCCTGTATTAGGACCCTTAGAGGTCCAGAAGGTCCCATGTTTGTGTATTCGGAAAAATACGTATCTCAGGAAGCAGTTTGATCGACTGCATGGCATGGACTCGCCGAGTCCGATGAGCAGACTCGGCGAGTAGCTTGAAGAATAACTGGGACTCGTCGAGTTGTTCTTCAGACTCGACGAGTGGAGTCGGGGTGGCCCCGCGATTCTTCCAGGAGTAACTCGTCGAGTCAAGGAGGATACTCGACGAGTAGAAGGGGAAACTTAGAGGATTGGAGGACGACTAGACTCGCCGAGTCGCCAGAGTACTCGACGAGTCCGGCCGAGTTGACCGTGGACTGTTGACCAGAGTTGACCTGTGTGACTTCTTAGGGTCAGTTAACGTGGAAGATAAAAGTATTAATAAGAGATATATTGTTATGGGGAGCTTGTAGCTCGGCGGATCAGGTGCAAGTGATTTCAGGGGTTGCTAACTTCCAGCATCCACGAGGTGAGTCTTCTCACTATACTGTACCCGGAAGGGTTTGACTGTGTGACCGGAAGGTCGAATATGTTATGTGTTATGTATATATGCTATAAATGGAAAGTTAGTTGCTACGCGTGATATGCATGTTTATATGGGCCGGAAGGCAAAGTATTATGTGACAGAAAGGTCAGGTATGATATATGATATATGTGCTTTATATGTTAGAGTAAATGTATTATGTGCCGTATATGTTTTTGGGCCGGAAGGCAATATGTTATGGGCCAGAAGGCAATATGTTATGGGCCGGAAGGCAATATGTTATGGGCCGGAAGGCAATGTACTATGGGCCGGAAGGCAACACGTTATGGGCCGGAAGGCGATTATCTCATGGGCCGGAAGGCATTGTGCAGTGGACCGGAAGGTCAGGGCCTGGAAAGGCGTATGTGCGTAAGGTGTATATTGGGGAACTCACTAAGCTTCGTGCTTACAGTGTTTTATGTATGTTGTTTCAGGTTCTTTCGGTAACGCGAGATGGCACCGGCTTGATTGTACACACCAAAGAAAGAGTTGTATTCTGGAGGATCCTGGTTTTCTACTAAGTGAAAATGGAACTATGTTTTTGTAATTCAAATGTGTATGAGATTTTAAACAAGTGATTTAATATTAGTTTGATTAATTAAATGAAAATTTTGCCTTGAAAATCATGGTGTTACAATTATGCCAAGAGACCAGTGGCCATCAGAGATCGGAAGATCAAGGTTTTGAGGAACAAGGAGGTACCCCTGGTGTTGGTTCAGTGGCAGCATCGGAAGAGATCAAAGATGACCTGGGAGCCGGGGCGTGCGATGCGTAAGACTTCGAGGGTGAAGTCTAGTTCTAGTGGGGGAGAATTTTAACAGCCCGGATTTCCAGGTATCTTTTATTCATATATTTTTTTTGGTGTTTTGTGAGGGGACTCGGCAAGTTGGAGCTTAAACTCGCCGAGTAGGATCGCGGTTTTGGATGCGGGTTCACGCCTGGACTCAGCGAGTCCAAGGAATGGACTCGACGAGTCCGCACTGTTTATTGAAACGCTAATTTCCTGGTCCTAAGCCCTATCTAAAGGACCTGATGGCCCTTCATTGCGGCTACCTTGATCCTTGAGAGCACCAAAGCAGCTAAGGGTTCCTGTGAGTTAGATAAGAGGCCATTGTTCACCAAATTTGTGTGTATTTGCAATAAAGGAAGGGGAAAGTCAAGCTAGAAGAGTTGAGGAGCTTGGATCTACTTCCATTTCGCCAGGGGAAGCTTCTTGAGGTATCATTCAGAGCTTATTTCCGTATTCTTGTTGATATGGTCAAATCTAGGGTTTCTTCTTGCCTTGTTTGCTTTGTAATTGAAGTGTGAGAGGTCCCATGGGGATATGGTACCTAGATTTGGACCTTAGCAGGTCCAGAAAATCCCTAATGCTATGCTTTATGTCCTTCCTTTTGGGTTGGAGACTAGGGTTGCCATCTTAGAGGTCATTTCTCCAAAAAAGAGCCTTGTAGGTGTTGCATGGTAGCCAAGACTGTGACTTTACGTGATGAATGAGCTTAGGAGGGCCAGATCTATGAGTGGATGGAGCGGATCTGACCTCCGAAGTGAGATTGAGTTGATGCATGGCATGGACTCGCCGAGTCTAAAGAACAGACTCGGCGAGTAGCATGAAGATTGTCCTTAACCACTCAGTGAGTGGTCCTGCCGAGTTATGGTTGACTCAGTGAGTCATGGAGAGTTAGAGAGGGTTGACAGGTGGACTGA
The DNA here is from genome assembly GCF_052625555.1 of Lactuca saligna. Classification (NCBI taxonomy): domain Eukaryota; kingdom Viridiplantae; phylum Streptophyta; class Magnoliopsida; order Asterales; family Asteraceae; genus Lactuca; species Lactuca saligna. The sequence continues at coordinate 91,431,704 of NC_136421.1, forward strand.
GTCGAGCTGGAACTCACTAAGTTGTCCTTGTGACTCGGCGAGTTGAGTCGTCGTGGCCCCGCGATTCAAGGCAGGTGGAACTCGTCGAGTCAGGGGAGTACTCGACGTATCAAAAGAGAATCCTAGAGAGTTGGTGAAAACGCTTAGACTCGCCGAGTCGCTCTAGTGCACTCGCCGAGTCCGGTCAAGTTGACCGTTGACCAGAGTTGACCAATGTTGACTTGATAGGGGTAGTCAACCTTACTGCTAAAAGTATTAATTAGAGATATATGATGTTATAGGAGGACTATAGCTCGGGGGATCGAGCACGAGTGATTTCCAGGATTTGCGAGTTATCGAGATATACGAGGTGAGTCTTCTCACTATACTGTACCCGGAAGGGTTTGACTGTGTAACCGGAAGGTCGAATATGATATGAGATATGTGTATTATGTGTGATAAGTTAATCGTTATATGTGTCATGTATGATATGCTTGATATGGGCCGGAAGGCATTATGTTATGGGCCGGAAGGCGAATATGTTATGGGCCGGAAAGCGTTGTAATATGGACCGTAAGATTGGCGTGGGTAGGACCGGAAGGTTTACCCAGTCGGGACGGAAGTCCCCTGAGACAAATGGACCATAAGGTCAGGGCCTGGAAAGGCGTATGTGCGTAGGTTGTATTTTTGGGGAACTTACTAAGGAATTATGCTTACAGTTGTTGTGCTATGTGTTTCAGGTACTAGTGAGGACCGTGGTAAGGCGCCGGCGTGATCGTACACATTATTGGGGAAAACTATTTTTATGATCTTTCTGATGTATTCGGTTGTGACAATACTATTTACATTTGAATTTAAAATATTAATCGATGTTTTGATGTTAGCAAAAATGAAAAATTGGTTTCAAAATTTACGTCGTTACAACCCGTTACTTGAGTATGCTTACCCAACACTATGGTACCTTTTCAAAGATGTAGGAGGCTACAAGAGGGTGTGAGATTGAGATTGATTTATAGACAAGGGGGCTAAGACCGCCCCAACACAGTCGCAACATGTATCAAATCAGTTTAAGGCCATTGATTCTAGGTCGGGGAGTTACAGAGGACGTACTTGTGGGAAGTGAGGTAAGGTGCGTGATGGAGCTTGTCGATATTCTTCGGGATGCCAAAAATAAGGGAATCACGGCCACATTCCGAGGGACTGTTGTAACACCCCGTTCTTCAAGTGTGTAATTATAAGTCCCTGAAGTTTAAGTGAAAGGTAATTCTGGTCCTTTTTGGGAAATGAGTTTCATCCGAGAAGGGTTCGGACGAGTGTATGTGTTAGAAGTGTTGGGCTTCTTGTCACCCTCGTATGAAAGTAAGTTATTTGGGAGTCGGTTTAGATCAGAGGACTTGCGGTACCTCGAAGTTGATAATTCTTTATAGTCCTTTGCGGAATAAGAAGGAAAGGGTCCCATGCATGCATGGCATGCATGCATGCTTTCAGATTTTTAAAGGTGGCTGGGTACGCCCAGCGTAATGGCTTGAATAGTTGCGGGTGGCCGGAGAGTACACCCCGCGTACTCACAGGAATCCCAAACCCTATTTTTAGGGTCAGCCACTATATAAGGAAGATGATGGTTCACCCCTCAACCCCCTTATGCTCATCTTCAACCTCAGAGAAACCCTAATCTCATATTCCCTCCATATTTGAGGGTGTTTGACCTTTAAAAGCTTGGATTGGCAAAAGAAAGGCTTGAAGGAGAAAAGGGAAGTTGTCAAAGAAGAAGAAGAACGTGTGGAGCTTGTAGATCTATTGAAATATCACCCCTTTGGAACTGGTTTAAGGTATAAAGCTTCTTTCTTGACCATCATATGGCATAGATCTATGTATTTTGAAGCTTTGTTATCATTCTTGTCCCAAAGTCTTCACCTTGTTGCATAGTTCGATTTGGTCAAGTGTATCTGTCCTTTCAGGCCTTTGGAGAGGTCTTGAGTGATAAAAATGAGGTCCCAAGGGGTGTAGTTATCCCATGTATGAGTTATGTGGGTCTTAATGGATTAAGACCTTGGATTAAGAGCTTAAGGACGTCCCAAGTGATAAAGTCTGAGACTTTATGATTTCTAATCATATTTGGCCTATGGATCTAATGTTTGGGCTTAAGAGCTTAAGCCATTAAGTTGTAAGAAAGACTTTTTGAGTAGCGAAGATACGCCTCGCGTAGCGGGCCAGTGGTCCGTTTCAGTTTAGCGATCATGGCATTACGCCCCATGTACCAAGGAGAGTACCCCCAGCGTACTCCTCCTGTGGACTTCCTTTTGGGCCTTTGTGTTGGGTCATTTGTGGGTTGTTGGTGTTTGGGCCAAGTCTGGAAATTATGAATAGAGTGTTTTGGGCCCAATTAATATTATGAATATTGGATCTAGGCCCATTTGGTGAGGTGGGCCCAATTTGGTAAATTGGGCCAATGTTGGACTTTGTGTGAGATTGGGACTTTGGTCTTGGCCCAATAAGTGGAAGTATGTTGACCTAATGCTTATGCTTGTTATGTTGGTTAGTTCGGGATTTGCGGCGAGTTGGTGGTTCGGGAGTCTGCTTCTTCCATTCAGAGTATCGGCATTCGCGAGGTGAGTTATCCTTACTATATCGATAGGGTCTACGGCACCAAGGCTGACCCTTTTACCGGATGGAAATCCGGGTAGTTGTTTGTTATGGTATTGCTTGATGTGGGCTGGAAGGCATTATGATATGGGCCGGAAGGCATTATGATATTGGCCGGAAGGCATTCTACGTTATGTGGACCGGAAGGTCATGGCCTGGAAAGGCGTATGTGTGTAAGTAGTATTTTGACTAAGACGTAGGGTGATATATGCTCGTGATCGGCTAGGTCGGTATCCTGGTTACGGTGATGATATGTTATGTGATCTGTTTGATCGATTGTTGACTGTGAACTGTTATATGATTGAATGTTATGTGCACAGGGTTGTTTAGACTGGAGATTGACCTGTTATGCATGACTGTTCTATGTTCTGTTATGTTATGTATGCTTTATATGTTATGGGCCGGAAGGCAATATGTTATGGGCCGGAAGGCAATACGTCATGGGCCGGAAGGCGATATGTTATGGGCCGGAAGGCAATATGTTTTTGGACCGGAAGGTCGTGGCCTGGAAGGGCGCATATGTGGTTGGTATTTTGGGGGTATCTCACTAAGATTTCGGGCTTACAGTTGTAGTTTAATGTTTTTCAGGTTCTTCCGGAGACTGTGGCAAGGCAAAGGCGTGATCGTACCGTTCCTCGCATTTATGTTTTATGAAATGAACCTGGGAATACTCTGATAAATAATGTATTGAAAACATTTTTGTAATAATGTTATTAAAATGGATTGTTTTGAAAAGTTTAAATTATGTTGAAATTTTTGGTCGTTACAAGTTGGTATCAGAGCCTTGGTTTGAGTGAATTGGAGGAACACTCGTGTGACTCCAGTCTCAAATCGAGGAGGGTTTAAAAAAAAGGAGAAATTTAAAATGGTTCTCAAAATTAAGTAAAAGGAGGACGTGGAGGTATGATTAGTCGGAGCCAGTAAGTAACCCCAAAATACCCTGCATGATATTTGTTTTATTGAGCTTGATAGAACAGCATGCTAGAGTTAGGCTAGGGATCTTCAGGATTTCATGATGATGTTGCCTGTTTTATGATTCCTGCTAGCCTAGGGTTTTCCTCTATTGAGATTTCCAGTGTTCCTCTAGGAGTGGGGATCGAGCGCTTGCTCTGTATATTTGTCGCTAGGGTGTTGTGCTAGTACTACATACAAATATGGGTAGGTGTAGAAGGTAGTATGGGCCCGTACTACTGAAAGCACAGGACCCATACGCGTATCAGGGAAACCATGACCTCTAGTGTTGGGTTGAGAGTTGGTTCCAGGGATAGTTGGAAGTGTCCGAGGTTTTGTGGTTTATTTTCAGTATGGATATTTCGAGGCATGCTGGGAGTGGATCCGGGTCAGGATCGGGTGCAGGAGAAGGAGTTGCGTACGGATCAGTACCGCCCGAGGTTATCGGTTAGATTAGTACGCACGAGTTGGATGCGAGGATTCAGGAAATCCTGCATGATGAGGTTGCTGCATTGCTCCGGGCTGAGCTGCCGAAACTGTTTGGGTCGATCAAGACCGCCATGGTGGAGTATTTTGATAAGCGTTATGCGGCTCTCACGGAGACGGCTACCGCGGTGGCTACAACGGCTGTAGCAGCGGCAGGGGGAGGAGCTAGTAGGGATTTTCAGTATCAGGACTACGATAATACGGAGCCTCCCACCTTTAATGGAATTCAGGATCCGATCGTTGCTAAGAGATGGTTATCAGACGTGGAGGGGTGCTACTTCACATGTTCATGCCCTGCTGATCAGAGGGTGAGGTGTGCTCTAAACCTGTTAATGCTCGGGGCAAAGGATTGGTGGAGATTAACCACGGGGTCATACTTGGATGAGCAGAGGGCTGTGATTTCATGGGATCAGTTCAGAGAGATGTTCAGCACTCGCTATGTTCCGCAGGTCGAGAGGGAGAGGTTGGCTCGGGAGTTCCTGGAGCTGAAGCAGGATACGGAGCCGGTGATGGAAATCACCAGATTGTTTACTGAGAGGGCGATGTTTTCCCCTGAGTTTGCTTCATAGTAGGCTCAGACGTCCCGATATCTGAGTATGCTAAAGGAAGATATCAGACAATTTGTGTCCACGCAGAGGTGCGAGACCTTGTTGGAGTTGTAGGAGGCCGCCATGCGACGTGAGTTAGAGATTGAGTTGTAGTTGCGTGAGCTGAGGCAAGCTCCGGTTCAGTCGCGGCTAGCAACGAAATGGTCTAAGATCGTTGATTCCAGGATGGGAGATCAGGGTAGCCACGTCTGTGGAAAGTATGGGAGGGGTCACGCCGGAGTTTGTCGGTCCGGTGGTGCATGCAGCAAGTCCTAAAAGGAGGGGCACTATGCGAGGGATTGTCGGCAGTCAGTGCCGGTTCGGGATTTGAGGATCTGTTATCATTGTCATCAGGTTGGGCACTTAAGGGTCAACTGCCCACAGCTTGTTGCAACACCGGTGCAGGCTCCAGCACTGGCCATTTTGAGGATCACAGGTAGAGGTTAGGGTGGAGCGGAGCCCCAAGGGCTTAGGGTCTTGCTTTTCAGCTTGCAGCGGAGGAGGTTAGAGCAGTGTCGGATGCAGCTACGGGTATGTTTCGTCCTTGTTGTCTTGTTTAATTATGATTATTGTGGAGTATCGTCTATCTGCTAGTCTCGATGGTTGGATGTGGATTTGTTTTTGGTTTTCGCTTGGTATCCGTTGTTTCTTGAGGGTTTGGCATGTGTATGGATTTGTGTTTCGGGTTTTCGCTTGGTATCCATTGTTCCTTGAGGGTTTGGCATGGTTATGGATTGTGATTCGGGTTCTCATTTTGGTATCCGTTGTTCCCTGAAGGTTGGTATGGTTATATTTTAGTGTTTCGTGCTATCATTGGTTATCATTCGTGAGAGTTATTAATGTAGATGCAGCGTTGGTTTGATTGTCAGATAGCATTTTCAGTCTGAGGAGTGGTTAGCTGAGGAATGAGTACTTTTGGAACGGATTGATCAGTGTGGAAATGTGTTTTGTGAAGGTTGCTAGTGTTAGTGGGAATGAGTTGCGTGTAAGCGTTGGGTTTTGTGCATGGTTACTTTGGGAGGCTAGTGTTAGCGGCCGGGGGTTGATAGTCAGTGCCCTAAGTGGGGGAGAATTGGAAATTCTCTGGGTGATCGATAGACTTGAGAGGTTGTTTAGCTGCTTGGGTTTCGGCGGTATTCCTTTCAGCCGAGGGTAGGCTGGTTTAGGTAAGTAGTAGGCGTACGGGGCGGATTACAGACCTATGGCATTGATTGTGTAGAACCTGGGATCAGGTTGGGTTCGAGTATGTATGATAGAGATAGAGTTCGGAACCCCTGAGGGGCTACAACAGTATGCAGGGGAGGATTCCCCGGAGGGATAACTCGGAATGATGAATGCTAGTTGAGCGGTTAGATAGACTGAAGGCTGGAAGGCGGTCCAGCCAGACGAAAAGCCCTGTAAGGTGGCCCAGATTGGCTGAAGGTTTTGAGAGTGGTCCAGCTTGACTGAAGACCTGGTGAGGTGGACCAATCGTGCTGAAGACTCTGTAGGTATTCTCGGATCGGTTCGAGGAAATGGGTTGGGTATGTTGTGATGTGCTAGCATTTGAAGGTCTGGCCCCGGGTATTGATCTTGATTAATGGAGATGGCGCATGGACTCGAGAGTCCCTGTAAGTAGATTCAGAGCATGTGTCTTGCATGGATAGCGGTTATGCTATATCGGGGTGGTGCAGCGTTAGGTGAGCACCATGCCACTTGTCGTGGTGACAAGGCAGCCAAGTGGATTTCCTTGGAAAGGAAGGAGAGAGAGGAGTGTAGCTCCGAGAGTGAAAGTAAATTCACAGAAGTGAAGGCGGAAATGTAGAGTTATGATCGGAGTGGTCCGACGGTGGTCACTGAGCAGCATGGTTGCGGTGGTGGTATGGAATGACATTATGATGGGATGTCTGCTGGGGACGCGGGAGGGATTCCACGGGTGTAGGGCCAAGAGTCTCAGGATGGATGTCGGGATGGAGTCTGGGACTCCTATCTTGATCCTGATCAAGGAGTTATGTATGTAGGGGTGATTCCTCCTGGGGATGTTGGAAATTTCGGAATTTCTAATAGAGTTGTTTATGCAGTAAAAGGCATCCGGAAGGGTGTTTGGAAGTGTCATCAGTGAATGGAGAACTCGTGGGAGTTGCTCTAGGAAATTTCGGAATTTCCTAACCCGAGTACACTAGAGCCAGTTTGGTGCGGTTATGGGATTGCAATGGAGAACTCGTGGGAGTTGCTCTAGGACTGAAGCTCGTATCATTCGGCCGACAAGAAAGGTAAGTTGGGTTTCAGATCTCAATGGTCGAGTCTTGGGAAGCTTGGTCCGGTGAGTGCCAGGCGGAGCACTGCAAGATTAGTTCGGAGTAGAGTTGTCGCAGGCTTCGAGGGCGAAGCCTAATTTAAGTGGGGGAGAATTGTAACACCCCATTCTTCAAGTGTGTAATTATGAGTCCCTGAAGTTTAAGAGAAAGGTAATTCTGGTCCTTTTCCGGAAATGAGTTTCATCCGAGAAGGGTTCGGACGAGTGTATGTGTTAGAAGTGTTGGGCTTCTCGTCACCCTCGTATGAAAGTAAGTCATTTGGGAGTGGGTTTAGATCATAAGAGCTGCGGTGCCTCGAAGTTGATCATTGTTTATAGTCCTTTGCGGAATAAGAAGGAAAGGGTTCCATGCATGCATGGCATGCATGCATGCTTTTGGATTTTTAAAGGTGGTTGGGTACGCCCAGCGTAAGTTGGACGTACGCCCAGCGTAATGGCTCGAATAGTTGCGGGTAGCCGGGAGAGTACACCCTGCGTACCAGGGAGGTACGCCCCGCGTACTCACAAGAATCCCAAACCCTATTTTTAGGGTCAGCCACTATATAAGGAATATGATGGTTCACCCCTCAGCCCCCTTATGCTCATCTTCAACCTCAGAGAAACCCTAATCTCGTATTCCCTCCATATTTGAGTGTGTTTGACCTTGAAAAGCTTGGATTGGCAAAAGAAAGGCTTGAAGGAGAAAAAGGAAGTTGTCAAAGAAGAAGAAGAACGTGTTGAGCTTGTAGATCTGTTGAAATATCACCCCTTTGGAGCTGGTTTAAGGTATAAAGCTTCTTGCTTGACTTTCATATGGCATAGATCTATGTATTTTGAAGCTTTGTTATCATTCTTGTCCCAAAAGTCTTCACCTTGTTGCATAGTTTGATTTGGTCAAGTGTATCTGTGCTTTTAGGCCTTTGGAGAGGTCTTGAGTGATAAAAATGAGGTCACAAGGGGTGTAGTTATGCCATGTATGAGTTATGTGGGTCTTAATGGATTAAGACCTTGGATTAAGAGCTTAAGGACGTCCCAAGTGATAAAGTCTGAGACTTTATGATTTCTAATCATATTTAGCCTATGGATCTAAACTTTGGGCTTACGAGCTTAAGCCATTAAGCTGTAAGAAAGACTTTTTGAGTAGCGAAGTTACGCCCCGCGTAACCTGCAACTACGCCCCGCGTAGCGGGCCAGTGCCCCATTTCAGTTTAGCGATCATGGCAGTACGCCCCGCGTACCAAGGAGAGTACGCCCAGCGTACTCCTCCTGTGGACTTCCTTTTGGGCCTTTGTGTTGGGTCATTTGTGGGTTGTTGTGTTTGGGCCAAGTCTGGAAATTATGAATAGAGTGTTTTGAGCCCAATTAATATTATGAATATTGGATCTAGGCCCATTTGGTGAGGTGGGCCCAATTTGGTAAATTGGGCCAATGTTGGACTTTGTGTGAGATTAGGACTTTAGTCTTGGCCCAATAAGTGGAAGTATGTTGACCTAATGCTTATTCGTGTTATGTTGGTTAGTTCGGGATTTGCGGCAAGTTGGTGGTTCGAGAGTCTACCTCTTTCATTCAAAGTATCGGCGTTTGCGAGGTGAGTTATCCTCACTATATCGATAGGGTCTAAGGCACCAAGGCCAACCCTTTACCGGATGGAAGTCCGGGTACTTGTTTGTTATGGTATTGCTTGATGTGGCCGGAAGGCATTATGATATGGGCCGGAAGGAATTATTATATTGGCCGGAAGGCATTCTACGTTATGTGGACCGGAAGGTCATGGCCTGGTAAGGCGTATGCGTGTAAGTAGTATTTTGACTAAGATGTAGGGTGATATATGCTCGTGATCGGCTAGGTCGGTATCCTGGTTACGGTGATGATATGTTATGTGATCTGTTTGATCGATTGTTGACTGTGAACTGTTATATGATTAAATGTTATGTGCACAGGGTTGTTTAGACTGGAGATTGACCTGTTATGCATGACTGTTCTATGTTCTGTTATGTTATGTATGCTTTATATGTTATGGGCCGGAAGGCAATACGTCATGGGCCGGAAGGCGATATGTTATGGGCCGGAAGGCAATATGTTTTTGGACCGGAAGGTCATGGCCTGGAAGGGCGCATATGTGGTTGGTATTTTGGGGGTATCTCACGAAGCTTTCGGGCTTACAATTGTGGTTTAATGTTTTTCAGGCTCTTCCGGAGACTGCAGCAAGGCAAAGGCGTGATCGTACTGTTCCTCGCGTTTATGTTTTATGAAATGAACCTGGGAATACTCTGATAAATAATGTATTGAAAACCTTTTTGTAATAATGTTATTAAAATGAATTGTTTTGAAAAGTTTAAATTATGTTGAAATTTTTGGTCGTTACAACTGTCGGCAACAGACTCCAGCTTCTGGCATCAGACTTTGTTACCATTGTGCTCAGGTGGGCCATATCAAGCCCAATGTCCCTTGCTTGTTGCTAGGCTAGTGCAAGTTAGGGCGTCAGGTTAGGGCAGAGCCCTCGAGGGCTCGAGATCGCACTTTCCAGCTTACTGCCAAGGAGGCCAGAGCAGCTCCAATTGTTGTGACTGATATTTTTCTATTCCTTATTATGTTGATTGTGTTTTGTGTTATTCTTATGTTTGTACCTATGTTAGGTAAGTTCCTAGTGAACTCTTTGCCTTCTCTAGTGTTGTTTGACTTGGGTGCTAGTCAGTCTTTTGTATCTCGATCGTTCAATAGGGAGTTTGATATGCCCATTGGGGAGTTAGAGTGTCCGTTGAGATTCTCTATCGTCAATCAACACAGGGTTTGTGCATCATTAGTATATCAGGGTTGCATTCTGGAGATCTTCGGGGTACCTTATCTGATTCATTTGATCCCTATCCCCATAAGGGATGGCTGATTGATTGTGGGTATGGATTAGCTGATCTGTTTCGGTGCTATGATAGATTGTGAAGGTCAGCGCGTTGTCATTTGAAACCCCAAGTGGGGGAGAACTGGTTATCTATGGAGAGGGCACCAAGATGGGTTCAGGGTTTCGTTCTCCAGCCAAAGATCGGTAGTATATTCAGCACGGGTGTGTGGGCTATTTTGCTTATATGGTGGATACACATGTTGGGGGTTAGGTTTCAGTTTCATATGTCCCAGTTGTCAGGGAGTTTGTGAATGTATTTCTGGAAGATTTACGTGATCTGCCTCCTGTGAGGCAGGCCGAGTTGAAAATTAACCTTGTGCCAGGTGCGGCCCTGATTGCCAAGGAGTTGTATCTCTTAGCACCGCTTGAGATGCAGGAGTTGTCATCTTTATTGCAGGAGCTACTAGGCAAGAAGTTCATTAGACCGAGTAGTTCTCTGTGGGGAGCGTTGATTTTGTTTGTCAAGAAGAAGGATGGTTCACATCAGATGTGTATTGATTACAAAGAGTTGAACAAGCTAACGATGAAGAACCTTTATCCCCTTCCATGAATTGATGACCTCTTTGTTTGAAGGATGCATCTTGGTTCTCCAAGATAGATCTGAGGTTTAGATATCATCAGGTCAGGGTGAGAGAGGAGGATATAGAGAAGACCACATTACAGAATCGTTATCGACATTATGTGTTCGTGGTGATGCCATTTGGGCCCACCAATGCGCCTGTACTATTTATAGATTTGATGAATAGAGTATCTAGGCTGATGCTCGATTGTTTAATTATCATATGTTTTCATGATATCTTGGTATATTCCAAGACCATACAGTAGCATGAGGAGCATCTTCATGAGATTTTAAGGGTGTTGAGGCGAGAAGGGCTTTATGCCAAGTTCTCAAAGTGATAGTTTTGGTTACGAGAGGTTTAGTTCCTTGGACACCTCATTAACCAGGATGGAATACTGGTCATTCTGGCCAAGATCAAGGTTGTGATGCAGCGGGAGGTTCCGAAATATCCCTCGGATATCGTGAGTTTCTTGAGATTGATAGGGTACTATCATAAATTCATTTAGGATTTCTTCAAGATTACAGTACCCCTCGCTCGTCTGACGAGGAAAGGGGTGGATTTCCGATGCGGCCCTGAGCAGCATAAAACATTTGAGACCATTCGACAGAGTTTGAAACATATTATGGGGTCTAATGTACTATCTACACAGACCACAAGAGTTTCAAACATATTATAGATCAGTCGAACCTGAACATGAGGCGGTACAGGTGGCTATACGTACTCAAGGATTATGAATACGAGATCCTTTACCATCCGGGTAAAGCGAATGGTGTAGCAGATGCTTTAAGCCACAAGTCGGTTGGGTCTTCAGATGGGGTATCGTGTATTAGGATATTGTTGTATTACGTGTCTAAGCCCATAACTATAGTTGGTAGGATGGTCCATTTCAGGTTGCCTGCACCCGGACAATTTGTTAGGATGAATATTTGAGAAAGAGGTTATTTAAGATTTAGTAATATATTATAAGTATAATATATTAATTGAGAAATCATATTATTTAATTAGTATTGATGAAGAACTAATTTGGAATTAATTTAGTGATCAAAAGAGACTAATTAAATTAACAAGGACTAATTATGTAAATTAGTGATACATATGGTTTGGGCTATTGATCCATGATGGGCTAAGTTTATGTAAGAATCCATAAATAGTTATTCCACATGAGTTATGGATCATAAGCCTAAGTGTAAGAATTAGGGTTACATGTGACTCTTGGATTCTACACTATATATGTAACCCTTTTATGCACAAAATGGACACACTAGTGATCTTGGAGATACTATAGTCGATTTTTGGTGCCTAGAAACTCTCTCTCAAAGTCCTCCTTTGTTCATGGTGTTTGTGACTTGTTTGAGGCATCACATTTGAGGTGCTAAGTTCTTAAAGGCCAAATACATCAAGCTACAACAAAGAAGTAATCATCTAATCTATTTTATGATTGAAATATCAAATTAAATGCTAGTTGTAGGCTTCATGATTTGGATATTTTATTGCATGTATAACTATAGAAAACTTAGATCCAAAGCATTAGGGTTGTATGTGAACCATAGGAGTATTGTAGTATATAAAACCCAACAAAGGTATTAGAGCCATGGGTAGTTTTCTGTTATATAGTTGCATCGGTGACTTGTTCAAAGTTAAAAAAATGAAATTTTGCACTCTGCCAAGATGAACTCGACGAGTCCACTCATGAACTCAACGAGTTCATCATGAACTCTACGAGTCCATTATCTGAATCGGCGAGTTCAGCAGTCTGTTGGTAGATTTTTGGGTTTTTGTTTTGCTAGAATTGGATTTGGATCATTACCTTAAGTTGTTTTGTATCATAAAATATGTTTTTTTTTCTGATATGGTAATGATTATCCATATCTAATTAGAAGATAAATTGTCAAATCATGAAATTATTACTAGTTTATATGATAAGCTAATTGTTTGTGATATTTTGATTTGAAGTTATCTTGCTTTAAGAGTTGCATTAAGTCAATTTTGTAAAAGATAAAATTATGATTATTTTATTGAGTTTAAATTTTGATCTAAATATTTTTAGGAGTTACAAAACTGGTTACCAAGTTTTGGAACCCAAAAGTTTTTTATGGAGTTACAAAATATTATCATCAAGTTTGGAACTCAAAAGTTTTTCAAGAGTTCCAAAACTTGCCATCAAGTTTTGAAAGCTGAAAAATCACATTTATGGAACATTAAAAAGTTTTCAAAAGGTGCAACTTTTGGGTTCATAACTTAAAAATTAATTAAATAGCTATAAGGGGGTATAAGGATACTGCCTATAAAATGGTGGTTTAATGGGTATCCACTCTGACCCACCGCTTCCTTGATTAGTGGATGCTCGTTAGCTGAACGGGTACGATAGAACATTCATTCCTATTAAAATTATAATGATAATTATAAAGTAACTAAACATTTTATTCCCAATCTTAGTTACTTTAGGAAAAATGTGAATTTGATGCTAATCCATGAAATTGCACTTTGCACCTTTCCAAGTTGTTAGTGGAGCATGTGTAGTTAACCGGCACACTAACTTGGACTAGTAAGGGTGGAAAAGGATAGCTCAATGTTTATCATAGATCAATGGAGCGTGCGTGGTTAACCGACACATTGATTAGGTGATAAATGACATCGAGAGTACCAAGCTAATTTGCGTGGTTATTCACACCTTGTTTATGATCCTAGGTATCCCAGTCATAAACTTGAAGAGCATAATCGAAATTAAACATGTCATTGAAAAGTTTAATGAATCTCAAAAGATCTAGGAATTTCAATTCATTTAATACCTAATGTTCATTTTAGTTTTCTCATGGTGGAAATTGGTAAATCGTCATTTACTTACGTTCAAATATTTTGCAATTGGATTACGGCATCCCTTTTCCAAATTGTAAAATATTGTGTTGGGTCCTACCCTTAATATTTCATTTTGGGTGTTATATTAAGGTCGTGAATCAACTCACTTGAAATTCTCCCTTATAGATGTCTAGTTCTGACAACTATGGTCTTCCTTGTCCTTTTATAAAAAGCTTTCATAATGAAGATGATATCCCACATGGAGATCAAGGTGAAAGATTAATCCTTATGTCATGCATTAGTGGGACTGGAAATCATACTTCACTTCCTCCTCCTCCTCTAGTTATTCTCCCCAATCCACAAGTTCAAACATTTGAAAAGTTCAACGTCACTCAAGCCCTATTGGCTAGAAAACACCAAGATGGAAGGTCTGTGTGTGAACATGTCTTGGAGATGAAGTCACGCATTGACAGGCTATGAATGTTGGGAGTTGTTGTGTCGAGGAACTTGGATGTTGACTTGGTTCTTCAGTCACTTCCCAAGTCGTATAGTTAGTTTGTTAAAGACTACTGTAAGACATATCATGACGTGACCCTTATTGATCTTAGCTATTTGCTAATTTTTGAATCATAAATGATTTGGCGCACTGGTCAAGAAAATTTGATTGGAAGACCTACCTCCCAAACTTCCATGGACATTGACAATGGAAACATTGGAAGTCCAGAAAAAGTATTCTCTTCCCAATGGAAAGAGAATGGCCATGGTCAAGTCGTTCGACCAAATGGTAAAGAAAAAATCTAAGTCTGAGATTGTCCTGTGTGCCATTCCAAAACAATCTGTTTGCTTCTACTTCTAAGAGAAAGGGCATTGGATGAGAATATGCTATATCTACATGAAGGACCATAAAGATGGTAAAGTCAGAGTGTATGACTCTGCTTTAGCTAAGTCCTCTATGTAAATCTATTAAGTTTCTAATTGTTGATTCTTAATACATGATGTAATAAGATTGCATTTTGATGTTTCGTAAGATCAAAGAAAAGAAAGGAAGCTTAAAGGAAGAGCAGACTGATTCTGGTCGTTAAGAGATGGATTTCAATCTCATGGTTCGATGATCGGATTTTTGAGCTGCTGCTTAAGAGTTATGATAGATTTCTTATAAATATTTAGAAACATAGTTTTCATTTGTAATTGCATTATAAGGAAAAGTTTTTCCGCATTTTTATAAATAAATAAAAATTTGATTTTGTCTTATTATATATCTCCTTGCAATGGCATTTGTGAAAATTGATAGTATATCTTAGCAATGCTAAAAATAGATTTGATTCTTTCATTTGTGGTAATGTTAAAATTTACCAAATAAGGAAAGATTGTCATCACCCAAGTTTCAAGTTGGATAGAAACTTGAAATCATGCGACTAGTATTCTGTGATGAACGAGAATTTATAATTTTGGGAAATGAAGACTAATTCCTTGTTCACATATAGACGTGAATCAAGTGAAGGACTAGGGGATCTAGTACACATTGTTGTGCACTATCCAGGTCCACCGCAAAGAATGATTGGATTATTCATCATGATTTACTAAAAGCTTAGTAATATGGTTATGCTTACAACATTAAGTATGATTATGAATAATTGAAAAACTTTCAATGTATAGCAGAATGAATAAGAATAATTAATTAGGCAGAAAGATAAAAGTTTCTCCAATCTGAAACGAAAGGAGAGTACTTTAGTATCGTGTTTTATGATCATCTTAATGATTATGAAAACCATATCACAACTGATCCTCTAAGGACACCTTAGTGCATTTGTATGGCTAAGAAGAGGAATCAAGAATTGTTGAAATGGTTAAATTAATTAAGGTGAGTCATACTTCGTTAGAAAATCGAGTCTTAGAGTCATTCTCCAAGATTGTACATTGTCTAACATATCTTAAGTAGGTTTAGAACACATCATGAAACGTGGAGTAAGAACTGGATCTTTCTCATGCACATTTGAAATTGGTAATTGTGATGTTTTGGATAAACAAAGAGCAAGTCCATTTACATGAAGTGTCATTCTTGATAAGAATCTACACTTACTCTTGAATATTTGTTTATCAAGGAATGTTTCCTGACAAGAGAATATTATATGTGAAGAGGTCGGTGGGAGTCTTAAAGACCTTGAAAAGCTTCAAGAACTAAACAAGAATAAACTTGTTATTGATCACTAGCACACAACTTGAGGTTTGTAACCTATCGTGTTGACATATTCTTCTTTCTGTGCCCATTTGTCACACCCCGCTAAAGCGGAAACGCAAGGTATGACAGCGATAATGGTTTCAATGCAAAAGATAAAGATACATCACCATAGCAGTATTTAAAAGTTTACAACCCATAGCTTCAAAACAAACAAAATACAAGTTTTTCAAAATAACATTGTTCAAAATATAGCTTCATAATAGCTTCAACATGATGCAGCATGCTCTATGATGATGAATCTTTACATCCACTTACTAATTACCTCCTGAAAAAGCATGTAAAACGAGCGTCAACTATGAAAATAGTTGGTGAGTATCACAAGTTTATAAATCGAGGGTACAATAATGCTTTTCGTAAGTACAAGTACATTGCTTTAATGATAAAACAAAGTTGATTGCTATTAAGGTATACAAGTTTATTGCTAGAACGGGAAACGCGTTTGTATGTGTATGAGCAAACAATGAGTCTCAACCAAACCTATGATTGAAGCCCTATCGAGATCTATGCTTATCGTTCCATAGATGAATATGGTATCATGCACTCCAGCGATTCGGGCGAGTGAGGAGTTGTCAATTCCTAATAGCGCTATCCATAACGACCATTGGCTCAAAGAGTTAATGGTTAGAGATAAGGGAAGGGCCTTAGTACGATAAGTTCTCATGTTCCGTGTTGCATAGACATACATAAAGAAACATAGCAATACAATAGCAATCATGTTTGATACAATTCAATTTAAATACAACATGCAAACAGTAGTTTTTCTGGACATGCTTTTCCACCCCAAAACATAAAAACCGAAAATAGGGGAGTGCGTGAATACTCACGATGTTTTGTGTAGACACAAGCGGTACTTCGGGATGCACCAACGTCTTACTACCGGGATCCTACGACATCAAACACACGCACTAGTGAGTTTCCATGTCGATATCTAATGCTAATATACTAAACTCTACATATAGGGAAATGCCAATTTATGTTTTAGATCAATTAGTTACATTTTTTCTGAAGTAATGAAATTCTATATATCGGGCGATTAATTACAACCTTGGAATATAAACTTTACAAATTTTTAAGTCCTTATTACAACATAAATTCACGAAAATAGCATTCGAGGGATAAAAATTCTCAAACTTTTTATTTAACAGTTATTACACAATACTAAGCTGGGAAAATTATAAAAATGGATTTCCAAGCTGTTTAATTATATTTTATGATTTTTGAGCATTTATTTCAATAAAAATTGAAATAAATAGAAAACAGTTTCCAAAATTACCCAAACTTTTTATTTAATTGTTATTATACATAAATAGGCTGGGAAATATATAAAAGATATTTTTCAGTGGGTATTTCTATTTTTCCTTGCTTTATTTCTTTAAATAGTCATTAATTAAAGAAATAATATTAAACAGTTAAAATAAATCACCATAAATTTTTGTAACATCATTTACAGTATAAATATCCTGGGAAAAATATCAAAAGTGGTTTTCATAATGTATAAACTGGTTTTGGGTATTTATGTATATTTAAGTGTATTTTAGTGCAATTAACTTTAGAAAATAAGAGAAAAATAGTTTACAGTAGAGAAAAATATTCAAAATTTTTATGTAACCTCCTACTCTATAATATTATATCCTGGTAAATGTTCATGAATTTTGGATAATCAGAACTATTTCTCCCATTTTTAGACCATTATAATTACCAAAAATTGGGAAAAATAGTAAAACATGATGTAAAATCTTGAAATTATTTTCTGGAGTCACCCATCACAGGTAAGGTATGCGGAAATTGTTAGATACAATTTTCACATCCTATAAAGTGGTTTTGTAATTTATCATGTCCTAAATTAAAGAAAATTAGAAATCATATGAAACAGTAACAAAAATTGCTGAAATTTAGTGAGGGGTCATTGTTCCCCATAAGGATCATCCATGAATTTATTTAGGATTTATTGACCTTTGGAAGTATTTTATATGATTTATGCCCTTGGTTTTAGCAATAATTCTAATAAATCAAAGAAATAACAAAAGCTCTTGAAATTTTCCAGATTATCTCATGCATGCAAGGGCTTTCAAAAGGAAAAATGTAAAAAAAATGTATTCAAAAGAGAAATGAGGGTAATGATTTCAAACAATTTAAGAAAAGTTGCATGCAATAATGCATGAAGTGTAAATGTGGCTGAAGTTCATGAATTTGTGTAGCCCATTCAGTGAGGTTTTAAGCCACGAAATTTCAACCATAATTCACTAGATGTGTTAAGTTTCTAAGGTATTTTTCCTCAGATTTATGGTTGGGTTTAAGGCCATTGTTTAAGCAAGATAAAAATAGTGATCACAGAAAAAGAGCTGTATGCGCAACCTTTTTGTAAAATCTGCTAAAAATCGGATATTTAATATTTTACACTGAGACCAGTTGGGTTTGAAATTTAACTCGTGGAACTAACCAATACAAAAAGAATATCATGATTTGGTTAAGAAATGACTGAGTTATGACTGTTCAAAGTCGAACAAAGTAATCTGGCAGATTGCATGTTTGCTTGTGTGCATTATTAGGGTATTTCAACAAGAACATCATGCATGTCTTTGGTAAGGCCCGATTTCTAACACATGCATGGAATGAATGAGCATCCAAGATGTACTAGAAATGGTTTAAATGCTTTTGTTCATGCATGAACACAAAAGAAATGGAGAAGAACATGAAATATTAGGTTTTGATGTCACATGATCATATGTGCATCTTTTCCACTCCTTGCATGGGTTTGATCCCGGATTTTCACCATCTCTAACACATGAATTGTTTTATGGTGAGAATCTACAAACCACAAGGGGAGAATAAAGATTTCTAGCCATGGAAAGGCATAGAATCCGAAAAGTAGAGAAGACTAAGAAAAAAAAGAGGTTTAACCATGAAACTATGGAAGAAGATGTTGTTGTTTACCTTGGTTTTGACCTTGAGAGAAGTAAGAACACTTCAAGGGCTTCACAATCTAGAAATTTTGCAGAGAAATGAGAGGATTTTCGTGAGTTTAGAGAGAGGGAAGAAGAGAGTGAAGTGTGTGAAGAGAGTGAAGTGAGAGAGTGAAGAAAGAAGAGGTAGAGTGAGGGAATGAGCTTAATGATTGAGTTTTGGGAAGAGAGAGGGCATGGGGAGGGGAGAATGGCCAGATTTTTGAGTGGATTAGGGCCTTCTCTCTCCTCAATTCAAATTTTATAAAATATCCCTCCTTAATTTTTATAAAACCCAAGAATTTTTATAAAATTTCTTCTTTATATAGTTTTTGATTTATTTAAAAATCTTTGTATTTAACCAATAGTTTATGATTAACACTTGATAATTTAATTTCTATTTCATTGATTATAATTCATAATTTGATTTATAAAAATTTGATATTAGGAAGTTTATAGCCAACTTTTGTAAAGTTTTTAAGCTTTATAATTTATAAGTTTGGATTTTTGGCTCTTTAGGGTTTTTGGAATATTGTTTGATGTTCATCATCATAATTGTAACACCGTGATTTTCAAGACAAAAATTTTTATTTAAGTAATGAATTTAATATTAATACACCTGTTTAAAATCTTATTCCCATTCGAATTACAAAACATAGTTTCATTTTTATTATAATAGAAGACCAGGATCCTCCAAAACACAACTCTTTCTTCGGTGTGTACAATCGAACCGTTGCCATCCCGCGTTACTGTAAGAACCTGAAACCACATAATATAAACAACGTAAGCACGAAGCTTAGTGAGTTCCCCAATATACACCTTACGCACGTACGCCTTCCGGCCCGGACCTTTCGGTCCACGTGACATTGCCTTCCGGCCCGGACCTTTCGGTCCACATAACGTTGCCTTCCGGCCCGGACCTTTCGGTCCACATAACATTGCCTTCCGGCCCGGACCTTTCGGTCCACATAACATTGCCTTCCGGCCCGGACCTTTCGGTCCACATAATATATATCGCCTTCCGGCCCATACAATAATTGCCTTCCGGCCCATACACGTATATAGCACATAATACAATTTCTCTAACACATAAAGCACATATATCATATATCAACCTATCTTCTGGCCCGAAACATACTTTAGCACATAAAGCACATATTCCACATATCATACCTGGCCTGTCCGTCACATAATAATTTGCCTTCCGGCCCATATATAAACTTGTATATCACGCGTAGCGGCTAACTTTCCATTTACAGCAAATAACATAACATATAACATACTTGACCTTCCGGTCACACAATCAAACCCTTCCGGGTACAGTATAGTGAGAAAACTCACCTCGCGGATGCTGGAAGATAGCAACTCCTGAAATCCCTTGCACTTGATCCTCCGAGCTACAAGCTCCCTGTAACATCATATATCTCTTCATTAATACTTCTATCTTCCATGTTAACCGACCCTAAGAATTCACACCGGTCAACTCTGGTCAACGGCTATCTCGACTGGACTCGGCGAGTACCCTGGCGACTCGGCGAGTCTAGTCATTGTCACAACTGTAAATTTTGAGCTATGTAATCTATGCATTCAACCTAATGTGAATCAAAAACTTCAATCAAATACAAGATACAAGTACTATAAGTAGTCATCAAACAATTGGAGACCCTAGAAGTTCTTGTTAAGTCCATTTAGGACTAGGACTTCCTTATTGGATCCAAATGGACCAATGAACTTCCAATTGGACTATCATGGGTTTAGGACCCTAATTGGGCTCTAATTGGACCCACACTCGTTTATTTCAATATTTTGGGCTAGGTAGAACCTAGAATGGAATAAAACACAAGTTTTGATCCATAATTTAACCTAACCTAGCTTAATAAAGCATAAAAATCACAATTTTATTTATTAAGTCCAATAAATACCCTAAACTACCTCTAATGTTGGGCTTAGGGGCAAAAGCCCAAATTTTTCCTTCTCCTCTCTCTATTCTCGGCCCAAGCCCAAGGAAGTGGGAGAGTTGACCTTGGGTTGACACCTCACCTTTACATGATGGATATCCATGCATGTAACCCATGTTTCCAAGCAAATATCATATCAAAATCACTTCTTCTCCCTCTTCTCTCCTTGTTCGGCCGAGAGCATCACCACACACACACAAAATATTCTCATTTCTCTCTAGACTCACTCAAGAAGCTCTCTCCTTCCCCTCTCCAAAGATCTCGAAATTTAGAGGCTTTCCAAAGGGATTTTGCAAGTAAATCACCTCCTAAGGTAAGATTATACATAGATCTATGGTTTAAATTCTTTTGTTATCAAAATCCTTCCCTAATCTATGCAAAAATCGTGATCTAACATCCTAGAACCATCTCAAACTCGAGATCTTCATCAAAGGGAGCCAAGGCCAAAAACACTTCATTTTTCCTTCCATTTCCTTGCAAAAACCGAACCAACACCCCAAGGTGAGCTTCATACCCCCTATTTTCTGTTTTCACTTGTTTTTGGGGGGAGAATACAAGTCATATGTGTAGATCTATATGTATTTGTGTGCCTTGTATGATTTTATGCTTATATGTATGCTTTTATGTGTTTTTATGTTGGATCTAGCCTCAAAACTCATCAAAACCGAGATATAACTTGTACTACATGATTTTAACTTCAAACATATTTCTAAACACAAAGTGTTTCAATAAAAATTGGCTAAGTAGCTTAGTAATAATTTCTTTGTGTTAAAAACACAAATTTTGGGCCAAAAATGTGAAAAATGCAAAAATAAGGGTCCAAAACGACATTTCACAGATTCTGATGGATGAAGTGTGCCAAAACAGTTTTCATAAGTAAATTTCTAGAAATATACTCATTTAGTGGACTAAAATCATAAATTTTAAGCTTAATGGGCTAAAAATGTAATTTTCGGCCCAATAAGGCCCATTATGCGAATTTTTCTGTTTTGGAGGGCCAAAACTGTAACTTTCCGTAAAACAGTGGACTATAAGTGTTCCAACTCCTTTTCAAAGGTTAAAAATGCTTTTTAAATTTAAAAAGGACCAAAGTTGCAAAACTTTTTCAAATTGGGCCAAAATTGTAAAAATTGCGAAAAGAAGGGGTTAAAACCGTAAAAATTGCACTTTCAGGAACTTAAGCTGTTTTTATGAAAAATATGTTGAAAAATATTAATTTCAATAATTTTTGGTGTTAAAATGTCAAGAAAAATAGTTTAAGGACTAAACCGGGAAGTATTTTATATAAAGGGTTAAAAATGTAATTTTTACAAATGATGAGGGGCTGAAAACAGAAATATTTCAAGGCTAGTTCAATATACCCAATTTGATCAAAGAATGGCATCGCGGCTATCAACGAAATACAAAACATTACAATACCAAAAGTCGTTGTTAAACGAATTGGCTCGGTCTCGAGCCAATAAAAATCTACAACTACTAACACTACAACTCATACAAGTAACGTTTGGTTATACATACACATACGAGTGTGCGCAGACGTCTATGCACCATCTTTGGGCCCCACAAGTGTAAAATCTTGTTCGTTGAGCCTAGCTAGCCCAATGACCTGATCTTAAGGCCCGAAGACATTTTTTTTTACGGAGTGTTGGGTTTTACCGATCCGACACAACGTAAATGGACTTTCAATGGCTTGTTTACCACCGGTCCCCAAGGGTCCCTTGGTCTTGCTAGTAAGGTCTACATTTTATGCGAGGCGGGTCTCGGACCCCTCGTACATTTTATCCCCAACCGACTAATGGAGTTACCGGGGTCTTCGTGACCTCTTTCTCTTCGGATGTGGGACCACTCATAGTCAGGGCGATTGGATAACGTGATTAGTACTGACGACACCTTCGGAGTCGTTAGTATAACTACAAACTGGGTGTTTGTGTAACGCGGGTTTGTAGTAAATAATCAATGCTCGAGAACCTTCCAACGTCGCCCGGGACTGACACTCTACGCTATGCAATGGTTTCAATGTAACTTCGTGTAACTCAAAGTACTAGGAGAACATCGGGTTTTCCTAGGATTTTCAACACATACAATTTGAAAGGCATACAACTTGAATGAACATTTTTTTCAAGTATAGAAACAAACAAAGCATACCTATGGATCTTCACAAACCTTTTTCGAAAGCTTTTCTTTTTCAGAAAATATCGGATTTTCTGGTGGTTTCTCAAACAATACAAACATTCGATTTTAAACACTACTTATGAACTCACCAACATTTCATATGTTGACGTTTTCAAAATACTTGTATTCTCAGGGAACCAGTGAATCAAGGAAAATTACATTCAGTGGCGGTTGCAGTTTATTTGTATGAATCAAACAATTTAATTTTTTTGGAAATGTAATGTTTAAACAATGTTGGATATGTAAACACTACTGGTTGTATTATGTTGATGAATGGTAACGAATGTTGTTATGTTTCATATATATTCAATGTTATGGTATACAATTGAGTCACGGCAAGCCCTCGGACGCTTCCGCCGTCTGGTTCGGGGGTGTGACAGGTTGGTATCAGAGCTTTGTTTATAGTGAACTAGCATGTCGAGCCATACATTGATATGCAACTATAAACCAAAAAGAGGGACTAACATAACTCTGAACGAAACAAGTAAATAAAACATTCTTGCTTGCATTAGGAATAAAGATCCAACGCTGAATCAAACACAATAATACTGGTATCTTGGTTAAATCGGGACTGTTCTTAGGGATACCGAGGAGTGAATGTAGCCTGATCAACTACATTCTCTCCAAGGTAAAACTAACACACGTCTTTATGAGATCGGGATGGCCAGGTAACCAAAAACTATACCCTTATCACCCAACAAGAGAATATTGCTTAGTATGTATGATAGACATAGCATCCTAGGATAATGTAGTATATTTACGTACTCGCGCAGACAACATGGCTGCCTTTCATCACCCGGGAGACCCCTACTTCCCTAATCAGGGAAACAACGGGTGGCTAGAGGAGGAGCAGCAGGGTATTCAGTTTTATCAGGCCTTAGTAGCTCACGGGATGCTTGTGGATGAGCCAGGAGGGAATCCAGGCGAAGCACACGATGCCGGACCCGACGAATACATAGACACTGACTACGAATTTAGCGAGCTCGACGATGACGAAGAAGACGGTCGGGTCGGGGACCAGAACCCCATCCCGTCATGCGAGGACGAGGCCCAACCCGATCACCCTGCTCCACCAGTGAACACCCCAGGAGAGAACCGTTCCCTCGAAGCTGAGATCGCTGCACTGCGACAACAGCTGTATGCGATGGAGGCTCGGGCAGTGCAAGCAGAGCATGAGAGGGATGAGGTTATAGGAGACATGGCAGAGATGGCGCAGCTACTGACACAACATTTCGGCATATGATTTCGGCACCACCTCCTGACACAGCTCATCGCGGTTAGGAATAGACTTATCATAGTAGGTTATTAGGAACTATGTTATGTACTCCGGCTCTATGTTTAAGTGACTACACTACTCATGGAGCCGTTATGTTGTTAGATTAGCACTATCTATGTATGCTCCTGCGAGCAAATTTTCTTGTACTAAATGCGGATAATATTAATGAACTTTTGTGTGTTTTGCTAAATTATTCTTAGTTGCTATGTGTTGAGACATTATGATTGCATGCTTGATGATGGTAATGTTTAGGTTCGCACCATACACCTAGATAGTAGGGTCACAATCTCTCAGAAACCACAAACACTCAACATCTTTCCGTTTCATGACAGAAAGATGCCTCGCCCAACTACTCGAGGAAACCCAGGACCAACCCCGCCCAAAGCTGATTCCACTGCTTTCCAGGCAGCCGTGTCTGCTGCAGTCACAACAGCGATGGCACAACTTCACCGAGGGAACAACGGAGGAGGTAACGGGCAAGGATCTGGAAGTTCGAACAACGGGACGAACCAAGGACTCACTAGAACGTGCACCTACAAGGATTTTGCGAACGCTAAACCCCGAACTTTCAACGGTACCGGAGGAGTGATCGCCCTAAAGCGATGGATCGAGAAGGTAGAATCGGTATTCGGGATATGCGAGTGCCCCGAACAGATGAAAGTGAAGTTCGCGGCCTGCACTTTGGTGGACCAAGCACTCACTTGGTGGAATGGTCATGTGGAAGCTATGACACTCCCGGTCGCCAACTCTATTCCCTGGGCAGAAATGAAGGAGATGTTGACAGCTTTGTACTGCCCCCGAGGCGAAATACAGAAGATGGAGCAGGAACTATGGAATCTCACGGTGCAGAATGGGAACATCGATGCTTACATATCGAGATTCAGCGAACTATCTCTTTTGTGCCCGGGTATGATCACATCAGAGGGAAAGAAGATTGAACGATTCATTTGGGGACTGACATCCCCCATCCAAGGAAATGTGATAGCTGCGAATCCTGAAACCTTTGACAGTGCGAAGAGACTGGCAAAGAGGCTATATGACCATAACCACAAGAAGGGCGAGAAACCGGTAGAGACTGAGAGGAAAAAGGAGGGTGATGGTAAGAAAGGATGGAACAACAAGAGAAAGGGGCGTCAGGGCCCCGAGACCTCTAAAAAGCAGCAAACAGTGGCAGTTAACGCTGTCACTGCACCGGTTCCAGCCACACCACATGCTCCAGCCCCAGCTGCTACGAATACTTCAAGACCCTATTCTGGTACTCATCCCAAATGCAACAAGTGCGGTTTCCATCACCAAGGAGAATGTAGGGAGTTCCATTGCACCAGTTGCAACCGAAGGGGACACACTGCAAAGTACTGCAGGACTTATCCTTCTCAGAACCAGAGTCAGGGAAACAACCAGAACAACAATAACCCTCGCTACGACAACAACCCTCATGCCGGCGGCAACAGCACAGGACCTAGTTACACCTGCTACGGATGCGGGAAAACTGGACACGTCCGCCGAGATTGCCCTAACAACAACAACTCAGGAAACAGAGGAGCAGGAAGAATGCTGACTATGGGTCAAAGTGATGCAGTTCAGGACCCCGCAGTTGTGACCGGTACGTTCCTCCTAAACCACACTTATGCATGCATCTTATTTGATACCGGAGCGGAGCGGAGTTTCGTTAGCAAGAAGTTTAAACACTTATTAAAACAACAACCCCTAAAGCTAAATGAAACCTATACGGTGGAAATGGCCAACGGGAAGACCGAATCCACTAGGGAAATCTACACTGGATGTACCCTAACCCTTAACCAACACATCTTACGAATAGATCTGATGCCAGTGTCAATTAGGAGTATCGATGTGATTATCGGCATGGATTGGTTAAGTCCCCACCATGCTGAGGTTTTGTGCCACGAGAAGGCCGTTCGCCTTCGTCTCCCGAATCACGAAACCCTAGTAATTTACGGAGACAAACCTAGCACGAATCTTCGTCTTATCTCGTGCATCAAAGCGCAAAAACAACTGCGAAAGAACAACCTAGCGTTCTTGGCCCACATAGTGGACAAGGCCAAAGAAGAAATTAACATCCAAGACATTCCGGTAGCGTGTGAATTCCCGGACGTGTTTCCTGAAGATCTTCCAGGAGTACCCCCAGAGAGACATGTTGAGTTCCGAATAGACCTCGTCCCAGAAGCAACTCCTCTCGCTAAGTCACCATATCGATTGGCACCTGCTGAAATGCAGGAATTGTCCAGCCAACTCAGTGAGCTTCTGGACAAGGGATTTATCCGACCTAGTTACTCGCCATGGGGAGCTCCGGTACTCTTTGTCAAAAAGAAGGACGGATCTTTCAGAATGTGCATCGATTACAGAGAGTTGAATAAACTCACTGTTAAAAACCGCTACCCACTCCCACGAATCGATGATCTATTCGACCAGCTCCAAGGAGCTAGCTATTTTTCTAAAATCGATCTACGGTCCGGATACCATCAACTCAAGGTCCGAGAAGATGATATCCCAAAAACCGCTTTCCGAACCCGCTATGGACATTATGAATTCGTCGTAATGCCCTTCGGTCTAACAAATGCACCCGCCGCATTTATGGACCTAATGAACCGAATCTGTAGACCGTTCTTGGACAACTTCGTCATTGTGTTTATCGATGACATCCTCGTCTACTCTCGAAGCAAAGAGGAGCATGGCCAACATCTCCGACAAATCCTAGAGACCCTGCGAACGGAAAAGCTGTACGCCAAACTCTCCAAGTGCGAGTTCTGGCTCCGGAGTGTGAATTTCCTAGGCCACGTAGTGAGCCAAGACGGAATTCATGTGGATCCTTCTAAGGTCAAAGCGGTGGAAGGATGGGCAACTCCGACTACGCCCACAGAGATTCGTCAGTTCTTAGGCCTAGCAGGCTACTATAGGAGATTCATCCAAAACTTCTCAAAAATCGCCAAGCCACTTACCTTGCTCACGCAAAAGAGTGTGCCATTCAAGTGGACAGACCGGCAAGAGTTTGCGTTTCGAGCCCTGAAGCAAGCTCTTTGTAGCGCTCCTGTATTATCTCTACCCGAAGGAACGGAAGATTTTGTAGTTTACTGCGACGCGTCGAACCAAGGCTTAGGTTGCGTTCTCATGCAACGTGGAAAAGTGATAGCATATGCGTCCCGCCAACTAAAGACGCACGAAGTAAATTACACCACCCACGACCTAGAACTGGGAGCTGTGGTCTTCGCTCTAAAAATTTGGAGGCACTACCTGTATGGTACGAAGTGCACCATCTTCACAGACCACAAAAGCCTCCAGCACATCTTGAATCAGAAGGAGCTAAACATGAGACAACGAAGATGGGTGGAGTTGTTAAATGACTACGAATGCGAGATCAAGTACCATCCAGGCAAGGCCAACGTGGTAGCTGACGCATTAAGTCGGAAGGAGTACACCAATCGCCGTACGAAAACGCACTCGATAACCATTCAGTCTCATCTGACCACTCAAATTGCATCAGTCCAGGCAGAGGCTATGAAAGCGGAAAATAGAACTAGTGAGGCATTACGCGGTATGGAGAAGAACCTGGAAGTCAAAGAGAATGGGGTATACTACTTCATGAACCGTATTTGGGTTCCAAAAATCGGAGGATTCAGGGAGATCGTTATGAAGGAAGCCCACAGGACACGATACTCCATTCATCCTGGTTCGGACAAGATGTATTTGGACATTAAGCAGCACTATTGGTGGCCTAACATGAAGGCGGGAATCGCAACTTATGTTAGTAAGTGCCTTACGTGTGCAAAAGTAAAAGTGGAATACCAGAAACCTTCTGGATTGTTACAGCAACCGGAAATCCCTGAGTGGAAATGGGAGGGGATTTCTATGGACTTCGTGACCAAGCTGCCTAAGACGTCGGACGGTTTGGACACCATATGGGTAATAATCGACCGACTGATGAAATCTGCCCATTTCCTGCCGATCAAAGAGTCTTACAAGATGGAAAGACTGACGCGGTTGTACCTACGAGAGATTGTAAGACTTCATGGAGTGCCAAAATCTATCATCTCGGATAGGGACAGTAGATTCACGTCACGCTTTTGGCAGTCGCTCCACAAGGCAATGGGAACTCATCTCGATATGAGCACGGCGTATCACCCACAAACGGACGGGCAAAGCGAACGAACCATTCAGACGCTTGAAGACATGCTTCGTGCATGTGTGATAGACTTCGGAAAGTCTTGGGATACCCACCTACCGTTGATCGAGTTTTCATATAACAATAGTTATCATTCGAGCATTAAGGTGGCCCCTTTCGAAGCACTGTACGGGCGTAAATGTAGGTCACCGTTATGTTGGGCTGAAGTAGGTGACACCCAGCTAGCAGGAACACATACGTCGAACAGAGCATTAACGGGACCGGAAATTATTCGCGAGACCACAGAAAAGATTGTCCAGATCAAAGCTCGATTACAGGCATCGCGTGACCGGCAAAAGAGCTACGCTGATAAACGGCGAAAGCTCTTAGAGTTCCAGGTCGGTGATCGAGTAATGTTGAAGGTCTCACCCTGGAAAGGAGTAATACGTTTTGGAAAACGGGGAAAGCTGAACCCACGATACGTTGGACCTTTCGAAATCGTCGCCCGAATAGGTCCAGTAGCATACAGACTACAACTACCCGCAGAGCTAAACGGTGTACACCCCGTGTTTCATGTTTCTAATCTGAAAAAGTGCCTGTCAGATGAAACCCTTGTCATCCCTCTCGACGAAATCGAAATCAATGAGAATCTCCTGTTCGTCGAAGAACCAATCGAGATTATGGACAGGGAGGTGAAGCGTACTAAGCAGAGTCGCATCCCGATAGTGAAGGTACGGTGGAACGCAAAGCGTGGGCCAGAATTCACGTGGGAACGCGAAGATCAAATGAAGCAAAAGTACCCTCACCTATTCTAGTCTTCGCAAATCTAGTTTTCAAACAGAATTTCGGGACGAAATTCCCTCTAACGGGGGGATGATGTCACAACTGTAAATTTTGAGCTATGTAATCTATGCATTCAACCTAATGTGAATCAAAAACTTCAATCAAATACAAGATACAAGTACTATAAGTAGTCATCAAACAATTGGAGACCCTAGAAGTTCTTGTTAAGTCCATTTAGGACTAGGACTTCCTTATTGGATCCAAATGGACCAATGAACTTCCAATTGGACTATCATGGGTTTAGGACCCTAATTGGGCTCTAATTGGACCCACACTCGTTTATTTCAATATTTTGGGCTAGGTAGAACCTAGAATGGAATAAAACACAAATTTTGATCCATAATTTAACCTAACCTAGCTTAATAAAGCATAAAAATCACAATTTTATTTATTAAGTCCAATAAATACCCTAAACTACCTCTAATGTTGGGCTTAGGGGCAAAAGCCCAAATTTTTCCTTCTCCTCTCTCTATTCTCGGCCCAAGCCCAAGGAAGTGGGAGAGTTGACCTTGGGTTGACACCTCACCTTTACATGATGGATATCCATGCATGTAACCCATGTTTCCAAGCAAATATCATATCAAAATCACTTCTTCTCCCTCTTCTCTCCTTGTTCGGCCGAGAGCATCACCACACACACACAAAATATTCTCATTTCTCTCTAGACTCACTCAAGAAGCTCTCTCCTTCCCCTCTCCAAAGATCTCGAAATTTAGAGGCTTTCCAAAGGGATTTTGCAAGTAAATCACCTCCTAAGGTAAGATTATACATAGATCTATGGTTTAAATTCTTTTGTTATCAAAATCCTTCCCTAATCTATGCAAAAATCGTGATCTAACATCCTAGAACCATCTCAAACTCGAGATCTTCATCAAAGGGAGCCAAGACCAAAAACACTTCATTTTTCCTTCCATTTCCTTGCAAAAACCGAACCAACACCCCAAGGTGAGCTTCATACCCCCTATTTTCTGTTTTCACTTGTTTTTGGGGGGAGAATACAAGTCATATGTGTAGATCTATATGTATTTGTGTGCCTTGTATGATTTTATGCTTATATGTATGCTTTTATGTGTTTTTATGTTGGATCTAGCCTCAAAACTCATCAAAACCGAGATATAACTTGTACTACATGATTTTAACTTCAAACATATTTCTAAACACAAAGTGTTTCAAGAAAAATTGGCTAAGTAGCTTAGTAATAATTTCTTTGTGTTAAAAACACAAATTTTGGGCCAAAAATGTGAAAAATGCAAAAATAAGGGTCCAAAACGACATTTCACAGATTCTGATGGATGAAGTGTGCCAAAACAGTTTTCATAAGTAAATTTCTAGAAATATACTCATTTAGTGGACTAAAATCATAAATTTTAAGCTTAATGGGCTAAAAATGTAATTTTCGGCCCAATAAGGCCCATTATGCGAATTTTTCTGTTTTGGAGGGCCAAAACTGTAACTTTCCGTAAAACAGTGGACTATAAGTGTTCCAACTCCTTTTCAAAGGTTAAAAATGCTTTTTAAATTTAAAAAGGACCAAAGTTGCAAAACTTTTTCAAATTGGGCCAAAATTGTAAAAATTGCGAAAAGAAGGGGTTAAAACCGTAAAAATTGCACTTTCAGGAACTTAAGCTGTTTTTATGAAAAATATGTTGAAAAATATTAATTTCAATAATTTTTGGTGTTAAAATGTCAAGAAAAATAGTTTAAGGACTAAACCGGGAAGTATTTTATATAAAGGGTTAAAAATGTAATTTTTACAAATGATGAGGGGCTGAAAACAGAAATATTTCAAGGCTAGTTCAATATACCCAATTTGATCAAAGAATGGCATCGCGGCTATCAACGAAATACAAAACATTACAATACCAAAAGTCGTTGTTAAACGAATTGGCTCGGTCTCGAGCCAATAAAAATCTACAACTACTAACACTACAACTCATACAAGTAACGTTTGGTTATACATACACATACGAGTGTGCGCAGACGTCTATGCACCATCTTTGGGCCCCACAAGTGTAAAATCTTGTTCGTTGAGCCTAGCTAGCCCAATGACCTGATCTTAAGGCCCGAAGACATTTTTTTTTACGGAGTGTTGGGTTTTACCGATCCGACACAACGTAAATGGACTTTCAATGGCTTGTTTACCACCGGTCCCCAAGGGTCCCTTGGTCTTGCTAGTAAGGTCTACATTTTATGCGAGGCGGGTCTCGGACCCCTCGTACATTTTATCCCCAACCGACTAATGGAGTTACCGGGGTCTTCGTGACCTCTTTCTCTTCGGATGTGGGACCACTCATAGTCAGGGCGATTGGATAACGTGATTAGTACTGACGACACCTTCGGAGTCGTTAGTATAACTACAAACTGGGTGTTTGTGTAACGCGGGTTTGTAGTAAATAATCAATGCTCGAGAACCTTCCAACGTCGCCCGGGACTGACACTCTACGCTATGCAATGGTTTCAATGTAACTTCGTGTAACTCAAAGTACTAGGAGAACATCGGGTTTTCCTAGGATTTTCAACACATACAATTTGAAAGGCATACAACTTGAATGAACATTTTTTTCAAGTATAGAAACAAACAAAGCATACCTATGGATCTTCACAAACCTTTTTCGAAAGCTTTTCTTTTTCAGAAAATATCGGATTTTCTGGTGGTTTCTCAAACAATACAAACATTCGATTTTAAACACTACTTATGAACTCACCAACATTTCATATGTTGACGTTTTCAAAATACTTGTATTCTCAGGGAACCAGTGAATCAAGGAAAATTACATTCAGTGGCGGTTGCAGTTTATTTGTATGAATCAAACAATTTAATTTTTTTGGAAATGTAATGTTTAAACAATGTTGGATATGTAAACACTACTGGTTGTATTATGTTGATGAATGGTAACGAATGTTGTTATGTTTCATATATATTCAATGTTATGGTATACAATTGAGTCACGGCAAGCCCTCGGACGCTTCCGCCGTCTGGTTCGGGGGTGTGACAGGTTGGTATCAGAGCTTTGTTTATAGTGAACTAGCATGTCGAGCCATACATTGATATGCAACTATAAACCAAAAAGAGGGACTAACATAACTCTGAACGAAACAAGTAAATAAAACATTCTTGCTTGCATTAGGAATAAAGATCCAATGCTGAATCAAACACAATAATACTGGTATCTTGGTTAAATCGGGACTGTTCTTAGGGATACCGAGGAGTGAATGTAGCCTGATCAACTACATTCTCTCCAAGGTAAAACTAACACACGTCTTTATGAGATCGGGATGGCCAGGTAACCAAAAACTATACCCTTATCACCCAACAAGAGAATATTGCTTAGTATGTATGATAGACATAGCATCCTAGGATAATGTAGTATATTTACGTACTCGCGCAGACAACATGGCTGCCTTTCATCACCCGGGAGACCCCTACTTCCCTAATCAGGGAAACAACGGGTGGCTAGAGGAGGAGCAGCAGGGTATTCAGTTTTATCAGGCCTTAGTAGCTCACGGGATGCTTGTGGATGAGCCAGGAGGGAATCCAGGCGAAGCACACGATGCCGGACCCGACGAATACATAGACACTGACTACGAATTTAGCGAGCTCGACGATGACGAAGAAGACGGTCGGGTCGGGGACCAGAACCCCATCCCGTCATGCGAGGACGAGGCCCAACCCGATCACCCTGCTCCACCAGTGAACACCCCAGGAGAGAACCGTTCCCTCGAAGCTGAGATCGCTGCACTGCGACAACAGCTGTATGCGATGGAGGCTCGGGCAGTGCAAGCAGAGCATGAGAGGGATGAGGTTATAGGAGACATGGCAGAGATGGCGCAGCTACTGACACAACATTTCGGCATATGATTTCGGCACCACCTCCTGACACAGCTCATCGCGGTTAGGAATAGACTTATCATAGTAGGTTATTAGGAACTATGTTATGTACTCCGGCTCTATGTTTAAGTGACTACACTACTCATGGAGCCGTTATGTTGTTAGATTAGCACTATCTATGTATGCTCCTGCGAGCAAATTTTCTTGTACTAAATGCGGATAATATTAATGAACTTTTGTGTGTTTTGCTAAATTATTCTTAGTTGCTATGTGTTGAGACATTATGATTGCATGCTTGATGATGGTAATGTTTAGGTTCGCACCATACACCTAGATAGTAGGGTCACAATCTCTCAGAAACCACAAACACTCAACATCTTTCCGTTTCATGACAGAAAGATGCCTCGCCCAACTACTCGAGGAAACCCAGGACCAACCCCGCCCGAAGCTGATTCCACTGCTTTCCAGGGAGCCGTGTCTGCTGCAGTCACAACAGCGATGGCACAACTTCACCGAGGGCACAACAGCCGGCCCATACACGTATATAGCACATAATACAATTTCTCTAACACATAAAGCACATATATCATATATCAACCTATCTTCTGGCCCGAAACATACTTTAACACATAAAGCACATATTCCACATATCATACCTGGCCTGTCCGTCACATAATAATTTGCCTTCCGGCCCATATATAAACTTGTATATCACGCGTAGCGGCTAACTTTCCATTTACAGCAAATAACATAACATATAACATACTTGACCTTCCGGTCACACAATGAAACCCTTCCGGGTACAGTATAGTGAGAAAACTCACCTCGCGGACGCTGGAAGATAGCAACTCCTGAAATCCCTTGCACTTGATCCTCCGAGCTACAAGCTCCCTGTAACATCATATATCTCTTCATTAATACTTCTATCTTCCATGTTAACCGACCCTAAGAATTCACACCGGTCAACTCTGGTCAACGGCTATCTCGACTGGACTCGGCGAGTACCCTGGCGACTCGGCGAGTCTAGTCATCCTCACAAATTCTTTAATGTTCCCTTTCTACTCGTCGAGTATCCCTCTTGACTCGACGAGGTCCTCGTGGAAGAATCGCGGGGCCACCCCGACTCTACTCGCCGAGTCTGAAGAACAAACTCGGCGAGTCCCAGTGAATCTTCAAGCTACTCGCCGAGTCTGCTCATCCGACTCGGCGAGTCCACGCCATGCAGTCGATCGAACTGCTTCCTGAGATACATATATTCCCGAATATACAATCATGGGACCTTCTGGACCTCTAAGGGTCCTAATACAAGGTTATAAACATTGGGTAACGACACAACAATCCATCTAATCTCCAAATGGGTTTCATAAACCCTAAATTCGTGCACATATTCACATAACAGAAAATAATCCGAAAGGTTACCTGAATCATGCACTCTCAGTGTCCCCAAGCCTCAAAACGTGATTCCCTTGCTGTCCCATTAGCCAAAACCTTCCCCTTCTTGGACAATAACTTCCTCAAATCACCAATGATCTTCAATCCTCGTTCTGGATGCCCACAACCGATTTAGGATCCTTCTCAGTCGGCCAAAAGACGTGAAATGACGACATAACAACCCTTATATACGACCCAATACGAAACGGCTAGGGTTTCCGCTGAACAGCGTCGACTCGCCGAGTCCATACCTGGACTCGTCGAGTCCAGTCGCGAACCCGCAACCAAATCTGCGACCCTACTCGGCGAGTCTGGCTCCAACTCGCCGAGTCTCCCCTTTAAAACATCCCAAAATGCAAATTTAACAATACTTGAGATTTTGGGCTGTTACAATAATGAAGTATAATTAGAATATTTTAATTTTTTTTTTAGGGTTTTATACCCTTTTTCAATTATAACAAAGCTTGAAGCTTTATTCTAATTATAGTGTTGGCATTTCCTATTGTAGCTAAGCAACTTACTAGAATTGTAAGTATCAAGTATATTAGTCCTAGACCTTAGTTGGATCCTAGTTTATGCAAGATTTTTGACCTAATTTATACTACTAGGTCATGGTATGTTGTGCATGAATGGTTATTATAAAGATGCATGAGTCCAAGAATGAACTGAATTGGCAGTTGTCACAGTATCCCCCACTTAAAAAGAATTTCGTCCCGAAATTCATTCTATGTCATCGCTTGTCATCGCAAGGGAAAAGTTGCGGATACTTTTCCTTTATGAAGTCCTCGCGCTCCCAGGTGTACTCCGGCCCTCGTTTTAAGTTCCATCGAACTTTCACAATCGGGATCTTACTCCGCTTAAGTTGTTTTACCTCCCTGTCAAGGATTTCTATCGGTTCCTCAACGAAGCTCAGCTTATCATTGATCTTAATTTCCTCTAGGGGTACTATCAATGTTTCGTTGGCTAGACATTTCTTAAGGTTGGAGACATGGAATGTGTTGTTAATGGCGCTTAACTCTTGGGGAAATTGGAGTTTATACGCTACTGGACCAATCCTTTCAAGGATTTCAAAGGGTCCAACATATCTCGGGCTTAGTTTTCCTTTCTTACCAAAACGCACAAGCCCTTTTCAAGGCGACACTTTTAAAATTACCTTGTCTCCTACTTGGAATTCTAATGGTTTTCGACGATTATCCGCATAACTTTTCTGACGATCTCTAGCAGCTTTAAGCTTATCCTTGATGATAGCAATCTTGTCGAATGTTTCCTGGATAAGTTCGACTCTAGTCAACTGTCTGTCTCCGATTTCTGTCCAGCATAAGGGTGAACGACACTTGCGTCCATACAATGCTTCATATGGAGCACATTGGATACTCGTGTGGTAACTTTTATTGTAGGAAAACTTAATTAGGGGTAAATGAGTATCCCAATTTCCTTTGAACTCAATGACACACGCTCGTAGCATGTCTTCCAATGTTTGTATTGTTCTCTCTGTTTGCCCATCTGTCTGAGGGTGGTAAGCTGTGCTCAAATCTATCTTGGTTCCTAGTGCCCTATGTAACATCCACCAAAATCGATATGTAAAACGACTATCTCTATCAGAAATGATAGATAAGGGTACACCATGCAGAGAAACAATTTTGTCGATGTAGATTTGGGCCAATTTTTCCATCTTGAAATCTTCTCGAATGGGGAGAAAGTGTGCAGATTTCGTCAGTCGATCCACTATGATCCAAATTGAGTCATGACCTTTAGCAGTTCTAGGAAGTTTGGTAACAAAGTCCATAGATATTTGCTCCCATTTCCATTGGGGAATTTCAGGTTCTTGCAACAACCCGGATGGTTTCTGATGTTCAACTTTGACTATTGAGCATGTCAAACACTTCCCAACGTACAAGGCAATATCCTTTTTCATTCCAGGCCACCAATAGTACTCTTTAAGATCCTTGTACATCTTATCTGCTCCAGGGTGGATGGAGTATTTAGATCGATGAGACTCCTCTAGTACCATGTCTCTCAGGTTTTTAACCTTGGAATCCAGACCCTGTCTTTAAAATAACGAACTCCATCAGCTTTGGTTTCAAATCTTTCTTCCAAACCATGTAAAGTTTCGCCTGGAAGATTTTCCTTGCATAACGCTTTCTCCTTGGCATTAATGATTTGAGATTTCAAGCTTGTCTGAATTACCATTCCCAAAGCTCTCACATGGGAAGGTTTCACTCTTTCTTTCCTACCAAGAGCGTCGGCAACTACGTTAGCCTTCCCTGGGTGATATCGTATCTCACAATCATAATCACTAAACAACTCTACCCATCTTCTCTGCCGCATGTTTAACATTTTCTGATCTAGGATATGCTGAAGGCTTTTGTGATCGGTATAAATGGTGCACTTGGTTCCGTACAAATAATGCCTCCATATCTTAAGGGCGAAAACTATTGCTCCTAGTTTCTAGATCATGGGTGGTATAATTCTTCTCGTGCGGTTTGAGTTGTCTGGAAGCATATGCAATGACCTTATCTTTTTGCATTAGCACACATCCTAATCCTTGATGAGACGCATCACAATACACCACAAAGTTCTCTAATCCTTCTGGTAAAGCCAGAATTGGTGCATTGCACAGCTTGTTTTTCAGGATTTGAAACGCCACTTCGTGTTTCTCTTCCCAGAGAAATTTTCTATCCTTTTGGGTCAAAGATGTTAATGGTTGAGCAATCCTAGAGAAATTCTCAATGAAGCGTCTGTAGTACCCAGCTAATCCTAGGAATTGTCGTATTTCTGTCGGGGTTTTGGGGGCCTCCCATTTCTTGATTGCCTCTATCTTAGCTGGATCTACATGGATTCCTCTTTCACCGATCACATGACCAAGAAAATGTACTTCCCGAATCCAAAATTCACACTTAGTGAACTTGGCATACAATTTCTGTTCCTTCAACAGCTCCAACACTAGCCTTAGATGTCTATTGTGATCTTCTTTGGTCCGCGAGTAAACAAGTATGTCATCGATAAATACAATTACAAACCTGTCTAGGTATGGTCTACAGACCCTATTCATCAAATCCATGAATACAGTGGGTGCGTTCGTTAGTCCAAAAGGCATGACTAAGAACTCATAATGTCCATAACGGGTTCTAAATGTTGTTTTGTGAATGTCCTCTTCGTGAATTCTTAGCTGATGATACCCTGACCGAAGGTCGATTTTTGAGAAGTAGGAAGCGCCCTGCAACTGATCGAACAAGTCATCTATTCTAGGGAGGGGATATCGATTCTTGATTGTCAACTTGTTCAATTCTCTGTAATGAATGCACATTCGGAACGAACCATCTTTCTTTTTGACGAATAACACTGGGGCTTCCCAAGGTGAAGAACTTGGTCGAATAAACCCTTTGTCTAGAAGTTCTTGAAGTTGTCCGGATAGTTCTTGCATCTCGGATGGTGCAAGGCGATATGGTGCTTTTGCTACCGGTGCCGCTCCGGGAATTAAGTCTATCCGAAATTCGACCAATCTATAAGGGGGTAGACCGGGCAATTCCTCCGGAAATACTTCGGGATAGTTTTGAACCACTGGAATCTCCTTGAGTTGCTTAGCTTCAGGTTCTCTTTCTAGCACGTGGGCCATGAATGCAATACAATTCTTCTTCAGGTACTTGTGAACCTTCACGCTTGATACTATGTTTAAACTTCTTCCTGGCTTCTCACCGTGTATGATAAGGGTTTTTCCATTAGGGAGAGGCAATCTGATGACTTTCTCATAACAACCAATGTCCGCTCTATTTTTGGATAACCAATCCATCCCTACTATCACATCAAAACTACCTAGCTCTATAGGAATTAGGTCAATGCTAAAGAGTTTATCAGCTAAATTCAAAGTACAACCAGGAATTATATCACTAGCCCTAATTTCATACCCATCAGCAAGTTCAATAGCATAAGCATTCCTCATCTTTACCGATTTCAAGCCAATTAACGGTCTAAATGCTAAAGAAACAAAACTCCTATCTGCTCCCGCATCGAATATTACTGATGCAAAATGGTTGTTCAGGAGGAACGTACCTGTTATCACTTCAGGTTTCTGACGAGCTTCTTCTGCACCAATCACAAAGGCTACACCTCTTGGCTGTCCAACTTGATTTCCTTGAAAGTTTTGCCTGGCTTGGCCTTGTCCATTGTTACCAGGTCCATTGTTCAGTTTAGGACATGCTCTACGGAGATGATCCGTACTCCCGCACTCGTAACATGCCCTCCAAGCACATAATATGCTGTCATCGCATGACCTGCCTATCGTCTAGCAGCACTAGCAGTGTTAGCAGTCTCCATCGAATGCTGATACAGGATTTGCATTCCTGCCAAGACTTCATCCAAAACTTCTCGATGCCCAGCTATCACAGCGAGACTGTGACGTAGGCCCGCTGTTATCGACTGCAATCTCCGGGACTCCTCCGGGGTCATACCTGGCTGTCTGACAGGTATCCCTATGACTTGCTGAGGTGAGGGTGCTCTCGGTCCTGCATCGCTGGGTTCTGCTCCGCTAGGTCCTGCCGTTCCATGTCCTGCTGTGTTGGCGGGTATCCTTCCTGGAATGGGAACACTTTTCCTCGCTGTCCTCCGAATGCGAAGTCCATAGAGCGGTGGCTGTGGTAACACCGATGTCGGTGATGCCTCGCGTCGTTGACTCGGGGCATTGTCATTGCTGATCTCCACCGAGTTCCCAGTATCTTCCGTATCCTCTGATGGGTCTTCTTCTACCGAGGCGGGGGGATTACGTCGAGGGATAACAGTGACGTAGCCGGATTCATCGGCTGAGGCGGTAGCGCGGGAAGATGACGATGTTGACATAGTGGACTGTGACATAGTTTCAATGAGATATGAAATAAATGACAATGCATGCCTATAATATGCAATGCTTACACACACCAAAATTAACCTTTTGAAATTTTGAAATAAAGTTTTCTCAAATATTTTTGTTGAACATATTCCCATTATAATTAGCTCAAGCTTTGTATAAATCTTTTCTTAATTAAACATAGGTGATCAGGCTATGTTTAATCAAGGTCCAATAATACAACTCCCGACCTAATTATACTAGTAATATGTTTGATGTAAAAAGAATTTATTTGTAAGTTTTAGTTATAGGTTGTGTTTTCTTAAAGAAAAACCGATGTTCTCTATAACTTTAGCTCTGCTACCACTTCTGTCACACCCCGCTAAAGCGGAAACGCAAGGTATGACAGCGATAATGGTTTCAATGCAAAAGATAAAGATACATCACCATAGCAGTATTTAAAAGTTTACAACCCATAGCTTCAAAAGAAACAAAATACAAGTTTTTCAAAATAACATTGTTCAAAATATAGCTTCATAATAGCTTCAACACGATGCAGCATGCTCTATGATGATGAATCTTTACATCCACTTACTAATTACCTCCTGAAAAAGCATGTAAAACGAGCGTCAACTATGAAAATAGTTGGTGAGTATCACAAGTTTATAAATCGAGGGTACAATAATGCTTTTCGTAAGTACAAGTACATTGCTTTAATGATAAAACAAAGTTGATTGCTATTAAGGTATACAAGTTTATTGCTAGAACGGGAAATGCGTTTGTATGTGTATGAGCAAACAATGAGTCTCAACCAAACCTATGACTGAAGCCCTATCGAGATCTATGCTTATCGTTCCATAGATGAATATGGTATCATGCACTCCAGCGATTCGGGCGAGTGAGGAGTTGTCAATTCCTAATAGCGCTATCCATAACGACCGTTGGCTCAAAGAGTTAATGGTTAGAGATAAGGGAAGGGCCTTAGTACGATAAGTTCTCATGTTCCGTGTTGCATAGACATACATAAAGAAACATAGCAATACAATAGCAATCATGTTTGATACAATTCAATTTAAATACAACATGCAAACAATAGTTTTTCTGGACATGCTTTTCCACCCCAAAACATAAAAACCGAAAATAGGGGAGTGCGTGAATACTCACGATGTTTTGTGTAGACACAAGCGGTACTTCGGGATGCACCAACGTCTTACTACCGGGATCCTACGACATCAAACACACGCACTAGTGAGTTTCCATGTCGATATCTAATGCTAATATACTAAACTCTACATATAGGGAAATGCCAATTTATGTTTTAGTATTGGATTTTATATCAATTAGTTATACTTTTTCTGAAGTAATGAAATTCTATATATCGGGCGATTAATTACAACCTTCGAATATAAACTTTCCAAATTTTTAAGTCTTTATTACAACATAAATTCACGAAAATAGCATTCGAGGGATAAAAATTCTCAAACTTTTTATTTAACAGTTATTATACAATACTAAGCTGGGAAAATTATAAAAATGGATTTCCAAGCTGTTTAATTATATTTTATGATTTTTGAGCATTTATTTCAATAAAAATTGAAATAAATAGAAAACAGTTTCCAAAATTACCCAAACTTTTTATTTAATTGTTATTATACATAAATAGGCTGGGAAAAATATAAAAGATATTTTTCAGTGGGTATTTTTATTTTCCTTGCTTTATTCCTTTAAATAGTCATTAATTAAAGAAATAATATTAAACAGTTAAAATAAATCACCATTTTGTAACATCATTTACTGTATAAATATCCTGGGAAAAATATCAAAAGTGGTTTTCATAATGTATAAACTGGTTTTGGGTATTTATGTATATTTAAGTGTATTTTAGTGCAATTAACTTTAGAAAATAAGAGAAAAACAGTTTACAGTAGAGAAAAATATTCAAAATTTTTATGTAACCTCCTACTCTATAATATTATATCCTGGTAAATTTTCATGAATTTTGGATAATCAGAACTATTTCTCCCATTTTTAGACCATTATAATTACCAAAAATTGGGAAAAATAGTAAAACATGACGGAAAATCTTGAAATTATTTTCTGGAGTCACCCATCACAGGTAAGGTATGCGAAAATTGTTAGATATAATTTTCACATCTTATAAAGTGGTTTTGTAATTTATCATGTCCTAAATTAAAGAAAATTAGAAATCATATGAAATAGTAACAAAAATTGCTGAAATTTAGTGAGGGGTCATTGTTCCCCATAAGGATCATCCATGAATTTATTTAGGATTTATTGACCTTTGGAAGTATTTTATATGATTTATGCCCTTGGTTTTAGCAATAATTCTAATAAATCAAAGAAATAACAAAAGCTCTTGAAATTTTCCAGATTATCTCATGCATGCAAGGGCTTTCAAAAGAAAAAATGTAAAAAAAATGTATTCAAAAGAGAAATGAGGGTAATGATTTCAAACAATTTAAGAAAAGTTGCATGCAATAATGCATGAAGTGTAAATGTGGCTGAAGTTCATGAATTTGTGTAGCCCATTCAGTGAGGTTTTAAGCCACGAAATTTCAACCAT
Source organism: Lactuca saligna (assembly GCF_052625555.1). NCBI lineage: Eukaryota > Viridiplantae > Streptophyta > Magnoliopsida > Asterales > Asteraceae > Lactuca > Lactuca saligna. The sequence goes on from NC_136421.1 coordinate 91,473,087, forward strand.
AATTCACTAGATGTGTTAAGTTTCTAAGGTATTTTTCCTCAGATTTATGGTTGGGTTTAAGGCCATTGTTTAAGCAAGATAAAAATAGTGATCACAGAAAAAGAGCTGTATGCGCAACCTTTTTGTAAAATCTGCTAAAAATCGGATATTTAATATTTTACACTGAGACCAGTTGGGTTTGAAATTTACCTCGTGGAACTAACCAATACAAAAAGAATATCATGATTTGGTTAAGAAATGACTGAGTTATGACTGTTCAAAGTCGAACAAAGTAATCTGGCAGATTGCATGTTTGCTTGTGTGCATTATTAGGGTATTTCAACAAGAACATCATGCATGTCTTTGGTAAGGCCCGATTTCTAACACATGCATGGAATGAATGAGCATCCAATATGTACTAGAAATGGTTTAAATGCTTTTGTTCATGCATGAACACAAAAGAAATGGAGAAGAACATGAAATATTAGGTTTTGATGTCACATGATCATATGTGCATCTTTTCCACTCCTTGCATGGGTTTGTTCCCGGATTTTCACCATCTCTAACACATGCATTGTGTTATGGTGAGAATCTACAAACCACAAGGGGAGAACAAAGATTTCTAGCCATGGAAAGGCATAGAATCCAAAAAGTAGAGAAGACTAAGAAGAAAAAGAGGTTTAACCATGAAACTATGGAAGAAGATGTTGTTGTTTACCTTGGTTTTGACCTTGAGAGAAGTAAGAACACTTCAAGGGCTTCACAATCTCGAAATTTTGCAGAGAAATGAGAGGATTTTCGTGAGTTTAGAGAGAGGGAAGAAGAGAGTGAAGTGTGTGAAGAGAGTGAAGTGAGAGAGTGAAGAAAGAAGAGGTAGAGTGAGGGAATGAGCTTAATGATTGAGTTTTGGGAAGAGAGAGGGCATAGGGAGGGGAGAATGGCAGATTTTTGAGTGGATTAGGGCCTTCTCTCTCCTCAATTCAAATTTTATAAAATATCCCTCCTTAATTTTTATAAAACCCAAGAATTTTTATAAAATTTCTTCTTTATATAGTTTTTGATTTATTTAAAAATCTTTGTATTTAACCAATAGTTTATGATTAACACTTGATAATTTAATTTCTATTTCATTGATTATAATTCATAATTTGATTAATAAAAATTTGATATTAGGAAGTTTATAGCCAAATTTTATAAAGTTTTTAAGCTTTATAATTTATAAGTTTGGATTTTTGGCTCTTTAGGGTTTTTGGAATATTGTTTGATGTTCATCATCATAATGAAGTATAATTAGAATATTTTAATTTTTTTTTTAGGGTTTTATACCCTTTTTCAATTATAACAAAGCTTGAAGCTTTATTCTAATTATAGTATTGGCATTTCCTATTGTAGCTAAGCAACTTACTAGAATTGTAAGTATCAAGTATATTAGTCCTAGACCTTAGTTGGATCCTAGTTTATGCAAGATTTTTGACCTAATTTATACTACTAGGTCATGGCATGTTGTGCATGAATGGTTATTATAAAGATGCATGAGTCCAAGAATGACCTGAATTGGCAGTTGTAACACCATTCTAGTTAAAGATAACTATGCATGTGAGTTCTATAAGTTCTCAATTGTTTGCTTAAGGTAAAGCACCTTGATCAATGAAAGTTCATTGATCAGTAAGGGTGATCTACTCAACAACTTGGAAGATATGGTAGGCCCTTGTGCTACAAAGTGGAAAAAAAATTAATATTGAACAGGTTTAATCCATATAAATTTGAATTTATCATAAAACTTGTCTTATGATAGATTCACATGGATAGGAGCACACACACCATTAAATCAAAGTGACATAAGGTTTATCGACAATTCATGAAAATGATTGTGAGGAAACACTTTCACTAAGTAGATTTAAGGAGATAGCAGTTGTGTTAATTGCATTCTCAAATTCGATTATGATTACGGCATCCCTCTTCATAGTTCGAATTGTGAGAAATGGAAAATAGTTTGATCATTCAGAACTTATTTTTGTAAGTTATGAAATAGTGTAGACACACATATGAGCTTTCTTATAAAAGGTGCATGAACTTATATAAAGGCTTATCGAAGCATCTCATATCAGAAATCTAAACTTTGGAAAGAAATGCAATTAGTATTGATTTCTAGAAGTCCATTTGATTTCTGGGTACATGTCAAAGGTAGTGGGAGCATAAGTGTTATGTTGGTAAGAATATAATTATCATGATAGTGGGAGCATGATTATTATATGAAGTGTTGCAAGTTAGCAATACTTGTTATAGGAAACAAAGGTTATAAATATGCAAAGTTGCAAAATATGATAAGTTGTTTCGCTATAATAAGGGAGAGGGTACTTATACTTTATTTCGAATCTAAAAGTTTAGATTGAAGTATTAATCAAACTTAGTCATGGATATATGAATACCATGTTGAAATATTTCAACATTGGAAATTCTATATATGGAAATATTATAGCAAAAGACTGGTCAAGTATCATGCCTTTATGTAAGACATTATGAATTGTGTCCTATATGCTTTAGATCTAGGATCGATTTCATATGCTATAATATTCACATGTTCTAATTTTTCAAATCCGTAGGGCATTAAGAGGGAAAAGGACTAGAACCAGATATGACTTAAGTGGTTAATCAATTGTCAAGGACAATCCAAGGTTCGTTAAGGATTAGTCACTTATAGGCAGTTGGAAGTATAGTAACGGATGGACCATATTGACATTTTTATTAATAGATGCGATTCTATTTATAATGAATTGTCATATGGAAAATATGGAAAAATTTTCTTAATGGGAGTTGGATATTAAGAATCTATGTGTAGGTTAGAAAACGTTTGTGCAAGAAGGATGTTCAAAGGAATGTACTCTGAATGTGCGATTTCACTTCCATGGAATTGTTTTGTTATCAATCTCCAGTGGAATACTTTGTAATTTCATTGTCCAAGTCTCTATGACTTTGGTGCATTGACATTACAAAAGGGTCATTACAGAAAAGTTAGAAGCTAACACATTCTAATAGTGGCAAATATTGGTATTCTTACACTAGGGATAAAGATTTGGAATTGTGAAATTAGCATCATTGAAATGTTTTCAATTGATCTATTTCACAAAAAAAGGACCATAGGCAAACATAGTGTGCATGCATGGAGCATGGCATAACTATTGTTTTAATTCAAGTATTAAGTTGATTAGTCAAAACATTATACAATGAATAATGTGTAATCAATATGGTGATTATGTAAAAGGTGTTTTATTTATATTCAACAATGTTGAGACCATATTAGATTCCATTATTCTTGTGTTTCACTTTGCATGTTTTACTTCCCGAATAACTAGGTTATTCAAACATCCCCAGTGAATCTATAATAGCCCGAAATTCAGGTATTCTTCTTTTTGGCCTTGCATCTTGGTTATGATGTTAATTTAGGGCTTTCATGATAGGCGAGTACGCTGGGCATACAAGGGGTACGCTGCGCGTACTCGCGCGCCTCGTTTGGATGCGTTCACCCTCATGTACGCTGGGCGTACCCAAGGTTACGCATGGCATAACTTGCCCAGATCTAAAAACCCTAATTCCTTTGGAGGGCTATAAAAGGAATGTGTGGCTGGACTTCTCAGCCACCATCCCTCAGAGTGAAACCCTAAATAGAGTGTACCTTCGTTCTTAAGCCTTTTGGTGTATATTCTAAGCTTGGAGGTGCCATTCGAAGGTTGCGAATGAGAAGAAGAGCTCATTGGAAAGGCTAGAAGTGGCGTTCAAGTGTAGATCTGAGCTTTGCAAGGGTTAAAGCTTCATTATCAGGTAAAAAGTTCAGATCTTATCATTTGGTTCATGTTATTTGCTTCAAGTGCCATTTTCTAGGGTTTTAGTCCCAACGGTGGAGACTTTTTGTGAAAATGGCCTCCATAAGCTTAGATCTTTTATATTTCTGGTCTATTCGAGTTGTAGACTCATAAAAAATGACATCTTGGACGTGAATATTGCTCCATGCATGAGATCTACGTCCTTGAGTTGGAATAGAATGTTGTTAAGAGGTGTTGGAGCCTTTACAGCCATGCCAAGGCTTAAAGGTCTCGACTTTATGGGTTTAAACACATTATCAGAGTCGGATCTAGAAGTTGGACTAATGGCTTAACCGATTAAGACCATAAATGAAAAGTGTTAGAATCTGATGGTTACGCTGGGCGTAACTTTCAGTACGCGCAGCGTACTGGGTGGAGACCCCGATCCATGGGTTGGCGATGTACGCCCCGCGTACTCTCAGGGTTGACTTTTGTTGACTTTTAGGGTTTTGGTCAACATGAGGACTTTAGGTCAAGGAAGGGTAAAATGGTCTTTTATCCTCTGAGGTATGATGATAAGGGATAAAGTTTTAGTGGTGGAAGTCTTTGAGTATTAAATGATATTTTTATGTTTAGGCGAGGTATAGTCGTCGTTGGGATTCGGTGATAGCGAGGACGCGAGATCTTAGACTTTCCACGAGGTGAGTTTTCTCACTATACTGTACCCGGAAGGGTTTGACTGTGTGACCAGAAGGTCGGATATGTTATGAGATATATGTACTATGTGTGATAAGTTAATCGTTATATGTGCCATGTATGATATGCTTTATATGCGCCGGAAGGCATTATGTTATGGGCCGGAAGCCGAATATGTTATGGGCCGGAAGGCATTGTGATGTGGACCGTAAGGTTGATGTGGGTAGGACCGGAAGGTTTACCTAGTCGGGAAGGAACTCCCCTGAGACACATGGACCGGAAGGTCAGGGCCTGGAAAGGCGTATGTGCGTAAGTTGTATTTTGGGGAACTCACTAAGCATTTATGCTTATAGTTGTTGTGTTATGTGTTTCAGGTACTAGCGAGGACCATAGGAAGGCGCCGGCGTGATCTTACACATTGTCAGGGAAAAACTATTTGATGATCATTAGGATGTATTCTGTTATGATAATATTGTTCATGTTTGAATCTGAAATATTAATCGATGTTTTTGATGTTTACAAAAATGAAAAATTGGTTTTAAAATTTACGTCGATACAAGTTGGTATCAGAGCCTTGGTTTGAGCGATTCGGATACACCTTCGGGCGTAACTGAACTCAAACCGGGGATTTGAGAAAATTTTTAATTAATAAAATCAATAAAATTTTAATAAGAGATTTTGAAACAATATGTGTTATGAGATATGTTATGATATGATACGCATGCTAGTGGACTAGGTATTCATATTAGGACTAGAGTGGCCTGATTGGTGATGCCTTAGTCTAGGGAAAATTTGTTGCTTTGAGATGCGTTGAGAACGAGTGGGTAGCTAGTGCATGGCAAGAATAGAGTACTCATGATCCGGGGTTCGAGGAGGAGGACTTGGGGTGAATGCTGATGCGGTGTAGTTGGTAGTATTGGGCCCGTACTACTGAAGACACCGGGTCAGTAGGCAACCCAAGTAAGAATCCCTAGGTATCGGAGACCGAGTAGGGTTGCGTTATCAAGTGCGATTATGCTCGATGGAGTCTCTGATATTTTTATGTCGTATTTCAGAGGCATCATTGTTGGACCACGCCACAGACCCGGTACGAGCGGTGTGAGTGACGAGGAGCTTCGTCAGATGATTCACGAGGAGGTGGCTGCAGCGATCCGGGCTGAGATTCCGGGGATGTTTGGGTCTATTAAGACAACACTAATGGAGACTTTTGATGAGCGGTACGCTGCGGTGACTGAGGCAGCAGCCGCTGCAGCTACCGCAGCTGTGGCTGCTGCGAGACCACAGGGGGTGACTTGGTGCTGTTCCGGGAGTTCAGCAACACGAAGCCACCCGAGTTTGACGGGATGCAGAATCCAATCGCTGCGATGAGATGGATTGCTGATATCGAGGGATGCTTCTACACTTGTTCATGTCCGGAGCATCTGAGGGTATGGTTCGCTTTGAACCAACTCCGCCTGGGAGCAAAGGGTTGGTGGAAGTTCGTGACGGCGAACTTCACTCTTGCGGAGGTTTCAGCCGTGACTTGGGAGAGATTTACTGCTATGTTCAGAGACGAGTATGTTCCCCCGGTGGAGAGGGAACGGTTGGTTCAAGAGTTCTTGACCCTCAAGCAGGGTAATGATTCTGTTACGGTGATTACTCGGAAGTTTCATGAGAGGGCGATGTTTTGCCCTGAGCAGGTATCCACGGAGCAGGCTCGGATGAGCCGATATTTGGGTGTGCTGAGGAGGGATATCCGAGATTTCGTATCGAACTCGTCGTACCAGACTTTTGCTGAGCTCCAGGTGATTGCTAGGAAGCGAGAGATCGAGTTGGAGACCCAGGCCAGGGAGGAGGCCGAGTCTCAACGGGTGGATCGGCAGCCGGCTCAGTCCCAGCCGGCAGCCAAGTGGACCAAGTCCGCCGATTTGAGGACAGGAGATCAGAAGGGCCGCACTTGCGGAAAGTGCAGCAAGGGTCACGAGGGGGCATGTCGATCGGGTGCTTGCTGCTAGTGTGGCAAGGAGGGGCACATTGCTAGGGATTGCCCTAGGGATTCATGGTTTGCTTTCATTGCAACTAGACCGGCCATCGGAAGGCTGAGTGCCCCCAACTTCGCAAGGGATCTGCGCCTGCTGCCAGGGTTACCGAGACTCAGCCGGTGAAAGTCGAGGCTCCGAAGGCTCATGGGAGAGCTTTTCAGTTGACTGCAGAGGAGGTCTGCACGGCGCCTGATGTCGTAGTTGGTATGTATTCTTTCGTGTATTTACTTTTATGTTAAGATATTATGCTTATATTATGATATGCGTAGGTACTTTTCTTGTGAATTTTGTACCTGCTTCGGTACAAAATACTTAATTCCCTATAAACAAAGCTCTGATACCAATGTGTCACACCCCCAAACCAGAACGGCGGAAACGTTCGGGGGCGGAGGACGTCATATTCAGTATCATAACAGTTCATAGAAAGGAAAGTACACACCACCATATATATTAAAGTTTCCAAGATGTTTACATAATTGTATTCATTACATGCTCAAAAGATAAATACATAAACATCATTCAAAAGAAGTAATTAACGCCAACGCGTTAATCCCAAAAGTTGATTCCCAAACCTGCTTGGTGGTTCCCTGAGAATACAAGTTATTTCAAAGAAAAAGTGTCAACAATTATGTTGGTGAGTTCATAAGTAGTTTAGAAAAATTGGATGCCATTCCAAAATGGGTGTATGTTTTCCAGAAAAACTCAGTATTTCAAGTGTGAAGAGTTGTGACTTGTTCTATTGAAAATGAATGTATTAGATCCAGAAAATCCCATATTTTCCCTAATGGATGAGATATGATTTGTTGTATCTTCCAAGAAAAACCCTTATTTTCTTATAAAAGTATGAAATGCATATGAATGTTCGTGTCATAAGTTGTAAATAATTGCACCAGGAAAATCCCTTATCTTCCTATTAGTTGTTTAGTTTGTATACAAGAAAACCCCTTATTTTCCTAACATGGCTGGCAGTCTCTAAGACCGAAAATCGCAAGAAAACAACGTTCTTAAAAGTTGTGGCATAGTTTTATATGATAAAGCTACACAAAGATCGCATTTGTTAGCTGAAGAATAGTTTTAACAGTCACTCGTTCATAAAAGCATAATACCATAATAATTGTATATCCGATGAGTTTTATAACCATACTAAACATATATATGCCTGCAACGACGTTCTTCAGGCATCGCAGCGTTATGACAACTGTCACCCCAAAGGACGGATTGTAGCTAAAAGTCAGGGCGCGGGATCATGACTTCCCGTATAGATCTATACATATTTGACACGTTCTCCGAACGGGAGACTCTGGTTATAGACAGGACTTGCAGCATTACTTTCTAATAAAGAAAAGTAACGTTTGAAGATATACACATCTCATGGATTCTCAACTAAGCCTGTATTAAAGTGATAGTTTTTGTATGCAAAGTTTATCCTTTTTCACAATGTTTGACGAAACATGAATCATAAGTTTTTAGAATGTATAAAACGACTTAACAATGAAAGGTACTTTGAAATCATTATATACTTTGCATAAGTCTAATGCACACAAAGTATGACAGGAGTTTTCCATAATAGTAATGAGTTCCAAGTGATTTATTCGGTAAAACAAGTGAAGTGAAACTTTATAAAATACACGATAATAATCGTATGTTTACTTGTATTCCCCCCCCTAAAAGAGTATAAAAGCATTTAAAATGTATTTAAAGTGTGTTTGAAAGGGGTATGAACTCACTTGGTTGAAGTGGTTGATTTAAAGTAGTCGGAAGAAGAATCGAGCAGAACTTCGACAGGAAGAGTTGAAAACGGGGAAAAATCTAGGGATTCTCGGGAATCTCGGGAACACAAAACCTTCCTTCGGGACTTGAAGGTGAAAACCGGGGCTTTGGGAGGGCTTCGGGAGCTTAACCGCAGAGTTTCGACACGAGAGATGGAAGAATGGAGCACCTAAACCCGGCACCCCAAGAGTTCTATTTATAGGGGCAATTCTGGTGTGCCACGTTGTGGCTAAGGTTGACCACGTTGTGGGGGGCAAGACTTATCCTCTTCCGTTGATTGGACGCCCTCAGTCACTTGCCGGGTCGCGGCAAGCTTGTGCCACGTCGTGGGAGGCCTGACAGGCTCGGATTTTGGACCCCGAACTTGTAAAATCCATAACTTTCTCATACGAAGTCAGATTTGGACATTCTTTTTATGTACGCTCACGGTTTGAGGTTATCTATAACTTTCATTTAGATACTTAAGGCTACAAACTATTGTATTGAAACTTCGTATTTTTCATTTAATCGGTGTTGCCGGTTTTGTCGGAAATCTTAGAATGGTCATAACTTCTTCGTTATAACTCGGTTTTTCGTGTTCTTAGTATTTATATAAACCTTGACACATTATCTAACATAATAGACATCCCTATAGAGAATTTTACACATTTCATTTTTTGAAGTTAATTACATTATCTAACACTGGACCAACTCTTGAAATGATTTCGAAGGGTCCAATGTACCTAGGATTTAGCTTCCCACGTTTTCCAAAGCGTATCATGCCCTTCCAGGGTGAGACCTTCAGTAGTACACGATCGCCAATCTGAAATTCCAAGGGTTTACGTCTTTTGTCGGCATAGCTCTTTTGCCTATCTCTTGAGGATTTCAGTCGTTCTCGTATTTGCACAATCTTTTTTGTAGTTTCTCTGATGATCTCCGGACCAGTGAGGGTGCTATCAGGGACTAGACCTTTTGATAATTGGGTGCCACCCACTTCCGTCCAGCACAGAGGTGATCTGCACTTACGGTCGTAAAGGGCTTCAAATGGAACAGTATTGATACTAGTATGATAACTATTGTTATAAGAGAACTCGACCAAAGGTAAGTGAACATCCCATGCCTTACCAAAGTCGATTACACATGCTCGCAACATGTCCTCCAAGGTTTGGATCGTCCTTTCACTCTGTCCGTCAGTTTGGGGGTGACAGGTTGTACTCATGTCCAATCTTGTTCCCATGGATTTTTGCAATGATTGCCAGAATCTAGACGTGAATCTGCTGTCTCTGTCCGAGATGATAGACATTGACATTCCATGGAGTCGTACGATCTCTCGGATGTAGATTCTCGATAGCTTTTCCATTTTATCAGTTTCCTTGATCGGTAGGAAATGAGCGGACTTGGTTAATCTATCAACGATTACCCAAATAGTATCTTGGCCACCCTGAGTTTTGGGCAGTTTCGTTATGAAGTCCATGGAAATCTGCTCCCATTTCCACTCAGGAATTTCAGGTTGTTGGAGTAGCCCTGAGGGTTTCTGGTGTTCTGTTTTTATCTTGGCGCAAGTCAAACACTTGCTCACATATGTAGCGATCTCTGCTTTCATGTTTGGCCACTAGTAGAGTTGCTTGAGATCTTGATACATCTTGTCTGACCCGAGATGCACGGAGTATGGAGTCTTGTGTGCCTCGCTCATAACTACCTCTCTAAGTCCACCAAACTTGGGTGTCCATATTCGGTTCATGAGGTAGCGTGCTCCGTCACTCTTGATTTCTAAATTCTTGTCCATTCCCTTAAGGGTCTCACCTGTCACGTTTTCGGGTTTCAAGGCCTCTATTTGAGCTTCCTTGACTTGTGCTGACAGGTGCGAATGGATCGACATGGCTAATGACTTCACTCTTCGGCCAGAGTACTCCTTACGACTAAGGGCATCTGCCACGACGTTTGCCTTTCCTGGATGATAACGAATCTCACATTCGTAGTCGTTGAGCAATTCGACCCAACGTCGCTGTCTCATGTTCAACTCCTTCTGGTCGAAGATGTGTTGTAGACTCTTGTGGTCTGTAAAGATAGTGCATTTGGTACCATATAGGTAGTGTCTCCAGATTTTAAGAGCGAAGACCACCGCCCCAAGTTCTAAATCATGAGTGGTGTAGTTGACCTCATGCGTTTTCAGTTGTCATGAGGCATATGCAATAACCTTTCCCCTCTGCATTAGTACACAGCCCAGCCCTTGCTTCGAAGCATCGCAATACACCACAAAAGCTTCGGTCCCTTCTAGAAGAGAAAGGATGGGCACACTGCAAAGGGCCTGTTTCAAAGTCTGAAATGCAGCATCTTGCTTTTCTCCCCAATTGTAGGTCACACCTTTCTGGGTTAAGGCGGTAAGAGGCTTTGCGATGCTGGAGAAATTCTGAATGAACCTTCGATAATAACCAGCAAGGCCTAGAAATTGGTGAATTTCTGTTGGTGTAGTTGGTGTAGACCAGTTTTTGATAGCCTTGACTTTTGATGGATCCACGTGGATTCCTTCCTTGCTGACCACGTGACCGAGGAAGTCCACCTTTCTAATCCAAAACTCACATTTTGAGAATTTTGCATACAGTCTCTCAGTCCGTAATGTCTCTAAGATTTGCCTCAGATGTTGACTATGCTCTTCTTTATTCTTTGAATAAATGAGTACGTCGTCTATGAATATTATCACAAATTTATCCAAGAATGGACGACATACCCGATTCATTAGATCCATGAATACGGTCGGGGCATTGGTTAGTCCGAACGGCATTACTACAAACTCGTAATGTCCGTATCTCGTTCGGAAGGCCGTCTTGGGAACATCACTCTCCAGGACTCGCAGCTGGTGATATCCCGACCTCAGGTCGATCTTGGAGAAGTAGTTGGCTCCTTGGAGTTGGTTGAATAAGTCATCAATTCGGGGTAGGGGGTATCGGTTCTTGATGGTAAGTTTGTTGAGTTCTCGGTAGTTGATGCACATTCTGAATGATCCATCCTTCTTTTTCACGAATAACACGGGTGCTCCCCATGGTGAGAAGCTCGGCCTGATGAATCCTTTTCCAAGTAGCTCATTCAGTTGGATGGATAGCTCTTGCATCTCTGCCGGGGATAATCGATGGGGTGCTTTGGCTACTGGGGTAGCTCCAGGAACCATATCGATTCTGAACTCAACTTGTCTCGCGGGAGGTATCCCCGGAAGGTCCTCGGGAAAAACGTCGGGAAAATCGCATACGTCGGGCACATTCTTGATGTCCTGGACTTCGCGTTTCACATCTACAACATGTGCCAAAAACGCATGACACTCCTTGCGTAGGCATTTCCGAGCTTGGATACTTGAGATGATATGAAGAGTGGTACTGGGTTTGTTGCCCAAGACAATGATGGTTTCGCCGGTTGGTAGATTAAGGCGAACGGCCTTATCGTAACATAAAATGTCCGCATGATGAGAACTCAGCCAATCCATGCCAATAATGACATCGAAACTCTTAATCGAGACTGGCATGAGGCTGATTGAAAAGGGATTATCGTTTAATGTTAGGGTGCAGTTTAAGTATATCTCCTTAGTGCCTTCGGTTTTCCCGTTGGTCATTTCTACTATGAATGGTTCACTTAATGATTGTGGTATTGATTTTAGTAGGCCATTAAAGTCGTGACTAACAAAAATCCTTTCCGCTCCACTATCAAACAACATGCATGCATACGAGTTATCGAGAAGAAACATATCCGTAACCACAGTAGGGTCCGCAATGGCTTCATCTTGTCCCATTGCGAAAACTCGACCCCTTCCACCGGTATTCCGGTTGTTTTCCTGTAGGCAGTCCCTGCGGTAGTGCCCCGTGTCTCCGCACTCAAAGCAGGCGCGGCTCACTCCGGTATTAGCAGTGGGGACGGATGGTTAGGTTGGCTCTTTGCAATAGCGGGCCGTATGTCCCTTCTTATTGCACTTGGTGCATTGAAGATCATGACAAGGACCGTGGTGGTGGAATGTCACACCCCAAAACCAAGAATGGCGGAAACGTTCTGGGGCGGAGGACGTCATGTAAGTATCACAACACAGTAAATGTAAATAAGCAAACAACATCATCCATTGCATTAAATATATAATTTTAATACAAGCGTGTTCTGTATATTATAGACACCAAAAATAACGTATATCAAAATAATAAGATAAGTCTTGAATGCGCTCCATCTTCTCAAAAGCTGGCCTCGGTACCTGTCTACTGATGACCTGAGAATACAAGTTATTTTGAAAGAGTTTATCAGCATTAAGCTGGTGAGTTCATAAGTATTTTAGTGTTGGTATTTGTCATCCAAAAATGTTTGGACATGTATAAATTATAAGTTTGTAAAATGTATGTAAAGATTTGCAATTGTTTGTAAAAGTTTGAATCTCTCAGAAAAACCTATATTTTCTATTAAAGTAGCCCTCTACCAAGGCTTAACTGTTTTGTATGCTCGTTTGATGTAAAAATGTGTAATTTCCCAAACGTAACTATCATTTAACAAAATATAGTTTGTACATAAACGTTTAAGTGAGGTTATCACTAAAAATATGTAATGGGTAAATTATTGTAGTACTGTAGCCTTGTATTATAAGAACTACTGTTGTACTAACTACCTTAAACCGGATTTATATTAAGGCATTACGTGATATATTGCACCATACTATCGACTAGTAACAACGACAAATGAATGGTCGTAATAACGGAATGACGTTTGGCACCTGCAGACCTGCAGGTCCGGCTGTAGCTAGCAGCAAGGTGTAGGATTATCAATCCAGTATAGATCTATAAGCAAACTCACACTCTCCTTTCAAGAGAATTCTGGCTACAACTCGAGCCATGACAGTTAAATCATGCTCCGATTTAAATCACAATAATAAAGTATTCATGTATATGTACTGTTTCTTGTTCTAGTATAGTTGTATATGTATTCTTTCTAGCATCATTGTATATGTATTGTTTCTAGCATCATTGTATATGTATTGTTTCTAGTATATGTATATGTATTGTTTCTAGCATCATTGTATATGTATTGTTTCTAGTATATGTATATGTATTGTTTCTAGCATCATTGTATATGTATTGTTTCTAGTATATGTATATGTATTGTTTCTAGCATCATTGTATATGTATTGTTTCTAGTATATGTATATGTATTGTTTCTAGCATCATTGTATATGTATTGTTTCTAGTATATGTATATGTATTGTTTCTAGCATCATTGTATATGTATTGTGTTACCCCGATTGTAACTAACTATTGATGTACTGATAAATATGAATATGGAAGTACTTTTATGTCTATACATGTATATATGATATATAACTAATATTGAAACGACCTTCGGATGGTCACCCGAAATCCCACCAGACCACATCTCAGTGCGCGAAAAGGAAATAGGGCGGATGGCCTTCCTAAGCCCTTTAAACATTACTTATATATATACATATATGGGCATGAAATTTATAAGAAGTAAAACAAAGTTCAATAAAAGCTTTTGATAAGTAAAAAGAGTTTGTAAAACATTTGAAGTGAAACAGTTTGATAAACAGTTGAACAGTGATAAAATCATTGGTTTTCTAGTTATTAATCACATGTGATTAATGCAATCACATGTGATTGATGTAATAACTATAAGTATTTGACTTGTATTCCCCCCATAAAGTATTTAAAACATTTAAAAGTATTTCAAAGGTTGATTAAAGGGGTATAAACTCACTTGTGGTGAGTAGATTGAATTGATGTATCGGGTACCGTGCTAAGTGTCAAACGGAGACTTGTTCACACGTTCGAGCCTAGTTATCATATAATAAGCATATATATAACTAATTAGCCACATAATAACTTAACAAAGTAAGTTAACACATTTAGGAACATGTATACACTTTGTATAAGTGTTATAGGTCCTAATGGTTGCATCTAAGTTGATACGGGACAAGGCAAAAGGGTTTGAAACATCAAATGGCCTTGCATAAGAGTTCACCACCCAACAAACCCCACCCTTTGGAGTTTATGGCCGTAAACTCATGGGTTTATGGCCGTGAACTCCTCACATGGTGGTTTTGGGTGTTTTAAAGTGTATCTTGATCCAAGAACACTTCTAGCTTTGTTGGAATAATACATGAAGTAGTTTAAGGCCCTTGAATGCTCCATAGGGGATTTTACGGCCTATAGTCCATATACCCTAGAGTTTACGGCCGTAAACTCCTATAGGTGATGGCTTTTAATTCATTTGAGGCCCTTGCATGTGTAGGATAGCTTCCATACTATTATCTAAGGCTAATGGGGACAAGATGCACACATTTAGGTCATCACTTGGAGTTTACGGCCCAAGATATGTTCCTTGGCCGTAAACTCCTTTTAAGGAGTGATTATGAAGTCCTTTAATCCCCATCCAAGTCCCATGTGTTCAAGGTAAATTGTCTTAAGGCCTTAGGGGTGTTTGTGGTGCATTTCACCCTTAGAAAAGGGGTTTACGGCCCAAGATCCTTCCTTGGCCATAAACTCCTATAATTCTATCATTTTGAAGTGTTTTGAAGTCCGAAATAAGCACAAGTATTAGTGGTTAAAGTCCTTAGGCTCGAGGAGGCAAGTTAGGGCATTTATGTCTTTTAAAAAGGGGTTTACGGCCCAAGAAGTTCCTTGGCCGTAAACTCCTCTAACTTGTTGATTTTGGATGCTTTCTAGTCTCTAAAGATCATACACAAGGTCCTTTACACGTTGTCTATCGAGGGAATGGGACTAGGAAGCCTTAAAGTTCCATTTTGGAGTTTACTCCCCAAGAACGTTCTTGGGCGGTAAACTCACGGATCTTGTATTTTGGACATGTAATTGATGTTATAAAGCATATAACAAGTATTAAAACACGTTTAGGAAAGTAGACTCACAATCCGGGATGAAAACCCGAAGATCTGTCAGAGAGAATTGGCTTTTCTCTAGTTGGAATTGTGAATAACGAATTAATTAAATTCAGAAATCTATTTATAGTCCTGGAATATTTTGACAGAAAATATTTTTATTCCGGAAGTCGAACTATAACATTGTGAAACTTAAAATGTTCAAGTTTCACAATTACAGGAGCATCCACTCTCCTGATACGTCCAGAAACGTAAACCCTAATGTACACAAACTTGTTCGGACAAGTTTGAAATTTACAGAAACTGGACTAGCTTCTATTGAGTAGATAATGTTCGTACAATGGAAATTTCGGGTTGTCACATCATCCCCCCGTTAGAAGGAATTTCGTCCCGAAATTAGAATTTAAGCAAATAAGAAGTTACTAATAACTAAGCGAAAAGATGAGGATATTTCAGTTTCATCTGATCCTCGCGTTCCCAAGTGAATTCTGGTCCTCGCTTGGCGTTCCAGCGAACCTTCACGATAGGGATACGGCTTTGCTTCGTCTGCTTGACCTCACGGTCCATGATCTCTACAGGTTCTTCCACGAAGTTGAGGCTCTCGTTGATCTCGATCTTGTCGAGTGGGATTACGAGAGTCTCGTCGGACAGACACTTTTTCAAGTTAGATACGTGGAATGTAGAATGTACGTTACAAAGTGTGTCGGGTAGATCAAGTTTGTAAGCTACGGGGCCGACTCTTGCGAGAATCTCGAAAGGCCCTATGTACCTAGGATTAAGCTTTCCACGCTTACCGAAGCGTATCAAGCCCTTCCAGGGTGAGACTTTGAGAAGGACTCGGTCTCCCACCTGAAATTCCAAAGGTTTTCTGCGTTTATCAGCGTAGCTCTTTTGTCGGTCTCTTGAGGCTTTCAATCGTTCACGAACCTGAACGATCTTCTCTGTCATTTCCTGAATGATTTCCGGACCAGTGAGAGTACTGTCGGAGGCTTGCCCCCTAGCTAATTGGGTATCACCCACCTCAACCCAGCACAGAGGGGATCTGCACTTTCGGCCGTAGAGAGCTTCAAATGGTGCTGCCTTTATGCTCGTGTGATAACTGTTGTTATATGACAATTCGATGAGGGGTAAATGAGTATCCCACGCTTTTCCAAAGTCAATTACACAAGTGCGCAACATATCTTCTAAAGTCTGGATTGTCCTCTCACTCTGTTCGTCAGTCTGTGGATGGTAGGTTGTGCTCATGTCTAGCCTTATTCCTAGGGAATGTTGTAGTGATTGCCAGAATCTTGAGGTGAACTTACTATCTCAATCGGAGATAATGGATATAGGCACACCATGTAGTCGTACGATTTCCCTAATGTATGTTCTCGTAAGTTTCTCCATCTTGTCGGTTTCTTTGATAGGCAGGAAGTGTACAGACTTGGTCAATCTATCAACGATGACCCATATGGTATCAAGTCCACCCGTTGTCTTGGGCAACTTGGTTATGAAATCCAAAGTGATCCGTTCCCACTTCCATTCTGGGATCTCTGGTTGTTGCAATAAACCAGAGAGCTTCTGGTACTTGACTTTTACCTTTGCGCAAGTAAGACATTTACTCACAAAGGTAGCAATCTCTGCTTTCATATTAGGCCACCAGTATAGCTTTTTAAGATCCAGATACATCTTATCTGAACCTGGGTGGACGGAATACCGAGTGTTGTGCGCCTCAGTCATGACTAAGTCTCGGAAACCACCGTGTTTCGGTGTCCAGATCCGATCCATGAAGTATAAGGCTCCGTCACCCTTGGCTTCTAAATTCTTGTCCGTTCCTCTAAGGGATTCACTCATCACATTTTCAGGTTTCATGGCTTCAAGTTGGGCCGCCTGAATTTAATTAGACAAGTGTGAATGGATGGTTATTGACAATGATTTGACTTTACGACCAGAATATTCTTTCCGACTCAGGGCGTCTGCTACTACGTTGGCTTTACCCGGATGATAACGAATATCGCATTCGTAATCACTGAGTAGCTTGACCCACCGTCGTTGTCTCATGTTGAGCTCCTTCTTATCGAATATGTGTTGTAAACTCTTGTGGTCGGTAAAGATAGTGCTCTTCGTTCCATACAAGTAATGTCTCCAGATCTTCAGAGCAAACACCACTACTCCCAGTTCAAGATCGTGTGTCGTATAGTTAACTTCGTGTGTCTTCAACTGTCGGGAGGTGTAGGCGATGACCTTACCTCGTTGCATCAGAACACACCCGAGCCCTTGGTTCGATGCATCGCAATAGACTACGAAGTCTTCTATCCCTTCGGGGAGAGATAGTATTGGCGCGGTGCACAAGGCTCGTTTGAGCGTTTGGAATGCTCTCTCTTGTTTTTCTTCCCAGTCAAAGGCCACGCCTTTCTAGGTTAGGGTTGTAAGAGGTTTAGCTATTCGGGAGAAGTTCTGAATGAATCGGCGGTAGTAACCAGCAAGGCCTAGAAATTGACGAATTTCTGTCGGCGTCTTGGGTGATGACCAGTTCTCAATGGCTTTAATTTTGGATGGGTCCACGTGGATTCCCTCTTTGCTTACCTCGTGTCCTAAGAATTCGACTCTTCGGATCCAAAATTCACATTTCGAGAACTTCGCATAAAGTTTCTCCGTTCGTAAAGTTCCTAAAACTAGTCGGAGGTGATCGCCATGCTCTTCCTTCCTTCGGGAGTAGATCAGGATGTTGTCAATGAAAACGATGACGAACTGATCCAAATAAGGTCGGCATACTCTGTTCATCAGGTCCATGAAAACTGCTGGCGCATTGGTCATTCCGAATGGCATCACCACGAAGTCGTAGTGTCCGTAACGAGTTCGGAATGCTGTCTTGGGAACATCCTCCTCTAGCACTCGTAACTGGTGATATCCGGATCTTAGATCAATTTTGGAAAAATAGTTCGCCCCTTGCAGTTGGTCAAATAGATCGTCAATGCGAGGTAGAGGGTAACGATTTTTGACATTCAGTTTGTTGAGTTCTCTGTAGTCGATACACATACGAAACGATCCGTCTTTCTTCTTAACGAACAAGACCGGTGCTCCCCATGGTGAGAAGCTTGGTCTTATGAAGCCCTTGCTGAGTAGTTCGTTAAGTTGACCAGATAATTCCTGCATCTCCGCTGGTGCTAATCGGTAGGGCGACTTGGCTACTGGGGTAGCTCCTGGGACTAAGTCGATTCTAAACTCGACCTGTCGTTGTAGAGGTAATCCAGGTAGTTCTTTTGGGAAAATGTCGGGAAAGTCGCTCACTACTGGAATGTTCTTGAGTTCTTTCGTTTCGAGGTTCGTGTCGACGACGTGAGCAAGGAATGTGTGGTATTCTTTGCGCAGATATTTCTGTGCTTGAATACTTGATATAATGCGAAGACTCGCACCAGGTTTGTCGCCGTAGACTATAAGAGTTTCGTTAGACGGAAGGTTTAATCGGACTGCTTTCTCGAAGCACATGATGTCGGCGCGATGAAGACTCAACCAAATCATGCCGATGATAACGTCGAAGCTTTTTATTGAGACCGGCATAAGGTCGATTGGGAATGAATGGTTATCTAGGGTTAGGATACATCCTAAGTATATGCTACTGGTGTTTTCTGTTTTGCCGTTATCCATTTCTACTGTGAATTGTTCTTTAAGTGCGTGTGGTTGTGGTTTAAGCATGCGAGCAAATTTGTGGTTTACGAAGCTTCGCTCCGCTCCACTATCGAACATAATGCATGCATAGGAGTTATCGAGGAGGAACGTACCAGTCACCACTATCGAGTCAGCGACTGCTTCCCCGTGGCCTATAGCTAGTACCCTCCCTGCTCCTCCAGCATTTCTCACTTTGGGGCAGTCCCTCTTGTAGTGGCCTGTTTCACCACATCCATAGCAAGTTGGGCTCGCGCCAGAGCCAGGGACTTGCGTGATCGATTGCGCCGGGAATTTACAGAAACAGACGGTGTGTCCTTTCCTGTTGCAGTTAGAGCACTGCATTTCACGGCAGGGGCCGTTATGGTGGAAGTTGCATTTGTTGCACTTCGGCAAACTTCCAGCATACTGCTTCGTCGGAGCAGTAGCAGCAGGGGTTACCGTGGCATGTACCGCCACAATTTGCTGCTTCTTGGCAGCTCACTGCCTCTTCTTGTCATCCCAGAACTTCCGCTTGGTGTCAGCGGGTTTGGATGGTTCTGAGATGGCTAGGGTTGTTGTGGTTGCAGGGGTTTTGACACTATGGTCAATGAGTCGTTGTGCCAGTCGCTTGGCACTGTCGAAGGTAGCGGGGTTTGATGATAGAACATTCCCCTGATACGGAGGAACTAGCCCCCATATGTACCTTTCAATCTTCTTCCCTTTAGTGGGAACCATATTAGGGCAGAGGGCCACCAGTTCGCTAAATCTGGCGGTGTAAGCAATGATGTTGGTGCCCTTCATGGTCAGGCTCCAAAGCTCCTGCTCTAGTTTCTGGATCTCGCCCCTCGGGCAGTATTCCTCAATCATGAGGTCTTTCATCGTATCCCAGCCTATGTCGTTGGCCACGACGAGAGTTAGAGATTTAACGTGGCTGTTCCACCACGTCAGTGCCTTCCCTTCGAAGGTGCATGCGGCATATTTGACTTTGCTCGCAGCAGGGCAAGAACAAATTTCGAAGACTGATTCAGTCTTCTCGAACCATTGCGAGAGAGCAATGACTCTGCCGGTCCCATGGAAGGGTTTCGGCTTACAATTGGTGAAATCCTTGTAAGGACACTCTCTCGAGCGCACAGGAGTTTCAACCGGAATGGACTTAACCGGGGTTCCACCTCTGCTGGCATCAGTAGAGTGATACTGTGCCATGGAAGTTGCCACTGCTGCAGCTACGACAGCATTTAGGGCTGATGTATCAATGACCGGAGGTGGTGGAGGTGTAGGGTTATTCCGGGTAGATTTGCGAGGAGGCATCTTTCAACTATAAGTTTATAAAGATGAGAAAAGTGGTAAGAATCAATTTGTAAGTAATGTGCGAATGACACATGGACTAACTAACCATAGCCCAACAATTGAATGAGTGTTTGTGTTCATAACCAGAAGGATGTGTAGGAAAACCCAAATGTAAAGATTCATCCCACAGAGTAGGTAGTTGTCAATAATACTGGTATTACTGATGTAACGAGTTCAATGAAAATTGACCTAACAGTAGGTCTTACATCATACCATACAGAAAGTTTGACAGTTCTTAGATTCCTAATTAGAGTACTGAAAGTTAGGAATATTTTACAGATAAATGCTACTTAGAGCACAGATGTTAAAAGGCTAATCCTTAACCCAAAAGATAATGATGTACTAGACATCATCTAACGGCGATGAGTATTCCTCGAGAGAACCCTGAGGTCTCTCATTTGACGTACCACCTCTTGAAGGTGTCGTTCATGAGCCCTTTGACGAGCTCAAAGTTCCATGACTTCAGCTTGAGAGGCAACCAGACGTTGCTGCAGAGTTTCATTGGTTCTTCGGGTCCGTTCCATATCTTCTTCGAGACGGCGAATGCGGAATGTGTTGACACCAGAGTTGGCATCAATCTTCATGACCCGGTCGATGGCTGCTCGACCTTGCTCAACATTACGAGCTATTCTACGGATAAGGATAGGTAGAGCTTGGTCAGCAGAGCCACCATCGCTGACGTTGTAAAAAGTTCGGTCCCCAAAGTACGGTAAGGGTTGACCCTGTTCGCCACTCCAGCGATTCAAGTTATCTACCCACAAGGGAGTGGGACCTAGAAAAGCTGGTCGAGGGTTGTTGTTCGGGGCTTGACCTATTGGAGGTAGGTTGTTGACTTCAGGCTCAGAGTCTGATCCATCTGAGAAGCCTTCAGCTTGATGATCATCCAACGGGATTGGGTGTTCATCGTCAAACTCTGCTTCGAGCCATCCTGCGTTGCCTTCATTTGGAAAGTACGGGTCGCCGTGATGGAATCCAGCCATTTAGACCTAAGCGAGAAGAGAGGTATAAAGATATAGTATACAAGTAGTTGGTAGTACAAAATACACCTATAGTATTTTAAGTTTAGGTTCTATTGAATCTTCTTGTGGTATTGTTGGTAAGTTTTTAGACATGTTAACACATCACAACCATTCTAGGGCATATGCTAATCACTCCTCGGACCAGCATAGTTGATCAGGCTATGCCATTCGCAGGACTGACCATATATCCCCGAGCTTACCTGTGATATTTAACAATCGTAATACTTTTGTTCTTGTCGTTGTGACACTGGTTTTAGTATTAATGTAGACTAGTATACTTAATTACATATTTTAGTATTTTAACTATAGACTCTTGGTCAGAGTGTTTTAATCCCAAATGGGTTTATAGTTTAGTATATCTTTTATGGGTCGATACACTTGATTCACTATAAACAATGCTCTGATACCAATCTGTCACACCCCAAAACCAAGAACGGCGGAAACGTTCAGGGGCGGAGGACATCATGTAAGTATTACAACACAGTAAATGTAAATAAGCAAACAACATCATCCATTGCATTAAATATATAATTTTAATACAAGCGTGTTCTGTATATTATAGACACTAAAAATAACGTATATCAAAATAATAAGCTGAGTCTTGAATGCGCTCCATCTTCTCAAAAGCTGGCCTCGGTACCTGTCTACTGATGACCTGAGAATACAAGTTATTTTGAAAGAGTTTATCAGCATTAAGCTGGTGAGTTCATAAGTATTTTAGTGTCGGTATTTGTCATCCAAAAATGTTTCGACATGTATAAAGTATAAGTTTGTAAAATGTATGTAAAGATTTGCAATTTTTTGTAAAAGTTTAAATCTCTCAGAAAAACCTATATTTTCTATTAAAGTAGCCTTCTACCAAGGCTTAACTGTTTTGTATGCTCGTTTGATGTAAAAATGTGTAATTTCCCAAATGTAACTATCATTTAACTAAATATAGTTTGTACATAAACGTTTAAGTGAGGTTATCACTAAAAATATGTAATGGGTAAATTATTGTAGTACTGTAGCCTTGTATTATAAGAAATACTGTTGTACTAACTACCTTAAACCAAATTTATATTAAGGCATTACGTGATAAATTGCACCATACTATCGACTAGTAACAACGGAATGACGTTTGGCACCCGCAGACCTGCAGGTCCGGCTGTAGCTAGCAGCAAGGTGTAGGATTGTCAATCCAGTATAGATCTATACGCAAACTCACGCTCTCCCTTCAAGAGAATTCTGGCTACAACTCGAGCCATGATAGTTAAGTCATGCTCCGATTTAAATCACAATAATAAAGTATTCATGTATATGTACTGTTTCTCGTTCTAGTATAGTTGTATATGTATTGTTTCTAGCATCATTGTATATGTATTGTTTCTAGCATCATTGTATATGTATTGTTTCTAGTATATGTATATGTATTGTTTCTAGCATCATTGTATATGTATTGTTTCTAGTATATGTATATGTATTGTTTCTAGCATCATTGTATATGTATTGTTTCTAGTATATGTATATGTATTGTTTCTAGCATCATCGTATATGTATTGTTTCTAGTATATGTATATGTATTGTTTCTAGCATCATTGTATATGTATTGTGTTACCCCGATGGTAACTAACTATTGATGTACTGATAAATATGAATATGGAAGTACTTTTATGTCTATACATGTATATATGATATATAACTAATATTGAAACGACCTTCGGATGGTCACCCGAAATCCCACCAAACCACATCTCAGTGCGCGAAAAGGAAATAGGGTGGATGGCCTTCCTAAGCCCTTTAAACATTACTTATATATATATACACATATGGGCATGCAATTTATAAGAAGTAAAACAAAGTTCAATAAAAGCTTTTGATAAGTAAAAAGAGTTTGTAAAACATTTGAAGTGAAACAGTTTGATAAACAGTTGAACAGTGATAAAATCATTGGTTTTCTAGTTATTAATCACATGTGATTAATGCAATCACATGTGATTGATGTAATAACTATAAGTATTAGACTTGTATCCCCCCCCCCCCATAAAGTATTTAAAACATTTAAAAGTATTTCAAAGGTTGATTAAAGGGGTATAAACTCACTTGTGGTGAGTAGATTGAATTGATGTATCGGGTACCATGCTAAGTGTCAAACGGAGACTTGTTCACACGTTCGAGCCTAGTTGTCATATAATAAGCATATATATAACTAATTAGCCACATAATAACTTAACAAAGTAAGTTAACACATTTAGGAACATCTATACACTTTCTATAAGTGTTATAGGTCCTAATGGTTGCATCTAAGTTGATACGGGACAAGGCAAAAGGGTTTGAAACATCAAATGGCCTTGCATAAGAGTTCACCACCCAACAAACCCCAACCTTTTGAGTTTACAGCCGTAAATTCATGGGTTTATGGCCGTGAACTCCTTACATGGTGGTTTTGGGTGTTTTAAAGTGTATCTTGATCCAAGAACACTTCTAGCTTTGTTGGAATAATACATGAAGTAGTTTAAGGCCCTTGAATGCTCCATAGGGGAGTTTACGGCCTATAGTCCATATACCCTAGAGTTTAGGGCCATAAACTCCTATGGATGATGGCTTTTAATTCATTTGAGGCCCTTGCATGTGTAGGATAGCTTCCATACTTTTATCTAAGGCTAATGGGGACAAGATGCACACATTTAGGTCATCACTTGGAGTTTACGGCCCAAGATATGTTCCTTGGCCGTAAGCTCCTTTTAAGGAGTGATTATGAAGTCCTTTGATTCCCATCCAAGTCCCATGTGTAAAGGTAAATTGTCTTAAGGCCTTAGGGGTGTTTGTGGTGCATTTCACCCTTAGAAAAGGGGTTTACGGCCCAAGATCCTTCCTTGGCCATAAACTCCTATAATTCTATCATTTTGAAGTGTTTTGAAGTCCAAAATAAGCACAAGTATTAGTGGTTAAAGTCCTTAGGCTCAAGGAGGCAAGTTAGGGCATTTATGTCCCTTAAAAAGGGGTTTACGGCCCAAGAAGTTCCTTGGCCGTAAACTCCTCTAACTTGTTGATTTTGGATGCTTTCTAGTCTCTAAAGATCATACACAAGGTCCTTTACACGTTGTCTATCGAGGGAATAGGACTAGGAAGCCTTAAAGTTCCATTTTGGAGTTTACTCCCCAAGAACGTTCTTGGGCGGTAAACTCACGGATCTTGTATTTTGGACATGTAATTGATGTTATAAAGCATATAACAAGTATTAAAACACTTTTAGGAAAGTAGACTCACAATCCGGGATGAAAACCCGAAGATCCGTCAGAGAGAATTGGCTTTTCTCTAGTTGGAATTGTGAATAATGAATTAATTAAATTCAGAAATCTATTTATAGTCCTGGAATATTTTGATAGAAAATATTTTTATTCCGGAAGTCGAACTATAACATTGTGAAACTTATAATGTTCAAGTTTCACAATTATAGGAGCATCCACTCTCCTGATACGTCCAAAAACGTAAACCCTAATGTACACAAACTTTTTCGGACAAGTCTGAAATTTACAAAAACTGGACTAGCTTCTATTGAATAGATAATGTTCGTACAATGGAAATTTCGGGTTGTCACATGGAAGTTGCAACGGTTGGACTTAGGAAGTTTCCCATTATATGAGCTTGTGGGGGCAGGGTTGGCAGGTACAGTCATAGCGTGGGTCGCTATTACTTGTTGTTTCTTGGGGTTTTCCTGGAGGGTTTGTCCCATCCTTTTGTTCCAAGGCCTACTCTGGCCCTGAGCCTCCCTAGATGGATTTGCGGTTGTTGAAATGGTACCGTGTTTTACTCCGTGGTCGATGAGTCGCTGAGCCAGGCGTTTAGCACTGTTGTAGGTAACAGGGCTGGAAGCTAGGACATGCCCTTGAATCTGGGGTGACAACCCCCAAATGTACCTTTCAACCTTCTTTGATTCTGGGTTGACCATGGTAGGGCACAGTGCAGCGAGGTCGTTGAACCTAGCTGTGTAGGCGACTAGGTCAGACCTAGTCATTTTCAGATTCCAGAGCTCCTGCTCAAGCTTTTGCACTTCGCCCCTTGGGCAATATTTTTCTAGTAGTAGAACCTTTAGATCGTCCCAACTCATGGCGTTGGCGACAGTGAGCGTCACCGAATTCACATGGCTTTTCCACCAAGTGAGGGCTCGATCTATGAAAGTGCAAGCAGCAAACTTGACTTTTCTTGCTTCTAGGCATGAGCAGATCTCGAAGACCGTTTTGGTCTTCTCGAACCATTGCATTAGTGCAATGACTCCCCCAGTTCCATTAAAAGTTTTTGGCTTAGCGTCAAAGAACTCCTTGTAAGTACATTCTCTTACTTGGCCATGACCAGTGCCATGATTTGGATGATTTTTGCTGCTTCCTGCCCCTCCATTTCCGTGGGAGTTTATTTGCGAGAGGGCTGCAGTTACTGCTGCTGTGATAGCAGCCCGGACCATGGCTGGATCATAAGTTAGTGGTGGAGGTGGTGGTGGTGCCGTGCCCGGCCTAGGCCTTAGGTTTGGACGAGGAGGCATCGCGCTGCCAAAAGAAAATAAAAGATTTATAAGTTTTGGTAGTTCAGAGTTGAATGATATTGAGTTATCTTCCAATAGTTCTAAGAAATTGGGTTTGACTGACACAAGGTTTTGAGCTTGAAAATAAAGTTTGAATAGATGTACGTATGAATTGAACGAACTATGCATGATTAACAACAAGAAAAGGGATATACCCTTATATATATTAAACATATAGTTGTGTTACAGCGGGGTCTAGACAAAAGTTCTTGACCTTTCTAAAGGCATCCGATTACAGAACAATTTAAAGAAAATAATACTTTTATCCGAAGTCCTAATTTATAACAGAATTTGAGAGTCGGCAAGTTCTACTTGTGGCGCGGTTTGCGTTTAGAGCTCGACTCCGTGTCAGACTGCTTCGACTCCATGAGGCGCCTATCAAACGCAGCTTGTTGTTCCCTTAATTCTATGAAGGCTGCATTTGCTTGTGCTTGAAATGCTTCGGTGCGAATATGGATGTCGTTCTGCAACATCTCTAGGCGGTTGATATCGGCCGTGTGGATTTGTACTTCCACATTGACCTCTCGGATTCGGTTGGCTTGCACTCCGGATTGATAGCACTAGTTGGCGAGTTTGCCAACCATGACCAGAAGTGCTCGGTCGGCTGATCCCCCGCCTCTGACATCATAGAAGTCTCGGCACATGCCGTAGGGAGGGCGTAAGCTTTGTTGTTGGCGCCAATGATGGAGGTGAATTCCCCACACAGGAGTGGGTCCTTGGAAGTTCCTCACGTGGACGGGAGGTTGTGGGATTGGTGGATTGATAATTTCTAGTTCCGAATCCGTGTTAGAGTCATCCCCTCCCTCCAACTCTATAGGCTCTTCGTCTTCTTCAGGATCTTCTTCGATCCATCCCCCATTACCTTGGTTGGGGTAGTAGGGTTCATTGTGGTGATGGAATCCCGCCATTTAGACTGTACGAGAATAGGGTTAAAATTTTACTATAAGCTAGAGCACATGAAACTTACCCTTATGTTTAAGGGTTGACGGCAGCACAACAACTCCCTTAGTATTATGTAATGATGTGCTTTTGGTAAGTTTTAAAATCGTTGTCCACTGCAGACACTCCTTGGCATACGTTAGTCGGCTCTTGGACAAATATAGTTGATCAGGCTATATTCTTCCCAGTTCCGATTACATGTCCCAAGGCGTACCTGTACTGCACAACTTATTTATAATACTTCTAAAGTTATTTACTATGAAACTGTTATTATAAAATGAGTGCATGCTTACATTAAAACTAAATAAATTTAATTTCAAACGTATGACTTTTCTCAGAGTGTTTTTGCCCAGTTGAGTTTATAGTTGTATACCAAAAAGAAATGGTTTTGATATACTTAATTCCCTATAAACAAAGCTCTGATACCAATGTATCACACCCCCAAACCAGAACAGCGGAAACGTTCGGGGGCGGAGGACGTCATATTCAGTATCATAACAGTTCATAGAAAGGAAAGTACACACCACCATATATATTAAAGTTTCCAAGATGTTTACATAATTGTATTTATTACTTGCTCAAAAGATAAATACATAAACATCATTCAAAAGAAGTAATTAATGCCAGCACGTTAATCCCAAAAGTTGATTCCCAAACTTGCTTAGTGGTTCCCTGAGAATACAAGTTATTTCAAAGAAAAAGTGTCAACAATTATGTTGGTGAGTTCATAAGTAGTTTAGAAAAATTGGATGCCATTCCAAAATGGGTGTATGTTTTCCAGAAAAACTCAGTATTTCAAGTGTGAAGAGTTGTGACTTGTTGTATTGAAAATGAATGTATTAGATCCAGAAAATCCCATATTTTCCCTAATGGATGAGATATGATTTGTTGTATCTTCCAAGAAAAACCGTTATTTTCTTATAAAAGTATGAAATGCATATGAATGTTCGTGTCATAAGTTGTAAATAATTACACCAGGAAAATCCCTTATCTTCCTATTAGTTGTTTGGTTTGTATACAGGAAAAACCCTTATTTTCCTAACATGGCTGGCAGTCTCTAAGACCGAAAATCGCAAGAAAACGACGTTCTTAAAAGTTGTGTCATAGTTTTATATAATAAAGCTATACGAAGATCGCGTTTGTTAGCTGAAGAATAGTTTTAACAGTCACTCGTTCATAAAAGCATAATACCATAATAATTGTATATCCGATGAGTTTTATAACCATACTAAACATAATATGCCTGTAACGACGTTCTTCAGGCGTCGCAGCGTTATGACAACTGTCACCCCAAAGGACGGACTGTAGCTAACAGTCAGGGCGCAGGATCATGACTTCCCGTATAGATCTATACACATTTGACACGCTCTCCGAACGTGAGACTCTGGTCATAGACAGGACTTGCAGCATTACTTTCTAATAAAGAAAAGTAATGTTTGAAGATATACACGTCTCATGGATTCTCAACCAAGCCTGTATTAAAGTGATAGTTTTTGTATGCAAAGTTTATCCTTTTTCACAATGTTTGACGAAACATGAATCATAAGTTTTTAGAATGTATAAAATGACTTAACAATGAAAGGTACTTTGAAATCATTATATACTTTTCATAAGTCTAATGCACACAAAGTATGACAGGAGTTTTCCATAATAGTAAAGAGTTCCAAATGATTTATTCGGTAAAACAAGTGAAGTGAAACTTTATAAAATACACGATAATAATTGTGTGTTTACTTGTATTCCCCCCCCCCCTAAAAGAGTATAAAAGCATTTAAAATGTATTTAAAGTGTGTTTGAAAGGGGTATGAACTCACTTGGTTGAAGTGGTTGATTTAAAGTAGTCGGAAGAAGAATCGAGCAGAACTTCGACAGGAAGAGTTGAAAATGGGGAAAAATCTCGGGATTCTCGGGAATCTCGGGAACACAAAACCTTCCTTCGGGACTTGAAGGTGAAAACCGGGGCTTTGGGAGGGCTTCGGGAGCTTAACCGCAGAGTTTCGACACGAGAGATGGAAGAATGGAGCACCTAAACCCGGCACCCCAAGAGTTCTCTTTATAGGGGCAATTCTGGTGTGCCACGTCGTGGCTAAGGTTGGCCACGGCGTGGGGGGCAAGACTTATCCTCTTCCGTTGATTGGACACCCTCAGTCACTTGCCGGGTCACGGCAAGCTTGTGCCACATCGTGGGAGGCCTGACAGCCTTGGATTTTCGACCCCGAACTTGTAAAATCCATAACTTTCTCATACAAAGTCAGATTTTAACGTTCTTTTTATGTACGCTCACGGTTTGAGGTTATCTATAACTTTCATTTAGATACTTAAGGATAAAAACTATTGTATTGAAACTTTGCGTTTTTCGTTTAATCGGTGTTGCCGGTTTTGTCGGAAATCTTAGAATGGTCATAACTTCTTCGTTATAACTCGGTTTTTCGTGTTCTTAGTATTTATATAAACCTTGACACATTATCTAACATAATAGACATCCCTATAGGGACTTTTACACATTTCATTTTGTGAAGTTAATTACATTATTTCAAAAGTAGCTACAATAGTTGACTTTTTAGGTCATTACATAGAGTTGAAATATCGGGTTGTCACAATATTGGTCGATGCGGCCAAAATTGAGGCGGTGTTGGAGATGGGAGGTGCCGAGATCGCCCACTAAGATCAGGAGTTTTCTGGGATTGACCGGCTATTATCGGAGGTTTATCAAGGATTTCTCCAAGATCGCCGTGCCACTTACTAATATGACCCGGAAGGGTGTTGCATTTTCGTGGGGACCGGAGCAGCAGTCCTCATTCGAGACCCTTCGTCAGAAATTGTGCGAGGCCCCGGTGCTTGGACTCCCGTAAGGGATGGAGGACTTTGTGGTATACTGTGATGCATCTATATCGGGTTTAGGGGCGGTGCTTATGTAGAGGAGACACATTATAGCGTATGCTTCGAGGCAATTGAAGCCTCATGAGTCGAGATATCCCACCCACGACTTGGAATTGGGGGCTGTGGTGTTTGCCCTCAAGATCTGGCGGCATTATCTTTATGGGGTTCGGTGTAGCATCTACACGGACCACAAGAGTCTGAAATACTTGATGGATCAGCCAAATTTGAATATGGATAGAGGAGATGGTTGGATGTGGTGAAGGATTATGATTGTGAGATCTTGTACCACCCGGGCAAGGCCAATGTGGTAGCTGATGCGTTGAGCCGTAGGGCGGAAAGCGTCCCGATCCGAGATATTTGTATGAGGTTGATGGTGATGACCCCGATTTTGGATACCATTCATGGAGCTCAGGCTGAGGCTGCAAGACCAGAAAACCAGAAGAGGGAGCGAGTTGTCGGTCAGGTATCAGGATTCGTTACGAATGGTCAAGGGTTATGACCTTTCAGGGTCGTATTTGGGTACCGTTTGTGGGCGGTACGCATACTATTTTGATGGAGGAAGCGCATCGATCGAAATTCTCTATTCATCCCGGGGCTACAAAAATGTATTTGGACCTAAGAAAGGAGTATTAGTGGCCCTGTATGAAAAGGGATGTTGCATGGTTTGTTGAGAGGTGCCTGACTTGTCGACAGGTTAAGGCCGAGCACCAGCGTCCGCACGGTAAATTGCAGCCGCTAGAGATTCCCGAATGGAAGTGAGAGTAGATTACCATAGATTTTATCACCAAATTGTCGCGGACTACAAGGGTAGTCGATGTGATTTGGGTGATCGTTGATAGATTCATGAAGAGCGCTCATTTTCTAGCCATTAGCGAGAGGTCTTCTGTAGAGAAGTTGGCGGAATTATACGTGAGGGAGGTGTTATCGCGGCATGGGGTTCCGATGTCGATTGTTTCAGATCGAGATGTGCGTTTTAATTCCAGGTTTTGGAAGAAGTTTCATGAGGAGTTGGGTACGAGACTGCATTTCAGTACCGCATACCACCCGCAGACGGACGGATAGAGCGAGCGGACGATTCAGATGCTTGGGGATATGCTCCGAGCATGTGTTTTGGATTTTGGAGGGAGCTGGGACACCTATCTACCTTTAGAAGAGTTTTCGTACAACAACAGCCATCATTCGAGCATTGGTATGCCACCCTTTAAGCTGTTGTATGGGCGGAGGTGTCGCACCCCCATCTGCTGGGAGAGGTGGGGCAGCGGGTGATGGGTAGCACGGAGATTGTACTCCAGATGACCGAGCAGATTCAACAGGTCAGGCAGAGGTTGTTGACCGCGCAGAGTCGCCAGAAGAGTTATGCGCACAGCCGTCAGTCCGAGCTTGAGTTTCAGGCTGGTGACCTTGTGCTCCTAAAGGTCTCTCCTTGGAAAGGAGTGATACAATTCAGGAAGAGGGGCAAGTTGGGACCCCGGTATATTGGACCCTTTAGAGTAATTGCTAGGGTAGGTCGGGTAGCCTACCGGTTAGATCTACCCGCTGAGTTGGGGCAGATCCATGATACCTTTCATGTCTCGCAGTTGAGGAAATGTATTGCCGATGAGTCGGCAGTGGTGCCATTAGATGATATTCAGGTGGATGCAGGCTTGAACTATGTGGAGAGACCAGTGGCGATCAGGGATCGGAAAGTTAAGGTTCTGAGGAACAAGGAAGTACCCCTGGTACAAGTGCAGTGGCAACATCGGAAGGGGTCCGAGCTGACATGGGAGTCCGAGTCCGAGATGCGGGATCGATATCCAGAGTTGTTTTCCGTATGAGACTTCGGGGGTGAAGTCTGGTTCTAGTGGGGGAGAATTGTTACAGCCCGAAATTCAGGTATTCTTCTTTTTGGCCTTGCATCTTGGTTATGTTGTTAATTTAGGGCTTTCATGATAGGCGAGTACGCTGGTCGTACAAGGTGTACGCAGCGCGCACTCGCATGCCTCATTTGGACGCGTTCACCCTTAGGTATGCTGGGCGTACCGAAGGTTACGCATGGCATAACATGCCCAGATCTAAAAACTCTAATTCCTTTGGAGGGCTATAAAAGGAATGTGTGGCTGGACTTCTCAGCCACCATCCCTCAGAGTGAAACCCTTAATAGAGTGTACCTTCGTTCTTAAGCCTTTTGGTGTATATTCTAAGCTTGGAGGTGCCATTACAAGGTTGCAAATGAGAAGAAGAGCTCATTGGAAAGGCTAGAAGTGGTATTCAAGTGTAGATCTAAGCTTTGCAAGGGTTAAAGCTTCATTATCTGGTAAAAAGTTCAGATCTTGTCATTTGGTTCATGTTATTTGCTTCAAGTGCCATTTTCTAGGGTTTTAGTCCCAATGGTGGAGACTTTTTGTGCAAACGGCCTCCATAAGCATAGATCTTTTATATTTCTGGTCTATTGGAGTTGTAGACTCATAAAAATGGCATCTTGGACGTGAATATTGCTCCATGCATGAGATCTAGGTCCTTGAGTTGGAATAGAATGTTGTTAAGAGGTGTTGGAGCCTTTACAGCCATGCCAATGCTTAAAGGTCTCGACTTTATGGGTTTAGACACATTATTAGAGTTGGATCTAGAAGTTGGATTAATGGCTTAACCGATTAAGACCAGAAATGAAAAGTGTTAGAATCTAATGGTTACGTTGGGCGTAACTTCCAGTACGCGCAGCGTACTGGGTAGAGACCCCAATCCATGGGTTGGCGATGTACGCCCCGCGTACATCTAGCAGTACGCCTCGCGTACTCTCAGGGTTGACTTTTGTTGACTTTTATGGTTTTGGTCAACATGAGGACTTTAGGTCAAGGAGGGGTAAAATGGTCTTTTACCCTTTGAGGAATGATGATAAAGGATAAAGTATTAGTGGTCGAAGTCTTTGAGTATTAAATGATATATTTATGTTTAGGCGAGGTAGAGTCGTCGTTGGGATTCGGTGATAGTGAGGAAGCGAGATCTTAGACTTTCCACGAGGTGAGTTTTGTCACTATACTGTACCTGGAAGGGTTTGACTGTGTGACCAGAAGGTCGGATATGTTATGAGATATATGTACTATGTGTGATAAGTTAATCGTGATATGTGCCATGTATGATATGCTTGATATGGGCCGAAAGGCATTATGTTATGGGCCGGAAGGCGAATAAGTTATGGGCCGGAAGGCGTTGTGATGTGGACTGTAAGGTTGACGTGCATAGGATCGGAAGGTTTACCTAGTCGGGACGGAAGTCCCCTGAGACACATGGACCGGAAGGTTAGAGCCTGGAAAGGCGTATGTGCGTAAGTTGTATTTTGGGGAGCTCACTAAGCATTTATGCTTACAGTTTTTGTGTTATGTGTTTCAGGTACTAGCGAGGACCGTGGGAAGGCGCCGTCATGAACGTACACATTGTCAAGGAAAAACTGTTTGATGATCATTAGGATGTATTCTCTTATGATAATATTGTTCATGTTTGAATCTGAAATATTAATCGATGTTTTTGATGTTTACAAAAATGAAAAATTAGTTTTAAAATTTACGTCGTTACACAATCATACTTTGTAAGTAAGTAATGAGTTAATATTGTCATGAATCTGATTGTAGGATTGTCTAATGTGTTAGACATAGCATAAGTTTGCTGCAATGTTCATGAGTACTCCTGTAATAAGATTTGAATATTAGGTTAAACCCATGCTCATCTGAATCACTTCATGGATTTTATCACGAGTGATTGTGAGATGATAATATCTTATATTCTTGAAACCAAGACATGTGAGTACTAGTTTACAAGTCAGTTGCATATTGATGATACATAAACGCACCAGTAACTTGGTGTTATAAAACGTATTGTTGTGTGTGATTTGATGACTAACTAAAGCAAGCATCTGAGTCGAAGTTTATCTGTTCCTTTTACCCAATATGGAATAAAAGTGATATATCTGGTCCCCTCGATGATTAAGTGATGACACCCTAAGCGCTTGGCCAAGCCTGGACTAATTTGATTTGTTCAATTAGTCAATTGTCATGGATCGGAAATCATGAAACAATAGATGGACAAAGAGAATGATTATAATCCGTGTCTCAGTCCATATGATATCTTGTAGAATTGAGGAATATATGGTCCCTTATCTAATGTACGCGCCATTGACTACGTCAAAGTTCGACAACGGTTTTTAAGAGCTACGATTCCTAGTCGGTGTTTAAGTCGTACTTGCAGATATAGTTATTAGACTTATCCAAGTAGGAGATTGTTGGATTAGGTGTCTAAACCCTTATCTATAATTGGTATGTACTTAACCCGAGAGTAACATGGTCCATTTCGGGTTGCCTTCACCAAGACAATTTGATAGGATGGATATTTGAGAAATAGGTTATTTATGATTTACTAATATATTATAAGTATAATATATGAATTAAGAAATCATATTATTTAATTAGTATTTATCAAGAATTAACTTGGAATTAATTTAGTGATCAAAAGATACTAATTAAATTAACCGGGACTAATTATGTAAATTAGTGATAAATATGGTTTGGGCTATTGATCCATGATGGGCTAAGTTTATGTAAGAATCCATAAAGAGTTAGTCCACATGATTTATGGATCATAAGCCAAAGTGTAAGAATTAGGGTTACATGTGACTATTGGATTCTACACTATATATGTAACCCCGTTATGCACAAACTAGACACACTAGTGATCTTGGAGATACTATAGCCGATTTTTTGGTGCCTAAAAACTCTCTCTCAAATTTCTCCTTTATTCATGTTGTTTGTAACTTGTTTGAGGCATCACATTTGAGGTGCTAAGTTCTTAAAGGCCAAATACATCAAGCTACAACAAAGAGGTAAGCACCTAATCTATTTTATGATTTGTTGAGAATAAAAATGTAATTGAGATTTGATGAACAGGATGCGGAAAATAAGAACAAACACAAAAATGAAGATTAGGTCGAATGATCACTCGATTTATTCAAATAAGAGGAATAAGTTACACTTTCAGCATAGACTAAAGAATCTAACACTACATAAGAAACCTCGCGTGGCAGCTACATTTTGTCTCACTCTTAACCCTAATAATGAATAATACATGACTATTTATAGGGAAAAGACAAGTTTTGGGCTTTTAACCTACACTTCATTAAGGGGCCCATTGTCATCATCCATGGAGTGCTTTGAAACCCTACAATCTCCCCCTCAAAGTATGGAATGGATGACAATGCTTTAACTTCCAAAACAAGCGTCTAGCAAATAAAAAGATCTTGCAACGAGGAATAGATGAAGCAATCCACAAATCTTGATTCTTCAATAGTCTTCAAACACGCACTCTAGGATATATAAATCAAGCACTGAAGTCATGTCTTTAAACTTCATTTTCGAATGTAAACCCAACAAAAAAAAACTTCATGAAAACCAAGCCCACCATAAAACCCCATTTTAGAACAAAGAAACTGAATCACTTCTTGTCTTTGAAGAGCTCCCGCTCCAAGTCACAAAGATCGTCACATAAGCTAATGATATATGCCATCAAAAAATATCATGTAACACCCCAAACTTTAAGATTCGTAATGCCACTTGATCGACAAAATACTAGAAGTCGGAGATATAACAAGTCCTTAGCAGAGCTCGATAAAAAAACTTTTGTTGTAAAGGATACTTCTCTATAAAAGCTTTAGCAGAGCTCGATGAAGAACTTCCACTGTAAAAGCTACCTTCATAATTCTACCACAAGGTTTATCAAAAATCTTCAAATTTAAAAAGTTACAAATCCAATTTCGAATGACCATGCCAAATTCTCCCCCGATTTATAATCAAAAACATGATTATAAAGCCTTCAAATGGTCATGAGAATGATCTTTAATGGATAAAAATTTACTAAGCTCCCCTTGACAAAATGATATAAACGATGAAGTATAAAATCCGAAAACATCGTGAAAATTTGACGTTGTCACGAAAAACGACTTTCCGAACCGCCAAGACTTGATGAAATCTTTGCTTTTCTGTTCACAAAAAAATATGTGTTAAAGAATTCAAAACTGTTCACCGGCCCTTAAATTTGTAAACTTTTCTAAATATAGGGCAAAAACTATCACTTGCTGAAATTCAGAGACTTAAATAGTAACTGTGCATCATTTTCCCTTTGATTTGTAACACATTCTGGAAATCAAATTAAAATTGCCATGTTGGTGAAGTTATAGGGGCCAAATGTGTAAAATCGAAGTCATCTTCCTCATTTATCGTCTAATTGACGAACATAATAGAACTTCGATTCGGAGACATCGACTGAAAACCAAATCGGAAAACATCCAAAGTTAGGAATCCAAATAATTTCAAGCAACTGTGAACTCCGAATGCATCGGCTCCTAGCATCCAGTTCCGAATGCCAACAGATTCCAAGATCGAACAAAAGTACGAACTCCGATTTAACTCAACGTTCTGAGAACAAGTTCGTTTCTGATGTAGATGTGAGTTACGAATACAAGCCCAGTCATAATTTTGATTCTGAATCAATCGATCACACTACCGATTCCGATTCTGAGTGAATTTCCAAATCGATATGTCAATAACGATTCCAAGACCTGCACTTCAATTCCCAAAATCAACCATCAAATGCAAATAAGGTTTCTGTTATGAACTTCACAGTCATTCCCATACAGCCTTCGTATCCGATTGTATTCGCAAGTGAGACCATTTGTTCCAATTTTGACTATTAGCATTGACCACCAAAAACATCTTCTTCCACTCGCTTCTATTCCTGAACACTCCGATTCTTTCATTCTGAGCAACATGGTTCATATTGATTTTGAAATTTCAGTTTAGATTTAAGTTCCAATCGAGTGACATCATTCCGACTACCAAATTGTTCATTACCCCATTGTTCCAAAAACATCCGCTCATCGATTCGTCTTCATCTTTTCTTCATTAGTTATCAAAATATAAATGATCCATTCATCAACAACAATCCCTAATTAACATCGAATGGCAAATCTAGACCCATTATCACAATCAATCATACATATACCAAGAGGTGATTCTCATTCACTAAAATTATGATCAATCATTGATTGGGTCAAATTAAAACTCAAGAACAAAGTCGATTAGGTCAAACAAAGTTGATTTTAAGACCAAAACTCATGAGCAAGACCAAAGCGATGAGAAAATCAAATAGAAATCGAGAATAGTAAGATACAACAGAACAAAAAAGTGTTCAATCACCATGAAGTTAAACTCATAAATCAAAGAAGAATTTTGTCCTGCGTGATTTTGTTACGTCAAACGGCAATACAAGAACAATCAATGAACATTGAACGAAATTAATGGGTTTTTTTTAGTGAAATGAATGAACAACAAACAATGAATATGGTCTCAAGAACAGTACGTCATCTGATGAATGAATATAGATTAAAACAATCGGGCAAAATCAATGGAAATAAGAATCGATTATTTGGCTTCAAACGTGAATCTATAGAAAAATTGATCTCAAAATAAATCAGATCCAAAGAACAGATAAATACCACAATGAACAATAGAAGAATTTCATAAATCTTCATGAACAGTAGCTTGAACAAGGTTTTGATTTCAAAATGCCAAAACACCAATAAATCTTTAATAACATGTGTAGAAAATAATCAAATCAAGAACCGATACTTCAAAAATCATTAGATCTTCGATGACCTGCTCTAATACCACTTGTTGAGAATAAAACCCTAATTGAGATTTGATGAACAAGATGCGGAAAATAAGAACAAACACAAAAATGAAGATTAGGTCGAATGATCACTCGATTTATTCAAATAAGATGAATAAATTACACTTTTAGCATAGACTAAAGAATCTAACACTACATAAGAAACCTCATGTGGCAGTTACATTTTGTCTCACGCTTAACCCTAATAATGAATAATACATGACTATTTCTAGGTAAAAGACATGTCTTGGGCTTTTAACCTACACTTCATCCAGGGGCCCATTGTCGTCATCCATGGAGTGCTTTGAAACCCTACATGATTCAAATATCAAATTATATGCTAGTTGTAGGCTTCATGCTTTGGATATTTTATTGCATGTATAATTAGAGAAAACATAGATCCAAAGAATTAGTGTTGTATGTGCACCATAGGGGTGTTTTAGTATACAAAACCAAATAGATATAAGTGGATTCTCCACTTTTGGGATTGATTAGGGACGATCAAGCTGTCCGGGAAGACAACTAGAAGGTAGAGAAGATCAGGGGTGTGATCGCCAGATTTGTTCCGGATAGTCGTGGATTATTGACCCATTGTGGTCAGGCATGGTTTCCTATGTTTGATGGGGTCAGATATATTGTTTTGGAGAAGGCTCATAAGTCTCGATTTTAATCCATCCGGGCAAGATGTGTCGGGGTCTGAGATTGAGCTATTAGTGGCCGTGTATGAAGAGGGGGATCGCCTGGTATGTGGAGACGTGCATGACCTACAAGATGGTTAAAGTTGAGCATCAGAGGCCACATAGCAAGCTGCAGCCTCTGGAGGTTCCCATATGGAAATGGGATCAGATTTCAATGGACTTCATCACTAATTTGCTTAAGACAGAAAAAGGGTTTTGATGCTATTTGGATCATCGTGGATTGATTGAACAGGAGTTCCCACTTCCTGGTGATTCGGGAGAGTTCGTCAGCTGAGAAGTTGGTCGATGTTTATATTTGTGAGATCGTTGCTTGCCATGGGGTTTCGGTCTCTATTGTTTCAGACCGTGATGTTCAATTCAGCTCCCGTTTTTTGCAGAAGTTCCATGAGGGACTGGGCATGAGGTTGCACTTCAGCATAACTTGTCATCTGCAGACTGAATGCTAGAGTGAGCAAACGATACAGACCCTTGAGGATATGTTGCAGGCCTATGTCATTGATTTTCGTGGGAGCTGGGACTCTTACCTACTCTTACGGAGTTCTCCTACAATAATAGTTTTCACTCCATCATTGGCGCTCCGCCTTTTAAGCTCTTGTATGGGCGAATATATCGTACCTCGGTCTACTGCGTGAGGTTGGTCACAGAGTTATGGGGCAGAACGAGGTGGTCCTTTAGACAATGGAGATGATTCGGCAGATCAGGTATAGATTGCAGACTGGTCAAAGTCAGTAGAAAAGCAATGTCAATCGACGCCGATCCGAGTTGGAGTTTCAGGTTAGCGATATGGTGTTACTAAAAGTCTCACCTTTAAAAGGTGTGAGTCGCTTCAAGAAGAGGGAGAAATTGGGTCCCTGATATATTGGGTCATTTCGGGTTATTTCTAGGGTTGGCAAGGTGACATACAAATTGGATCTTTCTGAGGAGATCGGTCAGGTTCACAACACTTTCCACGTTTCGCAGTTGCGAAAGTGCATGTTTCTGGAAAGGAAGGTAAAGGTTTTGTGTAGAAAGGAAGTACCTTTGGTTAAGGTACGATGGTAGAATTAGACGGGCTCCGAGTGGACCTGGGAGCCATAGGCTGAGATGCGAGAGTATTATACGCACTTGTTTGCGACAGCAGGCTTCGAGAATGAAGTTTAGGTCAAGTGGGGGAGAGTTGTAATACGCCGACCTTCAGGCATTCTCAAATTCATCCCTTGGTTTTGAAGTATGTCATTTTGGTCCTTAGATTGGAAGGAAGTAGACCTAAGAAGCCTTAGTGTCTTCTTTTTAATATGGGCAGGAGGAGTACGCTAAGTGTACATGTGTGTATGCTGAGCGTACTAAGGTGCACCCTAGTACGTTGGGTGTACACTTACGTATGTTAGGTGTACTCTTGTCAGGAGGAAGCCCTAAATTTTAGGGTTTGAGGGGTATTTAAGCATCATATTGGATCATTTCCTTTCCACCTTTTAACCTTCACTCCCTTGGGATGCTTTTGCAAACCCTAATCTTTGAGTGTGCATTTTGGAGCTTAAGTGTGTGCTTTTTTTGTTTTGGTCTTGGTGTGTTAGAGGAAGAAGGAGTCACATCAAGGAGCTTAGAAGTTTGAGCAAGCTTGTGGATGTTGGATCATCACCTTCTTGGGAAGCTCCAGAAGGTAAAAAAAAAGTCTTCACCTTGATGCTTTGTTTGCTTAGATCTCATTTTGGTAGCTTTTTGTGGTTCTTCTTGTCTCAAAGGTACCATTTTTATGCGTGTTTGGTTTTGGACGTTTTGGGTTGTCCTTTCAGACCCTAGGAAGGGTTCTAAGGCATAAAATGAGTCCCCTTTAGCTAATTTGGCTGCATACATCTTGTAGAATGGTCTTAATGGATTAAGCCCTTGTGGTAAGGACTTTATGGATGCATGGAGTCATAAAGTTGGATATTTTATGACTCTAATATGTCACTGAACCTTGGATCTGAAGTGGGAGCTTAAATGTTGAAGGTATTAAGCACTAATAAAGAAAATGGCTTGTGTACGTTAAGCGTACCTACCGGAGTACCCCCCACGTACTCGCACGGAACAACCGACTTTGAATTAACTCGACCAGGTTGATTCGGTTAGGTTCTCTCAGTGGATTAATGGTGTTTGACCAAGTTTAACTGTTGAGGGTATTTTGGGTTAACTCTTCTCTGACAACCGGCACCACTCGACTCTTAGAAATCAGAAAATTTCACATTCTAGATTAATAACACTCCTTAAAATACCCTGGTTCAAACGTAGCCAATGGTCAAAACTCAAGTCAGCTCCTAACCAATTCAACGCAGCCGAGCCAACCCAGCTGAGTATGTTGGGCGTACTCCTCTATATGTGAGGCGTTTCATGTCTAAAGTCAGATCCAAGTTCCAAATAACGTTTTTGACCATAAAGTTTCCAAGTTTATGGTGTTGCAAGGCCAATAAGGTCTTAACATCGAAAACCTCAATCACTTTAACCATTAAGACCTCAAAACAGGCGTATGGAAGGAAAAACATGATCAAGACTAGCTTTTTATGCTCCTAAACACCTTAAAGTGACTAAAAGGACAACTCAAATGGATTATAATATTTCATACTTAAAATACCCAAATAATGGGACCAAAAGCACACAAAATCCATGAGTAACTTAGATATAAGCATAGAATCATTAAGTTCATAACTTTATACCTCAAATAGATATTGAAAGTGAAGTGCTCCTAGATCTAGAAGGTCTTGGTCTTCCAAGATAATGCTTCTTTCTTCACTTTGCTTTAAAGGCACCACAAACATACACTTTTGAGCTCAAAGGATCACACACAAGAGTTAGGGTTTCAACTTTTACCACGTATCATGACGTACGCAGTGTACCCCCAGTGTACTACGGTCTACCCCAATATGCTTAGCATACACAACGTACGCCCAACATACTACCCTCTTGGTCAAAATTAATGAAATGCCACTATGTGTCATTTTACAAGCTTCCTCAAACCCATGGGCTAAAAAATCAAAAACCTTCATACTTAACAATGATTTTTGGAAATAACTCATGTCGAGATGTTACAAAAATGATGATATGTACTCTTTAGATAATTATGACAATGATGAATCAAGTGTGGCTCCTACTATAAACGATGACAGTTTCATTAATGATGATGATGACCGTGGTGATATGTACTCTTCAGATAATGATGAAGATTTCATAAATGATGATAGATTAATTAATGATGATGTTGTGCAAATATATTGTTCTAGTGATGATTCTGATTGATGGTATGTTACGGTTGTTATACATTTTGATTGCTTAAAATTGTTTGTTAGTTTTTTAAGTATGTTTACTATACATTCTAATATTTGTTAAAATTGTTTGTTAGTTTTTTAAGTATGGATACACATGTTGCGAGGGGGCATGAAGGAGACAGTGGGGATCGACCTCCACACGAGGGGGCATACAAGATACCATCGGGTTGTCAATCTTGTAAGCTACATGAAAATCTTAAATATATTAGATATATTTTTAAAGTTTTAAATTTCTTAATTTTAAATTTGATGGGTCAATATAGCAAACCTGATGCGTTGGCGTGGAAAGGGAATATGCTTAAATATACAAAAAAAAAACATTCAAGGGTGGCGATAATAAGCCTTTACTGGTGGAAGGTGATAGCGACGGGAGGACCTATAAATTCATAAATCAAAATGGCAAAATGTTGACAAGGTTTATCTCAAATAATGTGGCAGATCATTTTCCACTCCATTATAGGACTTGGAAGCGTGTTCCTTTCCATTACTAAGAAGCTAAGTATCCCGAGAATGAAGTAGGTACATAATACTTTTTATATGTGAATATTTTTATACACTTTAAATATTTTTGTTGTAACACCCCGACTTTCAGGCATTCTCAAATTTATCTCTTGGTTTTAAATTATATCATTTTGGTCCTTGGATTGGAAGGAAGTAGCCTAAGAAGACCTAGTGGCATTTTTGTAATATAGGCAGGAGGGGTACGCTAAACGTACATGTGTGTACGCTGAGCGTACTTTTAACAACCCATTATTTCCAAATCATTAAAAGTCAAAAACAAGTCAACAAAATTCAAACATGTTAAATAAAAATAAAAAATATCAAGTATTTAAGTCAAATAATGTTATTATTTATTTCAAATATTTTATATATTTCGATATTGAAAATTATATCCTAAAAGTATGGACCATAATCACCATTTGGTGTTTTCATGCTAGACCGAGAACCATATTGGACCGCAAACTCTCGCATGACCGCACCTCAGAACAAAAACAGTTGCAACCGCAAACCACCATTCGGACCGCAAACACTTGAGAAGACCAAAATCTAGAGATTTTGGTGACTTTACACCGCAAACCCTTGTTCCTCGATTGAATTGATAGGTCGAGAACTAACTTCCAAACAACAACACACCCCTTAAGTGATAAATCACACTTCCTTATACATGCTAAATTATATTTTACTCTGTGTATATATGTATATATATATATATATATATATATATATATATATATATATATATATATATATATATATATAACCGAGAAGCATCCCCCATAACTCTCATTTCCATTTAGAAAACTTCTCAACTTTTGCTTTCAAAGTCCATACAAAATCGCCATATGTTCTTAAGTTTTCTTTTTACCAAGTATCTACAAACCATCACATCTTTAGCCAAAATTACCATAAAATCTTCCTAATTACCTCAAGAACATCAAGAACACTTCATATCTTGAAGTTTCCTAGAAAGAAACATCACTTCAATTAATTCTTTGGAATTAATTTGGTAAGCACTCCTATTACCATATAGTGTTTATTTAACACTTTAAATAATTAGTTATCTAATGTATACCCGATATTTTGTGTTAATATAAATTAGGATACAGTTAAATTATACGTGTTCTAGCCCAAAGATTCATCTCGACCAAGTTATACCTAATCAAAAACACGTATTCAATGTGAGTTCATACCCCTACTTTTCACAAATTTGAATTGTTTTCGGGGGGAATACAAGTAAAACACAAGAAATCTTGTGTTTAAATATATAAATTTCTTGTTATGTTTTCTTAACACTAATAAGAAATTAAATGTGAAATTTACTAAATACGAAAAATATCGTTACCATTGATTTTACAAATGATTTACAAAACATGTTAAGACGCACGGAAATATCGATTCTCAGACCAACACAGAAACAAAATTATAAACTATAATAGGTATAATTTATGGAACAAAGATACTATTTTACAAAGTTCAGGTTACAACACGGAAACAAACTTATAAAATATAGATAGATATAGTTTATGGAACAAATGAACTATTTTAAAAGTATAGGTTAACACATAAACAAAAAGGGCTTCCAGTTATTACTCGTAAACACGTTGAAGCAAATTGTGTGTAACAGCCCGGATTTCTAGGTATCTTTTATTCTCATATTTTTTTTGGTGTTTTGTGAGGGGACTCGGCGAGTTGGAGCTCGAACTCGTCGAGTAGGGTCGCGGGTTCGCGCCTGGACTCGGCGAGTCCAAGGGATGGACTCGGTGAATCCGCATTGTTTGATGAAACCCTAATTTCCCTGTCCTAAGCTCTATTTAAAGGACCTTATGGCCCTTCATTGCGGCCACCTTGATCCTTGAGAGCACCAAAGCAGCTAAGGGTTCCTGTGAGTGAGATAAAAGGCTATTGTTCACCAAATTTGTGTGTATTTGTGAGAAAGGAAGGGGGAAAGTCAAGCTAGAAGAGTTGGGAGCTTGGATCTACTTCCATTTCGCCAAGGGAAGCTTCTTGAGGTATCTTTCAGAGCTTATTTCCGTGTTTTTGTTGATATGGTCAAATATAGGGTTTCTTCTTGCCTTATTTGCTTTGTAATTAAAGTGTGAGAGGTCCCATGGAGATATGGTACCTAGATCTGGACCTTAGCAGGTCGAGAAAGTCCCAAATGCTATGCTTTATGTCCTTCCTTTTGGGTTGGAGACTAGCATTGCCATATTAGAGGTCATTTCCCCAAAAAGAGCCTTGTAAGTGTTGCATGGTAGCCAAGACTGTGACCTTACATGATAAATGAGCTTGGGAGGGCCAGATCTATGAGTGTATTGAGCGGATCTGACCTCAGAAGCAAGATTGAGTTGATGCATGGCATGGACTCACCGAGTCTGAAGAACACACTCGGCGAGTAGCATGAAGATTGTCATTAACCACTCAGTGAGTGGTACTGCTGAGTTATGGTTGACTCAGTGAGTCACGGAGAGTTAGAGAGGGATTGACAGGTGGACTGAGTCGAGTTGGAACACGCTGAGTTGTCCTTGCGACTCGGCGAGTTGGGTTGCGGTGGCCCCGCGATTCATGACCAGGTGGAACTCGTCGAGTCAGGGGAGTACTCAACGTGTCAAAAGAGAATCCTAGAGAGTTGGTGAAAACGCTTAGACTCGCCGAGTAGCTCTAGTGCACTCACCGAGTCCGGTCAAATTGACCGTTGACCGTTGACCGTTGACCAGAGTTGACTAGTGTTGACTTGAT
This sequence comes from Lactuca saligna, assembly GCF_052625555.1. Lineage (NCBI taxonomy): Eukaryota > Viridiplantae > Streptophyta > Magnoliopsida > Asterales > Asteraceae > Lactuca > Lactuca saligna. The sequence continues at coordinate 91,517,475 of NC_136421.1, forward strand.
AAGGATAGTCAACCTTAGTGGTAAAAGTATTAATTAGAGATATATGATGTTATAGGGGGATTATAGCTCGGGGGTTCGAGCACGAGTGATTTCCAGGGTTTACGAGTTATCAAGATATTCGAGGTGAGTCTTCTCACTATACTATACCCGGAAGGGTTTGACTGTGTGACCGGACGGTCGAATATGATATGAGATATATGCATTATGTGTGATAAGTTAATCGTTATACGTACCATGTATGATATGCTTGATATGGGCCGGAAGGCATTATGCTATGGGCCGGAAGGCGAATATGTTATGGGTCAGAAGGCGTTGTAATGTGGACCGTAAGGTTGGCGTGGGTAGGACCGGAAGGTTTACCCAGTCGGGACGGAAGTCCCCTGAGACACATGGACCGGAAGGTCAAGGCCTGGAAGGGCGTATGTGCGTAGGTTGTATTTTGGGGAACTCACTAAGCATTTATGCTTACAGTTGTTGTGTTATGTGTTTCAGGTACTTGCGAGGACCGTGGGAAGGTGCCGACGTGATCATACACATACTCGGGGAAAACTATTTTTATGATATTTGTGATGTATTCAGTCATGACAATATTGTTTACATTGGAATTTAAAATATTACTCGATGTCTTGATGTTTGCAAAAATGAAAAATTGGTTTTAAAAATTTACGTTGTTACAAGTTGGTATCAGAGGCTTGGTTTAAGGGATTCGGTTACACCTTCGGTCGTAACTGTAACAGCCCGGAATTTCAGGTATTTCTTTAAATTATTTTCGGGGCACATTTAAGGGGGGGACTCGGCGAGTTGGTGCATGACTCGCCGAGTAGGGCCATGGTCCTGGTCGCAGATACACGACTGGACTCGACGAGTCCAGATAGGGACTCGGCGAGTCGACGCTGATTCAGCCGAACCCTAGCCGTTTCAATTCTGAATCGTATATAATGATCTTATGGCCGTCATGTCGCGTCTTTTGGCCGATTGAAGATACTTTGGGAGTTTGTGGGCATCTGGAGCAAGAGTGAGGGCTAGAGGAAGCTTGAAGAGATTGTTAGACAAGGAGAGGCAAGGTAGTGATCAAAGGAAGTCCAAGGAGTCGAGTACTGGAGGTTGGGGACACAGGGAAAACGTTTCCAGGTAATCTTCGGATCATAATCTGTAGCTTTTACGTTGTATGTGAATTTAGGGTTTAGGAAACCCATTTAAGGAATTGTTAGATTATAGTGTTGTTACAAGTGTTTAAAAACCCCTGTAATAGTATATGTGATAGTCCAGGAAGCCCCATATCTATATACTTCGAAATCATGCGAAATACAGTAGGCAGCGGGTTGACTGCATGGTTAGGACTCGCCGAGTTGTTCTTCAGACTCGGCGAGTAGCTTAAAGATTCACTAGGACTCGCCGAGTTGCTCTTCAGACTCGGCGAGTAGCTTGAAGATCTACTAGAACTCGCCGAGTCGTTCTTTAGACTCGGCGAGTGGAGTCGGGGTGTCTATACTCGCCGAGTTGCCCTTTGCACTCGACGAGTCCGGTCAAGATTGACCGTTGACCTGTATGTAACTTAGTAGGGTCAGTTGTCTGGTTTGATAAGATCACTAATAAAGGTATGTGGTATTATAGGGAACCTGCGGATTAGCGGATCGAGTGCGAGTAGCTCGAAGGGTTTATAGCTTGCATACTACGAGGTGAGTCTTCTCACTATACTTCACCCGGAAGGGTTTGACTGCGTGACCGGAAGGTCGTATGTGTTATATTTATGCTATGTGTAGAGAGGTAGATGCTTGATATGTGATGTATGCTTATACGGGCCGGAAGGCGAGACTTTATGTGATAGAAAGAACGGTATGATGTATGACTTATGTGTTATGTGCGTTATGTTACATGTGTTATGTTTTATTCTATTATGGGCCGGAAGGCAAAATACTATGGGCCGGAAGGCAATTTAATACGGGCCGGAAGGCGATATGTTATGGGCCGGAAGGCGATTATGTTACGGGCCGGAAGGCAATGTTATGTGGACCGAAAGGTCCGGGCCGGAAGGCGTATGTGGGTAAGTCGTATACTGGGGAACTCACTAAGCATTTATGCTTACTAGTTGTGTTTATGTTTTCAGGTACTAGAGATGACCGTGGGAAGGCGCCGGCGTGACACGTACACACTGCCATTGTTGAAGATCTTGGAGATTTATTATTTATACTTTTGCAATAAACTTGGAATAAACTCTTTTGTCGAATAATGTTGTTTTGTTCTAAATTAAAAATTTATTTGAAAATTTGAGCTGTTACAGTAACTGAACTCAAACCGGGGATTTGAGAAATTTTAATTAATAAATCAATAAAATTTGATAAGTGATTTGTAAAACAACCAAAGAAGAAGGAGTGTGTACGGTCAGCCAGCGCCCGAACGGTGAAATCCCCAAAATACTCTTACAATATGAGTTATGAGATATGATATGATATGATATGATATAATACGCATGCTAGTAGACTAGGTATTCATATTAGGACTAGAGAGGCCTGATTTGTGATGCCTTAGTCTAGGGAAACCTGCTTCTATGAGGTGCTTTGAGAGCGAGTGAGTAGCTAGTGCACGGCAAGAATAGAGTACTCAAGATCCGGGGTTTGGGGAGGAGGACTTGGGGTGAATGCTGATGCGGTGTAGTCGGTAGTATTGGGCCCGTACTACTGAAGACACCGGGTTAGTGTGCAACCCAAGTAAGAATCCCTGGGTATCGGAGACTGAGTAGGGCTGCGTTATCGAGTGAGATTATGCTCGATAGAGTCTCTGATATTTTTATGTTGTATTTCAGAGACATCATGGTTGGACCACGCCACAGACCTAGTACGAGTAGTGTGACTGACGTGGAGCTTCATCAGATGATTGAAGAGGAGGTGGCTGCAGCGATCTGGGCTGAGATTCCGGAGATGTTTGGGTCTATTAAGACCACACTGATGGAGACATTTGATGAGCGGTATGCCGTGCTGACTGAGGCCGCAGCCGCTGCAGCTATCGTAGCTGTGGGTGCTGCCAGACCGCAGGGAGGTGACTCGTTGGTGTTCCGGGAGTTCAGCAACATGAAGCCACCTGAGTTTGATGGGATGCAGGATCCGATTGCTGTGATGAGATGGATTGTTGATATCGAGGGATGCTTCTACACTTGTTCATGTCCAGAGCATCTGAGGGTACGGTTCGCCTTGAACCAGCTCCGCCTGGGAGCAAAGGATTAGTGGAAGTTCGTGACGGCGAACTTCACTCTGGCAGAGGTTTCAGCTGTGACTTGGGAGAGGTTTACTACTATGTTCAGAGACGAGTACGTTCCCCCGGTGGAGAGGGAACGGTTGGTTCAAGAGTTCTTGACCCTCAAGCAGGGTAATGATTCTATCACGGTGATCACGCGGAAGTTTCATGATAGGGCGATGTTCTGCCCCGAGCAGGTGTCCATGGAGCAGGCTCGGATGAGTCGGTATTTGGGAGTGCTGAGGAGGGATATCCGGGAGTTCGTATCAAACTCGTCATATCAGACTTTTGTTGAGCTTCAGGCGAATGCCAAGAAGCGTGAGATCGAGTTGGAGACCCAGTCCAGGGAGGAGGCCAAGTCTCAATGGGTGGATCGGCTGCCGGCTCAGTCTCAGCCGGCAGCCAAGTGGACCACCTCCGCCGATTCGAGATCCGGAGGTCAGAAGGGCCGCACTAGCGGAAAGTGCAGCAAGAGTCACGAGGGGGCATGTCGATCGGGTGCTTGCTACAAGTGTGGCAAGGAGGGGCACATTGCTAGGGATTTCCCCAAGGGATTCATGGTTTGCTTTCATTGCAACCAGACCGGCCATCGGAAGGCCGAGTGCCCCCAGCTTCGCCAGGGATCTACACCTGCCGCCAGGGTTACCGAGACTTGGCCAGTGAAGGCCGAGGCTCCGAAGGCTCGTGGAAGAGCTTTCCAGTTGACTGCGGAGGTGGTCCGTGCGGCACCTGATTTCGTAGCTGGTATGTCTTCTTTCATTTATTTACTTTTATGCTAAGATATTATGCTTATATTATGATATGCGTAGGTACTTTTCTTGTGAATTCTGTACCTGCTTTAGTATTATTTTACTCGGGTGCGAGTCGGTCTTTTGTATCATTGGATTTTAGCCAGCACATCGGTATTGATCGGGAGGTGATGAGTTGAACCCTGTGAGTTTCTATAGCAGATAAGAAAGCGGTATACGCCACTTATATGATTCGAGGATGTGTGCTTGATATTTTTGGGGTCGAGTTCCCTATAGACTTGGTTCCCATTGCTATGAGGGATGTCTGCGTCATCGTGGCCATGGATTGGTTGAGTAAGTTTGAGGCATTCATTGACTGCGAGAGAAAGCTGGTGACGATTCGAGACACTAGTGGGGGAGTGCTTACGGTTTATGGCGAGGGGACCCGGTGTGGGTCGGCGTTTTGTTCGGCTGCCAGGGCAAGGAAGAGTCTGTAGCAGGGCTGCAATGGATTCATAGCCTACGTGATGGATAATCGAGTAGCTGCAGGAGGCCCAATTCGGTTGATGAAGTTCCTATTGTATGCGAGTTTTCGGATGTGTTCCCCGAAGAGTTATCAGGTGTGCCTCCAGAAAGGCAAGTGGAATTCCGTATCGATTTGATTCCGGGAGCGGCGCCCATCGCCAAGGCGCTTTATCGTCTCGCTCCACCGAAAATGCAGGAGTTATCCTCGCAGCTTCAGAAGCTGTTGGGAAAGGGGTTTATTCGACAGAGTAGCTCACCTTGGGGATTTGGGGGGGGGGAGACTTGGGACGAATACTGATGCGGTGTGGTCGGTAGTATTGGGCCCGTACTACCGAAGATACTGGATCGGTGGAAGACCCAAGTAAGAATCCCTGGAAATCGGAGACTGAGTAGGGCGCGTATCGAGTACAATGGTACTTGGTGGAGTCTCTGATGATTTTTATGTTATATTTCAGAGACATCATGGTCATCACACGCAATGGGGCGAGTTCGAGCGGTGCGAGTGACGAGGAGATTCGTCAGATTATTCAGGAAGAGGTAGTTGCGGCGGTTCGGGCTGAGATCCCGGAGATGTTTGGGTCTATTAAGACCACTCTGATGGAGGAGTTCGAGGAGCGGTACGCCGCACTTACTGAAGCTGCAGTCGCTGCCGCTACCGCAGCTGTGGCTGCTGCTAGGCCGCAAGGGGGTGATTCATTGCTATTCAGGGAATTCAGCAACACGAAACCCCCTGAATTTGATGGGACGCAGGATCCGATTGCAGCTATGAGGTGGATCGCTGACATCGAGGGGTGCTTCTATACTTGCTCATGCCCGGAGCACTTGAGGGTACGGTTCGCCTTGAACCAGCTCCGTCTGGGAGCGAAGGATTGGTGGAAGTTCGTGACGGCAAACTTCACTCAGGCAGAGATTTTGGCGGTGACATGGGAGAGGTTTACGGAGATGTTCAGGGACGAGTACGTTCCCCCGGTGGAGAGGGAGCGATTGATTCAGGAGTTCTTGACCCTTAAGCAGGGTACTGATTCCGTGGCAGTGATCACACAGAAGTTTCATGAGAGGGCAATGTTCTGCCCCGAGCTGGTATCTACGGAACAGTCGCGGATGAGCCGGTATCTGGGTGTTTTGAAGAGGGAGATCCGGGAGTTTGTGTCAAACTCCACCTATCGTACTTTCACTGAGCTTCAGGCGAACGCCAGGAAGCGCGAGATCGAGCTGGAGACTCAAGCGAGGGAGGAGGCTGAGTCTCGGCAGGTGGATCGACGGCCGGCCCAGTCTCAGCCGGCAGCCAAGCGGACTAAGTTCGCTGATTCGAGGATGGGAGGTTCGAAGGGTCGCACTTGCGCGAAGTGCGGCAAGAGTCACGAGGGGGCGTGTCGAGCTGGTGGTTGCTACAAGTGTGGCAAGGAGGGACATATTGCCAGGGATTGCCCTAAGGGGTTTATGGTTTGCTTTCACTGCAACCAGACAGGCCATCGGAAGGCCGAGTGTCCGCAACTTCGTCAGGGAGCTACACCTACTACCCGGACTACTGAGACCCGACCGGCGAAGGTCGAGGCCCCGAGGGCTCGTGGGAGAGCCTTTCAGCTGACTGCGGAGGAAGTCCGCGCTGCACCCGATGTTGTGGCAGGTATGTTATCATTCACGTATTTACTTAAAAGTCGAAATGCTATGCTTATGTTAATGTATGTGTAGGTACTTTCCTTGTGAACTCTATGCCTGCTCTAGTGTTATTTGATTCGGGTGCGAGTAGATCGTTTGTATCGTTAGCTTTTAGTCAGCACATCGACATTAGTCGTGAGCCGTTAAGGCGGCCTTTGAGCGTTTCTATTGCGGCTGAGAGGGTGATTTGTGCTACGAAGGTTCTTCGGGGATGTGTGCTAGAGATCTTCGGGGTCGCGTTTCTGATTGACCTCATTCCTATTGCGATGGGGGATGTCTGTGTCATTGTAGGCATGGACTGGTTGAGCCGATTCAGCGCTGTTATCGACTGCGAGCGTCAGCTGGTGACTATACGAGACCCTAGTGGGGAAGTGCTTACGGTATACGGCGAGGGTACCCGTTCGGGATCAACTTTTTGTTCGGCCGCTAGGGCGAGGCAATGCCTACAGCGGGGATGTAACGGTTTTGTGGCATATGTGATGGATACGCGGGAGAGTTCCGAGAGACCGAAGACACTGAAGGAGGTTCCAGTGGTGCGCGAGTTCCCAGATGTTTTTCCCGAGGATTTGTCGGGAGTACCGCCTGCGAGGCAAGTAGAGTTTGGTATCGATCTAGTTCCAGGGGCTGCGCCTATTGCGAAGGTGCCTTATCGTCTCGCACCTCCAGAGATGCAAGAATTGTCCTCGCAACTTCAAGAGTTGTTGGGGAAGGGATTTATTCGGCCGAGTAGCTCGCCGTGGGGAGCACCGATTCTGTTCGTCAAGAAGAAGGATGGTTCACACCGGATGTGTATCGATTACCGGGAGCTGAACAAGGTGATAGTTAAGAACCGCTATCCGTTACCGAGGATCGATGATCTATTCGATCAGTTGCAAGGGGCATCTTGGTTTTCCAAGATTGATTTGAGATCAGGGTACCATCAGGTAAGAGTGCGGGATGAGGACGTCCAGAAGACAGCCTTTAGGATGCGGTATGGGCATTACGAGTTCGTGGTGATGCCTTTTGGGCTCACCAATGCCCCAGCAGTGTTTATGGATCTCATGAACAGGGTATGCAGGCCGATGCTGGATCGGTCTGTGATTGTGTTCATCGACGACATTCTGGTGTATTCGCGGTCTAGGGAGCAGCATGAGGGACATTTGAGGGAGGTCCTTGAGGTACTGAGGTCGGAGAAGCTATATGCAAAATTCTCCAAATGTGACTTCTGGTTACGGGAGGTTCAATTTCTGGGGCACGTTGTAAATCAGGCAGGGATATTGGTTGATCCGGCCAAGGTGGAAGCGGTGATGAGTTGGGAGGCACCGAAGTCACCTTCGGAGATCAGGAGTTTCCTTGGGTTGGCAGGGTACTATCGGAGGTTCATTAGGGACTTCTCCAAGATCGCGGTGCCACTCACCAGATTGACCCGGAAGGGTGTTACATTTTCATGGGGACCCGAGCAGCAGACTTCCTTCGAGACACTTCGTCAGAGACTGTGCAAAGCCCCAGTATTAGCTCTTCCGGAAGGGATGGAGGACTTTGTCGTATATTGCGACACATCGATTTCGGGACTGGGTGCAGTGTTGATGCAGAGGGGCCATGTGATAGCCTATGCATCGAGGCAGCTGAAGCCTCAAGAAGCGAGATATCCCACGCATGACTTAGAGTTGGGGGCAGTAGTGTTCGCCCTCAAAATTTGGCGTCACTACCTGTACGGGGTTCGTTGTACCATATACACGGACCATAAGAGTTTGAAGTATTTGATGGATCAACCAAACCTAAACATGCGTCAGAGGAGATGGTTAGACGTGGTTAAGGATTATGACTGTGAGATCCTATACCACCCAGGCAAGGCTAATGTAGTAGCCGATGCATTGAGTCGTAGGACGGAGAGCACTCCATTGCGGGACGTATGTTTGAGATTGACGGTGATGACTCCGATATTAGATGCTATTCGTGGGGCACAGGCGGAGGTTGTGAAATCTGGGATGCAGAAACAGGAGCGGGTCGTTGGGTTGATTTCAGAGTTCGTTATGGATGGACGGAGACTTATGACGTTTCAGGGTCGGATCTGGGTACCATTCATGGGCGGTACGCGTGTTACTTTGATGGAGGAGGCACACAGATCGAAATTCTCAATCCATCCCGGTGCTACAAAAATGTATTTGGATTTGAGAAAGGAGTACTGGTGGCCTTGCATGAAGAGAGACGTCGCCTGGTTCGTTGAGAGGTGTTTGACCTGCTGTCACACCCCCAAACCAGAACGGCGGAAACGTTCGGGGGCGGAGGACGTCATGTTCAATATCATAACAGTTCATAGAAAGGAAAGTACACACCACCATATATAATAAGTTGCTAAATGTTTACATAGTTGTATTCATTACATGTTAAAAATAAAGGTACATAAACTTCAATTAGAATGAAGTAATTAACGCCAGCGCGTTAATCCCAAAAGTTGAATCCCAACCTGCTTAGCGATTTCCTGAGAATACAAGTTATTTCAAAGAAAAAGTGTCAACAATTAAGTTGGTGAGTCCATAAGTTGTTTAGAAAAATTGGATGCCATTCCAAAATAGGTGTATGTTTTCCAGTAAACGTAGTGCTTCAACATGTAAAGAGTTGTTATTTGTGGTGTTGAAAATGAATGCATTAGTTCCAGAAAATCCCATATATGTTTATAAGTTGTAAATGATTGCACCGGAAAAATCCCTTCTTTTCCTATTTTGTTTGTATGCAGGAAACACTTTTATTATTCCTCGCACATAATACCAGTCTCTAAGACCGAAAATTGTAAGAAACCACGTTTCTCGTAAATGTGTCATAGTTTTATATATAATAAAACTACGTGAAGATCGAACCGGTTGGATGAAGAATAGTTTTAATAACCACTCGTTCATCATAAATTAATATCATAATAATTGTATATCCGATGAGTTTTTATAACCATACTAAACATAATATGCCTGTAACGACGTTCTTCAGGCGTCGCATTGCTATGACAACTGTCACCCCAAAAGACGGACTGTAGCTAACAGTCAGGGTGCGGGATCATGACTTCCCGTATAGATCTATACACATTTGACACGTTCTCGTCGCGGGAGATTCTGGTTATAAACAGGCCTTACTGCAGTACTTTCTAATAAAGAAAAGTAAAGTTGGAAGATGTGCGCGTCTCATGGATTCTCAATTTAGTATATATTAACATGATAGTTTTGTATGCAAAGTTTAGCCTTTCACACAATGATTTGATAAACCGAAATCATAAGTTTTTAGAATGTATAAAATGTTTTAACAACGAAGATCATTATACTCCTCGTATAAGTCTAATGCACGATAATAACCGTATGTTTACTTGTATTCCCCCCCCTAAAAGAGTTGTAAAAGTATTTAAAGATGTATTTAAAGTGTGTTAAAAAGGGGTATGAACTCACTTGACAACTTGAAGATAGCGAGATGGAAAAACGGCAGAGTTAGGTCTCGGGAAATGGATTTTTCCTCGGAAATCTCGGGATTTCTCGGGAGAAAATCGACCTTCAGATCTTGCACGAAGTGACCAGGGCTTCGTGGTAGTACGAGCACGGAAAATGAGGAAATACGCAAGAAAAATGAGAGAGAATGAGCCTCCTTTTCGGAAGCCTTCGCATGCCCTTTTATAGGGAGGCTGGTCAGCCTTGGTACGCGAGTCTGATGGGACGGGTTCCTGGCACGCGGGTCGGATGGGACGTGTCGCTGGCACGCGGGTCGGATGGGACGTGTCCCTGGGTTCGTGCACTTCGCATTTTCATTCTTACACCCTTCGCATCCCTTCGCATTTATCACCTTCGCATTTATCACCTTCGCATTTATCTCTTTAGAATTTCTACAATTTCATCATTTATGACTCCCATTTGCGAAGTTGAGTATTGATTTCCAAAAATGCGAAACTTCAGGGACAATATTTGAAATCTTATGTTTTCTTCCCCAATTCGCATTCTACTGTGAAATACTTCGCATCTTCATTCTTACACCCTTCGCATCCCTTCGCATTTATCACTTTCGCATTTATCACCTTCGCATTTATCACCTTCGCATTTATCTCTTTAGAATTTCTACAATTTCATCATTTATGACTCCCATTTGCGAAGTTGAGTATTGATTTCCAAAAATGCGAAACTTCAGGGACAATATTTGAAATCTTCTGTTTTCTTCCCCAATTCGCATTCTACTGTGAAATACTTCGCATCTTCATTCTTACACCCTTCGCATCCCTTCGCATTTATCACTTTCGCATTTATCACCTTCGCATTTAAGCTAATTAATCGAATGCGATTCACAAAATTTTCATTTCCAGATGCGAACACAGTTTAGTTCTTGAACTCTAAACTTGCGAAATCAAAAATTCATATGTTGAACCCATATGCGAATATTAACCCAATTGACTTCAAATGATGTCCGACTTGAGCATTCTTTTCATGTATGTTTGTAGTTTAACGATATCTATGACTTTCATTTAGACACTTAAGGACGTAAAGTGTTTTATTGAAACTTTGCGTTTTTACGTAACTTCGGATTGCCGGTTTTTGGTCGGAAAATCTTATAATGAGCATAACTTCTTCGTTATAACTCGGATTTTTGTGTTATTTATATGTTTGGAAACCTTATGAGAATAGCTACCACATAATGTACTCTAAATAGAGTTTTTGAATACTTCATTTTCTATTTCCTTTCAAAAGAAGATTACATGACTCGATCTTTACTGACCTGAAATAACGGGTTGTTACATCATCCCCCCGTTAGAGGGAATTTCGTCCCGAAATTTTTTTTTTTTTTTTTTTTTTACAAAAGAAGAGTCTTAGGGGCTGGGGAAGAGATGTGGATATTTCTGTTGCATTTGGTCCTCTCGTTCCCACGTGAACTCGGGTCCCCTCTTAGCATTCCATCGGACCTTTACTATTGGAATGCGACTCTGTTTAGTTCGTTTAACTTCTCTATCCATGATCTCGACGGGTTCTTCCACAAAGTTAAGATTTTCATTTAGTTCGATCTCATCGAGTGGAATTACAAGTGTTTCGTCGGACAGACACTTCTTCAGGTTTGATACGTGGAATACTGGATGTACTTTGTTAAGCTCTATTGGAAGTTGGAGTTTGTAGGCTACTGGACCAACCCTTGAAATGATTTCGAAGGGCCCAATGTACCTAGGATTTAGCTTCCCACGCTTTCCAAAGCGTATCATTCCCTTCCAGGGCGAGACTTTCAGTAGTACCCGATCGCCGGTCTGGAATTCCAATGGTTTACGTCTTTTGTCGGCGTAGCTCTTCTGTCTATCCCTCGAGGATTTCAGTCGCTCTCGTATTTGCACGATCTTTTCGGTAGTTTCTCTGATGATCTCCGGACCAGTGAGGGTGCTATCAGGGACTAGACCTTTTGCTAGTTGGGTGTCGCCTACTTCCGTCCAGCACAGAGGTGATCTGCACTTACGGCCGTAAAGGGCTTCAAATGGAGCAGCATTGATACTAGTATGATAACTATTGTTGTAAGAGAACTCGACCAAAGGTAAGTGAACATCCCACGCTTTACCAAAGTCGATTACACATGCTCGCAACATGTCTTCCAAGGTTTGGATCGTTCTTTCGCTCTGTCCGTCAGTTTGGGGGTGATAGGCTGTACTCATGTCCAATCTTGTTCCCATGGATTTTTGCAATGATTGCCAGAACCTAGACGTGAATCTGCTGTCTCTATCCGAGATGATAGACATTGGCACTCCATGGAGTCGTACGATCTCTCGGATGTAGGTTCTCGATAGCTTTTCCATTTTATCAGTTTCCTTGATCGGTAGGAAGTGAGCGGATTTGGTTAATCTATCGACGATTACCCAAATAGTATCTTGGCCACCCTGAGTTTTGGGCAGTTTCGTTATGAAGTCCATGGAAATCTGCTCCCATTTCCACTCAGGAATTTCAGGTTGTTGGAGTAGTCCTGAGGGTTTCTGGTGTTCTATTTTGATCTTGGCGCAAGTCAAACACTTGCTCACATATGTAGCGACCTCTGCTTTCATGTTTGGCCACCAGTAGAGTTGTTTGAGATCTTGATACATCTTGTCTGACCCGGGGTGTACGGAGTATGGAGTCTTGTGTGCCTCGTTCATAACTACCTCTTTAAGTCCACCAAACTTGGGCGTCCATATACGGTTCATGAGGTAGCGTGCTCCATCACTCTTGATTTCTAAATTCTTGTCCATTCCCCTAAGGGTTTCACTTGTCACGTTTTCGGGTTTTAAGGCCTCTATCTGAGCTTCCTTGATCTGTGTCGACAGGTGCGAATGGATTGACATGGCTAATGACTTCACTCTTCGGCCAGAGTACTCCTTCCGGCTAAGGGCATCTGCCACGACATTTGCCTTTCCTGGGTGATAGCGTATCTCACATTCGTAGTCGTTGAGTAACTCGACCCAACGTCGCTGCCTCATGTTTAACTCCTTCTGGTTGAAGATGTGTTGTAGGCTCTTGTGGTCTGTAAAAATAGTGCATTTGGTACCATATAGGTAGTGTCTCCAAATTTTAAGAGCGAAGACCACCGCTCCAAGCTCTAAATCATGAGTGGTGTAATTGACCTCATGCGTTTTTAGTTGTCTTGAGGCATATGCAATAACCTTTCCCCTCTGCATTAGTACACAGCCCAGCCCTTGCTTCGAAGCGTCGCAATATACTACAAAATCTTCGGTCCCTTCTGGGAGAGAAAGGATGGGCGCACTGCAAAGTGCCTGTTTCAAAGTCTGAAATGCAGAATCTTGCTTTTCTCCCCAATTGTAGGTCACACCTTTCTGGGTTAAGGCGGTAAGAGGCTTTGCGATGCTGGAGAAATTCTGGATGAACCGTCGATAATAACCAGCCAGGCCTAGGAATTGGCGAATTTCTGTTGGTGTAGTTGGCGCCGACCAGTTTTTAATAGCCTTAATTTTTGATGGATCCACGTGGATCCCTTCCTTACTGACCACGTGACCGAGAAAGTCCACCTTTCTAATCCAAAATTCACATTTTGAGAATTTTGCATACAGTCTCTCAGTCCGCAACGTCTCCAGCACTTGCCTCAGATGTTGACCATGCTCTTCTTTATTCTTTGAGTAAATGAGTATGTCGTCTATGAATACTATCACGAATTTATCCAAGAATGGACGACATACCCGATTCATTAGATCCATGAATACGGCCGGGGCATTGGTTAGCCCGAATGGCATCACTACGAATTCGTAGTGTCCGTATCGTGTTCGGAAAGCCGTCTTGGAGATATCACTCTCTAGGACTCGCAGCTGGTGATATCCCGACCTCAGATCGATCTTGGAGAAGTAGTTGGCTCCTTGGAGTTGATCGAACAAGTCATCGATTCGGGGTAGGGGGTATCGGTTCTTGATGGTAAGTTTGTTGAGTTCTCGGTAGTCAATGCACATTCTGAATGATCCATCCTTCTTTTTCACGAACAGCACAGGTGCTCCCCACGGTGAGAAGCTCGGTCTGATGAATCCTTTTCCCAGTAGTTCATTCAGTTGGCTGGATAGCTCTTGCATTTCTGCCGGGGCTAATCGATAGGGTGCTTTGGCTACTGGGGTAGCTCCGGGAACCAGATCGATTCGGAACTCCACTTGTCTTGCAGGTGGTATTCCTGGGAGATCCTCGGGAAAAACATCAGTAAAATCGCATACGCCTGGCACACTCTTGATATCTTGGACCTTGCGCTTCACATCCACAACATGTGCCAAGAATGCGTGGCACTCCTTGCGTAGGCATTTCTGAGCTTGGATACTTGAGATGATACGGAGAGTGGTACTTGGTTTGTCGCCCAAGATAACGAAAGTTTCGCCGGTTGGCAGATTAAGGCGAACGGCCTTATCGTAACATAGAATGTCCGCATGATGAGAACTCAGCCAGTCCATGCCAATGATGACATCAAAACTCTTAATCGAGACTGGCATGAGGTTGATTGAGAATGGATGATCATTTAAAGTTAAGGTGCAATTTAAGTATATCTCCTTAGTGCCTTCGGTTTTCCCGTTGGCCATTTCTACTATAAATGGTTCACTCAATGACTGTGGTATTGATTTTAGCAGGCCTTTAAAGCCGTGATTCACAAAACTCCTTTCCGCGCCACTATCAAACAAAATGCATGCATACGAGTTATCGAGAAGGAACGTACCCGTAACAACTGTAGGGTCCGCAATGGCTTCATCCTGCCCCATTACGAAAACTCGGCCCCTTCCACCGGTATTTCGGTTGTTTACCCTTGGGCAGTCCTTGCGGTAGTGCCCTGTGTCTCCGCATTCGAAGCAGGCACGGTTTTCACCGGTATTAGTGGTGGGAACGGATGGTTGGATTGGCCCTTTACAATAGCGGGCTGTATGCCCCTTTTTATTACAGTTGGTGCATTGAAGATTTGGGCAAGGACCGCGGTGGTGGAAACTGCATCGGTTGCATTTAGGAAGTTTCCCAATGTATGAGCTTTTGGGGGAAGGGTTCGCAGGTACAGTAATAGCATGTGTCGCTATCGCTTGTTGTTTCCTGGGGTTTTCCTGGAGAGTTGGTCCCCTCCTCTTGTTCCAAGTCCTACTCTGACCCTGAGTCCCCCTGGATGGATATGCAGTTGTCGAAATGATACCGGGTCTTACTCCGTGGTCGATGAGTCGCTGGGCCAGGCGCTTAGCACTGTTGTAGGTAGCAGGGCTGGAAGCCAGGACATGCCCTTGAATCTGGGGTGACAACCCCCAAATGTACCTTTCGACCTTCTTTGATTCTGGGTTGACCATGGTAGGGCACAGTGCAGCGAGGTCGTTGAATCTAGTGGTGTAGGTGATTAGGTCAGACCCAGTCATCTTCAGATTCCAGAGCTCCTGCTCAAGCTTTTGTACTTCGCCCCTTGGGCAGTATTCTTCCAGTAGTAGAACCTTTAGGTCGTCCCAACTCATGGCGTTGGCGACAGTGAGCGTTACTGAATTCACATGGCTTTTCCACCAAGTGAGGGCTCGATCTACAAAGGTGCAGGCAGCGAACTTGACTTTGCTTGCTTCAGGGCATGAGCAGATCTCGAAGACCGTTTCGGTCTTTTCGAACCATTGCATTAGTGCAATGACTCCTCCCGTTCCATTAAAAGTTTTTGGCTTAGCGTTAGAGAACTCCTTGTAGGTACATTCTCTTCCTTGGCCATGACCCGTTCCATGATTTGGATGGTTTGTGCTGCTTCCCGCCCCTCCATTCCCTTGGGAGTTTATTTGTGAGAGGGCTGCAGTTACTGCTGCTGTGATAGCGGCCTGAACCATGGCTGGATCATAAGCTGGTGGTGGAGGTGGTGGTGGTGCCGTGCCCGGCCTGGGCCTCAGGTTTGGACGAGGAGGCATCTTGCTGCCAAAAGAAAGTTTTGGAAGAAAATTATAAGTTTTGGCAATTCGTAGTTAAATGATATTGAATGAACTTCTATTAGATCTAAGAAGTTGAGTTTAATTGACACAATATTTTAAGCTTGAAAGTAAAGTTTGAATAGATGCATCAATAAATCGAACTATTTGCACATGATTAACAACGGTGAGAAAGCGATATGCCCTTATATATATTAAACATATAGTTGTGTTACAGCGGGGTCTAGACAAAATTCCTTGGCCTCTCTAAAGGCCTCCGATTACGGGAAATTTTAAAGAAAGTAATACTTTTATCCGAAGTCCTAGTTTATAACAAAATTTGAGAGTTGGGCAAGTACTACTTGCGGTGCGCCTTGCGTTTAGAGCTCGACTCTGTGTCGGACTGCTTTGACCCCATGAGACGTCTGTCAAACGCAGCTTGTTGTTCTCTTAATTCTGCGAAGGCCGCGTTTGTTTGTGCTTGAAACGCTTCGGCGCGAATGTGGATGTCGTTCTGTATCAACTCTAGGCGGTTGATATCAGCCGTGTGATTTTGCACCTCCACATTGACCTCTCGAATTCGGTTGGCTTGCACTCCAGATTGATAGCATTGGTTGGCAAGTTTGCCAACCATGACCGGAAGTGCGCGATCGGCTGATCCCCCGCCTCTTACGTCATAGAAGTCTCGGCACATGCCGTAAGGAGGGCGTAAGCTTTGTTGTTGGCTCCAATGATGGAGGTGACTTCCCCACACTGGAGTGGGTCCTCGGAAATTCCTCACGTGGACAGGAGGTTGTAGGGCTGGTGGATTTATAATTTCTGGCTCCGAATCCGTACCAGAGTCGTTTCCTGCCTCCACATTTATAGGCTCTTCGTCTTCTTCAGAATCTGATTCGATCCACCCACCATTTCCTTGGTTGTGGTAGTAGGGGTCATTGAGGTGATGGAATCCCGCCATTTAGGCTGTACGAGAATAGGGTTAAAAGTTTACTATAAGTTAGAGCATATGAAACTTACTCTCGAGATTAATGGTTGACGGCACTCGAATACACTCTCAATATTCCCTAGTGATATGCTTTTGGAAATTTTAAAATTTGTTGTCCATTACAGGCACTCCTTGGCATATGTGTAGTCGGCTCTTGGACAAATATAGTTGATCAGGCTATATCCTTCCCAGTTCTGATTACATGTCCCAAGGCATACCTGCACTGCACAACTGATATATAATACTTCAACGTGGTTTTAATTATGATACTGACCATCTTGTTGTTGTGAAATGAATGCATGCCTACATTAAAAACTAAATAAAGGATTTTATTTTTTTAAAAGTACGAATCTTACTCAGAGTGTTTTTACCCAGTTGAGTTTATAGTTGTATAACAAAAGAAATGGTTTTGATATACTTAATTCCCTATAAACAATGCTCTGATACCAATCTGTCACACCCCCAAACCAGAACGGCGGAAACGTTCGGGGGCGGAGGACGTCATGTTCAATATCATAACAGTTCATAGAAAGGAAAGTACACACCACCATATATAATAAGTTGCTAAATGTTTACATAGTTGTATTCATTACATGTTAAAAATAAAGGTACATAAACTTCAATTAGAATGAAGTAATTAACGCCAGCGCGTTAATCCCAAAAGTTGAATCCCAACCTGCTTAGCGATTTCCTGAGAATACAAGTTATTTCAAAGAAAAAGTGTCAACAATTAAGTTGGTGAGTCCATAAGTTGTTTAGAAAAATTGGATGCCATTCCAAAATAGGTGTATGTTTTCCAGTAAACGTAGTGCTTCAACATGTAAAGAGTTGTTATTTGTGGTGTTGAAAATGAATGCATTAGTTCCAGAAAATCCCATATATGTTTATAAGTTGTAAATGATTGCACCGGAAAAATCCCTTCTTTTCCTATTTTGTTTGTATGCAGGAAACACTTTTATTATTCCTCGCACATAATACCAGTCTCTAAGACCGAAAATTGTAAGAAACCACGTTTCTCGTAAATGTGTCATAGTTTTATATATAATAAAACTACGTGAAGATCGAACCGGTTGGATGAAGAATAGTTTTAATAACCACTCGTTCATCATAAATTAATATCATAATAATTGTATATCCGATGAGTTTTTATAACCATACTAAACATAATATGCCTGTAACGACGTTCTTCAGGCGTCGCATTGCTATGACAACTGTCACCCCAAAAGACGGACTGTAGCTAACAGTCAGGGTGCGGGATCATGACTTCCCGTATAGATCTATACACATTTGACACGTTCTCGTCGCGGGAGATTCTGGTTATAAACAGGCCTTACTGCAGTACTTTCTAATAAAGAAAAGTAAAGTTGGAAGATGTGCGCGTCTCATGGATTCTCAATTTAGTATATATTAACATGATAGTTTTGTATGCAAAGTTTAGCCTTTCACACAATGATTTGATAAACCGAAATCATAAGTTTTTAGAATGTATAAAATGTTTTAACAACGAAGATCATTATACTCCTCGTATAAGTCTAATGCACGATAATAACCGTATGTTTACTTGTATTCCCCCCCCTAAAAGAGTTGTAAAAGTATTTAAAGATGTATTTAAAGTGTGTTAAAAAGGGGTATGAACTCACTTGACAACTTGAAGATAGCGAGATGGAAAAACGGCAGAGTTAGGTCTCGGGAAATGGATTTTTCCTCGGAAATCTCGGGATTTCTCGGGAGAAAATCGACCTTCAGATCTTGCACGAAGTGACCAGGGCTTCGTGGTAGTACGAGCACGGAAAATGAGGAAATACGCAAGAAAAATGAGAGAGAATGAGCCTCCTTTTCGGAAGCCTTCGCATGCCCTTTTATAGGGAGGCTGGTCAGCCTTGGTACGCGAGTCTGATGGGACGGGTTCCTGGCACGCGGGTCGGATGGGACGTGTCGCTGGCACGCGGGTCGGATGGGACGTGTCCCTGGGTTCGTGCACTTCGCATTTTCATTCTTACACCCTTCGCATCCCTTCGCATTTATCACCTTCGCATTTATCACCTTCGCATTTATCTCTTTAGAATTTCTACAATTTCATCATTTATGACTCCCATTTGCGAAGTTGAGTATTGATTTCCAAAAATGCGAAACTTCAGGGACAATATTTGAAATCTTATGTTTTCTTCCCCAATTCGCATTCTACTGTGAAATACTTCGCATCTTCATTCTTACACCCTTCGCATCCCTTCGCATTTATCACTTTCGCATTTATCACCTTCGCATTTATCACCTTCGCATTTATCTCTTTAGAATTTCTACAATTTCATCATTTATGACTCCCATTTGCGAAGTTGAGTATTGATTTCCAAAAATGCGAAACTTCAGGGACAATATTTGAAATCTTCTGTTTTCTTCCCCAATTCGCATTCTACTGTGAAATACTTCGCATCTTCATTCTTACACCCTTCGCATCCCTTCGCATTTATCACTTTCGCATTTATCACCTTCGCATTTAAGCTAATTAATCGAATGCGATTCACAAAATTTTCATTTCCAGATGCGAACACAGTTTAGTTCTTGAACTCTAAACTTGCGAAATCAAAAATTCATATGTTGAACCCATATGCGAATATTAACCCAATTGACTTCAAATGATGTCCGACTTGAGCATTCTTTTCATGTATGTTTGTAGTTTAACGATATCTATGACTTTCATTTAGACACTTAAGGACGTAAAGTGTTTTATTGAAACTTTGCGTTTTTACGTAACTTCGGATTGCCGGTTTTTGGTCGGAAAATCTTATAATGAGCATAACTTCTTCGTTATAACTCGGATTTTTGTGTTATTTATATGTTTGGAAACCTTATGAGAATAGCTACCACATAATGTACTCTAAATAGAGTTTTTGAATACTTCATTTTCTATTTCCTTTCAAAAGAAGATTACATGACTCGATCTTTACTGACCTGAAATAACGGGTTGTTACACCTGCCGTAGGGTTAAGGCCGAGCATCAGAGACCGCACGGTAAGTTGCAACCTTTGGAGATTCCTGAGTGGAAGTGGGAGCAGATCACGATGGATTTCATCACTAAATTGCCGAGAACTGCCAGGGGAGTCGATGCGATTTGGGTGATTGTGGATAGGCTAACAAAGAGTGCACACTTCCTTGCCATTAGCGAAAGTTCATCAGCAGAGAAATTGGCAGAGTTATACGTGAGAGAGATAGTGTCTCGGCATGGGGTACCGATTTCGATTGTTTCGGACTGCGATGTACGTTTCACTTCCAGGTTCTGGAAGAAATTCCATGAGGAGTTGGGTACTAAACTGCATTTTAGTACCGCATACCATCCCCAGACCGACGGTCAGAGCGAGCGGACGATTCAGACATTGGAAGACATGCTTAGAGCGTGTGTGTTAGACTTCGGGGGTAGCTGGGATGCGCATCTGCCGTTGGCTGAGTTTTCCTACAACAACAGCCATCATTCGAGCATTGGTATGCCACCTTTTGAGTTGTTGTATGGTAGGAGGTGTCGGACTCCCATTTGCTGGGGAGAAGTGGGACAGAGAGTGATGGGCAGTACAGAGATCGTACTTCAAACGACCGAACAGATTCAACGAGTGAGGCAGAGGTTATTGACCGCCCAGAGCCGACAGAAGAGTTATGCGGACAGACGCCGGTCTGAGCTCGAATTCCAGGTCGACGACTTCGTTCTCCTAAAGGTTTCTCCTTGGAAAGGGGTGATCCGGTTCAGGAAGAGGGGCAAATTGGGGCCCCGGTTCATAGGTCCATTTCGGGTAATTGCAAGGGTAGGTCGGGTAGCTTATCGGTTGGAGTTGCCAGTGGAGCTGAGTCAGATTCACAATACCTTCCACGTATCACAGTTGAGGAAGTGTATAGCCGATGAGGCAGCAGTGGTTCCGTTGGAAGATATTCAGGTGGATGCGAGCCTGAATTACGCCGAAAGACCAGTAGCTATCAGGGATCGGAAGATCAAGGTTCTACGGAACAAGGAGATACCTCTGGTGTTGGTTCAGTGGCAACATCGGAAGGGATCGGAGATGACTTGGGAGCCGGAAAGAGAAATGCGGGAGCAACATCCGGAATTATTCGCAGAATGAGACTTCGAGGGCGAAGTCTAGTTCTAGTGGGGGAGAGTTGTAACAGCCCGGAATTTCAGGTATTTCTTTAAATTATTTTCGGGGCACATTTAAGGGGGGGACTCGGCGAGTTGGTGCATGACTCGCCGAGTAGGGCCATGGTCCTGGTCGCAGATACACGACTGGACTCGACGAGTCCAGATAGGGACTCGGCGAGTCGACGCTGATTCAGCCGAACCCTAGCCGTTTCAATTCTGAATCGTATATAATGATCTTATGGCCGTCATGTCGCTTCTTTTGGCCGATTGAAGATACTTTGGGAGTTTGTGGGCATCTGGAGCAAGAGTGAGGGCTAGAGGAAGCTTGAAGAGATTGTTAGACAAGGAGAGGCAAGGTAGTGATCAAAGGAAGTCCAAGGAGTCGAGTACTGGAGGTTGGGGACACAGGGAAAACGTTTCCAGGTAATCTTCGGATCATAATCTGTAGCTTTTACGTTGTATGTGAATTTAGGGTTTAGGAAACCCATTTAAGGAATTGTTAGATTATAGTGTTGTTACAAGTGTTTAAAAACCCCTGTAATAGTATATGTGATAGTCCAGGAAGCCCCATATCTATATACTTCGAAATCATGCGAAATACAGGAGGCAGCGGGTTGACTGCATGGTTAGGACTCGCCGAGTTGTTCTTCAGACTCGGCGAGTAGCTTGAAGATTCACTAGGACTCGCCGAGTTGCTCTTCAGACTCGGCGAGTAGCTTGAAGATCTACTAGAACTCGCCGAGTCGTTCTTTAGACTCGGCGAGTGGAGTCGGGGTGTCTATACTCGCCGAGTTGCCCTTTGCACTCGACGAGTCCGGTCAAGATTGACCGTTGACCTGTATGTAACTTAGTAGGGTCAGTTGTCTGGTTTGATAAGATCACTAATAAAGGTATGTGGTATTATAGGGAACCTGCGGATTAGCGGATCGAGTGCGAGTAGCTCGAAGGGTTTATAGCTTGCATACTACGAGGTGAGTCTTCTCACTATACTTCACCCGGAAGGGTTTGACTGCGTGACCGGAAGGTCGTATGTGTTATATTTATGCTATGTGTAGAGAGGTAGATGCTTGATATGTGATGTATGCTTATATGTGATGTATGCTTATACGGGCCGGAAGGCGAGACTTTATGTGATAGAAAGAACGGTATGATGTATGACTTATGTGTTATGTGCGTTATGTTACATGTGTTATGTTTTATTCTATTATGGGCCGGAAGGCAAAATACTATGGGCCGGAAGGCAATTTAATATGGGCCGGAAGGCGATATGTTATGGGCCGGAAGGCGATTATGTTACGGGCCGGAAGGCAATGTTATGTGGACCGAAAGGTCCGGGCCGGAAGGCGTATGTGGGTAAGTCGTATACTGGGGAACTCACTAAGCATTTATGCTTACTAGTTGTGTTTATGTTTTCAGGTACTAGAGATGACCGTGGGAAGGCGCCGGCGTGACACGTACACACTGCCATTGTTGAAGATCTTGGAGATTTATTATTTATACTTTTGCAATAAACTTGGAATAAACTCTTTTGTCGAATAATGTTGTTTTGTTCTAAATTAAAAATTTATTTGAAAATTTGAGCTGTTACAGTAACTGAACTCAAACCGGGGATTTGAGAAATTTTAATTAATAAATCAATAAAATTTGATAAGTGATTTGTAAAACAACCAAAGAAGAAGGAGTGTGTACGGTCAGCCAGCGCCCGAACGGTTAAATCCCCAAAATACTCTTACAATATGAGTTATGAGATATGATATGATATGATATGATATAATACGCATGCTAGTAGACTAGGTATTCATATTAGGACTAGAGAGGCCTGATTTTTGATGCCTTAGTCTAGGGAAACCTGCTTCTATGAGGTGCTTTGAGAGCGAGTGAGTAGCTAGTGCACGGCAAGAATAGAGTACTCAAGATCCGGGGTTTGGGGAGGAGGACTTGGGGTGAATGCTGATGCGGTGTAGTCGGTAGTATTGGGCCCTTACTACTGAAGACATCGGGTTAGTGTGCAACCCAAGTAAGAATCCCTGGGTATCGGAGACTGAGTAGGGCTGCGTTATCGAGTGAGATTATGCTCGATAGAGTCTCTGATATTTTTATGTTGTATTTCAGAGACATCATGGTTGGACCACGCCACAGACCTAGTACGAGTAGTGTGACTGACGTGGAGCTTCATCAGATGATTGAAGAGGAGGTGGCTGCAGCGATCTGGGCTGAGATTCCGGAGATGTTTGGGTCTATTAAGACCACACTGATGGAGACATTTGATGAGCGGTATGCCGTGTTGACTGAGGCCGCAGCCGCTGCAGCTATCGCAGCTGTGGGTGCTGCCAGACCGCAGGGAGGTGACTCGTTGGTGTTCCGGGAGTTCAGCAACATGAAGCCACCTGAGTTTGATGGGACGCAGGATCCGATTGCTGTGATGAGATGGATTGTTGATATCGAGGGATGCTTCTACACTTGTTCATGTCCAGAGCATCTGAGGGTACGGTTCGCCTTGAACCAGCTCCGCCTGGGAGCAAAGGATTAGTGGAAGTTCGTGACGACGAACTTCACTCTGGCAGAGGTTTCAGCTGTGACTTGGGAGAGGTTTACTACTATGTTCAGAGACGAGTACGTTCCCCCGGTGGAGAGGGAACGGTTGGTTCAAGAGTTCTTCACCCTCAAGCAGGGTAATGATTCTATCACGGTGATCACGCGGAAGTTTCATGATAGGGCGATGTTCTGCCCCGAGCAGGTGTCCATGGAGCAGGCTCGGATGAGTCGGTATTTGGGAGTGCTGAGGAGGGATATCCGGGAGTTCGTATCAAACTCGTCATATCAGACTTTTGTTGAGCTTCAGGCGAATGCCAAGAAGCGTGAGATCGAGTTGGAGACCCAGTCCAGGGAGGAGGCCAAGTCTCAATGGGTGGATCGGCTGCCGGCTCAGTCTCAGCCGGCAGCCAAGTGGACCAACTCCGCCGATTTGAGATCCGGAGGTCAGAAGGGCCGCACTAGCGGAAAGTGCAGCAAGAGTCACGAGGGGGCATGTCGATCGGGTGCTTGCTACAAGTGTGGCAAGGAGGGGCACATTGCTAGGGATTTCCCCAAGGGATTCATGGTTTGCTTTCATTGCAACCAGACCGGCCATCGGAAGGCCGAGTGCCCCCAGCTTCGCCAGGGATCTACACCTGCCGCCAGGGTTACCGAGACTTGGCCAGTGAAGGCCGAGGCTCCGAAGGCTCATGGAAGAGCTTTCTAGTTGACTGCGGAGGTGGTCCGTGCGGCACCTGATTTCGTAGCTGGTATGTCTTCTTTCATTTATTTACTTTTATGCTAAGATATTATGCTTATATTATGATATGCGTAGGTACTTTTCTTGTGAATTCTGTACCTGCTTTAGTATTATTTTACTCGGGTGCGAGTCGGTCTTTTGTATCATTGGATTTTAGCCAGCACATCGGTATTGATCGGGAGGTGATGAGTTGACCCCTGTGAGTTTCTATAGCAGATAAGAAAGCGGTATACGCCACTGATATGATTCGAGGATGTGTGCTTGATATTTTTGGGGTCGAGTTCCCTATAGACTTGGTTCCCATTGCTATGAGGGATGTCTGCGTCATCGTGGCCATGGATTGGTTGAGTAAGTTTGAGGCATTCATTGACTGCGAGAGAAAGCTGGTGACGATTCGAGACACTAGTGGGGGAGTGCTTACGGTTTATGGCGAGGGGACCCGGTGTGGGTCGGCGTTTTGTTCGGCTGCCAGGGCAAGGAAGAGTCTGTAGCAGGGCTGCAATGGATTCATAGCCTACGTGATGGATAATCGAGTAGCTGCAGGAGGCCCAATTCGGTTGATGAAGTTCCTATTGTATGCGAGTTTTCGGATGTGTTCCCCGAAGAGTTACCAGGTGTGCCTTCAGAAAGGCAAGTGGAATTCCGTATCGATTTGATTCCGGGAGCGGCGCCCATCGCCAAGGCGCTTTATCGTCTCGCTCCACCGAAAATGCAGGAGTTATCCTTGCAGCTTCAGAAGCTGTTGGGAAAGGGGTTTATTCGACAGAGTAGCTCACCTTGGGGAGTGCTGATTTTGTTCGTCAAGAAAAAGGATGGTTCACACCGGATGTGTATCGATTACCGGGAGTTGAACAAGTTGACGGTTAAGAACCGGTATCCGTTACCTAGGATCGACGATCTGTTCGATCAGTTGCAGGGGTATCTTGGTTCTCCAAGATAGACTTGAGGTCGGGGTATCATCAGATGAGGGTTCAGGAGGAAGATATCCAGAAGACTGCTTTCAGAACTCGTTATGGACATTATGAGTTTGTGGTGATGCCTTTTGGGCTCACCAATGCCCTGGCTGCATTCATGGATCTTATGAACCGGGTGTGCCGATCGATGCTGGATCGGTCGGTGATCATATTCATTGATGATATTTTGGTATATTCTAGGTCTATGGAGCTGTATGAGGAACATTTGAGGGAAATTCTTGGGGTATTAAGATCGGAGAGGCTGTATGCCAAATTCTCCAAGTGTGATTTCTGGTTACGAGAGGTCCAGTTCCTCAGGCATCTTGTTAACTAGAAAGGGACATTGGTCGACCCAGCCAAGATAGAGGCGGTATTGAGGTGGGAGGTGCCGAGATCGCCCACAGAGATCAGGAGTTTTCTAGGTTTGGCTGGATATTATCGCAGGTTTATCAAGGATTTCTCCATGATTGTTGTGCCACTTACTAGGATGACCCGGAAGGGTGCTGTGTTTTCATGGGGACCGGAGCAGCAGTCATCATTCGAGATGCTTCGTCAGAAATTGTGCGAGGCTTAGGTGCTTGCACTCCCGGAAGGGATGGAGGATTTTGTGGTGTACTGTGATGCATCTATATCGGGATTGGGGGCGGTGCTTATGCAGAGGGTTATGTGATAGTGTATGCTTCGAGGCAGTTGAAGCCTCATGAGTCGAGATATCCCACCCACGACCTGGAATTGGGGGCTGTGGTGTTTGCCCTCAAGATCTGGCAGCATTATCTTTATGGGGTTCGGTGTACCATCTACACGGACCACAAGAGCCTGAAGTACTTGATGGATCAGCCAAATCTGAATATGCGACAGAGGAGGTGGTTGGATGTGGTGAAGGAATACGATTGTGAGATCCTGTACCACCTGGGCAAGGCTAATGTGTTAGCTGACGCGTTGAGCCGTAGGGCGGAAAGCGCCCCGATCTGAGATATTTGTATGACGTTGACGGTAATAACCCCGATTTTGGATACTATTCGAGGAGCTCAGGCTGAGGCTGTGAAACCAGAAAACCAGAAGAGGGAGTGGGTTGTAGGTCAAGTATCGGGATTCATCACGGATGGTCGAGGGCTTATGACTTTTTAGGGTCGGATTTGGGTACCGTTTGTGGGCGGTGCGCGTGCTATTTTGATGGAGGAAGCACATCGATCGAAATTCTCGATTCATCCCGGGGCTACGAAAATGTATTTGGACCTAAGGAAGGAGTATTGGTGGCCCTGTATGAAAAGGTATGTTGCATGGTTTGTAGAAAGATGCTTGACTTGTCGGCAGGTCAAGGCCGAGCACCAGCGACCGCACGGTAAATTGCAGCCGCTATATATTCCTGAATGGAAGTGGGAACAAATTACCATGGATTTTATCACCAAATTGTTGAGTTATGAGCATTCTAACACTCCTATTGTGTACATGCAACCCTATAAACCTTGGATCTATGTTTTCTCTTTTATACATGCAAATAAGAACGTTCCAAGGCTTTAATCCTAACTAGCATATTATGAAGATCTCATACTACAAAGTACGAGTTAGATGACATACCTTTTGATGTAGCTTGATGTCTTCGAGCTTTAAGAGCTTAGCCCCAATAGTGTGGAAGCCTCAAGTGGAATCACATATCACCAAAACACCTTGGAAGACTTTAGAGAATATGGATACTTGGTTCTCTCTAGTGAAATCGGCTAGCCGTTTTTAGTGTACCACACTATTGCCAATTTCACCAACCAAGGACATCTTTATATAGTGTGGAGGATTAGGGTTAATCCCTAATACCCATAACCTTTCATTTCATAGGATCCATGGGTTAAACACTCCATGGACTATCCATGAAAGCTTAGCCCAACCCAAATAAACTTGGCCCATTCCATATATATAAGAGTCCATATTTAATTAGTTCCTTTTGATCACTTAATTAATTATAAATTAATTCTTGATCAATACTAATTAAATAATATGATTCCATAATAATATATTAGAACTTATAATATATTAATATGTAATCATAAACATATTATTCTCAAAAGATTATCCATATAGATTGTGTCGGTGAAGTGCAACCCAAATGGACCATGCCGGGTCGGGTCAAGTACATACGAAATATAGTTATGGACTTAGACATTAATCCAATAGTCTCCCACTTGGATAAGCCTAAAACTATTATTGCGTATGACTTCAAACCTAACTAGCAATCGTAGCTCTTAAAGCCGTTGTTGAACTCTGATCTTGTCAAAGAACTTGTCCATTAGATAAGGGATCATATATTCCTCCATTCTAGATATCATATGGACTGAGACATGAATTATAATCATTCTCTTTTTCCATTTGTTGTTTCCCGATTTCCGATTTATGACAACTGACTAATTGAACAAATCAAATTAGTCATGGCCCGGCCGAGCACTTCCATTTGTCATCATCAAATCATCGAGGGGCCCACAGATATCGCTTTCATCCCGAAGGTAAAAGGAATGGATAAACTTCGACTCATATGGCTTGTTCTACTACTTGTTGAATCATACACAAAGGCACGTTTTATAGCACCGAGTTACCAAATGTGTTTTTGTGCAATCAATGTACAACCAACTCATATCTCTAGGTTTGAAGAATATAAGATATTATCGTCTCATGATCACTCGTGATAAAATCCATGAAGTGATTCCAATGAGCACGGGTTGAATCCAATACTCAGAACTTATGAGCACTCATGAGTGTTGTAGCCCTTTGTCCAACACCTTAGACCTCTACAAGCCAACCCATGACAGTCTTAATTCATATCTACTTCCAACATATGACCAACTGTGGATGGTTTGAATAACTTAGTCATTCCGGAAGAATAACCTAGTTTATTCGGGAAGTTAAAACATGCAAAGTGAAACACAATAATAATTGAATCCAATATGGTATCAAAACCAATGAACATAAATAAAACACCTTTTATTTATCACCATATGATTACACATTATTCATTGTATACTGTTTCAGCTATCAACTTTATTCTTGAATTTAAAACAATAGTTGTCCCATGCTCCAAGCATGTACACTATGTTTTCTAAACACTAGTCAAGCCACACACCAAGTATGCATACTATGTTTGTCTATGATCTTTACTTTGCGAACTAGATCAATTGAACATAACTTCAATGATTCTCTTTTCACACTCCCAAATCCTTACTGCAAATGTAAGAATTCCAAATTCATGCCATTTACTGAAATCTGTTACATTCTAAACTTATATGCATTAATCCTCTTGTAATGATTATGCACAAAGTTATAAAGACTTGACAAAAAACATTACAGAGCATTCCAAAGGAGATCAACTCCTTGGAAACATCCTTCTTGCAT
This sequence comes from Lactuca saligna, assembly GCF_052625555.1. NCBI lineage: Eukaryota > Viridiplantae > Streptophyta > Magnoliopsida > Asterales > Asteraceae > Lactuca > Lactuca saligna. The sequence goes on from NC_136421.1 coordinate 91,545,665, forward strand.
TAAGTTTCCTTAATCTTACACAGATTGAAAATTCTAACTTTGAAACATTTCCAGATTCCATTTTGACTATCAATTCTGAACAAGAGTTGCCTCCTTATAGATTATATCAATATGGTCCTTCCAGAATTATCACTATACTTCCAACTGTCCTTGAGCAACCAATCTTTGGTAAACCTTAGATTGTCCTCGACAATTGTTTAATCCTTTTAGTCATATCTAGTTCTAAACCTTTTCCCTTCTTAATGCCCCAGGCATTTGGAAAATTTTAGAAAGGATGAATATAGCACATGTAATCGATCCTATATCTGAAGCATATGGGACACGATTCATGATGTCTCACATAAAGACTAAACAAGTCTTTTGCTATAATATCTCCATTTCTATTTGCCAAGTTCTCATAATTCAGATTATGAAAAGGGATGCCGTAATCATAATCGAATTTTAGAATGCAAATAATGGACTCATATACAAAATTTCCTTATGTTGAGCCATTCCAACATGAAATTCATATATATATATATATATATATATATATATACTTGACTAAATGATTAAAACCTCACGATCTAAGCTTATAGATTTGAGATGAAGTATAATTTCATCTCCCTTAATTATAGCAAAACAACTCTTTCCCAATTGAAACCTTTTTTTTTCTCTAATTCACATTGCTAACTTGCAATACTTATCATAATTATCATGCTCCCACTAACATGATGATTATTAGCATAACACTTATGCTCCCACTAGCTTTGACATGTACTCAGAAATCAGCTGATTTTCTTACCAAAGTTCAGATTTCTGATACTAGATTGCTTTGATAAAACTTTATCAAAATCATACACCTTCCTTTAGATAGCACACTTGTGTGTCTAAACAATTATGAAGAGGGATGCCGTAATCATAATGGTTAGACCTTTTTGCCACTTCTCACAAGTCCAGGTTAGTGTAACGGTAAACCACACACGCTCCACTAACGACTTTGAGAATGCAAATATCACAATTGCTATCTAGCTCAAATCTATTTAGTGAAAGTGTTTCCTCACCATCATTTTCATGAATCAGGGAGAAACCTTATGACACCTAGATTTAATGGTGTATGTGTTCTTATCCATGTGAATTATCAAAACCATAGTCACAAGACAAGGATAATGACAAACCCAAACTCATATGGACTAAACTCAATCTTAATTTCTTGCCGCCTGGCATCTCTAGGGCCTGCCATTGCTTCCAAGTTGTTGTCCAACAAGTTGAGAACTCTAAGAACTCATATGCAAAGCCAACTTTAACTGGAATGGGCACAGAATATGTCAACACGATAGGTTATAAACCTCAAGTCGTGTGCTAGTGAAGGACTTCAGGTTTTATTCTTGATTAGTTCTTGAGACTTTCAAGACCTTTAAAACTCCCATTGTCCTCTTGACCTATAAGACTCCCTTGTCAAACATCCAAGAGATAGTGTGGATTCTAACAAAGACAAACACTTCACACAATTGGCCTAAGTTGGTCTTTGTTTTATCCAAAACATCACAACTTACCAATTTCAAATGTACAAGAGTAGATAACTTTTAGTCTTACATTTGACTTGTGTTTTTAAACCTTCTCTAAGACATGTCACTCAAATTACAATCTTGGAGTATGACTCTAAGACTTGTATTGGAACGAAGTATGACTCATCTTCTTGATTTAACCACTTCAACAATTCAAGTTCCTCTTCTTTCCTTAGAGAACTAATTTTGATATGGTTTCTTAATCATTAATATGATCACGAAACTGATACTAAAGTACTCTTCTATCTTTTCAGATTTGAGAAACTTTTATCCTTCTGCCTAATTTGATTCTTCTTATTTGCTCTGCCATACATTGGAACCTTTTCCAATGTCTTAGAGTTACACTTAAGCTTGTAAGTATAATCATATTTACTGAGCTTTAGTAAACTATGACGAATAGTCTTATGAATCTTTTGTGGTGGTCTTAATCAGTGCACATGACGATGTACTTGATCCCTTAGTTCATTACTTGACTCACACATCCATGTGAATAAGTAGTTAGTCTTAATTTTTCCAATACTTGAAAGTTCTCATTCATCATGTTATACAACTTGCATGATTCCAAGTTCCGGTCCAATTGTAACTTGGGTGATGAGAATCTTTCCTTATTTGGTAAATTTAGACCTTACCACAAATGAATGAATCAATTTCATATTTCCACTCTTGCTATTAATGGAATCATATAAGCAACAATTTTTCCTCAAATGCCATTGTAAGGATATTTTAAAATAAATAAAATCAAAAATTTTCTTTTATTTTAAAACTTTGCGGAAAAACTTATCCTTACAATCCATTTGAAAACTTGTTGTTATCTATTCCTAAGCAAGATCTCATAACTCCTAAGAAGTAGCTCAAGAATCCAATCTTCAAACTATGCGATGGAAATCCATCTACGCGATCAGATTCAGCATACTCTTTCTTTAAGTTTCTTCCCTTTTCTTTGATTCTTAAAACATCACCATGTGACCCAGTCACACCATGTATCAGGAATCTCAGAATAGAAACTTAGCAGAGTTAGATAGTAAACTTTACCTGAAGTAGAGTCAAACTTATTGACTTTAACATCCTTAGGTAAAATTAGGTAGCTTCGCAACTAATGCCCCTTCCTTTGGCAATATCAACATATGGACCCTTTGGTAATCAAACATGGGACTATCATAGACTTAGCCTTTTCTCTTTACCATTTGATCAACCTAGTTGACTATGGTCAATCCCTTTCCTTGGGAAGAGAATGCTTTTTCTGTATTTCTAGTGTCACCATTGTCAATGTCCATGAAGTTTTAGGAATTAGATCTTAGCAAATAGATAAGATCATTAAGGGTCTTGTCATAGTCTGTTTCATAGGTGTTCCAAAAGAACTCACTATGTGACTTAGAAAGTAGTTGAACCACCAACTTTCTCAAGACTTTGACACCCAACTCTCCCGACTTGTCAATATGTGACTACATCTCCAAGATGTGATCACACCTAAACCTTGCCTTGCCAATAGGGCTTGAGTGACCTTAAACTTTTCAAGAACTTGTGGGTTAGGAAGAATAATCGGAGGAGATGAAAGAAGTATGATTTCCAAGGGACATCATCTTCATTTAGGAAACCTTGTTTCAAGAGATTTGGGAAGATCATAAATGTCTAAACCAGACATGTTATGGGAGATATTCAAGATAGTTGATCTAGAGTCCTTAATATGACACCCAATATGAAATATTAAGGCTAGGACCCAACAAACTATTTTATAACTTAGAAGAGGGATGCCGTAATCCAAGCTATAAAATATTTGAAGGTAGGTGAATGACGATTCACCAATTTCCACCAAGATAAACGAAATGTATTATTAAGTTTTAATTGGTTTGAAATTCCTAGATCTTTGAGATTCATTGAACTGTTCAATGGCATGTTTCAATCTCGAGTGTGCGCTTCAGGTTTTGTGACTGGGATGCTGAGGATCACAAAACAAGGTGTGAAGTAACCATGCAAATCACTTGGTACCCTTAATAAATTACCCCTCAATCGACGTGCCGGTTAACCACACACACTCCATCGATACTATGATAAATATTAAGTCACCCTTTACCTACCTTGTTAAGTCCAAGTTAGTGTGCCGGTTAACCACACACGCTCCACTATCGACTTAGACAAAGTGTAAAGTGTAATTTCATGGATTAGCACCTTATTCACATTTTCCTAAGTAACTAAGATTGGGAATTATTAAGAGTTTAGTTACTTAGTATTTATCATTAATACTTTTAATGAAGGGAGAATTATATTCCTGTTAAACCCGTTCGGCTAACGACCCTCCACCAATCAAGCAAGCGGTGGGTGAGAGTGGACACCCATTAAGTTGCCATTTTATAGGCAACAACCTTATACCCACCTTATAGACCGGCTTCGTGAATGAGGCGTACTAGCGGTAAGACTGACTTTACTCTTATACATATATATAGATATATATATATATATATATATATATATATATATATATATATATATATATATATATATATATATATTATTAACTTATAATATTATAAAGTATAAGGGTTGAATTTTAACTTTTAAAATTCTAAGGGCTAACTTGGAATTAAAGTAATCATAAGTGAAAACTTTTCAAATTCCAAAACTTGAGGGCAAGTTTTGAAACTATTCAAAAACTAATTAATTCCATAACTTATGTGTTTAAAGTAGTTTTTAATCCAAAAAAACTCTTCAAGTTCCATAACTTGAGGACAAGTTATGGAAGACTTTAAACTAATAAAAGAATTAACTTTTCTTTATTTTATAACTTATGGAATTAATTTAGGTTACATTTTTTTTTATTTTTTTTTTATTTAATGAAGAGACTCTTGGTCCTCCATAACTTGAGGACAAATTATGGAGTCATAACTCCAATTAATTAGAACTAGACTCTTCATTTTGTAACCTTTGCCAACCTTTATGAGTTTTATGAAACTTACATGTGACTTTTCATATAACTTGAGGACAAGTTACAGAAACACATTTTAGAATCAACTCTTAGATTAATTTGGATTGAAAACAACTATTTCACTCAACTTTTCTATTAATCTAAGCAACTCATAAGAACAAGATAATTCAAATCAAACTTTTTTCATGTAATTAGTCTAAACCCTTAAACTAATACAAAACATGAATCTATTGACAGTTATCTTTGAAATTGGATTAGCATGAACATTACCACATCAAAAACAAGTTTATAAGTTCAAAAACCTCTTAGGGTAATGTTCCTAGTCCAATTCCAGCCAAAAAAGTCGAATTCATGCTGTTTGGGGGTCCAACTCGTCGAGTGCATGAACCAACTCGGCGAGTTGGATTGATTTGATCACTTTTTGGGAATGGACTCACCGAGTCTGATGATCAGACAGCAACAATTTCGATTTTTTTAGCAGTTTTGCAAGTGTAACAAGAAAACAAACCTAGGCTCTGATACCACTGTTGGGTTATGAGCATTCTAACACTCCTATGGTGTACATGCAACCCTATAAACCTTGGATCTATGATTTCTCTTTTATACATGCAAATAAGAAGTTTCCAAGGCTTTAATCCTAACTAGCATATTATGAAGATCTCATACTACAATGTACTAGCTAGATGACATACCTTTTGATGTAGCTTGATGTCTTCAAGCTCTAAGAGCTTAGCCCCAATAGTGTGGAAGCCTCAAGTGGAATCACAAATCACCAAAACACCTTGGAAGACTTTAGAGAATATGGACACTTGGTTCTCCCTAGTGAAATCGGCTAGCCCTTTTTAGTGTACCACACTAGTGCCAATTTCACCAACCAAGGACATCTTTATATAGTGTGGAGGATTAGGGTTAAACCCTAATACCCATGACCTTTCATTTCCTAGGATCCATGGGTTAAACACTCCATGGACTATCCATGAAAGCTTAGCCCAACCCAAATGAACTTGGCCCATTCCATATATATAAGAGTCCATATTTAATTAGTTCCTTTTGATCACTTAATTAATTATAAATTAATTCTTGATCAATACTAATTAAATAATATGATTCCATAATAACGTATTAGAACTTATAATATATTAATATGTAATTATAAACATACTATTCTCAAAAGATTATCCATATAGATTGTGTCGGTGAAGTGCAACCCAAATGGACCATGCCAGGTCGGGTCAAGTACATACGAAATATAGTTATGGACTTAGACATTAATCCAACACAAATTGCCGCGGACTGCAAGGATATTCGATGCGATTTGGGTGATCGTGGATAGATCGCGGCATGGGGTTCCGATGTCGATTGTTTCTGACCGTGATGTGCGTTTTACTTCCAGTTTTTGAAGAAGTTTCATGAGGAGTTGGGTACGAGACTGCATTTCAGTACCGCATACTACCTGTAGACGGACGGACAAAGAGAGCGAACGATTCAGACGCTTGAGGATATGCTCCGAGCATGTGTCTTGGATTTTGGAGGGAGCTGGGACACCTATCTACCTTTAGCAGAGTTTTCGTATAACAACAGCCATCATTCGAGCATTGGTATGCCACCCTTTGAGCTATTGTATGGGCGGAGGTGTCGCACCCCCATCTGCTGGGGTGAGGTGGGGCTGCGGGTGATGAGTAGCACGGATATCGTACTCCAGACGACTGAGCAAATTCAGCAGGTCAGGCAAAGGTTGTTGACCACTCAGAGCCGACAGAAGAGTTATGCAGACAGACACCGGTCCGAGCTTGAGTTTCAGGTCGGCGATCTTGTTCTCCTGAAGGTCTCTCCTTGGAAAGGAGTGATTCGATTCAGGAAGAGGGGCAAGTTGGGGCCCCGATATATCGGTCTTTTCCGTGTGATCGCAAGGGTAGGCCGAGTAGCCTACCATTTGGATTTGCCAGCAGAGTTGGGGCAGATTCACAACACTTTTCATGTGTCGCAGCTGAGGAAGTGTATAGCCGACGAATCGGCAGTGGTTCCATTAGAGGATATTGTTGGATTAATGTCTAAGTCCATAACTATAATTGGTAAGACTTGACCCGACCCGGCATGGTCCATTTGGGTTGCATGGCATCATGCACTTGGATAGACTATAATGAGAGAAATAAGACACTTATGGTTATTAATATATTATAAGTTCTAGTATATTAATAATAAGAATAATAAGATTATTTAATTAGTATTGATCAAGAATTAATCTAGGATTAATTAAGTGATCAAAAGAAGACTAATTAAATATATGGGTTGATTGTGTAAATCATCCATACTTATATAGTGGGCTAATGCTCCATGGATTATCTAGTTGGGCCAAAACCCATATGATGCTCCATGGATGCTCCATGGTGTATTTGAACCCATGGATCCAAGGAAATGGAAAGTCATGACAATTAGGGTTTACCCTAATTGTAACACTATATAAAGATATTATTCTTCCCAAAATCGGCCACTAGATTATTCTAGAGAGGGCTAACCGATTTCATGAAGTGTTCTAGTTTCTCTCAAGTTATTCCAAGTGTATTTGGTGTTGTGTGAACCATTTGAGGTGTCACACTTGAGGCACTAGGCACTCAAGCTTCATGAAGACATTCTACATCAAAGAGGTATGTATTCTATCTTGTTATATTGATTATTTTGTATGCTAGATTAGGATAATACCTTGGATGCTCATATTTGCATGTATAATAGAGAAAACATAGATCCAAGGTATTTAGGGTTGCATGTACACTTAGGAGTGTTAGAATGCTCATAACCCAACAGTGGTATCAGAGCCATGAGTTGTTTTCTATTATATTTGATGCAAATGTTTTTTTCCAGGTTAAAGGAAAAAAAAAAGGAAAATGAAAAAAAAAATTGACGTTTGTCAAATTTTAAGATAACTACTTGTTTTTGTGAAAAACTAATTATTTGTAAAATTTGAATCATTTGTTATATGAGTTAAATTAGTTCAAATTTAGTAAAAGATAAAATGATATGATTATTTTATTAGTTTTAAAAGTTTGATCTAAAGAGTTTTTTGAAACCTCCATAAGTTATGGATATCAAAAGGTTTAAAAAAATTGATTCAAGGTTTTTTATGGAGTTACAAAAATTGGTGTTAATGTTTTAAAGAATTCCATAATTTGTTCTTAAGTTATGGAACATGAAAAGTTTCATCATTAAACAAACATTAAACTCCATAAGTTATGGGATCCAAAAGTTTTTTTTTGAATTATTTGGATCTTATGAGTTGATTTAGATTAATAGAAAATTATGTGATAATATGTTTTCAATCCATTTTAATCTAAGAGTTGATTCTAAAATGTGTTTTTGTAACTTGTCCTCAAGTTACTTGAAAAGTCACATTTAAGTTTCTTAAAACTCATAAAAGTTGTAATAGGTTACAAAATGAAGAGTCTTTTTCCTCATTAAATTGTTTTATGACTCCATCACTTGTCCTCAAGTTATGGAGGTTCAAGAGTCTCTTCATTAAATAATTAATAAAAAAAAAGTGTAACCTTAATTAATTCCATAAGTTATAAAATAAAGAAAAGGTTAATTCTTTATTTGTTTAAAGTCTTCCATAATTTGTCCACAAGTTATGGAACTTGAAGAGTTTTTGGATTAAAACTACTTTAAATACATAACTTATGGAATTAATTAGTTTTGAATAGTTTCAAAACTTGCCCTCAAGTTTTGGAATTTGTAAAGTTTTCTCTTATGAATACTTTAATTCCAAGTTAGCCCTTAGAATTTTAAAAGTTAAAATTCAACCCTTATACTTTATAATATTATAAGTTAATAATATTTATATGTATAAGAGTAAAGTCGGTCTTACCGCTAGTACGCCTCATTCACGAAGCCGGTCTATAAGGTGGGTATAAGGTTGTTGCCTATAAAATGGCAACTTAATGGGTGTCCACTCTCACCCACCGCTTGCTTGACTGGTGGAGGGTCGTTAGCCGAACGGGTTTGACATGACTATAATTCTCCCTTCATTAAAAGTATTAATGATAAATACTAAGTAACTAAACTTTTAATAATACCCAATCTTAGTTACTTAGGAAAATGTGAATAAGGTGCTAATCCATGAAATTACACTTTGCACTTTGTTTGAGTCGGTTAGTGGAGCGCGTGTGGTTAACCGGCACACTAACTTGTATTTAACAAGGTAGGCAAAGGGTAACTTAATGTTTATCATAGTATCGATGGAGCGTGTGTGGTTAACCGGCACATCGATTGAGGGGTAAACACTTAAGGGTACCCAGTAATTTGCATGGTTACTTCACACCTTGTTTTGTGATCCTCGGCATCCCAGTCACAAAACCTGAAGGGCACACTCGAGATTGAAACATGCCATTGAACAGTTCAATGAATCTCAAAAGATCTAGGAGTTTCAAAAACCAATTAAAACCTAATAATATATTTCGTTTATCTTGGTGGAAATTGGTGAATCGTCATTCACCTACCTTCAAATTGTTTTATAGCTTGGATTACGGCATACCTCTTCTAAGTTATAAAATAGTTTGTTGGGTCCTAGCCTTAATATTTCATATTGGGTGTCATATTAAGGACTTTAAGATCAACTATCTTGAATATCTCCCAAAATATGTTTGGTTTAGACATTTATGATCTTCCCAAATCTCTTGAAACAAGCTTTCCTAATGAAGATGATGTCCCATGGATATCATACTTCTTTATCCTCCTCCGATTATTCTCCCTAACCCACAAGTTCTTGAAAAGTTTAAGGTCACTCAAGCCCTAATGGCAAGGCAAGGTCTAGCTGTGATCACATCTTGGAGATGTAGTCACATATTGACAAGCCGGGAGAGTTGGGTGTCAAAGTCTTGAGAAAGTTGGTGGTTCAATCACTTTCTAAGTCACATAGTGAGTTCCTTTGGGACACCTATGAAATAGACTATGACAAGACCCTTAATGATATTATCTATTGTTAAGATCAACTTCCTGAAACTTTATGGACATTGACAATAGTGACACAGGAAATCCAGAAAAAGTATTCTCTTCCCAATGGAAAGGGATCGGCCATAGTCAACTCGGTTGAACAAATGGTAAAGAGAAAAGCTAAGTCTGTGATAGTCCCGTGTACCATTATCAAAGGGTCCATATGTTTATATTGCCAAAGAAAGGGTCATTAGTTGCGAAGCTGCCTAATTTACCTAAGGATGTTATAGTCAATAAGATTGACTCTACTTCAGGTAAAAGTCCACAAATCTAACTCTGTTAAGTTTCTATTCTGAGATTCCTGATACATGATGTGACTGGGTCACATGGTAATGTTTTAAGAATCAAAGAAAAATTAAAGGAACTTAAAGAAAGAATATGCTGAATCTGATCGCATAGATGGATTTCTATCGCGTAGTTTGAAAAATCGGATTCTTGATCTACTTCTTAGGAGTTATGAGATATTGCTAAGGAATAGATAACAACAAGTTTTCATATGAATTGTAAGGATAAGTTTTTCCGCATAGTTTTGAAAATAAAAGAAAATTTTGATTTTATTTATTTTAAAAATATCCTTACAATGGCATTTGAGGAAAAATTGTTGCTTATATGATTCCATTAATAGCAAGAGTGGAAATATGAAATTGATTCCTTCATTTGTGGTAATGTCTAAATTTACCAAATAAGGAAAGATTCTCATCACCCAAGTCTCAATTGGACCGAGACTTGGAATCATGCAAGTTGTATAGCATGATGAATGAGAACTTTCAAGTATTGGAAAAATTAAGACTAATTACTTGTTCACATGGATGTGTGAGTCAAGTAATGGACTAAGGGATCGAGTACAGAGTCATGTGCACTGATTTAGTCCACCACAAAAGATATAAGGCTATTCGTCAGATTTTACTAGAGTTCAGTAAATATGATTATACTTACAAGCTTAAGTGTAACTCTGAGACATTGGAAAAGGTTCCAATGCATGGCAGAGCGAATAAGAAGAATCACATTAGGCAGAAGGATAAAAGTTTCTCAAATTTGAAAAGATGGGAGAGTACTTTAGTATCAGTTTTGTGATCATCTTAATGATTAAGAAACCATATCAAAATTAGTTCTCTAAGGAAGTCTTAGTGCATTCTTATGACTAAGAAGAAGGGATCTTGAATTGTTGAAATGGTTAAATCAAGAAGATGAGTCATACTTCGTTTCAATACAAGTCTTAGAGTCATACTCCAAGATTGTAATTTGAGTGACATGTCTTAAAGAAGGTTTAAAACACTTATCAAATGTAAGAGTAAAAGTTTTCTACTTTTGTACATTTGAAATTGGTAAGTTGTGATGTTTTGGATAAAACAAAGACCAACTTAGGCCAATTGTGTGAAGTGTTTGTCTTGATTAGAATCCACACTATCTCTTGGATGTTTGACAAGGGAGTCTTATAGGTCAAGAGGATAGTGGGAGTCTTAAAGGTCTTGAAATTCTCAAGAACTAATCAAGAATGAAACCTAAAGTTCTTCACTAGCACACGACTTGAGGTTTATAACCTATCGTGTTGACATATTCTGTGCCCATTCTAGTTAAAGTTGGCTTTGCATATGAGTTCTTAGAGTTCTCAATGTGTTGCACAACAACTTGGAAGCAATGGTAGGCCCTTGAGCTGCCAGGTGGCAAGAAATTAAGATTGAGTTCAATCCATATGGTTTTGGATTTGTCATTATCCTTGTCTTGTGATTATGGTTTTGACAAATTCATATGGGTAGGAACTCATACACCAATAAATCTAAGTGTCATAAGGTTTCTCTCCGATTCATGAAAATGATGGTGAGGAAACACTTCCACTAAGTAGATTTTAGCTAGATAGCAATTGTGATCTCAAAGTCGTTAGTGGAGCGTGTGTGGTTTACCGGCACACTAACTTGGACTTGTGAGAAATGGCAAAGGTCAAAACGATCAAGACTATGATTACGGCATCCCTTTTCATAGTTCTTAAAATTGTTTTGACACACCCACAAGCTATCTAAGGAAAGTGTATGTTTTTGATAAAGTTTTATCAAAACAATCTAGTATCAGAAATCTGAACTTTGGTAAGAAAGTCAATAAAGTATTGATTTCTAGAAGTCCAGTGATTTCTGAGTACATGTCAAAGCTAGTGGGAGCATAAGTGTTATGCTAATAATCATCATGTTAGTGGGAGCATGATAATTACGATAAGTATTGCAAGCTAGCAATGTTAATTATAGAAAACAAAAGGTTTCAATTGGGAAAAGTTGTTTTGCTATAATTAAGGGAGAGGAAATTATACTTCATCTCAAATCTATAAGCTTAGATCGTGAGGTTTTCATCATTTAGTCAAGGATATATATGAATTTCATGTTGGAATGGCTCAACATAAGGAAATTCTGTATATGGGTCCATTATTTGCGTTCTAAAATTCGATTATGATTACGACATCCCTTTTTATAATCTGAATTATGAGAACTTGGCAAATAGAAATGGAAATGTTATAGCAAAAGACTGGTTTAGTCTTTATGTGAGACATCATGAATCGTGTCCCATATGCTTCGGATATAGGACCGACTACATGTGCTATATTCATCCTTTCTAAAATTTTCCAAAATGCCTGGGGCGTTAAGAATGGAAAAGGTTTAGAACTGGATATGACTAAAAGGATTAAACAATTGTCGAGGAAAATCTAAGGTTTACCAAAGACTGGTTTCTCAAGGACAATTGGAAGTATAGTGATAATTCTGGAAGGACCATATTGACATAATCTGTAAGGAGGCAACTCTTGTTCAGAAGTGATAGTCAAAATGGAATCTGGAAATGTTTCAAAGTTAGAATTTTCAATCTGTGTAAGATTAAGGAAACTTAATGCAAGAAGGATGGTTCCAAGGACTTGATCTCCTTTGGAATGCTCTGTAATGATTGTTGTTAAGTCTTTCTGACTTTGTGCATAATCATTACAAGAGGATCGATGCATATGAGTTTAGAATCTAACAGATTTCAGTAAATGACATGAATTTGGAATTCTTGCATTTGCAGTAAGGATTTGGGAGTGTGAAAAGAGAATCATTGAAGTTATGTTCATTTGATCTAGTTCACAAAATAAAGATCATAGTCAAACATATTATGCATACTTGGTGTATGGCATGACTATTGTTTAGAAAACATAGTGTGCATGCTTGGAGCATGGGACAACTATTGTTTTAAATTCAAGAATAATGTTGATAGCTGAAACAATATACAATGAATAATGTGTAATCATATGGTGATAAATAAAAGGAGTTTTATTTATATTCATAAGTTCTGAGACCATATTGGATTCAATTATTATTGTGTTTCACTTTGCATGTTTTGACTTCCCGAATAAACTAGGTTATTCTTCCGGAATGACTAAGTTATTCAAACCATCCACAGTCGGTCATATGTTGGAAGTAGATATGAATTAAGACTGTCATGGGTTGGCTTGTAGAGGTCTAAGTTGTTGGACAAAGGGCTACAACACTCATCAGTGCTCATAAGTTCTGAGTATTGGATTCAACCCGCGCTCATTGGAATCACTTCATGGATTTTATCACGAGTGATCATGAGACGATAATATCTTATATTCTTCAAACCTAGAGATATGAGTTGTTACTATGAGTTGATAGTACATTGATTACACGAAAACGCATTGGTAACTCGATGTTATAAAACGTGTCTTTGTGTATGATTCAACAGGTAGTAGAACAAGCCATATGAGTCGAAGTTTATCCATTCCTTTTACCTTCGGGATGAAAGCGATATCTGTGGGCCCCTCGATGATTTGATGATGACAAATGGAAGTGCTCGGCCGGGCCAGGACTGATTTGATTTGTTCAATTAGTCAGTCGTCATAAATCGGAAATCGGGAAACAACAAATGGACAGAGAGAATGATTATAATCCATGTCTCAGTCCATATGATATCTAGAATGGAGGAATATATGATCCCTTATCTAATGGACAAGTCGTTGACAAAGATCAGAGTTCATCTACAAGGTCAGAGTTCGACAGAAGCTTTTGAGAGCTACGATTTCCGGTTGGTTCCTGAAGTCATACGCAATAATAGTTTTAGACTTATCCAAGTGGGAGACTGTTGGATTAATGTCTAAGTCCATAACTATAATTGGTAAGACTTGACCCGACCCGGCATGGTCCATTTGGGTTGCATGGCATCATGCACTTGGATAGACTATAATGAGAGAAATAAGACACTTATGGTTATTAATATATTATAAGTTCTAGTATATTAATAATAAGAATAATAAGATTATTTAATTAGTATTGATCAAGAATTAATCTAGGATTAATTAAGTGATCAAAAGAAGACTAATTAAATATATGGGTTGATTGTGTAAATCATCCATACTTATATAGTGGGCTAATGCTCCATGGATTATCTAGTTGGGCCAAAACCCATATGATGCTCCATGGATGCTCCATGGTGTATTTGAACCCATGGATCCAAGGAAATGGAAAGTCATGACAATTAGGGTTTACCCTAATTGTAACACTATATAAAGATATTATTCTTCCCAAAATCGGCCACTAGATTATTCTAGAGAGGGCTAACCGATTTCATGAAGTGTTCTAGTTTCTCTCAAGTTATTCCAAGTGTATTTGGTGTTGTGTGAACCATTTGAGGTGTCACACTTGAGGCACTAGGCACTCAAGCTTCATGAAGACATTCTACATCAAAGAGGTATGTATTCTATCTTGTTATATTGATTATTTTGTATGCTAGATTAGGATAATACCTTGGATGCTCATATTTGCATGTATAATAGAGAAAACATAGATCCAAGGTATTTAGGGTTGCATGTACACTTAGGAGTGTTAGAATGCTCATAACCCAACAGATATTCAGGTAGATGTGAGCCTGAATTATGCCGTGAGACCAGTGGCCATTAGAGATCGGAAGATCAAGGGTTTGAGGAACAAGGAGGTACCCCTGGTGTTGGTTTAGTAGCAGCATCGGAAGGGATCAGAGATGACCTGGGAGCCGGAGCGTGAGATGCGTGAGCAGCATCCGCAGCTATTTGCAGAGCGAGACTTCGAGGGCGAAGTCTAGTTCTAGTGGGGGAGAATTGTAACAACCCGGATTTCCAGGTATCTTTTATTCGCATATTTTTTGGTGTTTTGTGAGGGGAATCAGCGAGTTGGAGCTCGAACTCGCCGAGTAGGGTCGCGGTTCTGGACGCGGGTTCGCGCCTGGACTCGGGGAGTCCAAGGGATGGACTCGGCGAGTCCGCGCTGTTTGATGAAACACTAATTTCCCGGTGCTAAGCTCTATTTAAAGGACCTTATGGCCCTTCATTGCGGCCACCTTGATCCTTGAGAGCACCAAAGTAGCTAAGGGTTCCTGTGAGTGAGATAAGAGGCTACTGTTCACCAAATTTGTGTGTATTTGCAAGAAAGGAAGGGGGAAAGTCAAGCTAGAAGAGTTGGGAGCTTGGATCTACTTCCATTTCGCCAAGGGAAGCTTCTTGAGGTATCTTTCAGAGCTTAATTCTGTGTTTTTGTTGATATGGTCAAATCTAGGGTTTCTTCTTGCCTTATTTGCTTTGTAGTTAAAGTGTGAGAGGTCCCATGGAGATATGGTACCTAGATCTCGACCTTAGCAGGTTGAGAAAGTCCCAAATGCTATGCTTTATGTCCTTCCTTTTGGGTTGGAGACTAGGGTTGCCATATTACAGGTCATTTCCCCAAAAAGAGCCTTGTAAGTGTTGCATGGTAGCCAAGACTGTGACTTTACATGATAAATGAGCTTGGGAGGGACAGATCTATGAGTGTATTGAGCGGATCTGACCTCAGAAGCAAGATTGAGTTGATGCATGGCATGGACTCGCCGAGCCTGAAGAACAGACTCGGTGAGTAGCATGAAGATTGTCCTTAACCACTCAGTGAGTGGTCCTGCCGAGTTATGGTTGACTCAGTGAGTCACGGAGAGTTAGAGAGGGATTGACAGGTGGACTGAGTCGAGTTGGAACTCGCCGAGTTGTCCTTACGACTCGGCGAGTTGAGTTGCGGTGGCCCCGCGATTCATGACCAGGTGGAACTCGTCGAGTTAGGGGAGTACTCGACGTGTCAAAAGATAATCCTAGAGAGATTGGTGAAAACGCTTAGACTCGCCGAGTCGCTCTAATGCACTCGCCGAGTCCGGTAGAATTGACCGTTGACCGTTGACTGTTGACCAGAGTTGACCAGTGTTGACTTGATAAGGATAGTCAACCTTAGTGGTAAAAGTAGTAATTAGAGATATATGATGTTATAGGGGGATTATAGCTCGGGGGTTCGAGCATGAGTGATTTCCAGGGTTCGCGAGTTTTCGAGATATTCGAGGTGAGTCTTCTCACTATACTGTACCCGAAAAGGTTTGACTGTGTGACCGAAAGGTCAAATATGATATGAGATATATGCATTATGTGTGATAAGTTAATCGTTATACGTACCATGTATGATATGCTTGATATGGGCTGGAAGACATTATGTTATGGGCCAGAAGGCGAATATGTTATGGGCCGGAAGGCGTTGTAATGTGGACTGTAAGGTTGGCGTGGGTAGGACCGGAAGGTTTACCCAGTCGGGACAGAAGTCCCTTGAGACACATGGACTGGAAGGTTAGGGCCTGGAAGGGCGTATGTGCGTAGGTTGTATTTTGGGGAACTCACTAAGCATTTATGCTTACAGTTGTTGCGTTATGTGTTTCAGGTACTAGCGAGGACCGTGGGAAGGCGTCGGTGTGATCGTACACATACTCGGGGAAAACTATTTTTATGATATTTGTGATGTATTCAGTCGTGACAATATTGTTTACATTGGAATTTAAAATATTACTCGATGTTTTGATGTTTGCAAAATTGAAAAATTGGTTTTAAAAATTTACGTTGTTACATTGTGAGGCATCTTCGTGTACTTATCTAAGTATGGGTAAAAGTACTTATCTAAGGTAAAATCACTCAATCTTTTGTTCTATGTTTGGTGGTGGGCTCAAGCATATCATACATGGCACATATAATGAGTAACTTATCACACATAATACATATATCTCATAGCATATCCGACCTTCCGGTCGCACAGTCAAACCCTTTCGGGTACAGTATAGTGAGAAAACTCACCTTTTGGAAAGTCTAAGATCTCGCGTCCTCACTATCACCGATTCCAAACGACGAATCTACCTCGCCTAAACATAAAAATATCATTTAATACACGAGGACTTCCACCACTAAAACTTTAACCCTTATCATCATTCCTCAGATGGTAAAAGACCATTTTACCCTTCCTTGACCTAAAGTCCTCATGTTGACCAAAACCCTAAAAGTCAACAAAATTCGACCCTGAGAGTACGTGGGGCGTACTGCTAGATGTACGCGGGGCGTACATCGCCAACCCCCTGGATCGGGGTCTCCACCTAGTACGCGCAGCGTACTGGAAGTTACGCCCAGCGTAACCACCAGAATGAGCCACTCTCCATTTCTGGTCTTAATCGGTTAAGCCATTACTCCGACTTCTAGATCCGACTCATTTAGTATGTCTAAACCCATAAAGTCGAGACCTTTAAGCCTTGGCATGGTTGTAAAGGCTCCAACATCACATAACAACATTCTATTCAAACTCAAGGACCTAGATCTCATGTATGGTGTAATACGCACGTCCAAGATGTCATTATTATGAGTCTACAACTCCAATAGATCAGAAACATGAAGTATCTAAGCTTATGGAGGCCATTTGCACAAAAAGTCTCCACCTTTGGGACTTAAACCCTAGAAAATGATACTTTAATCATACAACATGAACCAAGTGACAAGATCCGAACTTTTTACCTGAAAATGAAGTTTTAACCCTTGCAAAGCTCATATCTACACTTGAGCACTACTTCTAGCCTCTCCAACAAGCTTTTCTTCTCCTTTGCAACCTTGGAATGGCACCACCAAGCTTAGAATACACACACAATGGATAAAGAACAAAGGTACACTCTTTTTAGGGTTTCACTATGAGGGATGGTGGCTGAGAAGTCCAGCCACACATTCGTTTTATAGCCCCTCCAAAGGAAATTTGGGTTTGGATCTGAGTAAGTTACGCTGAGCGTAACATTGGGTACGCCCTGCGTTCCTGAGGGTGAACGCGTCCAAATGAGGCGCGCGAGTACGCGCAGCGTACTCGCCTACCATGAAAACCCTAAATTAACAATTTAATCCAAAATAGAAGAATACCTGGATTTCGGGCTGTTACAATTCTCCCCCACTAGAACCAGACTTCGCACCCTAAGTCTCATACTGAAAACAACTATGGATACTGATCCCGCATCTCAGACTCGGACTCCCACGTCAGCTCAGACCCCTTCCGATGTTGCCACTACACTTGTACCAGGGGTGCTTCCTTGTTCCTCAGAACCTTAACTTTCCGATCCCTGATTGCTACTGGTCTCTCCACATAGTTCAGGCCTGCATCCACCTGAATATCGTCTAATGGCACCACTGCCGACTCATCAGTAATGCATTTCCTCAACTACGAGACATGAAAGGTATCATGGATCTGCCCCAACTCAGCAGGTAGATCCAACCGGTAAGCTACCCGACCTACCCTAGCAATTACCCTGAAGGGTCCTATATACTGGGGTCCCAAGTTACCCCTCTTCCTGAATCGTATCACTCCTTTCCAGGGAGAGACATTTAGGAGCACAAGGTCACCAACCTGAAACTCGAGCTTGGACCGCCGCCTGTCCGCATAACTCTTCTGGCGACTCTGCGCGGTCAACAACCTCTGCTTGACCTGCTGAATCTGCACGGTCGTCTGGAGTACAATCTCCATGCTACCCATCACCCGCTGCCCCACCTCTCCCCAGCAGATGGGGGTGCGACTCCTCCGACCATACAACAACTCAAAGGGTGGCATACCAATGCTCGAATGATGGTTGTTGTTGTATGAAAACTCTGCTAAAGGTACATAGGTGTCCCAGCTCCCTCCAAAATCCAAAACACATGCTCGGAGCATATCCTCAAGCGTCTTAATCGTCCGCTCGCTGTCCGTCTGTCTGTGGGTGGTATGCGGTACTGAAATGCAGCCTTGTACCCAACTCCTCATGAAACTTCTTCCAAAACCTGGAAATAAAACGCACATCCCGATCAGAAACAATCGTCATCGGATTCCCATGTCGCGATACCACCTCCCTCACGTATAATTCTGCCAACTTCTCCGCAGAAGAGCTGTCGTTGATGGCTAGAAGATGAGCACCCTTCGTCAATCTATCCACGATCACCCAAATCGCGTCGACTCCCCTGGTAGTCCGTGACAATTTGGTGATAAAATCCATGGTAATCTGTTCCCACTTCCATTCGGGAATCTCTAGCGGCTGCAATTTACCGTGCAGATACTGGTGCTCGGCCTTAACCTGTCGACAAGTCAGGCATCTCTCAACAAACCATGCAACATCCTTTTTCATACAAGGCCACCAATACTCGTTCCGTAGATCCAAATACATTTTCGTAGCCCCGGGATGAATCGAGAATTTCGATCGATGCGCTTCCTCCATCAAAATAGTACGCGTACCGCCCACAAATGGTACCCAAATCCGACCCTGAAAAGTCATAAGCCCTTGACCATCCGTAACGAATCTTGATACCTGACCTACAACCCGCTCCTTCTTCTGGTTTTCTGGTTTCGCAGCCTCAGCCTGAGCTCCACGAATGGTATCTAAAATCAGGGTCATCACCATCAACCTCATACAAATATCTCGGATCGGGGCGTTTTCCGCCCTTCGGCTCAACGCATCGGCTACCACATTAGCCTTTCCCGGGTGGTACACGATCTCACAATCGTAATCCTTCACCACATCCAACCATCTCCTCTGTTACATATTCAGATTTGGCTGATCCATCAAGTACTTCAGAGTCTTGTTGTCCGTGTAGATGGTACACCGAACCCTATAAAGATAATGCCGCCAGATCTTGAGGGAAAACACCACAACCCACAATTCCAGTTCGTGGGTGGGATATCTCGACTCATGAGGCTTCAACTACCTCGAAGCGTACGCTATCACATGCCCCCTCTTCATAAGAACCACCCCTAAACCCGATATAGATGCATCACAGTACACCACAAAATCCTCCATCCCTTCCGGAAGTGCAAGCACCGGGGCCTCGCATAATTTCTGACGAAGGGTCTCGAATGAGGACTGCTGCTCCGGTCCCCACGAAAATGCAACACCCTTCCGGGTCATCCTGGTAAGTGGCACGACGATCTTGGAGAAATCCTTGATAAACCTTCGATAATAGCCAGCCAATCCCAGAAAACTCCTGATCTCAGTGGGCAATCTCGGCACCTCCCATCTCAACACCGCCTAAATCTTGGCCGGGTCGACCAATATCCTTTTCTTGTTAACAAGGTGCCCAAGGCACTGGACCTCTGGTAAGCAGAAATCACACTTGGAGAATTTGGCATACAACCTCTCCGATCTCAATACCCCAAGAATTTCCGTCAAATGCTCCTCATGCTGTTCCCTAGACCTCGAACCAGCATCGGCCGACACACCCGATTCATGAGATCCATGAACGCAGCCGGAGCATTGGTGAGCCCAAAAGGCATTACCACAAACTCATAATGTCCATAACGAGTTCTGAAAGCAGTCTTCTGAATATCTTCATCCTGAACCCTCATCTGATGATAACCCGATCTCAAGTCTATCTTGGAGAACCAAGATGCCCCCTCTAACTGATCGAGCAGATCATCGATCCTAGGTAATGGATACCGGTTATTAACCGTCAACTTGTTCAACTCCCGGTAATCGATACACATCCAGTGTGAACCATCCTTTTTCTTGACGAACGAAATCGGCGCTCCCCAAGGTGAGCGACTTGGTCGAATAAACCCCTTCCCCAATAGCTCCTGAAGCTACGAGGATAACTCTTGCATTTCCAGTGGAGCGAGACGATAAGGCGCCTTGGCGATGGGCGCTGCTCCCGGAACCAAATCGATACAGAACTCTACTTGCCTTTCCGGAGGCACACCTGTTAACTCTTCGGGGAACACATCCGAAAACTCGCATACAACAAGAACGTCATCAACCGAATTGGGCCTCCCCGCGGCCACTCGAGTATCCATCACGTAGGCTATGATTCCATTGCAGCCCTGCTGCAAACTCTGCCTGGCCCTGGCAGCCGAAAAAAACGCCGACCCACACTGGGTCCCCTCGCCATACACCGTAAGCACAACCCCACTAGGGTCTCAAATAGTCACCAGTTGTCTCTCGCAGTCAATGAATGCCCACCCACGATCACACAGACATCCCCCATCGCTATAGGAACCAAGTCTATAGGGAATTTGACCCCAAAAATCTCGAGCACACATCCTCGAATCACGTCATTGGCATATATCGCTTTCTCATCCGCTATAGAAACTTGCAGGGGTCGACTCATCACCTCCCGATCAATACCGATGTGCTGGCTAAAAGCCAATGATACAAAAGACCGACTCGCACCCAAGTCAAATAATACCAAAGCAGGTATAGAATTCACAAGAAAGGTACCTACGCATATCATAATATAAGCACAATATCTTAGCATAAAAGTAAATACACGAAAGAATACATACCAGCTACGACATCAGGCGCCGTGCGGACCTCCTCCGCAGTCAACTGGAAAGCTCTTCCACGAGCCATCGGAGCCACGGCCTTCACAGGCCGAGTCTCGATAACCCTAGCAGCAGGCGTAGAACCCTGGCGAAGCTGGGGGCACTCGGCCTTCCGGTGGCCGGTTTGGTTGCAATGAAAGCAAACCATAAATCCCTTGGGGCAATCCCTAGCAATGTGCCCCTCCTTGCCACACTTGTAGCAAGCACCCGATCGACATGCCCCCTCGTGACCCTTGCTGCACTTTCCGCAAGTGCGGCCCTTCTGGCCTCTCGACCTCGAATCGGCAGACATAATCTGCTTGGCTGCCGACTGAGACTGAGCCGGCCGCTGATCCACCGGTTGAGACTCGACCTCCTCCCTGGCCAGAGTCTACAACTCGATCTCACGCTTCCTGGCATTCACCTGAAGCTCAGCAAAAGTCGGGTATGACGAGTTTGATATGAACTCCCGGATATCCCTCCTCAGCACACCCAAATACCGGCTCATCCGAGCCTGCTCCGTGGACACCTGCTCAGGGCAAAACATCGCCCTCTCATGAAACTTCCGCGTGATCACCGTGACAGAAGCATTACCCTGCTTGTGGGTCAAGAACTCATGAACAAACCGTTCCCTCTCCACCGGGGGAACGTACTCGTCTCTGAACATAGTAGTAAACCTCCTCCAAGTCACAGCTGAAACCTCCGCCAGAGTGAAGCTCGCCGTCACGAACTTCCACCAATCCTTTACTCCCAGACGGAGCTGGTTCAAAGCGAACCGTACCCTCAGATGCTCCGGACATGAACAAGTGTAGAAGCATCCCTCGATATCAGCAATCCATCTCATCGCAGCGATCGGATCCTGCATCCCATCAAACTCGGGTGGCTTCGTGTTGCTAAACTCCCGGAACAGCAACGAGTCACCTCCCTGTGGTCTGGCAGCGGCCACAGCTGCGGTAGTTGCATGGCTACGGCCGCAGTCACCGTGGCGTACCGCTCATCAAAAGTCTCCATCAGTGTGGTCTTAATAGACCCAAACATCTCCAGAATCTCAGCCCGGATCGCTGCAGCCACCTCCTCATGAATCATCTGACGAAGCTCCTCGTCACTCACACTGCTCGTACCAGGTCTGTGGCGTGGTCCAACCATGAGGCCTCTGAAATACAACATAGAAATATCAGAGACTCTATCGAGCATAATCGCACTCGATAACACAACCCTACTTAGTCTCCGATACCCGGGGATTCTTACTTGGGTTGCCCACTGACCCGGTGTCTTCAGTAGTACGGGCCCAATACTACAAACTACACCGCGTCAGCGTTCACCCCAAGTCCTCCTCCCCAAAACCCGGATCATGAGTACTCTATTCTTGCCATGCACTAGCTACCCATTCGCTCTCAAAGCACCTCATAGCAGCAGTTTTCCCTAGACTAAGGCATCATAAATCAGGCCACTCTAGTCCTAATATGAATACCTAGTCTACTAGCATGTGTATCATATCATATCATATCTCATAACACATATTGTAAGAGTATTTTTGGGAGTTTACCGTTCGGGCGCTGGCTAACCGTACACACTTCTTCTTCTTTGGTTGTTTCAAAATCACTTATCAAATCTTTTATTGATTTTATTAATTAAAAATTTCTCAAATCCCCGGTTTGAGTTCAGTTACGACCGAAGGTGTATCTGAATCCCTCAAACCAAGGCTCTGATACCAACTTGTAATGACGTAAATTTTAAAACCAATTTTTCATTTTTGTAATTATCACAAACATCAATTAATATTTCAAATTCAAACGTAAACAATATTGTCACAACAGAGTACATCCCAAAGATCATAAAAATAGTTTTTCCTCGATAATGTGTACGATCACGCCGATGCCTTCCCACGGTCCTCGCTAGTACCTGAAACACATAACACAACAAATGTAAGCATAAATGCTTAGTGAGTTCCCCAAAATACAACTGACGCACATACGCCTTTCTAGGCCCTGACCTTCCGGTCCATGTGTCTCAGGGGACTTCCGTCCCGACTAGGTAAACCTTCCGGTCCACATCACAACGCCTTCCGGCCCATAACATATTCGCCTTCTGGCCCATGATATAATGCCTTCCGGCCCATATCAAGCATATCATACATGGCACATATAACGAGTAAGTTATCACACATAATACATATATCTCATAGCATATCCGACCTTTCGGTCGCACAGTCAAAC
Organism: Lactuca saligna; assembly: GCF_052625555.1. NCBI lineage: Eukaryota > Viridiplantae > Streptophyta > Magnoliopsida > Asterales > Asteraceae > Lactuca > Lactuca saligna. The sequence goes on from NC_136421.1 coordinate 91,568,955, forward strand.
CCTTCCGGGTACACTATAGTGAGAAAACTCACCTTGTGGAAAGTCTAAGATCTCGCATCCTCGCGATCACCGAATCCAAACGACGGCTCTACCTCGCCTAAACATAAAAATATCATTTAATACACGAAGACTTCCACCACTAAAACTTTAGCCCTTATCATCATTCCTCAGAGGGTAAAAGACCATTTTACCCTTCCTTGACCTAAAGTCCTCATGTTGACCAAAACCCTAAAAGTCGGCAAAAGTCAACCCTGAGAGTACGTGGGGCGTACTGCTAGATGTACGCAGGGCGTACATCGCCAGCCCCCTTGGATCAGGGTCTCCACCCAGTACGCTGCACCTACTGGAAGTTACGCCCAGCGTAACCACCAGAATGAGCCACTCTCCATTTCTGGTCTTAATCGGCTAAGCCATTACTCCAACTTCTAGATCCGACTCATTTAGTGTGTCTAAACCCATAAAGTTGAGACCTTTAAGCCTTGGCATGGTTGTAAAGGCTCCAACATCACATAACAACATTCTATTCAAACTCAAGGACCTAGATCTCATGCATGGTGCAATACCCACGTCCAAGATGTCATTTTTATGAGTCTACAACTCCAATAGATCAGGAACATGAAGTATCTAAGCTTATGGAGGCCATTTGCACAAAAAGTCTCCACCTTTGGGACTTAAATCCTAGAAAATGATACTTTAAGCATACAACATGAACCAAGTGACAAGATCCGAACTTTTTACCTGAAAATGAAGCTTTAACCCTTGTAAAGCTCAGGTCTACACTTGAGCACCACTTCTAGCCTCTCCAACAAGCTGTTCTTCTCCTTTGCAACCTTGTAATGGTACCACCAAGCTTAGAATACACACACAATGGCTAAAGAACGAAGGTACACTCTTTTTAGGGTTTCACTGTGAGGGATGGTGGCTGAGAAGTCCAACCACACATTCCTTTTATAGCCCCTCCAAAGGAAATTAGGTTTTGGATCTGAATAAGTTACGCCGGGCGTAACCTTGGGTACGCCCCGCGTACCTGAGGGTGAACGCGTCCAAATGAGGCACGCGAGTACGCGCAACGTACACCTTGTACGCCCAGTGTACTCGCCTACCATGAAAACCCCAAATTAACAATTTAATCCAAAATAGAAGAATACCTGGATTTCAGGCTGTTACATACATACTAAGAACAAGTATCACAAGAAGAACAAAACAAAAGTATTTAGATGTTGGACACTATAGTAAAACCTAGATGGTTATGTAATCAACTATTTTTTTTTTTGAGATACGACCAACATGTGTTTGGGATTGATAGTGGTGTTGCAACAAGTCTAAAACTTACCAATTCTATCTACAAGAGAATACTAGAACCAAACATAAAGTTTAAAATACTATAGGAGTATTTTATGACACTATAAAATAACAACAAGTCTAAAAACTTATCAACTTCGTATACCAAGAAGCTCTAGAATCAAACATACAATTAAGATACAATAGGAGTATTTTAAGCACTATAACTAACTTATGGGAAAACTAAAAGACCTTTACTGGTAGGTCTATAATTACTGAGTGTATACATTGAGGTTATATATAATTGAGATTTTATAGACTTAGAATTTGTGATTTTCACTATACTTCCTGTTCCTTGTTTGATTGTGGTCTTAGAGTAGGATCACTTATTCTAAGGTCTATTTGATCTTAGCTATATATAATATGAATACACTACGTTATTATAGAAAGACCCGGTAAAGATCATCCTCGTAAAAAATATTTTTAAAAGAAATGTTTTATTAATCTCATAAATTCTTTAGACACTCCCATTCTCACACGAACAACATAGAAAGACATTACAATAGCCAACATAAGATTTGAGAAAGAACCAAAAGATGGTTCATGAGGAGAATTCCAGGAAAGGACCGAACAAAGTGAAAAGCACTAGAGAGATCATTAACGAACCTTACCCTATCAGGAGAAAACTCGAAAGCACACTATACGTCACACTAGTAATTTATAAATGGATATGACTTAGTGAGTTAGTGATTACACTACTCGCACTATGTGTTAAATTTACCGTACTTCTTCATCACAACTAGTAACAGTAAAATCAAGAGAGATACTCCCTTCCAAAAACCATGAAACTCAATCAACTTAAGATTTCAATATATATATATATATATATATATATATATATATATATATATATATATATATACACACCCTATTTTGTTAAACTTAATGTTTGTAGAAAACTTATTTTTACTCTCTACCATGAATACATCATAGAGATGTAGGTCGAAACATTGAGAATCGTACAACAAAGCGAGAAATTTATATGTATATAAATAGATAAAGTACAACCAGAAACGACCATAGTTATTTACGATCTCATTTCACATCATGCAATAGAATCATGTCTTAACATGGAAATAACCGGCCAACCGACGAAACCCTGATTCTATATATAGAATTTTGCTACATTCCAAGCCACCATAACAGCTGCTGTGACAGCTGTCATGGTGCAATTCAACATTAACAAGAACTGCAACAAGAATGCGAGTCTGCCGGGAATTGCATTGCAGAAACTGCAACAAGAATGGGCTTACTACTCGCTTCTGTAGGACTTCGACCCAATACGTCACTTCAACCACCAATATCGGAGAAAGGCCAGTGTGTCACTCATGCAATGCAACAGGACATTTCAAGAGAGATTGTCCAATAGAGAGAAATGACAAAGGAGAGGGAGGAGTTTAACGACAGGACATAAAGGAGCAACAAGGATCCTAATAGGATTTTTGGTACGTTTTCTAAATATCAATAATTAAGCATCGAATGTTCACTAAGATTTTTGAGAATTAAATCAAAATCATAAATTAATGCATCATTCATATAAAAACTAATAATTCTTACAGGTGAGCTATGATGCCTTAGATTATGCAGGCTTATAGTGAGTGATTCCACCTTATTTCTTGTTTCTCGTTTGATTGTGGATTTAGGGTAGATTTACTCAGTCGAATGTATTCTCAATCTTAGCTATGTACGATTTGTATACACTAAGTGATTATAGAGGAACTTTGTAGGAATCATATTACGAGAATTCATTACTAAATGTAGTGCAAATATTCGCAACAGTAATAACAAGAGTAAAACAGAAGGCACTAAAGACGTATACATAGAATACAACATCACTCTAAATAAATACATTTTCCTAATCGACTTAACACTCGTTACGATAAGAAGTTCTGATGTGGGCATTAGAAATGGATTGACTTGGTCCTTACCATACCAACTCCATGTGCTACGGAAAGACTCTTCGCTTTAACCAACCATCTAACTAACTCTTTTCAACCTATAACGATAAATTTGACATAAACCTCTCTATCATCTCTTGCTTCAATACTCAGAGGTACCCATGCGAGGGGTACCACGCCTTCCTAGCTTACTCCGTAGACAATAAACTTAAAGTGAAACATAACGAGGATGTTTTGAAATTCCGTTATCTTCCCAAATTATCCTCAGCAGACCACCCAGGAATACCACTTGTACAGCAAGTCAAGTTCGAGAATAGAGACTAAGGATCCATACATCTAGTCTATCACTACTAGGGGTATACGCGAGGGTGGTATATGATTAAGATTTTATGAATTTAGGATGTGTGATTATGCCCTACCTCCTGTTCCATGTCTGGTTGTGGACTTGGAGTAGAGTCACCCATCCAAATGTCTTTTCAATCTTAATTATAAACAATTTGTATACATGAGGTGATGGTGGATGAACCAATTATGAGTCCTACCATGAACCTCGGGGCAAAGTTGCCCAAGACTATGAGTGGGCATGCTATTATTCAAGTAAACGTAGACAAGTAAACCAAACCCACACTTTCTCTCATCTTAATTACAGCTTACCATTCCAACACATACCATCAGATTAAACAAAACAAGGTCTCATACTAATAATAAAGGTCTGTCGGAACGCCAAGCGAGGACCAGAATTTACTAGGGAACAAAAAAGTCTAATGAGACAAAAGTACCCACATGCTTTCCCTAGATCATGAGTAACTGGTTTAGAAAGAATTACGGGACAAAATTCCCTCTACCGTGGGGATAATGTAACAACCCGTTATTTTGAAATCATTAAAAGTCAGAAACAAGTCAACAAAATACAAACATGTTAAATAAAAATAAAAAACATAAAGTATTAAGACAAATAATGTTATTATTTATTTAAAACATTTTATATATTTCGATATTGAAAATTTTATCCCAAAAGTATGGACCGAAATCACCATTTGGTGATTTCATACGATACCGAGAACCATATTGGACCGCAAACTCTCGCATGACCCCACCTCAGACCAAAAACAATTCCAACCACAAACAACCATTCGTACCACAAACACTTGTGAAAACTGAAATCATGAACCAAAATCCAGGGATTTCAGTGGGACTTTAGACCGCAAACTCTTGTTCTTGGATTGAACGGATAGGCCGAGAACTTACTTCCAAACGGATAGGCCGAGAACACACCAACTTAAATGTTGACACTTTTTCAAACCACTTGTATTCTCAGGAAAGTTAGTAGACAGGTACCCTCTCAGGCGTTATGAAGACGTAGCATAGTAGCATTACGTCTTATCTTTTGCTATAGTTTTAATGTTAGACGATTAATGTTTTGAACACAATGTAAATGTTATGTTATTAATACAATGGTTGCTGTTGCTTTGATTACTATTATACAGTTATTGTGATACTATACATGACGTCCACTACCCACGAACATTTCCAACGTTCCGGTTTGTGGGTGTGACAGTACTAGGGTGCACCCTAGTATGTTAGGCATACACTCACGTACGTTAGGTGTACTCATGTAAGGAGGAAACCCTAAGTTTTAGGGTTTGAGGGGTATTTAAGCATCATATTGGCTCGTTTCCTTTCCACCTTTCAGCCCCTACTCCCTTGGGACATTTTTGCAAACCCTAGTCTTTGAGTGTGCATTTTGGAGCTCAAGTGTGTGCTTTTTGGTTTGTTCTTGGTGTGTTAGAGGAAGAAGGAGTTGCATCAAGGAGATTAGAATTTAGAGCAAGCTTGTGGGTCTTAGATCATCACCTTCTTGGGAAGCTCCAGAAGGTGAAAAGGTTCACCTTGATGCTTTGTTTGGTTAGATCTCATTTTGTTAGCTTTTTATGCTTCTTCTTGTCTCAAAAGTCCCATTTTTAGTAAAGCATGCGGTGGGTGAGAGTGGATACCCATTAAGTTGTCATTTTATAGGCAACAACCTTATACCCTCCTTATAGACTGGCTTCGTGAATGAGGCGTACTAGCGGTAAGACGACATTGATATTTTACATATATATTATTATTAACTTATAATTTTATAAGGAGAAGGGTTGAATTTTAACTTTTAAAATTGTAAGGGTTGGAACTAAAGTTTTAATCAAGACTTTACTTGTTCCAAAACATGAGGGCAAGTTTTGTAAACTTTCAGAACTTTTCATTTCTTGTAACTTATGAGTTTATTAGGGTATTAAAAATGAAGACTCTTCAATTTTATAACCCATGTGTTCTTTTAATGGTATTAAATCAAAGTGACTTTTGGTTTTCCATAACTTGAGGACAAGTTATGGACTACATTAAAACACATAAAGATCATGAATTAATCTACCACATAGGTTACAAATAATTCCTATGATCATCTAAACATCATAAGATCAAGAACATGAATATGAATACTTTCATGAATAAAAAATTACACTTAAACACTTGTAATTTTGATAACTTGTTGTTGTAAATGGATTAGCATAAACATTACACCATCTAAAACATGTTTACACAAACAAAAACAATTTAGGGTAATGTTTCTAGTCCATTTCCAGCAACTAATTTTGAAATTCTGAAACTGCAGCTTCTACTCGTCGAGTGCATGAACTGACTCGGCGAGTAGCTTGCATTTGGTCATGGACTCGTCGAGTCCCCCCATGAACTCAGCGAGTTCATACGGGCAGAAAGCAGAAAACTCGATTTTTTCAAGCAGTTTGCACAAAAATCAAACAAGCAAGCCTAGGCTTTGATACCACTGATAGGTTTTGAGCATTCTAACACTTCCTAAGTGTACATGCAACCCTAATAATCTTGGATCTATGTTTGTCTAATTATCACGCAAAGTTGATTTCCAAGGCTATGACCATATCTAGCATACATGGGGAACAATTTTAACTTAAATAATAGATAGGATTACATACCTTGTTGTTGTGGGTGTTCCTTGAAACCTTGTGAGCCTAGCACCCCAAGTGTGATGCCTCAAATGCTTCACACAACACCAAATGATATGGAGTAAACTTGGAGAGAATGTATAACACTCAAAAATTGTCTCTAACCCTCAAGTATCTTGTCTAACCGATTTTGGGAGAACACATGAGCTTTATATAGTGTTGACACATCTACGGTTACACCCTAATGTGTCATGACTCTTCATTTCCATAACCCATGGGTTTGTAACTCCCATGGAGCCTCCATGGACCATCCAATGGGTATAAACCATCTTGATTATCCATGGAGCCTCTTAGCCCACTATATAAGTTATGGATGATTTATATATTCAATCCATACATTTAATTAGTTGTCTTTTGATCTCTTAATTAATTCTAAATTAATTCTTGATCAAACTAATTAAATAATATTATTAATATATTAGAACTTATAATATATTAATAAACCATATGTGTTATTTCTCTCATTTAGTTTATCCAATTGCATGGTACCATGCAACCCAAATGGACCATGTCGGGTCGGGTCAAGTATTTACCGGAAATAGTTACAGACTTAGACACCTTATCCAACAAAAGCTACATTTCTGACCATGTCGGGTCGGGTCGAGTACACATCATAGCATACATGATCGAGCCTACTATTGAAGCATAAGGTACTTGACTCATTTCTGCTATCTCAGCCCCGGTACTTGGGCTTTGTGTCTTACTCAATCTGGCATTACTCTGGATGGGTAACTCTCCTTTCTTGGAGTTTTGCATGCTGAATCTCTTCAACACCTTGTCCAAGTATCTACTTTGACTAAGTCCAATTAGTCTTTTACTCTTGTTTCTCAAAATCCTTATCCTTAGAATATAGGCAGCTTCTCCTAGGTCCTTCATAGCAAAACTCTTCCCAAGCCAGGACTTAACTTCTTGTAGAGTTGGGATGTCATTTCCTATGAGTAGTATGTCATCCACATACAATACCAAAAAGCTAACTATAGTCCTACTAGCCTTGACATAAACTCAAGATTCACCTTCACTCCTAGAAAAGCCAAATTCCTTGACCTTTTCATCAAAGCAAAGATTCCATGTGCGATGTGCTTGCTTTAATCCATAAATGGATTTCTCAAGCTTACACACTCTATTAGGGTACTCGTTGCTGACAAAACCTTCTTGCTGACTCATGTAAACATCTTCAATTAACTTTCCATTAAGGAAAGTGGTTTTGACATCTATTTGCCAAATTTCATAGTCATGAAATGCAGCTATGGCTAACATAACCCTGATAGACTTAATCTTGGCTACTGGAAAAAAAGTCTCATCATAATCCACTCTAGGAATTTGAGAGAAGCCCTTTACAACCAATCGAGCCTTATAAGGGTGTACATTACCATTCATGTCGGTATTCTTCTTGAAGATCCATTTGCACCCTAAAATCTTACGACATGGTACATTCTCAACCAAGTTCCAAACTTGATTGTCATACATGGATTATATCTCGCTATCCATAGCCTCTTTCCATTTCACAGACTAGGGCCTGCCATGGCTTCCGCGTAGCTGTTAGGTTCATCCAGACATACTAGTGTCTCATCACTAATAAGTGTCTCACCTTCCGTGGTAATATGGAAACCATAGTAATGCTCAAGTGTATTCCTAACTCTCGTGGAACGCCTCAGAGGTACAGACTCGTCAATTGGCTCAACAAGAGTTTCCTCCTCAAGTTGAGGGCTAGGGTTTGAAGTTCCTTCACCGCTTGACTCTTGAAGTTCTTCAAGTTCAATTTGCCTCCCACTGTCTCCTTGGCTTATAAATTCTCTCTCTCAAAAGACTCCTCTTCTTGCTGCAAAGACCACATTATCACTAGGTCTGTAGAAGAGGTAACCAAAGGATCTTTGTGGGTAGCCGATGAAAATACACCTCTCGCTTCGGGGTTCTAGCTTATCATGAGACTCACGCCTCACAAAAGCCTCACAACCCTAAATCTTGATGTGGTCTAGTTTAGGAACTTTACCAGTCCACATCTTGTGAGGAGTTTTGGAAACTTTCTTTGTAGGGACTAGATTAACAATATGGGCGGCAATCTCTAAGGCATACCTCCAGAATGAGATTGGTAGCGAATCTCGACTCATCATGGAACGAACCATATCCAACAAGGTTCGATTATGCCTCTCAGCCACACCATTCAACTGTGGTGTCTTGGGAGGTGTCAATTGTGAGACAATCCCACATTCCCTAACGTAGTCGAGGAACTCTAAACAAAGATACTCACCACCTCGATCGACTCGAAGCATCTTAATGTTCCTGCCCAATTGATTCTCGACTTCCTGTTTACATTCCTTAAACCTTTCGAAAGTCTCTGACTTATGCTTGATTAAGTAGACATATCCATATCTACTGCAATCATCAGTAAAAGTCAAATATTAATGATTATCATCCCTTGTGGCATGTTTGAATGGTCCACACACATCCGTGTGCACAAGGTCCAACAAACCTTCACCCCTCTCACAAGAACCTGTGAAGGGTGACTTTGTAATTTTTCCAAGTAAGCATGATTCGCAACTATCATCAGACTTTAGGTCAAATGATTCCAAGTCTCCATCCTTTTGAAGTTGGCCTATGCGTTTCTTGCTTATATGTTCAAGACGACAATGCCATAGTGAGCCTTTATCCATGTTATTATTATTAGGAGAATCAATACACAAAACATCATTTCCTAAGTTTCTACAACAGATACAGTTTCATACACGCCATCACAAGGTAATGCTTTAAAATAAAGACTATTATTAAAGAAAACATTAATCGAACCAAATTCATTATCAAATGAAAAGGTGAAACCTTGTTTATACAATGCATGAAAGGAAATAATATTTCTTTCCATTTCTGGCGAATAAGAACATTTATTCAAATCTAAACTAAACCCACTACTTAGCGATAAAGTATAAACTTCAATCTTGGTGACAGGTGAAGCTTTCCTATTTCCCATGATCATGTTTATCTTTCCTTGCTCCACATTCTCATTTCTTCTTAGTCCCTGCAAATCCGAATAGATATGAATACCACAACTAGTATCAAGGACCCATGAGTTAGAATGGGGTGGGTTATTAGATAAGATAGTATAAATACCTGCATGGTTGGGTTTAACTTACCCATCCTTCACATCTTGTTGGTACTTTGGGCAGTTCCGCTTCGAATGTGCCTTTTCATAGCAATAGAAGCATTCAGCCTCCTTTGGGTTAGAAGAAGGAGTGATGAAACCTTTCTTGGTTCCACTTGAAGAAGAGCCTTCAAGGGTCCTAACCTTCGTACCCTTCGAAGAACTCTTTCTCTTCTTCCCTCGTACTTTCCCGATTGCCAAGACAGGGGCGAAGTTGGTAGGAGTAGGAGCAGTAACAACCGTCTTACCCTTAAGACCACTTTCTGTGGTCTTTAAGAGTCCTTGAAGTTTGCTGAGAGTGACCTCTTCCTTGTTCATGTGGTATGTCATGCGAAATTGATCATAACATGAGGGTAAGGAGTGCAAAATAATATCTATTGCTAGCTCCTCGGGGAAGTTCACATTAAGCTTCAGCAAGCGGTCCACAAATCGTTGCATTTTCTGCATGTGGCCCGTGATGGGTTCTCCATCCTTCATTCGGGTTGTTATCATGGAGGAGATAATTTCATACCTCTCTTGTCGTGCACTTTGATGGTATCTTTCCATCAAATCTTGGTACATTTCAAAAGGGTAGTAGTCCTCGTAGGACTTTTGGAGATCGGCTGTCATAGTGGCCATCATGATGCATGCCACCTTGGTGGCATCCCTTTCATGTGCCCTAAAGTCAGCGATCTCTTGAGCAGTAGGAACTGTCTCAATAATCTCCTTAAGCTCCTTATCGAGGACATATTCTTTGTCCTCGTAGCGGGTAATCATTCGGATTATTCTGATCCATTCATTAAAGCTGGATCCATCAAAAGTGACTTTCCCACATAAGTTCATAAGAGAAAAGGAGCCATTAGGATTAGATCCAGAAGCAAAAGTGTTTGCAAACATCTAAAAAGAGGAAAAGTTTAGTTTAGAAATAGAGATAGTCCTTAATAAAACACCCAAATTTAGTATTAAGTCTACAACCCAATCATAATATATTATACTAAGAAGAGGTATGTCGTAATCTAAGTAATAACATATTTGAAAGGTAGGTGAATGACAATTCACCAATTTCCACCAAAGTCGAAATATTAAAAATATTTAATTTGGTTCTTAGAAACTCCTAGATTCTTTTGAGATTTAATGAACTTTTCAAAGGCATGTTTCAATCTTGAGTGTGCCCTCCAAATTTTGTGTCTGGGATGCCAAGGATCACAAAACGAGGTGTGAAATAACCATGCAAATTACTTGGTACCCTTAATAAATTACCCCTCAATTGATGTTCCGGTTAACCACACACGCTCCATCGATACACGCTCCACTAACGACTTAGACAAAGTGTAAAGTGTAATTTCATGGATTAGCACCTTATTCACAATTTTCCTAAAGTAACTAAGATTGGGAATTCAATAAAACATTTAGTTACTTTATAATATTTATCACACTTTTAATGAGAATTTATAAGTCCTTGTCTTACCCGTTCGGCTAACGAACCTCCACCAGTCAAGCAAGAGGTGGGTGAGAGTGGACACCCATTAAGTTGCCATTTTATAGGCAACAACCCTATACCCACCTTATAGACCGGCTTCGTGAATGAGGCGTACTAGCGGTAAGACGACTTTGATCTTATACATACATATATATATATATATATATATATATATATATATATATATATATATATATATATATATTATTTACTTATAATATTATAAGTATAAGGGTTGAATTTTAATTTTTAAAATTCTAAGGGTTGGAAGTAAAGTTTTAATCAAGACTTTACTTGTTCCAAAACATGAGGGCAAGTTTTGTAAAATTTCAAAACTTTTCATTTCTTGTAACTTATGAGTTTATTAGGGTATTAAAAATGAAGACTCTTCAGTTTTTTAACCCATGTGTTCTTTTAATGGTATTAAGCAAAGTGATTTTTGGTTTTCCATAACTTGAGGACAATTTATGGACTTAATTAAAACACATAAAGATCATGAATTAATCTACCACATACGTTACAAATAATTCCTATGATCATCCAAACATCATAAGATCAAGAACATGAATATGAACACTTTCATGATTCAAAAATAACACTTAAAAACTTGTAATTTTGATAACCTGCTATTGTAAATGGATTAACATGAACATTACACCAACTAAAACAAGTTTTAAAACACCAAAACAGTTTAGGGTAATATTCCTAGTCCATTTCCAGCAACAAGAATCGAGTGCATGAACTGACTTGACGAGTAGCTTGCATTTGGTCATGGACTCGTCGAGTTCATACGGGCAGAAAGCAGAAAACTCGATTTTTCAAGCAGTTTGCACAAAAATCAAACAAGCAAGCCTAGTCTCTGATACAACTGTTGGGTTTTGAGCATTCTAACACTTCCTAAGTGTACATGCAACCCTGATAACCTTGGATCTATGTTTATCTAATTATCATGCAAAGTTGATTTCCAAGGCTATGATCCTATCTAGCAAACATGGGGAACAATTTTAAAATAAATAATTGATAGAATTACATACCTTGTTGTTGAAAGTGTTCCTTGAAACCTTGTGACCCTAGCACCTCAAGTGTGATGCCTCAAATGCTTCACACAACACCAAATGCAAAGTATAAAATTTAGAGAATACTCTCACACACCCAAAATCAGCCAAGCCCTCATGTTTCTCTTGTGTAGCCAGTTTTCGGGAGAGACATGGTCCTTATATAGTGTGTTGCATTAGGTAAAACCCTAATGTAACATGACTCTTCATTTCTCAATCCATGGGTTAACTCCATGCAGCATCCATGGAGCACCTTATGGGTGGAACCCAACTTGATAATCCATGGAGCCTTTTAGCCCACTCTATAAGATATGGAAGATTTATATAATCTACCCATATATTTAATTTGTTATTCTTTTGATCACTTAATTCTTTCTTGATCAAAACTAATTAAATAATATTATTAATATATTAGAACTTATAATATATTAATAAACCATATGTGTTATTTCTCTCATTTAGTTTATCCAAATACATGGTGCCATGCAACCCAAATGGACCATGCCAGGTCGGGTCAAGTATTTACCAGAAATAGTTATGGACTTAGACACCTTATCCAACAAAGCGCTCCCTTCCTTGCTATTAGCGAGAGCTCTTCTGCGGAGAGTCTGGCAGAGTTGTATGTGAGAGAGGTGGTCTCGCAGCATGGAGTTCTGATCTCGATTGTCTCAGATCAAGATGTGTGTTTCACTTCTAGATTCTAGAAGAAATTTCATGAGGAGTTCGGTACACGACTAAATTTAAGTACCTCATATCACCCACAGACTGACGGGCAGAGTGAGCAGACAATTCAGACACTCGAGGATATGCTCTGAGCACGTGTATTGGATTTTGGCGGAAGTTGGGACACATATTTGCCCTTGGCAGAGTTTTCTTACAACAACAGCCATCATTCGAGCATTGGTATGCCACCCTTTGAGTTGTTGTATGGGAGGAGGTGTCGAACCCCCATTTGCTGGGGAGAGGTAGGGCAACGTGTGATGGGTAGTAGATAGACTGTGCTTCAGATGACTGAGCAGATACAGCAGGTCAGACAGAGGTTGTTGACCGCTCAAAGTCATTAGGAGAGTTATGCCGACCGGTGTCGGTCCGAGCTCGAGTTTCGGGTAGGTGACTTCGTGCTCCTCAAGGTCTCTCCTTGGAAAGGAGTGATCCGATTCAGGAAGAGGGGCAAGTTGGGGCCTCAATATATTGAGCCTTTCAGGGTGATCGCGAGAGTAGGCAAGTAGCCTACCGCTTGGAGCTACCTGCGGAGTTGGGTCAGATTCACGACACTTTTCACGTGTCGCAGTTGAGAAACTGTATAGCCGACGAGTTTGCAGTGGTACCGTTAGAGGATATTCAGGTGGATGTAGGCTTGAACTATGTTGAGAGGTCGGTGGCAATTAGGGATCAGAAGGTCAAGGTTCTGAGGAACAAGGAAGTGACTCTGGTACAGGTGCAGTGGCAGCATAGGAATAGGCCAGAGGTGACTTGAGAGTCAGAGCGCGAGATGCGTGAGCAGCATCCAGAGTTGTTTGCAGAATGAGACTTCGAGGGCCAAGTCTGATTCTAGTGGGGGAGAATTGTAACATCCGGATTTCCAAGTATATTATTCTAATAATTTATTTTTGGAATTTGTGAAGGAATTCGACGAGTTGATGCTTAGACTCGCCGAGTAGGGTCACAGATTATCATCCGAGTTTGCATCTAGACTCGGCGAGTCCATTATTGGACTCGGCGAGTCCGCGCTATTTAATCAAACCCTAAATCCCCGGGGTTGGAGCCTATTTATGGGCACTCATAGCCTCCCATTACGGCTTCCAATCCCTTGAGAGAACCCTTAGTGAGCTAGAACGTTTGGGAGGAAGAAGAAGCCATATTTGATCTTTTTATCTTTGGTTTAGCAAGAAGAAGGTGATCAAGAGCAAGAGAAGACTGAAGGAGGTGCGATTCTAGTGGTTTCAGAGCCTAGAGACTTCAACTTGAGGTATTTATTCGGACCTTCTTCAGTTTTGGTATTGATTCTTAGAGTTAGGGTTTTCTAACCTCTTTTGAGGATGATTATGTGGAGCAATTGGTCCCTTATCGAGTTTATGCTTTGGATCTGGACTCAAAGAGGTCCAGAAACCTTAACCCGTGGAGCTTTATGAGTTATCTTGGGAGTTATGAGCTTATAATGCCATTTTTGGGGCTAAATCACCAAATGATACCATCTAGATGATATATGAGTGTCAAGGTCTGGACTTTACATGATTATTATACTTGAGAAGGACAGATCTATGGATTAGAGGAACAGATCTGACCTCAGGAGGCCAATGGAGTTTGTGCATGGCATGTACTCGCCGAGTTGTTCCTAAGACTCAGCGAGTTGAGTAAGGGTGGCCCCACGATTGTTACCTGGGGACTCATCGAGTAAAGGGAGGGACTCGACATGTTAAATGGGACTAAAGAGTTAAGTGGACACAGGTGGACTCGCCGAGTTGCCCAAGTGCACTTGCTGAGTTGGGTCAAAGTTTGACCGTTGACTTTGGTTGACTTTTAGGGTTTGGTCAACAATAAGGGCCTTGGAACCAAAGGATGCGTAAAATGGTCTTTTACCCTTCTGAGGGTGCCTAGAGAGAGTGGAGTCTAGTTTTAAGAGTTATATTTATGAGAGTATTACTTAATGTGTTTAGGCAGAGGATAGATCGTATTTCTACCGATTCAGTGATTTACCGGGACATTTGAGGTGAGTCTTCTCACTATACTTTACCTTGAGTGGTAATTAGAGATATGTGATAGAGTTATCGTATGCTATTATGTGATGTGTTGTACTGCATTATTTCTATGTGGTTTATATCATGTGTATGTCAGAGTATATCAGAGTTAGAACTGAAAGGTTCATAGAGTTACGACAAGAGGGTCCATAGAGTTAGGGCCCACGGGCCCACAGAGTTATAGCCTAGAGTGTCTAGTATGTGTTATGTATGGTATTTTGGGGAAGTCACTAAGCTTTACGCTTACAGTGTTATGTGTTATGTTTTTCAGGTACCAGTGATGATCATGGGAAGGCGTCGGCATGATTCGTACACACGCATAGTTTTTTATGTATTTTGATCTTGGGAAATATTTTGTGAATCAAAGTTATGATACAATGGGATTTTTTTTAAATGTGTTTGGTAAAACGTGTTTAAAAATGTGAAAATTTGTTTTGAAATTTATGGTGTTACATATTGAGGAGAAACGTACCGGTAACCACTATAGGATCATTGACTGCTTCCCCACGTCCTATCGCCAGGACTCTCCCTACACCTCCAGTATTAGGGGCTTGCGCCTTGGGGCAGTTTCTCCTGAAGTGCCTTGCTTCACCACATCCATAGTAGGTTTGGCTTGCCCCTGCATTGGCAACTTGGTTGATCAGTTGTGCTGGCGCTTTACAGAAACGAGCGGTATGCCCCTTCCTCTCATAGTTTTTGCAGTGCATTTCCTTACAAGCACCAGTTTGGTGTAAGTTGCACATGTTGCACCTAGGGAGGGTTCTAGAATATTGTTTCGGTGCTGCTGGAGTGATAGCAGCAGTGGCAGCACGGACAGCCACAATCTAGATTTTTGGCGGGGTCCTGTGCTGGTTGCTTCTTTCTGTTGTTCCATAACTTCCTCTTGTTGTTCCCTCCTTTTGCTTGGTAATTGGTGGCAGTCATGCTACCTCGGCTGGCCCTGTGATTGATAAGTTGTTGTGCCAACTCCTTGGCACTTTTAAAGGTAGCGGGTTTCGAGGCCAATACACTATCTTGAATCTGGGATGACAGTCCCCAGAGGTATCGTTCCACCTTTTTACCCTCCAGAGTGACCATTTTTGGACAGAGTAGGGCTAGATCATTGAACCGGGCAGTGTAAGTTTCAAGATCTATGCTCGACATTCTGAGGTTCCAGAGTTCTTCTTCAAGTTTTTGTATCTCGCCCCTCGGGTATTACTCCTTTAGCATCAACGCTTTCAAGTCTTCCCAGCTTATGGAGCTAGCCACTGCGGGGGTAAGTGATTTAACTCGACCATTCCACCAAGTGAGAGCCCTACCTGTGAAAGTGAATGATGCATACTTAACCTTGCTTGATTCGGGACAAGCACATATTTCAAAGACTACTTCGGTCCTTTCGAACCATTGCATCAGTGTGATGACGCCCCCGCTCCCATCGAAGGTATCGGGTTTGCCATGTGTGAAATCCTTGTATGTGCATTCCTTTGTGCGCCCCGAACTGTCACCCTAGTTAGAGAGTGTAGCACCAGATCCAAATCCACCATTGCCATTAGCGCCGATTTGGGACATATCTACCGCCATAGCTGTTGTTACTACAGCTTGGAACATTTTCGGATCAAATAGTGGTGGCGGCGGCAGAGGTAGTGGTGCTGCACTGCTGGAAGCTCTTGGTCTTTTCTTTGGTGGCATACTTTGTCATAAGTTTTAAAATGACAAGTCGGTAAGACTTCAACAGTAATTACTTGCTACTATAATAACATCGAGATAGTCATAGTGGGCAACAAATCTAATAACCTAACTTCACTCTACAAAGAACGCTTTAAGAACCAAATCTAAACATTTAGAATACTATAGGAGTAATTGTATGATTGCTATAGCACAATATTATTATTATCAACCGTTACATGCTACGTACACCCCTATTCTCGCACAGACGACATGGCAGGATTTCACCTACCAGGAGACCCATACTTTCCCAATTAGGGAAATGCGGGATGGATTGAAGAAGAGCCTGAAGAACCAATCGAAGAGGATCCTGAAGAGGAACCCAAGGAAGAAGAAGAGGAGGAAGATGAAGAAGAAGAAGATGAAGACATCGAGATAGACATGGATGAGGACGAAAGTGAAGAAGAACCAGAAGTCTTCAACCCTCCTTACATCGCCAGGGTTCCTGCAAACCGCTTTGGCTACAACGGGCCTGAGCCCCATTAGGCAACAACGATCGAGAGGTGGAGCTGACAACAACGCCAATGGTCACCATATGGCGACCAACGTGGTTACTACGACCACAACCATGGGGACCGGCTGAGAGAGCCCTCCCAGTTAAGACTCGAAAGATAGCGATTATGGATGATCGCGATAGGATGACGATCGATCAGGTCTTGGAGCTAAGTGCCATCATAAAGTCTACCACTGCTCGCACTAGAGACCTGGAACGAGACTCCTACTATAGATACCAACTCATTCAAGACCTTCTCGCTACTCGAGCAGAAACAAGGGAGTATCTGGAAAGATACATGGCGATCGAGGACAGAATGGTTGCAACCGAACAGATGTTGGCAGAACTACAAGGCGCATCGACATCATCCCAGGCTCAATCAGGGAAGGATCGTTGTGAGTAGAATTCATTACTACTCGCACATCTTCGTAGTATAGGTTTTCGAGCATGCATTGGTGCTACTCTTTTGTATGAAGGTTGACCCTGCGACTAAGTGTTTACACTATTCAAAGGGCTTTTGTGTTGTCAAAACTAACTTTTACATCAATGAATTTGGCATGCAAATTTGTTGACATGAGATTTTACTATTTGGCATTACAAACAATTTACAACTGATAACTATATGATTTTTAAGTATACCTCATTGTTATGTGTAATTAAAGTAGTAATCGACCTAGAAATGGTGAGTCCACCTTAGGACATGTTCATTGTTTGGTTGTGGACTTAGGGTAGACTCATTAGTATCAACAACTTATTAAAATTTTAATTACACATAACTGGGGCAGATCGAGCGAATCTTAGGAATGAGTCAGACACAGAACCAAGCACATGACTCTGTTTGAGTCACCACTATTTAATCCATAAGTTTAAATTGCATAAACTTTTCTATGAATTACTTGCTAATATAATAAAGTCGGGATATCATACAAATGAGATTTGTTGCCCACTATAACTATCCCCTAGTATGTGTAAATCACTCCTCGGATAGATATAGCTGATCATGCTATATCCCTCCCCAATTTCATTCACCTATACGAAGGCATACTCATGGTGTACAACCCCTCTTGTTTTACTTTATGTTCTCCTAGCTATGACACTACGGGAGTATGTAATGCTTGTATGTATACTTTTAAACGAGAAAACTATCTATCTTCTAAAAGTATAACCCATTAAAATGTTTTAAAATCGGAGACTTTTAGTCCCAAATGTGTTTATAATTTGTATATCTTATGTGGATTAATATACTTAATTCACTATAAATTGTGCCCTGATACCAATCTATCACACCCCCAAACCAAGGATGGTGGAAATGTTTGGGGGTGGAGGACTTCAATGTATAGTATCATAACCACAATGGCAATAGTAATTCAAGCAAACACAACCAACATATATATAATTGAAAGAGTTACATCATTTTATGAATTACATGTTTCCAAATCAATTACAATATGTTGAAAAAATATGAAATGTTGACGCCTTAACATCCCATCCTTACAATGCACTTTGTTACCTGTTTAGTGATTTCCTGAGAATACAAGTTGTTTGAAAAAGTGTCAACACAAAGGTTGGTGAGTTTATAAGCTTGTGTTTTAAACTTGATGAAAGCCTTTGTCTTGTAAATTTCATGTTTGTTCCAGAAAAATCCGATATTTTCCTTAAAATGTGTATTGTAGTCTTATATCCAACGGTCGAAATGTATAAGTAACCTTTCTTACTTATAGAAAATAATGCAGGTTTAAATCGACCTAAACGCGTTTGAATTCAATGAAATTACCGTAAATTCTTATGTTTGTTAATACTTTCTATGAGTTATTATAACCATGTTATCACCTAGTTGGCCTGAAATGACGTTCTTCAGGCGTCGGAAATGTTATGACATTTGTCACCCTAGACCTACCGGTCTAACTGTTGCATGCATTTATGGTGTAAGTTTGTCAAACACAATATAGATCTATATACAACTATCACGCTCTCCCTCCAGGAGACTTTGGTTACAATGCAAGACTTATTGGTAAATGTGAAGCGAATGTCTCACAAAGTTATTAACGAATTTACGTGTATTGTAATGAAAATCCCTTTTTGTATAAATCTACCATTTTTGTATGAGTGTGTTATGTAATGTATCATAAACTATACCTATTATAGTTTATCAAAACAAGGGTAGTAGTCGTAATGTACGTAAACTATATTTAACATAGTTTATTCAAATGTTCGTATGAAAAGGATGTACTGTGATTATAACAATTTGTTATCTTTTATATATGTATGAAAATCCATTTATTAACTGATGTATGTCTATATACCAAGACAAAATGTCTTTTATTTGCAATAACATATATTCACATAAAGATGTACACCTTGCTCGACATGTTACAAGGTGAAATGAAATTGATAGTATTTTTCTGTTATTAACAGATTCCATTACTGTTCTTAGAAAATTCATAATAGATCCAAATCAGAATCTGTAAATACTAGGAATTTGGAAAATGAGTCTAGTTTGTTCATAAATTTTCCCCATGATTTTTAGTGACCTCCAACTTAGGTGAAAACGTCCATAAACACAGACTAGTCCAGTTTGGTTCTTGAAATGATAGGCAGTTTTGTAAAAATCACCATAAATTGTAGAAAAATCGTATGGAAATGTGCAAGTAGCCATTTTTAATCCAAGAACCTTAATTACTTGCACCTTGTACAGTTTTGAAAACTAAAATGTTTTATTTGACCAAAAAATCCATGAATGGAGTCCAACTTTTCTGATGAAAGTTGTTAGAAACATCTAGTTGTGTTCTTGGTGTTTTAACTTGTATTCACCCCTTAAAACTTAAGAAAATATGAAAATGTAGGGGTATAAATCACATTGAATGATTTTGGTGGATGGATGTTGGAGAAGAGAAGTGTTCAACTCAAGAACACTTGAAGGATTACTTTGAAGATTTAAGAATCTAACACAATAATGATGGAATTTGTGTAAGCAATCAATGATTTGAGTAAAATGAAGTGTAATTATCACAAGGAGGATGAATTATACTTACTAAGAGTGTAAGAAAGCTTGATGATCAACCTTGAATCTCAAATTTTTAAAGAGAGAAAGTGAGAGGAAAGTTGTGTTTTATCTTTGGTAAGATGATAGAAATGAGTGAAGTGAGGAGTGTGGAGTGATGTTCTTGTTGGATATAGTGTCTAAGTCCATAACTATATTTGGTATGTACTTGACCCGACCCGGCATGGTCCATTTGGGTTGCACTTCACCCGAACAATTTATGGATAATATTTGAGAATAATACAAGTTATGATTTATTAATATATTATAAGTTCTAATATATTAATATAAGATCATATTATTTAATTAGTATTGATCTATAATTAATCTAGGATTAATTTAGAGATCAAAGATATTACTAATTAAATATGAGCTTCTATAATTATATAGTATGGGCTAATGCTTATTTGGAATAGGCTAGGCTTGCATGGAAAAGTCCATGGATACTCCATGGAGCTTTAACCCATGGATCTCATGCAAATGAAGATAAATGGGTATTAGGGTTTACATGGATGTAACCCTAATCCACCACACTATATAAAGGAGGCTTTGGTTCTTGAAATCACACTAGTTGACACTTGTTGAGGTGAGGGCCGATTTCAAGATAGTAGTGACTATTCTCTCAAAGTTCCAAGTTTGTGGTGATTTTTGATTTCCATTTGAGGCATTCACACTATTGGTGCTAGGCTCTAAAACTCCAAGCAATCAACTACTACTACAAGGTAAGTATTTCTACTAGCTTTATTTTATTCATGTTCCACATGCCATGGTAGTTAGGATATGAACCTTGGAAAAATAATTATTTGCATGTATCTTAGACAAACATAGATCCAAGGTTTATTAGGATTGCATGTACACTTAGGAAGTGTTAGAATGTTCAAATCCCAACAGTGGTATCAGATCCTAGGCTTGTTTGTTTGAGACTTGATGCAATATAGTTGAAAAAGTCTAAAAACTTGCTGTTTGCCAGTTGAACTCGCCGAGTCCATGGGGGGGGGGGGACTCACCGAGTTCATGTGTATCTTCAACCTACTCGGCGAGTAGGTTTATGCACTCGATGAGTAGAAGCGACACAGTGTAGATTTTCGACTTTAGTTGCTGGAAATGGACTAGAAACATTACCCTAAACTGTTTTGGTACTTGAAAACTTGTTTTAGAAGGTGTAATGTCTTTGCTAATCCATTTACAACAACTTGTTATCAAAATTACAAAGTTTTATGTGTAATATTTGATTCATGAAAGTGTTCATATTCATGTTCTTGATCTTATGATGTTTAGATGATCATAGGAATTATTTGTAACCTATGTGGTAGTTTAATTCTTAATCATAATGTGTTTTAATGGATTCCATAACTTGTCCTCAAGTTATGGAAAACCAAGAGTCACACTTGAATTAAAACCATTAAAAGAACACAAGAGTTAGAAAAATGAAGAGTCTTCATTTTTATTACTCTATTTAACTCATAAGTTACAAGAAATGAAAAGTTTTGAAAGTTTACAAAACTAGCCCTCATGTTTTGGAACAAGTAAAGTCATATTAAACTTTAGTTCCAACCCTTAGAATTTTAAAAGCTAAAATTCAACCCTTATACTTATAATATTATAAGTTAATATATATATATATATATATATATATATATATATATATATATATATATATATGTACAAGATCAAAGTCATCTTACCGCTAGTACGCCTCATTCACGAAGCTAGTCTATAAGGTGGGTATAAGGTTGTTGCCTATAAAATGACAACTTAATGGGTGTCCACTCTCACCCACCGCTTGCTTGACTTGTGGAGGGTCGTTAGCCGAACGGGTAAGACAAGGACTTATAAATTCTCATTAAAAGTATGATGAATATTATAAAGTAACTAAATGTTTTATTAAATTCCCAATCATAGTTACTTTAGGAAAAATATGAATAAGGTGCTAATCCATGGAAATACACTTTACACTTTTTCTAAGTCGTTAGTGGAGCGTGTATGGTTAACCGGCACACTAACTTGGACTTAAGAAGGTAGATAAAGGGTGACTTAATATTTATCATAGTATCGATGGAGCGTGTGTGGTTAATCGGCACATCGATTGAGGGGTAATTTATTAAGGGTACTAAGTATTTTGCATGGTTACTTCACACCTCGTTTTGCGATCCTCGGCATCCTAGTCACAAAACTTGGAGGGAACACTCGAGATTGAAACATGCCTTTGAAAAGTTCATTGAATCTCAAAAGAATCTAGGAGTTTCTAAGAACCAAATTAAATGTTTTAATATTTTGACTTTGGTGGAAATTGGTGAATCGTCATTCACCTACCTTCCAAATATGTTAGTACTTAGATTAGGGCATACCTCTTCTAAGTATAATATATTGTGATTGGGTCGTAGCCTTAATACTACATTTGGGTGTTTTATTAAGGACTATTCCTATTTCTAAACTAAACGTTTCTTCATCTCAGATGTCTGGAAACACTACTGCTTCTGGATCTAATCCTAATGGCTCCTTTTCTCTTATGAACTTGTGTGAGAAAGTCACTTTTGATGGATCCAACTATAATGAATGGATCAAAAACATCAGAATGATTACTCGCTACGAGGACAAGGAATATGTCCTAGATAAGGAGCATAAGGAGATTGATGAGACAGTTGCAACTCCTCAAGAGATCAGTGAGTTTAGGGCACATGAAAGGGATGCCACGAATGTGGCATGCATCCTGATGGCCACCATGACCGCTGATCTCCAAAAATCCTATGAAGATTTCTACCCCTATGGGATGCACCAAGACTTGATGGAAAGATACCATCAAAGTGCTCGTCAAGAGAGGTAGGAAATCATCTCCTCCATGATAACAACTCGCATGAAGGATGGTGAACCCATCACGGGCCACATGCAGAAAATGCAAAGATTTGTGGACCGTTTGCTGAAGCTAAATGTGAACTTCCCTGAGGAGCTTGCGATAGATATAATTTTGCACTCCTTACCTTCATGTTATGATCAATTCAGCATGACATACCACATGAACAAGGAAGAGGTCACACTCAGCAAACTTCAAGGACTCTTAAAGACCGCGGAAAGTGGTATTAAGGGTAAGAGGGTTGTTACTACTCCTACTCCTATCAACTCTGCCCCTGTCTTGGCAATCGGGAAAGGATGAGGGAAGAAGAGAAAGAGTTCTTCGAAGGGTACCAAGGTTAGGACCCTTGATGGCACTTCTTCAAGTGGAACCAAGAAAGGTTTCGTCACTCCTTCTTCTGACCCAAAAGAGGCTGAATGCTTCTATTGCCATGAAAAATAACATTGGAAGCAGAACTTCCCAAAATACCAGCAAGATGTGAAGGATGGGAAAGTTAAACCCAACCATGCAGGTATTTACACTATCATTTCTAGTAACTCACCCCATTCTAAATCTTGGGTCCTTGATACCGATTGTGGTATTCATATTTGTTGTGACTTGCAGGGACTAAGAAGAAGTGAGAATGTGGAGCAAGGAAGGATAAACTTAATCATGAGGAATAGGAAAGTTACACCTGTTACCAAGATTGGAGTTTATACTTTGTCGCTAAGTAGTGGGTTAAATTTAGATTTGAATAAATGTTGTTATTCGCTAGAAATGGCAAGAAATATTATTTCCTTTCATGCATTATATCAACAAGTGTTTACCTTTTCATTTAATAATGAAGTTGGTTCTATTGATGCTTTCTTTAATAATGTTCTTTATTTTAAAGCATTACCTTGTGATGACGTGTATGAAAGAGTATATGTGATTGATTACCTAGGAAATAATGTATTGTGTATTGATTCTGTTAATAATAATAACTTGGATAAAGCATCGTTATGGCATTGTCGTCTTGGATATATAAGCAAGAAACGCATAGGCCAACTCCAAAAGGATGGAGTCTTGGAGTCGTTTGACCTAAAGTCAGATGATAGTTGCGAATCATGGTTACTTAGAAAAATGACAAAGTCACCCTTCACATGTTCTTGTGAGAGGGGTGAAGGTTTGTTGGACCTTGTACACACGTATGTCTGTGGACCATTCAAACATGCCGCAAGGGATGCCAATCGTTATTATTTGACTTTTACTGATGATTACAGTAGATATGGATATGTCTACTTAATCAAGCATAAGTCAGAGACTTTCGAAAGGTTTAAGGAATTTAAACAACAAGTAGAGAATCAATTGGGCAGGAACATTAAGATGCTTCGATCCGATCAAGGTGGTGAGTATCTTAGTTCAGAGTTCCTCGACTACCATTGGGAATGTGTGATTGTCTCACAATTGACACCTCCCAAGACACCACAATTGAATGGTGTGGCTGAGAGGCATAATCGAACCTTGTTGGATATGGTTCGTTCCATGATGAGTCGAGCTTCGCTACCAATTTCATTCTGGGGGTATGCCTTAGAGACTGCCGCCCATATTCATAATCTAGTCCCTACAAAGAAAGTTGCCAAAACTCTTCACGAGATGTGAACTGGTAAAGTTCCTAAACTATACCACATCAGGATTTGGGGTTGCGAGGCTTTTGTGAGACGCGAGACTCATGACAAGCTATAACCCCTAAGCGAGAGGTGTATTTTCATCGGCTACCCACAAAGATCCTTTGGTTACCTCTTCTACAGACCTAGTGATAATGTGGTCTTTGTAGCAAGAAGAGGAGTCTTTCGAGAGATAGAGTTTATAAGCCATGGAGACAGTGGGAGGCAAATTGATCTTGAAGAAATTCAAGAGTCAAGTGGTGAAGGAACTTCAAACACTAGCCCTCAACTTGAGGAGGAAAATCCTGTTGAGCCAATTGACGAATCTGTATCTCTGAGGCATTCCACGAGAGTTAGGAGTGCACCTGAGCATTACTATGGTTTCCATATTACTGCAGAAGGTGAGACACTTATTAATGATGGGACACTAGTAGGTCTGGATGACCCTAACAGCTACGAGGAAGCCATGGCAGGCCCCGAGTCTGCTAAATGGAAAGAGGCTATGGATAGCGAGATACAATCCATGTATAACAATCAAGTTTGGAGCTTGGTTGAGAATGTACTAGGTCGTAAGACTGTAGGGTGAAAATGGATCTTCAAGAAGAAGACCAACATGGATGGTAATGTACACACTTATAAGTCTCGACTGGTTGCAAAGGGCTTCTCTCAAATTCTTGGAGTGGATTATGATGAGACCTTTTCTCCAGTAGCCAAGATTAAATCTATTAGGGTTATGTTAGCCATAGCTGCATTTCATGACTATGAAATTTGGCAAATGGATGTGAAAACCGCTTTCCTTAATGGGAAGTTGACTGAAGATGTTTACATGAGTCAGCCAGAAGGTTTTGTCAGCAACGAGTACCCTAATAGAGTGTGTAAGCTTGAGAAATCCATTTATGGATTAAAACAAGCACCTCGCAGATGGAATCTTTGATTTGATGAAAAGGTCCAGGAATTTGGCTTTTCTAGGAGTGAAGACGAATCTTCTGTTTATGTTAAGGCTAGTGGGAGTACAGTTAGCTTTTTGGTGTTGTATGTGGATGACATACTACTCATAGGAAACGACATCCCAACCCTGCAGGAAGTAAATTCTTGGCTTGGGAAGTGTTTTGCTATGAAGGACCTTGGTGAGGCTGCCTATATCCTAGGGATAAGGATTTTGAGAAACAGGAGTAAAAGACTAATTAGACTTAGTCAAAGCACCTATGTGGATAAGGTGTTGAAAAGATTCAACATGCATAACTCTAAGAAAGGTGAGTTACCCATTCAGAGTAATGCTAGATTGAGTAAGACACAAATCCCTAGTACTGAGGCTGAAATAGCAGAAATGAGTCGACTACCTTACGCTTCAGCTGTAGAAGCGATCATGTATTCTATGATGTGTACTCGACCTGATGTAGCCTTTGCTTTGAGCATGGTTAGCAGGTATCAGGGGAACCCTGGAAAGGAACACTGGACTGCGGTAAAGAATATCCTCAAGTACCTACGAAGAACTAAGGACTGGGTCCTTACCTTCGGTGGGAATGATGACTTGAGAGTTGTAGGGTATAGTGATGCTAGCTTCCAGACTGATAGGGATAATTTCCGCTCTCAATCGGGCTGGGTCTTTACCTTAAACGGAGGAGCAATCACTTGGAAGAGTTCCAAGCAGGAGACAGTGGCTGATTCCACTTGTGAATCAGAGTATATAGCAGCAAGCGAGGCAGCAAAGGAGGCTATATGGCTAAAGAACTTCATCGGAGACTGTAACAGCCCGG
Source organism: Lactuca saligna (assembly GCF_052625555.1). Classification (NCBI taxonomy): domain Eukaryota; kingdom Viridiplantae; phylum Streptophyta; class Magnoliopsida; order Asterales; family Asteraceae; genus Lactuca; species Lactuca saligna. The sequence continues at coordinate 91,595,066 of NC_136421.1, forward strand.
ATTTCCAGGTATCTTTTATTCATATATTTTTGGTGTTTTGTGAGGGGACTCTGTGAGTTGGAGCTCAAACTCGCCGAGTAGGATCGCTGTTCTGGACGCGGGTTCGCGCCTGGACTCGGCGAGTCCGCTCTGTTTAATGAAACCCTAATTTCCCGGTCCTAAGCCCTATTTAAAGGACCTTATGGCCCTTCATTGCGGCTACCTTGATCCTTGAGAGCACCAAAGCAGCTAAGGGTTCCTGTGAGTGAGATAAGAGGCCATTGTTCACAAAATTTGTGTGTATTTGCAAGAAAGGAAGGGGAAAGTCAAGCTACAAGAGTTGGGGAGCTTGGATCTACTTCCATTTTTCCAGGGGAAGCTTCTTGAGGTATCTTTCAGAGCTTGTTTCCGTATTTTTGTTGATACGGTCAAATCTAGGGTTTCTTCTTGCCTTGTTTGCTTTGTAATTGTAGTGTGAGAGGTCCCATGGGGATATGGTACCTAGATCTGGACCTTAGCAGGTCCATAAAGTCCCTAATGCTATGCTTTATGTCCTTCCTTTTGGGTTGGAGACTAGGGTTGACATCTTAGAGGTCATTTCTCCAAAAAGAGCCTTGTAAGTGTTGCATGGTAGCCAAGACTGTGACTTTACGTGATGAATGAGCTTAGGAGGGCCAGATCTATGAGTGGATGGAGCGGATCTGACCTCAGAAGCGAGATTGAGTTGATGCATGGCATGGACTCGCCGAGACTAAAGAACAGACTCGGCGAGTAGCATGAAGATTGTCCTTAACCACTCAATGAGTGGTCCTGCCGAGTTATGGTTGACTCAGTGAGTCATGGAGAGTGAGAGACGGTTGATAGGTGGACTGAGTCGAGCTAGAACTCGCTGAGTTGTCCTTGCGACTCGGCGAGTTGAGTTGCGGTGGCCCCGCGATTCATGCCAGGTGGAACTCATCGAGTTAGGGGAGTACTCGACGTGTCAAAAGAGAATCCTAGAGAGTTGGTGAAAACGTTTAGACTCGCCAAGTCACTCTAGTGCACTCGCCGAGTCCGGTCAAGTTGACCGTTGACCAGAGTTGACCAGTGTTGACTTGATAGGGGTAGTCAACCTTAGTGGTAAAAGTATTAATTAGAGATATATGATGTTATAGGAGGATTATAGCTCGGGGGATCGAGCACGAGTGATTTCCAGGATTCGCGAGTTATGGAGATATACGAGGTGAGTCTTCTCACTATACTGTACCCGGAAGGGTTTGACTGTGTGACCGGAAGGTCGAATATGATATGAGATATATGCATTATGTGTGATAAGTTAATCGTTATATGTGCCATGTATGATATGCTTGATATGGGCCGGAAGGCATTATGTTATGGGCCGGAAGGCGAATATTTTATGGGCCGGAAGGCGTTGTAATATGGACCGTAAGGTTGACGGGGGTAGGACCGGAACGTTTACCCAGTCGGGATGGAAGTCCCCTGAGACACATGGACCGGAAGGTCAGGGCCAGGAAAGGCGTATGTGTGTAGGTTGTATTTTGGGGAACTCACTAAGCAATTATGCTTACAGTTGTTGTGCTATGTGTTTCAAGTACTAGCGAGGACCGTGGGAAGGCACCGGCGTGATCGTACACATTATCGGGGAAAACTATTTTATGATCTGTGTGATGTAGTTGGTTGTGACAATACTGTTTACGTTTCAATTTAAAATACTAATCGATGTTTTGATGTTTGCAAAAATGAAAATTTGGTTTTAAAATTTACGTCGTTACAAGTTGGTATCAGAGCCTTGGTTTGAGGGATCCGGGACACCTTCGGGTGTAACTGAACTCAAACCGAGGATTTGAGAGAATTTTAATTAATAAATCAATAAAATTTGATAAGTGATTTTTGAAACAACCAAAGGAGAAGAAGTGTGTACGGTCGGCCAGCGCCCGAACGGTAAAATCCCCAAAATACTCTTACAATATGAGTTATATGATATGATATGATACGCATGCTAGTAGACTAGGGATTCATATTAGGACTTGAGTGGCCTGATTTATGATGCCTTAGTCTAGGGAAACCTGCTTCTATGAGGTGCTTTGAGAGCGAGTGGGTAGCTAGTGCACGACAAAAATAGAGTACTCAGGATCCGGGGTTTGGAGAGGAGGACTTGGGGTGAATGCTAATGCGGGGTAGTTGGTAGTATTGGGCCCATACTACTGAAGACACCAGGTCAGTGGGCAACCCAAGTAAGAATCCCTGGGTATCGGAGACTGAGTAGGGCTGCATTATCGAGTGAGATTATGCTCGATAGAGTCTCTAATATTTTTATGTTGTATTTCAGAGACATCATGGTTGGACCACGCCACAGACCTGGTACGAGTAGTATGAATGACGTGGAGATTCGTCAGATGATTCACGAGGAGGTGGCTGCAGCGATCTGGGCTGAGATTCTGGAGATGTTTGGGTCTATTAAGACCACATTAATGGAGACATTTGATGAGCGGTACGCCGCGTTGACTGAGGCCGCAGCCGCTGCCAGACCACAATGAGGTGACTCGTTGCTGTTCCGGGAGTTCAGCAACACGAAGCCACCTGAGTTTGACGGGACGCAGGATCCGATTGCTGCGATGAGATGGATTGCTTATATCGAGGGATGCTTCTACACTTGTTCATGTCCGGAGCATCTGAGGGTACGGTTCGCCTTGAACCAGCTCCACCTGGGAGCATCTGAGGGTACGGTTCACTCTGGCAGAGGTTTCAGCTGTGACTTGGGAGAGGTTTACTACTATGTTCAGAGATGAGTACATTCCCCCAGTGGAGAGGGAACGGTTGGTTCAGGAGTTCTTGACCGTCAAGCAGGGTAATGATTCTGTCACGGTGATCACACGTATGTTTCATGAGAGGGCGATGTTTTGCCCCGAGCAGATGTCCACGGAGCAGGCTCGGATGAGTCGGTATTTGGGTGTGTTGAGGAGGGATATCCGGGAGTTCATATCGAACTCGTCATATCAAACTTTTGCTGAGCTTCAGGCGAATGCCAGGAAGCGTGAGATCGAGTTGGAGACCCAGGCTAGGGTGGAGGCCGAGTCTCAACAGGTGGATCGGTGGCCAGCTCAGTCTTAGCCGGCAGCCAAGCGGACCAAGTCCGCCGATTCGAGATCGGGAGGTCAGAAGGGCCGTACTTGCGGAAAGTGCGGCAAGGGTCACGAGGGGGCATGTCGATCGGATGCTTGCTACAAGTGTGGCAAGGAGGGGCACATTGCTAGGGATTGCCCCAAGGGATTCATGGTTTGCTTTCATTACAACCAGACCGGCCATCAGAAGGCCGAGTGCCCCCAGCTTTGCCAGGGATCTACGCCTGCTGCCAGGGTTACCGAGACTCGGCCAGTAAAGACCGAGGCTCTGAAGGCTCGTGGAAGAGCTTTCCAGTTGACTGCGGAGGAGGACCGCGCGGCGCCTGATGTCGTAGCCGGTATGTATGCTTTCATGTATTTACTTTTATACTAAGATATTGTGCTTATATTATGGTATGCGTAGGTACTTTTCATGTAAATTCTTTACCTGCTTTGGTATTATTTGACTCGGGTGCGAGTCGGTCTTTTGTATCGTTGGCTTTTAGCCAGCACATCGGTATTGATCGGGAGGTGATGAGTCGATCCCTACGAGTTTCTATAGCAGATGAGAAAGCGGTATACGCTATGGGGGATGTCTACGTCATCGTGGGCATGGACTGGTTGAGTAGGTTTGGGGCATTCATTGACTGCGAGAGACAGCTGGTGATGATTCGAGACCGTAGTCGGGGAGTGCTTACGGTTTATGGCGAGGGGACCCGGTGCGGCTCGGCGTTTTGTTTGGCTGCCAGGGCAAGGCAGAGTTTGCAGCAGGGCTGTAATGGAATCATAGCCTACGTGATGGATACTCGAGTGGTAGCGGGGAGGCCCAATTCGGTTGATGACGTTCCTGTTGTATGCGAGTTTTCGGATGTGTTCCCCGAAGAGTTAACAGGTGTGCCTCCGGAAAGGCAAGTAGAGTTCTGTATCGATTTGGTTCCGGGAGCGGTGCCCATCGCCAAGGCGCCTTATCGTCTCGCTCTACCGGAAATGCAGGAGTTATCCTTGCAGCTTCATGAGCTGTTGGGAAAGGGGTTTATTCGACCGAGTAGCTCACCTTGGGGAGCGCCGATTTTGTTCGTCAAGAAAAAGGATGGTTCAAACCGGATGCGTATCGATTACCGGGAGTTGAACAAGTTGACGGTTAAGAACCGGTATCCGTTACCTAGGATCGACGATTTGTCCGATCAGTTGCAGGGGGCATCTTGGTTCTACAAGATAGACTTGATGTCGGGTTATCATCAGATGAGGGTACGGGATGAAGATATCCAGAAGACTGCTTTTAGAAGTCATTATGGACATTATGAGTTTGTGGTGATGCCTTTTGGGCTCACCAATGCCCCGGCTACGTTCATGGATCTTATGAATCGGGTGTGCCGGCCGATGCTGGATCGGTCGGTGATCATATTCATTGATGATATTTTGGTGTATTCGAGGTCTAGGGAGCAGCATGAGGAACATTTGAGGGAAATTCTTGGGGTATTGAGATCGGAGAGGCTGTATGCCAAATTCTCCAAGTCTGATTTTAGGTTACGAGAGGTCCAGTTCCTCGGGCATCTTGTTAACTAGAAAGGGATATTGGTTGACCCGGCCAAGATTGAGGCGGTGTTGAGGTGGGAGGTACCGAGATCGCCCACTGAGATCAGGAGTTTTCTGGGTTTGGCTGGATATAATCGCAGGTTTATCAAGGAGTTCTCCAAGATTGCCGTGCCACTTACTAGGATGACCCGGAAGGGTGCTGCGTTTTCATGGGGACTGGAGCAGCAGTCATCATTTGAGACGCTTCGTCAGAAATTGTGCGAGGCTCCGGTGCTTGCACTCCCGAAAGGGATGGAGGATTTTGTGGTGTACTGTGATGCATCTATATCGGGTTTGGGGGTGGTGCTTATGCAGAGGGGTCATGTGATAGCGTATGCTTCGAGGAAGTTGAAGCCTCATGAGTCGAGATATCCCACCCACGACCTGGAATTGGGGGCTGTGGTGTTTGCCCTCAAGATCTGGCGGCATTATCTTTATAGGGTTCGGTGTACCATCTACACGGACCACAAGAGCCTGAAGTACTTGATGGATCAGCCAAATCTGAATATGCGCCAAAGGAGGTGGTTGGATGTGGTGAAGGATTACGATTGTGAGATCCTGTACCACCCGGGCAAGGCTAATGTGGTAGCCGACGCGTTGAGCCGTAGGGTGGGAAGCGCCCCGATCTGAGATATTTGTATGAGGCTGATGGTAATGACCCCGATTTTGGATACTATTCGAGGAGCTCAGGCTGAGGCTGCGAAACCAGAACACCAGAAGAGGGAGCGGGTTGTAGGTCAGGTATCAGGATTCGTCACAGATGATCAGGGGCTTATGACTTTTTAGGGTCGGATTTGGGTACCGTTTGTGGGCGGTGCACGTGCTATTTTGATGGAGGAAGCACATCGATTGAAATTCTAGATTCATCCCGGGGATACGAAAATGTATTTGGATCTAAGGAAGGAGTATTGGTGGGCCTGTATGAAAAGGGATGTTGCATGGTTTGTTGAGAGATGCTTGACTTGCCGGCAGGTGAAGGCCGAGCACTAGCGACCGCACGGTAAATTGCAGCCGCTAGATATTCCCGAATCGAAGTGGGAACAGATTACCATGGATTTTATCACCAAATTTCCGCGAACTGCGAGGGGAGTCGATGCGATTTGGGTGATCGTGGATAGATTGACGAAGAGCGCTCATTTTCTAGCCATCAGCGAGAGCTCTTCTGTGGAGAAGTTGGCAGAATTATACGTGAGGGAAGTGGTATCGCAGCATGGGGTGCCGATCTCGATTGTTTCAGACCGTGATGTGCGTTTCACTTCCAGGTTCTGGAAGAAGATTCATGAGGAGTTGGGCACTAGACTGCATTTTAGTACTGCATATCATCCCCAGACAGATGGTTAGAGTGAGCGGACGATTCAGACGCTCGAGGACATGCTCCGGGCATGTGTGTTGGATTTCGGGGGTAGCTGGGATGCATATTTACCCTTGGCAGAGTTTTCGTACAACAACAGCCATCATTCGAGCATTGGTATGCCACCCTTTGAACTGTTGTATGGGAGGAGGTGTCGGACCCCCATTTGTTGGGGAGAGGTTGGACAGAGGGTGATGGGCAGTACAGAGATAGTGATTCAGACGACAGAGTAGATCCAGTAGGTCAGACAGAGGTTGTTGACCGCTCAAAGCCCACAGAAGAGTTATGCAGACAGACGCCGGTCCGAGCTTGAGTTTCAGGTTAGCGACCTTTGTCACACCCTGAAAATCAAAGGCGGAAACATTTCCCGAGTGGACTACCACGTTGTGTATCAAATCCAATGTACATAGTAATCACAGTAAACAACCAATACATTACATATATTTGAAAGTTTACATTTGTTTCAAAAGTAAAGTTATACAAGATGTACATATGCATCATATTAACAAAAGTTGAGACGAATCTTCTGAGCACTCCGTCTTCTCCAGAAGATATCACCGGGTACCTGTCTAACTTGGACCTAGGAATACAAGTGGTTTGAAAATCAGCATAAAGCTGGTGAGTTCATAAGCGGTTTTGTTTTATGAAAATGTATCGGTTTCCTTTAATTTCCGAAAAGGTTTGTTATCCAAGAATATCCCATTTTTTCTTATTAGAAGTTAGTTTAGTTATCATTTGTTACCAATTCGATTACATGTTGTGTTTTACCCCAGGAAAATCCCATATTTTCCTAATTGTAAGATCAGTTGTATATCACAAAGTATAGTTTAATACACAAAACTATATGATGAAAATCTTGGGATCACTATCCCGAAAGAGATATAAGATAGTTTGACACATATGAAAGTACAGATTTAAGATCATGGGACTACCATCCCGGACTAGACACGAGATAATTTGATATATATGGAAATATAGATTGAAAATTATGGGATCACTATCCCGGACAAGATATAGATTTAGACCATGGGATTATCATCCCGTACTTAATATAGATTGAATTCATGGAATTTCTATCCCGTAATAGATATAGTTAAAGACTATGGGGAAAAACATCCCATACAAGTTATAGATACAAAACCATGGGATCACTATCCCGGACTAGATACAAAATAGTTTGATAATACCATGGGATCACTATCCCAAAAGAGATATAGATTCTACAACCCGAACTGTGAATAAACTAATATTAATACACGTTGTGAGCCGGGTAACCATGCTAATACGACAACGAGACCTCCTTGACATTTGTCAGACATCGAAACGATATCCAGAAATTTGTCACCCCAGGCGTGCCCGCCTAACTGTAGCTAGCAGTTAAGGTGTGGGATTGTGAGTCCCGAATAGATCTATTCACAAATTCCGTGCTCTCCCTCCAGGAGACTCTGGTTACACTTCCGGGGAGGATTTACTGATCATCCATAAAGGGTCGTGACTATCTCACAAACTAGTACTAAACTATTCACAGGGTTCTCATACGATATCGACATACAGAAGATTATGAAACATAGTACAGTAAATATAGATACATACAATGAAATTATCTGACAATACATTCAAATGATACGGAGATAAACTGAATCAGACATAGTTTATGTAATAACATATATAGATATCAGTACATGATAAAACGAAACAGTAAAGAACCCCAAATTATTCCCATAATAATTTGATTAGTTAGTTTATTTCCTTAACTAAAATACATTTAGTTGTAATTGATAAATCATTCCTTATGCTCAGCATAATACATAAGGATTAAAAGAGTTTATAAGTTTGTCAGATATTTTTTGAAACATATCAATGTTATGATTTGAAAACAGTTATAGTTTGCTTGTATTCCCCCCTGAAAACATTGAAAACAATGAAAAGGGCGTAGGGGTATGAACTCACCGGACGAGAAATGTGACAATTTGGATGCTAAGAGTTGATCTGGGGCTTGTAGACACACGAGGTTCCTAATTATGATGTAAAGATACACATTTGTATCTAACTAGGACTTAGATTGATTGTTGGATAGGGACAATTGTTTCTAGTCGCGAAAACACCCCGATACAAGTGTTTGGAGGGACCCGGGTGACATTTAGGGACACATATAGTTAGGATATTGAATTGGGACATCAAAGGGACACTCCTTAGGGAGTTTACGGCCACAAGACCCATTCCCCATGAGTTTACGGCCGTAAACTCATGGTGGGGTCAATTATGGGCAAAAATGACTTCAAACACTTAGGGGATTTTTTCTAGGTTTGGTTCAAAGTCTTGGAATGGATTTTTAACATAAAAATGACACATTTATGGGAGTTTACGGCTTAGCATAGGCTCCTGGCCATAAACTCCTTAATTCTCATGAAAATGGTGTTAAAACAAATCACATGTGATTGATAAAATTGTTTCAAGACTTTACATGCATTTGTATGGAGTTTTGAGAAGGTTTTTGGAGTTTACGGCCAATGAGACCCCTCTCATGGCCGTAAAAACGCTTAGAGAGTGATTTCATGTGTTTTAATGCCAAAAACTTGTTTGTAAGGACTTCTAAAATTCATTCCAAGGATTTAGGGTTGGTTTAAGGACATTTTGGCATGTATTTATGAGTTTACGGAAAAAGGCTATCTGCTTAGGCTGTAAACTCCTATAAGTAATGTGTTTGATGTGTTTAAGGTCTCTAAACCATTTTTAGATGATTCTAGAATTTACCACAAGGTCATTGGTTGAGTTTCAAGGCATTTGGACATGTTTAAAGGCACTTAATCCCCCTTTTAGAGGAGTTTACGGGCCAAGCACATGCCTTGGCTGTAAACTCTTGTTTGTCCCCCAAAAATCATGTTTAAAGTATCCAAATGCTAAAACCATTATTCTATAAGTCATATCTAAGCCTTGTTTGTGATTTGGAAGGGTTTAAGGGCATGAAAACCCCATATATATGATTTTACGGCCCAAGCATGTGCCTTGGCCGTAAACTCCTTCAAATGTCTCAAATTTCGTGTTTTAAATGTTATAAGTCCTTTTCATTAAGCCATTAAGCCATATCTAAAGTCCAATAGTGCTTAGGAGGGGTTTTAGGGCTTAAAAACCCACATATTATGAGTTTACGGCCTAAGCATATTCCATGGCCGTAAACTCATATACAAGGCCTTAAATCATGATTTAATCTCAAATTTTAAGGTTAAAGATGCTATACATTAAGGTTAGGAAGGTACCTTAGAGATTTCAGGCCTTAAAATTGAGTTTTGGACCCTTAAACTTTGGATTTAGGAGAGAGGTTAGAGAGAGAGTAGAGAGAGAAGGAAAAAAAGCTTCAAATGGGTGCTAAAACATGTTTATATAGGTCCTAAAACTTGGACACGGTGGAATTCTACCCGATACCGACGTTAAACGCGGCTTTTGGTCGCACCCAATTAAGTTTCTGTCACCCGGCGGGGACGTTTCTAAAACTTATGAAATAAATTATTTCGGGTTACTTACATGAGTTCCTGAGTGGTTTAGACACTCATTAAATTAAAATAAACATATAAGTTTAAATAATTAACCCAAAGAGAAAACGGAACGAATTTGAGAACGACGACTTTTTCGGGTAGAATGGGTTTTGGCGACGAATAATTTCGGGTTGTTACAACCTTGTACTCCTGAAGGTCTCTCCTTGGAAAGGAGTGATTCGATTCAGGAAGAGGGGCAAGTTGGGGCCCCGATATATTGGTCCTTTCCGTGTGATCGCAAGGATAGGCCGGGTAGCCTATCGTTTGGATTTGCCAACAGAGTTGGGGCTGATTCACGACACTTTTCATGTGTCGCAGCTGAGGGAGTGTATAGCCGACGAATCGGTAGTGGTTCCATTAGAGGATATTTAGGTAGATGCGAGCCTGAATTATGCCGAGAGACCAGTGGCCATCAGAGATCGGAAGATCAAGGTTTTGAGGAACAAGGAGGTACCATTGGTGTTGGTTCAGTGGCAACATCGGAAGGGATCAGAGATGACTTGGGAGCCGGAGCGTGAGATGCGTGAGCAGCATCCGGAGCTATTTGCAGAGCGAGACTTCGAGGGCGAAGTCTAGTTCTAGTGGGGGAGAATTGTAACAGCCCGGATTTCCAGGTATCTTTTATTCATATATTTTTGGTGTTTTGTGAGGGGACTTGGCGAGTTGGAGCTCAAACTCACCGAGTAGGATCGCGGTTCTGGACGCGGGTTCGCGCCTAGACTCGGCAAGTCCAAGGAATGGACTCGGCGAGTCCGCACTGTCTAATGAAACCCTAATTTCCCGGTCCTAAGCCCTATTTAAAGGACCTTATGGCCCTTCATTGCGGCTACCTTGATCCTTGAGAGCACCAAAGCAGCTAAGGGTTCCTGTGAGTGTGATAAGAGGCCATTATTCACCAAATTTGTGTGTATTTGCAAGAAAGGAAGGGGAAAGTCAAGCTAGAAGAGTTGGGGAGCTTGTATCTACTTCCATTTCGCCAGGGGAAGCTTCTTGAGGTATCTTTCAGAGCTTATTTTCGTATTTTTGTTGATATGCTCAAATCTAGGGTTTATTCTTGCCTTGTTTGCTTTGTAATTGAAGTGTGAGAGGTCCCATGGGGATATGGCACCTAGATATGGACCTTAGTAGGTCCATAAAGTCCCTAATGCTATGCTTTATGTCCTTCCTTTTAGGTTGGAGACTAGGGTCGAGCTGGAACTCACCGAGTTTTCCTTGCGACTCGACGAGTTGAGTCGCGGTGGCCCCGCGATTCATGCTAGGTGAAACTCGTCGATTCAGGGGAGTACTCGACGTGTCAAAAGAGAATCCTAGAGAGTTGGTGAAAACGTTTAGACTCACTGAGTCGCTCTAGTGCATTCGCCGAGTCCAGTCAAGTTGACCGTTGACTAGAGTTGACCAGTGTTGACTTGATAGGGGTAGTCAACCTTAGTGGTAAAAGTATTAATTAGAGATATATGATGTTATAGGTGTTGGATAAGGTGTCTAAGTCCATAACTATTTCTGGTATGTACTTGACCCGACCCGGCATGGTCCATTTGGGTTGCATGGCACCATGCAATTGGATAAACTAAATGAGAGAAATAACACTTGGAGATTATTAATATATTATAAGTTCTAATATATTAATAATATTATTTGATTAGTTTGATCAAGAATTAATTTAGAATTAATTAAGTGATCAAAAGATAACTAATTAAATATATGGGCTGATTAAGTAAATCATCCATATCTTGTATAGTGGGCTAAAAGGCTCCATGGATCATCAAGTTGGGTTCCACCCATAGGATGCTCCATGGATGCTCCATGGGAGTTACAAACCCATGGATCATGGAAATGAAGAGTCATGACACATTAGGGTTTAACCCTAGATGTGTCAACACTATATAAGAAACATAATCTCCACCAAATCGGTTACACACTAAAGAATAAGGGGGCTTGGCCGATTTTGAAGAGTGTTAATTCTCTCATAAGTTCTTCCAAGAGTATTTGGTGTTGTGTGAAGCATTTGAGGCATCACACTTGGGGTGCTAGGCTCACAAGGTTTCAAGGAACACAAGCAACAACAAGGTAAGTTATTCTATCTATACATTATGTTTAAATTGTTCCCCATGTATGCTAGATAGGATATAACCTTGGAATTCAACTTTGCATGACAAATTAGACAAACATAGATCCAAGGTTATTAGGGTTGCATGTACACTTAGGAAGTGTTAGTATGCTCAAAACCCATCAGTGGTATCAGAGCCTAGGCTTGTTTGTTCTTATTTGTGCTTAAAAGTTGAAAACAGAATCGAAAATTTGCTGTCTGCGATTGGACTCGCCGAGTCCATAGGGGGGACTCGCCGAGTCCATGTGTATCTTCAACCAACTCGGCGAGTCATGGTCATGCACTCGGCGAGTAGGGTCGAATGAGTGCAGAATTTCGATTCAGTTGCTGGAAAATGAATTAGAAACATTACCCTAAACTGTTTTAGTAAATGTAAACTTGTTTTTGGCGGTGTAATGTTTTGCTAATTCATTTACAACAACTAGTTATCAAAATTACAAAGTTTTATGTAATTTTTGATTATGTTCATATTCATGTTCTTGTTCTTATGAGTTTTAGATGATCATAGGAATTATTTGTAACCTATTTGGTAGTTTAATTCTTGATCATAATGTGTTTTAATGGAGTCCATAACTTATCCTTAAGTTATGGAAAACCAAGAGTCACTTGAGTTAAAAAACCATTAAGAAAACACAAGAGTTATAAAAATGAAGAGTCTTCATTTTATGACTCTATTAAACTCATAAGTTACAAGAAATGAAAAGTTTTGAAAGTTACAAAACTTGCCCTCAAGTTTTGGAACAAGTAAAGTTAAGTTAAAAACTTTAGTTCCAACCCCTAGAATTTTAAAAGTTAAAATTCAACCCTTATACTTATATTATGATAATTTAATAATTATATATATATATATATATATATATATATATATATATATATATATGTATAAGAGCAAGTCGTCTTACCGCTAGTACGCCTCATTCACGAAGCCGGTCTATAAGGTGGGTATAAGGTTGTTGCCTATAAAATGGTGACTTAATGGGTGTATATTCTCACCCACCGCTTGCTTGACTGGTGGAGGGTCGTTAGCCGAACGGGTAAGACAAGGACTTATAAATTCTCATTCAAAGTATGATGAATATATAAAGTAACTAAACATTTTATTAAATTCCCAATCTTAGTTACTTTAGGAAAAATGTGAATAAGGTGCTAATCCATGAAATTACACTTTACACTTTGTCTGAGTCGTTGGTGGAGCGTGTGTGGTTAACCGGCACACTAACTTGGACTTAACAAGGTAGGTAAAGGGTGACTTAAAAGTTTATTATAGTATCGGTGGAGCGTGTGTGGTTTACCGGCACATCGATTGAGTGATAAACTTTAAAGGTACCAAGTGATTTGCATGGTTACTTCACACCTCGTTTTGTGATCCTCGGCATCCCAGTCACAAAACCTGGAGGGCACTCCCGAGATCGAAACATGCCTTTGAAAAAGTTCATTGGATCTCAAAGAATCTAGGAATTTCTAAAACCAATAAAAACTAAATATTTATTATTTCGGTTTTCGTGGTGGAAATTGGTGAATCGTCATTCACCTACCTTTCAAATATGGTATAGCTTAGATTACGGCATACCTCTTCTAAGTTATACTATATTGTGATTGGATCCTAGCCTTAATATTACATTTGGGTGTTTTATTAAGGACTCTCTTAAATCTAAACTAAACTTGTCCTTTTTTTCAGATGTCTTCAACTAATGCTTCTGGCTCGAATCCTAATGGCTCCTTTACTCTTATGAGTCTGTGCGGGAAAGTCACCTTTGATGGATCCAACTTCAATAAGTGGATCAGAAACATCAGGATGATTACTCGCTACGAGGACAAAGAATATGTCCTTGACAAGGAGCTTAAGGAAATTAACGAGTCCACTGCAACTCCCCAGGAGATCGCTGACTTTCATACTCATGAAAGAGATGCAACCAAGGTGGCTTGCATCATGTTAGCCACCATGACAGCTGAACTCCAAAAGTCTTACGAAGACTTCTACCCTTATGAAATGCACTAAGATTTGATGGAAAGATACCATCAAAGTGCACGACAAGAGAGGTATGAAGTCATCTGCTCCATGATAACAACCATGATGAAGGACGGAGAGTCCGTCACGAGCCACATGCAGAAAATGCAAAGGTATGTGGATCGTTTGCTGAAGCTTAATGTGAACTTCCCTGAGGAGCTTGCAATAGATATCATTTTGCACTCCTTACCATCGTGCTATGATCAATTCCGCATGACATATCACATGAACAAGGAAGAAGTCACTCTCAGCAAACTTCAGGGACTCCTCAAGACCGCAGAAACAGGTCTTAAGGGGAAGTCGGTTGCTATCACTCCTACTCCAGAAACAAATCCGGTCTTGGCAATTGGACAGAGTCGAAGGAGGAAGAGAAAGAGATCTTCAAAGGGTACCAAGGCTCGGACCCTTGATGGCTCTTCTTCAAGTGGAACCAAGAAAGGTTTCATTACTCCTTCCTCTGACCCAAACGAGGCTGAATGCTTCTATTGCCACGAAAAAGCTCATTGGAAGCGGAACTGCCCAAAGTACCAGCAAGATGTAAAGGATGGGAAAGTCAAACCCAACCATGCAGGTATTTACACTATCATTTCTAATAACTCACCCCATTCGAAATCTTGGGTCCTTGATACAGGTTGCGGAATTCATATTTGCTGTGACTTGCAGGGACTAGGAAGAAGTGAGGATGTGGAGCAAGGAAGAATAAACTTAATCATGGGGAATAGGAAAGTTACACCTGTCACCAAGATTGGAGTTTATACTTTATCGCTAAGTAGTGGGTTAAATTTAGATTTGAATAAGTGTTGTTATTCGCCAGAAATGGCAAGAAATATTATTTCCTTTCATGCATTGTACAAACAAGGTTTCACCTTTTCATTTGATAATGAAGTTGGTTCGATTAATGCTTTCTTTAATAATGTACTTTATTTTAAAGCATTACCTTGTGATGGTGTGTATGAAGCTGTATCTATTGTAGACAACTTAGGAAATAATGTTTTGTGTATTGATTCTTCTAATAATAATAACTTGGATAAAGCATCACTATGGCATTGTCGTCTTGGACATATAAGCAAGAAACGCATAGGCCAACTCCAAAAGGATGGAGTCTTGGAGTCGTTTGACCTAAAGTCAAATGATAGTTGCGAATCATGCTTACTTGGAAAAATGACAAAGTCACCCTTCACAGGCTCATGTGAAAGAGGTGAAGGTTTGTTGGACCTTATACACACGGATGTGTGTGGACCATTCAAACATGCCACAAGAGATGCTAATCGTTATTATTTGACTTTTACCGATGATTACAGTAGATATGGATATGTCTACTTAATCAAGCATAAGTCAGAGACTTTCGAGAAGTTTAAGGAATTTAAACAGGAAGTCGAGAATCAATTGGGCAGGAACATTAAGATGCTTCGATCCGATCGAGGTGGTGAGTATCTTAGTTCAGAGTTCCTCGACTATCTAAAGGAATGTGGGATTGTCTCACAATTGACACCTCCCAGGACACCGCAGTTGAATGGTGTGGCTGAGAGGCGTAATCGAACCTTGTTGGACATGGTTCGTTCCATGATGAGTCGAGCTTCGCTACCAATCTCATTCTGGGGGTATGCCTTAGAGACTGCCGCCCATATCCTTAATCTAGTCCCTACAAAGAAAGTTGCCAAAACTCCTCACGAGATGTGGACTGGTAAAGTACCTAAACTAGACCACATCAAGATTTGGGGCTGCGAGGCTTTTGTGAGACGCGAGACTCATGACAAGCTCGAACCCCGAAGCGAGAGGTGTATTTTCATCGGCTACCCACAGCATTCCTTTGGTTACCTCTTCTACAGACCTAGTGATAACGTGGTCTTTGTAGCAAGAAGAGGAGTCTTTCGAGAGAGAGAGTTTATAAGCCAAGGAGACAGTGGGAGGCAAGTTGATCTTGAAGAAATTCAAGAATCAAGTGGTGAAGGAACTTCAAACTCTAGCCCTCAACTTGAGGAGGAAACTCCTGTTGAGCCAATTGACGAATCTGTACCTCTGAGGCGTTCCACGAGAGTTAGGAGTGCACCTGAGCATTACTATGGATTCCATATTACTGCAGAAGGTGAGACACTTATTAGTGATGAGACACTAGTAAGTCATGATGACCCTAACAGCTACGAGGAAGCCATGGCGGGCCCCGAGTCTGCCAAATGGAAAGAGGCTATGGATAGCGAGATACAATCCATGTATGACAATCAAGTTTGGAACTTGGTTGAGAATGTACCAGGTCGAAAGACTGTAGGGTGCAAATGGGTCTTCAAGAAAAAGACCGACATGGATGGTAAAGTACACACTTATAAGGCTAGACTGGTTGCAAAGGGATTCTCTCAAATTCCTGGAGTGGACTATGATGAGACCTTTTCTCCGGTAGCCAAGATTAAGTCTATTCGGGTTCTGTTAGCCATAGCCGCATTTCATGACTATGAAATTTGGCAAATGGATGTCAAAACCGCTTTCCTTAATGGGAAGTTGGCTGAAGATGTTTACATGAGTCAGCCAGAGGGTTTTGTCAGTAACGAGTACCCTAATAGAGTGTGTAAGCTTGAGAAATCCATTTATGGATTAAAGCAAGCACCTCGCAGATGGAATCTTTGCTTTGATGAAAAGGTCAAGGAATTTGGCTTTTCTAGGAGTGAAGATGAATCTTGTGTATATGTCAAGGCTAGTGGGAGTATAGTTAGCTTTTTGGTATTGTATGTGGATGACATACTACTCATAGGAAACGACATTCCAACCTTGCAGGAAGTAAAGTCCTGGCTTGGAAAGTGTTTCGCTATGAAGGACCTTGGTGAAGCTGCCTATATTTTGGGGATAAGAATTTTGAGAGATCGGAGTAAAAGACTAATTGGACTTAGTCAAAGTACCTACTTGGAGAAGGTTCTGAAGAGATTCGGAATGCAAGACTCCAAGAAAGGAGAGTTGCCCATCCAGAGTAGCGCCAAGCTGAGTAAGACACAAAGCCCTAGCACTGAGGCTGAGATAGCAGAAATGAGTCGAATACCTTATGCTTCGGCTGTAGGTTCGATCATGTATGCTATGACGTGTACTCGACCTGATGTAGCCTTTGCCTTGAGCATGGTTAGCAGGTTTCAGGGGAACCCTGGCAAGACACACTGGATTGCGGTAAAGAATATTCTCAAGTACCTGCGAAGGACTAAGGACTGGGTCCTTACCCTCGGTGGGAGTGATGACTTGAGAGTTGTAGGGTATAGTGATGCTAGCTTCCAGACTGATAGGGATAACTTCCGCTCTCAGTCGGGCTGGGTCTTTACCCTAAATGGAGGAGCAATTTCTTGGAAGAGTTCCAAGCAAGAGACAGTGGCTGATTCTACTTGTGAATCAGAGTATATTGCAGCTAGCGAAGCAGCAAAGGAGGCGTTATGGCTGAGGAACTTCATTGGAGACCTTGGAGTTGTACCAGCTATTAAAGAGCCGATGGAAATTTTCTGTGATAGTGAAAGTGCTGTTGCCTTAGCCAAGGAACCAAGGGATCACGGGAGATCCAGACACATCGACAGAAAATACCATTTCATCAGACATCGGATCGAAGAAGGACTCCTCGTGGCAAAGAGGGTATCATCGGATGAGAACCCAGCAGATCCCCTCACGAAGGGACTGACTCGGGTTAAGCATCTCCAGCATGCTCGGAGCATAGGGCTGAAGGATGATATTAGATTTAGTAGTTAGATAATCTTGAAATTTGTAAAGTGTAATTGACATTTGATGATGAATAAAAAGTGTTTTATTTATGAGTAAAGTGTTGCTATCTCTTGTCGATCGTTTACTATATTTCTTTTGCATGTTTTGACTTCCAGAATAATTTTGTTTGGTTTAACATATTATTCAAACCTCCACAGTCGGTCATATGTCGGAAGTAGGTATGAATCAAGACTGTCATGTTTGGTTGTAGAGGTCTGGGACAAGGCTACAACAATAATGAGTGCTCATAAGTTCTGAGCATTGGACACAACCCACGCTCACTGGAATCACTTCATGGAATTCTATCTCGAGTGATCGTGAGACGGTAATATCATATAAGTCTTTAAACCTAGAGATATGATTTGTTACTTACGAGTTGGTTATGCATTGATTGTACGAAAAATGCATTGGTAACTCGATGTTATAAAATCGTGCTCTTATGTGTAATTCAATGAGTAGTAGAACAAACATATGAGTCGAAGTTTATCTGTTCCTTCTTGGATTAGAAGCTGATATCTGGGCCCCTCGATGATTTTGTTTTGACCTATGTACCGGGCCCGGTCAGAACTAGATTGATGTGTTCAATAAAGTTCTTTGTCAAACAAATCGGAAATCGGGAAACAAATGTTGGACAATAAGTAAGACATTGTTCCATGTGTTTGTCCAACTGATATCTAGAACAGAGGATTATATGATCACTTATCTTAAATGGCGTACCATCGTCTTCTCAAGTTTCGAGAAACCTTGTAAAGAGCTACGATTGCCGATCGGTTCCTGAAGTCATACTTGCAGTAATAGTTACTAGACTTATCCAAGTGGGAGACTGTTGGATAAGGTGTCTAAGTCCATAACTATTTCTGGTATGTACTTGACCCGACCCGGCATGGTCCATTTGGGTTGCATGGCACCATGCAATTGGATAAACTAAATGAGAGAAATAACACTTGGAGATTATTAATATATTATAAGTTCTAATATATTAATAATATTATTTGATTAGTTTGATCAAGAATTAATTTAGAATTAATTAAGTGATCAAAAGATAACTAATTAAATATATGGGCTGATTAAGTAAATCATCCATATCTTGTATAGTGGGCTAAAAGGCTCCATGGATCATCAAGTTGGGTTCCACCCATAGGATGCTCCATGGATGCTCCATGGGAGTTACAAACCCATGGATCATGGAAATGAAGAGTCATGACACATTAGGGTTTAACCCTAGATGTGTCAACACTATATAAGAAACATAATCTCCACCAAATCGGTTACACACTAAAGAATAAGGGGGCTTGGCCGATTTTGAAGAGTGTTGATTCTCTCATAAGTTCTTCCAAGAGTATTTGGTGTTGTGTGAAGCATTTGAGGCATCACACTTGGGGTGCTAGGCTCACAAGGTTTCAAGGAACACAAGCAACAACAAGGTAAGTTATTCTATCTATACATTATGTTTAAATTGTTCCCCATGTATGCTAGATAGGATATAACCTTGGAATTCAACTTTGCATGACAAATTAGACAAACATAGATCCAAGGTTATTAGGGTTGCATGTACACTTAGGAAGTGTTAGTATGCTCAAAACCCATCAATAGGAGGATTATAGCTCGGGGGACCGAGCACGAGTAATTTCCAGGATTCGCGAATTATCGAGATATACGAGGTGAGTCTTCTCACTATACTGTACCCGAAAAGGTTTCACTATGTGACCGGAAGGTCGAATATGATATGAGATATATGCATTATGTGTGATAAGATAATCGTTATATGTGCCATGTATGATATGCTTGATATGGGCCGAAAGCCATTATGTTATGGGCCGGAAGGCGAATATGTTATGGGCCGAAAGGCGTTGTAATATGGACCGTAAGGTTGATGTGGGTAGGACCGGAAGGTTTACCCAATCGGGACGGAAGTTCCCTGAGACACATGGACTGGAAGGTTAGGGCCTGGAAAGGCGTATGTGCGTAGGTTGTATCTTGGGGAACTCACAAGGAATTATGCTTACAGTTGTTATGCTATGTGTTTCAGGTAATAACGAGGACCATGGGAAGGTGCCGGCGTGATCGTACACATTATCGGGGAAAACTATTTTATGATCTTTGTGATGTATTTGGTTGTTACAATATTGTTTACGTTTGAATTTAAAATATTAATCAATGTTTTGATGTTTGCAAAAATGAAAATTTGGTTTTAAAATTTACGTCGTTACAGAGACCTTGGAGTTGTACCAGCTATAAAAGAGCCAATGGAGATTTTCTGTGATAGCAATAGTGCGGTTGCCTTAGCCAAGGACCAAAAGATCATGGGAGATCCAGACACATTGACAAAAAATATCACTTCATCAGACATTGAATAGAAGAAGGAATCCTCGTGGCAAAGAGGGTATCATCGGATGAGAAACCAGCAGATCCCCTCACAAAGGGACTGAGTAGGGTTAACATCTCCAGCATGCTCGGAGCATAGGGCTGAAGGATGATATAAGTTTTAGTAGTTAGATAAATTATGAAATTTGTAAAGTGTAATTGACATTAGATGATGAATAAAAGGTGTTTTATTTATGATTAAAGTGTTGCTATCTCTTATCGATCGTTTAATATATTTCTTTTGCATGTTTTCACTTCCAGAATAATTATGTTTGGTATATCATATTATTCAAACCTCCACAGTCGGTCATATGTCGAAAGTAAGTATGAATCAAGACTGTCATGATTGGTTGCAGAGGTCTAAGGTGTTGGACATGGATACAACAATCATGAGTGGTCATAATTTCTGAGCATTGGACTCAACCCACGCTCACTGGACTCACTTCATGGAATTCTATCTCGAGTGATCGTGAGACGGTAATATCATATATGTCTTCAAACCTAGAGATATGATTTGTTACTTACGACTTAATTATGCATTGATTGTATGAAAACGCATTGGTAACTCAATGTTATAAAACGTGCCTTTGTGTATAATTCAATGAGTGGTAGAACAAACATATGAGTCGAAGTTTATCTGTTCCTTCTAGGATTAGAAGCTGATATCTGGGCCCCTCGATGATTGTGTTTTTACCTATGTATCGGGCCCGGTCAGAACTAAATTGATGTATTCAATTAAGTTCTATGTCAAACAAATCGGAAATCGGCAAACAAATGCTGGACAATAAGTAAGACCATGTTCCATGTATTTGTCCGGCTGATATCTTGAGCAGAGGATTATATGATCACTTATCTAAAATGGTGCATTCTAGTTCAACAGAGTTTGAAGAGCTACGATTGCTGGACGGTTCCTGAAGTCATACTTGGTGGTATAGTTATTAGACTTATCCAAGTGGGAGACTGTTGGATATAGTGTCTAAGTCCATAACTATATTTGGTATGTACTTGACCCGACCCGGCATGGTCCATTTGGGTTGCACTTCACCCGAACAATTTATGGATAATATTTGAGAATAGTACAAGTTATGATTTATTAATATACTATAAGTTCTAATATATTAATATAAGATCATATTATTTAATTAGTATTGATCTATAATTAATCTAGGATTAATTTAGAGATCAAAGATATTACTAATTAAATATGGGCTTCTATAATTATATAGTGTGGGCTAATGCTTATTTGGAATGGGCTAGGCTTGCTTGGAAAAGTCCATGGATACTCCATGGAGCTTTAACCCATGGATCTCATGGAAATGAAGAGACATAGGTATTAGTGTTTACATGGATGTAACCCTAATCCACCACACTATATAAAGGAGGCTTTGGTTCTTGAAATCACACTAGTTGACACTTGTTGAGGTGAGGGCCGATTTCAAGATAGTAGTGACTATTCTCTCAAAGTTCCAAGTTTGTGGTGATTTGTGATTTCCATTTGAGGCATTCACACTATTGGTGCTAGGCTCTAAAACTCCAAGCAATCAACTACTACTACAAGGTAAGTATTTCTACTAGCTTTATTTGATTCATGTGCCCTATGCCATGCTTGTTAGGATATGAACATTGGAAAAATAATTATTTGCATGTATCTTAGACAAACATATATCCAAGGTGTATTAGGGTTGCATGTACACTTAGGAAGTGTTAGAATGCTCGATTCCCAACAGTTCTGTGAAAACTGTCAAATTCTAGTCAAGGCAAAGTTAAACAAAGGCCACAAGTCAAACCGGTCAACTCAGTTAACCCTTGTATAATAGGGTTTACGTTATGTAATTACTAAACAACCCGCTATTTTAATGAGAAAACATCGATTGGAAAATTCGTATGTTTGAATTTCCATAACCATGATAATGCTAAACATTGAACCAAAGCGATAAAACACTATTACACACTCATCGGGAGTGTGTAGGTCACTAAAACATGGCTTAATGGGGTCTACGGACCTTGCATTGCGAATCCGGATACTCAAAAAGGTAACAAATGAAACCTCCCTCAACCGTATTCACTCTATCTCTCTCTATTTCAAATCTCTCCCAAAACTCTCTTAAGAGTTCCCGTAACTTTTCACAGTCTTTCGGGCCATCCCGACACTTAACCAGGTCTAAAACGGATAGAAACGGGGTAAAAAACGGGAAAAACAGCCTTTAGGGGCCGAAACCTATTAGTAGCCGAAACCTCTTAGGAGCCGAGCCCTTCTATTGGAACCGAGACTAGGAGGAACCAAAGCTGAGAAGAGCTGAAAGTAGGAGGAACCAAACCTGGGAAGAGCCGAAAGTAGGAGGACCGAGCCACGCTGCCCAGCCGAAGTTGAACCCAGCTGACAGCCTTGACCAAGCCTCGCTGCCCAGCCGAAGCCAAACCCAACTGACAGCCGAGACCGAGCCTCGCTGCCCAGTCGGACCGAGCCTCGCCTTCGCCTCTTTCCCCTTGCATACGAGATTCCTCATACCGAGCATCACCTTCGGCTGTTCAACTCCTAGGACCAAACCTCGCCTCCTGACTTCAGAATTTTGCAACTTTTTCCCGGTTTTTTACCCAAACTTCGTTTTAAGCTCGTTTTTTTCGTGATTTTAACGCGATATTTTCACCCAAACTCGTGTTTAACCATAATAAACCCTAAATATTTATATTTTAATTATATTTCGGGAAAAATCATTGCCTAAGAATAAAATCTATTAAGTTAGATTTTAGGGTAGAGTGTTGACTTTGCCTTAGTGTAAGACACAAGCAACCCTCCCATACCCATTTTATGTCACTATTCAACATCAGCTCTTAACTATTCATTGTGCTTTTTAGACTTCCTCAACAAGCTTTGCTACTTACACACACAAAGGATCATTATCCTTCACATCCAAGACCACATTCACTTTTCACCAAAAAGCAAAAACTCATTCTCCTTCACTTCCTCCCTCCGAGAACTTGAAATTCCCTGGATGTTTTGAGCTTCCCACACATATTTGGTACGTAAACTTCATCCTACACTTGGTTATTTACACTTATTGATCCAAATCTAGGGCTCCTTACACAAATATCATCATATTTGTTGTTTGATCTTCGAATCTTCAAGCATCATCTATGTGTTCGTGAGTTGAACACTTCTTTTATGCATCGTCCATCTAGTAAAATCACTCAAGGTGAGTTCATACCCCTATCTTTTCATGTTTTTATTAAGTTTTAAGGGGGGAAATACAAGTTAAAACACCAAGAACACAACTAAACTCATTTAACAACCTTCATCAAAAAAGTTCAATCCCATTCACGGACTGTTTTGGGAAACCTAAACATTTTAGTTTTAGAAACTGTTTTAGGAGCAAGTATTTTCAGTGCTTAGCTTTAAAATGACTACTTGAACATCTCTACACGAGTTTTCTACAATTTATGGTGATTTTTACAAATACGCCTATCATTTCATAAACAAATTCAGACCAGTCTGTGATTTTGAACATTTTAACACTAGTAAAAGACTTCTAAAAATCATAATAAAATTTTTGAATAAACTAGACACATTTTGTGAACTTCTAGTAAAAGACTTCTAACTATCAGAACACACTCACTATCAGTACTAGGCGATGTGGTATGAATCATCTACAGTGATAATAACATTAAACGAAACGAAACACACTGAAAAGAAACACAAGATACACTATCACTCTAATGAGCACTTCTTATGAATACAGCTTAACACATGTTTATCTAAGAAGATATTGTTGTCACCATTCAATTTTGATTGGTATAATCCTCATCTTCCCGATTTAACGGCTACAAAAGGACCCTTCACCTAACCCACCGAATATCGAAACCTTCGTCTCTCATAAATATGAATTCGACACGGAGCTCCAGGTCATCTCTCGTTGTGAAACCCCAAAACACTCACCAGAGGAGTGTTATATCTTCCGAAACCTTATCACAAGTATTTCCAGGAGACCCTTCCAGAATTTCAAGCATACAACATATAAGGTTCAAGCACAGAAGCTTGGGACGAATACAGTTAGTCTATCACTACTAAGTCTATATACGAGGATAATATGTAATTAAGATTCTACGGACATTGGATGTGTGCTTCTACCCTATTTCCTGTTCCATGTCTGGTTATGGATTTGTGGCAGAGTCACCCATCCAACTGTCTTGCCAACCTTGAGTACATACAACCTATATGTGAAAGTTAATGATAAATGAACTAGGTATGAGTCCTACCATGAACCTCGAGACAAAGCTACCAAGGAGTACGAGTGAACGTCCTACCATCCGAATAAGTCTAGTCGCGTAAACCAAACCCACATTCTTCCTACCGAGCTAAGCAATCGAGGAACACTACATCAGGCCTTATGCAGCGCTCCAAGGAGAATTTATTACTTATGACTTAAGACAGATAAAGATATACGAGGTCAGCTAGGTCACGCAGGACCTCAAACTAGGAGCAGTAGTGTTCGCCCTAGAGGTCTAGAGGTACTATCTCCACGACACGAAGCATACAATATTCACCGATCATAAGAACCCAGAAGGCATGGACGGTGGGGCATGTTATCCCATGAACTGGAACTGGGCACCAAAGTTGAGGGAATCAGAGATGGTAGATTCTTTTCGTGATTATGGAAAACCTTGCAGGGATTAGACTAGGCTTAAGTACGGCCTACCGCCAGCAAACTGATGGGCAGAGCAAAGGAAACCATCCAAACCTGGGAAGACATGCTAATAGCTTGTGTGATAGACTTTGGTAAGCCATGTGATACCCATTTACCGCTTATCGAATTCTCCTATAATAACAACCATTACACTAGCATTAAGGTTGCTCCATTCGAAGCTATCTACGGCCGCAAATGCAGATCACCCTTGTGTTGGGCCGAAGTGGGGGATACTTAGCTGGCTAGGGAAAGTCCCTAATAGCGCCCTCACTGGTCCTTAGGGAGACCACGAAAATGATAGTCCAAATTCGGGAAAGACTGAAGGTGTCTCGTGATCGACAAAAGAGTTACACGGATAAACAACGTAAACCCTTTGAATTCCAGGTTGGAGATCGGGTACTCCTGAAGGTTTCATCGTGGAAAAGAACAATACATTTTGATAGACATGGGGAAACTAAAGCTGAGATACATTGGGCCATTTGAAATCCTTGCCAGGATTGGCCGCTGACGTAAAAACTCCGACTACCACAAGAACTTAATAACGTACATCATACCTTTTGTTGGATTAATGTCTAAGTCCATAACTATATTTGGTATGTACTTGACCCGACCCGGAATGGTCCATTTGGGTTGCACTTCACCGACACAATTCATATGGATAATCATTTGAGAATAGTATGTTTATGATTAATATTAATATATTATAAGTTCTAATATATTATTATGGAATTATATTATTTAATTAGTATTGATCAAGAATTAATTTATAATTAATTAAGTGATCAAAAGGAACTAATTAAATATGGACTCTTATATATATGGAATGGGCCAAGTTCATTTAGGTTGGGCTAAGCTTTCATGGATAGTCCATGGAGTGTTTAACCCATGGATCCTAGGAAATGAAAGGTCATGGGTATTAGGGTTTAACCCTAATCCTCCACACTATATAAAGATGTCCTTGGTTGGTGAAATTGGCACTAGTGTGGTACACTATGAAGGGCTAGCCGATTTCACTAGATAGAACCAAAGTATTCATATTCTCTAAAGTCTTCCAAGGTGTTTTGGTGATTTGTGATTCCACTTCAGGCTTCCACACTATTGGGGCTAAGCTCTTAAAGCTTGAAGACATCAGACTACATCAAAAGGTATGTCATCTAACTAGTAGTTTGTAGTACAAGTGCTTCATAATATGCTAGTTAGGATTAAAGCCTTGGAAAGTTCTTATTTTCATGTAAGAAGAGAAAAGATAGATCCAAGGTTTATAAGGTTTCATGTACACCATAGGAGTGTTAGAATGCTCAAAACCCAACAGTGGTATCAGAGCCTAGGCTTGTTTTCTTCTTATACTTGCAAAACTGCTTAAAAAATCGAAATTGTTGCTGTCTGATCATCAGACTCGGCGAGTCCATCCAGGGACTCGGCGAGTCCATGCCTAAAAAGTGATCAAATCGATCAAACTCGCCGAGTTAGTTCATACACTCGACGAGTTGGACCCCAGACAACATATTTTCGAGGTTTTTGGCTAGAAATGGACTAGGAACATTACCCTAAGTTGTTTTGAACATATAAACTTGTTTTTTGAAGAGGTAATGTTCATGCTAATCCAATTTCAAAGATAATTTGTTAGGGTGCAAAGTTATTCATTCATGACTTTGTAAATGTTTGACTTTTGTAAAACCCACTTGCATGTGGTGCTTTAGCCTTTAGACCCATTTGTTAGTTAGAGTGAAGGAGAGACATGTAAACACCTCTATAAATAGTGGGTTCATACCACTTGTAGAGGTGTGCTTGAGAGATGTAAAAGTGAGTGTGTAAGTGTGTGTTAATTATGTAGTCTAGATCTAGATCCTTTTTGTGTAACACCATATACATTCAATATATATCTTAAACACCCAAATCACCATGTTCAATTGTGCAAGCTTTAATTCCGCATGCCAAACCGTGTTCTTATGTCACTACAATTGGTATCAGAGTGGGTCTTCAAGATCAAGATGATTTTTGAAGAACGATTCTCGGTTTGGCAATTTTTGTCGCAACTTGAACAATTTTGGTGAGTCTCTCTCTATGATCTCTCGTAATATTTGATTCGTGCGTTACGTTTTTGATTTGTGATCATTTGACTCGTTGGATCTAAATTTTTGTTGAAAAACCCATTTGTTTTGATCCAATAATTTTTTTTAATTCCCCATCCAATTTTATATTCGTTTGTTCGATTCAAGTTTCAAATTGCATGTATTCGTTTGAATCAAGAACTTGTCCCAATTCATTGTAATTCATTTCATATCTGGATACTGTTCATCGAGTAGCCCAAATCATCAATCAATTCATGAAGAGCCCAAAATGGAAATCAATTATTGTTCATATCCAAATATTGAGCCCAAACTTGTTTTCGATCCAATATCTTAAAACAAAGAGCCCAAAAGTTTATTAAAATCAGCTATATGATTCGCTGATTCATGGTTCTTCATCCTGTGCATATAAGGGTTGTACATCTATAATCCAAGCCGATTCATCTGTTGCGTTTTTGTTCTTGATTCTCGATTTCATTCCTTCATCTCTAATCATCATTTGTTGTTGATTGTTAACCTGAATTTTGAAATCAATTTCAGTAAATTTGTTGTATGATGATATCGGTTTTTGACTCAAAAACCGGTAAATGATTCATTAATCATGATGAAATTAATCAAGAAATGTCAAATGTTTGTGAAGAATATATGACGAACAGTGAAGTAATCTCATTTTGATCCAAAAAAAAATTCGAATTGAGATAATCGGTTTTATTGTTTGTCGATGGTCGATTTTGGAACTGGAAAATGAAATTGGTTCTAGTTCGTTTCTTGATGACGACTCTTGAATAAATTTCTGTGATTGGGAGTCGAGTACTGAGGATCGATTGGGTGTTGTTTGGGTGGATGAAGAACGAAGAGATGAAGAGATTTGATTGTTGATTTCGAATATTTGGAGTCTATGTTCATTGATTTGGAATTGATGAAATTTATCGATTTTTTGGTGTCGATGCGATTTTTGATCAATCCCTGGATTACACCGACTGGGATAAAAGAAAATCAAAATCGATTGTTGAAGACTTGAAATCTGGATTCATTTTGAATTGAAATCTGGTTCTATGGTTGACGATTGATGACCAACAGTTGAAGAAATTTGATTTGGGTTAAGATTCAAAGATTTGAAATCGATGTTAGTCTAATTTCGCAAGTTTGGAGTCGATTTTGATTGAAAAGCGAAAGGCCGACGGATAACAAGTTTGATTTTGTCATTTTGGGTTTACTGGGAGTTGATATTGCGAAGAATAATTTGGGAATCAAGTTGCTGTAATGAAAAAAAGTTGAGTTTGCATCTGGGTCTTAGAATCATGTTCGCATCTGCCATGTTTGTTCAATTCGCAAATTGGAAGTCAGAAAAATATTCATTCACATATGGGTGATATTCGCATTTGTGTCTCAATAACAAGTTCGCATATTTTGTTATAGAGGGAGAAAAATGCGATGGTGATTGATGCGAAGGGTGTAAGAATGAAGATGCAAAGTATTTCACAGTAGAATGCGAATTAGGGAAGATAATAGAAATTTTCAAATATTGTCCCTGGAGTTTCGCATTTTTGGAAATAAGTACCAAACTTCGCAAATGGGGTCATAAAATGATGAAATTGCAGATTTTTCAAATCTGGTCCCTGCAGTTTGTGCGAATTTACACATTTTACCCAGTTTCGCAAATGGGAGTGTGTTTCGCATATTTGGCTGTTTTTGGCGCAACGGGTCACTGCAGAATTTTGAAATTGACAATTTCTACACATTTTTGAGAAATTTTGTCAAAGGCGATCCGTGAACGACAATAAAAATTGATTATTTTTTGGTTTTTCCGGATTGAAGCACAAAGTTTATGCCACATGTTAAGGGGGAGTTTTGACATGAAAAATTCTAAATAAAGCACGTTCTTTTTCCATGGAATTTTATAATCAAATTTCGATTATAAAAAGGGGGAGAAGTTTTATATGGAAATTCAAACTTGAATTTTTCATATTATGCAGATTTGAAGACCGAAGTGATCTTGAAGTTTTGAAGCCACGAGATGATGTAATTAGAAGTTTTGAAGTGATATATTCCAAATGGGTTTGGAATTAATGAAGATTTTTGGGGTGTGTTTTTATGCGCAACTTTGGGTGATTATTTGGAGTTTGGAATACTCTTAATCATTCGTTGCTGCTCGGATTGTAATGTATCACATCCTAGAGCCCAAATTGAAGAGTCATGGAAGAATTGAAGATTGAAGTTCGTTTCGACATGTGTCACCTTTGAGGCTCGAACCGCGTAGTGCTTGATTTTGGAAGATTTGAAGTGGGTCATTCATTCCTAACTTTGAGGGGGAGAATGTTAGGGTGCAAAGTTATTCATTCATGACTTTGTAAATGTTTGACTTTTGTAAAACCCACTTGCATGTGGTGCTTTAGCCTTTAGACCCATTTGTTAGTTAGAGTGAGAGATAGACATGTAAACACCTCTATAAATAGTGGGTTCACACCACTTGTAGAGGTGTGCTTGAGAGATGTAAAAGTGAGTGTGTAAGTGTGTGTTAATTATGTAGTCTAGATCTAGATCCTTTTGTGTAACACCATATACATTCAATATATCTCTTAAACACCCAAATCACCATGTTCAAATGTGCAAGATTTAATTCCGCATGCCAAACCATGTTCTTATGTCACTACATAATTTTCAATAGATTCATGTTTTGTATTAGTTTAAGGTTTAGACTAATTACATGAAAAAGTTTGATTTGAATTATCTTGTTATTATAAGATGCTTAGATTAATAGAAAAGTTGAATGAAATAGTTGTTTTCAATCCAAATTAATCTAAGAGTTGATTCTAAAATGTGTTTTTGCAACTTGTCCTCAAGTTATATCAAGAGTCACATTTAAGTTTCATAAAACTCATAAAAGTTGGCAAAGGTTACAAAATGAAGATTCTAGTTCTAATTAATTGGAGTTATGACTCCATAATTTTTCCTCAAGTTATGGAGGACCAAGAGTCTCTTCATTAAATAAAAAAAAAAAGTGTAACCTTAATTAAATCCATAAGTTATAAAATAAAGAAAAGTTAATTCTTTTATTAGTTTAAAGTCTTCCATAACTTGTCCTCAAGTTATGGAACTTGAAGAGTTTTTGGATTAAAACTACTTTAAACACATAAGTTATGGAATTAACTAGTTTTGAATAGTTTCAAAACTTGCCCTCAAGTTTTGGAATTTGTAAAGTTTTCTCTTATGAATACTCTAATTCCAAGTTAGCCCTTAGAATTTTAAGAGTTAAAATTCAACCCTTATACTTTTTAATACTATAAGTTAATAATATATATGTATAAGAGTAAAGTCAGTCTTACCGCTAGTACGCCTCATTCACGAAGCTGGTCTATAAGGTGGGTATAAGGTTGTTGCCTATAAAATGGAAACTTAATGGGTGTCCACACTCACCCACCATTTGCTTGACTGGTGGAGGGTTGTTAGTCGAACGAGTTTGACAGGACTAGAATTCTCCCTTCATTAAAAGTATTAATGTTAAATACTAAGTAACTAAACTCTTAATAATACCCCATCTTAGTTACTTAGGAAAAAGTGAATAAGGTGCTAATCCATGAAATTACACTTTGCACTTTGTTTAAGTCGGTTAGTGGAGCGTGTGTGGTTAACCGGCACACTAACTCGTATTTAACAAGGTAGACAAAGAATAACTTAATGTTTATCATAGTATTGATGGAGCGTGTGTGGTTAATCGACACATCGATTGAGGGGTAAACACTTAAGGGTACCAAGTAATTTGCATGGTTACTTCACACCTTGTTTTGTGATCCTCGGCATCCCAGTCACAAAACTTGAAGGGCACACTCGAGATTGAAACATGCCATTGAATAGTTCAATGAATCTCAAAAGATTTAGGAGTTTCAAAAACAATTAAAACCTAATAATACACTTCGTTTATCTTGGTGGAAATTGGTGAATCGTCATTCACCTACCTTCAAATTGTTTTATAGCTTGGATTACGGCATACCTCTTCTAAGTTATAAAATAGTTTGTTGGGTCCTAGCCTTAATATTTCATATTGGGTGTCATATTAAGGACTTTAAGATCAACTATCTTGAATATCTCCCAAAACATGTCTGGTTTAGACATTTATGATCTTCGCAAATCTCTTGAAGCAAGCTTTCCTAAATGAAGATGATGTTCCATGGAAATCATACTTCTTTCACCTCCTCCAATTATTCTCCCTACCCCACAAGTTCTTAAAAAGTTTAAGGTCACTCGAACCCTATTGGCAAGTGAAGGTCTAGGTGTGGTCACATATTGACAAGCCGGGAGAGTTGGGTGTCAAAGTCTTGAGAAAGTTGGTGGTTCAATCACTTTCTAAGTCACATAGTGAGTTCTTTTGGAACACCTATGAAACAGACTATGACAAGACCCTTAATGATCTTCCTCAAAACTTGATGGACATTGACAATAGTGACATAGGAAATACAGAAAAGCATTCTCTTCCCAATAGAAAGGGACTGACCATAGTCAACTAGGTTGACCAAATGGTAAAGAGAAAAGGCTAACTCTGTAATAGTCCCGTGTACCATTATTAAAGGGTCCATATGTTTATATTGCCAAAGGAAGGGTCATTAGTTGCGAAGCTGCCAAATTTACCTAAGAATGTTAAAGTCAATAAGTTTGACTCTACTTCAGGTAAAGTCCACTATCTAACTCTGTTAAGTTTCTATTATGAGATTCTTGATACATGATGTGACTGGGTCACATGGTGATGTTATATGAATTAAAGAAAAGTGAAGAAACTTAAAGAAAGAATATGTTGAATCTGATCGAGTAGATGGATTTCTATCGCGTAGTTTGAAGATCGGATTCTTGAGCTACTTCTTAGGAAGATATTGCTTAGGAATAGATAACAACAAGATTTCATATGGATTGTAAGGATAAGTTTTTTCCGCAAAGCTTTAAAATAAAAGGAAATTTTTGATTTTATTTATTTTAAAATATCCTTACAATGGCATTTGAGGAAAAATTGTTGCTTATATGATTCCATTAAGAGCAAGAGTGGAAATATGAAATTGATTCCTTTATTTGTGGTAATGTCTAAATTTACCAAATAAGGAAAGATTCTCATCATCCAAAGTCTCAATTGGACCGGGACTTGGAATCATGCAAGTTGTATAGCATGATGAATGAGAACTTTCAAGTATTCGAAAAATTAAGACTAATTACTTGTTCACATGGATGTGTGAGTCAAGTAATGGACTAAGGGATCGAGTACATAGTCATGTGCACTAATTAAGTCCACCACAAAAGATATAAGGCTATTCGTCATAGTTTACTAAAGCTTAGTAAATATGATAATACTTACAAGCTTAAGTGTAACTCTGAGGCATTGGAAAAGGTTTCAATGCATGGCAGAGCGGATAAGAAGAATCAAATTAGGCAGAAGGACAAAAGTTTCTCAAATCTGAAAAGATGGGAGAGTAGTATCAGTTTTGTGATCATTGTCACACCCCGCTAAAGCGGAAACGCAAGGTATGACAGCGATAACGGTTTCATTGCAAAAGATAAAGATACATCACCATAGCAGTATTTAAAAGTTTACAACCCATAGCTTCAAAAGAACAAAATACAAGTTTTTCAAAATAACATTGTTCAAAATATAGCTTCATAATAGCTTCAACACGATGCAGCATGCTCTATGATGATGAATCTTTACATCCACTTACTAATTATTTCCTGAAAAAGCATGTAAAACGAGCGTCAACTATGAAAATAGTTGGTGAGTATCACAAGTTTATAAAATCGAGCGTACAATAAGGCTTTTCGTAAATACAAGTACATTGCTTCAATGATAAACAAGTTGATTGCTATTAATGAATACAAGTTTATTGCTATAACGAGAAACGCGTTTGTATGTGTATGAGCAAACAATGAGTCTCAACCAAACCTATGACTGAAGCCCTATCGAGATCTATGCTTATCGTTCCATAGATGAATATGGTATCATGCACTCCAGCGATTCGGGCGAGTGAGGAGTTGTCAATTCCTAATAGCGCTATCCATAACGACCATTGGCTCAAAGAGTTAATGGTTAGAGATAAGGGAAGGGCCTTAGTACGATAAGTTCTCATGTTCCGTGTTGCATAGACATACATAAAGAAACATAGCAATACAATAGCAATCATATTTGATACAATTCAATTTAAATACAACATGCAAACCGTAGTTTTTCTGGACATGCTTTTCCACCCCAAAACATAAAAACCGAAAATAGGGGAGTGCGTGAATACTCACGGTGTTTTGTGTAGACACAAGCGGTACTTCGGGATGCACCAACGTCTTACTACCGGGATCCTACGACACCAAACACACGCAATAGTGAGTTTCCATGTCGATATCTAATGCTAATATACTAAACTCTACATATAGGGAAATGCCAATTTACGTTTTAGTATTGGATTTATATCATTTTGTTACACTTTTTCTGATGTATTGAAATTTTACAAGTCGTGCGATTAATTACAACCTTGGAAGGTTAATTTTCCAAATTTTAAGTCTCAATAACAACATAAATTCACGAAAAATAGCATTCGAGGGATAAAAATTCTCAAACTTTTTATTTAACTGTTAATACACAATACCAAGCTGGGAAAATTATAAAAATGGATTTCCAAGCTGTTTAATTATATTTTATAAATTTTTGAGCATTTATTTCAATAAAAATTGAAATAAATAGTAAACAGTTTCCAAAATTACCCAAACTTTTTATTTAATTGTTATTATACATAAATAGGCTGGGAAAAATATAAAATATATTTTTCAGTGGTTATTTGTATTTTTCCTTGTTTTATTCCTTTAAATAGTCATTAATTAAAGAAATATTATTAAACAGTTAAAATAAATTACCATAAATTTTTGTAACATCATTTACAGTATAAATATCTTGGGAAAAATATCAAAAGTGGTTTTCATAATGTATAAACTGGTTTTGGGTATTTATGTATATTTAAGTGAATTTTAGTGCAATTAACTTTAGAAAATAAGGGAAAAATAGTTTACAGTGGAGAAAAATATTCAAAATTTTTATGTAACCTTCTACTATATAATATGATATCCTGGCAAATTTTCATGAATTTTGGATAATCAGAACTATTTTTCCCATTTTTAAGCCATTATAATTACCAAAAATTGGGAAAAATAGCTAGACATGATGAAAAATCTTGAAATTATTTTCTTGAGTCACCCATCACAAGTAAGGTATGCGAAAATTGTTAGATACAATTTTCACATCCTGAAAAGTGGTTTTGTAGTTTATCATGTCCTAAATAAAAGAAAATTAGAAATCATATGAAACAGTAACAAAAATTGCTGAAATTTGGTGAGGGGTCATTATTCCCCATAAGTATCATCCATGAATTTATTTAGGATTTATTGACCTCTGGAAGTATTTTATATGATTTATGCCCTTGGTTTTAGCAATAATTCTAATAAATCAAATAAATAACAAAAGCTCTTGAAATTTTCCAGATTATCTCATGCATGCAAGGGCTTTCAAAAGTAAAAATGTTAAGAATGTATTCAGAAGAGAAATGAGGGTAATGATTCCAAACAATTTAAGAAAAGTTGCATGCAATAATGCATGAAGTGTAGATGTGGCTGAGGTTCATGAATTTTTGTAGCCCATTCAGTGAGGTTTTAAGCCACGAAATTTCAACCATAACTCACTAGATATGTTAAGTTTCTAAGGTATTTTTCCTAAGATTTATGGTTGGGTTTAAGACCATTGTTTAAGCAAGATAAAAATAGTGATCACAGAAAAAGAGCTGTATGCGCAACCTTTTTGTAAAATCTGCCAAAAATCGGATATTTAATATTTTACAGTAAGACCAGTTGGGTTTGAAAGTTAACTCGTGGAACTAACCAATACAAAAAGAATATCATGATTTGGTTAAAAAATGACTGAGTTATGACTGTTCAAAGTCGAACAAAATAATCTGGCAGATTGCATGTTTGCTTGTGTGCATTTTTAGGGTATTTCAATAAGAACATCATGCATGTCCTTGGTAAGGCCCGATTTCTAACACATGCATGGAATGAATGAGCATCCAATATGTACTAGAAATGGTTTAATGCTTTCGTTCATGCATGAACACACAAGAAATGGAGAAGAACATGAAATATTATGTTTTGATGTCACATGATCATATGTGCTTCTTTTCCACTCCTTGCATGGGTTTGATCCCGGATTTTCACCATCTTTAACACATGCATTGTGTTATGGTGAGAATCTACAAACCACAAGGGGAGAATAAAGATTTCTAGCCATGGAAAGGCATAGAATCCGAAAAGTAGAGAAGACTAAGAAGAAAAAGAGGTTTAACCATGAAACTATGGAAGAAGATGTTGTTGTTTACCTTGGTTTTGATCTCGAGAGAAGTAAGAACACTTCAAGGGATTCAAAATCTGGAAATTTTGCAGAGGATTGAGAGGATTTTCGTGAGTTTAGAGAGAAGGAAGAAGAGAGTGAAGTGAGAGAGTGAAGTGGAAGAGGTGGAGTAAGGGTTTAGGCTTGATGATTGTGTTTTGGGGAAGAGAGAGGGCATGGGGAGAGGTGATGGCCGGTTTTTGCATGCCTTTTGGCCTCCTCTCTCCTAAATTTTAAACTTTATAAACTTCCCTCCCATATTTTATATAAAAACATTCATTTTTATAAAATGTTTATTAAGCAATTTGATTTATTTAAAAATCTTGTTTTCAACAAATAATTTATGATTAATACTTGTAATTTATATTTCTAGTTCATTGGTATAATCCATAATTCGATTAATATAATTTGATACTAGGAAGTTTATAGCCAAATTTTATAAAGTTTTTAAGCTTTATATTTTATAACTTTGGATTTTTGGCTCTTTAGGGTTTTTGGAACATTGTTTGGTATTCAACAACATGTTGAAGTATAATTAGAGTGTTTTAATTTATTTTTAGAGTTTTATACCCTATTTCAATTATAACAAAGTTTGAAGCTTATTCTAATTATAGTATTGGCATTTCCTATTGTAGCTAAGCAACTTACTAGAATTGTAAGTATCAAGTATATTAGTCCTAGACCTTAGTTGGATCCTAGTTTATGCAAGATTTTTGACCTAATTTATACTACTAGGTCATGGCATGTTGTGCATGAATGGTTATTATAAAGATGCATGAGTCCAAGAATGACCTGAATTGACAGTTGTCACAGTATCCCCCACTTAAAAAGAATTTCGTCCCGAAATTCATTCTATATCATCGCTTGTCATCGCATGGGAATAGTTGCGGATACTTTTCCTTTATGTAATCCTCGCGCTCCCAGGTGTACTCCGGCCCGCGTTTTGAGTTCCATCGAACTTTCACAATCGGGATCTTACTCCGCTTAAGTTGTTTTACCTCCCTGTCAAGGATTTCTATCGGTTCCTCAACGAAGCTCAGCTTATCATTGATCTTAATTTCCTCCAGGGGTACTATTAATGTTTCGTCGGCTAGACATTTCTTAAGGTTGGAGACGTGGAATGTGTCGTGAATGGCGCTTAACTCTTGGGGCAATTGGAGTTTATACGCTACCGGACCAATCCTTTCAAGGATTTCAAAGGGTCCAACATATCTCGGCTTAGTTTTCCTTTCTTACCAAAACGCACAAGCCCTTTCCAAGGCGACACTTTTAAAAGTACCTTGTCTCCTACTTGGAATTCTAATGGTTTTCGACGATTATCCGCATAACTTTTCTGACGATCTCTAGCAGCTTTAAGCTTATCTTTGATGATAGTAATCTTGTCAGATGTTTCCTGGATAAGTTCGACTCTAGTCAACTGTCTGTCACCGATTTCTGTCCAGCATAAGGGCGAACGACACTTGCGTCCATACAATGCTTCATATGGAGCACATTGGATACTCGTGTGGTAACTGTTATTGTAGGAAAACTCAATTAGGGGCAAATGAGTATCCCAATTTCCTTTGAACTCAATGACACACGCTCGTAGCATGTCTTCCAATGTTTGTATTGTTCTCTCTGTTTGCCCATCTGTCTGAGGGTGGTAAGCTGTGCTCAAATCTATCTTGGTTCCTAGTGCCCTCTGTAACATCCACCAAAATCGAGATGTAAAACGACTATCTCCATCAGAAATGATAGATAGGGGTACACCATGCAGAGAAACAATTTTGTCGATGTAGATTTGGGCCAATTTTTCCATCTTGAAATCTTCTCGAATAGGGAGAAAGTGAGCGGATTTCGTCAGTCGATCCACTATGACCCAAATTGAGTCGTGACCTCTAGCAGTTCTAGGGAGTTTGGTAACGAAATCCATAGATATTTGCTCCCATTTCCATTGGGGAATTTCAGGTTGTTGCAACAACCCGGAAGGTTTCTGATGTTCAGCTTTGACTATTGAGCATGTCAAACACTTCCCGACGTACAAGGCAATATCCTTTTTCATTCCAGGCCACCAATAGTACTCTTTAAGATCCTTGTACATCTTATCTGCTCCAGGGTGGATGGAGTATTTAGATCGATGAGACTCTTCTAATACCATGTCTCTCAGGTTGTTAACCCTTGGAATCCAGACCCTGTCTTTAAAATAACGAACTCCATCAGGTTTGGTTTCAAATCTTTCTTCCAAACCATGTAAAGTTTCGCCTGGAAGAGTTTCCTTGCATAACGCTTTCTCCTGGGCATTAATGATTTGAGATTTCAAGCTTGTCTGAATTACCATTCCCAAAGCTCTCACACGGGAAGGTTTCACTCTTACTTTCCTACTAAGAGCGTCGGCTACTACGTTAGCCTTTCCTGGGTGGTATCGTATCTCACAATCATAATCACTAAACAACTCTACCCATCTTCTCTGCCGCATGTTTAACATTTTCTGATCCAGGATATGCTGAAGGCTTTTGTGATCGGTATAAATGGTGCATTTGGTTCCGTACAAATAATGCCTCCATATCTTAAGGGCGAAAACTATTGCTCCTAGTTCTAGATCATGGGTGGTATAATTCTTCTCGTGCGGTTTGAGTTGTCTGGAAGCATATGCAATGAACCTATCTTTTTGCATTAGCACACATCCTAATCCTTGATGAGACGCATCACAATACACCACAAAGTTCTCTGATCCTTCTGGTAAAGCCAGAATTGGTGCATTGCACAGCTTGTTTTTCAGGATTTGAAACGCCTCTTCGTGTTTCTCTTCCCAGAGAAATTTTCTATCCTTTTGGGTCAAAGATGTTAATGGTTGAGCAATCCTAGAGAAATTCTCAATGAAGCGTCTGTAGTACCCAGCTAATCCTAGGAATTGTCGTATTTCTGTCGGGGTTTTGGGGGCCTCCCATTTCTTGATTGCCTCTATCTTAGCTGGATCTACATGGATTCCTCTTTCACCGATCACATGACCAAGAAAATGTACTTCCCGAATCCAAAATTCACACTTAGTGAACTTGGCATACAATTTTTGTTCCTTCAACTGCTCCAACACTAGCTTTAGATGTCTATTGTGATCTTCTTTGGTCCGCGAGTAAACAAGTATGTCATCGATAAAGACAATTATAAACCTGTCTAGGTATGGTCTACAGACCCTATTCATCAAATCCATGAATACAGCGGGTGCGTTCGTTAGTCCAAAAGGCATGACTAAGAATTCATAATGTCCATAATGGGTTCTAAACGCTGTCTTGTGAATGTCCTCTTCGTGAATTCTTAGCTGATGATACCCTGACCGAAGGTCGATTTTTGAGAAGTAGGAAGCGCCCTGCAACTGATCGAACAAGTCATCTATTCTAGGGAGGGGATATCGATTCTTGATTGTCAACTTGTTCAATTCTCTGTAATCAATGCACATTCGGAACGAACCATCTTTCTTTTTGACGAATAACACTGGGGCTCCCCAAGGTGAAGAACTTGGTCGAATAAACCCTTTGTCTAGAAGTTCTTGAAGTTGTCCGGATAGTTCTTGCATCTCGGATGGTGCAAGGCGATATGGTGCTTTTGCTACCGGTGCCGCTCCGGGAACTAAGTCTATCCGAAATTCGACCTGTCTATAAGGGGGTAGACCGGGCAATTCCTCCGGAAATACTTCGGGATAGTTTTGAACCACCGGAATCTCCTTGAGTTGCTTAGCTTCTAGTTCTCTTTCTAGCACGTGGGCCATGAATGCAATACAATTCCTCTTCAGGTACTTGTGAACCTTCACGCTTGATACTATGTTTAAACTTCTTCCTGGCTTCTCACCGTGTATGATAAGGGTTTCTCCATTAGGGAGAGGCACTCTGATGACTTTCTCATAACAACCAATGTCCGCTCTATTTTTGGATAACCAATCCATCCCTACTATCACATCAAAACTACCTAGCTCTATAGGAATTAGGTCAATGCTAAAGAGTTTATCAGCTAAATTCAGAGTACAACCAGGAATTATATCACTAGCCCTAATTTCATACCCATCAGCAAGTTCAATAGCATATGCAATCCTCATCTTTACCGATTTCAAGCCAATTAACGGTCTAAATGCTAAAGAAACAAAACTCCTATCTGCTCCCGCATCGAATATTACTGATGCAAAGTGGTTGTTCAGGAGGAACGTACCTGTTATCACTTCAGGGTTCTGACGAGCTTCTTCTGCACCAATCACAAAGGCTACACCTCTTGGTTGTCTAACTTGATTTCCTTGAAAGTTTTGCCTGGCTTGGCCTTGTCCATGGTTACCAGGTCCATTGTTCAGTTTAGGACATGCTCTACGGAGATGATCAATACTCCCGCACTCGTAACATGTCCTTTTTCCCTCCTTATTCAGCTTACAATACTTCGAGTAATGGCCTGTTTGCTTACAGTTTTGGCACACCGGGCAAGCTCCCTTGTGATGGAAGTTACACTTATTGCACTTCGGAAGCGGCCCTGAGTACTGCTTTCGCTCCTGCACTTCTTGTCCTTGAGTTTTCACTGGTTCTTGCTCCTGGGCTCTTACCATAAAGTTTCTTGAGACTTTCTGTTCCCTCCCTGACTTGCCTCCATACTTCTTCTCTCCCTGATTTATTGGCTTCCTCTTGCTACTAGAGCTTTCCTTTGCTGATGCTCCCATCCTTATCACATCATTGGTTAGTCGATTTGCTAGGCTTACTGCACTTTGAATGGTAGATGGGTTTGCTGAGGTAACCATTCCCCGAATCTCTGGTGCCAGACCCCAGATGTAACGATCTATCCGTTTCTCCTCAGGAGTAACCATGTGAGGTACTAGTTTTGCTAGTTCATGAAATCGGACTGTGTACTTCTCTATTTGTGTTCCAACCATAGAATGGTTCCAGAATTCATATTCAAGTTTCTGAAGTTCATCCTTGGGACAATACTCCTCTATCAGCAGCTTCTTTAGGTCTTCCCAAGTTAGCTGATATGCTGCTGTACGACCTCGGGTTTGCACTAGAGTATTCCACCATGTTAATGCCCTATCTTGGAATAGGCAAGATGCATACTCAACTTTGTTGCGCTCGAGGCATTTGCTAATATGAAGGACCGACTCCATGCTGTCAATCCATTTCAGTAACCCAACCGCACCTTCCTTTCCATGGAACTCCTTAGGTTTACAGGCCATAAAGGACTTGTAGTTGCATTCTCTTTCATTGTTTCCCCGGTTTCCTCCACTACTTCCTTGGTTAGCATTAAGTCCTGCAGTTACTTGAGTGACAATGTTTGGGATTGCTTGCATGAGTTGTTGTGCTACCATTTGAGCAACATCGGGCGTTTCGTTCTGTGGGCGCCCGCGATTAGGCCTTCCTGACATGGTTCTATGACACAGGAGAAGAAATACGTATAAATACATAAAATAGTGTATTTCACTACCATTTTGAAAACCGTAAGTGTTGTCAAATTAATGGGTTGCATTAATACTATGCATATAGATTTGAGAAAGGAGAGAAAAGAAAAATCTCTTTTATTCAACCATTTACCAAATAAATTTTAGGGTTTGACCTCATAGTAAAAGTTTTCAAACATAAAATAAAAATTTTCATTACCATTTGAAATAATCTTAAAGCCAAACCAATACGTCAATCCCAAAATAAAGTTTTAAATATTTTTCCCAAAAGACACCCAACATGGGTTTTCATTTCAAAACAAAATAAAACAAAATACTGAAATCAGAACCAAAAGCCAATCGCTATCCCAACAAGAAGCATCAACACCACAATCAGGAACAGCCCACCAAACACATAATATGCTGTCATCGCATGACCTGCCTCTCGTCTAGCAGCACTAGCAGTGTTAGCAGTCTCCATCGAATGCTGATACAGGATTTCCATTCCTGCTAAAACTTCATCCAAAACTTCTCGATGCCCAGCTATCGCAGCGAGACTGTGACGTAGGCCTGCTGCTATCGACTGCAATCTCCGGGACTCCTCCGGGGTCATACCTGGCTGTCGGACAAGTATCCCTATGACTTGCTGAGGTGAGGATGCTCTTGGTCCTGCATCGCTGGGTCCTACCCCGCTAGGTCCTGCCGTGCCATGTCCTGCTGTGCTGGCGGGTATCCTTCCTGGAATGGGGACACTCTTCCTCGCTGTCCTCCGAATCCGAAGTCCATAGAGCGGTGGCTGTGGCAACACCGATGTCGGTGACGCCTCGCGTCGTTGACTCGGGGCGTTGTCATTGCTGATCTCCACCGAGTTCCCAGTATCTTCCGTATCCTCTGATGGGTCTTCTTCTACCGAGGCGGGGGGATTACGTCGAGGGATAACAGTGACGTAGCCGGATTCATCGGCTGAGGCGGTAGCGCGGGAAGATGACGATGTTGACATAGTGGACTGTGACATAGTTTCAATGAGATATGAAATAAATGACAATGCATGCCTATAATATGCAATGCTTACACACACCAAAATTAACCTTTTGAAATTTTGAAATAAAGTTTTCTCAAATATTTTTGTTGAACATATTCCCATTATAATTAGCTCAAGCTTTGTATAAATCTTTTCTTAATTAAACATAGGTGATCAGGCTATGTTTAATCAAGGTCCAATAATACAACTCCCAACCTAATTATACTTGTAATATGTTTGATGTAAAAAGAATTTCTTTGTAAGTTTTAGTTATAGGTTGTGTTTTCTTAAAGAAAAACCGATGTTCTCTATAACTTTAGCTCTGATACCACTTCTGTCACACCCCGCTAAAGCGGAAACGCAAGGTATGACAGCGATAACGGTTTCATTGCAAAAGATAAAGATACATCACCATAGCAGTATTTAAAAGTTTACAACCCATAGCTTCAAAAGAACAAAATACAAGTTTTTCAAAATAACATTGTTCAAAATATAGCTTCATAATAGCTTCAACACGATGCAGCATGCTCTATGATGATGAATCTTTACATCCACTTACTAATTATTTCCTGAAAAAGCATGTAAAACGAGCGTCAACTATGAAAATAGTTGGTGAGTATCACAAGTTTATAAAATCGAGCGTACAATAAGGCTTTTCGTAAATACAAGTACATTGCTTCAATGATAAACAAGTTGATTGCTATTAATGAATACAAGTTTATTGCTATAACGAGAAACGCGTTTGTATGTGTATGAGCAAACAATGAGTCTCAACCAAACCTATGACTGAAGCCCTATCGAGATCTATGCTTATCGTTCCATAGATGAATATGGTATCATGCACTCCAGCGATTCGGGCGAGTGAGGAGTTGTCAATTCCTAATAGCGCTATCCATAACGACCATTGGCTCAAAGAGTTAATGGTTAGAGATAAGGGAAGGGCCTTAGTACGATAAGTTCTCATGTTCCGTGTTGCATAGACATACATAAAGAAACATAGCAATACAATAGCAATCATGTTTGATACAATTCAATTTAAATACAACATGCAAACCGTAGTTTTTCTGGACATGCTTTTCCACCCCAAAACATAAAAACCGAAAATAGGGGAGTGCGTGAATACTCACGGTGTTTTGTGTAGACACAAGCGGTACTTCGGGATGCACCAACGTCTTACTACCGGGATCCTACGACACCAAACACACGCACTAGTGAGTTTCCATGTCGATATCTAATGCTAATATACTAAACTCTACGTATAGGGAAATGCCAATTTACGTTTTAGTATTGGATTTATATCATTTTGTTACACTTTTTCTGATGTATTGAAATTTTACAAGTCGTGCGATTAATTATAACCTTGGAAGGTTAATTTTCCAAATTTTAAGTCTCAATAACAACATAAATTCACGAAAAATAGCATTCGAGGGATAAAAATTCTCAAACTTTTTATTTAACTGTTAATACACAATACCAAGCTGGGAAAATTATAAAAATGGATTTCCAAGCTGTTTAATTATATTTTATAAATTTTTGAGCATTTATTTCAATAAAAATTGAAATAAATAGTAAACAGTTTCCAAAATTACCCAAACTTTTTATTTAATTGTTATTATACATAAATAGGCTGGGAAAAATATAAAATATATTTTTCAGTGGTTATTTGTATTTTTCCTTGTTTTATTCCTTTAAATAGTCATTAATTAAAGAAATATTATTAAACAGTTAAAATAAATTACCATAAATTTTTGTAACATCATTTACAGTATAAATATCTTGGGAAAAATATCAAAAGTGGTTTTCATAATGTATAAACTGGTTTTGGGTATTTATGTATATTTAAGTGAATTTTAGTGCAATTAACTTTAGAAAATAAGGGAAAAATAGTTTACAGTGGAGAAAAATATTCAAAATTTTTATGTAACCTTCTACTATATAATATGATATCCTGGCAAATTTTCATGAATTTTGGATAATCAGAACTATTTTTCCCATTTTTAAGCCATTATAATTACCAAAAATTGGGAAAAATAGCTAGACATGATGAAAAATCTTGAAATTATTTTCTTGAGTCACCCATCACAAGTAAGGTATGCGAAAATTGTTAGATACAATTTTCACATCCTGAAAAGTGGTTTTGTAATTTATCATGTCCTAAATAAAAGAAAATTAGAAATCATATGAAACAGTAACAAAAATTGCTGAAATTTGGTGAGGGGTCATTATTCCCCATAAGTATCATCCATGAATTTATTTAGGATTTATTGACCTCTGGAAGTATTTTATATGATTTATGCCCTTGGTTTTAGCAATAATTCTAATAAATCAAATAAATAACAAAAGCTCTTGAAATTTTCCAGATTATCTCATGCATGCAAGGGCTTTCAAAAGTAAAAATGTTAAGAATGTATTCAGAAGAGAAATGAGGGTAATGATTCCAAACAATTTAAGAAAAGTTGCATGCAATAATGCAT
The DNA here is from genome assembly GCF_052625555.1 of Lactuca saligna. Classification (NCBI taxonomy): domain Eukaryota; kingdom Viridiplantae; phylum Streptophyta; class Magnoliopsida; order Asterales; family Asteraceae; genus Lactuca; species Lactuca saligna. The sequence continues at coordinate 91,638,828 of NC_136421.1, forward strand.
GAAGTGTAGATGTGGCTGAGGTTCATGAATTTTTGTAGCCCATTCAGTGAGGTTTTAAGCCACGAAATTTCAACCATAACTCACTATATATGTTAAGTTTCTAAGGTATTTTTCCTAAGATTTATGGTTGGGTTTAAGACCATTGTTTAAGCAAGATAAAAATAGTGATCACAGAAAAAGAGCTGTATGCGCAACCTTTTTGTAAAATCTGTCAAAAATCGGATATTTAATATTTTACAGTAAGACCAGTTGGGTTTGAAAGTTAACTCGTGGAACTAACCAATACAAAAATAATATCATGATTTGGTTAAAAAATGACTGAGTTATGACTGTTCAAAGTCGAACAAAATAATCTGGCAGATTGCATGTTTGCTTGTGTGCATTTTTAGGGTATTTCAATAAGAACATCATGCATGTCCTTGGTAAGGCCCGATTTCTAACACATGCATGGAATGAATGAGCATCCAAGATGTACTAGAAATGGTTTAATGCTTTCGTTCATGCATGAACACACAAGAAATGGAGAAGAACATGAAATATTATGTTTTGATGTCACATGATCATATGTGCTTCTTTTCCACTCCTTGCATGGGTTTGATCCCGGATTTTCACCATCTTTAACACATGCATTGTGTTATGGTGAGAATCTACAAACCACAAGGGGAGAATAAAGATTTCTAGCCATGGAAAGGCATAGAATCCGAAAAGTAGAGAAGACTAAGAAGAAAAAGAGGTTTAACCATGAAACTATGGAAGAAGATGTTGTTGTTTACCTTGGTTTTGATCTCGAGAGAAGTAAGAACACTTCAAGGGATTCAAAATCTGGAAATTTTGCAGAGGATTGAGAGGATTTTCGTGAGTTTAGAGAGAAGGAAGAAGAGAGTGAAGTGAGAGAGTGAAGTGGAAGAGGTGGAGTAAGGGTTTAGGCTTGATGATTGTGTTTTGGGGAAGAGAGAGGGCATGGGGAGAGGTGATGGCCGGTTTTTGCATGCATTTTGGCCTCCTCTCTCCTAAATTTTAAACTTTATAAACTTCCCTCCCATATTTTATATAAAAACATTCATTTTTATAAAATGTTTATTAAGCAATTTGATTTATTTAAAAATCTTGTTTTCAACAAATAATTTATGATTAATACTTGTAATTTATATTTCTAGTTCATTGGTATAATCCATAATTCGATTAATATAATTTGATACTAGGAAGTTTATAGCCAAATTTTATAAAGTTTTTAAGCTTTATATTTTATAACTTTGGATTTTTGGCTCTTTAGGGTTTTTGGAACATTGTTTGGTATTCAACAACATGTTGAAGTATAATTAGAGTGTTTTAATTTATTTTTAGAGTTTTATACCCTATTTCAATTATAACAAAGTTTGAAGCTTATTCTAATTATAGTATTGGCATTTCCTATTGTAGCTAAGCAACTTACTAGAATTGTAAGTATCAAGTATATTAGTCCTAGACCTTAGTTGGATCCTAGTTTATGCAAGATTTTTGACCTAATTTATACTACTAGGTCATGGCATGTTGTGCATGAATGGTTATTATAAAGATGCATGAGTCCAAGAATGACCTGAATTGACAGTTGTCACAATCATCTTAATGATTAAAAAACCATATCAAAATTAGTTCTCAAAGGAAGTCTTAGTGCATTCTTATGACTAAGAAGAAGGGATCTTGAATTGTTGAAATGGTTAAATCAATAAGATGTGTCATACTTCGTTCCAATACAAGTCTTAGAGTCATACTCCAAGATTGTAATTTGAGTGACATGTCTTTAAGAAGGTTTAAAACACATGTCAAATGTAAGAGTAAAAGTGTCCTACTCTTGTTCATTTGAAGTTGGTAAGTTGTGATGTTTTGGATAAGACAAAGACCAACTTAGGCCAACTATGTGAAGTGTTTGTCTTGGTTAGAATCCACACTATCCCTTGGATGTTTGACAAGGGAGTCTTATAGGTCAAGAGGACAGTGGGAGTCTTAAAGGTCTTGAAAGTCTCAAGAACTAATCAAGAATAAAACCTAAAGTTCTTCACTAGCACACGACTTGAGGTTTATAACCTATCGTGTTGACATAGTCTGTGCCCATTCCAGTTAAAGTTGAGTTCTTAGAGTTCTCAATTGGTTGCACAACAACATGGAAGCAATGGCAGGCCCTTGAGCTGCCAGGTGGCAAGAAGTTAAGATTGAGTTCAGTCCATATGAGTTTGGATTTGTCATTATCCTTGTCTTGTGACTATGGTTTTGACAATTCACATGGATAAGAACACATACACCATTAAATCTAAGTGGCATAAGGTTTCTCTCCGATTCATGAAAATGATGGTGAGGAAACACTTTTGTTGAGAATTGTTATCGAAAATTTAGAAAAGAAAAGATAGATTTGAACGATTTAAGATGAAGAACACAAAGAGTAAATATTAATCAGATTTCATATTGATTAAGACTAATTACAAAGTTAAGCAGAAGTGAGTTCTAGCATCATCCTACAACTTCTAGCCTAAGTCCCTATTTATAGGGAACAACAAAAGATATACTAAGTCTATACATTTTAACTTCGCACAAAAGATGACTTAGTAAAATAACATAAAATGAGAAACAATACAAAACACTCTATTCGACTTTTACAATATACATCAACATTCTCCCCCTTTGTAAACAGTCGATACAATTCAACTCATAAGCTTTTGAATTGCAGAGTGAATTGCCTTTCGCACCTCCCCATACCATGAGATCACCTTCTTCAAATCGTTCTTGTCTCCTTCGTTATTCTTCTTGCAATTGTTCATACGTACAATGAAGTGCGTATATTGCGAAGAATTATATCTTTCAATCTCTGAGACCTTAAACAAAAATTTCTTCGGATTGCATTTTGTGTCTCTGCCAGAAAACACCATGCCAAAAGGTTTTAGGCAGATTTCTCCAACAACATACTTTGACAAAGCAGATTGTGTCAAAGTCTCCTCCCATGGAACTTTCACTTCCCTTCCCACAACATGTGCTAATTCATCATCAGTAAGGGCTATACAATCGAAGTAATTATCTATGAAAGTCTTCACATGTGCGAAGCCTGCTTTGAACACATCTGTATCAGAGCCTTTGAGATTGTTTTCTTCCATATGCTTCATGATCAGTGCTACTTGAATTAAGTCATTGCAATTCATCAAAGGAAAGTCAGCAACTGTGAAGTCATATTGTTTGTTGTCAGCTCTGATAACAAAGTATCTAAAATTCTGTAGCATCTCTTCAAACATAATATCTTTCTTTATCGTCACAACCCTTTTTGACCTTCATTAACGACCAAACTTCATCAGGATTCTTCCCTAAGACAGCATGAAATCTGATTTTCATTTGAGTATAATCATTCGGATTATCAAATTTCTCACGGATCTTGTATTGTGCGTTGATGAATAGCATTTCATTAATAGGGAAGTCCAACTGGCAATGATCTGAGTTCGCAATATCATAACTTCTCTTAGGCTTCTTCTCGAACTCATACATCTCCCTACACACAACTTTTGACTCTATTGTTTTGTAAGAGTAAAGTTTTGCAGGATCTCCTTTGTTCATGGAGGGAGGATCACTTGCCCGTTGCCTCATAATGCTCTGAACTTGACTCATTCTCTCCATCTCAGCCTCAGCCTCTGCTTTCAACACTTCTTTTGATTTTTCATATAATATTCATTTACCTCTTCCTACAAAATCCTTTTGAGGTGCTGAGCTTAAACCTCCTTGATTTCTTCTGATAACAATACCTTTGGTAATTGTTCTTGTAGTAATTGTTGTTGCAGAAATTGGTTTTGAAGGAATTAGAAGAGTAGCAACAAGCTGAGTTGATATCACCTTTCCCACAGTTTTCGCATCCTCTTCTTTGCTTCGACCTTCTTCTCTCCCTTGCACCCCTGTGGAAACAGGCGGAGCACTCTTTGGAAGTAAAGAAGTGAAATTTGTGAGTGGAGCAAGGGCTTTGTGAATAGCTTGTTCTAAAGTATTAATCTTTAGAGACAAGAATTCAGGAGTAAGGATTTGAGAGGATGAAGAGTACGAAAGAGCTGTTTTAAGATCAGTGACTAACTGGATGAGCTGATCAAACCTCATCATTATTTCTGCTTTATGATTGGCAAGAACAGGAATATTATTTAGCTTTTGAAGCTGAGCAGAAATGTCCACAATTTGCTTTTGAACTACGTCTTGTTTCATGTGGACATCCTGAAGATCCTTCGCAAGATCAGACTTCAACTCCTGAATTTTGAAGTTGACGTCTTCACGAACCTTCTTAACATCTTGTACAAAAAGAACATGATGTTCTTTTGTAACTGCGCGAAGATCTTGAACAACAGAAGTAAAATTACTTCCTTGTGACGTAATTCTGAGCTCATTGTTTTTATCGGACTGAGCAATTTTTTCCATAATTCTTTTCTCTGCTCCTTTAATCATGATATCAACCTCCATGGAAGATATTGAAGACATTCGACCAGAATCAGCTTGTGATTGAATAATGGTTTTCAACTTTTGATTCAGTATTTTAAACTGTTTTCCTGTCATCAGCATATGATCAGGAATTTCTTCTTCATCTGAATCAAAATGAATATCATCAAGTTTCCCACCAAAGGCACCTGCTTCAACTTCTGTATCGGACAATGGTTGCGAAGGTTGAGGCTTTTCAGGTGATTGCGAAGGGAAAAGTGTGGTGAATGGGTTTTGAAGAGCATGGTCAAAAATGTTTGAAGTGGTAGATAAAGTGGTAACAGGTAATGAAATGGGTAAGGATGTTTGAATTGATGGTGCAACACTCAAGATAGGTGCCCCCGTATCAGATACGTTGACAACCATATCAGAAATAGGAACCTCCTCAGTAACTGATTTGGTAAGAACTATTTCGAGTGGTTTGGTTTGGGAAACAGTGGTAGAAATTTGCGAAGTTGGTATGATGGGTAAAGAAATAGGTACCATAGTGGTGACAGGTGGAGTTTCTGGGACAATTTCTTCTTCAGAGGATTCATTGCGAATCACCATCTTCCTTCATTTCACCATTGTACGTTGCATATTTTTCGCAACGTCTTCAGCTCTTTGTCGCTTCTTTGTTGGAGATACTGGCGCTGAAATATTGCAAATAGTAACACCTTTACTACTCACTTCCGCTTTGCGAATTTGCTTCAGTACCCCAGACTTGGAAGGTAAGATTTCCTTCTTTGATTTCTTTGAAGGTTCCTCAGTTGGAATGACTTCAGCTGGTACGGTTGTTGATGATGAAGCCTTCGCAAGTTTTTTGCTAACCTTCTTTGTTTTAGATGGAGTAGCAACATCTAGTAAAACTCCAGTTTGCTCATCTGTATTGACAGTTCTCAAATATCTCACCAAAATTTTGTGGGTAGGAGAAACTTTGCGAAGCATCGCATCTGGAATACGAGCCACATGAGTAAATATCGCTTCATCATCTTCTACAGCTTTTGGGAATTGACATAAAGAAAATTCAACAACTTCAACATTGGTCGGCATCGGAATTTTTTCTTTCTCATACACGTGTTCAAGAATTGAACTCCAGTATCTTGCACATGAAATTCCCTTCTCCGAATTTGTATGTTCTAGGCTTTTGACAAATTCCTTCCACAGCTGTGTTGCATAATCGACATTAATGTCATAGTATATGCCCATCACCATAGCATTTACTTCCATTCTTCCTCTATCCAACCTGACTAATCTTCCTGTAAGACATCTGAGAAAGATTCCAAAGAGAAAATTCCACATACATGGCAACCCAGACTTTTTGAAATCACTGATTTTTGTTAACTTCGGTTGATGCCCCATTTCATTAAACATATGAATAACCTGGGAGTTGACAAGTTTGATAAATGGAGGGTTGTTTGGAATTTGCAGAATTTCCACAAAGAAGTTCTTTGACAGTTTAACTCGTTTGTTGTTGGTTAGGTTGAAAGTAATCACATCCGCCGTGTGATTGTATGAAGCCGTTGAAGCGGCACGCGATAACCATACCATTGGAACCGAAGATGAACTGAACATGGAAGTTGCTAAAGATGAGCGTTTCAGAGCAACAATCAGCATCTTCAACCCTTCTGGATAAGCGGAAACTTTCGTATCAACTTGATAGTTAGTGCTTTGAATCTTCATCAGGGACTGAGAAAGAACCTCATCAGTGTTGGAAGTAGTGGCTGCCATTGTTAGGGTTTTGAAAAAGGAAGTTTGAAGTTTGGATCAAGGTTTAATCTTGGAAGTGTTTGTGAGAGTTCTTGTTTGCATAACCGTACACAGTGTTCTTTAACCCCCTTTTATAGGTTGCTCAAAATTGATTTGAAATTGAAGCGGGATACATTTAATGTTATCCGACGTGGCACCTTGAAAGTCGGATCATTACTGCAAAAGGTAACAACATTCCAAAAAGTAACTGTCACATCTCCTTGAAAACGGGACAAAATACCAAGGATTTTGAGTATACAGCGTGTCAAGTATACGTTATAGAATTGTAACCGGTAAAACCCTTCGCATGGAAGCAAGGCTCATTCACTTTTGGGATTTAAAGTGAAGTCATATGCCAGACTTGCGAAATCATCAGTCTGAGTTGGTTGTACTCAGAACCTCAAGGATTTCGTGTGTGCATTGTGCCAAACGAAATGAGATAAGAAACAAAGATATTTGGAATGTGGTGATGTCAACAATTCAATGTGACATGAATGCAGTAAAACCCCGGGTAAAGGTTGCTTCGTTAATAATCAAGAGAGATAATCAACTGCTTGTATAGTTTCCCGTGAATTACAATTGAATACTTGTAGAAAAGTATCAAAGGGCTTCTTTTGAAAAGTCATTTTGGGTTGGTTTGAAATTTCATTACATATCAACCTTAACATAAGGTGAGAAACTGTAAATGAAATTACTTGTTTGACCAGTGTAGTCAGTGACAAGTTGGCTTTGGAAAATATTTATCATGACAAGAATTTGCGAATGAAACTTACACTGAAATCATATTCAAAAGAAAAGTTTGTTCTGGATCTTGTTGGGTAACAAACATTCTGGGTTCGGAATATTTGATCAAGACCACACATGCGAACTGAATATGATTTGAAGATTCGAAAGTTTTGATAGTGAAGCAAAGGTTTCGTAAAAATCTGGAACAAAGTTCCCCGTCAATTCCTTAATGTTTATGATTTTTGGGTTTCACTTTCATCACGGACTCATGATGAGAGATCATAAACACAGAGTTGTGATTTGTCTAGGTTTTGATTGGTTTGATCAAAAACCTCAAGGACAAATCTTTTCAAAATAAATTTGGATTGAAAGAATTGTTTGGTTTAAAAAGATTGGATAAGAATCGAAGTGTACCTCTGTTATAATGGACAAAACAGAAAACTCTTAACTCATTTGGGAAGAGTAAGGTAGCTCATGTTGACTTATGCGAATATAAGCCTTTTTAGGAAGGAATTATCATGTGATAATATCATTAAGGCTTTCTTTTCACACATAGAGTCATGTTGAGGCTTTGGGTCTACTACAGCAACATGCTTCTAGGGACATCCTAACTAGTCTTAAAAAAATTTAATACCTTCCCATAGAAACAAAATGTATCACCACTTCGCATTTTTGCCCTTCATTAAATTCTTAGCACACAATTGAAAAAAAATAAAATCTTTTTGGATTTTTGATTTTTCAAAAAAAATTAAAATCTTTTTGGATTTTTGATTTTTCAAAAGAAAATACAAAAAAAATTAAAATCTTTTTGGATTTTTGAGTTTTCAAAAGAAAATAAAGTAATATGCGTAAAACTTACCTAAGTTGATATTACAACAGATGCGAAATGATATGGATGCGAAGCAATGCGAAGCCTCTGAATGAACAGTAACCTCTAAACAATGTGAATGCATCTTCTGAACAAAACATTTATTCTTGTGTGGATGAAATTGAATTTGCATTAAGCATCCCCAAACCTGCTAAAATTCTAACAAATGATTTTTCATCAAGAGGTTTTGTAAAAATATCAGCAAGTTGTTCAGTTGTTTTGACAAAATGAATTTCAATATTCCCATCTTCCACATGATCTTTGATAAAATGATATCGAAGAGCAATGTGTTTTGTCTTTGAATGTTGCACTGGATTATGACAAATGCGAATCACACTTTGTGAGTCACAATAAAAAGGAATCTTTTTCATGTTGATTGCATAATCACGAAGTTGACTCTGAATCCATATAATTTGCGAAGTGCAAGCAGCCGCAGAGATGTATTTTGCCTCAGCAGTTGATATAGCCACACAAGTTTGTTTCTTTGATTGCCAGGTCACCAACTTTCCATCCTCCTAAATCAGAATCCGAAAAAGCTTGAATGAAAAATCATGTTTTCGCAGGATACCAAAGTCCTAAAGAAACGGTTCCCTTTAGATATCGAAAGATATTTTTCACTGCCGTCAAATGTGGTTCTCTTGGATTTGCTTGATATCTAGCACAACAACAAACCGAAAACATAATTTTAGGTCTACTCGCAGTTAAGTACAATAAAGACCCTATCATGCTACGATATAATGTTAAATCAACAGCAGGGGTGTCTAACGAAGGAGCTAGTCGTGTTCCTACTGCCATAGGGACTCTGAGCTTCGTGCTATTAAGCATTCCAAACTTTTCAAGCAAGTTCTTTGTATATTTTTCTTGATTGATGAAGATTCCTTGCCTGTTCTGTCTTATATTTAAACCAAGAAAATTATTAATTTTTCCCATCATGCTCATTTCAAACTGACTTTTCATTAAATTTTCAAATTCAAGTGACGATGTTGGATCAGTTGAACCAAAGATAATATCATCAACATAAATTTGAACAAGCATTAGATGACACCCAACTTTCTTGCGAAATAGTGTGGGGTCGACTGATCCTTGTTTAAATTTAGATTGTTTCAAGAAATTTATAAGTGTTGCGTACCAGGCCCTTGGTGCTTGTTTTAACCCATATACAACTTTATCTAAAATATAAACATGATCAGGATGCTCAATGTTTACAAATCCTGGTGGTTGTTCAACATACACTGTTTCTTCGAGTTTTCCATTTAAGAATGCACATTTAACATCCATTTGATAAACATCAAAGTCTTTGTGAGCTGCATAAGCTCATTTTTCGCACGAATTTGAGCTCTAGTCAACACACCTTCTTGTAAATCGCCAATTACCTGTTCTTGTGGACGATTTCGTGTCCATTTCGCAAGTGGTGGATAATTTGGATCATATTCTAATGGTGCATCTTCATACATATCTTCATTTTCAGATCCTGCAACAGAAAAGTTATCATTAAATTCATGAAAGTCTGCATTTTGATCAAGATTATTTGTCTCTGTTTCATCATGCTCTCTCTCAACATGATCTGCATTTGGATACTCCCCCTCAAAACTATGTTCATGTTGATTTTGCGAATGCTCCCCCTTAACTTGATGTTCTTGTGGATTTTGTGAATGCTCCCCCTCAACTTGATGTTCTTGTGGATTTTGTGAATGCTCCCCCTCAAAAGTTCGTATACATTCTTCATGGACACTTGTGTGTTCCTCCTCCATATGACCATTTTGTGTGCTTTCACAAGTTATTGACGTTGTAGTGATTGATGATTCATCAGTTTGTTTTGAGGATTCTGATGTGTGATTATCAGGAGCATTATTTTCTGCATCAATTGCCCTGTCAGGAATTCCAAAAATTAAATCATAATCAAAATCATTAATTTCAGAATTATCAATTTGAGTATTTGAATCCACAAGTATTGGTTTCTGATCGAATTTACTATCAATTTGTTTAAGATAGTAATCATAAAATGTTAAATTGAAAGTTTCTTCAATTTTTCTTGTTCGTTTATTAAGCACTCTGTATGCAACTGAATTCTGTGAATATCCTAAGAAAATGCCTTCATCAACTTTTGCTTGAAACTTTGACAAATTATCTTTGAGATTCATAATAAAGCACCTGCAACCAAAAACATGAAAGAATTTTACATTAGGTTTCCGATTATTGATTATTTCATATGGAGTAACATTGAATCTTCTGTGAATGTATGATCGATTCTGAGTAAAACATGCTGTGGACACAGCTTCTGCCCAAAGATATTGAGGTAGATTCGCATATGTTAGCATGGTTCTGGCAACTTCGCATAGAGATCGATTTCTTCTTTCAACTACACTCATATGGTGATGAGAAATTATGCGGAATACCTTTGTTTGTGAGAAAATTGTCAAGAGTTTGATTTTTAAACTCCGAACCATTATCACTTTTAATTTTTCGTACATTCTTCTTCAGATTAATTTCAATCTTTTTGATAAAATCAATCATCGTCTGAGCAACTTCAGATTTCAAACTGAGAAAAAATACCAATGTGAATCTAGAGAAATCATCTACAACAACTAAAATATACCGCTTTTTATTTATTGTTGCAACAGTTGATGGTCCACATAGATCAATGTGAAGAAGTTCCAATGGATCTACTATCTTTGAATCTAAGACAATCGGATGACCTTTTCGATGTTGTTTTCCTTGTTCGCAAGCTGCACATAAAGAATCATTGTCAAATTTTAATACTGGTAAACCACGAACTAAATCTTCAGTTACAAGTTTATTTATATTTCGAAAGTTCAAATGTGACAATCTTCTATGCCAAAGCCAGCTGAGATCATTGGATGCTTTTGATAGTAAACACACAGCTAGTTTTCCCACAATTGGTTTGATGTCCAGTGTAAACATATCACCATATCTTTTGGATTTCAGAAGTATTTCATTTGTCTTTGCATTTGAGATGATACTTCCTTCTTCATTAAACACTACTTGATTTCCAGTACCTACAACAAGTTGTGATACACTTATCAAATTGTGTTGAAGTCCTTCAACATAAGCAACTCTGTTTACTGTGAAGTTTCCATTTGTGACTTTCCCATATCCTTTCACTTGACACTTGTGATTATTTCCAAATTTGACAACTCCAGCATTTTCCAAGCTTCGATAATCTCGCAAATTTTCCTTTCTTCCAGTCATATGACGAGAGCAACCACTATCAATATACAATTTTGTATCATATTGCTCGTCACATATCACCTGCATTTATTGAAAAATTTTAGGAACCCAAGACTTATTGGGTCCATCATTAGTAGAATTAAACAACTTTTTGGAACTTAAAAACCATGTTTTCACTTTGCTTGTAACAGAATCCATTATATCAGCATCATCAGTTCTAGATATTGAAATATAGTCATTCAATAATTTTGGATTCTCATTGATTGTAATCTTATCCTTCACAACATTCGCATTTTTGATAACTGGTTTCCATTTTTGAACCGGAACTTGCGAATTATGGGATGATGTACTAGCAGTTGAAGAATTATTTGCGAACTTATCAAATGCACTTTTGATTTCTTGTTCTGAAAACTTTGCACTTTGATATTTCTTTCCTTTCCTTTCAAACCAATGATTGATCATACTTACATCAGACTTTCCTTTGATATATGAAACTTTGGTTTGTGTTGATATTGAAGGATTTGGAAAATTTGGTTGTTGTGGTGAAAATTTCTCTTTGACTTGAGTTGAGTTTTTCAAACTTGATGAATTATTCGTGAATTTGTCAACATTTGAAAACTTTTGATTATTTGCAAATTTTTGCGAATTCTCAAATTTTCTATTCTTGTCATATTTGCGAATATATGGAACTTTGTCAACAAAATTTATTTGTTCATGAAAATGCGAAGTTGTTTGAGTGTTTTTATTTTGAAATTTTGATGATGTTTTTGAAATTTTTTCTTTTTCATTATTCACAACTTGCCAGAATATTGCTTTTCTTGCTTGTCTTTTTGAAACATTATTTTCTGTTGAATAATTTCCAACCATCAATTTGAATTCTTGTGAATTTAATTTCACTTCAACCTTTGATTTTTCAGCTTTTTCAAAAGGTTTGTTTGATTTTTCACCTTTAACCATCCTTTTTTGTAGTGATTTTTGTTTCTGAAACACATAAGAATTTTGAGTTAAATTGCTTTCTACTGTGTTTTGATTTGCGAAGAAACCTTCAGGTGTGGACTTTTGATTATCTTTTTCAATTATTTTATTGAACTCAGGATGAACTTTCTCAGCATTTCCAGTAGTGACAAAAAGTTGATTTGGAAAAATAGTTTTATCAGTACATACAAAATTTGGATATACCACTGTGTTGGTTTCCAAATAATGTGTGCCTTTGTCATTTAAAACTTTGTCAAATTCTTTTGTGTTTTCAAACACTTGATCAACCACAACCCTTTGATGTGTTTCAGTTGAATTTTTCTTTTCTTCTTTATTTTCATTAGTATCATCAGATTTCCAGCTTTCAACTTCCACATTATCAAACTTACAATGTTGCAAAGTTGAAGATTTATCAACTTTATCCTCTACTATTGAATCAACTATTATTTCTTTACCTTTGATCTTAAATGTGATATTAATGATCGACAATTGAGAACAATCAATCTCTTCTTCTTCTTCTTCAATTTCACTGATTACACTCACATTATCAGAATTTTCATCAATATCAGCGTCATTGAATTGCGAAGTAAGAGTTGAATTTTCAGTTTTCTTTAAGATTTTCATTTGTTCACTTTTTGTCAAACTTTCATTTACAATGTCAACCAACTCATCAGCATTTAGAAATTCATCAATTTTGACAATACCATATGAATATCTATCATCAGGTATTTTGTCAAACTGAGCAATTGTACTTTCGCAATCATAAGAAACAACATCAACTTTTTCACGCTCATACTCAAGAAAAGGTAAAAGTTTCCTATGTTGTTCTTTGCTAATATCCTAAGAATGATGTAAAGCTGTTAATTTTGCATACAAACGTTTTGCTGAATTACAATAGATATTTCTTTGTGCTAGTAACAATCTAACCTCATTAGAAAGATTATTCCTATCACAATCTATATTTTTGACTTGCATTTCTAATTTTTCAACTCTGCTCTTCTTTATTTCTAAATCCCTTCGTGTCTCACTAAGTTGCACATTTAATTTCTTAGCTTCATTACTAGCAAACACAATAACAGAATCAAAATAAGCCATAGTATCATCAAACGAAACAATTTCAGCATCATAAGCAGATAAAGGAATATTAAAAGATTCAAGAATTGCACGTACCTTGGTTGTCATGGGAGACTTGTCAGTGGATTTAGACATAAAACATTTCCCTAAAATGTTCTCTTCGCAATCCTCAAAACTTGCGAACATTGCTCCATGTGTGGGATGTCTCATTTCTTCATCATCATATCCTGAAGACCAGATCTGATAAGTTCCACTTTCTTCTTCATCAGATTCTCCCTTAGCAACCAAAGAAACTCCTTTGTTCTTTGCACGTAATTCTTCAATATTTTCAGAATAGTAAGCTTCATCTTTGACTTTTTCTTTCTTTTCTTCTTTCTTTCGCAACATGCAATCAGCTGCAAAATGATTCGCACCATTGCAATAGTGACAGTAAATTCCTGAATCACCCTTCAACTTTTTCTCTTCATTCGCATTTTTTGGTTTTCCATCTGTTTTCTCCATTTTCTTCTTCTCTTCTCCTCCAGTTCTTGTTACATCATTTTTCACATTACTATTCTTTCCTTTTGGATTAAAAGGCTTTTTGAAAAACTTTTTAACTCTGTTGTTTGAATAGTATGCTACTGCTTCATCATCGGAGTTCATCAAAAATCCTTCTACATCTGAATCATCTTTTTCATCAGTTTCTGTTACTTTTGAAACAAGAGCCAAAGGACCACCAATAGCTTGTTTTGATTCTTCATACATTTCTGTGACCTCACATTCATGTGTTTTCAGTTGATTGTAAAGATCATTCAATGTAGTTGTATCAAAACATTGTTGATTCTTAATCATCATGCTCACACCTCGCCATTCCTTGCGAAGACTCATAATGAAAGTTAAATTGAACTCCATGGTAGATCTAGTAATACCATACCTATTGCAGCGAAACATAAGTTCATTCAGACGATCATAACAACTTTCGAGAGTTTCTATATCCTTTTTCTGAATTCCTTCAGTTCAACTAGGCACTGCTTCACAGAGTTGATCTTCATCTTTTCACTACCTCGATATTTTTCTTTTAGATTATTCCAGATCTCTTTTGTTGTTTTACAACTACGAATGTAATTGTAAACCACAGGAGGTAGAGCACCTCTTAGTTCTCTCGTGCATCTCTTTTCATTTTTCTTTAATCGATTTCGTTGTTCTTCAACATCAGTAGATGCAGTGGATGATCCAATTGGTTGAACATTAGCAGGAGCTAGTACTGTTCCATCAATACACTTCCAAAGTTCTTCATCAATTCCATTTAAGTAATCTTCCGTTCTATCAGCCCACTGATCATAGTATTCTGGAATTAACATCGGAATTTTGGTTGAGGAACCAAGCAAGTGAGAGAAAGAAGTCATTGAATTCATGTTGAAGTTCACCATTGATGAACACAGAAAATATCTGAAAACTTGAAACCTTAATGAATTTCAGAATTTATCAAACAAATTGATCACAAATCACTAATCGATTACTCGATTTAACAATTCAAATGCAGAATCAATTCAAATCTGAAGATCAAAAGTGATTTTCAAAACCAAAAATGTGCGGAAAATTTTGAGTAAATTCGTAACTCAAAAAAACAAATGATTCTTATATGAAAATCAGATCTAAGCAGTTTGAATCCTGCTCTGATACCAATTGTTGTGAATTGTTATCGAGAATTTAGAAAAGAAAAGATAGATTTGAACGATTTAAGATGAAGAACACAGAGAGTAAATATTAATGAGATCTCATATTGATTAAGACTGATTACAAAGTTAAGCAGAAGTGAGTTCTAGCATCGTCCTACAACTCCTAGCCTAAGTCCCTATTTATAGGGAACAACAAAAAATATACTAAGTCTATACATTTTAACTTCGCACAAAAAAATGACTTAGTAAAATAACATAAAATGCGAAACAATACAAAACACTCTATTCGACTTTTACAATACACATCAACAACTTTCACTAAGTAGATTTTAGTTAGATAGCAATTGTGATATTTGCATTCTCAAAGTCGTTAGTGGAGCATGTATGGTTTACCGGCACACTAACCTAGACTTGTGAGAAGTGGCAAAAAGGTCTAACCATTATCATTACGGCATCCCTCTTCATAATTGTTTAGACACACAAGTGTGCTATCTAAGGAAAGGTGTATGATTTTGATAAAGTTCTATCAAAACAATCTAGTATCAGAAATCTGAACTTTGGTAAGAAAGTCAATAAAGTATTGATTTCTAGAAGTCCAGCTGATTTCTGAGTACATGTCAAAGCTAGTGGGAGCATAAGTGTTATGCTAATAATCATCATGTTATAGGGAGCATGATAATTATGATAAAGATTGCAAGTTAGCAATGTTAATTATAGAAAACAAAAGGTTTCAATTGGGAAAGAGTTGTTTGCTATAATTAAGGGAGAGGAAATTATACTTCATCTCAAATCTATAAGCTTAGATTGTGAGGTTTTAATCATTTAGTCAAGGATATATATATGAATTTCATGTTGGAATGGCTCAACATAAGGAAATTCTGTATATGGGTCCATTATTTGAGTTCTAAAATTCGATTATGATTACGGCATCCCTTTTCATAATTTGAATTATGAGAACTTGGCAAATAGAAATGGAAATGTTATAGCAAAAGATTGGTTTAGTCTTTATGTGATACATCATGAATCGTGTCCCATATGCTTCGGATATAGGATCGATTACATGTGCTATATTCATCCTTTCTAAAAATTTCCAAATGCCTGGGGCATTATGAAGGGAAAAGCTTTAGAACTGGATATGACTAACAGGATTAAACAATTGTCAAGGACAATCTAAGGTTTACCAAAGATTGGTTGCTCAAGGACAGTTGGAAGTATAGTGATAATTCTGGAAGGACCATATTGACATAATCTGTAAGGAGGCAACTCTTGTTCAGAAGTGATAGTCAAAATGGAATCTGGAAATGTTTCAAAGTTAGAAAATTTTCAATCTGTGTAAGATTGAGGAAACTTAATGCAGGAAGGATGTTTCAAGGAGTTGATCTCCTTTGGAATGCTCTGTAATGATTCTTGTCAAGTTTTTCTGACTTTGTGCATAATCATTACAAGAGGATCAATGCATATAAGTTTAGAAGGATTTGGGAGTGTGAAAAGAGAACCATTGAAGTTATGTTCAATTGATCTAGTTCACAAAGTAAAGATCATAGACAAAAATAGTATGCATACTTGGTGTGTGGCATGACTAGTGTTTAGAAAACATAGTGTACGCGCTTAGAGCGTGGGACAACTATTGTTTTAAATTCAAGAATAAAGTTGATAGCTGAAACAATATACAATGAATAATGTGTAATCATATGGTGATAAATAAAAGGTGTTTTATTTATGATCATAGGTTTTGATACCATATTGGATTCAATTATTATTGTGTTTCACTTTGCATGTTTTGACTTCCCGAATAAACTGGGTTATTCTTCCGGAATGACTAAGTTATTCAAACCATCCACAGTCAGTCATATGTTGGAAGTAGATATGAATTAAGACTATCATGGGTTGGCTTGTAGAGGTCTAAGGTGTTGGACAAAGGGCTACAAAACTCATGAGTGCTCATAAGTTCTGAGTATTGGATTCAACCCGCTCTCATTGGAATCACTTCATGGATTTTATCACGAGTGATCATGAGACGATAATATCTTATATTCTTCAAACCTAGAGATATGAATTGTTACTATGAGTTGGTTGTACATTGATTGCACGAAAACGCATTTGGTAACTCGGTGCTATAAAACGTGCCTTTGTGTATGATTCAACAAGTAGTCGAACAAGCCATATGAGTCGAAGTTTATCCATTCCTTTTACCTTCGGGATGAAGGCGATATCTGTGGGCCCCTTGATGATTTGATGATGACAAATGGAAGTGCTCGGCCAGGCCAGGACTAATTTGATTTGTTCAATTAGTCAGTCATCATAAATCGGAAATCGGGAAACAACAAATGGACAGAGAGAATGATTATAATCCATGTCTCAGTCCATATGATATCTAGAATGGAGGAATATACGATCCCTTATCTAACGAACAAGTTCGTTGACAAGATCAGAATTCGACAACGGCTTTAAGAGCTATGATTGCCAGTTTGGTTTGAAGTGATACGCAATAATAGTTTTAGACTTATCCAAGTGGGAGACTTTTGGATTAATGTCTAAGTCCAAAACTATATTTGGTATGTACTTGACCCGACCCGGCATGGTCCATTTGGGTTGCACTTCACCGACACAATTTATATGGATAATCATTTGAGAATAGTATGTTTATGATTAATATTAATATATTATAAGTTCTAATATATTATTATGGAATCATAATATTTAATTAGTATTGATCAAGAATTAATTTATAACTAATTAAGTGATCAAAAGGAACTAATTAAATATGGACTCTTATATATATATGGAATGGGCCAAGTTCATTTAGGTTGGGCTAAGCTTTCATGGATAGTCCATGGAGTGTTTAACCCATGGATCCTAGGAAATGAAAGGTCATGGGTATTAGGGTTTACCTTAATCCTCCACACTATATAACGATGTCCTTGGTTGGTGAAATTGGCACTAGTGTGGTACACTATGAAGGCCTAGCCGATTTCACTAGATAGAACCAAAGTATTCATATTCTCTAAAGTCTTCCAAGGTGTTTTGGTGATTTTTGATTCCACTTGAGGCTTCCACACTATTGGGGCTATGCTCTTAAAGCTTGAAGACATCAAACTACATCAAAAGGTATGTCATCTAACTAGTACTTTGTAGTACAAGTGCTTCATAATATGCTAGTTAGGATTAAAGCCTTGGAAAGTTCTTATTTGCATGTAAGAAAAGAAAACATAGATCCAAGGTTTATAGGGTTTCATGTACACCATAGGAGTGTTAGAATGCTCAAAACCCAACACCTTTCAGTCTTAAACCTAAATAAGTGTCTGTCCGACGAGACTCTCATGATACCCCTCGACAAAATTGAAGATAATGAGAGTCTCTATTTCGTCGAAGAACCAGTTAAGATCATGGATCAAGGGATCAAAAGAATGAAACAAAGTAGTATTTCCATAGTGAAGGTTCATTGGAATGATAAACAAGGACTCGAGTTCACTTGGGAACGCGAAGATCAAACGAAACAAAAATACCCATATCTCTTCCCAAACTCTTGAAGACCCATCCAAAATGCAAATTTCAGGACGAAATTCCTTCTAACGGGGGGATGATGTGACAACCGTCAAATTCTGGTCAAGCCAAAGTCAGACAAAGGCCACAAGTCAAACCGGTCAACTCAGTTAACCCTTGTATACTAGAGTTTACGTTATGTAATTACTAAACAACTCGCTCCTTTAATGAGAAAATATCGATTGGAAAATTCGTATGTTTGAATTTCCATAACTATGATAATGCTAAACATTGAACCAAAGTGATAAAACACTATTACACACTCATAGGGAGTGCGTAGGTCACTAAAACATGGCTTAATGGGGTCTACGGACCTTGCATTGCAAAGCCGGATACTCAAAAATGTCACAAACGAAACCTCCCTCAATCATATTCACTTTATCTCTCTCTATTTCAAATCTCTCCCAAATCTCTCTCAAGAGTTTCCATAACTTTTCATAGTCTTTCGGGCCATCCCGACCCTTAACCGGGTCAAAAACGGCTTGAAACGGGGTAAAAGCGAGAAAACCTACCTTTAGTGGCCGAAACCTCTTAGCAGCCGAAACCTCTTAGGAGCCGAGCCCTTCAATTGGAACCGAGACTAGAAGGAACCGAAGCTGAGAAAAGCTGAAAGTAGGAGGAACCGAACCTGTGAAGATCCGACAGTAGGAGGACCGAGCCTCGCTGTCCAGCCGAAGCCGAACCCAGCTGACAGCCTTGACGAAGCCTCGCTGCCCAGCTGAAACCGAACCCAGCTGACAGACTAGACTGAGCCTTGCTGCCCAGCCGGACCGAGCCTTGCCTTCGCCTCTTTCCCCTTGCATACGATATTCCTCAGACCGAGCATCACCTTCGGCTGTTCAACTCCTAGGACCAAACCCCGCCTCCTGACATCAGAATTTTGCAACTTTTTCCCGGTCTTTTACCCAAACTTTGTTTTAAGCTTGTTTTTTTCGTGATTTTAACGCGAGATTTTCACCCAAACTCGTATTTTAACATAATAAACCCTAAATATTCATATTTTAATTATATTTTTGGGAAAATCATTGCCTAAGAATAAAATCTATTAAGTTAGATCTTGCGGTAGAGTGTTGACTTTGCCTTAGTGTAAGACACAAGCAACCCTCCCATACCCACTTTATGTTAATATTCACCATCAGCTCTCAACTATTCATTGTAATTTTTAGACTTCCTCAAAAAGCATTCTTAGTTACACACACAAAGGAACATTATCCTTCACATCCAAGACCACATTCACTTTTCACCAAAAAGCAAAAACTCAATCTCCCTCACTTCCTCCCTCCGAGAACTCGAAATTCCCTGGATGTTTTGAGCTTCCCACACATATTTGGTAATTAAACTTCATCCTACACTTGGTTATTTACACTTCTTCATCCAAATAAAGGGTTCCTTACACAAATATCATCATATTTGTTGTTAGATCTTCGAATCTTCAAGCATCATCTAAGTGTTCTTGAGTTGAACACTTATTTTATCCATCATCCATCTACGAAAAACACTCAAGGTGAGTTCATAACCCTATCTTTTCATGTTATTCTTAAGTTTTAAGAGGGGGGGGGGTGGGAATACAAGTTAAAACACCAAAAACACAACTAAACTCATTTAACATCGTTCATCAGAAAAGTTCAACCCCATTCACGGACTGTTTTGGGAAACTTAAAAATTTTAGTTTTTAAATTTTTTTTAGTGCAAGTAGTTTCAGTTCTTAGCTTTAAAATGACTACTTGCACATCTCCACACGAGTTTTCTACGATTTATGGTGATTTTTACAAAACTGTCTATCATTTCAATAACAAATTTGGACCAGTCTGTGAATATGAACATTTTAACACTAGTTAAAGACTTCTAAAAATCATAATAAAAATTATGAATAAAATAGACGCATTTTGTGAATTTCAATAATTTACGGAATCAGTTTTCGACTTCATTTGATTTTTCTAGGATTTTTTTAAAACAGTGTAGAAAAGTAAAAAATCTAAATAATAGTTTATGACTTTCATTGCACTTTGTAACTTGTTGAGCAAAGTTTTAATATTGAAGATTTCATATTTAACATGTGTGTCTTGAGGTGGTATAATTACATAACAGATAAATACTCACTGAAGTGTAATAATCCTCCTCCAATACCATTAGTACAAAACAAGAATGATAAATATAGGTATATTTTGCCATACATCCGATTTACACTGAAAAGGGTTCTTGTACATCACAAACTAACATACTACGCTATAATAAGTATAGTAGGTCGCATATACATTATAAACCCTTTGATAAGCTATAATAGGTATAGTTTATGTTCATTTACATTACAAAAAGGTTTTCATACGAAATGGGGTACAAATAGAAAGTACCAGGCTTATACAAAAAGGGGTACATCGCAAAGTACCAGGTCTTCATATAAAAGGAGTACGAATACAAAGTACCGGGTTTATACAAAAAGGGGGTACATCGCAAAGTAGCGGGTCTTCATGTAAGGGGTACCAATACAAAGTACCAGGTTTTCACAAAAGGGATACAATACAAAGTATTGGGTTTTCACAAAAGGGGTACATTACAAAGTATTGGGTTTCTCTTTCAACTAAATTAGTTTATGTCAATTTAAACTTGCATAATTTATTTTAAGCATGGAAAATACTTGTATATTCTAGTTTTGACATTAAGAGTACATTTTACATATTAAGGAAAATATTGGATTTTCTTGGTAACATACAACTCGTTACAAAGATCGGCTTTAAACTTTTACTTTCAAAAGCTTATGAACTCACCAACTTAATTGTTGACACTCTTTCAAAACAACTTGTATTCTCAGAAAATTAATGAAACCAAGTAAACACAAGGTTTTGAGGATGGAACGCTACAATGTTGAACAACTATTTTTATATCATGTCATGATAGACCTTGAATTATGTAATACTTGAAACCCTGTAATTATTTTCCTATTATATTTATGATTGGTTGTATTTACTTTAAGCACTATTATACTCGTTGTTGTGATACTATACATGAAGTCCGTAACCCCCGAACGTTTCCGCCATCCTTGGTTTGGGGGTGTGACAGATTGGTATCAGAGCATTGTTTATAGTGAACTAAGTATATCGAACCACATAAGATATATAAACTATAAATACATTGGGACTAAAGCCTCTGATTTAAAGTTTTCAAAACAATTATACTTTTAGAAATGAAATAGTTTCTTGTTAATGGTATGAGTACATACATACATACTAGTATAGTATCATTATCTAGGACAATACAAAAGTAAAACGAGGAGTTGGACACTACGAGTAGACATTGGGATATGCAATCAGACTTGGGATGAATATAGCCTGATCAACTATATTTATCCGAGGTGTGACTATGGTATCCCAGGGCATGCTCGTGGTGAGCAACAAGCCTAAAAACTTCCCATACAAGAAAGTTACTATGAACCAAACATAAAATTTAAAATACTATAGGAGTATTTTGTAATATCATAACTTATGTGAAAACTAAATAGATCCTTAATAATAGGTCTATAGTCACTAAGTGGACACTCTAAAGTTATATATAACTTAGAGATCATAGACTTAGAATCTGTGGTCATTGCCTTACTTCTTTTTCCTTGTTTGGATGTGGACCTAGGGTATGATCACATATTCGAAGGTCTATCATATATTGTTATATGTAATTAGTATGCACTATGTCGTCATAGAAGAAACTAATGAGGATCAAACCCCTATAAGTATTTTTAGGAATACGACTAATATATGCTTCCTACCCCTTCCTATTCTCGCATGTGTAGCATGGCAAGATTCTACTTACAAGGCGACGCCTGCTTTCCTAACCAGTAAATGGTGGATGTTTATGAGAAGAATCAGAAGCGGAACCAGAGGTAATCAACCCTCCATGCATAGTCAGGGTTTCCGCAAACCGTTTTGACTACATCAGACATGTGCCCTGTTGGGAAATCGTGATCGAGGGTTGTAGTCGATGACAATGACAGTAAATCACCATGTGGAGACCAACGAGGGTGTTATGACCTTAACCACGGGGGACCGACTGACAGAGCCCTCTCGGCGAAGACCCAACGGATCGCGAACATCAGGGATTAACACAGGGAGACTGCAAACCGAGTTCCAAAATTGAGCGTTACTACGGACCCCACCGTCTTACGTAGTCGAGACTCGGAAAGAGACTACTATTTCAGGGATCAACTTTCTTATTAGGATCTTATCGCCCTCGGACAAAGGTAAGAGAGTAACAGGGTAGACACACGACATTCAAAGAGAGGATGATTGCATCAAAATGTCGATTGGCAAAGCTGCAAGATGCATCGAGTTTGCCTCAACCATCACAAGGAACGAATCGTCGTGAGAAGAGTTCATACCGCTCACAAGACTTTGTAAATTAAGTTCATGAGTATGCATTGGTGTTACTCTATTCTAGATGTAAGCACAGTCCTGCGATTTACGTGGTCATACTAATCGGGGGATTTAATTGCTGTTAAAACGTTTCCTTACAATGATGTGGTATAGATTTGCATCAAGGTCAAAACATTCTTTAAAACCAAAATTTCTAGAATCATCTTAACAAAATGGGCTTAAGGTAGACCCATTAGACTTGAAGGTCTATCAAGTCTTACTCATACAACTAAGCATACTTCAAGTGGTCATAAGAAAGACCTAGCTTGGATCAAATTTCAAGGTTTTACATGGATACAGAACCACTAAAATACATGAGTTTATATATATATATATATATATATATATATATATATACATATATATATATATATATAGGCTCTCGTTATGAATTGTTTTCAGAACATCATGAAAAACTGAATAACGTTACAAGTTGAACTAAGATAAACTAAGTTAGAAAACTCGCAACGTGTAGCTGTTCTAAAAACTCATTTCCATCTCACCTTTGAACACCTTGGTTGAGAGGTGCCTTCTTCGTAGACCTATAGGGTGCGATCATACGAGCACTAATGCACCGGATTCCATCAAAACTCCCCAGCTAAGTGTGCTTGGGCAATCATGATCCTAAGATGAGTAAAGCTTAACGCCCGTACGAAACCTACTTCTACCCACTGCCATAACTCCATCTCAGAAACGTTAGCAGAAACACTAAGAATAGTACAACAATGTGCAAAAATTTATATATGTGAATATGAATCGTAAGAATGCACTTGAGATAATTATACCCACTCACGAAGTTGTTTTTCATCATGAAACTGAGCTATGTCTTCACCAAGAGGCAACGAACCAAATAGCAAGGCGCCAACCCTGCAGATAGACTTTGCTACTTTTGAAGCTGCAGTCACGGCAGTCGTGGCAGCCGTCATGGTGCAACTCAATTCTAACCACGCCAGTAGGAGCGGAGACGATGTTAGAAATACTAACTACAATAACAGTCAAGAACACCAGCGGGCGTCTACCAACGAAAACGCCTCAAGCCACAAACCTACAAACAAGAAGCGAAAGTTTTGGAACAAAAAAGAGCGCAACCTATCTCAAAGATTCGCTAAAAGACAACAACCCATGGCCACCCCTACAATCATGGCAGTAGTCACAACACATGCCTCGACATCAGCCACAACATTTATCATTCAAGCACCAGACAGGCAATATATGGGAACACTCCCAAGGTGTAACAATTATGGCTTCCATCATAATGGGGTTTTCCGGGTGATGCACTATAAAAACTACGACAGGAACGGACATATCGTCCGTTTCTGCAAGGCCCCAACCCAACACCTCTCTTCAATCACCAGCACCAAGGTAGCCCCAATATGCTACCTATGTTGTGAAACAGGACACTTCAAGATAGACTGTCCAACTGAGAAGAATGACTGAGGAGCAGGAGGAGTGTGACCACTGAAGCAGTGGAAGCCTATTAGTACTTTTGTAATGTTTCCAATGACAAAAACGTTTATGTACCAGATGTTTGTAACGAACTTGATATGATTGCTAAAATTACCATCTTTTTAAAAGTAATTAAAAATACTCTCTCGTACAAATCAAATCAAAGACACTCGTATATGACTTTAGGATCATTGCTTGTAAGCTGTGATGACTTTGTATATACATCGGGGTTAATTATAATCAAAATATTAAAGACTTGAAACAGATAATCCCTACCTAACCCATGTTCCATGTCTAGTAGTGGGATTAGGGTGGAGCCACCCACTCGACGATTTCATCAATATCAAATTTCATACGACGTGCATATACCGCTCGAACATAGAGTGACCGGTCAGAAATCATGATATAGAGTATCATTACTAACTATCAGAACACACTCACTGTCAGTACTAGGCGTTGTGGTATGAATCATCTACAGTAATAATAACATTAAACGAAACGAAACACACTGAAAAGAAACACAAGATACACTATCACTCTAATGAGCACTTCTTATGAATACAGCTTAACACATGTTTATCTAAGAAGATATTGTTGTCACCATTCAATTTTGATTGGTATAATCCTCATCTTCCCAATTTAACGGCTACAAAAGGACCCTTCACCTAACCCACCGAATATCGGAACCTTCGTCTCTCATAAATATGAATTCGACACGGACCTCCAGGTCATGTCTCGTTTTGAAACCCCAAAACACTCACTAGAGGAGTGTTATACCTTCCGAAACCTTATCACAATTATTTCCAGGAGACCCTTCTGGAATGTCAAGCATACAACATATAAGGTTCAAGCACAAAAGCTTGGGACGAATACGGTTAGTCTATCATTACTAAGTCTATATATGAGGATAATATGTAATTAAGATTCTACGGACATTGGATGTGTGCTTCCGCCTTATTTCCTGTTCCATGTCTGGTTGTGGATTTGTGGCAGAGTCACCCATCCAACTGTCTTGCCAACCTTGAGTACATACGACCTATATGTGAAAGTTAATGATAAATGAACTAGGTATGAGTCCTGCCATGAACTTCGAGACAAAGCTACCAAGGAGTACGAGTAAACGTCCTACCATCCGAATAAGTCTAGTCGTGTAAACCAAACCCACATTCTTCCTACCGAGCTAAGCAATCGAGGAACACTACATTAGGCCTTATGCAATGCTCCGAGGAGAATTGATTACTCATGACTTAAGACAGTTAAAGATATACGAGGTCAGCTAGGTCACGCAGGACCTCAAACTAGGAGTGGTAGTGTTCGCCCTAGAGGTCTAGAGGTACTATCTCCACAACACGAAGCATATAATCTTCACCGATCATAAGAACCCAGAAGGCGTGGACGGTGGGGCATGTTATCCCATGAACTGGAACTGGGCACCCAAGTTGAGGGAATCAGAGATGGTAGATTCTTTTCGTGATTCTGGCAACCCATGCAAGGATTAGACTAGGCTTAAGTACGGCCTACCACCAGCAAACTGATGGGCAGAGCAAAGGAAACCATCCAAACCTGGGAAGACATGCTAATAGCTTGTGTGATAGACCTTGGTAAGGCATGGGATACCCATTTACCGCTAATCGAATTCTCCTATAATAACAACCATTACACTAGCATTAAGGCTACTCCATTCGAAGCTATCTACGACAGCAAGTGCAGATCACCCTTGTGTTGGGCCGAAGTGGGGGATACCTAGTTGGCTAGGGGGCAAGTCCCTAATAGCGCCCTCACTGGTCCTTAGGGAGACCACGGAAAAGATAGGCCAAATTCAGTAAAGACTGAAGGCGTCTCGTGATCGACAAAAGAGTTACACGGATAAACAACGCAAACCCTTGGAATTCCAGGTCGGAGATCGAGTACTCCTGAAGGTTTCATCGTGGAAAAGAACAATACGTTTTGATAGACATGGGGAAACTAAAGCTGAGATACATTGGGCCATTAGAAATCCTTGCCAGGATTGGCCGCTGACGTAAAAACTCCGACTACCACAAGAACTTAATAACGTACATCATATCTTTCACGTCTTAAACCTAAATAAGTGTCTGTCCGACGAGACTCTCATGATACCCCTCGACAAAATTGAAGATAATGAGAGTCTCTATTTCATTGAAGAACCAGTTGAGATCATGGATCAAGGGATCAAAAGAATGAAACAAAGTAGTATTTCCATAGTGAAGGTTCATTGGAATGCTAACCATGGACTCGAGTTCACTTGGGAACATGAAGATCAAACGAAACAAAAATACCCATATCTCTTCCCAAACTCTTGAAGACCCATCCAAAATGCAAATTTCAGGACGAAATTCCTTCTAAAGGGGGGATGATGTCATAACCATCAAATTCTGCTCAAGCCAAAGTCAAACAAAGGCCACAAGTCAAACCGGTCAACTCAGTTAACCCTTGTATACTAGAGTTTATGTTAAGTAATTACTAAATAACTCGCTCCTTTAATGAGAAAATATCGATTGGAAAACTCGTATGTTTGAATTTCCATAACCATGATAATGCTAAACATTGAACCAAAGTGATAAAACGCTATTACACACTCATATGGAGTGTGCAGGTCACTAAAACATGTATTAATGGGGTCTACGGACCTTGCATTGCAAAGCCGGATACTCAAAAATGTCACAAACGAAACCTCCCTCAATCGTATTCACTCTATCTCTCTATTTCAAATCTCTCCCAAATCTCTCTCAAGAGTTTCCATAACTTTTCATAGTCTTTCGGGCCATCCCAACCCTTAACCAGGTGAAAAACGGCTTGAAACGGGGTAAATGCGAGAAACCTACCTTTAGGGGCCGAAACCTCTTACCAGCCGAAACCTCTTAGGAGCCGAGCCCTTCTATTGGAACCGAGACTAGAAGGAACCGAAGCTGAGAAGAGTTGAATGTAGGAGGAACCGAACCTGGGAAGAGCCAAAAGTAGGAGGACCGAGCCTGGCTGCCCAGCCGAAGCCGAACCCAGTTGATAGCCTTGACCAAGCCTCGCTGCCCAGCCGAAACCGAACCCAGCTGACAGCCGAGACCGAGCCTTGCTGCCCAGCCGGACCGAGCCTTGCCTTCGCCTCTTTCCCCTTGCATACGATATTCCTCAGACCGAGCATCACCTTCGGCTGTTCAACTCCTAGGACCAAACCCCGCCTCCTGACATCAGAATTTTGCAACTTTTTCCCGGTCTTTTACCCAAACTTTGTTTTAAGCTTGTTTTTTTCGTGATTTTAACGCGAGATTTTCACCCAAACTCGTATTTTAACATAATAAACCCTAAATATTCATATTTTAATTATATTTTTGGGAAAATCATTGCCTAAGAATAAAATCTATTAAGTTAGATCTTGCGGTAGAGTGTTGACTTTGCCTTAGTGTAAGACACAAGCAACCCTCCCATACCCACTTTATGTCACTATTCACCATCAGCTCTCAACTATGCATTGTAATTTTTAGACTTCCTCAACAAGCTTTCTTAGTTACACACACAAAGGATCATTATCCTTCACATCCAATACCACATTCACTTTTCACCAAAAAGCAAAAACTCATTCTCCCTCACTTCCTCCCTCCGAGAACTCGAAATTCCCTGGATGTTTTGAGCTTCCCACACATATTTGGTAAGTAAACTTCATCCTACACTTGGTTATTTACACTTCTTCATCCAAATCAAGTGTTCCTTACACAAATATCATCATATTTGTTGTTAGATCTTCGAATCTTCAAGCATCATCTAAGTGTTCTTGAGTTGAACACTTATTTTATCCATCATCCATCTACTAAAATCACTCAAGGTGAGTTCATACCCCTATATTTTCATATTTTTCTTAAGTTTTAAGAGGGTGGGGGGTGGGAATACGAGTTAAAACACCAAAAACACAACTAAACTCATTTAACATCCTTCATCAGAAAAGTTCAACCCCATTCACGGACTGTTTTGGGAAACTTAAAAATTTTAGTTTTTAAAACTTTTTTTTAGTGAAAGTAGTTTTAGTTCTTAGCTTTAAAATGACTACTTGCACATCTCCACACGAGTTTTCTACGATTCAAGGTGATTTTTACAAAACTATCTATCATTTCAATAACAAATTCGGACCAATCTGTGAATATGAACATTTTAACACTAGTTAAAGACTTCTAAAAATCATAATAGAAATTATGAATAAAATAGACACATTTTGTGAATTTCAAGAATTTATGGAATCAGTTTTCGACTTCATTTGATTTTTCTAGGATTTTTCTAAAACAGTGTAGAAAAGTAAAAATCTAGATAATAGTTTATGACTTTCATTGCACTTTGTAACTTGTTGAGCAAAGTTTTAATATTGAAGATTTCATATTTTATATGTGTTTCTTGAGGTGGTATAATTACATAACAGATAAATACTCACTGAAGTGTAATAATCCTCCTCCAATACCATTAGTACAAAACAAGAATGATAAATATAGGTATATTTTGCCATACATCCGATTTACACTGAAAAGGGTTCTTGTACATCACAAACAAACATACTACACTATAATAAGTATAGTAGGTCGCATATACATTACAAACACTTTGCTAAGCTATAATAAGTATATATTATTTTCATTTACATTACAAAAAGGTTTTCATACGAAATGGGGTACAAATACAAAGTACCGGCCTTATACCAAAAGGGGTACATCGCAAAGTACCGGGTCTTCATATAAATGGGGTACGAATACAAAGTAGCAGGTTTATAGAAAAAGGGGGTACATCGCAATGTACCGGGTCTTCATCTAAGGGGTACCAATACAAAGTACCAGGTTATCACAAAAGGGGTACAATACAAAGTACCGGGTTTTCACAAAGGGGTACATTACAAAGTTCCAAATTTATCTTTCAACTAAATGAGTTTATGTCAATTTAAACTTGCATGATTTATTTTAAGCATGGAAAATACTTGTATATTACAGTTTTGACATTAAGACTACATTTTACGTATTAAGGAAAATATTGGATTTTCTTGGTAACATACAACTCATTACAAAGATCGGCTTTAAACTTTTACTTTCAAAAGCTTAAGAACTCACCAACTTAATTATTGACACTCTTTCAAAACTAATTGTATTCTCAAGAAATCAACGAAACCAAGTAACCACAAGTTTTTGAGGATGGAACGCTATGGTCTTGAATAACTATTTTTTATATCATGTCGTGATAGACCTTGAATTATGTAATACTTGAAACTCTGTAATTATTTCCCGATTATATTTATGATTGGTTGTATTTACTTTGAACAGTATTATACTCGTTGTTGTGATACTATACATGAAGTCCGCCACTCCCGGACGTTTCCGTCATCCTTGGTTTGGGGGTGTGATATGTTCCAGCTTTAATAATGTGGGAAAAGGTTGGAAATGATGAAAAAGTACATTGACATGACCTAGGCATGGTAGAAGGAGTGTGGCTGGTCAAGGAGTGGGTGTGAGGGGTTGCTTGTGTCATAAGCTAAAGGAAAGTCAACACTCCACCGTTATTACTCCAACCACTAAATCATGGATAAGATTTGATTTAAAAACGTGAATAATTAAGACATGTGGGTCTTAATATGTTAAAATAAGGTTTTGGGTGAAAATCCCGCTTTGAAATGATGAAAAACGGGCATAAAATGCTAAAAATATTGAAAATTGGGCAAAAAAGGGTAAAAATACGAATTTCTGGACGAAGCCGCGAGGGCTCGGCTCCTAAGCAGCTTACAACCGAAAGTGTGGTTCGGTTGAGCATGGGGACCGAAAGTAGGAGATGGACCGAGAGAAGGGAAAGACGGAACCGAAGGTGCGAAGGGAGCCGAAGGTGCGAGGTTCAGTTCAGGCAGGTTTCGGTCCTCGGTGGGTTCAGCTCTCAGGGTCTCGGTTCCGGGGTTTCGGTCCTCAGCAAGTCTCTGTCCTCCGCAGGTCTCAGGTTCGGATGGCTGTCGGTTCCAGAGGTTTCGGTTTCGGTTGCTGGGATCTTGGTCCCAGGGTTTCGACTGCTAAGAGGAGTTTCGACTCCTTAAGGCTGTTTTACTCGGTTTTACCCCGTTTCAAGCCGTTTTCCCGGTTAAGGGTCGGGATGGACTGAAAGACTATAAAAAGTTACGAGAACTTTTGAGAGAGATTTGGGAGAGATTTGAAATAGAGAAAGATAGAGTGAATACGATTGAGGGAGGTTTCGTTTATGACATTTTTTAGTATCCAGCTTCGCAATGCAAAGTCCGTATACCCCATTAAGCCGTGTTTTAGTGTCCTACACACTTCCGATGAGTGTGTAATAGTGTTTTATCTCTTTGGTTTAACGTTTAGCATTATCATGGTTATGGAAATTCAAACATACGAATCTTCCAATTGGTGTTTTCTCATTAAAATAGTGGGTTGTTTAGAAAATAAACAATGTGAACCCTAATATATAAGGGCTAATTAAGCCGTCCGGTTTGACTTGTTGACTTTGACTTGACCAAAAATTTACTATTGTCACACAGAGCGTAGACACTTCAGCTTTGGTATGTTACACAGATTTAGATGGCTCTTTATCACTTGGTAATATCACTTCCCGTCACAATACCTATAAACAAGACTATTAGTAACATAGTTTTTTAATTTTCTGAATTTTTTATTGTTTTTGGATTTTTGATTATTTCTCCCCTAAATTTGTGCATGGGTGAGAGTGAAATAAAAAATGCGCAAATTTAAACCAACCTAGCCAAAAATCAACTAGAAAATAAGAATTAAGAAGATGAAATAAAAAACTTAAAATAAGTAAAAAACTAAAAAATAAAAAATAAAAGTAATCCTCAAAACGAATCATTTTCAAAAATCCCACAAGCACATCGAATCGAGCTTTGTTAAAAGGCTTGGTGAACAGATCCGCCACATTATTAGCAGTGGGAACCTATTCCAACCGGATGAGTGAGCGTTCATAACAATCTCTGATAAAATAAATTTTGATATCAATGTGCTTGGTTTTGGAATGTTGGACAGGATTTTCAGCAATTTGAATCGCTGCCTCATTACTATAGTTAATAGGGGTTTCTAAATAATTCAAACTGTAATCCAACAGCTGATGTTGGATCCAGTTAACTTGGGAGCAGGATGCAGATACAACAATATATTCCGCTTCCGCTGTTGAGGTTGTGTCACACCCCAAAACCACGAACGGCGGAAACGTTCAGGGGTGGAGGACGTCATGTACAGTATCACAACAGTGTAATATAATAAACAAGCAACAACATCATCCATTGCATTATAAGTAAAGTTTTAATACATGTGTGTTTCTTTCATTGTAGTAAGACACCAAAAATATACAATCAAAATAAAAGACGAGACTTGTCTGCTCTGTCTTCTCAAAAACCTGGCCTCCGTACCTGTCTACTGATGACCTGAGAATACAAGTTATTTTGAAAGCGAGTATCAGCTTTAAAGCTGGTGAATTCATAAGTATATAAGTGTCATTGCCTTGTTTGTGAAAATCTGTTATAAAGGCCATGTAAATCGTTAAAAGAAAATGTTGTTGTACGTATGAAAACCCTAGAAAAACCCTTATTTTCTATAAGTATGAAATGTAGTCTTCTACCAAGACCCGAATGTTTTGTAATGATTAGGTAGTCTTCTACCAAGACCTGAATGTTTTGTAAGTAATATGATAGCTTTTCCTTTTATTGACTAGTACTAGAGTACTTAGTCTAACTCCTCATTTATGTGAAAGTATCACAAAATAAAGTAAATAGGAAAAGTATAATCTTGTAAGTGTTAACCCTGGGTGACCAGGATTACCATGACATCGCCGAAGCGAAAGGTATACCCGATGAACATCCGAAGATTGTCCACTCACCCTCTGTAGCAGCAGCAGGGTTGAGGGGGGTTAATCCCATAAAAACGTTAATCTAATGATCATCCGAAGATTTTCATCTCATCCCCTGTTGCAACAGGAGATGGAGGAATGGTTAGTTCCGTAACTGACCTCTAATATCAGAAACAACCTTAGACATCCGTAGATGTTCATCACCCAGTGTTGCTAACAGCTGGGTTCCAGAATGGTTAGTCCCGTATAGACATCCCATTGAACTGGGATAGGCAGGAAAATTTACACAGAAGGTACGAATAAATCTTCCTAATAACTTTAGGTACAAATATCCACGTAAGTGAGTACAGGATAATGTATCTAAGTAACAGTGTTCATGTATGGTATTCATGTATCATGTAAGTATATGTAAACGTACTCATGTATCATGTAATCAAATGTAAAGGTACACATGTATCAGGTAATGTACTAGTATAGACTCATGAATGAACTGACTCTTGTGTGATTCCTTGTAATAGGAATTATGTTTGATATCTCCAAATTATCCCCATAATAGTTTGTTGGAAGGTAATTGGTTGTTCAAGTAGGTTTATACACTCTTACTACTCAAGAGTGTGAGAAACTAAATGAAAACTGTAAACTATAACATCAATACATATATAAAAATATAAGTGTACATGCATAGTTTAGTTTAATAATGTAAAATGGTTTTATAAGACATCTTATGGGTTTTGAAACGATAATTAACGATGACTTGATGTCATTTTTGATATACATTTCAAAGATCAAACAATTGATAACAATGCGTTTTTAAGATTTAAAATCATTTCATGCATCACATTTTGTAGTATGTGAAATCTGTTAAATGACAAACACTGTTATAAAATACATAATAATGATTTAATAACATGTTTGTTTCTACTTGTATTCCCCCCTTTAAAGCATTTAAAATCATTTAAAACATTGATTAGGGGTATGAACTCACCTGTAGTTGGTGATTGGAATGAAATGAACGGTATCGGATTGCTAGGTGTCAAGCGAGAACTTGTGAACACACTACGATCCTAATGAACATATAATCACACATATATGCACTCAATTAGACATAATGGACTAATTGATAATGTTTAAAACATCCTAGGCATATAAACACTTTATATAAGTATTTTAAGCCATAAGGATTGCATCTAAGCCATTGTGGGACAGGGTACTTGTTTTTAGGGTTTCCAAAGGACCCCACATGAGAGCGTACTCTCTCTAAACCATCACACATGGAGTTTACGGTTGTAAACTATTGAGTTTACGGCTGTAAACTCCCAAACATGTGTGTTTGGTGTGTTTTGAAGTCCCAAATGCTTTCTAGAATTGTTCTAACTTAGTGGCTAAGTCCTTGGAAGAGTTTAAGGTCTAGAAGTACTCCAAATAGGAGTTTACGGCCTCAAGGCTACTACCCTATAGAGTTTACAGTCGTAAACTCTAAGTATGGTGGGTTTTAGTTGCTTTCAAATCTCTTGCACTTGTGGGATATGTTCTAGACAATTGTTTAAAGCAAATGAGAACCCTAGGCACACTTTGGTGCCATCCTTTTGAGTTTACGGCCCAAGAACATTCTCTTGGCCGTAAACTCACTTTGATGAGTGATGTTTATGTATTTAGGTGCCTCATTTTTGTAGGAAACAATTCCATGAAGGGGTCTAGGGCTTTAGGTGTCTTGAAACCACACTTTTGTCCATTCTTATGGAGTTTACGACCTAAGCTTCTCTTGGGCTGTAAACTCACATTTGTTTGTGTCATTTGATGTGTTTAAGACCTTGTTCTACTTGGGGAAATAGACTAGATACAAGTACTAAAGTCCTAGTGTTCTCAAAACACCATGTAATGTTAGAATATGGAGTTTACGGCCTAAGAGAGTTCTGGGCCGTAAACTCCCAATCTTGGGTGGCTTTTGGCTTGTTATATTGTCCCTAACACGCATACATAAACCTGTAAGGCCTTATCATAACACATGTGTCGGTTTTGGCTTCGTTTCAGGAGTTTACCGCTCAAGAACACCTCGAGGTGTAAACTCCTAGATTTCATGTTTTAGCCTTCTAAAACATGTTATAGACACGTATAAAGCTTTCTAACAATGCTATAAAGAGTTACTCACGTTTTGGTATAAAAACCCGAAGATCCGTCAGAGAGAAAATGGCTTTTCTCTAGTCAGAAATGTGAATAATGAATGATTTTGATTTAGAAATCTATTTATAGTCCTGAGATATTTTAACAGAAAATATTTTTATTCCTGAAATGATCCCTAATAAATTAGAGTGTTGGAATAACAGTGTTGCACCAAACTCTAGTGCACCCACTCTCCTGGTATTTCCTGAAGTGTAAACCCTGAATTTCTCAAACTTACGTGAAAAGTCTGAAAATTAACTGTGACTGCTACAACTTCTATCGAAGTGATATAGTTTGTATAGAATGGAAATTTCGGGTTGTCACATCATCCCCCCGTTAGAAGGAATTTCGTCCCGAAATTAGAATTTAAGCAAATAAGGAAATACAAATAACTAAGCGAAAAGGTGAGGGTATTTCAGTTTCATCTGATCCTCACGTTCCCAAGTGAATTCCGGTCCACGCTTTGCGTTCCAGCGCACCTTCACTATCAGGATACGGCTCTGTATTGTTTACTTGACCTCTCGGTCCATGATCTCTACTGGTTCCTCCACGAAGTTGAGGCTCTCGTTGATCTCGATCTTGTCGAGTGGAATAACATTAGTCTCGTCAGATAGACACTTTTTCAAGTTCGAGACGTGGAAGGTAGGATGTACGTTACTGAGTTCTTGCGATAGATTGAGTTTGTAAGCTACAGGGCCGATTCTCGCAAGAATCTCAAAAGGCCCTATGTATCTTGGATTGAGCTTCCCACGCTTTCCAAAGCGTATCAAGCCCTTCCAGGGTGAGACCTTCATTAGGACTCGGTCGCCCACCTGGAACTCCAAAGGTTTCCTATGCTTGTTAGCGTAGCTTTTCTGTCGGTCTCTAGAGGCTTTCAATCGTTCACGAATTTGAACGATCTTCTATGTCGTTTCCCGAATGATTTCCGGACCCGTGAGAGTGCTTTCGGGAACTCGTCCCTTAGTTAACTGGGTATCACCCACTTCAGCCCAGCACAAAGGGGACCTGCACTTTCGGCCATAGAGGGCCTCGAATTGTAACAGTCCGAAATCTCAAAGTATTGTTAAATCACATTTTGGGGTGTTTTAAAGGGGGGGACTCGGCGAGTTGGAGCCTGACTCGCCGAGTAGGATCGCAGATTAGGTTGCGGGTTCGTGACTGGACTCGACGAGTCCAGATAGGGACTCGACGAGTCTGTGCTGTTTAGCGTAAACCCTAGCCGTTCAGGTTTGGGGACGTATAAATGGGATCATTGGCCATCGTTGTTCCCTTTTAGCTGCTGAGAAGAACCCTAAATCGGTTGGGGGCATCTAGAGCAAGGATTGAAGGCTATTGGTGATTTTGAAGAAGTTATTGTTTAAGAAGGGGAAGGTTTTGGCTAAAGGAACAACAAGGGAATCATGTTCTGAGGCTTGGGGACACAGAGAGGGCATTATTCAGGTAACATTCTGGATTATATTCTGTTATGTGAATGTGTGCATGGATTAGGGTTTAAGTGTAACAGCCCGGAATTCCAGGTATTTCTTTTAATTATTTTTGGGCACATTTAAGAGGGAACTCGGCGAGTAGGTGCATGACTCGCCGAGTAGGGCCATGTTTTGGTCACAGTCGCAGATACGCGACTGGACTCGACGAGTCCAAGTAAGGACTCGGCGAGTCGACGCTGTTTCAGCTGAACCCTAGCCATTTCATTTCTGATCGTATATAACGATCTTACAGCCGTCATATCGGGTCTTTTGGCCGATTGGAGATCCTCTGGGAGTGTGTGAGCATTTGAAGCAAGAGAGAGAACTTGAGAAGGCTTGGAGAGATTGTTAGACAAGGAGGAGCAAGGTGGTAATCATAGGAACCGGGTTCTGGAGGATTGGAGACACAGGGAACACGTTTCCAGGTAATCTTCGGATCGAAATCTGTGACTTTTACGTTGTATACGATTTTAGGGTTTAGGAAACCCATTTAAAGATTTGTTAGATTATATTGTTGTTATAAGTGTCAAAGACCTCTGTATTATTATATGTGAAAGACCAGGAAGCCCTATATCTATGTACTTCGGTATCATGCGAAATACAGGAGGCAGCGGATTGACTGCATGGCGAGGACTCGCCGAGTCCAATGATCAGACTCGGCGAGTAGCTTGAAGATTCACTAGAACTCGCCGAGTTGTTCTTCAGACTCGGCGAGTAGTTTGAAGGTTCACTAGGACTCGCCGAGTTGTTCTTCAGACTCGGCGAGTAGTTGAAGATCTATTGGAACTCGTCGAGTCGTTCTTCAGACTCGGCGAGTGGTGTCAGGGTATCTATACTCGTCGAGTTACCCTTTGCACTCGACGAGTCTGGTCAAGGTTGACCGTTGACTTGTATACAACGTAGTAGGGTCAGTTGTCTTGTTTGATAAGATCATTAACCAAGGATGTGGTATTATAGGGAATCTGCGGATTAGCGGATCGTGTGCGAGTAGCTCGAAGAGTTTATAGCTTGTGTACTACGAGGTGAGTCTTCTCACTATACTTCACCCGGAAGGGTTTGACTGTGAGACCGGAAGGTCGTATGTGTTATATTTATGCTATGTCTAGAGAGGTAAATGCTTTATATGCGTTGTGTGCTTATACGTGATGTATGTTTATACGGGCCGGAGGGCGAGACTCTATGTGATAGAAAGAATGGTATGATGTATGATTTATGTGTTATGTGTATTACGTTACATGTATTATGTTTTATACTGTCATGGGCCGGAAGGCAAAATACTATGGGCCGGAAGGCGATATATATTAAGGGCCGGAAGGCGATTATACTACGGGCCGGAAGGCAATGTTATGTGGACTGAAAGGTCCGGGCCGGAAGGCGTATGTGGGTAAGTCGTATACTGGGGAACTCACTAAGCATTTATGCTTACTAGTTGTGGTTATGTTTTTCAGGTACTAGTGATGACCGTGGAAAGGCGCCGGCGTGACACGTACACACTGCCACTGTTGAAGATTCTGGAGACTTATTATTTATATTTTGAATTAAACTTGGAATAAACCCTTTTTGTTGAATAATGATGATTTGTTTTTAATGGAAAAATTTATTTGAAAAATTGAGTTGTTACAATTGGTATCAGAGCCTTGGTTTGAGGGATTCGGGTGTACTTTTGGGTGCAACTGAACTCAGACCGGGGATTTGAGGAAAAACTTTTTCTTAAAAATAATAAGGACATAACATTTTATAAAGGGTAAGGCGGTAAAAACAAGGGTGGAACAGTGTGTACGAGCAGCCAGCGTCCGAACGGTAAAGATCCCCAGAATACCTTACGATGTTATGTTATGCACTGAATTATGAATTGTTATGCATGCTAGAAGACTAGGTATACATGATAGGTCTAGAATTGCCTGTTTTGTGATGCCTTAGTCTATGGAGATTGCTTATATGAGATATTTGGTAGCGTGCAAGTAGATAGTGCATACTAGAGGTAGAGTACTCATTATTCGGGATTTGGGGAGGAAGATTTGGGACGAATACTGATACGGTGTGGTCGGTAGTATTGGGCCCGTACTATCGAAGGCACCGGATCAGTGGAAGACTCAAATAAGAATCCCTGGAAATCGGAGACTGAGTAGGGTACGTATCGAGTACAATTGTACTGGGTGGAGTCTCTGATGAGTTTATGTTGTATTTCAGAGACATCATGGCTATCACCCGCAATGGGGCGAGTTCGAGCGGTGCGAGTGACGAGGAGATTCGTCAGATTATTCAGGAAGAGGTAGCTGCGGCGGTCCGGGCTGAGATCCCAGAGATGTTTGGGTCTATTAAGACCACGTTGATGGAGGAGTTTGAGGAGCGGTACGCCGCACTTACTGAAGCTGCAGTTGCTGCTGCTACCGCAGCGGTGGCTGCTGCCAGGCCGCAAGGGGGTGATTCATTACTATTCAGGGAATTCAGCAACACGAAACCCCCTGAATTTGATGGGACGCAGGATCCGATTGCAGCTATGAGGTGGATCGCCGATATCGAGGGATGTTTCTATACTTGCTCATGCCCAGAGCACTTGAGGGTACGGTTCGCCTTGAACCAGCTCCGTCTGGGAGCGAAGGATTGGTGGAAGTTCGTGACAGCGAACTTCACTCAGGCAGAGATTTCGGCGGTGACATGGGAGAGGTTTACGGGGATGTTCAGGGACGAGTACGTTCCCCCGGTAGAGAGGGAGCGATTGATTCAGGAGTTCTTGACCCTTAAGCAGGGTACTGATTCCGTGGCAGTGATCACACGGAAATTTCATGAGAGGGCAATGTTCTGTCCCGAGCTGGTATCTACGGAGCAGTCGCGGATGAGCCGCTACTTGGGTGTTTTGAAGAGGGAGATCCGGGAGTTTGTGTCAAACTCCACCTATCGTACTTTCACTGAGCTTCAGGCGAACGCCAGGAAGCGCGAGATTGAGTTGGAGACTCAAGCGAGGGAGGAGGCTGAGACTCGGCAGGTGGATCGACGGTCGGCCCAGTCTCAGCCGGCAGCCAAGCGGACTAAGTTCGCTGATTCGAGGACGGGAGGTTCGAAGGGTCGCACTTGCGCGAAGTGCGGCAAGAGTCACGAGGGGGTGTGTCGAGCTGGTGGTTGCTACAAGTGTGGCAAGGAGGGACATATTGCCAGGGATTGCCCTAAGGGGTTTCTGGTTTGCTTTCACTGCAACCAGACAGGCCATCGGAAGGCCGAGTGCCCGCAACTTCGTCAGGGAGCTACACCTACTACCCGGACTACTGAGACCCGACCGGTGAAGGTCGAGGCCCCGAGGGCTCGCGGGAGAGCCTTTCAGCTGACTGCGGAGGAGGTCCGCGCTGCGCCCGATGTTGTGGAAGGTATGTTATCATTCACGTATTTAATTAAAGGTTGAAATGCTATGCTTATGTTAATGTATGTGTAGGTACTTTCCTTGTGAACTCTATGCCTGCTCTAGTATTATTTGATTCGGGTGCGAGTAGATCGTTTGTATCGTTAGCTTTTAGTCAGCACATCGGCATTAGTCGTGAGCCGTTAAGTCGGCCCTTGAGCGTTTCTATTGCGGCTGAGAGGGTGGTTTGTGCTACGTAGGTCTTTAGGGGATGCGTGCTAGAGATCTTCGGGGTCGCATTTCCGATTGACTTAATTCCTATTGCGATGGGTGATGTCTGTGTCATTGTAGGCATGGACTGGTTGAGCCGATTCAGCGCTGTCATCGACTGCGAGCGTCAGCTGGTGACTATACGAGACCCTAGTGGGGGAGTTCTTACGGTATACGGCGAGGGAACCCGTTCGGGATCAGCTTTTTGTTCGGCCGCTAGGGCGAGGCAATGCCTACAGCAGGGATGTAACGGTTTTGTGGCGTACGTGATGGATACGCGGGAGAGTTCCGAGAGACCGAAGACATTGAAGGAGGTTCCAGTGGTGCGCGAGTTCCCAGATGTTTTTCCCGAGGATTTGCCGGGAATACCTCCTGCGAGGCAAGTGGAGTTTGGTATCGATCTAGTTCCAGGGGCTGCGCCTATTGCGAAGGTGCCTTATCGTCTTGCACCTCCAGAGATGCAAGAATTGTCCTCGCAACTTCAGGAGTTGTTGGGAAAGGGATTTATTCGGCCGAGTAGCTCGCCGTGGGGAGCACCGATTCTGTTCGTCAAGAAGAAGGATGGTTCACACCGGATGTGTATCGATTACCGGGAGTTGAACAAGGTGACAGTGAAGAACCGCTATCCGTTACCAAGGATCGATGATCTATTCGATCAGTTACAAGGGGCATCTTGGTTTTCCAAGATTGATTTGAGATCAGGGTACCATCAGGTAAGGGTACGGGAAGAGGACGTCCAGAAGACAGCCTTTAGGACGCGGTATGGGCATTACGAGTTCGTGGTGATGCCTTTTGGGCTCACCAATGCCCCAGCAGTGTTCATGGATCTCATGAACAGGGTATGCAGGCCGATGCTGGATCGGTCTGTGATTGTATTCATCGACGACATTCTGGTGTATTCGCGGTCGAGGGAGCAGCATGAGGGACATTTGAGGGAGGTCCTTGAGGTACTGAGGTCGGAGAAGCTATATGCAAAATTCTCCAAATGTGACTTCTGGTTACGGGAGGTTCAATTTCTGGGGCACGTTGTAAATCAGGCAGGGATATTGGTCGATCCGGCCAAGGTGGAAGCGGTGATGAGTTGGGAAGCACCGAAGTCACCTTCGGAGATCAGGAGCTTCCTTGGGTTGGCGGGGTACTATCGAAGGTTCATTAGGGACTTCTCCAAGATCGCGGTGCTACTTACCAAATTGACCCGAAAGGGTGTTACATTTTCATGGGGACCCGAGCAGCAGACTTCCTTCGAGACACTTCGTCAGAGACTGTGCGAAGCACCAGTATTAGCTCTTCCGGAAGGGATGGAGGACTTTGTCGTATATTGCGACGCATCGATTTCAGGATTGGGTGCAGTGTTGATGCAGAGAGGTCATGTGATAGCCTATGCATCGAGGCAGTTGAAGCCTCACGAAGCGAGATATCCCACGCATGACTTAGAGTTGGGGGCAGTAGTGTTCGCCCTCAAGATTTGGCGTCACTACCTGTACGGGGTTCGTTGTACCATATACACGGACCATAAGAGTTTGAAGTATTTGATGGATCAACCTAACCTAAACATGCATCAGAGGAGATGGTTAGACGTGGTTAAGGATTATGACTGTGAGATCCTATACCACCCAGGCAAGGCTAACGTGGTAGCCGATGCATTGAGTCGTAGGGCGGAGGGTACTCCATTGCGGGATGTATGTTTGAGATTGACGGTGATGACTCCGGTATTAGATACTATTCGTGGGGCACAGGCCGAGGTTGTGAAGTCTGGAATGCAGAAGCAGGAGCGGGTCGTTGGGTCGATTTCAGAGTTCGTTACGGATGGACGGGGACTTCTGACATTTCAGGGTCGGA
Organism: Lactuca saligna; assembly: GCF_052625555.1. Lineage (NCBI taxonomy): Eukaryota > Viridiplantae > Streptophyta > Magnoliopsida > Asterales > Asteraceae > Lactuca > Lactuca saligna. The sequence continues at coordinate 91,679,816 of NC_136421.1, forward strand.
TCTGGGTGCCATTCGTGGGCGGTACGCGTGTTATTTTGATGGAGGAGGCACATAGATCGAAATTCTCGATCCACCCCGGTGCTACGAAAATGTATCTGGATTTGAAAAAGGAGTACTGGTGGCCTTGTATGAAGAGAGACGTTGCCTGGTTTGTGGAGAGGTGTTTGACCTGCCGTAAAGTTAAGGCCGAGCACCAGAGACCGCACGGTAAGTTGCAACCCTTGGAGATCCCTGAGTGGAAGTGGGATCAGATCACGATGGATTTTATCACCAAATTGCCGAAAACTGCCAGGGGAGTCGATGCGATTTGGGTGATTGTGGATAGGCTAACAAAGAGTGCACATTTCCTTGCCATTAGTGAAAGTTCATCAGCAGAGAAGTTGGCGGAGTTGTACGTGAGAGAGATAGTATCTCGGCATGGAGTGCCGACCTCGATTGTTTCGGATCGCGATGTACGCTTCACTTCCAGGTTCTGGAAGAAATTTCATGAGGAGTTGGGTACTAAGCTGCATTTTAGTACCGCATACCATCCCCAGACCGACGGTCAGAGCGAGCGGACGATTCAGACATTGGAAGACATGCTTAGAGCGTGTGTGTTAGACTTCGGGGGTAGTTGGGATGCGCATCTGCCGTTGGCTGAGTTTTCCTACAACAACAGCCATCATTCGAGCATTGGTATGCCACCTTTTGAGTTGTTGTATGGTAGGAGGTGTCGGACTCCCATTTGCTGGGGAGAAGTGGGACAGAGAGTGATGGGCAGTACAGAGATTGTACTTCAGACGACCGAGCAGATTCAGCGAGTGAGGCAGAGGTTATTGACCGCCCAGAGCCGACAGAAGAGTTATGCGGACAGACGCCGATCCGAGCTCGAATTCCAGGTCGGCGACTTCGTTCTCCTAAAGGTTTCTCCTTGGAAAGGGGTAATTCGGTTCAGGAAGAGGGGCAAATTGGGGCCCCGGTTCATAGGTCCATTTCGGGTAATTGCAAGGGTAGGTCGGGTAGCTTATCGGTTGGAGCTGCCAGTAGAGCTGAGTCAGATTCACAATACCTTCCACGTGTCGCAGTTGAGGAAGTGTATAGCCGATGAGGCAGCAGTGGTTCCGTTAGAAGATATTCAGGTGGATGCGAGCCTGAATTACGCCGAGAGACCAGTAGCTATCAGGGATCGGAAGATCAAGGTTCTACGGAACAAGGAGATACCTCTGGTGTTGGTTCAGTGGCAACATCGGAAGGGATCGGAGATGACTTGGGAGCCGGAAAGAGAAATGCGGGAGCAACATCCGGAGTTATTCGCAGAATGAGAGACTTCGAGGGCGAAGTCTAGTTCTAGTGGGGGAGAGTTGTAACAGCCCGGAATTCCAGGTATTTCTTTTAATTATTTTTGGGCACATTTAAGAGGGAACTCGGCGAGTAGGTGCATGACTCGCCGAGTAGGGCCATGTTTTGGTCGCAGTCGCAGATACGCGACTGGACTCGACGAGTCCAAGTAAGGACTCGGCGAGTCGACGCTGTTTCAGCTGAACCCTAGCCGTTTCATTTCTGATCGTATATAACGATCTTACAGCCGTCATGTCGGGTCTTTTGGCCGATTGGAGATCCTCTGGGAGTGTGTGAGCATTTGAAGCAAGAGAGAGAACTTGAGAAGGCTTGGAGAGATTGTTAGACAAGGAGGAGCAAGGTGGTAATCATAGGAACCGGGTTCTGGAGGATTGGAGACACAGGGAACACGTTTCCAGGTAATCTTCGGATCGAAATCTGTGACTTTTACGTTGTATACGAGTTTAGGGTTTAGGAAACCCATTTAAAGATTTGTTAGATTATATTGTTGTTATAAGTGTCAAAGACCCCTGTATTATTATATGTGAAAGACCAGGAAGCCCTATATCTATGTACTTCGGTATCATGCGAAATACAGGAGGCAGCGGATTGACTGCATGGCGAGGACTCGCCGAGTCCAATGATCAGACTCGGCGAGTAGCTTGAAGATTCACTAGAACTTGCCGAGTTGTTCTTCAGACTCGGCGAGTAGTTTGAAGGTTCACTAGGACTCGCCGAGTTGTTCTTCAGACTCGGCGAGTAGTTGAAGATCTATTGGAACTCGTCGAGTCGTTCTTCAGACTCGGCGAGTGGTGTCAGGGTATCTATACTCGTCGAGTTACCCTTTGCACTCGACGAGTCTGGTCAAGGTTGACCGTTGACTTGTATACAACGTAGTAGGGTCAGTTGTCTTGTTTGATAAGATCATTAACCAAGGATGTGGTATTATAGGGAATCTGCGGATTAGCGGATCGTGTGCGAGTAGCTCGAAGAGTTTATAGCTTGTGTACTACGAGGTGAGTCTTCTCACTATACTTCACCCGGAAGGGTTTGACTGTGAGACCGGAAGGTCGTATGTGTTATATTTATGCTATGTCTAGAGAGGTAAATGCTTTATATGCGTTGTGTGCTTATACGTGATGTATGTTTATACGGGCCGAAAGGCGAGACTCTATGTGATAGAAAGAATGGTATGATGTATGATTTATGTGTTATGTGTATTACGTTACATGTATTATGTTTTATACTGTCATGGGCCGGAAGGCAAAATACTATGGGCCGGAAGGCGATATATATTAAGGGCCGGAAGGCGATTATACTACGGGCCGGAAGGCAATGTTATGTGGACTGAAAGGTCTGGGCCGGAAGGCGTATGTGGGTAAGTCGTATACTGGGGAACTCACTAAGCATTTATGCTTACTAGTTGTGGTTATGTTTTTCAGGTACTAGTGATGACCGTGGAAAGGCGCCGGCGTGACACGTACACACTGCCACTGTTGAAGATTCTGGAGACTTATTATTTATATTTTGAATTAAACTTGGAATAAACCCTTTTTGTTGAATAATGATGATTTGTTTTTAATGGAAAAATTTATTTGAAAAATTGAGTTGTTACAATTGGTATCAGAGCCTTGGTTTGAGGGATTCGGGTGTACTTTTGGGTGCAACTGAACTCAGACCGGGGATTTGAGGAAAAACTTTTTCTTAAAAATAATAAGGACATAACATTTTATAAAGGGTAAGGCGGTAAAAACAAGGGTGGAACAGTGTGTACGAGCAGCCAGCGTCCGAACGGTAAAGATCCCCAGAATACCTTACGATGTTATGTTATGCACTGAATTATGAATTGTTATGCATGCTAGAAGACTAGGTATACATGATAGGTCTAGAATTGCCTGTTTTGTGATGCCTTAGTCTATGGAGATTGCTTATATGAGATATTTGGTAGCGTGCAAGTAGATAGTGCATACTAGAGGTAGAGTACTCATTATTCGGGATTTGGGGAGGAAGATTTGGGACGAATACTGATACGGTGTGGTCGGTAGTATTGGGCCCGTACTATCGAAGGCACCGGATCAGTGGAAGACTCAAATAAGAATCCCTGGAAATCGGAGACTGAGTAGGGTGCGTATCGAGTACAATTGTACTGGGTGGAGTCTCTGATGAGTTTATGTTGTATTTCAGAGAGATACTCGACGAGTAGAAAGGGAACATCCAGGAATTTGTGAGGATGACTAGACTCGCCGAGTCGCCAGGGTACTCGCCGAGTCCAGTCGAGATGACCGTTGACCAGAGTTGACCTGTGTGTGACTTCTTAGGGTCAGTTAACATGGAAGATAAAAGTATTAATAAGAGATACATTGTTATAGGGAGCTTGTAGCTCGGCGGATCAGGTGCAAGTGATTTCAGGAGTTGCTAACTTCCAGCATCCACGAGGTGAGTCTTCTCACTATACTGTACCCGGGAGGGTTTGATTGTGTGACCGGAAGGTCGAATATGTTATGTGTTATGTATATATGCTATAAATGGAAAGTTAGTTGCTACGCATGATATGCATGTCTATATGGGCCGGAAGGCAAAGTGTTATGTGACGGAAAGGTCAGGTATGATATATGATATATGTGCTTTATGTGTTAGAGTAAATGTATTATGTGCCGTATATGTTTTTGGGCCGGAAGGCAATATGTTATGGGCCAGAAGGCAATATGTTATGGGCCGGAAGGCAATATGTTATGGGCCGGAAGGCAATGTACTATGGGCCGGAAGGAGATTATCTCATGGGCCAGAAGGCATTGTGCAGTGGACCGGAAGGTCAGGGCCTGGAAAGGCGTATGTGCGTAAGGTGTATATTGGGGAACTCACTAAGCTTCGTGCTTACAGTGTTTTATGTATGTTGTTTCAGGTTCTTTCAGTAACGCGGGAGGGCACCGGCTCTATTGTACACACCAAAGCAAGAGTTGTATTCTGGAGGATCCTGGTTTTCTTCTAAGTGAAAATGGCACTATGTTTTTTTGTAATTCAAATGTGTATGAGATTTTAAACAAGTGATTTAATATTAAATTGATTAATTAAATGAAAATTTGGCCTTGAAAATCACGGTGTTACAAATTGGTATCAGAGCCTTGGTTTGAGGGATTCGGATGCGCCTTCGGGTAAATCTGGACTCAAACTGAGGAAATAAGAAAAAGTTTTCAAATAAATAGTTTTCTAAAAGTGGATAAGAGTTCAAAGAGAAAGCAAGAAAGAGCAGTGTGTACAATCAGCCAGAGCCAAACGGTGATTTCCTAAAATACCCTTACTTTTGTGTTATGAAATATCTATTATGCACTTTATGAGATATTATTGCATGCTAGAGACAGGCAAGGTATTTCATATCTTAGGACTAGAATGGCCTGATTTGTGATGCCTTAGCCTAGGATTTGTTGTCATATGTGCGTTACGCTTTTGAATATGTGATGAGCGAGAATATCCAGTTAGGACGCACGAGGGGTAGAGCTACAGAGTTCAGTGGTACTTCCGAGGATGAGCAGAGAAGGTGGAGCTATCACAGATAGGGAGGCCTATGTATTCTTCAATGCTCGAATGCCTTGCTTTGTGCTTTGTGGAATTCTCGATGATGGGAGTCAGCTACTACGTGAGTATGACGATACTCAAGAGGTAGATGGTTGGCATCATTAGGAGCTCTTCAGGAGCTGATAGCAAAGAAGTGGGAGGACGGCGGAAGGGACTAGGGAGTAAACCTAGCCAGATGAGTGCGCTGGTAGAGTAGAGGATTTCGCTGCGGAGCCAGTACGCACGATGGATTGGTAAAAGAGGAGGTCGATCAGCTACTTAGGAACTCTGGGATGGTCCGTGTGGAAAGTATGGGTAGATGTGGAAGGTAGTATGGGCCCGTACTACTGAAAGCAGAGGACCCATACTTGATACAAGGAACATTCTGAAGGTTCTAAGGAACGGAATGCGGAGTGATGTTATGGTCAGGGTACCATACATCGGAACAGATTGAGGATAGATACTGTGGTTCGAGTACCATACATCGGAGCGGATTGCGGAGTGATGTTATGGTCAGGGTACCAAACATCAGAACAGATTGAAGATAGATGATGTGGTTCAAGTACCATACATCGGAGCGGATTGCGGAGTGATGTTATGGTCAGGGTACCATACATCGGAACAGATTGAGGATAGATGCTGTGGTTCGAGTACCATACATCGGAGCGGATTGCGGAGTGATGTTATGGTCAGGGTACCATACATCGGAACAAATTGAGGATAGATGCTGTGGTTCGAGTACCATACATCGGAGCGGATTGCGGAGTGATGTTATGGTCAGGGTACCATACATCGGAACAACTTGAGGATGGATGTTATGGTTCGAGTATCATACATCGGAGCAGATTGAGGAGTGATGTTATGGTTCGGGTACCATACACCGGAACAGATTGAGAAGGGACGTCATGGGATGAGTACCAGGGTTCGTAGCGGATGATGCTTGTGACTATCTTGCTATCGGGCCATGATCGATGAGGTAGAGATCGGATGCTATGGGTTTTAGGCCTGTAGACCATGATTGAGTATGGGGAGGCGTTCCCCGAGAGGAAAGTCGAGTGCCCATCAGAGTATTTTGGTAAGAAGTTAAAGACAGAGGAAAATTTCGGTTGAGTCAAACAATCAGGCGATAAGGGAGAGGCCATCTTCTAGGAGGGTGGTGCCATTTATGTTCGTGAGCAATACACGAGGGGCTTGATGTTTCAGTTGTGGATTTGGGAGTACACCCTGCAGGTGGTTATCGACAATGTTTTCCCTCAGAGTATCAGGTAGGAGGTGTGCCGTGAGGCAGTGACTTATCGTGAGCAGACAGTCAGTTGGGACTGAGGTAGTCGAAAACCACACTACACCTAAGTGAGAATAGTAGGATGCGTCATAGTGGTAGCAGCGGAGAGTTCAGTCAAGTTTTGCAGTGCAGAGAGTTTTCGTCTATGTTGAGAGTGGGTCCCTGTCCTTGGGACAATTTCGGTGTTGGAACATTGGTTGATGAGCTGAGGTGAGAGGAACGATAATTGCGGTGCAGTCTATGAGCCAGGGATGTTATTGAGCAGTTGAGATGCTTAGTGTTGGATTGGTATGAGATTTGGAACGATTAGAAGCAGTTGTGATGAGAAGTTCTTGAGGAGTTCATCAGAGGTTCAGAGTATAGGGGGTCGATTGACTCCTTAAGGGGAATTATCGGGCGTTACGTAGCACTTTCCTGGAGCAGGTGCGATTTCGCTGGTGAAAAGTAGTTGTGGGTTGGGTGTGTGCTAATTGGTGATGGTTCGAACCCTGAGTGGGGGAGAACCAGGGGCAGTATGTAAGAAAACAAAGATTTGTCAAGAGTGGTTATAAGTGAAGTATAGGGATATGCTGTAAGGAATCATGAGACCAGAGGTGTCGATGATCGAGGAAAAGGGTCAGAGTGAGTTAATGCGGGAAGTACTTGAGGAGGAGAACGATTGTATCTATGACAGGGGTTTGGTGTCGTTACAAGTAGATAGAGAATGTTTGGGTCGGTATGCGCATTCTTGGTTGGATTTTGAGCGTCGGAAGAAGGGTTTCGGAGAATTTTCAGCATATTTCGTAGCGTCAGCGTTTTCTCGTATTCCAATCGGGAAATTATATGCATTGGAGTTGTAATGTGGGAAAATGTAGATCTATTTATGGGATTCCGAGGTGATGTATTATTGTATCTACATGATACTTGGGGCAGGAGATCAGTGGTCGTGGCAGGATCTTGTGATGTTCGGTTGAGGTATTCTGAGATATCCGGGTATGATATATTTATTTCGGAGTTACTCATGAATCCTGAATTGAATCGACGTGTGGCATATCAAGTATCTGTGGATCTAGTGGGAGCCCTTCGGGTATGGGTGTCCAGGGAGATTATTTGAGGGAGTGGATATTCACAGAGATGGGCATTTGTTATGTTGATTGTCTCCATAGTCTATGGTGGATATTCGAGTCGCAGTACTCACTATTCAGAAGATGTTGTGATACAGCGTGGAGTCGCAGTACTCATTAAATGGCAAGAGAATACGATGTTGGAATGTTTTCCGAGCAGTTTATGGTGTGGAAGATTTTTGGGTTTGAGTAGTCCTATTATTGAGTTTTTGGAGCCTAGATGTTGAGTCGGGGGCAAGACGGGGGTATCCGTCCCTGTCGGGAGATGCGGGGAGATACGCGACGAATATGCGCAGCAGAACCCAGAGATTAGAGTTGAGACGATCCTCGGTTGGATTGTATTGCTCGCACGAGGAAAAGAGAATTTTGTGACTTGCGTGTCACTGGGTCGGGATAGTGGTCACGGGGAGAAAGTTAGTGGAATATTTGGGTCATAAGATGGGTGTCAGTTGGGGGCTCAGATGTGGAGCCAAAAGCTGATCCAGTACTCAGTCTTGAGGAGGAATATGGGAAAGGAGCTTAGCATGATGATATCTGAGGACACTTTAGAGAGAGTAAACGATCCTGACGCTCGAAGACATGCTTCGGGCATGTGCATTAGATTTCTGAGAAAGCCGCGGTACGTATTGATCCTTGGTTGAGTTGTCTCATATCAACAGCCATCATTAGTGCATTAGTATGCCGCCCTTTGAGCTGTTGCATAGGAGGTGGTGTCGGACCCTCATTTGCTGAGGAGAGGTAACGAATGGACCCGAGTGTCCTTGCGAGCAGATCCAGAGCATGTGCGATACATGGAGTAGTGGCAAGGTCGTCAAGAGGATTTCCCTAGATAAAGGAAGAAGAAGGTATGTTGGGGCTAGTGCAGCATGTGCATGCGATTGCAAGAGGAGAACTCGGGAGAGTTGCTCTGAGAATTGAGAATGGGTCCCTCAGTTGTTCCGAGATGGATAAAGTGGGCTTAGGATCGGGGATCTGGTGATTCATGGTTTCCTAATCCTTATGGGTCGAGTGATCGTTGAGATTTAGAGCAGAGTTGCATCTTGGGTAATTCTCGGTTACAGGGAGTGGTGGACAGTGAAGAGATCGTGCTTGAGTCGACAGAGCAGATGCAGCAGGTTAATCAGAGGTTAATGATCGTCTAGAGTTGACAGGAAAGTTATGAGGACAGACGCCGTTGCAAGCATGTGTTTCAGGTCGGCGACTTCGTACTTCTGACGGTTCCTCCTTGGAAAGGGGTGATTCGATTCAGGAAGAGGGGCAAGTTGGGGCCCCGATATGTTGGGCCTTTTCGTGAAGGTGCGAAGGTAGGACGGGTGGCCTATCGTTTGGAGCTGCCAACGGAATTGGGATGGATCCATGACACTTTTCATGTGTCGCAATTGAAGAAGTGTATAGCCGATGAGTCAACAGTGGTTCCACTAAAGAACAATTAGGTGGATGCGAGCCTGTGTTACGCTGAGAAGCCAGTGGCCATGAGGGATCGGAAGATCAAGGTTCTGAGGAACAAGGAGGTACCTCTGGTATTGGTTCGGTGGTAACCTCGGAAGAGATCGAAAGTGACTGGGGAGCTGGAATGTGAGATGCGGGAGCAGCATCCGGAACTATTTTCAGAGTGAGACTTCGAGGGCGAAGTCTGTTTCTAGTGGGGGAGAATTGTAACAACCCGATATCTCAAAGTATTGTTAAATCACATTTTGGGGTGTTTTAAAGGGGGGGACTCGGTGAGTTGGAGCCTGACTCACCGAGTAGGATCGCAGATTAGGTTGCGGGTTCGCGACTGGACTCGACGAGTCCAGATAGGGACTCGGCGAGTCTGCGCTGTTTAGCGTAAACCCTAGCCGTTCAGGTTTGGGGACGTATAAATGGGATCATTGGCCGTCGTTGTTCCCTTTTAGCTGCTGAGAAGAACCCTAAATCGGTTGGGGGCATCTAGAGCAAGGATTGAAGGCTATTGGTGATTTTGAAGAAGTTATTGTTCAAGAAGGGGAAGGTTTTGGCTAAAGGAACAACAAGGGAATCATGTTCTGAGGCTTGGGGACACAGAGAGGGCATTATTCAGGTAACATTCTGGATTATATTCTGTTATGTGAATGTATGCATGGATTAGGGTTTAAGGAACCCTTTTGTGATTAGATTAATGGTTACCCTTGTCCCCCAAACGATTGTAACCCTGTGTTGGGACCCTTGGAGGTCCAGAAGATCCCAGGTCTGTGCATTTCGGGAATTGGTGAAGGTTTTGGATTGAAATCCTTATGCCTTAGGTTAACATGGGAATTATGAGTCTTGGGGTGTAGCATGAGCACCTAAATGAAGGCCTTTTGTGAGGGACCAGCTTAGGAGGACCAGACCTATAATTGGTCGGGACGATTCTAATCTTAGGAAGCAGTTTGATCGACTGCATGGCATGGACTCGCCGAGTCGGATGAGCAGACTCGGCAAGTAGCTTGAAGAATAGCTGGGACTCGTCGAGTTGTTCTTCAGACTCGGCGAGTGGAGTCGGGGTGGCCCCGCAATTCTTCCACGAGGAACTCGTCGAGTCAAGAGAGATACTCGACGAGTAGAAAGGGAACATCCAGGAATTTGTGAGGACGACTAGACTCGCCGAGTCGCCAGGGTACTCGCCGAGTCCAGTCGAGATGACCGTTGACCAGAGTTGACCTGTGTGTGATTTCTTAGGGTCAGTTAACGTGGAAGATAAAAGTATTAATAAGAGATACATTGTTATAGGGAGCTTGTAGCTCGGCGGATCAGGTGCAAGTGATTTCAGGAGTTGCTAACTTCCAGCATCCACAAGGTGAGTCTTCTCACTATACTGTACCCGGGAGGGTTTGATTGTGTGACCGGAAGGTCGAATATGTTATGTGTTATGTATATATGCTATAAATAGAAAGTTAGTTGCTACGCGTGATATGTATCTCTATATGGGCCGGAAGGCAAAGTGTTATGTGACAGAAAGGTCAGGTATGATATATGATATATGTGCTTTATGTGTTAGAGTAAATGTATTATGTGCCGTATATGTTTTTGGGCCGGAAGGCAATATGTTATGGGCCGGAAGGGAATGTACTATGGGCCGGAAGGCAACACGTTATGGGCCGGAAGGCGATTATCTCATGGGCCGGAAGGCATTGTGCAGTGGACCGGAAGGTCGGGGCCTGGAAAGGCGTATGTGCGTAAGGTGTATATTAGGGAACTCACTAAGCTTCGTGCTTACAGTGTTTTATGTATGTTGTTTCAGGTTCTTTCAGTAACGCGGGATGGCACCGGCTCGATTGTACACACCAAAGCAAGAGTTGTATTCTGGAGGATCCTGGTTTTCTTCTAAGTGAAAATGGCACTATGTTTTTTTGTAATTCAAATGTGTATGAGATTTTAAACAAGTGATTTAATATTAAATTGATTAATTAAATGAAAATTTGGCCTTGAAAATCACGGTGTTACACGAATGGAGCTGCCTTTATGCTCGTGTGATAACTGTTGTTGTAGGAAAATTCGACTAGGGGTAAGTGAGTATCCCAAGCTTTTCCAAATTCAATCACACAGGCACGCAACATATCTTCTAAGGTTTGGATAGTTCTCTCACTTTTCCCATCGGTCTGTGGGTGGTAGGCTGTACTCGTGTCCAGCCTAGTTCCTAGGGAACTTTGTAATGACTGCCAGAACCTCGATGTGAATCTACTATCTCGGTCTGAGATGATAGATAAAGGAACGCCGTGCAGCCTTACAATCTCCCTAATGTAAGTTCTGGTAAGTTTCTCCATCTTGTCTGTTTCTTTGATCGGTAGGAAGTGTACAGACTTGGTCAGTCTATCGACGATGACCCATATGGAATCAAGTCCACCCGTTGTCTTGGGTAACTTGTTTATGAAGTCCATAGTGATCCGCTCCCACCTCCATTCTGGTATTTCCGGTTGTTGTAGAAGGCTGGAGGGTTTCTGGTACTCGACCTTGACCTTTGCGCAAGTAAGGCATTGACTCACGAAGGTAGCAATATCTGCTTTCATGTTAGGCCACCAGTATAGCTTTTTAAGATCCATATACATCTTATCTGAACCCGGGTGGACGAAATAACGTGTGTTGTGAGCTTCGGTCATGACCAAGTCTCTGAAGCCACCGTGTTTCGGTGTCCAGATCCGATCCATGAGGTATAAGGCTCCGCCACCCTTGACTTCCAAGTTCTTACCCATCCCTCTAAGGGATTCACCAGCCACGTTTTCAGGTTTAAAAGCGTCGAGCTGAGCCTCCTTAATTTGCGTGGACAAGTGTGAATGGATAGTTAGAGTCAAAGATTTGACTCTACGACCAGTATATTCTTTCCGACTTAGGACGTCGGCTACTACATTGGCTTTACCCGGATGATAACGAATTTCACATTCGTAATCGCTGAGTAGCTCGACCCACCGTCGTTGTCTCATGTTGAGCTCTTTCTGGTTAAAAATGTGTTGTAGACTCTTATGGTCCGTAAAGATCGTGCTATTTGTACCATATAGGTAATGTCGCCAGATCTTCAGAGCAAACACAAGTGCTCCTAGTTCAAGATCGTGGGTTGTGTAGTTAACCTCATGTGTCTTCAGCTGTCTCGAGGCATAGGCGATGACTTTACCTCGCTGCATCAGAACACATCCGAGCCCTTGGTTGGATGCATCACAATATACAATGAAGTCTTCTATCCCTTCGGGGAGGGATAGTATCGGGGCGGTGCACAAGGCTCGTTTGAGCATTTAGAACGCTCTTTCCTGTTTCTCTTCCCAGTCAAAGGCCACGCCTTTCTGGGTCAGGGTTGTAAGAGGTTTCGCTATGCTGGAGAAGTTCTGAATGAACCTGCGATAGTAGCTAGCTAGACCTAGAAATTGACGAATTTTGGTATGTGTCTTTGGTGCTGACCAGTTCTCAATGGCTTTAATCTTGGAGGGGTCCACGTGTATACCTTCTTCGCTAACCACATGGCCCAAAAATTCGACTCGTCGAATCCAAAATTCGCACTTCGAGAACTTCGCGTAGAGCTTCTCCGCTTGTAGTGTTTCTAAGATTTTACGGAGATGTTGACTATGTTCCTCCTTACTTCGAGAGTAGATGAGTATGTCATCAATGAAGACGATGACGAACTGATCCAAGTAAGTACGACACACTCTATTCATCAGATCCATGAATACTGCGGGCGCGTTAGTTAATCCGAATGGCATCACTACAAACTCGTAGTGCCCATAACGAGTTCGGAAGGTTGTTTTGGGAACATCCTCCTCTAACACTCGTAGTTGGTGATATACAGATCGTAGATCAATCTTTGAGAAGTAGTTGGCTCCTTGATCAAACAAATCGTCAATGCGGGGCAAGGGATAACGATTTTTAATGGCAAGTTTGTTGAGTTCTCTATAGTCGATGCACATGCGAAACGATCCATCTTTCTTCTTGACGAACAAGACCGGTGCTCCCCATGGTGAGAAGCTTGGTCGAATAAATTCCTTCTTGAGAAGTTCGTTAAGTTGACTGGAAAGTTCCTGCATCTCGGCCGGTGCCAAACGATAAGGAGATTTGGCTACTGGGGTAGCTCCTGGCACTAAGTCGATTCTGAACTCGACTTGGCGTTGCGGTGGTAAACCGGGAAGTTCTTCTGGGAATATGTCGGGAAAGTCGCGTACTTCTGGAATTTTCTGGATGTCCTTCAGTTCTTGACTGGTATTGACGATGTGTGCTAGGAATGCATGATATTCCTTTCGCAAGCACTTCTGGGCTTGAATGCACGAAATGATACGAAGGGTCGTACTAGGTTTGTCGCCGTAGATAGTTAAGGTTTCATTGTTAGGAAGGTTAAGACGAACTGCTTTTTGAAAGCACAAGATATCGGCGCGAAGAAGACTCAACCAATCCATACCGATGATAACATCGAAACATTTAATTGTGACTGGCATGAGATCTATCTTGAAAGTATGGCCATCTAAAGTTAAGGTAAAACCTACGTATATGCAGTTTGAACTCTCTGTTTTCCCGTTAGCCATTTCTACCGTGAATGAATTATCTAATGCACATGGTTTTTGTTTAAGCAGGTGTGCAAATTTGTGACTTACAAAACTTTTCTCAGCTCCATTATCGAAAAGTATGCAAGCATATGAGTTATCGAGGAGGAACGTACCAGTAACTATTGTAGGATCAGCTACTGCTTCCTCGTGACCTAGGGCCATAAATCTTCCCACTCCGCCAACCATCCCCACTTTAGCGCAGTTCCTCTTGTAATGGCCCACCTCGCCACCTCCGTAGCAAGCTTGGCCCATACCGACGTTAGGAACCTGGGCGGCTTGAGCTGTTGGAGCCTTGCAGTAACGGACGGTGTGTCCCTTCCTGTTGCAGTTGGAGCAGAACATCTCCTTACAAGGTCCGTGGTGGTGGAAGTTGCACTTGGTGCATTCGGAAGGGTTCCAACATAAGTTTTTGCTGGTAAGGGGTTCGCAGGGGCAACAAGAGTCACTGTGGCAGCATTGATCGCCACCAGTTGTTGCTTATTGGAGGATCCTTGCGGAGCTCCTCTTTTCCTCTTATTCCACCCCTTCTTTCCCTGATCGGGGTTGGGCTTTTGTGGTACAGGAGTAGGTCTTGTTATGTTATGAGGTTTCCGGTGATCGATGAGGGATTGTGCTAGTTCTTTGGCGCTATCGAAAGTAATAGGCCTGGAAGCTATAACACTCGACTGGATCTGGAATGACATCCCCCAGATATATCTTTCTTTCTTTTTGCTTTGGGAAGCAACCATGTCGGGGCATAAGTTTGCCAGATCACATAACCTATTCGTGTAGGTTCCTATGTCAAATCCAACCATTTGCAGGTTCTAGAGTTCCTGCTCGAGTTTTTGTACTTCTCCCCGAGGACAATACTCTCTCGTCAGCATGTCCTTCAAGTATTCCCAGTTGATGGAATACGCCACCACTAGAGTTAGGTATTTAACATGGCCATTCCATCATGTTAGTGCTCTATCGGAGAAGGTACAAGCTGCGAACTTGAACTTGTTATTTTCCTGGCAAGCGCAGATTTCAAAGACAGATTCTATCTTTTCGATCCACTGCCTTAACACCATAACCCCACCAGTACCATTGAAGCTACGGGGTTTGGCGTTCGTGAAGTCTTTGTAGGTGCATTCCCGAGGGTGTCCATGGCTTTCGCCGTGGTTCGAGGGAGGTGCACCTGTTCCCGATCCACTAGGGACATGAGTGTTGATTGCTGACACAGCAGCTGCAACTGCTGCTGTGAAAGCTTCCTGGAACACGTTGGCATCAAAGGGGTTAGGTGGTAGAGGAGGTTGAGTTTGTGGTTGTGGTGGTGGAGGAGGCGGTGGTATCGGTGCTTCGTTGATTGGATTACGCCTTGTACTTCTGCGTGGAGGCATCTTTAACTATACGTTTAAAAGATGACGACATGGATAAGAATAAATGATTTATGAATGTGTCCCATGGACTAACTCCCCATAGTCCAACAACAGAATGAATAGAATAACTAGCTGAAAGTGACAACATTTGGATGATAATTTCCATATGATTAGATATCTGTCAATAATACTAGAATTATAGATGTAATAAGTTCGGGAAAAATGGCCTAAAAGTAGACCTTACATCAACCAAGATGGAAAATTTTGACAGAATAAGACTAGATCAAGACCTAACAGGTCTAAGATTTATACAGATAGGAAATTAGATCAAAGTTTTACATAAACTAGGTTATATCCAAAAGATGAGTCGACGAGCTTCTATCGGCGACGAGAGCTGCTTGTATGAGTCCTCGATCCCGACAGTAGACGTTCAATCTCCCTTATACGCCTATCCGACCTTGCTTGTTGAGCTCGAAGTTCTCTAACTTCTGCTCGGGTTTCAACATGTTCCCTTTGCATATTTGCATTGTGAACCAGAGTCCTTTCATGAGCAGACTCTAGCTGGCGAATGTGGACAGTGTTAACACCAGAGTTGGCGTCAACTTCCGGAACTTGATTTATAGTCGCTTGAGCCATGATCGTGTTTCGAGAAATCCTACGCACCATGATTGGTAGTACTCTATTAGCAGAACCCCCTTCAGGGAGGTTGTAGAAACTTTGGTCTCCATTGTAGGGAATGGGTTGACCTTGTTCCTGACTCCATTCAGTCAAGTTAACGGCCCACAAGGGTGTGGGTCCTTGAAACACAGGACGAGGATTTAGGTTTGGGTTTTGAGCAGCTGGGGGTAGGTTGTTGACTTCTGGCTTCGAGTCCGAACTATCGGAAAAGCCCTCAGCATGGTGATCATCCAAAGGAATTGGGTGATCATCTTCTGGTTCTGCCTCTAGCCAACCAGCATTGCCGTGGTTTGGGAAGTACGGATCGCCATGGTGAAATCCAGCCATCTTAATCTACGCGAGAAAAGGGATATAGGAAATAGGTTAAATAGACGAACTAACTAAGATAATTACAGTAAGATCAAATACCCATATGGTATTTCTTGATGGTTATGTTGGTAAGTTTATAGACTTGTTGCCACTTCACAACCATTCTTGGGCATATGCTAATCACTCTTCGGACCAGCATAGTTGATCAGGCTATGCTATTCCCAAGGCTGACTATATATCCCCAGGCTCACTTGTGATGTTCAACAATCGTAATACTTTTGTTCTTGTCATGGTGACACTGGTTTTAGTATGAATGCAGGCACGTATACTTTGTTAAATATTTTATTATTTAAAAGTATAACTCTTAGACAGAGTGTTTTAATCCCATGTATTTATAGTTAGTATATCTTTTATGGGTTGATATACTTAATTCACTATAAACAATGCTCTGATACCAATCTGTCACACCCCAAAACCACGAACGGCGAAAACGTTCAGGGGTGGAGGACGTCATGTACAGTATCACAACAGTGTAATATAATAAACAAGCAACAACATCATCCATTGCAGTATAAGTAAAGTTTTAATACATGTGTGTTTCTTTCATTGTAGTAAGACACCAAAAATATACAATCAAAATAAAAGACGAGACTTGTCTGCTCCGTCTTCTCAAAAACCTGGCCTCCGTACCTATCTACTGATAACCTGAGAATACAAGTTATTTTGAAAGCGAGTATCAGCTTTAAAGCTGGTGAATTCATAAGTATATAAGTGTCATTGCCTTGTTTGTGAAAATCTGTTATAAAGGCCATGTAAATTGTTAAAAGAAAATGTTGTTGTACGTATGAAAACCCTAGAAAAACCCTTATTTTCTATAAGTATGAAATGTAGTCTTCTACCAAGACCCGAATGTTTTGTAATGACTAGGTAGTCTTCTACCAAGACCCGAATGTTTTGTAAGTAATATGATAGCTTTTCCTATCTATTGACTAGTAGTAGAGTAATTAGTCTAACTCCTCATCTATGTGAAAGTATCACAAAATAAAGTAAATAGGAAAAGTATAATCATGTAAGTGTTAACCCTGGGTGACTAGGATTACCACAACATCGCCGAAGCGAAAGGTATACCCGATGAACATCCGAAGATTGTCCACTCACCCTCTGTAGCAGCAGCAGGGTGGAGGGGGGGTTAATCCCATAAAAACGTTAACCTAATGATCATTCGAAGATTTTCATCTCATCCCCTGTGGCAACAGGAGATGGAGGAATGGTTAGTTCCGTAACTGACCTCTAATATCAGAAACAACCTTAGACATCCGTAGATGTTCATCACCCAATGTTGCTAACAGCTGGGTTCCGAAATGGTTAGTCCAATACAGACATCCCATTGAACTGGGATAGGCAGGAAAAGTAACACAGAAGGTACGAATAAATCTTCCTAATAACTTTAGGTACAAATATCCACGTAAGTGAGTACTGGATAATGTATCTAAGTAACAGTGTTCATGTATGGTATTCATGTATCATGTAAGTATATGTAAACGTACTCATGTATCATGTAATCAAATGTAAAGGTACTCATGTATCAGGTAATGTACTAGTATAGACTCAGGAATGAACTGACTCTTGTGTGATTCCTTGTAATAGGAATTATGTTTGATGTCTCCAAATTATCCACATGATAGTTTTCTGGAAGGTAATTGGTTGTTCAAGTAGGTTTATACACTCTTACTACTCAAGAGTGTGAAAAACTAAATGAAAACTATAAACTATAACATCAATACATATATAAAAATATAAGTGTACATGCATAGTTTAGTTTAATAATGTAAAATGTTATTATAAGACATCTTATGGGTTTTGAAACAATAATTAACGATGACTTGATGTCATTTTTGATATACATTTCAAAGATCAAACAATTGATAACAATGCGTTTTTAAGATTTAAAACCATTTCATGCATCACATTTTGTAGTATGTGAAATCTGTTAAATGACAAACACTGTTATAAAATACATAATAATGATTTAATAACATGTTTGTTTCTACTTGTATTCCCCCCCTTTAAAGCATTTAAAATCATTTAAAACATTGATTAGGGGCATGAAGTCACCTGTAGTTGGTGATTGGAATGAAATGAACGGTATCGGATTGCTAGGTGTCAAGCGAAAACTTGTGAACACACTACAATCCTAATGAACATATAATCACACATATATGCACTCAACTAGACATAATGGACTAATTGATAATGTTTAAGACATCCTAGGCATATAAACACTTTATATAGGTATTTTAAGCCATAAGGATTGCATCTAAGCCATTGTGGGATAGGGTACTTGTTTTTAGGGTTTCCAAAGGACCCCATATGAGAGTGTACTCTCTCTAAACCATCACACATGGAGTTTACGGTTGTAAATTATTGAGTTTACGGCCGTAAACTTGCAAACATGTGTGTTTGGTGTGTTTTGAAGTCCCAAATGCTTTCTAGAATTGTTCTAACTTAGTGGCTAAGTCCTTGGAAGAGTTTAAGGTCTAGAAGTACTCCAAATTGGAGTTTACGACCTCAAGGCTATTACCCTTTAGAGTTTACGGCCGTAAATTCTAAGTATGGTGGGTTTTAGTTGCTTTCAAGTCTCTTGCACTTGTGGGATATGTTCTAGACAATTGTTTAAAGCAAATGAGAACCCTAGGCACACTTTGGTGCCATCCTTTTGAGTTTACGGCCCAAGAACATTCTCTTGGCCATAAACTCACTTTGATGAGTGATGTTTATGTATTTAGGTTCCTCATTTTTGTAGGAAACAATTCCATGAAGGGGTCTAGGGCTTTAGGTGTCTTGAAACCGCAGTTTTGTCCATTCTTATGGAGTTTACGACCTAAGCTTCTCTTGGGCTGTAAACTCACATTTGTTTGTGTCATTTGATGTGTTTAAGACCTTGTTCTACTTGGGGAAATAGACTAGATACAAGTACTAAAGTCCTAGTGTTCTCAAAACACCATGTAATGTTAGAATATGGAGTTTACGGCCTAAGAGAGTTATGGGCCGTAAACTCCCAATCTTGGGTGGCTTTTGGCTTGTTATATTGTCCCTAACACGCATACATAAACCTGTAAGGCCTTATCATAACACATGTGTCGGTTTTGGCTTCGATTCGGGAGTTTACCGCTCAAGAACACCTCGAGGTGTAAACTCCTAGATTTCATGTTTTAGCCTTCTAAAACATGTTATAGACACGTATAAAGCTTTCTAACAATGCTATAAAGAGTTACTCACGTTTTGGTATAAAAAGCCGAAGATCCGTCAGAGAGAAAATGGCTTTTCTCTAGTCGGAAATGTGAATAATGAATGATTTTGGTTTAGAAATCTATTTATAGTCCTGAGATATTTTGGCAGAAAATATTTTTATTCCTGAAATGATCCCTAATAAATTAGAGTGTTGGAATAACAGTGTTGCACCAAACCCTAGTGCACCCACTCTCCTGATATTTCCTGAAGTGTAAACCCTAAATTTCTCAAACTTACGCGAAAAGTCTAAAAATTAACTGTAACTGCTACAACTTCTATTGAAGTGATATAGTTTGTATAGAATGGAAATTTCGGATTGTCACAGGTTGAGACGGTGTGATGTTTCTTGCACTGCCACGACACTAGCTTTTCACCAAGGTATTGACACCCTCCTGAAATAAATTTCATGTTATGCTCACAGCCTCCATAATTACTGTCAGCAAAAGCATATAAATCAAATTCGGAATTCTTTGGATACCAAATACCCAATTTTGGACTGTCTTTGATATACTGAAAAATTCTTTTGACAGCAATAAGATGTGAAAGTTTAGAATTATCCTGATAACATGCACATTGACAAACTACAAACATGATGTCTGGACGACTTGCAATAAGATACATCAACGATCCGATCATCGATCTGTAGTGAGTCTGATCTACGGATTCGCCATATGTATCTAGAGTCAGAAGGGATCTTTTGGCCATTCGTGTTGATGCAGGTTTTGCGTCTTGAAACCCAAACTTCTCAATAATATCCTCCACATACTTAGCTTGATGGAGCAAGATTCCGGTTGAATTTTGATTAACCTAAAGGTCCAGAAACATGGTCATTTCTCCAAACGAACTCATCTCAAACCTCTTTTTCATGACGCCTTCAAACTCCTTGCAAAGTTATGGATTGGTCGACCCGAAGGCAATGTCGTCAACGTAGATCTAGACTAGAATCTGATCATTATCCACATGCTTGATGAATAAAGTTTGATCAATAGTACCATGAGAGTAACCATGCTCGAGCAAATGCTTTGTGAGAGTCGCATACCACGCTCGAGGAGCTTCATGTAACCCATCCAATGCCTTGTCCAACTTGTAGACATGATTAGGAAACTTCGAGTTAATTAACCCAGGTGGCTGATCAACATAGATTTCTTCCTTCACCTTGCCATACAAGAAGGATATCTTGACATCCATTTGATAAACAGTGAAGTTCATGTAGGAAGCATAAGCAAGGAAGATACGAATAGCCTCCAAACGAGCTACTGAAGCATAAACCTCAGTGCAGTCAAGACCCTCAACTTGTCTAAACCCGTGAACCACCAATCTAGCTTTATGACACACTATAACTCCTGAATCATCCTGCTTATTTCGATAGACCCAGCGTGTGTCAAGAGACCTTTTGCCCTTTGGTAACTCAACCAATTTCCAAACCATGAGCTTTTCAAACTGATTTAGTTCTTCATGCATAGCATCTACCCAGCTGGTCTCATTCAAAGTCATTTCAATGTTCTTAGGCTCTATTTGAGTGATAAAGCAAGAATAGAGACATGAGTTAACATCTCCACTCTAACTTCTAGTTTGAACCCTGTCGCCCAGCTGACTAATGACGTTTTCGATCGGATGATCGCGATGAATTCTTGAGGGTATCTCCTGGCTGATATCATTGGGTAAAACTGGATGATTATGGATATTTAAAACTCCATCATTTGTTGATTTTTCAATGTTAGATGAATTTGCTACAAACTCTTCTGAAATTTCTTCAGGAAAGAGTAGTTCCATAAACGTTAGAGTCACAGCGGAAGCATCTCTAGACATGACATCTCTTTCAATAGGGGTAAGAGGTGTAGTATTAGCATCAAGAGTGTCATTTTGAGCTGAAGATTTTGGACAATCAAATGGAACAGATGAATCCCCCTCAGGTGTAGCAGAAGACTCCCTTCAGATGGTGAAGAGGATACCCTTGGGGATTTGTATACAACTTCTTTGTCTTCATCTTCAGACACACTCTTTGAGCCAGAGGAAGATCCAGACGAACTATTCGAAGACAGATTTATGGATTTGAAGAGATATGTGTAATCAAATAACCAATCCGGACCCACTCGAGCATCTGTTTCATTTTCCTCCAACCAGCGCACATCATAAGCTTCCACAATTTGCTTCGTCTTCTTGTTGTAGACCCTATATGCGGTGCGTGCAGCATACCCTATGAAATAACAGTCATTGGCTTTGGCGTTAAACTTTGGGTTGGATTCCAGGTGAAGAAGGGTGCAAGCGCATCCAAATATGCGGAAATGACTAACAGAAGGCTTGTGACCATATAGAATCTCATACGGCATCTTCATCTGAGCTTTGTTGATCAATACACGATTCTAAACGTAGCAGGAAGTGTTAATCACTTAAGACCAAAAGAAAACAGGTAACTTGGAGTCACACAACATTGTCCTTGCAGCGTCTTTTAAAGTTCTATTTCTCCTTTTAGCAACACCATTTTGTTGAGGTGTGTGAGCAGAGCTATATTGACGCATGATCCCCTTTTCTATGCAAAAATGATCAAGAACAGAGTTTTTGAATTCTAACCCATTGTCAGTGCGTAGCGCCTTCACCTGATTGTTGGTTTGGTTCTCAATCAACACAATGAGTTTCTTTATTAGATCAGCAACCCCAACTTGTTGGATAAAAAGAAAACCCAAGTAAAGCGAGAAAAGTTATCAATCACAACCAGATAGTAGGAATTTCTGTTAATGCTGAGGACGTTAACTGGTCCAAATAGAAACATATGCAGCAATTGGAGTACCTGACTGATTTAGTTAACCTATTTTGGCAGGTGTGGTTTTCTCTAATGTTTTCCTCGTACACATGACACATTTTTCAAAAGTTATAAAGTCTTAGATAGGCAAACCAAACACCATCTTATTCTTCGCAAGACGATTCAAGTGTTTAGCATTAGCTTGACCGAGTCGTCAATGCCACAACATTGCGTTCTATTCTGAGACCTTTGAAAAGAGGCAAGTGACTTGTTCGGGAAGGTTACTATTCATATCAATAATGTACGGATTTCCATCCCTCATAAATTTAACAAGAATCCATTCTTCAGGGATGAAAATGCCTGGCTTGAGAATCATATACTCCTTGTCAGTGAAGTGTCTAGAATAGCCTATGTCGCATATTTGAGACACACTCAACAAGCTATGCTTCAACTCGGGAGCAAAGTTGACATTCTCGAAACTTAACACTCCATTAGTAATGGTTCCCTTCTACATGATATTTCCACTTTCTCCGCCTGCAAAAGATACGTATCCCCTATTAAAGGATTGAATGTTGCTAAATTAGCAGATGTCCCCTATCATATGCTAGGAGCAACCGTTGTCGATGTACCAAGGTCTGACGACATTCCTCCGCAACTGTCCATGCAAGATGAGCGAGCTTAATCTATTTGGGAACCTAGGTCATTACTTTCCTGGGTTTACCCTTCATTTTCTCATATTTATCAATATTTGTAGTCTTTTCCGAGGATGCTGATGATTGACAGGAAGTTATTTTGGGCATCCGTTGATAATTTGGTTTCTTAACAGTCACTGGAGATTTTGAAATGTGTTTCTTATCTGTTTTCATTGAGCACCTGGGCTTTCTAGCAAAAGCGGTTGAATACCAATGACTACTCCTTGACAAAACCGTTATTGGCGGAGCCTTGTTTGATTTTCGCAAACAACTGGTGACTTTTTAATAAAAAAACCTTTTATTCTTTTGAAAACCTGCCCTTTTTCTACTTCGGCCATCCTTCCAATCATCATTCTGAGAACGAGTTCTTGAGGACTTTCTAATTAAAGACCTTCCTCTAGATTCGTTCTCTCCTCTTGGTGACATATAATGTACAAAAATCCTATTTGGACAATTTCTAGCTATATGTGTTAGGTTTTGAGCAATCTAACACTTCCTAAGTGTGCATGCAACCCTAATAAACCTTGGATCTATGTTTGTCTAAATACATGCAAAATAATAATTTTCCAAGGTTTATAACCTATCTAACATGGCATGGGGAACATTTCAACATAAAAGAGTTAGAAGAGATTACATACCTTTTGGTGAGTTTGGTTCTAAGGAGTTTGAGGGCCAAGCACCAATAGTGTGAATGCCTCAAATGGAATCACAAACACCACAAACTCTTGGAAAACTTTGAGAGAGTATACACCTTGTATAAAACCGGCCACACACATGCACACACACACTAGTTCACTAGTTTTCTCTTAGGCTCCATTTCATGCTCCATAAGCATGCTTATATAGTGTCATGGTTAGGGTGAAACCCTAATAACCCATGTCTTTTCCTTTTCCAAGGATCCATGGGTTAAAAGTTCCATGGATCATCCATGGACTTCCACATAAGCCTAGCCCATTAACAAATGAGTATTAGCCCACACTATATAAAACAAATAGCCCATAATTTAATTAGTATTCCTTTTAATCTCTAAATTAATTCATAATTAATTTAAGACTAAAACTAATTAAATAACGTAACTTCATATTAATATATTATAACTCATAATATATTAATAAACATATGTGTATAACTCTCATAAAATTATCCATAATAGTTTGGATGAGATGCAACCCAAATGGACCATGCCGGTCGGGTCAAGTATATACCAAATAAGTTATGGACTTAGACACCTTATCCAACAGACTCCCACTTGGATAAGTCTAATAACTATATTTGCCTATAACTTCAGGAACCAACCAACAATCGTAGCTCTCGAAAACTCCCTCGAACAATGAAGACTCTGTCGAACTATGAAGCACCATTTTAGATAAGTGATCACATAATCCTCTGTTCTCATGATATCAGCCGGACAAACACATGGAACTATGTCTTGCTTATTGTGTAGCAGTTGTTTCTCGATTTTCCGATTTTTTTGACGAAGAACTTCACTAAACACATCGGTTTAGTTCTGACCAGGCCTGGTACATGGGTCAACACAAAATCATCGAGGGGCCCAGATATCGCTTCTATTTCTAGAAGGAACAGATAAACTTCGACTGATATGCTTGTTCTACTACTTATTGAATTGTACACAAAGGCACGTTTTATAACATCAAGTTACTGATGCGTTTACATGCAATCAATGCACAACCAACTCATAGGTAACAACTCATATCTCTAGGTTTAAATATTTATATGATGTTATCGTCTCACGATCACTCGAGATAAATTCCATGAAGTGATACAAGTGAGCGTGGGTTTATACCAATACTCATAACTTATGAGTACTCATGAATGTTGCAGCAACCATTGCCATGTCTAAACACCTTTAAGGCATCTACAAACCCAATTCATGACAATCTTGATTCATACCTACTTCCGACGTATGATCGATTGTGGAGGTTTGAATAAATTAATTATTCTGGAAGTCAAAACATGCAAAACTGAAACAATAGTAAATAATTAACAATGATAGTAACACTTTACTCATAAATAAATCACAAATTTTATTCATCATCAAACGTCGATTACATTTTACAAGTTTCAGGACAACTATCTAATCTATAAAACTAATATCGTCCCTCAGCCCGATGCGTCTCACATGCTGAAAATGCTTAACCCTCGTCAGTCCCTTCGTAAGGGGATCTGTAGGATTCTCATCCGATGATATCCTCCTTGTCACAAGGAGTCCTTCTTCAATCTTGTGTCTTATGAAGTGATATTTTCTGTCAATGTGTCAGGATCTGCCATGATCTCTTGGTTCCTTGGCTAAGGTAACCGCACTATTATTGTCATAGAAAATCTCTATAGGTTCCTTAATAGCTGGTACAACTCCAAGGTCTCCGATGAAGTTCTTTAGCCATATCGCCTCCTTCGCTGCTTCACTCGCTGCTATATACTCTAATTCACAAGTCGAATCAGCCACCGTCTCCTGCTTGGAACTCTTCCAAGAAATTGCCCCTCCATTTAAGGTAAAGATCCAGCCCGACTGAGAGCGGAAATTATCCCTATCAGTCTGAAAACCAGCATCACTATACCCTAATATTCTCAAGTCATCACTGCCACCAAGGGTAAGGATCCAATCCTTAGTCCTCCGCAGGTACTTGAGAATGTTCTTTACCGCGGTCCAATGAGCCTTGCCAGGGTTCCCCTGATACCTGCTGACCATGCTCAAAGCAAATGCCACATCAGGATGGGTACAAGTCATAGCATACATGATCGAGCCAACTGCGGAAGCATATGGTAATTGGCTCATCTCAACTATCTCTGCCTCTGTACTCGGACTCTGAGTCTTACTCAGTTTGGTATTGCTTTGGATCGGTAAATCTCCTTTCTTGGAATTCTCCATGTTGAACCTTTTCAACACCTTATCCAAGTAGATACTCTGACTAAGTCCAAATAGTCTTCTACTCCTTTCTCTTAATATCCTTATCCCTAGGATATAGGTAGCCTCCCCTAGGTCCTTCATAGCAAAGCACTTCCCAAGCCAGGACTTAACCTCCTGCAAGGTTGGGATGTCATTGTTGGATTAATGTCTAAGTCCATAACTATAATTGGTAAGACTTGACCCGACCCGGCATGGTCCATTTGGGTTGCATGGCATCATGCACTTGGATAGACTATAATGAGAGAAATAAGACACTTACGGTTATTAATATATTATAAGTTCTAGTATATTAATAATAAGAATAATGAGATTATTTAATTAGTATTGATCAAGAATTAATCTAGTATTAATTAAGTGATCAAAAGAAGACTAATTAAATATATGGGTTGATTGTGTAAATCATTCATTCTTATATGTGTGGGCTTGTGATCCAAGATTCCTTATGTTGGACTAAGTCCATGGGGTGACCCATGGATACTCCATGGAGGTTAAAACCCATGGAGCATAAGGAATGGGTAAAGTCATGAGTTACATGGTGTAACCCTAATAGCCACCATATAAAAGAAACCCATGGCTCAAGAAATCGTGACTATGACTAACACTATGTGTATGTATGAGGGCTACACGATTTCATGAAGTGTTCTAATTTCTCTCTAAGTTATTCCAAGTGCTTATGGTGTTGTGTGAACCATTTGAGGTGTCACACTTGGGGCACTAAGCACTCAAGCTTCATGAAGACAAGCACTATCAAATAGGTATGTATTCTATCTTGTTATATCCATTATTTTGTATGCTAGATTAGGATAATACCTTGGATGTTCATATTTGCATGTATAATAGAGAAAACATAGATCCAAGGTATTTAGGGTTGCATGTACACTTAGGAGTGTTAGAATGCTCATAACCCAACAGTGGTATCAGAGCCTAGGCTTGTTTTCTTGTTATACCTGCAATAGAAGCTGAAAAATCGAGTTTTGATGCTGTCAGCCCAGCTGACTCGCCGAGTCCATGAAGGGACTCGACGAGTCCAAGGCAAAATGCATCCAACTCGCCGAGTTGTGTTCATGCACTCGACGAGTTGGACCCCAGACAGCATATCTTCGAGGTTTTTGGCTAGAAATGGACTAGGAACATTACCCTAAGTTGTTTTGAACTTATAAACTTGTTTTTAAATGTGGTAATGTTCATGCTAATCCATTTTCAAGATAATTGTCAATAGATTCATGTTTTGTATTAGTTTAAAGGTTAGACTAATTACATGAAAAAGTTTGATTTGAATTATCTTGCTCTTATGAGTTGCTTAGATTAATATAAAAGTTGAGTGAAAAAGTTGTTTTCAATCCAAATTAATCTAAGAGTTGAGTATAAAATGTGTTTGTGTAACTTATCCTTAAGTTACATAAAGAGTCACATTAAAGACTCATAAAACTCATAAAGTTGGCAAAGGTTACAAAAAGATGAAGAGTCTTGTCCTTAAGTTATGGAGGTTCAAGAGTCACTTCATTAATAAATAAATAAATAAAATATGTAACCTTAATTAATTCCATAAGTTATAAAATAAAGAAAAGATTAATTCTTTATTAGTTTAAAGTCTTCCATAATTTGTCCACAAGTTATGGAACTTGAAGAGTTTTTGGATTAAAACTACTTTAAATACATAAGTTATGGAATTAATTAGTTTTGAAATAGTTTCAAAACTTGCCCTCAAGTTTTGGAATTTGTAAAGTTTTCTCTTAAGAATACTTTAATTCCAAGTTAGCCCTTAGAATTTTAAAAGTTAAAATTCAACACTTATACTTTATAATATTATAAGTTAATAATATTTATATGTATAAGAGTAAAGTCGGTCTTACCGCTAGTACGCCTCATTCACGAAGCCGGTCTATAAGGTGGGTATAAGGTTGTTGCCTATAAAATGGCAACTTAATGGGTGTTCACTCTCACCCACCGCTCGCTTGACTGGTGGAGGGTCGTTAGCCGAACGGGTTTGACATGACTATAATTCTCCCTTCATTAAAAGTATTAATGATAAATACTAATTAACTAAACTCTAAATAATACCTAATCTTAGTTACTTAGGAAAATGTGAATAAGGTGCTAATCCATGAAATTACACTTTGCACTTTGTTTGAGTCGGTTAGTGGAGCGCGTGTGGTTAACCGGCACACTAACTCGTATTTAACAAGGTAGGCGAAGGGTAACTTAATGTTTATCATAGTATCGGTGGAGCGTGTGTGGTTAACCGGCACATCGATTGAGGGGTAAACACTTAAGGATACCAAGTAATTTGCATGGTTACTTCACACCTTGTTTTGTGATCCTCGGCATCCCAGTCACAAAACCTGAAGGGCACACTCGAGATTGAAACATGCCATTGAACAGTTCAATGAATCTCAAAAGATCTAGGAGTTTCAAAAACCAATTAAAACCTAATAATATATTTCGTTTATCTTGGTGGAAATTGGTGAATCGTCATTCACCTACCTTCAAATTGTTTTATAGCTTGGATTACGGCATACCTCTTCTAAGTTATAAAATAGTTTGTTGGGTCCTAGCCTTAATATTTCATATTGGGTGTCATATTAAGGACTTTAAGATCAACTATCTTGAATATCTCCCAAAAATATGTCTGGATTAGACATTTATGATCTTCCCAAATCTCTTGAAACAAGCTTTCCTAATGAAGATGATGTCCCATGGATATCATACTTCTCTCTTCTCTTCCAATTATTCTCCCTAACCCACAAGTTCTTGAAAAATTTAAGGTCACTCGAACCCTATTGGCAAGACAAGGTCTAGGTGTGATCACATCTTGGAGATGTAGTCACATATTGACAAGCCGGGAGAGTTGGGTGTCAATGTCTTGAGAAAGTTGGTGGTTCAATCACTTTCTAAGTTACATAGTGAGTTCCTTTGGGACACCTATGAAATAGACTATGACAAGACCCTTAATGATCTTATCTATTTGCTAAGATCACCTTCCTGAAACTTTATGGACATTGACAATGGTGACACTGGAAATACAGAAAAAGCATTCTCTTCCCAATGGAAAGGGATCGGCCATAGTCAACTCGGTTGAACAAATGGTAAAGAGAAAAACTAAGTCTGTAATAGTCCTGTGCACCATTATCAAAGGGTCCATATGTTTATATTGCCAAAGGAAGGGGCATTAGTTGCGAAGCTGCCAAATTTACCTAAGGATGTTAAGGTCAATAAGATTGACTCTACTTCAGGTAAAGTCCACTATCTAACTCTGTTAAGTTTCTATTCTGAGATTCCTGATACATGATGTGACTGGGTCACATGGTGATGTTTTAAGAATCAAAGAAAAAGTAAAGGAACTTAAAGAAAGAATATGCTGAATCTGATCGCATAGATGGATTTCTATCGCGTAGTTTGAAAAATCGGATTCTTGAGCTAATTCTTAGGAGTTATGAGATATTGCTAAGGAATAGATAACAACAAGTTTTTCATATGGGTTGTAAGGATAAGTTTTTCCGCATAGTTTTAAAATAAAAGAAAGTTTTTGATTTTATTTATTTTAAAATATCCTTACAATGGCATTTGAGGAAAAATTGTTGCTTATATGATTCCATTAATAGCAAGAGTGGAAATATGAAATTGATTCTTTCATTTGTGGTAATGTCTAAATTTATCAAATAAAGGAAACATTCTCATCACCCAAGTCTCAATTGGACCGGGACTTGGAATCATGCAAGTTGTTTAGCATGATGAATGAGAACTTTCAAGTATTGGAAAAAAAAAATTAAGACTAATTACTTATTCACATGGATGTGTGAGTCAAGTAATGGACTAAGGGATCAAGCACATAGTCATGTGCACTGATTAAGTCCACCACAAAAGATGTAAGGCTATTCGTCATAGTTTACTAAAGCTCAGTAAATATGATTATACTTACAAGCTTAAGTGTAACTCTGAGACATTGGAAAAAGGTTCCAATGTAAGGCAGAGCGAATAAGAAGAATCAAATTAGGCAGAAGGATAAAAGTTTCTCAAATCTGAAAAGATGGGAGAGTACTTTAGTATCAGCTTTGTGATCATCTTAATGATTAAGAAACCATATCAAAATTAGTTCTCTAAGGAAGTCTTAGTGCATTCTTATGACTAAGAAGAAGGGATCTTGAATTGTTGAAATGGTTAAATCAAGAAGATGAGTCATACTTCGTTCCAATACAAGTCTTAGAGTCGTACTCCAAGATTGTAATTTGAGTGACATGTCTTAAAGAAGGTTTAAAACACTTATCAAATGTAAGAGTAAAAGTTTTCTACTCTTGTACATTTGAAATTGGTAAGTTGTGATGTTTTGGATAAAACAAAGACCAACTAAGGCCAATTGTGTGAAGCGTCTGTCTTGATTAGAATCCACACTATCTCTTGGATGTTTGACAAGGAAGTCTTATAGGTCAAGAGGACAGTGGGAGTCTTAAAGGTCTTGAAAGTCTCAAGAACTAATCAATAATGAAACCTAAAGTTATTCACTAGCACACGACTTAAGGTTTATAACCTATCGTGTTGACATATTCTGTGCCCATTCTAGTTAAAGTTGGCTTTGCATATGAGTTCTTAAAGTTCTCAATGTGTTGCACAACAACTTGGAAGCAATGGTAGGCCCTTGAGCTGCCAGGTGGCAAGAAATTAAGATTGAGTTCAATCCATATGGTTTTGGATTTGTCATTATCCTTGTCTTGTGATTATGGTTTTGACAAATTCATATGGGTAGGAACTCATACACCATTAAATCTAAGTGTCATAAGGTTTCTCTCCGATTCATGAAAATGATGGTGAGGAAACACTTCCACTAAGTAGATTTTAGCTAGATAGCAATTGTGATCTCAAAGTCGTTAGTGGAGCGTGTGTGGTTTACCGGCACACTAACTTGGACTTGTGAGAAATGGCAAAGGTCAAAACGATCAAGACTATGATTACGGCATCCCTTTTCATAGTTCTTAAAATTGTTTTGACACACCCATGAGCTATCTAAAGGGAAGGTGTATGTTTTTTGATAAAGTCTTATCAAAACAATCTAGTATCAGAAATCTGAACTTTGGTAAGAAAGTCAATAAAGTATTGATTTCTAGAAGTCGAGCTTTCTGAGTATATGTCAAAGCTAGTGGGAGCATAAGTGTTATGCTAATAATCATCATGTTAGTGGGAGCATGATAATTACGATATGTATTGCAAGCTAGCAATGTTAATTATAGAAAAACAAAAGGTTTCGATTGGGAAAAAGTTGTTTTGCTATAATTAAGGGAGAGGAAATTATACTTCATCTCAAATCTATAAGTTTAGATCGTGAGGTTTTAATCATTTAGTCAAGGATATATATGAATTTCATGTTGGAATGGCTCAACATAAGGAAATTCTGTATATGAGTCCATTATTTGCGTTCTAAAATTCGATTATGATTACGGCATCCCTTTTCATAATCTGAATTATGAGAACTTGGCAAATTGAAATGGAAATGTTATAGCAAAAGACTGGTTTAGTCTTTATGTGAGACATCATGAATCGTGTCCCATATGCTTCGGGTATAGGATCGATTACATGTGCTATAATCATCCGTTCTAAAATTTTCCAAATGCCTGGGGCATTAAGAAGGGAAAAGGTTTAGAATTGGATATGACTAAAAGGATTAAACAATTGTCGAGGACAATCTAAGGTTTACCAAAGATTGGTTTCTCAAGGACAATTGGAAGTATAGTGATAATTCTGGAAGGACCATATTGACATAATCTGTAAGGAGGCAACTCTTGTTCAGAAGTGATAGTCGAAATGGAATCTGGAAATGTTTCAAAGTTAGAATTTTCAATCTGTTTAAGATTAAGGAAACTTAATGCATGAAGGATGGTTCCAAGGACTTGATCTCCTTTGGAATGCTCTGTAATGATTGTTGTTAAGTCTTTCTGACTTTGTGCATAATCATTACAAGAGGATCGATGCATATAAGTTTAGAATCTAACAGATTTAAGTAAATGGCATGAATTTGGAATTCTTGCATTTGCAGTAAGGATTTGGGAGTGTGAAAAGAGAATCATTGAAGTTATGTTCATTTGATCTAGCTCACAAAATAAAGATCATAGACAAACATATTATGCATACTTGGTGTATGGCATGACTATTGTTTAGAAAACATAGTGTGCATGCTTGGAGCATGGGACAACTATTGTTTTAAATTCAAGAATAATGTTGATAGCTGAAACAATATACAATGAATAATGTGTAATCATATGGTGATAAATAAAAGGAGTTTTATTTATATTCATAAGTTCTGAGACCATATTGGATTCAATTATTATTGTGTTTCACTTTGCATGTTTTGACTTCCCGAATAAACTAGGTTATTCTTCCGAAATGACTAAGTTATTCAAACCATCCACAGTCGGTCATATGTTGGAAGTAGATATGAATTAAGACTGTCATGGGTTGGCTTGTAGAGGTCTAAGTTGTTGGACAAAGGGTTACAACACTCATGAGTGCTCATAAGTTCTGAGTATTGGATTCAACCCGCGCTCATTGGAATCACTTCATGGATTTTATCACGAGTGATCATGAGACGATAATATCTTATATTCTTCAAACCTAGAGATATGAGTTGTTACTATGAGTTGGTTGTACATTAATTGCACGAAACCGCATTTGGTAACTCGGTGCTATAAAACGTGTCTTTATGTATGATTCAACAAGTAGTAGAACAAGCCATATGAGTCGAAGTTTATCCATTCCTTTTACCTTCGGGATGAAAGCGATATATGTGGGCCCCTCGATGATTTGATGATGATAAATGGAAGTGCTCGGCCGGGCCAGGACTGATTTGATTTGTTCAATTAGTCAGTCGTCATAAATCGGAAATCGGGAAACAACAAATGGACGGAGAGAATGATTATAATCCATGTCTCAGTCCATATGATATCTAGAATGGAGGAATATATGATCCCTTATCTAATGGACAAGTCGTTGACAAAGATCAGAGTTCATCTACAAGGTCAGAGTTCGACAGAAGCTTTTGAGAGCTACGATTGCTAGTTGGTTCCTGAAGTCATACGCAATAATAGTTTTAGACTTATCCAAGTGGGAGACTGTTGGATTAATGTCTAAGTCCATAACTATAATTGGTAAGACTTGACCCGACCCGGCATGGTCCATTTGGGTTGCATGGCATCATGCACTTGGATAGACTATAATGAGAGAAATAAGACACTTACGGTTATTAATATATTATAAGTTCTAGTATATTAATAATAAGAATAATGAGATTATTTAATTAGTATTGATCAAGAATTAATCTAGTATTAATTAAGTGATCAAAAGAAGACTAATTAAATATATGGGTTGATTGTGTAAATCATTCATTCTTATATGTGTGGGCTTGTGATCCAAGATTCCTTATGTTGGACTAAGTCCATGGGGTGACCCATGGATACTCCATGGAGGTTAAAACCCATGGAGCATAAGGAATGGGTAAAGTCATGAGTTACATGGTGTAACCCTAATAGCCACCATATAAAAGAAACCCATGGCTCAAGAAATCGTGACTATGACTAACACTATGTGTATGTATGAGGGCTACACGATTTCATGAAGTGTTCTAATTTCTCTCTAAGTTATTCCAAGTGCTTATGGTGTTGTGTGAACCATTTGAGGTGTCACACTTGGGGCACTAAGCACTCAAGCTTCATGAAGACAAGCACTATCAAATAGGTATGTATTCTATCTTGTTATATCCATTATTTTGTATGCTAGATTAGGATAATACCTTGGATGTTCATATTTGCATGTATAATAGAGAAAACATAGATCCAAGGTATTTAGGGTTGCATGTACACTTAGGAGTGTTAGAATGCTCATAACCCAACAGTCATTTCCTATGAGTAGTATGTCATCCACATACAGTACCAAGAAGCTAACTATACTCCCACTAGCTCTGACATACACGCAAGACTCATCTTCGCTTCTCAAGAAGCCAAACTCTTTTACCTTCTCATCAAAACAAAGATTCCAGCTACGAGATGCTTGTTTTAATCCATAAATGGATTTCTCAAGCTTGCATACTCTATTAGGGTACTCTGCATTGACAAAACCCTCTGGCTGATTCATGTACACATCCTCAGCCAACTTTCCATTAAGGAAAGCGGTTTTGACATCCATTTGCCATATTTCATAATCATGAAATGCTGCAATGGCTAACATAACCCTAATAGACTTAATCTTTGCTACCGGCGAAAAGGTTTCATCATAATCAACACCTTGAGTTTGAGTAAAACCCTTCGCAACCAGTCGAGCCTTATAAGTATGCACTTTTCCTTCCATGTTTGGCTTCTTCTTGAAGATCCATTTGCACCCGACTGTTTTACGGCCTGGTACATTGTCAACCAAGTTCCAAACTTGATTGTCATACATGGACTGTATCTCGCTGTCCATAGCCTCCTTCCATTTAGCAGACTCCGGGCCTGCCATGGCTTCCTTAACACTGCTAGGTTCATCCAAATTTACTAGTGTACTATCACTAATAAACGTATCACCTTCCGTAGTAATATGAAAACCATAATAAAACGAAGGTGTGTTCCTAACCCGTGTGGAACGCCTCGGAGGTATAGACTCGTCAGCTGGATCAACAGGAGTTTCCTCCTCAGGTTGATTGCTAGTGTCTGAGGTTCCTTCACTAATTGATTCTTGAATTTCTTCAAGATCAATCTGCCTCCCACTGTCTCGTTGGCTTATAAATTCTTTCTCGCGAAAGATCCCTCTTTGTGCTACAAAGACCACATTCTCACTGGGTCTGTAGAAGAGGTAACCGAAGGATTTCTGTGGGTAGCCGATGAAAATACTGATGGGTTTTGAGCATCAAATGGAAGCCTTTTGAACTTTATACATGGTTCAAGTTTTGGACAAGGTGGAATTCTACCCGATACTTGATGGGTTTTGAGCATTCTAACACTTCCTAAGTGTACATGCAACCCTAATAACCTTGGATCTATGTTTGTCTAATTTGTCATGCAAAGTTGAATTCCAAGGTTATATCCTATCTAGCATACATGGGGAACAATTTTAACATAAAGGATAGATAGAATAACTTACCTTGTTGTTGCTTGTGTTCCTTGAAACCTTGTGAGCCTAGCACCTCAAGTGGTGATGCCTCAAATGCTTCACACAACACCAAATGCTCTTGGAAGAACTTATGAGAGAATACACACTCTTCAAAATCGGCCAAGCCCCCTTTTTCCTTAGTGTGTATGTGTAACCGATTTGGGAGGAGATCATATTACTTATATAGTGTTGACACATCTAGGGTTAAACCCTAATGTGTCATGACTCTTCATTTCCATGACCCATGGGTTTGTAACTCCCATGGAGCATCCTATGGGTGGAACCCAACTTGATGATCCATGGAGCCTTTTAGCCCACTATAAAAGATATGGATGATTTACTTAATCAACCCATATATTTAATTAGTTATCTTTTGATCACTTAATTAATTCTAAATTAATTCTTGATCAAACTAATCAAATAATATTATTAATATATTAGAACTTATAATATATTAATAATCTCATTTAGTTTATCCAATTGCATGGTGCCATGCAACCCAAATGGACCATGCCGGGTCGGGTCAAGTACATACCAGAAATAGTTATGGACTTAGACACCTTATCCAACAGTCTCCCACTTGGATAAGTCTAGTAACTATTACTGCAAGTATGATTTCAGGAACCGATCGGCAATCGTAGCTCTTTACAAGGTTTCTCGAAACTTGAGAAGATGATGGTACGCCATTTAAGATAAGTGATCATATAATCCTCTGTTCTAGATATCAGTCGGACAAATACATGGAACAATGTCTTACTTATTGTCCAACATTTGTTTCCCGATTTCCGATTTGTTTGACAAAGAACTTTATTGAACACATCAATCTAGTTCTGACCGGGCCCGGTACATAGGTCAAAACAAAATCATCGAGGGGCCCAGATATCAGCTTCTAATCCAAGAAGGAACAGATAAACTTCGACTCATATGTTTGTTCTACTACTTATTGAATTACACATAAGAGCACGATTTTATAACATCGAGTTACCAATGCGTTTTTCGTACAATCAATGCATAACCAACTCGTAAGTAACAAATCATATCTCTAGGTTTAAAGATTTATATGATATTACCGTCTCACGATCACTCGAGATAGAATTCCATGAAGTGATTCCAGTGAGCGTGGGTTGAGTCCAATGCTCAGAACTTATGAGCACTCATGATTGTTGTAGCCTTGTCCCAGACCTTTACAACCAATCATGACAGTCTTGATTCATACCTACTTCCGACATATGACCGACTGTGGAGGTTTGAATAATATGTTATACCAAACAAAATTATTCTGGAAGTCAAAACATGCAAAAGAAATATAGTAAACGATCGACAAGAGATAGCAACACTTTACTCATAAATAAAACACTTTTATTCATCATCAAATGTCAATTACACTTTACAAATTTCGAGATTATCTAACTACTAAATTTAATATCATCCTTCAGCCCTATGCTCCGAGCATGCTGGAGATGCTTAACCCGAGTCAGTCCCTTCGTAAGGGGATCTGCCGGATTCTCATCTGATGATACCCTCTTTGCCACGAGGAGTCCTTCTTCGATCCGATGTCTGATGAAATGATATTTTCTGTCAATGTGTCTGGATCTCCCGTGATCCCTTGGTTCCTTGGCTAAGGCAACAGCACTTTCACTATCACAGAAAATTTCCATCGGCTCTTTAATAGCTGGTACAACTCCAAGGTCTCCAATGAAGTTCCTCAGCCATAACGCCTCCTTTGCTGCTTCGCTAGCTACAATATACTCTGATTCACAAGTAGAATCAGCCACTGTCTCTTGCTTGGAACTCTTCCAAGAAATTGCTCCTCCATTTAGGGTAAAGACCCAGCCCGACTGAGAGCGGAAGTTATCCCTATCAGTCTGGAAGCTCGCATCACTATACCCTACAACTCTCAAGTCATCACTCCCACCTAGGGTAAGGACCCAGTCCTTAGTCCTTCGTAGGTACTTGAGAATATTCTTTACCGCAATCCAGTGTGCCTTGCCAGGGTTCCCCTGAAACCTGCTAACCATGCTCAAGGCAAAGGCTACATCAGGTCGAGTACACGTCATAGCATACATGATCGAACCTACAGCTGAAGCATAAGGTAATCGACTCATTTCTGCTATCTCAGCCTCAGTGCTAGGGCTTTGTGTCTTACTCATCTTGGCGCTACTCTGGATGGGCACCTCTCCTTTCTTGGAGTCTTGCGTTCTGAATCTCTTTAGAATCTTCTCCAAGTAGGTACTTTGACTAAGTCCAATTAGTCTTTTACTCCGATCTCTCAAGATTCTTATCCCCAAAATATAGGCAGCTTCACCAAGGTCCTTCATAGCGAAACACTTTCCAAGCCAGGACTTTACTTCCTGCAAGGTTGGAATGTCGTTTCCTATGAGTAGTATGTCATCCACATACAATACCAAAAAGCTAACTATACTCCCACTAGCCTTGACATATACACAAGATTCATCTTCACTCCTAGAAAAGCCAAATTCCTTGACCTTTTCATCAAAGCAAAGATTCCATCTGCGAGGTGCTTGCTTTAATCCATAAATGGATTTCTCAAGCTTACACACTCTATTAGGGTACTTGTTACTGACAAAACCCTCTGGCTGACTCATGTAAACATCTTCAGCCAACTTTCCATTAAGGAAAGCGGTTTTGACATCCATTTGCCAAATTTCATAGTCATGAAATGCGGCTATGGGTAACAGAACCCGAATAGACTTAATCTTGGCTACCGGAGAAAAGGTCTCATCATAGTCCACTCCAGGAATTTGAGAGAAGCCCTTTGCAACCAGTCTAGCCTTATAAGTGTGTACTTTACCATCCATGTCGGTCTTCTTTTTGAAGACCCATTTGCACCCTACAGTCTTTCGACCTGGTACATTCTCAACCAAGTTCCAAACTTGATTGTCATACATGGATTGTATCTCGCTATCCATAGCCTCTTTCCATTTAGCAGACTCGGGGCCCGCCATGGCTTCCTCGTAGCTGTTAGGGTCATCTTGACTTACTAGTGTCTCATCACTAATAAGTGTCTCACCTTCTGCAGTAATATGGAATCCATAGTAATGCTCAGGTGCACTCCTAACTCTCGTGGAACGCCTCAGAGGTACAGATTCGTCAATTGGCTCAACAGGAGTTTCCTCCTCAAGTTGAGGGCTAGAGTTTGAAGTTCCTTCACCACTTGATTCTTGAATTTCTTCAAGATCAACTTGCCTCCCACTGTCTCCTTGTCTTATAAATTCTCTTTCTCGAAAGACTCCTCTTCTTGCTACAAAGACCACGTTGTCACTAGGTCTGTAGAAGAGGTAACCAAAGGAATGCTGTGGGTAGCCGATGAAAATACACCTCTCGCTTCGGGGTTCGAGCTTATCATGAGTCTCGCGTCTCACGAAAGCCTCGCAGCCCCAAATCTTGATGTGGTCTAGTTTAGGTACTTTACCAGTCCACATCTCGTGAGGAGTTTTGGCAACTTTCTTTGTAGGGACTAGATTGAGGATATGGGCGGCAGTCTCTAAGGCATACCCCCAGAATGAGATTTGTAGCGAAGCTCGACTCATCATAGAACGAACCATGTCCAACAAGGTTCGATTACGCCTCTCAGCCACACCATTCAACTGCGGTGTCCTGGGAGGTGTCAATTGTGAGACAATCCCACATTCCTTTAGATAGTCGAGGAACTCTGAACTAAGATACTCACCACCCCGATCGGATCGAAGCATCTTAATGTTCCTGCCCAATTGATTCTCGACTTCCTGTTTAAATTCCTTAAACTTCTCGAAAGTCTCTGACTTATGCTTGATTAAGTAGACATATCCATATCTACTGTAATCATCGGTAAAAGTCAAATAATAACGATTAGCATCCCTTGTGGCATGTTTGAATGGTCCACACACATCCGTGTGTATAAGGTCCAACAAACCTTCACCCCTTTCACATGAGCCTGTGAAGGGTGACTTTGTCATTTTTCCAAGTAAGCATGATTCGCAACTATCATTTGACTTTAGGTCAAACGACTCCAAGACTCCATCCTTTTGGAGTTGGCCTATGTGTTTCTTGCTTATGTGTCCAAGACGACAATGCCTTAATGATGCTTTATCCAAGTTATTATTATTAGTAGAATCAATACACAAAACATTATTTCCTAAGTTATCTACAATAGATACAGCTTCATACACACCATCACAAGGTAATGCTTTAAAATAAAGTACATTATTAAAGAAAGCATTAATCGAACCAACTTCATTATCAAACGAAAAGGTGAAACCTTGTTTGTACAATGCATGAAAGGAAATAATATTTCTTGCCATTTCTGGCGAATAACAACATTTATTCAAATCTAAATTTAACCCACTACTTAGCGATAAAGTATAAACTCCAATCTTGGTGACAGGTGTAACTTTCCTATTCCCCATGATTAAGTTTATTCTTCCTTGCTCCACATTCTCACTTCTTCCTAGTCCCTGCAAGTCACAACAAATATGAATTCCGCAACCTGTATCAAGGACCCAAGATTTCGAATGGGGTGAGTTATTAGAAATGATAGTGTAAATACCTGCATGGTTGGGTTTGACTTTCCCATCCTTTACATCTTGCTGGTACTTTGGGCAGTTCCGCTTCCAATGAGCTTTTTCGTGGCAATAGAAGCATTCAGCCTCTTTTGGGTCAGAAGAAGGAGTAACTAAACCTTTCTTGGTTCCACTTGAAGAAGAGCCATCAAGGGTCCAAGCCTTGGTACCCTTTGAAGATCTCTTTCTCTTCCTCCCTCGACTCTGCCCGATTGCCAAGACCGGAGTTGTTTCTGGAGTAGGAGTGATAGCAACCGACTTCCCCTTAAGACCTGTTTCTGCGGTCTTGAGAAGTCCCTGAAGTTTGCTGAGGGTGACCTCTTCCTTGTTCATGTGATATGTCATGCGGAATTGATCATAGCACGATGGTAAGGAGTGCAAAATGATATCTATTGCAAGCTCCTCAGGGAAGTTCACATTGAGCTTTAGCAACCGATCCACATACCTTTGCATTTTCTGCATGTGGCTCGTGACGGACTCTCCGTCCTTCATCATGGTTGTTATCATGGAGCAGATGACTTCGTACCTTTCTTGTCGTGCACTTTGATGGTATCTTTCCATCAAATCTTGGTGCATTTCATAAGGGTAGAAGTCTTCATAAGACTTTTGGAGTTCAGCTGTCATGGTGGCTAACATGATGCAAGCCACCTTGGTTGCATCTCTTTCATGAGTATGAAAGTCAGCGATCTCCTGGGGAGTTGCAGTGGACTCGTCAATTTCCTTAAGCTCCTTGTCAAGGACATATTCTTTGTCCTCGTAGCGGGTAATCATCCTGATGTTTCTGATCCACTTATTGAAGTTGGATCCATCAAAGGTGACTTTCCCACATAGACTCATAAGAGTAAAGGAGCCATTAGGATTCGAGCCAGAAGCATTGTTTGAAGACATCTGAAAAGAAGAACAAGTTTAGTTTAGATTTAAGAGAGTCCTTAATAAAACACCCAAATGTAATATTAAGGCTAGGATCCAATCACAATATAATATAACTTAGAAGAGGTATGCCGTAATCTAAGCTATACCATATTTGAAAGGTAGGTGAATGACGATTCACCAATTTCCACCACGAAAACCGAAATATTAAATATTTAGTTTTTATTGGTTTTAGAAATTTCTAGATTCTTTGAGATCCAATGAACTTTTCAAAGGCATGTTTCGATCTCGGGAGTACCCTCCAGGTTTTGTGACTGGGATGCCGAGGATCACAAAACGAGGTGTGAAGTAACCATGCAAATCACTTGGTACCCTTAAAGTTTATCACTCAATCGATGTGCCGGTAAACCACACACGCTCCACCGATACTATAATAAACCTTAAGTCACCCTTTACCTACCTTGTTAAGTCCAAGTTAGTGTGCCGGTTAACCACACACGCTCCACCAACGACTTTGACAAAGTGTAAAGTGTAATTTCATGGATTAGCACCTTATTCACATTTTTACTAAAGTAACTAAGATTGGGAATTTAATAAACATTTAGTTACTTTATTATATTCATCATACTTTGAATGAGAATTTATAAGTCCTTGTCTTACCCGTTCGGCTAACGACCCTCCACCAGTCAAGCAAGCGGTGGGTGAGAATATACACCCATTAAGTCACCATTTTATAGGCAACAACCTTATACCCACCTTATAGACCGGCTTCGTGAATGAGGCGTACTAGCGGTAAGACGACTTGTTCTTATACATATATATATAATTATTAAATTATCATAATATAAGTATAAGGGTTGAATTTTAACTTTTAAAATTCTAGGGGTTGGAACTAAAGTTTTAACTTAACTTTACTTGTTCCAAAACTTGAGGGCAAGTTTTGTAACTTTCAAAACTTTTCATTTCTTGTAACTTATGAGTTTAATAGAGTCATAAAATGAAAACTCTTCATTTTTATAACTCTTGTGTTTTCTTAATGGTTTTTAACTCAAGTGACTCTTGGTTTTCCATAACTTAAGGATAAGTTATGGACTCCATTAAAACACATTATGATCAAGAATTAAACTACCAAATAGGTTACAAATAATTCCTATGATCATCTAAAACATCATAAGAACAAGAACATGAATATGAACATAATCAAAAATTACATAAAACTTTGTAATTTTGATAACTAGTTGTTGTAAATGAATTAGCAAAACATTACACCACCAAAAACAAGTTTATATTTACTAAAACAGTTTAGGGTAATGTTTCTAATTCATTTTCCAGCAACTGAATCGAAATTCTGCACTCATTCGACCCTACTCGCCGAGTGCATGAACATGACTCGCCGAGTTGGTTGAAGATACACATGGACTCGACGAGTCCCCCCTATAGACTCGACGAGTCCGATCGCAGACAGCAAACTTCCGATTCTGTTTTCAACTTTTAAGCACAAATAAGAACAAACAAGCCTAGGCTCTGATACCACTGATGGGTTTTGAGCATTCTAACACTTCCTAAGTGTACATGCAACCCTAATAACCTTGGATCTATGTTTGTCTAATTTGTCATGCAAAGTTGAATTCCAAGGTTATATCCTATCTAGCATACATGGGGAACAATTTTAACATAAAGGATAGATAGAATAACTTACCTTGTTGTTGCTTGTGTTCCTTGAAACCTTGTGAGCCTAGCACCTCAAGTGGTGATGCCTCAAATGCTTCACACAACACCAAATGCTCTTGGAAGAACTTATGAGAGAATACACACTCTTCAAAATCGGCCAAGCCCCCTTTTTCCTTAGTGTGTATGTGTAACCGATTTGGGAGGAGATCATATTACTTATATAGTGTTGACACATCTAGGGTTAAACCCTAATGTGTCATGACTCTTCATTTCCATGACCCATGGGTTTGTAACTCCCATGGAGCATCCATGGAGCATCCTATGGGTGGAACCCAACTTGATGATCCATGGAGCCTTTTAGCCCACTATAAAAGATATGGATGATTTACTTAATCAACCCATATATTTAATTAGTTATCTTTTGATCACTTAATTAATTCTAAATTAATTCTTGATCAAACTAATCAAATAATATTATTAATATATTAGAACTTATAATATATTAATAATCTCCAAGCGTTATTTCTCTCATTTAGTTTATCCAATTGCATGGTGCCATGCAACCCAAATGGACCATGCCGGGTCGGGTCAAGTACATACCAGAAATAGTTATGGACTTAGACACCTTATCCAACAAATACACCTTTCACTTCGGGGTTCAAGCTTATCATGAGTTTCGCGCCTCACGAAGACTTCGCAACCCCAAATTTTGATGTGGTCCAAATTGGGAACCTTCCCAGTCCACATCTCATGAGGTGTTTTGGTAACCTTCTTTGTAGGGACTAGATTAAGGATATGGGCGGCAGTCTCTAAGGCATACCCCCAAAAAGAGATTGGTAACGAAACTCGACTCATCATAAAGCGAACCATGTCCAACAAGGTTCGATTACGCCTCTCAGCTACACCATTCAGCTGTGGTGTCCTAGGAGGAGTCAATTGTGAGACAATCCCACACTCCTTAAGGTAGTCAAGGAACTCGGTACTAAGATACTCACCACCTCGATCGGATCGAAGCATCTTAATGTTCCTGCCCAATTGATTTTCTACTTTCTGCTTGAATTCCTTAAACCTTTCAAAGGTTTCAGACTTATTTTTGATTAAGTAGACATACCCATATCTACTAAAATCATCAATAAAAGTCACATAATACCGATTAGCATCCCTTGTGGTGGTTTTGAATGGCCCACATACATCAGTATGTATTAGGTCCAACAAACCTTCACCCCTCTCACAAGTTCCAGTGAAGGGTGATTTTGTCATTTTTCCAAGTAGACAAGATTCACAACTATCATCTGATTTGAGGTCAAATGATTCCAAGACTCCACTCTTTTGGAGTTGGCCTATGCGTTTCTTGTTTACATGTCCAAGACGACAATGCCACAATGATGCTTTATCTAGGCTAGTAGAAGAATCAATATACAACACATTATTTCCTAAGTTGTCCACAATCGACACAGTTTCATACACACCATCACAAGGTAATGCTTTAAAATAAAACACATTATTAAAGAAAGCATTAATACCACCACATTCATTATCAAACGAAAAGGTAAAACCTTGTTTGTACAAAGCATGAAAAGAAATAATATTCCTCGCCATTTCAGACGAGTACACACATTTATTCAAATCTAATTTTAACCCATTATTAAGCAACAAAGTATAAACTCCAATCTTGGAAACAAGTGAAGCCTTCCTATTCCCCATGATTAAGTTTATCTTCCCGTGCTCCACATCCTCACTTCTTCTTAGGCCCTGCAAATCAGAACATATGTGAATACCACATCCTGTATCAAGCACCCAAGAGTTAGAATATGTTGAGTAATTAGACAATATAGTGTAAATACCTGCATAGGTGGGTTTCACTTTCCCATCCTTTAGATCCTGCAAGTACTTAGGGCAGTTTCGCTTCCAGTGTGCCTTTTCATGGCAATAAAAGCATTCAGCATCCTTGGGAATGGCAGAAGGAGTGACATAACCGTTCTTAGTCTTTGATGAGGAGCCTTCAAGAGACTTTCCCTTGGTACCCTTCGAAGGGTGCTTCCTCTTTTCCCCTTTGCCTTGCCCAATTGCTAAAACAGGGGTAGAAGTTGGAGTAGGAGTAGTAGAGGTAACAACCGCTTTACCCTTAAGACCGGTTTCAGCGGTCTTCAAGAGTCCTTGAAGCTTGCTGAGGGTAACTTCCTCCTTGTTCATATGATATGTCATTCGAAAATGATCATAACAAGAAGGCAAGGAGTGCAAAATGATGTCAATTGCCAACTCCTCGGGGATGTTAACATTCAGCTTCAGCAAACGGTCCACATACCTTTGCATCTTTTGCATGTGGCGTGTGACGGATTCACCATCCTTCATGCGGGTAGTTATTATTGCGGAGATTATTTCATACCGCTCCTGACGAGCACTCTGATGGTACCTTTCCATCAGGTCTTGGTGCATCTCACAAGGGTAGAAATCTTCATACGACTTTTGGAGCTCGGCTGTCATCGTGGCCATCATGATACATGCCACCTTAGTAGCATCTCTCTCATGAGTCCTGAATTCAGCGATCTCCTCAGGAGTTGCAGTAGACTCATCAAGTTCTTTTAACTCCTTATCGAGGACATATTCCTTGTCCTCGTAACGAGTAACCATCAAAGATGACCCTCCCACAAAGATTCATGAGAGAGAAAGAACCAGTTGGGTTAGAGCCTGAAGCATTAGTGTTGGAAGACATCTGAAAGAAGAAAGTAAGTTTAGATTAGATATTTAGGATCCTTAATAAGACACCCAAATGTAATATTAAGGCTAGGATCCAATCACAATATATTACACTTAGAAGAGGGATGCCGTAATCTAAGTAATAATATATTTGAAAGGTAGGTGAATGACGATTCACCAATTTCCACCATGAAAATGAAATGATTTATTAGGTTTAATTGGATTTGAAATTCCTAGATTCTTTTGAGATTCATTGAACTTTTCAATGGCATGTTTCAATCTCGATTGTGCCCTTCAAGTTTTGTGACTGGGATGCCGAGGATCACAAAACAAGGTGTGAATAACCATGCTAATTCACTTGGTACTCTTAATATTATCACCTAATCAATGTGCCGGTTAACCACACACACTCCATTGATCTATGACAAACATTAAGTCACCCTTCGTGATCCTTACTAGTCATAGTTAGTGTGCCGGTTTGTAACAGCCCGGAATTTCAGGTATTTCTTTAAATTATTTTCGGGGCACATTTAAGGGGGGGACTCGGCGAGTTGGTGCATGACTCGCCGAGTAGGGCCATGGTCCTCGTCGCAGATACACGACTGGACTCGACGAGTCCAGATAGGGACTCGGCGAGTCGACGCTGATTCAGCCGAACCCTAGCCGTTTTAATTCTGAATCGTAT
Organism: Lactuca saligna; assembly: GCF_052625555.1. Taxonomy (NCBI): domain Eukaryota; kingdom Viridiplantae; phylum Streptophyta; class Magnoliopsida; order Asterales; family Asteraceae; genus Lactuca; species Lactuca saligna. The sequence goes on from NC_136421.1 coordinate 91,724,647, forward strand.
ATAATGATCTTATGGCCGTCATGTCGCGTCTTTTGGCCGATTGAAGATACTTTGGGAGTTTGTGGGCATCTGGAGCAAGAGTGAGGGCTAGAGGAAGCTTGAAGAGATTGTTAGACAAGGAGAGGCAAGGTAGTGATCAAAGGAAGTCCAAGGAGTCGAGTACTGGAGGTTGGGGACACAGGGAAAACGTTTCCAGGTAATCTTCGGATCATAATCTGTAGCTTTTACGTTGTATGTGAATTTAGGGTTTAGGAAACCCATTTAAGGAATTTTTAGATTATAGTGTTGTTACAAGTGTTTAAAAACCCCTGTAATAGTATATGTGATAGTCCAGGAAGCCCCATATCTATATACTTCGAAATCATGCGAAATACAGGAGGCAGCGGGTTGACTGCATGGCTAGGACTCGCCGAGTTGTTCTTCAGACTCGACGAGTAGCTTGAAGATTCACTAGGACTCGTCGAGTTGCTCTTCAGACTCAGCGAGTAGCTTGAAGATCTATTAGAACTCGCCGAGTCGTTCTTTAGACTCGGCGAGTGGAGTCGGGGTGTCTATACTCGCCGAGTTGCCCTTTGCACTCGACGAGCCCGGTCAAGATTGACCGTTGACCTGTATGTAACTTAGTAGGGTCAGTTGTCTGGTTTGATAAGATCATTAATAAAGGTATGTGGTATTATAGGGAACCTGTGTTGGGTTTTGAGCAATCTAACACTTCCTAAGTGTGCATGCAACCCTAATAAACCTTGGATCTATGTTTGTCTAAATACATGCAAAATAATAATTTTCCAAGGTTTATAACCTATCTAACATGGCATGGGGAACATTTCAACATAAAAGAAGTTAGAAGAGATTACATACCTTTTGTTGTGTTGGGTTCTTAGGAGTTTGAGGGCCAAGCACCAATAGTGTGAATACCTCAAATGGAATCACAAACACCACAAACTCTTGGAAAACTTTGATGAGAGTATATACACCTTGTATATTTCGGCCACACACATGCACACACACACTAGAACACTAGCTTTCTCTTAGTCTCACTTAGACTTACCTTAGGCTCTTTTTCATGCTCCATAAGCATGCTTATATAGTATGCATGGTTAGGGTGAAACCCTAATAACCCATGTCTTTTCCTATTCCAAGGATCCATGGGTTAAAAGCTCCATGGATCATCCATGGACTTCCACATAAGCCTAGCCCATTAACAAATGAGTATTAGCCCACACTATATAAAACAAATAGCCCATTATTTAATTAGTATTCCTTTTAATCTCTAAATTAATCCATAATTAATTTAAGACTAAAACTAATTAAATAACGTAACTTTATATTAATATATTATAACTCATAATATATTAATAAACATATGTGTATAACTCTCATAAAATTATCCATAATAGTTTGGATGAGATGCAATCCAAATGGACCATGCCGGTCGGGTCAAGTATATACCAAATAAGTTATGGACTTAGACACCTTATCCAACAGACTCCCACTTGGATAAGTCTAATAACTATATTTGCCTATAACTTCAGGAACCAACCAACAATCGTAGCTCTCGAAAACTCCCTCGAACAAATGAAGACTCTGTCGAACTATGAAGTGCCATTTTAGATAAGTGATCACATAATCCTCTGTTCTCATGATATCAGCCGGACAAACACATGGAACTATGTCTTGCTTATTGTCTAGCAGTTGTTTCTCAATTATCCGATTTGTTTGACGAAGAACTTTACTGAACACATCGGTTTAGTTCTGACCAGGCCTGGTACATGGGTCAACACAAAATCATCGAGGGGCCCGGATATCGCTTCTATTTCTAGAAGGAACAGATAAACTTCGACTGATATGCTTGTTCTACTACTCATTGAATTGTACACAAAGGCACGTTTTATAACATCAAGTTACTGATGCGTTTACGTGCAATCAATGCACAACCAACTCATAGGTAACAACTCATATCTCTAGGTTTAAAGATTTATATGATGTTATCGTCTCACGATCACTCGAGATAAATTCCATGAAGTGATACAAGTGAGCGTGGGTTTATACCAATACTCATAACTTATGAGTACTCATGAATGTTGCAGCAACCATTGCCATGTCTAAAACACCTTTAAGACATCTACAAACCCAATTCATGACAATCTTGATTCATACCTACTTCCGACGTATGATCGATTGTGGAGGTTTGAATAAATTAATTATTCTGGAAGTCAAAACATGCAAAACTGAAACAATAGTAAATAATCGACAATGATAGTAACACTTTACTCATAAATAAATCACAAATTTTATTCATCATCAAACGTCGATTACATTTTACAAGTTTCAGGAAAGCTATCTAATCTGTAAAACTAATATCGTCCCTCAGCCCGATGCGTCTCGCATGCTGAAAATGCTTAACCCTCGTCAGTCCCTTCGTAAGGGGATCTGCAGGATTCTCATCTGACGATATCCTCCTTGTCACAAGGAGTCCTTCTTCAATCTTGTGTCTTAAGAAGTGATATTTTCTGTCAATGTGTCGGGATCTGCCATGATCTCTTGGTTCCTTGGCTAAGATAACCGCAGCATTGTTGTCACAGAAAATCTCTATAGGTTCCTTTATAGCTGGTACAACTCCAAGGTCTCCGATGAAGTTCTTTAGCCATATCGCCTCCTTCGCTGCTTCACTCGCTGCTATATACTCTGATTCACAAGTCGAATCAGCCACCGTCTCCTGCTTGGAACTCTTCCAAGAAATTGCCCCTCCATTCAAGGTAAAGATCCAGCCCGACTGAGAGCGGAAATTATCCCTATCAGTCTGAAAACCAGCATCACTATACCCTAATACTTTCAAGTCATCACTGCCACCAAGGGTAAGGACCCAATCCTTAGTCCTCCGCAGGTACTTGAGAATGTTCTTTACCGCGGTCCAATGAGCTTTGCCAGGGTTCCCCTGAAACCTGCTGACCATGCTCAAAGCAAATGCCACATCAGGACGGGTACAAGTCATAGCATACATGATCGAGCCAACTGCGGAAGCATACGGTAATTGGCTCATCTCAGCTAATTCTGCCTCTGTACTCGGACTCTGAGTCTTACTCAGTTTGGTATTGCTTTGGATCGGTAAATCTCCTTTCTTGGAATTCTCCATGTTGAATCTTTTCAACACCTTATCCAAGTAGATACTCTGACTAAGTCCAATTAGTCTTTTACTCCTTTCTCTTAATATCCTTATCCCTAGGATATAGGTAGCCTCCCCTAGGTCCTTCATAGCAAAGCACTTCCCAAGCCAGGACTTAACCTCCTGCAAGGTTGGGATGTCATTTCCTATGAGTAGTATGTCATCCACATACAATACCAAGAAGCTAACTATACTCCCACTAGCTCTGACATACACGCAAGACTCATCTTCGCTTCTCAAGAAGCCAAACTCTTTTACCTTCTCATCAAAACAAAGATTCCAGCTACGAGATGCTTGTTTTAATCCATAAATGGATTTCTCAAGCTTGCATACTCTATTAGGGTACTCTGCATTGACAAAACCCTCTGGCTGATTCATGTACACATCCTCAGCCAACTTTCCATTAAGGAAAGCGGTTTTGACATCCATTTGCCATATTTCATAATCATGAAATGCTGCAATGGCTAACATAACCCTAATAGACTTAATCTTGGCTACCGGTGAGAAGGTTTCATCATAATCAACACCTTGAGTTTGAGTAAAACCCTTCGCAACCAGTCGAGCCTTATAAGTATGCACTTTTCCTTCCATGTCGGTCTTCTTTTTGAAGATCCATTTGCACCCGACTGTTTTACGGCCCGGTACATTGTCAACCAAGTTCCAAACTTGATTGTCATACATGGACTGTATCTCGCTGTCCATAGCCTCCTTCCATTTAGCAGACTCCGGGCCTGCCATGGCTTCCTTAACACTGCTAGGTTCATCCAAATTTACTAGTGTACTATCACTAATAAACGTATAACCTTCCGTAGTAATATGAAAACCATAATAAAACGAAGGTGTGTTCCTAATGCGTGTGGAACGTCTCGGAGGTTCAGACTCGTCAGCTGGATCAACAGGAGTTTCTTCCTCAGGTTGATTGCTAGTGTCTGAGGTTCCTTCACCAATTGATTCTTGAATTTCTTCAAGATCAATCTGCCTCCCACTGTATCCTTGGCTTATAAATTCTTTCTCGCGAAAGATCCCTCTTCGTGCTACAAAGACCACATTCTCACTGGGTCTGTAGAAAAGGTAACCGAAGGATTTCTGTGGGTAGCCGATGAAAATACACCTTTCACTTCGGGGTTCAAGCTTATCATGAGTTTCACGCCTCACGAAAGCTTCGCAACCCCAAATTTTGATGTGGTCCAAATTGGGAACCTTCCCAGTCCACATCTCATGAGGTGTTTTGGTAACCTTCTTTGTAGGGACTAGATTAAGGATATGGGCGGCAGTCTCTAAGGCATACCCCCAAAAAGAGATTGGTAACGAAACTCGACTCATCATAGAGCGAACCATGTCCAACAAGGTACGATTACGCCTCTCAGCTACACCATTCAGCTGTGGTGTCCTGGGAGGAGTCAATTGTGAGACAATCCCACACTCCTTAAGATAGTCAAGGAACTCGGTACTAAGATACTCACCACCTCGATCGGATCGAAGCATCTTAATGTTCCTGCCCAATTGATTTTCTACTTCCTGTTTGAATTCCTTAAACCTTTCAAAGGTTTCGGACTTATGTTTGATTAAGTAGACATACCCATATCTACTAAAATCATCAATAAAAGTCACATAATACCGATTAGCGTCCCTTGTGGCGGTTTTGAATGGTCCACATACATCAGTATGTATTAGGTCCAACAAACCTTCACCCCTCTCACAAGTTCCAGTGAAGGGTGATTTTGTCATTTTTCCAAGTAGACAAGATTCACAACTATCATCTGATTTGAGGTCAAATGATTCCAAGACTCCACTCTTTTGGAGTTGGCCTATGCGTTTCTTGTTTACATGTCCAAGACGACAATGCCACAATGATGCTTTATCTAGGCTAGTAGAAGAATCAATATACAACACATTATTTCCTAAGTTGTCTACAATCGACACAGTTTCATACACACCATCACAAGGTAATGCTTTAAAATAAAACATATTATTAAAGAAAGCATTAATACCACCACATTCATTATCAAACGAAAAGGTAAAACCTTGTTTGTACAAAGCATGAAAAGAAATAATATTCCTCGCCATTTCAGACGAGTATACACATTTATTCAAATATAATTTTAACCCATTATTAAGCAACAAAGTATAAACTCCAATCTTGGAAACAGGTGAAGCCTTCCTATTCCCCATGATTAAGTTTATCTTCCCGTGCTCCACATCCTCACTTCTTCTTAGGCCCTGCATATCAGAACATATGTGAATACCACATCCTGTATCAAGCACCCAAGAGTTAGAATATGTTGAGTAATTAGACAATATAGTGTAAATACCTGCATAGGTGGGTTTCACTTTCCCATCCTTTAGATCCTGCAAGTACTTAGGGCAGTTTCGCTTCCAGTGTGCCTTTTCATGGCAATAAAAGCATTCAGCATCCTTTGGAATGGCAGAAGGAGTGACAGAACCGTTCTTAGTCTTTGATGAGGAGCCTTCAAGAGACTTTCCCTTGGTACCCTTCGAAGGGTGCTTCCTCTTTTTCCCTTTGCCTTGTCCAATAGCTAAAACAGGGGTAGAAGTTGGAGTAGGAGTAGTAGAGGTAACAACCGCTTTACCCTTAAGACCGGTTTCAGCGGTCTTCAAGAGTCCTTGAAGCTTGCTGAGGGTAACTTCCTCCTTGTTCATATGATATGTCATTCGAAAATGATCATAACAAGAAGGCAAGGAGTGCAAAACGATGTCAATTGCTAACTCCTCGGGGATGTTAACATTCAGCTTCAGCAAACGGTCCACATACCTTTGCATCTTTTGCATGTGGCTCGTGACGGATTCACCGTCCTTCATGCGGGTAGTTATTATGGAGGAGATTATTTCATACCGCTCCTGACGAGCACTCTGATGGTACCTTTCCATCAGGTCTTGGTGCATCTCAAAAGGGTAGAAATCTTCATACGACTTTTGGAGCTCGGCTGTCATCGTGGCCATCATGATACATGCCACCTTAGTAGCATCTCTCTCATGAGTCCTGAATTCAGCGATCTCCTCAGGAGTAGCAGTAGACTCATCAAGTTCTTTTAACTCCTTATCGAGGACATATTCCTTATCCTCGTAACGAGTAACCATCCTGATGTTCCTAATCCAATCCATGAAGTTGGAACCATCAAAGATGACCCTCCCACAAAGATTCATGAGAGAGAAAGAACCAGTTGGGTTAGAGCCTGAAGCATTAGTGTTGGAAGACATCTGAAAGAAGAAAGTAAGTTTAGATTAGATATTTAAGATCCTTAATAAGACACCCAAATGTAATATTAAGGCTAGGATCCAATCACAATATATTACACTTAGAAGAGGGATGCCGTAATCTAAGTAATAATATATTTGAAAGGTAGGCGAATGACGATTCACCAATTTCCACCATGAAAACGAAATGATTTATTAGGTTTAATTGGATTTGAAATTCCTAGATTCTTTTGAGATTCATTGAACTTTTCAATGGCATGTTTCAATCTCGATTGTGCCCTTCAAGTTTTGTGACTGGGATGCCGAGGATCACAAAACAAGGTGTGAATAACCATGCTAACTCACTTGGTACTCCTAATATTATCACCTAATCAATGTGCCGGTTAACCACACACGCTCCATTGATCTATGACAACATTAAGTTACCCTTCGTGATCCTTACTAGTCTAATTAGTGTGCCGGTTAACCACACACGCTCCACTAACGACTTGGTAAGGTACAAAGTGTGAATTCCATGGATTAGCACCATGTTCACATTTTCCTAAAATAACTAAGATTGGGAATTAAAAGAGTTTAGTTATTTTATAATATTCATTATACTTTTAATGAGAATTTAAAGTCACTGTTCTACCCGTTCGGCTAACGACCCTCCACCGATCAAGCAAGCGGTGGGTGAGAGTATACACCCATTAAGTCACCATTTTATAGGCAACAACCTTATACCCACCTTATAGACCGGCTTCGTGAATGAGGCCTACTAACGGTAAAACGACTTATTCTTATACATATATATAATAATTAACCATTAATGTTATAAATAGTATAAGGGTTGAATTTTAACTTTTAAAACTCTAAGGTTTGGAATTAAAGTTTATTAAAGTGTGTGAAACTTTACAAATTCCAAAACTTGAGGGCAAGTTTTGTAACTTTGCAAAACTCTTCATTTCATAACTTATGAATTAAAGGTTCATAAAAATGAAGACTCTTCATTTTCATGTAACTTATGTGTTTTAAGTGTGTGTTAAATGAAAGTGACCTTTGGTAATCCATAACTTGAGGACAAATTATGGACTCCATTAAAACACATAAATGATAAAGAATTAATCCTAAACAATTCAGCAAATAATTCCTATCATTTTCTAAATTCATAAGAACATGAACATGATCATCAAAATTCAAGAAATATATGAACACATAAAATCATGGAATTTTGATATGTGCTATTGTAAATGGATTAGAACAACCATTACACCAACTAAAATAAGTTTTATAACACCAAAACAATTTAGGGTAATGTTTCTAGTCCATTTCCAGCAGCAAAAGTCGAGATTCTGCATTTCTTCGATCCTACTCGCCGAGTGCACGAACGGACTCGTCGAGTAGGTTGAAGTTTGCCTTGGACTCGGCGAGTCTCCCCAATGGACTCGGCGAGTCGACCATGCAGACAGCAACGATTTCGACTTTTTTTCAATATTTTGCATCAAGTATCAAACAAGCAAGCCTAGGCTCTGATACCACTGTTGGGTTTTGAGCAATCTAACACTTCCTAAGTGTGCATGCAACCCTAATAAACCTTGGATCTATGTTTGTCTAAATACATGCAAAATAATAATTTTCCAAGGTTTATAACCTATCTAACATGGCATGGGGAACATTTCAACATAAAAGAAGTTAGAAGAGATTACATACCTTTTGTTGTGTTGGGTTCTTAGGAGTTTGAGGGCCAAGCACCAATAGTGTGAATGCCTCAAATGGAATCACAAACACCACAAACTCTTGGAAAACTTTGATGAGAGTATATACACCTTGTATATTTCGGCCACACACATGCACACACACACTAGAACACTAGCTTTCTCTTAGTCTCACTTAGACTTACCTTAGGCTCTTTTTCATGCTCCATAAGCATGCTTATATAGTATGCATGGTTAGGGTGAAACCATAATAACCCATGTCTTTTCCTATTCCAAGGATCCATGGGTTAAAAGCTCCATGGATCATCCATGGACTTCCACATAAGCCTAGCCCATTAACAAATGAGTATTAGCCCACACTATATAAAACAAATAGCCCATTATTTAATTAGTATTCCTTTTAATCTCTAAATTAATCCATAATTAATTTAAGACTAAAACTAATTAAATAACGTAACTTTATATTAATATATTATAACTCATAATATATTAATAAACATATGTGTATAACTCTCATAAAATTATCCATAATAGTTTGGATGAGATGCAACCCAAATGGACCATGCCGGTCGGGTCAAGTATATACCAAATAAGTTATGGACTTAGACACCTTATCCAACAACCTGCGGATTAGCGAATCGAGTGCGAGTAGCTCGAAGGGTTTATGGCTTGCATACTACGAGGTGAGTCTTCTCACTATACTTCACCCGGAAGGGTTTGACTGCGTGACCGGAAGGTCGTATGTGTTATATTTATGCTATGTGTTGAGAGGTAGATGCTTGATATGTGATGTATGCTTATATGTGATGTATGCTTATACGGGCCGGAAGGCGAGACTTTATGTGATAGAAAGAACGGTATGATGTATGACTTATGTGTTATGTGCGTTATGTTACATGTGTTATGTTTTATTCTATTATGGGCCGGAAGGCAAAATACTATGGGCCGGAAGGCAATTTAATACGGGCCGGAAGGCGATATGTTATGGGCCGGAAGGCGATTATGATACGGGCCGGAAGGCGATTATGTTACGGGCCGGAAGGCAATGTTATGTGGACCGAAAGGTTCGGGCCGGAAGGCGTATGTGGGTAAGTCGTATACTGGGGAACTCACTAAGCATTTATGCTTACTAGTTGTGTTTATGTTTTCAGGTACTAGAGATGACCGTGGGAAGGCGCCGGCGTGACACGTACACACTGCCATTGTTGAAGATCTTGGAGATTTATTATTTATACTTTTGCAATAAACTTGGAATAAACTCTTTTGTCGAATAATGTTGTTTTGTTCTAAATTAAAAATTTTATTTGAAAATTTGAGCTGTTACAATTGGTATCAGAGCCTTGGTTTGAGGGATTCGGGTGTACTTTTGGGTGCAACTGAACTCAGACCGGGGATTTGAGGAAAAACCTTTTTTTAAATAATAAGAACACAACATTTTATAAATGGTAAGGCGGTAAAACAAGGATGGAGCAGTGTGTACGAGCAGCCAGCGCCCGAACGGTAAAGATCCCCAGAATACCTTACAATGTTATATTATGCACTGAATTATGAATTGTTATGCATGCTAGAAGACTAGGTATACATGATAGGACTAGAATTGCCTGTTTTGTGATGCCTTAGTCTAGGGAGATTGTTTATATGAGATATTTGGTAGCGTGCAAGTAGATAGTGCATACTAGAGGTAGAGTACTCATTATTCGGGATTTGGGGGGGAGACTTGGGACGAATACTGATGCGGTGTGGTCGGTAGTATTGGGCCCGTACTACCGAAGACACTGGATCGGTGGAAGACCCAAGTAAGAATCCCTGGAAATCGAAGACTGAGTAGGGCGCGTATCGAGTACAATGGTACTTGGTGGAGTCTCTGATGATTTTTATGTTATATTTCAGAGACATCATGGTCATCACACGCAATGGGGCGAGTTCGAGCGGTGCGAGTGACGAGGAGATTCGTCAGATTATTCAGGAAGAGGTAGTTGCGGCGGTTCGGGCTGAGATCCCGGAGATGTTTGGGTCTATTAAGACCACTCTGATGGAGGAGTTCGAGGAGCGGTACGCCGCACTTACTGAAGCTGCAGTCGCTGCCGCTACCGCAGCTGTGGCTGCTGCTAGGCCGCAAGGGGGTGATTCATTGCTATTCAGGGAATTCAGCAACACGAAACCCCCTAAATTTGATGGGACGCAGGATCCGATTACAGCTATGAGGTGGATCGCTGACATCGAGGGGTGCTTCTATACTTGCTCATGCCCGAAGCACTTGAGGGTACGGTTCGCCTTGAACCAGCTCCGTCTGGGAGCGAAGGATTGGTGGAAGTTCGTGACGGCGAACTTCACTCAGGCAGAGATTTCGGCGGTGACATGGGAGAGGTTTACGGAGATGTTCAGGGATGAGTACGTTCCCCCGGTGGAGAGGGAGCGATTGATTCAGGAGTTCTTGACCCTTAAGCAGGGTACTGATTCCGTGGCAGTGATCACACGGAAGTTTCATGAGAGGGCAATGTTCTGCCCCGAGCTGGTATCTACGGAACAGTCGCGGATGAGCCGGTATCTGGGTGTTTTGAAGAGGGAGATCCGGGAGTTTGTGTCAAACTCCACCTATCGTACTTTCACTGAGCTTCAGGCGAACGCCAGGAAGCGCGAGATCGAGCTGGAGACTCAAGCGAGGGAGGAGGCTGAGTCTCGGCAGGTGGATCGACGGCCGGCCCAGTCTCAGCTGGCAGCTAAGCGGACTAAGTTCGCTGATTCGAGGATGGGAGGTTCGAAGGGTCGCACTTGCGCGAAGTGCGGCAAGAGTCACGAGGGGGCGTGTCGAGCTGGTGGTTGCTACAAGTGTGGCAAGGAGGGACATATTGCTAGGGATTGCCCTAAGGGGTTTATGGTTTGCTTTCACTGCAACCAGACAGGCCATCGGAAGGCCGAGTGTCCGCAACTTCGTCAGGGAGCTACACCTACTACCCGGACTACTGAGACCCGACCGGCGAAGGTCGAGGCCCCGAGGGCTCGCGGGAGAGCCTTTCAGCTGACTGCGGAGGAAGTCCGCGCTGCGCCCGATGTTGTGGCAGGTATGTTATCATTCACGTATTTACTTAAAAGTCGAAATGCTATGCTTATGTTAATGTATGTGTAGGTACTTTCCTTGTGAACTCTATGCCTGCTCTAGTGTTATTTGATTCGGGTGCGAGTAGATCGTTTGTATCGTTAGCTTTTAGTCAGCACATCGACATTAGTCGTGAGCCGTTAAGGCGGCCTTTGAGCGTTTCTATTGCGGCTGAGAGGGTGATTTGTGCTACGAAGGTTCTTCGGGGATGTGTGCTAGAGATCTTCGGGTTCGCGTTTCCGATTGACCTCATTCCTATTGCGATGGGGGATGTCTGTGTCATTGTAGGCATGGACTGGTTGAGCCGATTCAGCGCTGTTATCGACTGCGAGCGTCAGCTGGTGACTATACGAGACCCTAGTGGGGAAGTGCTTACGGTATACGGTGAGGGTACCCGTTCGGGATCAGCTTTTTGTTCGGCCGCTAGGGCGAGGCAATGCCTACAGCGGGGATGTAACGGTTTTGTGGCATATGTGATGGATACGCGGGAGAGTTCCGAGAGACCGAAGACACTGAAGGAGGTTCCAGTGGTGCGCGAGTTCCCAGATGTTTTTCCCGAGGATTTGCCGGGAGTACCGCCTGCGAGGCAAGTAGAGTTTGGTATCGATCTAGTTCCAGGGGCTGCGCCTATTGCGAAGGTGCCTTATCGTCTTGCACCTCCAGAGATGCAAGAATTGTCCTCGCAACTTCAAGAGTTGTTGGGGAAGGGATTTATTCGGCCGAGTAGCTCGCCGTGGGGAGCACCGATTCTGTTCGTCAAGAAGAAGGATGGTTCACACCGGATGTGTATCGATTACCGGGAGCTGAACAAGGTGACAGTTAAGAACCGCTATCCGTTACCGAGGATCGATGATCTATTCGATCAGTTGCAAGGGGCATCTTGGTTTTCCAAGATTGATTTGAGATCAGGGTACCATCAGGTAAGAGTGCGGGATGAGGACGTCCAGAAGACAGCCTTTAGGACACGGTATGGGCATTACGAGTTCGTGGTGATGCCTTTTGGGCTCACCAATGCCCCAGCAGTGTTTATGGATCTCATGAACAGGGTATGCAGGCCGATGCTGGATCGGTCTGTGATTGTGTTCATCGACGACATTCTGGTGTATTCGCGGTCTAGGGAGCAGCATGAGGGACATTTGAGGGAGGTCCTTGAGGTACTGAGATCGGAGAAGCTATATGAAAAATTCTCCAAATGTGACTTCTGGTTACGGGAGGTTCAATTTCTGGGGCACGTTGTAAATCAGGCAGGGATATTGGTCGATCCGGCCAAGGTGGAAGCGGTGATGAGTTGGGAGGCACCGAAGTCACCTTCGGAGATCAGGAGTTTCCTTGGGTTGGCAGGGTACTATCGGAGGTTCATTAGGGACTTCTCCAAGATCGCGGTGCCACTCACCAGATTGACCCGGAAGGGTGTTACATTTTCATGGGGACCCGAGCAGCAGACTTCCTTCGAGACACTTCGTCAGAGACTGTGCGAAGCCCCAGTATTAGCTCTTCCGGAAGGGATGGAGGACTTTGTCGTATATTGCGACGCATCGATTTCGGGACTGGGTGCAGTGTTGATGCAGAGGGGCCATGTGATAGCCTATGCATCGAGGCAGCTGAAGCCTCAAGAAGCGAGATATCCCACGCATGACTTAGAGTTGGGGGCAGTAGTGTTCGCCCTCAAAATTTGGCGTCACTACCTGTACGGGGTTCGTTGTACCATATACACGGACCATAAGAGTTTGAAGTATTTGATGGATCAACCAAACCTAAACATGCGTCAGAGGAGATGGTTAGACGTGGTTAAGGATTATGACTGTGAGATCCTATACCACCCAGGCAAGGCTAATGTAGTAGCCGATGCATTGAGTCGTAGGACGGAGAGCACTCCATTGCGGGACGTATGTTTGAGATTGACGGTGATGACTCCGATATTAGATGCTATTCGTGGGGCACAGGCGGAGGTTGTGAAATCTGGGATGCAGAAACAGGAGCGGGTCGTTGGGTTGATTTCAGAGTTCGTTATGGATGGACGGAGACTTATGACGTTTCAGGGTCGGATCTGGGTACCATTCGTGGGCGGTACGCGTGTTACTTTGATGGAGGAGGCACACAGATCAAAATTCTCAATCCATCCCGGTGCTACAAAAATGTATTTGGATTTGAGAAAGGAGTACTGGTGGCCTTGCATGAAGAGAGACGTCGCCTGGTTCGTTGAGAGGTGTTTGACCTGCCGTAGGGTTAAGGCCGAGCATCAGAGACCGCACGGTAAGTTGCAATCTTTGGAGATTCCTGAGTGGAAGTGGGAGCAGATCACGATGGATTTCATCACTAAATTGCCGAGAACTGCCAGGGGAGTCGATGCGATTTGGGTGATTGTGGATATGCTAACAAAGAGTGCACACTTCCTTTCCATTAGCGAAAGTTCATCAGCAGAGAAATTGGCAGAGTTATACGTGAGAGAGATAGTGTCTCGGCATGGGGTACCGATTTCGATTGTTTCGGACCGCGATGTACGTTTGACTTCCAGGTTCTGGAAGAAATTCCATGAGGAGTTGGGTACTAAACTGCATTTTAGTACCGCATACCATCCCCAGACCGACGGCCAGAGTGAGCGGACGATTCAGACATTGGAAGACATGCTTAGAGCGTGTGTGTTAGACTTCGGGGGTAGCTGGGATGCGCATCTGCTGTTGGCTGAGTTTTCCTACAACAACAGCCATCATTCGAGCATTGGTATGCCACCTTTTGAGTTGTTGTATGGTAGGAGGTGTCGGACTCCCATTTGCTGGGGAGAAGTGGGACAGAGAGTGATGGGAAGTACAGAGATCGTACTTCAAACGACCGAACAGATTCAACGAGTGAGGCAGAGGTTATTGACCGCCCAGAGCCGACAGAAGAGTTATGCGGACAGACGCCGGTCCGAGCTCGAATTCTAGGTCGGCGACTTCGTTCTCCTAAAGGTTTCTCCTTGGAAAGGGGTGATCCGGTTCAGGAAGAGGGGCAAATTGGGGCCCCGGTTCATAGGTCCATTTCGGGTAATTGCAAGGGTAGGTCGGGTAGCTTATCGGTTGGAGTTGCCAGTGGAGCTGAGTCAGATTCACAATACCTTTCACGTATCACAGTTGAGGAAGTGTATAGCCGATGAGGCAGCAGTGGTTCCGTTGGAAGATATTCAGGTGGATGCGAGCCTGAATTACGCCGAAAGACCAGTAGCTATCAGGGATCGGAAGATCAAGGTTCTACGGAACAAGGAGATACCTCTGGTGTTGGTTCAGTGGCAACATCGGAAGGGATCGGAGATGACTTGGGAGCCGGAAAGAGAAATGCGGGAGCAACATCCGGAATTATTCGCAGAATGAGACTTCGAGGGCGAAGTCTAGTTCTAGTGGGGGAGAGTTGTAACAGCCCGGAATTTCAGGTATTTCTTTAAATTATTTTCGGGGCACATTTAAGGGGGGGACTCGGCGAATTGGTGCATGACTCGCCGAGTAGGGCCATGGTCCTGGTCGCAGATACACGATTGGACTCGACGAGTCCAGATAGGGACTCGGCGAGTCGACACTGATTCAGCCGAACCCTAGCCGTTTCAATTCTGAATCGTATATAATGATCTTATGGCCGTCATGTCGCGTCTTTTGGCCGATTGAAGATACTTTGGGAGTTTGTGGGCATCTGGAGCAAGAGTGAGGGCTAGAGGAAGCTTGAAGAGATTGTTAGACAAGGAGAGGCAAGGTAGTGATCAAAGGAAGTCCAAGGAGTCGAGTACTGGAGGTTGGGGACACAGGGAAAACGTTTCCAGGTAATCTTCGGATCATAATCTGTAGCTTTTACGTTGTATGTGAATTTAGGGTTTAGGAAACCCATTTAAGGAATTGTTAGATTATAGTGTTGTTACAAGTGTTTAAAAACCCCTGTAATAGTATATGTGATAGTCCAGGAAGCCCCATATCTATATACTTCGAAATCATGCGAAATACAGGAGGCAGCGGGTTGACTGCATGGCTAGGACTCGCCGAGTTGTTCTTCAGACTCGGCGAGTAGCTTGAAGATTCACTAGGACTCGCCGAGTTGCTCTTCAGACTGGGCGAGTAGCTTGAAGATCTACTAGAACTCGCCGAGTCGTTCTTTAGACTCGGCGAGTGGAGTCGGGGTGTCTATACTCGCCGAGTTGCCCTTTGCACTCGACGAGTCCGGTCAAGATTGACCGTTGACCTGTATGTAACTTAGTAGGGTCAGTTGTCTGGTTTGATAAGATCACTAATAAAGGTATGTGGTATTATAGGGAACCTGCGGATTAGCGGATCGAGTGCGAGTAGCTCGAAGGGTTTATAGCTTGCATACTACGAGGTGAGTCTTCTCACTATACTTCACCCGGAAGGGTTTGACTGCGTGACCGGAAGGTCGTATGTGTTATATTTATGCTATGTGTAGAGAGGTAGATGCTTGATATGTGATGTATGCTTATATGTGATGTATGCTTATACGGGCCGGAAGGCGAGACTTTATGTGATAGAAAGAACGGTATGATGTATGACTTATGTGTTATGTGCGTTATGTTACATGTGTTATGTTTTATTCTATTATGGGCCGGAAGGCAAAATACTATGGGCCGGAAGGCAATTTAATACGGGCCGGAAGGCGATATGTTATGGGCCGGAAGGCGATTATGATACGGGCCGGAAGGCGATTATGTTACGGGCTGGAAGGCAATGTTATGTGGACCGAAAGGTCCGGGCCGGAAGGCGTATGTGGGTAAGTCGTATACTGGGGAACTCACTAAGCATTTATGCTTACTAGTTGTGTTTATGTTTTCAGGTACTAGAGATGACCGTGGGAAGGCGCCGGCGTGACACGTACACACTGCCATTGTTGAAGATCTTGGAGATTTATTATTTATACTTTTGCAATAAACTTGGAATAAACTCTTTTGTCGAATAATGTTGTTTTGTTCTAAATTAAAAATTTTATTTGAAAATTTGAGCTGTTACACGGTTAACCACACACGCTCCACCAACAACTTGGTAAGGTACAAAGTGTGAATTCCATGGACTAGCACCATGTTCACATTTTTCCTAAAATAACTAAGATTGGGAATTAAAAGAGTTTAGTTATTTTATAATATTCATTATACTTTTAATGAGGATTTAAAGTCATTGTTCTACCCATTCGGCTAACGACCTTCCACCGATCAAGCAAGCGGTGGGTGAGAGTATACACCCATTAAGTCGCCATTTTATAGGCAACAACCTTATACCCACCTTATAGACCGGCTTCGTGAATGAGGCCTACTAACGGTAAAACGACTTATTCTTATACATATATATAATAATTAACCATTAATGTTATAAATAGTATAAGGGTTGAATTTTAACTATTAAAACTCTAAGGTTTGGAATTAAAGTTTATTAAAGTGTGTGAAACTTTACAAATTCCAAAACTTGAGGGCAAGTTTTGTAACTTTGCAAAACTCTTCATTTCATAACTTATGAATTAAAGGTTCATAAAAATGAAGACTCTTCATTTTCATGTAACTTATGTGTTTTAAGTGTGTGTTAAATGAAAGTGACCTTTGGTAATCCATAACTTGAGGACAAATTATGGACTCCATTAAAAACACATAAATGATAAAGAATTAATCCTAAACAATTCAGCAAATAATTCCTATCATTTTCTAAATTCATAAGAACATGAGCATGATCATCAAAAATTCAAGAATTATATGAACACATAAAATCATGGAATTTTGATATATGCTATTGCAAATGGATTAGAACAACCATTACACCAACTAAAATAAGTTTTATAACACCAAAACAGTTTAGGGTAATGTTTCTAGTCCATTTCCAGCAGCAAAAGTCGAGAATCTACACTCTTTCGATCCTACTCGTCGAGTGCATGAACTTACTCGCCGAGTAGGTTGAAGTTTGCCTTGGACTCGGCGAGTCCCCCCAATGGACTCGGCGAGTCCACCATGCTGACAGCAACGATTTCAACTTTTTTCACTATTTTGCATCAAGTATCACACAAGCAAGCCTAGGATCTGATACCACTGTTGGGTTTTGAGCAATCTAACACTTCCTAAGTGTGCATGCAACCCTAATAAACCTTGGATCTATGTTTGTCTAAATACATGCAAAATAATAATTTTCCAAGGTTTATAACCTATCTAACATGGCATGGGGAACATTTCAACATAAAAGAGTTAGAAGAGATTACATACCTTTTGGTGAGTTTGGTTCTAAGGAGTTTGAGGGCCAAGCACCAATAGTGTGAATGCCTCAAATGGAATCACAAACACCACAAACTCTTGGACAACTTTGAGAGAGTATACACCTTGTATAAAACCGGCCACACACATGCACACACACACTAGTTCACTAGTTTTCTCTTAGGCTCCATTTCATGCTCCATAAGCATGCTTATATAGTGTGCATGGTTAGGGTGAAACCCTAATAACCCATGTCTTTTCCTTTTCCAAGGATCCATGGGTTAAAAGCTCCATGGATCATCCATGGACTTCCACATTAGCCTAGCCCATTAACAAATGAGTATTAGCCCACACTATATAAAACAAATAGCCCATAATTTAATTAGTATTCCTTTTAATCTCTAAATTAATTCATAATTAATTTAAGACTAAAACTAATTAAATAACGTAACTTCATATTAATATATTATAACTCATAATATATTAATAAACATATGTGTATAACTCTCATAAAATTATCCATAATAGTTTGGATGAGATGCAACCCAAATGGACCATGTCGGTCGGGTCAAGTATATACCAAATAAGTTATGGACTTAGACACCTTATCCAACAATATGACCACCGACACCACAATTAAAACAAATCTTTTTGTTAATATATGAATTTATACAGTTGCGTTCAGTTTTATTTTCTTTACTGACACCCTTACTTTTCCCACATGAACATGAACAAGATGCAGGTCGTGAGATAAGTGAGGGTGCATCAGATAAAACGACCTGTGGAGTTGGTATATTTTCATTTGAAACATCACAAACAATAGAATCATCAACCAACACATCAAAAACTTCAAAAGAATTTAAATCAAAAGAAACAGATGCAGAAGTATCACTAAAAACATTGTCTTTTTTAACATCAAAAACAAAAAAATCTTTATTGGAAACTAAAACTTCAGGTTTAGACTCAGGTTTGTTATCAGAAACAGATCCTTCAACTTAATGCTTTGACTGATCTAAGGATTGATCTGTAGGGGAAGTAGAAGTGTTAGTACTTTCAACATTAATATATCCTCCCGAACAAAACCAGAAGGCTTGCCATAAACCATGACTGGTTCACTAGCAATCCCCTCCTTGGACAAAGGTTGATACTGATACGTATGATTAAAGGAAGGTGGCACTTTATCATATCCTAGACCTTTATGTTGGTTATTTTTGAATTGTAAACAATGACCTATCATATTTACAACTACTTTGCTTGACACATCAAATTTCATAAAATCAAAATCAGCAGTTTCAAATTTAGCTTTTAATGTATCGAGCTCAGTAAGTAACTCAACATTCTGTCTCTTAATATAGTCATAGTTTTCGCATTTATTACTGCAGTCCTCCTAAAGTTTCCTAAAATCCTTTATTTTTGTCTCTAATTAGGCTTTTAAGGATTTTTGTCCTTTTCTAATTTGATAGCCCTCATATCTAAGGTCCTCTACTTCTCTACGTAAAGAATTTATTTCATCACGAAGAATCTTAATATAATCAACACAAGCCTGAGAACAAGAAGGCAAACTTACCTCATTTTTCTTCGATTCAGAAGTAGAAGAGACCATCAACCTAAATTGCAGATCCATCACTTTATCTTCAGCTGCAACACTCTCTGCGGATGCTTCATCACCAATTTGGGCCAAATTAG
The DNA here is from genome assembly GCF_052625555.1 of Lactuca saligna. Classification (NCBI taxonomy): domain Eukaryota; kingdom Viridiplantae; phylum Streptophyta; class Magnoliopsida; order Asterales; family Asteraceae; genus Lactuca; species Lactuca saligna. Next base: position 91,743,699 of record NC_136421.1, read on the forward strand.
CATTTTCAGGTCTTGATATATTCAAGGCCTGAATCTGGTCCTCCCAGTTAAAAGACTTAGCAACCATAGCCTTTTTATTGTTGACCTGAGCACCTCCCTTATTGTTTCCGACCGTGACCATCATCCTTTCATTGTTCAATCTTCTATCCGGCTTAGGGAACTCACGAGCAAAGTGACCCGGCTCGTGACAATTAAAGCACCTCAACTTTCTTTTGCTGAACCCCACCTTTTTATCAGCGCTCATCCCCCAATTATTCTTTCCTGTCTTTTCAGACAACTGCTTTGCCCTGAACACTGCCATGGCAATTTTCCATGTAATATTCATTTGTTCCACATCTTCTAGATGGATCTGATCCAAATCAGCAAATGACAGTTGTGGTGGAAGATCTCCAGCTACAAGAGCATGATAGCAATTAACAAGTCCTATGGCGAAGGCTAAATTTTCATCACTCTCCTTAGAATTTGAGGAGGAAGCCACATTTGAGGAAGGATCAATTTGTGGAGCAACAGATGATTGGTTCTGAGAGAAAGGCATGGATTATGTAGCAGGAAATGAAATTGCTAATTGAGTTTGAGCTTGTTGAGTAGCAAAAGGTTGACTTGGAGAGGGAAATGTGAGAGATGAAAGAGCATTGTTGGAGGAGATCCCAAGATTTGCAGTTGAATATGAATTTACATGGTTGATCTCTCACTGTTTATCATCAATATCACAAGCCTTGATGATCGCCATTGTTTCAGCGAGAGTTATACGATTCAGATCCTTGGTCTTCTTGATAACAGCTACATTCATGTCCCATGAATTTGGGAGACCATTCAGTAGCTTCTTGTTTATTTCAAACTTTGTCAAGAAGATCCCAGCTATATTCATCTCAGTGGTGAGAGTTGTGAGTCGTTGTAGCTGTGCTTCTAGGGTTTCACCAAGAATGTAATTGAACATGTTGAATTTTTGGCGTAGCATATCCTGGAGACTCTCCTTCATGTCTTCATTCCCTTCATATACCTTAATTTGGGCTTCCCACAAAGACTTTGATGAAGTATACCCCCTAAAACCATGAGCTATATTCGGAGACAGGGTCATGGTTAGAGTGGCCAAAGCCCATGCCTGCTCCTCAACTTTCTCATAATCTTCATCTGTGTAGTTCTCAAAAGCTTTATCAGTAACTTGTCCTGCAACAGTGGTGGTAACTTAGACAATACCCTTAATGATGCATCTCTAGATCTTGAATTCTTTCATTTTAATATACTCTTCAATCCGATAATCCCATTCAGGAAAACCATCAGCAGACAGGAGTCTCGGAATGCGAGTAGTTGTGCCCCTGACAGAGTCCAACTCATGGTGGTGTGTTAAACTTTGTGAATCCATTGATTATTAATTTTTAAAACACATATTTTACTTTTAAGGATAAAAATATTGAGTTTCGGTCAACACAAGAGTTTACGGTCAAATAGGGGATTGCGGTCGTAAACTCAATTTACGGTCGAGAGTTTGCGGTCCGAATGATTTTGGTGTCTGATTACGGTTTTTGAAGCTAAGCTTGTGGTTACTGAAGATACTTGATTTATGGTCTAAGAACTGAGTTTACGGCCCAAGAAGGTTCTTGAGCTTACAGTCGTAAACAGGGTTTGCTATCGTAAACTCTTGGTAGTAAAGTTTCAGAAGGTCACGAAAACGCGTTTCTGGCTTAGATTCAATCCCCTTTTACAGTAGAACCACCAATCCCGATCCCAACAGTGATGAATATAGCCGAAAACTTGATTGCAAGATGATTTGACATTGGTTTTGCTCTGATGCCAATTGTAAGGTCCTTAAACGGATCTTACCAGTGATCAAACAGACACATAGTTAATTTAAACAAGAATAGGAGTAGAAACAGAATTAAAACAAGCTTGCACATGCTTATATTGCATAAAACATCTAGTACAACTTGATCTCTAAGACCGTGAACTTTTGTGGCATCAACAACTATTAATGATCTATATAACCCCTATATAGTGGACTTAGGTCGGAAACTGGGTTTACGACCGTAAACATGCTTATGGCTGTAAACTCACCACTTGGCCGTAAACTCACTAACAACCAACGAAAACCTCATAAAGACTCAAAAGACCTTATTACAATGAAATCCTAGACCAAACCACTAACTAGATCATTCAGTTACCCCATTAGGACTGCTAATAGTTCCTAGGGTTGCTATAACCCATAGCCGTTTATTTGTCTTATGTTGTGTGTGGTATTTTAGGGAACTCTTTAAGCTTTGTGCTTATGATTTGAGTTTTACATATTTTAGGTTTTATTATATTAAAGAAGGGGCACGACTCGATTTCATCGCATCAATGGGGGACTTGTTTTCTTGATAGTTTTTAATGGTACTCTGATAAATGTTTAAGATCTTATAGTTATGATTTGAATAAACACTTAAAGTTTTAATTGAAAATTTTGGGTTGAAATTTGGGGTATTACATAGGTGAACATGTACTATGAGACTAGAGTGTTTTCTTTGCTCACAACTTCTTAATACAAAATTTCCATTTTTCAGAAATATTTACTAGGGTTACAACTTGTACTTTACGATTTGCTCAGATTTTCCACAATTGAAAGTAAGATACCATCTGATATATTATTTTAATTGTAATTACACTATTTATTTTCAAAATATGCATTAAAGCTCAATAGTCTAGGTTTCAAAGAGGCTCGCAGTGAATTGATTGTCTACAGTCTTAGACCTAAATTCCTGGATGTCACATTACCTCCCTGTAAAAGGAATTTCACCCCAAAATTATTTCGTTCTAGACTATTTTGTTCCACTAGTGGAGGGACCACCAATGAACAATTACAGATACTTCTGTTTCATCTGATCTTCTCATTCCCAAGTAAATTTTGGCCCTCTACAAGAGTTCCATCGGAATTTTACTATAAGTATGTGGCTTTGTTTGGGGATTTTGATTCCTTGATCCATGATCTCCATCGGTTCCTCCATGAAGTGAAGTTTAGTGTTGACCTACATCTCTTCGAGAGGAATGACAAGGTTCTTATCAGAGAGACCCTTCTTAAGATTACACATGTAGAAGGTATCATGAACTTTGTTGAGTTCTGAAGGTAACTTGAGCTTGTAAGCCACCGGACCAATCCTTTCCATGATTTCAAATGGTCTAATGTATCGTGGATTTAGTTTACCTCATTTTGAAAATCTAATGAAATCTATCCATTCTGCGACCTTTAGTAGGACATGGTCTCTTCTTTGAATTCTAGGGGCTTATGTCTCATGTCAGCATAGCTTTTATGACAACTACGTGCGACCTTTAGTCTTTCCTTTATCTGAGCAATCTTTTCCATTACTTCATGAATGATCTCAGGACTAGCAAGAAGGGGTAAATCCAACATGTTTTCTAGCCAGTTAGGTATCTCCAACTTCTACCAAGCATATCGTAGAACGGTATTTGTGTTCGTATAAGGCCTCAAATGGAACAACCTTTATGCTAGTGTGATAACTATTATAGAATGAACACTCAACTAGTAGTAAGTGAGTATCCCATGCATTAACAAAGTCTATCACATAGGTGTGGATCATGTCTTATAGGGTTTGTATCATCCTTTCACTCTTTTCATCCGTTTGAGGATGATATGCAATACTCATGTCTAGTTTGGTTCCTAGGGTAGTGTAGTTTGTCTCATTTAGCTTAAGTTGTCTGGATGCCTATGAAATGAGTTTATATCATTGCATCAATACACATCCTAATTCTTGGTTAGAGGCTTGGCTATTTTGGAGAATTCTCGATGAATCTTCGGTAATAGCCCATAAGCCCTAGGAATTGGCACACTTCGGTTAGCATTGTTAGTTCCTTCCAATCCCTGACTGCTTCGATCTTTAAGTAGTAGCAAGATCGAACAGGTCATCGATCCTTGGGATTGGATATTGGTTTTTGATGTAGAGTTTGTTTAACTCTCGATAGTCGATGCACATCCTGAACGACCTATCCTTCTCTTTTACAAACAATATCGGAGCTCCCCATGGAGAGAAGCTTGGTCGGATAAAGCCTTTGTCAAGCATTTCTCAGTGTTGACTAGAGAATTCTTGCATTTCTGATGAAGTCAGATAATAAGGAGATCTTACCACTAGTGTTGCACCTAGGATTAGGTCGTTCGTAATTCAACTTGTCTTACTAGAGGTACTCTAGGAAGATCTTTTGGAAATACAACCGGGTAGTTATAAATGTCTTTGATTTCCTAAGCCTTGCCTCGTATATCCACCGCGTGGGCCAAGAAAGCAAAACATCTCTTCTGTAGACACTTTCTCGCCTTCATGCAAGAGATGACTCTTAGATTCTTTCCTAATTTATCTCGGTAAATCACGAGGGCTTCATTGTTGGGTAAAGGTATTCGAACGACCTTTTGTAATAAAAAATCTCCGCTCGATGAGGTGATAACCAATCCAGTATGATGATTACATCGAAACTTCCACTGGTCATAGGCATTAGGGTAACATGAAAGACGTGGTTATTTACGGTGAGAAGACAATTGGTGAGTATTTCTAAAGTGCTTTCTAATTAGCCGTTTGCTACTTCTACCGTTTAAGCTTCATTAAGTTTGCATGACTTATGGTTTATCATGCTTCTAAGCTTATGGGAAATAAAGCTTCTATAAACAATTGTATCAAATAATACGAAAGCATAAATATTGTTGATAGAAAACATAATAGTAACTATAGTTGGTTCATGTCGAGCATCTCCAACACCAACCACCAATCCTCTTCCTTGGCCACCCTGATTCTTTAATTTCAGGAAATCCTTCTTAAAATACCATGGTTGATTGCATTTGAAGCAATTACGACTTCCTATTGCAGCAGTGGTTGAGGTCTTTCTTTAGTACCTAGCGATGTGATCTCTCAAGTTATAGTTGTTGTAGACCACACCCCTGTAATTTCCAACATGGTGGAGATTGCACTTGGTACAGTGAGGTAAAGTCCCAGTATAGGACTTTGATGGGGTTGGGAATGCTTGTAATTGCGGCATAGAAAACCACAAGTTCTAGCTTGGATTTGTGAGGCTTGGAGCTCCCTTTTGACTTTCCATGGAACTTTCTTTTTGTACTCCTCATTTGGTACTTTTCCTTTTATGGGGTCATGGTACCCTAACGGGTACACTGCTTAAGTCAATTGATAGGTTAGCCGCTTACCACTATCAAAGGTGGTGCATCTGGATGCAGTAACCAGACCTTGAACTCTCGAAAGCTAATCCCCAGATGTACCTTTTAGTCTTTTTGTATTTTGGGTTCACCGTCCCTAGACAAAGATTTGCAAGGTCGTTAAATCGGGAGTGTATTTCATAGTAAGGTTCTAACGCTCTTGTTCCATAGCATGGATTTCTTGTCAAGGCAATACTCCTCAATCATCATTTTTTGTAAGAGTTCCCAGTGCACGACATAAGTTGCATCGATTCCTATGGACTTGTCATGATTATTCCACTAAGTCAAGGAGTAATCCATTAGCGTACAAGTCGCATACTAGACATGGTAGTCGTCAGTTCAAGAACTGATGCAAAACACTACCTTCATTTTCTCTATCCAGCAGGATAGACTGGCAGCTCATTTTGTGCCGAAGAAAGATCGGGGTTTGCAGGCTAAGAAATCCTTGTAAGAACATCTATAATTGTTTCGGTTGAGAAGAATACCACCACCATTTCCATTATTCTCGTAAGTTTTGTTCTGGGTAGCCTCATATGCAGCTAAAGCTATGGCAATCCCTTGTGCAAGCAAGATCTACATTAGTGTTGGGTCCATTTTAAATGGTGGGCTGAGGAGTTGATAAGCGGTGGGTTTTATTGGCTTCGACCGGTGTTCCTCTAGAATTTGGAGTTTCTCCTGCAGTTAGGCTTACCGTTGGTGCAACTCTTGGAGTGACTCGAGGAGTTGGTAGTGGATGAACTCACAGACTCTTTCATGGGGGAATCATCCTAATATGCTTAGACGGAAACGTCAAGTTGTTTTACACTATCTACTCATAAAAGAGCTCGTGATGATCGCAGCGCATAGACCCAAGTTTTCTGCAATATGTGATCTTTGGGATTAGACTCTAATATTTTTTTTAATTGAATTGTTTTTCAATGTATTAAACAAATTTACAATAGTGTTTTGGTCAGAATAAAAATGAAAATTTTACCTTGGATTTTTGGGTCGTTACAAGTTGGTATCAGACCTTGGTTTAAGGGATTCAAGCATACTCTCGGGTCTGCCTAAACTCAAATTGAGGGTTTGGTGAAATTTTTATAAAATAAATATTCATCTAAAAATGAATATCTAATCAAAGAAAAGGGTGTGACGCATGCAATCGGCCGAGCTCAAGTAAATGGTTCCCAGAACAGCATGCTAGTTAGGACTAAGGATCTACTCAGTTTTTGCATGATAGAATACTAGGAGAGATGCCTTGCATGTTTATTATATGAGTTGGTAGACTTGCATGCTAAAGCTAATTAGTTAGTAATAGATTGGCTTGATACAATATCACAACAACCGGAACGGCGGAAACGTTCTGGTGCAGAGGATGTCATGTACGGTATCACAACAAAGCATAATAGTAAACAAGCAATAACATCATCTATTGCATTAATAATACAATTTAATACAAGTGTGTTCTGTGTATAGTTTATAAGACACCAAAAATAAATGATCAAAATAAAGATGAGTCTTGAAAGCTCCATCTTCTCACAACTTGGCATCACTACCTGCCTACTGATGACCTGAGAATACAAGTTATTTTGAAAGAGTTTATCAGCATTAAATTTGGTGAGTTCATAAGCATTTTAGTGTCATTGTTTGTATGAAAATGTTTGTAAATATTTGATGTATAAGTTTGTAAATGTTTGTAGTAAATGCTTGTAGTAAATGTTTGTATCTCCTAGAAAATCCTATATTTTCTACTAAAAATAGCCTTCTACCAAGGCCCGAGTGTGACTATCATTAACAAAATATAGTTTTTACATTACCGTTTATGTGAGAAGATCACAATGTGAATGCAACGCGAAAATAGTAAAGTATTGTAGTGTTGTATATAGTAACTATTGTTGTACTAGCTATCTTAAACCAATTTTTAATTAAGGTATAATGTGTGACAACCCGAAACTATTCCGTCACCATAAACCGTTTTCCGTTAATAAAACTCGTTCTTATTTAACTTTTCTATTAATATTGGGATCAAACAAATAAAAATTTGTACTTTTACTATAACTTAATAAGGATCGGAGTAAATCAAGAATGCGGGAAACACCCTAAATATCCTTTTAAGAAGTTTTAGTTACAAACGAATTAAAATACGACCATTTAATCAGGTGCGACCATAAGCCTGTTTAACGTCGATATCGGGTAAACTTCCATCGGGCCACAAATTCAAACCCTATATAAGGGTTAAGTGGTCACCAAGTTAGAACTTTTACCACTCAAATCCCTCTCTCTCTACTCTCTCTCTTCAACGCCCGATCCTCATGAAGTCCGCTAGTTTCCGCTCCAAACTATAAGTACACTTACTCTAGCTTGTTCTACAACCCATGGCATATAATTATAGCTCAAAAATCGTCCAAGAAGGCCAAGATTAAGGAGTTTACGGCCCAAGAACACTCTAGGGCTGTAAACCCTTAAAAATGTGCCAAATGGTCCCAAATCCCTTCCTTAGGCTTAAAGGTTAATTTAGAACATACCCTAGGAGTGTTTTAACCATTTAATCTTGTGTTTAGAGGCTTAAAAGAGGGTTTACGGCCTAGGAATATCCTTAGGCCGTAAACTCCCTTAAACCATGCAAAATGAGCCTTTAAACCCCTAATTAGCCTTATACCTTCACCTAGAAACTCATAAGAGTGAAAAAATGACCCAAAATCGAAGTTTAAGGGGTGTCCAAGAGTTCACGGATGTAAACCATGGGGTTTACGACTGTAAACTCCCAAGGAGTGGTCCTAGGACCACAAACTCCAAGGGAGTGCTCTTTTGGAACCTTAAACACCCCTCAAGCCTTGTATATTGCCTTGGAATCCCTTCTAGAGCTATGAGAGACTTGAAAACACACCAATACACTCCTCCCATGAGTTTACGGCCGTAAACTCATGGGGGAGGTGGTCCCTCAGCCGTAAACTCACCTAAGGTGAGTTTGTGAGGAGTAAACTCCATAGTGAGGCCTAAAACTCCTTCCTTGCAACCCAATAGCCTTCTAGCACTTAACCGTAGAGCTTTTATTCACATTAGGATGTCTATATGTTTTTAATTAGTGTTTAAATCACTAATTACTTGTAAACATATGTCTTCATATGTTACTAGGGTCATAAACTGTGTACAAGACTTTACTTGGCACCAAACGCTCAACCGACACTTCCACCCGATCTAGTCGCTTCAGGTGAGTTCATACCCCTTAGTTAACCTTTTTAAATATTTTTACATCCTTTAGGGGGGGATACAAGTAAATGCAACAAATTCTATACTTTTAGCAATTTTTCAATAAAACTATTTTAAATATTCGTCAAATGCATTTTTCTAAACTAAATTGTTGTTAAACTATTTTCAAATTGTATTTAAATTACTTTTCATTTAAACTATATCGACATCAATATATTTATATAAACAAGACTTGAAGGACTTAGGACTGATAGCTCACCTTATTTCCTGTTCTTGTTTGATTGTGGTCTTAGGGTATATTGTTATCCGTCCAACTGTCATTGATTTCTTACTTATATATCATATATATTGTGTTAGATATGAAAGTCTTCATCTTATATAATACCCTTGCATATCAAAGGCATGCGACTCTACACTCTATATAACTATAATAGGTATAGTTAATACTACTGCTCGTTACCTCTATCACTTTGATACCCGCTATAATTACTACCAACACGAGTTAAGACACATTTAAGAAAACACTCTCTATACTATAAGTTACTATACTATAATACAAGAGAATCTACTAATCCAGAATATAACACACTATTCCTCTATACGACACTCTACTACGTAAATACCATGTAATCAGAGCTTCCTGAAAGGAAAGCAAGGCTACATGTATAGATCTACACAGGACGGACGCTATTACATCTCGACTGTTATTTACAGTCCGAGTCGACTAGGCCCAGGGATGGCACTACATCACTACACAACTGATGACCGGGATGGTCATCGAACCCTCTATAATCACACAGTTTGGTTACATGAGAAATCATATCCATATCCAAGTTAACACACTAAGAGTTAAAGTCTAAGCTAATTCCCGAAGTAAATAAACATAAATTTGAAGTTGGAACACTATTACAGTAAATCCAAAATACTTTTACTCATCTACGTTACTTGTATCAAATTTATTACTTTATTTTTAACACTTAAAGTTCAATGAAAATACTTTTACACACTCAAAGGATTTAGCTTACAAATTACCATCCTGGAAAATATATGATTTTCTAGGGATTTCTACTACTCTCAACATTTATTTCAGCTTTTATATTACTTGATTGTAAACATTTCTATATAAGAAATGACACTAGAATCTTATGAACTCACCAGCTTTATGCTGATACTCGTTTTCAAAATAACTTGTATCCTCAGGTCAAAGATAGACAGGTACTGGTGCAGCTTTTGAGAAGATGGAGCATATACAAGACTCATCTTTTATTTTGGTTATACTTTTGGTGTCTATCAACTGTACATAACACATTTGTATCTAAAATCGCTATATTAATGAAATTGTTGTTGTCACTTGTTTTTACTATTATGCAATTGTTATGATACTGTACATGACGTCCTCCACCCCAGAACATATTCCGCCGTTCTCAGTTTTGGGGTGTGACATAATGTGATACGATTGTAACCATACTTGATCGACTAGTAAAATACAACACTCGAAGACATCGAAATGGTATGACATTCATCACCCGTTGACCTGCAGCTCCCACTGTAGCTACTAGCAAGGTGTAGGACGGTCAGTCGTGTATAGATCTATATACAAATTCATGCTCTCCCTCCAGGAGACGCTAGTTAGAAAACATGACACAGCAGTATATGTTGAGCCATGAAGTAGTATCTCACATTAATGTTATAGTATTCTTGTATTTGTATAGTATGTACTAGTGTAGTGTTTGATCTCTCTATCTAGTATTTAGTATGTTATCTAGTGTACAGTGTGTAGTATGTATTGTTTCTCGTTATAGTGTTCTTTGTCTGTTCTCTTTATAGTGAGTATTGTTTCTCATTATTGTATTCAATATCTGTTTATCTTTATAGTGAGTATTGTTTCTCATTATAGTATGTATTGACTCATGTATGAACTGACTCTTTGTATGTTTTGTTGTTCTAGTAATAGTATTAGTGACTTTCTAAACTATACCTATTATAGTTTACTAGTAATGTTGCTTGTATGACTGAGTGTGTTGAACTAAGATAAAAGCTTTTATATCTATATACATATAGATAATATTAATACTAAGGTTCACCTGATACTCTATGTCCACAACCAAACAAGGAACAGAAAATAAGCGCGTTATTAGTCCTATGTCCTTTCAACCTTACTTATATAACTATATCTATAAAGACATGTTTTAACAATATATAAGTTTGGAAGAGTTAAATAAAGAGTTTTAGCATAAAAGTGTTTGATAAATGTTTTGAAGTAGATGTTTGCTAACACAGTTTTGAAGAATAAGAAATCTATTTGTTTGTTCTAGTTATTAATCACATGTGATTGATATAACAACTACTATGTTTCAACTAGTATTCCCCCCCCTGTCACAACTAGAAATTTTGTGTCTTGTAATCACTATACTCAAGTACATGTTGAATTCAAAAACTCAAGAGCATGTATGATGCTTACTCAATGGAAAACTAAACCCCAATTCACTACATCAAGCAATTGGAAACCCTAGAAGTTCTTGATTAGGTCCATTTTGGACTAGGACTTCCTTATTGGACCTAAATGGACCAATAAGCTTCCAATTTGACTATCATGGGCTTAGGACCCTTAAATGGGCTCTAATTGGACCCACATTTATTTATTTCAATGTTTTGGGCCATATTGGGCCTAGAATGAAATGAATTAAAAGCTTTGATCCATGATTAACCTAAACTAGCCCAACAAAGTGTAAAAATCATATTATATTTCCTTTTAGGTTAAAACTCATCCAACTTAATTTACACATGGGCTTGTGGGCATTAAAGCCCAAATTTCTCTTTTTCCTTCCATATTTTTGGCGCAAAACAAGCCCAAGAGGAAGGGTTGACCTTGTGAGTGACACCTCACAATTAACCAAAGGATTTCCATGCAACATGTCCCATACTTCCATGCATGCATCACTTCATGGTCTATTTCTCTCTTCTCTCACTCACTCTCGGCCGAAAACACACACACACACACAAATATCTCACAAACTCTCTCTAGAATTCTCAAGGAACAATCCTCCCTCCCCCTTCAAAAATTTCGTGAATCAAGAGCTTCACAAGGAGAATCTATCACCAAAATCATTATCTACGTAAGTTAATGCTTGGATCCATGCTTTGGACTCTTTCTTATCTTAAAAAATCTCTTTTTAACTCTCATGAAATCGTAAATTTGTGTCTTAGAACTCCATAAACTCGAAATCTTCATCAAAGGGTGCTAGGGTCAAAAATCACCAAGTTTTCTTCCATCTTTTCTTCAAGAACCAAAACTACCCCCTAAGGTGAGCTTCATACCCCCTTATTTTCGTTTTTTATAAGTTTTGTGGGGGAGAATACAAGCAAAGGTGTAGATCTATCATTATGTGTATGCCTTGTATGATTTCTATGCTTATATGTGTGTTTTGTATGATTATGATGTTGGATCTAATCATGAATCACTAAAAACCGAGATATACTTTATATTAAACGATGCTAGTATAAAATATACTACTACATACAAAGTATACCAAGAAAAATTGCTAAGTGGCTTAACACATACTTTGGGCTAAAATGAAATATTTCGAAATCTGATGGGTGAGATGAGCCAAAACAGTTTCCATAATGTATTTTCTGAAAATATACTCTTTTAGAGGGTTAAAAACATAAATTTCAAGCTTAATGGGCTAAAAATGACATTTTCGGTCCAATAAGGCCCATTATGCGAAATTTCCCAAACTTGAGGGGCTGAACCGTGTTTTTCTGTAAAACAGTGGGTTATTGGTGTTCTAGGTACTTTTCAAAGGTCAAAAATGCTTTCCATAGTTATAAAGGATCAAAGTTGCAAAAATTTTCCAATTTGGGCCAAAAGTGTAAAAATTGCGAAATGACGGGTTACAACCGAGAAAATTGTATTTTCAGGGTCTAAAACTATTTTCAACTAAAAAGGTGTTGAAAAATAACAATTTCAATAAGTTTTGGTGTTAAAATACCAAGAAAAAGGGTTTAAGGACTAAACTGGAAATTAATTTACTTAAAGGGGTGAAAAAGTAAATTTACAAAATAAAGAGGGGTTGTAAACAGAAAACACTCAATGACAATTCAATACACTCGTTGTGAACAAGATTAACACTATGACTCTTGCTGAATTACAATTCACAACAACACCAAAAACCGTTAACAAACGAATTGATTCGGTCTCGAATCAATAACAAATCCAAAACTACTAACACTACAACGCTCAATACACATATGGAACTCTCGAAACTCTATACTCTCTTGGAATTACTCAATACGTCGACGTACGTTCCTTAGGCGCAAAAGTTTCAAATCATGCTTGTTTGGCCTAGCTAGCCCGATGACGTGATCTTTAGGCCCAAAGGATACTTGCTTACATGTAGTTGGGTATAATACGACTTAACCTCGTGTAAAAGGACTTTCAATGGAAAACATGCTGCTAGTCCCCAAGGGTCCTTCAATACTGCTAGTAAAGTCGGTAATTCATGATTGCGAGTTGGGCTTCGGGCCCTTCGCATTCGCTATGGTCTTGAACGACGTAGGGAAATACTGAGGGTTTGGCACCTTCTCCTTTTTCCTTCGGTCGTGGGACTACACAAGTCCGGGAGGGTTGGGTTATGTGAATAAGTGCGAGCGACGCCTAAGGGATCGTTTGTATGGTTGTCTACTGGATGTTTTCACTAACGTACGTTACAACAATTCACAACCCAGTGTATACCCAATGCCTCCGGTGCTCAACGAATACCTCTAACGTAACGAAACAACAACACATAAACTAATTAAAGCAAAGTGATAGGAAAACGTCGGGTTTTCCTAGGGTTTTCAACTAGTACACTTACGAACTACATGCCGAATTTTACAACTCGTACGCTTACATCTATAGAAAACAAACAAGCATACTCATGGATCTTCACATATTTTTTTTACGCTATATTATTTTCAGAAAATATCGGATTTTCTGGTGGTTTTCAAAACAATACAAATATTGGATTTTAAACATTACTTATGAACTCACCAACATTTCATATGTTGACGTTTTTTCCAATATACTTGTATTCTCAGGTACCAGGTAAAGTGAAGAAGGAAATTTTACTCTATGATGTTTTGTGAATGTTTAATTTACCACAAACAATTTTATTTTTGGGCATGTAATATTTTTGGTAACGATGTAATGGATGTTAATTCTATCGGTTGTAATGTTCAAATGCTTGGTAATGATTGATGTTATGTTTCATATATATTCATTGTGATGGTATTCAATTGAGTCATGACAGCCCCCGGACGTTTCCGCCGTCTGGTTCGGGGGTGTGACAGGTTGGTATCAGAGCTTTGTTTATAGTGAACTAGCATGTATAGCCACACATTAACATGCAACTATAAACCAAAAAGTGGGACTAACATAACTCTCAACAAAACAAGTAAATAAAACACCCTTGCTTGCATTAGGAATAGGAACATAACGCCGAACCAAACAAAAATAATACTAGTATCTCGGTTAAATTCAGGATTGTTCTTAGTGGTTCCAAGGAGTGGATGTAGCCTGATCAAGTACACTCTCTCCAAAGTATAACTAACACACGTCCTGATGAGATCGGGATAGCTAGGGAACCTAAAAGTATACCCCTACCACCGAAAAGAGAACGCCTGTTTAGCTTGTGCAATAGCGGTAGAGTCATAGGAAAGTGATAGCTTATTCGTATACTTTCTCCCAGTCTTCATGGAGGAGGATCAGGCCCCGGACATGGATCACGTTGCATCTCCTGTTAGCGAAGTGCAACAGGATCACCATGTCCCACCAGTGAATCCCGCGACGGAGAATTGCTCCCCAGAAGCCGAGATTGCCGACTTGCGGCAACAACTGTTCGCCATGGAAGCTTGTGCCGTGCAAGCAGAGCATGAGAGGGATGAGGTCATTGTAGACATCACTGAGATGGCTCAGCTGTTGGCTCAGCACTTCGGCATATGATTTCACTGTTATAGTAGGACGCAGCTCATCGCGGTTAAGGATAGACTTATCTTAGTAGGTCGTTAGGAACTATGCTATGTACCCCGACTTTATGTTTAAGTGACTACACTACTCATAGAGCCGTTATGCTGTCGAACTAGTATCACTCATGTATGCTCTTACGAGCAAAATTTTCATGTATCGAATGCGGATAATATTAATAAATTTTTGCGTGTTTTGTTACGATATTACAAATTGCTATGTGTTGAGAAATTATGATTGAATGGTCAATGGTAGTAGTGTTTAAGTTCGTACCATGCACCTAGTCAGTAGGATCACGACCTCATAGGAACCACATACCCTCAACATCTTTCCGTTTTGTGATAGAAAGATGCCTCTCCGACCTACTCGCGGAAACCCAGGACCAACCCCACCTAAAGTTCACTCAGCCGCGTTCCAAGGGAACAATGGAGGAGTCAATGGGCAAGGAGCCGGAAATTCGAACAACGGAATTGATCAAGGACCGACCAAGACATGTACCAACAAGGACTTCACAAACGCCAAACCACGAACTTTTAACGGCACTGGAGGGGTGATCGCTCTGAAGCGATGGACTGAGAAGGTGGAATCGGTATTCGAGATATGCGATTGCCCTGAGCAGATGAAAGTGAAGTTCGCGGCCTGCACTTTTGTGGATCAAGCGCTCACCTGGTGGAACGGACATGTAGAATCCATGACCCTCCCTGTAGCCAACTCTATGCCGTGGGCAGAGATGAAAGAAATGTTAATGGCTGAGTACTGCCCACGAGGCGAAATACAGAAGATGAAGCAAGAGCTATGGAACCTCACTATGCAGAATGCGAATATCGATGCCTACATATCGAGATTTAGCGAACTATCTCTGTTGTGCCCGGGTATGATCACCTCGGAAGGAAAGACGATTGAGCGATTCATCTGGGGACTAACATCACCAATTCAAGGGAATGTGATAGCTGCAAACCCCGAAACATTTGACAGTGCGAAAAGATTGGCAAAGAAGCTGTATGACCATAACAACAAGAAAGGAGAGAAGCCAGTGGAGACTGAGAAGAAGAAGGAAGGTGATGGCAAGAAGGGAAAGAACAATAAGAGGAAGGGGCGCTAGGGCCCCGAGACCTCCAAGAAGCAGCAGACAGTGGCGGTTAACACTGTCACCGCACCGGTTCCAGCCGCACCACATGCTCCAACCTCAGCCACTTCAAATGCTTCCAGACCCTATTCCGGTAATCTTCCCAAATGCAACAAGTGCGGTTTCCATCACAACGGAGAATGCAAGGATTTTCAGTGCACCAGTTGCAACTGAAAGGGATACACTGCAAGGTACTGCAGGACTTACCCTCCCCAGAACCAAAATCAGGGAACCAACAACAGCAACCATCGCAGCAACAACAACATCAATGCCGGCGGCAATAACGCAGGGCCTAGCCACACCTGCTTCGGGTGTGGGAGGACTGGACACATCCGCTGAGACTGCCCCAACAACAACAATTTAAGAAATAGAGGAACAGGAAGGATGTTGACCATGGGTCAGGGTGAGGCTATTCAGGACCCCTTTGTTGTTACCGGTACGTTTCCCTTAAACCACACTTATGCATGCATCTTATTTGACACCGGAGCGGAGCGAAGTTTCATAAGCAATAAGTTTAAGCATTTATTAAAACAACTGCCCCAAAAGCTAAATGAAACCTATACGGTGGAAATGGCCAATGGGAAAACCGAATCCACTGGGGAAATCTACACCGGATGTACCCTAACCCTTAATCAACACGTCTTTCGAATAGATCTAATGCCAGTATCAATTAGGAGTTTCGATGTGATCATCGGCATGGACTGGTTAAGCCCCCACCATGCTGAAATTATGTGCGATGAGAAGGCCGTTCGTCTTCGTCTCCCAAATCACGAAACCCTAGTAATTTACGGAGACAAATATAGCATGAACCTTCGCCTCGTCTCGTGCATCAAGGCACAAAAATATCTACGAAAGGACAATCTGTCGTTCGTAGTGAATAAAACCAAGGAGGAGTTAACGTTCGAGACATTCCTATAGCATGTGAATTTCCAGACGTATTTCCTGAGGATCTTCCCAGAGTACCCCCAGAGAGAGAGGTTGAGTTTCGAATCGACCTCATTCCAGGAGCAACTCCTCTCACTAAATCACCCTACCGGCTAGCTCCTGCCGAGATGCAGGAATTGTCCAGCCAACTCAGCGAACTCTTGGACAAGGGATTTATCCGACCTACTTACTCGCCATGGGGAGCTCCGGTGCTCTTTGTCAAAAAGAAGGACGGCTCTTTTAGAATGTGCATCGATTACAGAGAGTTAAATAAACTCACAATCAAGAACCGCTACCCACTCCCACGAATCGATGACCTATTCGACCAGCTCCAAGGAGCTAGTTATTTTTCTAAAATAGATCTACGGTCCGGATACCACCAACTCAAAGTCCGAGAAGAGGATATTCCAAAAACCGCTTTCCAAACTCGCTACGGACATTATGAATTTGTCGTAATGCCCTTTGGCCTAACGAATGCCCCTGCTGCATTTATGGACCTAATGAATCGAATTTGTCGACCGTTCCTCGACAACTTTGTCATTGTTTTTATCGATGACATCCTCGTCTATTCTCGAAGCAAGGAAGAGCATAGCCAACATCTTCGACAAGTCCTAGAAACTTTGCGATCAGAAAAGCTTTACGCCAAACTCTCCAAGTGTGAGTTCTGGCTCCGGAGTGTGAACTTCCTGGGTCATGTAGTCAACCAAGATGGAATCCATGTGGATCCCTCTAAAGTCAAAGTTGTTGAAGGATGGGCAATCCCGATAACACCTACGAAAATCCGTCAGTTCTTGGGTCTAGCAGGCTACAATAGGAGATTCATTCAAAACTTTTCTAAGATCGCCAAGCCACTTACTTCCCTTACTCAAAAGGTTTGACCTTGTGAGTGACACCTCATAATTAACCAAAGGATTTCCATGCAACATGTCCCATACTTCCATGCATGCATCACTTCATGGTCTATTTCTCTCTTCTCTCACTCACTCTCGGCCGAAAACACACACACACACACAAATCTCTCACAAACTCTCTCTAGAATTCTCAAGGAACAATCCTCCCTCCTCCTTCAAAAATTTCGTGAATCAAGAGCTTCACAAGGAGAATCTATCACCAAAATCATTATCTACGTAAGTTAATGCTTGGATCCATGCTTTGGACTCTTTCTTATCTTAAAAAATCTCTTTTTAACTCTCATGAGATCATAAATTTGTGTCTTAGAACTCCATAAACTCGAAATCTTCATCAAAGGGTGCTAGGGTCAAAAATCACCAAGTTTTCTTCCATCTTTTCTTCAAGAACCGAAACTACCCCCTAAGGTGAGCTTCATACCCCCTTATTTTCGGTTTTTATAAGTTTTGTGGGGGAGAATACAAGCAAAGGTGTAGATCTATCATTATGTGTATGCCTTGTATGATTTCTATGCTTATATGTGTGTTTTGTATGATTATGATGTTGGATCTAATCATGAATCACTAAAAACCGAGATATACTTTATATTAAACGATGCTAGTATAAAATATACTACTACATACAAAGTATACCAAGAAAAATAGCTAAGAGGCTTAACAACACATACTTTGGGCTAAAAACTCATTTTTTTTAGACATAAAATGTCAAAAATACAAAGTTGAAGTGCTCAAAATGAAATATTTCGAAATCTGATGGGTGAGATGAGTCAAAACAGTTTCCATAATGAATTTTCTGAAAATATACTCTTTTAGAGGGTTAAAAACATAAATTTCAAGCTTAATGGGCTAAAAATGACATTTTCGGTCCAATAAGGCCCATTATGCGAAATTTCCCAAACTTGAGGGGCTGAACCGTGTTTTTCTATAAAACAGTGGGTTATTGGTGTTCTAAGTACTTTTCAAAGGTCAAAAATGCTTTCCATAGTTATAAAGGACCAAAGTTGCAAAAATTTTCCAATTTGGGCCAAAAGTGTAAAAATTGCGAAATGAGGGGTTAAGACCGAGAAAATTGTATTTTCAGGGTCTAAAACTGTTTTCAACTAAAAAGGTGCTGAAAAATAACAATTTCAATAAGTTTTGGTGTTAAAATACCAAGAAAAAGGGTTTAAGGACTAAACCGGAAATTAATTTACTTAAAGGGGTGAAAAAGTAAGTTTACAAAATAAAGAGGGGTTGTAAACAGAAAACACTCAATGACAATTCAATACACTCGTTGTGAACAAGATTAACACTATGACTCTCGCTGAATTACAATTCACAACAACACCAAAATCCGTTAACAAACGAATTGATTCGGTCTCGAATCAATAACAAATCCAAAACTACTAACACTACAACGCTCAATACACATATGGAACTCTCGGAACTCTATACTCTCGTGGAATTACTCAATACGTCGACGTACCTTCCTTAGGCCCAAAAGTTTCAAATCATGCTTGTTTGGCCTAGCTAGCCCGATGACGTGATCTTTAGGCCCAAAGGATACTTGCTTACATGTAGTTGGGTATAATACGACTTAACCTCTTGTAAAAGGACTTTCAATGGCAAACGTGCTGCTGGTCCCCAAGGGTCCTTCAGTACTGCTAGTAAAGTCGGGAATTCACGATTGCGAGTTGGGCTTCGGGCCCTTCGCATTCGCTATGGTCTTGAACGACGTAGGGAAATACTGATGGTTTGGCACCTTCTCCTTTTTCCTTCGGTCGTGGGACTACACAAGTCCGGGAGGGTTGGGTTATGTGAATAAGTGCGAGCGACGCCTAAGGGATCCTTTGTACGGTTGTCTACTGGATGTTTTCACTAACGTACGTTACAACAATTCATAACCTAGTGTATACCCAATGCCTCCGGTGCTCAACGAATACCTCTCACGTAACGAAACAACAACACATAAACTAATTAAAGCAAAGTGATAGGAAAACGTCGGGTTTTCCTAGGGTTTTCAACTAGTACACTTACGAACTACATGCCGAATTTTACAACTCGTACGCTTACATCTATAGAAAACAAACAAGCATACTCACGGATCTTCACATATTTTTTTTACGCTATAATATTTTCAGAAAATATCGGATTTTCTGGTGGTTTTCAAAACAATACAAATATTGGATTTTAAACATTACTTATGAACTCACCAACATTTCATATGTTGACGTTTTTTCCAAAATACTTGTATTCTCAGGTACCAGGTAAAGTGAAGAAGGAAATTTTACTCTATGATGTTTTGCGAATGTTTAATTTACCACAAACAATTTTATTTTTGGGCATGTAACATTTTTGGTAACGTTGTAATGGATGTTAATTCTATCGGTTGTAATGTTCAAATGCTTGGTAATGATTGATGTTATGTTTCATATATATTCATTGTGATGGTATTCAATTGAGTCATGACAGCCCCCGGACGTTTCCGCCGTCTGGTTCGGGGGTGTGACAGGTTGGTATCAGAGCTTTGTTTATAGTGAACTAGCATGTATAGCCACACATTGACATGCAACTATAAACCAAAAAGTGGGACTAACATAACTCTCAACAAAACAAGTAAATAAAACACCCTTGATTGCATTAGGAATAGGAACATAACGCCAAACCAAACAAAAATAATACTAGTATCTCGGTTAAATTAAGGACTGTTCTTAGTGGTACCAAGGAGTGGATGTAGCCTGATCAACTACACTCTCTCCAAAGTATAACTAACACACGTCCTGATGAGATCGGGATAGCAAGGGAACCTAAAACTATACCCCTACCACCGAAAAGAGAACGCCTGTTTAGCTTGTGCAATAGCGGTAGAGTCATAGGAAAGTGATAGCTTATTCGTATACTTTCTCCCAGTCTTCATGGAGGAGGATCAGGCCCCGGACATGGATCACGTCGCATCTCCTGTTAGCGAAGTGCAACAGGATCACCATGTCCCACCAGTGAATCCCGCGAGGGAGAATTGCTCCCCAGAAGCCGAGATTGCCGACTTGCGGCAACAACTGTTCGCCATGGAAGCACGTGCCGTGCAAGCAGAGCATGAGAGGGATGAGGTCATTGTAGACATGACTGAGATGGCTCAGCTGTTGGCTCAGCACTTCGGCATATGATTTCACTGTTATAGTAGGACGCAGCTCATCGCGGTTAAGGATAGACTTATCTTAGTAGGTCGTTAGGAACTATGCTATGTACCCCGACTTTATGTTTAAGTGACTACACTACTCATAGAGCCGTTATGCTGTCGAACTAGTATCACTCATGTATGCTCTTACGAGCAAAATTTTCATGTATCAAATGCGGATAATATTAATAAATTTTTGCGTGTTTTGATACGATATTACAAATTGCTATGTGTTGAGAAATTATGATTGAATGGTCAATGGTAGTAGTGTTTAAGTTCGTACCATGCACCTAGTCAGTAGGATCACGACCTCACAGGAACCACATACCCTCAACATCTTTCCGTTTTGTGATAGAAAGATGCCTCTCCGACCTACTCGCGGAAACCCAGGACCAACCCCACCTAAAGTTCACTCAGCCGTGTTCCAAGGGAACAATGGAGGAGTCAATGGGCAAGGAGCCGGAAGTTCGAACAATGGAATGAATCAAGGACCCACCAAGACATGTACCTACAAGGACTTCACAAATGCCAAACCACGAACTTTTAACGGCTCTGGAGGGGTGATCACTCTGAAGCGATGGATCGAGTAGGTGGAATTGGTATTTGAGATATGCGATTGCCCTGAGCAGATGAAAGTGAAGTTCGCGGCCTGCACTTTTGTGGATCAAGCGCTCACCGGGTGAAACGGACATGTAGAATCCATGACCCTCCCTGTAGCCAACTCTATGCCGTGGGCAGAGATGAAAGAAATGTTAATGGCTGAGTAGTGCCCACGAGGCGAAATACAGAAGATGAAGCAAGAGCTATGGAACCTCACTGTGCAGAATGCGAATATCGATGCCTACATATCGAGATTTAGCGAACTATCTCTGCTATGCCCGGGTATGATCACCTCGGAAGGAAAGACGATTGAGCGATTCATCTGGGGACTAACATCACCAATTCAAGGGAATGTGATAGCTGAAAACCCCGAAACATTTGACAGTGCGAAAAGATTGGCAAAGAAGCTGTATGACCATAACAACAAGAAAGGAGAGAAGCCAGTGGAGACTAAGAAGAAGAAGGAAGGTGATGGCAAGAAGGGAAAGAACAATAAGAGGAAGGGGCGCCAGGGCCCCGAGACCTCTAAGAAGCAGCAGACAGTGGCGGTTAACGCTGTCACCGCACCGGTTCCAGCTGCACCACATGCTCCAACCTCAGCCACTTCAAATGCTTCCAGACCCTATTCCGGTAATCTTCCCAAATGCAACAAGTGCGGTTTCCATCACAACGGAGAATGCAAGGATTTTCAGTGCACCAGTTGCAACTGAAAGGGACACACTGCAAGGTACTGCAGGACTTACCTGTTGGATAAGGTGTCTAAGTCCATAACTATTTCTGGTATGTACTTGACCCGACCCGGCATGGTCCATTTGGGTTGCATGGCACCATGCAATTGGATAAACTAAATGAGAGAAATAACGCTTGGAGATTATTAATATATTATAAGTTCTAATATATTAATAATATTATTTGATTAGTTTGATCAAGAATTAATTTAGAATTAATTAAGTGATCAAAAGATAACTAATTAAATATATGGGTTGATTAAGTAAATCATCCATATCTTTTATAGTGGGCTAAAAGGCTCCATGGATCATCAAGTTGGGTTCCACCCATAGGATGCTCCATGGATGCTCCATGGGAGTTACAAACCCATGGGTCATGGAAATGAAGAGTCATGACACATTAGGGTTTAACCCTAGATGTGTCAACACTATATAAGTAATATGATCTCCTCCCAAATCGGTTACACATACACACTAAGGAAAAAGGGGGCTTGGCCAATTTTGAAGAGTGTGTATTCTCTCATAAGTTCTTCCAAGAGCATTTGGTGTTGTGTGAAGCATTTGAGGCATCACCACTTCAGGTGCTAGGCTCACAAGGTTTCAAGGAACACAAGCAACAACAAGGTAAGTTATTCTATCTATCCTTTATGTTAAAATTGTTCCCCATGTATGCTAGATAGGAATATAACCTTGGAATTCAACTTTGCATGACAAATTAGACAAACATAGATCCAAGGTTATTAGGGTTGCATGTACACTTAGGAAGTGTTAGAATGCTCAAAACCCATCATTACCCTCCCCAGAACCAAAATCAGGGAACCAATAACAGCAACCATCGCAGCAACAACAACATCAATGCCGGCGGCAATAACGCAGGGCCTAGCCACACCTGCTTCGAGTGTGGGAGGACTGGACACATCCGCCAAGACTGCCCCAACAACAACAATTTAAGAAACAGAAGAACAGGAAGGATGTTGACCATGGGTCAGGGTGAGGCTATTCAGGACCCCTCTGTTGTTACCGGTACGTTTCCCTTAAACCACACTTATGCATGCATCTTATTTGACACCGGAGCGGAGCGAAGTTTCAGAAGCAATAAGTTTAAGCATTTATTAAAACAATTGCCCCAAAAGCTAAATGAAACCTATACGGTGGAAATGGCCAATGGGAAAACCGAATCCACTGGGGAAATCTACACCGGATGTACCCTAACCCTTAATCAACACGTCTTTCGAATATATCTAATGCTAGTATCAATTAGGAGTTTCGATGTGATCATCGGCATGGACTGGTTAAGCCCCCACCATGCTGAAATTATGTGCCATGAGAAGGCCGTTCGTCTTCGTCTCCCAAATCACGAAACCCTAGTAATTTACGGAGACAAATATAGCATGAACCTTCGCCTCGTCTCGTGCATCAAGGCACAAAAAATATCTACGAAAGGACAATCTGGCGTTCGTAGTGGATAAAACCAAGGAGGAGATTAACGTTCGAGACATTCCCATAGCATGTGAATTTCCAGACGTATTTCCTGAGGATCTTCCCGGAATACCCCCAGAGAGAGAGGTTGAGTTTCGAATCGACCTCATTCCAGGAGCAACTCCTCTCGCTAAATCACCCTACCGGCTAGCTCCTGCCGAGATGCAAGAATTGTCCAGCCATCTCAACGAACTCTTGGACAAGGGATTTATCCGACCTAGTTACTCGCCATGGGGAGCTCCGGTGCTCTTTGTCAAAAAGAAGGATGGATCTTTTAGAATGTGCATCGATTACAGAGAGTTAAATAAACTCATAATCAATAACCGCTACCCACTCCCACGAATCGATGACCTATTTGACCAGCTCCAAGGAGCTAGTTATTTTTCTAAAATAGATCTACGGTCCAGATACCACCAACTCGAAGTCCGAGAAGAGGATATTCCAAAAACCGCTTTCCGAACTTGCTACGGACATTATGAATTTGTCGTAATGCCCTTCGGTCTAACGAATTCCCCTGCCGCATTTATGGACCTAATGAATCGAATCTGTCGACCGTTCCTCGACAACTTTGTCATTGTTTTTATCGATGACATCCTCGTCTATTCTCCAAGCAAGGAAGAGCATGGCCAACATCTTCGAAAAGTCCTAGAAACTCTGCGATCAGAAAAGCTTTACGCCAAACTCTCCAAGTGTGAGTTCTGGCTCCGGAGTGTGAACTTCCTGGGTCATGTAGTCAGCCAAGTTGGAATCCATGTGGATCCCTCTAAAGTCAAAGCTGTTGAAGGATGGGCAATCCCGACAACACCTACGGAAATCCGTCAGTTCTTGGGTCTAGCAGGCTACTATAGGAGATTCATTCAAAACTTCTCTAAGATCGCCAAGCCACTTACTTCCCTTACTCAAAAGGGCGTACCATTCAAATGGACAGACAAACAAGAGATTGCGTTTCGGACATTAAAGCAAGCTCTCTGTAGCGCCCCTGTACTATCTCTACCGGAAGGAACGGTAGATTTTGTAGTCTACTGCGATGCGCCAAATCAAGGCTTAGGTTGTGTTCTCATGCAACGTGGAAGGGTGATAGCTTACGCATCTCGCCAACTAAAGACACACGAAGTAAATTATACAACCCATGACCTGGAATTGGGAGCCGTGGTCTTCGCCCTGAAAATTTGGAGGCACTACCTGTATGTTACAAAGTGCACCATCTTCACAGACCACAAAAGTCTCCAGCACATCTTGAACCAGAAGGAGTTGAACATGAGACAACGGAGATGGGTTGAATTGCTAAACGACTACGAGTGTGAGATCAAGTACCACCCAGGCAAGGCCAACGTGGTAGCTGATGCATTAAGTCGGAAGGAGTACTCTAATCGCCACGCGAAATCTCTCTCGATAACCATTCAATCTCATCTGGCCACTCAAATTGCAGTAGTCCAGTCAGAGGCCATGAAGACGGAAAATAAAGCAAGTGAAGCACTGCGCGGAATGGAAAAGAACCTGGAGGCAAAGGAGAATGGAGTATACTATTTCATGAACCGTATTTGGGTCCCTAAACTTACAGGGTTTAGAGATGTTGTTATGAAGGAAGCCCACAAGATGCAATACTCCATTCATCCCGGTTCAGACAAGATGTACTTGGATATTAAACAGCACTATTGGTGGCCTAACATGAAGGCGGAAATTGAGACCTACATTAGTAAGTGCCTTACGTGCGCCAAGGTAAAGGTGGAGTACCAGAAACCCTCAGGATTGTTTCAGCAACCGACAATCCCGGAGTGGAAATGGGAGGCGATTTCTATGGATTTCGTGACCAAGCTACCCAAAACATCGGATGGATTAGACACCATATGGGTAATAATCGACCGACTGACGAAATCTGCCCATGTCCTGCCAATTAAAGAATCTTACCAGATGGAGAGATTGATGCGTTTATACATTCGAGAAATCGTGAGACTCCACAGAGTGCCAGTATCTATCATCTCGGATAGGGACAGTAGGTTCACTTCACGATTTTGGCAATCACTCCATAAGGCGATGGGAACAAACCTCGACATGAGCACCGCTTATCATCCACAAACGGATGGTCAAAGCGAGCGAACCATCTAGACGCTCGAAGATATGCTCCGTGCATGCGTAATAGGCTTTGGGAAGTCTTGGGATACCCACCTACCTTTAGTCGAGTTCTCATATAACAATAGTTATCATTCGAGCATCAAGGTGGCTCCTTTCGAAGCAGTGTACGGGCGTAAGTGTAAATCACCGTTATGTTGGGCTGAGGTAGGTGACACCCAGCTAGCAAAAACACATACGTCGGACAAATCACTAACGGGACCGGAGATCATTCGCGAAACCACGGAAGAGATCGTTCAAATCAGAGCTCGATTGCAAGCATCGTGTGACCGACAAAAGTGCTATGCTGATAAACGATGAAAGCCCTTAGAATTTCAGGTCGGGGATCGAGTACTGTTGAAAGTCTCACCCTGGAAAGGAGTTATCTATTTTGGGAAGCGGGGAAAACTAAACCCACAATACATTGGACCTTTCGAAATCATCGCCCGAATAGGTCCGGTAGTATACAGACTGCAACTACCCGCAGAGCTAAACGGTGTACACCCCGTGTTTCATGTCTCTAATCTAAAGAAGTGCCTATCAGATGAAACACTCATCATTCCCCTTGACGAAATCGAAATCAACGAGAATCTCCTGTTCATTGAAGAACCAATTGAAATCATGGATAGGGAGGTGAAGCGTACTAAGCAAAGTCGCATCCCGATCGTGAAAGTACGGTGGAACTCAAAGCGTGGGCAAGAATTCACGTGGGAACGCGAAGACCAAATGAAGCAAAAGTACCCTCACATATTCTAGCATTCTCAAATCTAGCTTTCAAAAAGAATTTCGGGACGAAATTCCCTCTAACGGGGGGATGATGTCACAACTAGAAATGTTGTGTCTTGTAATCACTATACTCAAGTACATGTTGAATTCAAAAACCCAAGAGCATGTATGATGCTTACTCAATGGAAAACTAAACCCAATTCACTACATCAAGCAATTGGAAACCCTATAAGTTCTTGATTAGGTCCATTTTGGACTAGGGCTTCCTTATTGGACCTAAATGGACCAATAAGCTTCCAATTTGACTATCATGGGCTTAGAACCCTTAAATGGGCTCTAATTGGACCCACATTTATTTATTTCAATATTTTGGGCCATATTGGGCCTAGAATGAAATGAATTAAAAGCTTTGATCCATGATTAACCTAAACTAGCCCAACAAAGTGTAAAAATCTTATTATATTTCCTTTTAGGTTAAAACTCATCCAACTTAATTTACACATGGGCTTGTGGGCATTAAAGCCCAAATTTCTCTTTTTCCTTCCATATTTTCGGCCCAAAACAAGCCCAAGAGGAAGGGTTGACCTTGTGAGTGACACCTCACAATTAACCAAAGGATTTCCATGCAACATGTAACATCCCGAAATATCAAGAGTAGAGTTGAAGGGCTAAAAGAGTAAATTGGGAAAGAGTGACTCGGCGAGTCCATGTGCGGACTCGGCGAGTAGAGTCGCGACCTGGTCGCGTGTTAAGTGGCCGACTCGGCGAGTCAGTGTAATGGACTCTGTGAGTAGGAGCTGAGTGGAGAAAACCCTAATTCTCAGGGTTGAGCCTTATATTAAGATCACTATGTTTTCCTCCCAGCCTCTTTATCACCCCTTGAGCCCCAGAAAACCCTAAATCACGGAGAAGCACCATTGTTGAGTGGATTGGAGCTTGGAGAAGTAATGGTTGAAGGAATTTTGGGAAGATTGAAGGCTTGGAGCAAGGGGATTTGCTTGGATTCGAATTTCATTGCAGTTGGGGCATCACTTAGAGGTAATATCTCGTTATTGACCTGTTGTTATGTTGTTTCTTCATTTTGGGGTTTGTGAGAAATTGTCTATGGATGAAATGGGAAGTCTAGAGGTTAGATCTGAGGTTGCTACCTCAGATCTGGAAGGGAGAAGAATCAGAGAGCATGAAAGTCCCTGTGTTGGAGTGTTTAGTGAAGCTTACATGTCCCAAACCCTAGCCCCAATGTGCAAACGGCTTAGATCTCTTTGGATTCACGTAAAGTTTGCCACTTTACGTGATGGATGGGTTGTAGGAGGCTAGATCTATGTTTTGGATCAATTGCATGGCCTGGAGTGCTTCTGAATGGATTCAGAACGGTGGTACTCGGCGAGTCACATGGGTTGACTCGACGAGTTGCTTGAAGATGGCCTGGAACTCGACGAGTTGGAAGAACAACTCGGCGAGTAGGTTGAAGATAGCCTTCGACTCGACGAGTCTTGTCGAAGAGTCCCAGATATTCTCTGGTTGAGCCGAGAATCGGTGAGTCGAGGGATGACTCGGTGAGTCGAGTGCGAGTGGACTCAGAGTTGTTGGACTCGGCGAGTCTCGGGGTGACTCGGCGAGTTAGGTCGCAGATTGAATAAAGTTTTGATTATGGGAACTCGACGAGTCACAGGGTTGACTCGGCGAGTAGGGTCAGTCAGGGGTTGACTTAGACTGAGGACTTTGATTTCGACCAAGGGTTGGCCGTTGACTTTTAGGGTTTGGTCAGCGATGTGGCCTTTGGGCCAAGAGAGAGGTAAAATAGTCTTTTAACCATAAGAGGGTGTTATGATAGGATTTATTCTAGTCTCGAGAGTTATATTCATGAGAGTATTTGCCTTACGTGTTAGGCGGTGGCGAGTTCGAGATTCAAGTGTGGGGATATCTGCTTCCTGCTTGCCAGGTGAGTCTTCTCACTATACTTTACCTTGAGTAGGTAACCAGAGTTATGTGATTAGAGTATTTGTATGCTATATGTACGTGATGTGTTGTACTGCATTATTTCTATGTGATTTATGTTGTGCATGTTTATAGAGTTGGAACCGGAAGGTTCCCAGAGTTAGAACCTGAGGGTTCACAGAGTTTGGGTGCACGGACCCACTGAGTTATAGCCTCGAGTGGCTAATATGTGTTATGTGTGGTATTTTGGGGAACTCACTAAGCTTCGTGCTTACAGTGTTTTGTTTGATGTTTTTCAGGTTTCTTTCAGTATCACGGGACGGCACCGGCTTGATTGTACACACCAGAGAAAGAGTCATATTTTGGAGGATCCTGGTTTTCTATGCAAGTGAAAATGGAGTTATGTTTTGTAAATCGACTATGAATAAGATTTTAAACAAGTGTTTCTAAGAGTAAAATGATTATTTTAAATGAAAATTTTGTCTTGAAATTTACGGTGTTACAAGTTGGTATCAGAGCCTTGGTTTGAGGGATTCGGATGCGCCTTCGGGTAAATCTGGACTCAAACTGAGGAAGTAAGAAAAGTTTTAAGGAAATAATTTTCTAAAAACGAATAAGGGTTCAAAGAGGAAGCAAGAAAGAGCAGTGTGTACAATCATCCAGAGCCCGAACGGTGATTTCCCAAGATACCCTTATTTTGTGTTATGAGATATTTATGATGCACTTTATGAGATATTATTGCATGCTAGAGACAGACTAGGTATTTCATATGTTAGGACTAGAGTGGCCTGATTTGTGATGCCTTAGCCTAGGACTCGGTGTTATATGTGTTATGCTTTTGAGTATGTGATGAGTGAGAGTATCCAGTTAGAACCCATGAGGGGTAGAGTTACAGAGTTTGGTGGTACTTTCGAGGATGAGCCGAGAAGGTGGAGTTATCACAGAGAGGGAGTCCTATGTATTCTTCGATGCTCGAATGTTGCTTGCTTTGTGTTGTGGAACTCTCGATGATGGGAGTCAGCTACCAAGTGAATATGACGATATTCAGGAGGTAGATGGCTGGCATCATTAGGAGCTCTTCAGCAGCTGATAGCAAAGAAGGGGAGGAAAATGGAAGAGCCTATGGAGTAACCCTAGCCAGATGAGTGCGCTTGCAGAGTAGAGAATTTCGTTGGGGAGCGAGCACGCGCGATGGGATTAGTGAAAGGGCAGGTCGAGCAGCTACTTAGAAGCTCTGGGATGGTCCGTGTGGAAAGTATGGGTAGATGTGGCAGGTAGTATGGGCCCGTACTACTGAAAGCAGAGGACCCATACTTGATACAGGGAGTATTCTGAAGGTTCTAAGGAGCGGATTGAGGAGTGATGTTATGGTTCGGGTACCATACATCAGAGCATGTTGAGGAAGTGATGTTATGGTTCGAGTACCATACATCAGAGCAGATTGAGGAGTGATGTTATGGTTCGGGTACCATACATCAGAGCAGATTGAGGAAGTGATGTTATGGTTCGAGTACCATACATCAGAGTAGATTGAGGAGTGATGTTATTGTTCGGGTACCATACATCAGAGCAGATTGAGGAGTGATGTTATGGTTCGAGTACCATACATCGGAGCGGATTGAGGAGTGATGTTATGGTCCGGGTACCATACATCGGAGCGGATTGGGGAGTGATGTTATGGTTAGGGTACCATACACCGGGGCATATTGAGAAGAGATGTCATGGAATGAGTACCATGGGTCGTAGTGAAGGATGTTTGTGGTTCTCTGGTTATTCGGTTATGAGTAAGTTCGATGAGGCGTCCCTTGAGAGGGAGATCGAGAGCCCCTCAGAGTATTTTAGTAAGGAGTCAGTGAGAAGGGAGAATTTCGATCTGATTTGGGCAATCAGTCGATAAAGGAGATGTCACCTCCTATGATCGGGGAGGTACTGATTATGTACGTGTGAAAAAAAAAATGAGGAGCATGATGTTTTAGTTTTGGGTTTAGGGGTAAACCCTACAGGTCGTCATGGACGATGATTTCCCACCAGAGTATCAGGTAGCATGTGTGCCGCGAGGCAGTGATCTATCATGAGCAGATAGTCAGTTGGGACTAAGATAGTCGAGGGCCACACTATACCTAATTGAGTTTAGTCGGGTGTACGGTAATGGTATCAGCGGGGAGTTCAGTCGAGTTCAGCGGTGCCGAGAGTTTTCTATCCATGGGGTGTTGAATTTGGGAGTGGGTTCCTGTTCTTGAGATGATCCCGGTGTTGGAGCGTTGGTTAATGAGTTGAGGTGAGGGGTATGATGGTTTTATGGTTCAGTCTATGAGCCAGGGATGTTATCGAGCAGTTGAGTTGTTTGGTACTAAATTGGTACGAGATTTGGAACGGCTAGAGGCAGACGTGACGAGAAGTTCTTGAGGAGTTCACCATAGGTTCAGAGTATATGAGGTCGATTCATTTCCTTAAGGGGGGATTATCGGGCGTTGTGTAGCACTTTCCGGGGGCAGGTGCGATTTTGCTGGAGAATATAGTTATGGGTTAGTTGCGTGCTATTTGGTAATGGTTCGAACCCTAAGTGGGGGAGAACCGGGTGCCGTATGTAAGAAAGCAGAGATTTGTCAAGAGTAGGTATAAGTGGAGTATATAGATATGCGGTAAGAAATCATGAGACCAGAGATGTCGGTGATCGAGGAAAGGGGTCAGAGTGAGTTAATGCGGGAAGTACTTGTTTGAAAAGGATGAATGTCTCCACGACAGGTGTTTATTAGTCAGGAATCTGGTATTGGTCGGTGTTGGGGCAAGTAGATAAAGAATGATTGGGCAGCCAACTCCCGGGTCGGTATGCGTATCCTTGTTTGGATTTTGAGTGGTGGGAAAAAGGGTTTCGGAGAATTATCAGCGTATTTCTTAGCGTTAGCATTTCTTCGTATTGCAATTGAGAAATTGAATACACCGAAGTTGCAACTTGGGAAAAATGAAGATCTAGTTATGGGGTTCAGAGGGAATGTATTATTGCATCTATATGGTGCTTGGGGCAGGAGATCTATGGTTGTGGCAGGATCTTGTGATGTTCGGTGGGGGTGTTCCGAGGTATCCGGGTATTGATATCTTTATTTCGAAGTTATTCGTGAATCTTGAGTTGAGACGACTTGTGGTATATCAGGTATCTATGGAACTAGTTATAGCCCTTCGAGTATGGGCATCCAGGGAGATTACTTGGGAGAGAGGATCTTCGCAAGGGTGGGCATCTGTTATGACGATTGCCTCCAGAGTCTGTGATGAATATTCGAGACGAGTATGGGTAGCCGCCTATGATAGTCTGTGGAGCACGAGCTAGTGGAGTCAGAGGGTGTTGTGATACTGCGGGGAGCCATAGTACTCACTAGTCAGAGGGTGTTGTGATACTGCGGAGAGCCGTAGTACTCACTAGTCAGAGGGTGTTGTGATACTGCGGAGAGCCGTAGTACTCACTAGTCAGAGGGTGTTGTGATACTGCGGAGAGCCGTAGTACTCACTAGTCAGAGGGTGTTGTGATACTGCGGGGAGCCGTAGTACTCACTAGTCAGAGGGTGTTGTGATACCGCGGGGAGCCATAGTGCTCACTAGATGGCAAGAGAGTGTGATGATGGAATGTTCTCCGATCAGTGTATGATGTGGAAGAGTTTTGGGCTTGAGTAGCCCTAGTATTGAGTTTTTGGAGCCTGGATGTTGGACCGGGGGTGAAACTGGGGTCCCCGTATCTGTCGGGGAATGTGGTGAGATGGCAAGGGATATGCGCAGCAGAAACCAGAGATCAGAGTGGAGACGATCCTCGGTTGGATTGTACATTCTTGCATAAGGAAAAGAGAATTTCGTGACTTGCGTGTCACGGGGCCGGGATAGTGGTCACGGGGAGGAAGTTAGTGGGATATTTGGATCATGATTTGGGTGACCTTTGGAGGCTCAGCTGTGGAGTCAAAAGCTGACCTGGTGCCCAGTCTCGAAGAGGGATATGTGATGAGCTAGAGCTTATCCTGATGATGTCGGAGGACACCTCAGAGGGAGTGAACGATTCAGACGCTCAAAGACATGCTTCGGGCATGTGTATTAGATTTCGGAGGGTGTTGGTATGCCACCCTTTGTGTTGTTGTATGGGAGGAAGTGTCGGACCCTCATTTGCTGAGGAAAGTGTCGATTCGCGGAAGTGGAAGTTGTAGTGAGAATGGATGATTTGGAGTCTGATGGTCGAACATTGTATCTGTGACAGTGGTATGGAATGACATCATGATGGGATGTCTGCTGAGGATGCGGAAGGGATTCCGGTGGTGTAGAGCCAAGAGTCTCAGGATGGATGTAGGGATGGAGTCTGGGACTCCCAGCTTGATTCTGATCAAGGGTCGTGTGCGTAGTGGTGGTGTCTCCTGGGGATGTTAGAGATGTCATCAGTGCGACGGGTTCTCCTAACCCGAGAGTGCGAAGGTTGGTGCGGCTTGGGTGCTTGAGTGCAAGAAGAGGACTCATGAGATTTGCTCTGGGATTGAAGAGTGGGCCTTTCTGTCGTCACGGATTGGATAGGATGGGATTTGGATCGGGGATCCGATGGTTCATGGCTTCTAACCTTTATGGGTCAAGTGATTGTTGAGATTTGGATCAGTGATGCTTCATGGGTAATTCTCGGATCGTTGAGTGTGGTTATCTGAGGGTACATTCGGTGCCCGGTTCGAGACAGTGGTCAGGACACCATAAGGAAAGGGAAAGTGTGTTCGAGTTTCAATGGGTATGCCTTGTAAGAGCGGGTCCGATTAAGGCCAGGTGGCACGTTGTGGGAGTATTTCTGGAGTTGAGTTGTTGTAGGCTTCGAGGGCGAAGCCTAATTTAAGTGGGGGAGAATTGTAACATCCCGAAATATCAAAAGTAGAGTTGAAGGGCTAAAAGAGTAAATTGGGAAAGAGTGACTCGGCGAGTCCATGTGCGGACTCGGTGAGTAGAGTCGCGACCTGGTCGCGTGTTAAGTGGCCGACTCGGTGAGTCAGTGTAATGGACTCGGCAAGTAGGCGCTGAGTGGAGAAAACCCTAATTCTCGGGGTTGAGCCTTATATAAAGATCACTATGTTTTCCTCCCAGCCTCTTTATCACCCCTTGAGCCCCAGAAAACCCTAAATCACGGAGAATCACCATTGTTGAGTGGATTGGAGCTTGGAGAAGTAATGGTTGAAGGAATTTTGGGAAGATTGAAGGCTTGGAGCAAGGGGATTTGCTTGGATTCGAATTTCATTGCAGTTGGGGCATCACTTAGAGGTAATATCTCGTTATTGACCTGTTGTTATGTTGTTTCTTCATTTTGGGGTTTGTGAGAAATTGTCTATGGATGAAATGGGAAGTCTAGAGGTTAGATCTGAGGTTGCTACCTCAGATCTGGAAGGGAGAAGAATCAGAGAGCATGAAAGTCCCTGTGTTGGAGTGTTTAGTGAAGCTTACATGTCCCAAACCCTAGCCCCAATGTGCAAACGGCTTATATCTCTTTGGATTCACGTAAAGTTTGCCACTTTACGTGATGGATGGGTTGTAGGAGGCTAGATCTATGTTTTGGATCAATTGCATGGCCTGGAGTGCTTATGAATGGATTCAGAACGGTGGTACTCGGCGAGTCAGATGGGTCGACTCGACGAGTTGCTTGAAGATGGCCTGGAACTCGACGAGTTGGAAGAACAACTCGGCGAGTAGGTTGAAGATAGCCTTGGACTCGACGAGTCTTGTCGAAGAGTCCCAAATATTCTTTGGTTGAGCCGAGAATCGGTGAGTCGAGGGATGACTCGGTGAGTCGAGTGCGAGTGGACTCAGAGTTGTTGGACTCGGCGAGTCTCGGGGTGACTCGGCGAGTTAGGTCGTAGATTGAATAAAGTTTTGATTATGGGAACTCGACGAGTCACAGGGTTGACTCGGCGAGTAGGGTCAGTCAGGGGTTGACTTAGACTGAGGACTTTGATTTCGACCAAGGGTTGGCCGTTGACTTTTAGGGTTTGGTCAGCGATGTGGCCTTTGGGCCAAGAGAGAGGTAAAATAGTCTTTTAACCATAAGAGGGTGTTATGAGAGGATTTATTCTAGTCTCGAGAGTTATATTCATGAGAGTATTTGCCTTACGTGTTAGGCGGTGGCGAGTTCGAGATTCAAGTGTGGGGATATCTGCTTCCTGCTTGCCAGGTGAGTCTTCTCACTATACTTTACCTTGAGTAGGTAACCAGAGTTATGTGATTAGAGTATTTGTATGCTATATGTACGTGATGTGTTGTACTGCATTATTTCTATGTGATTTATGCTATGCATGTTTATAGAGTTGGAACCGGAAGGTTCCCAGAGTTAGAACCTGAGGGTTCACAGAGTTTGGGTGCACGGACCCACAGAGTTATAGCCTCGAGTGGCTAATATGTGTTATGTGTGGTATTTTGGGGAACTCACTAAGCTTCGTGCTTACAGTGTTTTGTTTGATGTTTTTCAGGTTTCTTTCAGTATCACGGGACGGCACCGGCTTGATTGTACACACTAGAGAAAGAGTCATATTTTGGAGGATCCTGGTTTTCTATGCAAGTGAAAATGGAGTTATGTTTTGTAAATCGACTATGAATAAGACTTTAAACAAGTGTTTCTAAGAGTAAAATGATTATTTTAAATGAAAAATTTGTCTTGAAATTTACGGTGTTAGACAACATGTCCCATACTTCCATGCATGCATCACTTCATGGTCTATTTCTCCCTTCTCTCACTCACTCTCAGCCGAAACACACACATACACACACAAATCTCTCACAAACTCTCTCTAGAATTCTCAAGGAACAATCCTCCCTCCTACTTCAAAAATTTCATGAATCAAGAGCTTCACAAGGAGAATCCATCACCAAAATCATTATCTAGGTAGGTTAATGCTTGGATCCATGCTTTGGACTCTTTCTTATCTTCAAAAATCTCTTCTTAACTCTCATGAAATCATAAACTTGTGTCTTAGAACTCCATAAACTCGAAATCTTCATCAAAGGGTGCTAGGGTTAAAAATCACCAAGTTTTCTTCCATCTTTTCTTCAAGAACCGAAACTACCCCCTAAGGTGAGCTTCATACCCCCTTATTTTCGGTTTTTATAAGTTTTGTGGGGGAGAATACAAGCAAAGGTGTAGATCTATCATTATGTGTATGCCTTGTATGATTTTTATGCTTATATGTGTGTTTTGTATGATTATGATGTTGGATCTAATCATGAATCACTAAAAACCAAGATATACTTTATATTAAACGATGCTAGTATAAAATATACTACTACATACAAAGTATACCAAGAAAAATAGCTAAGCGGCTTAACAACACATACTTTGGGCTAAAAACTCATTTTTTTTAGACATAAAATGTCAAAAATACAAAGTTGAAGTGCTCAAAATGAAATATTTCGAAATTTGATGGGTGAGATGAGTCAAAACAGTTTCCATAATGTATTTTCTGAAAATATACTCTTTTAGAGGGTTAAAAACATAAATTTCAAGCTTAATGCGCTAAAAATGACATTTTCGGTCCAATAAGGCCCATTATGCGAAATTTCCCAAACTTGAGGGGCTGAACCATGTTTTTCTATAAAACAGTGGGTTATTGGTGTTCTAAGTACTTTTCAAAGGTCAAAAATGCTTTCCATAGTTATAAAGGACCAAAGTTGCAAAAATTTTCCAATTTGGGCCAAAAGTGTAAAAATTGCGAAATGAGGGGTTACAACCGAGAAAATTGTATTTTCAGGGTCTAAAACTGTTTTCAACTAAAAAGGTGCTGAAAAATAACAAGTTCAATAAGTTTTGGTGTTAAAATACCAAGAAAAAGGGTTGAAGGACTAAACCGGAAATTAATTTACTTAAAGGGGTGAAAAAGTAAATTTACAAAATAAAGAGGGGTTGTAAACAGAAAACACTCAATGACAATTCAATACAATCGTTGTGAACAAGATTAACACTATGAGTCTCGCTGAATTACAATTCACAACAACACCAAAAACCGTTAACAAACGAATTGATTCGGTCTCGAATCAATAACAAATCCAAAACTACTAACACTACAACGCTCAATACACATATGGAACTCTCAGAACTCTATACTCTCATGGAATTACTCAATACGTCGACGTACCTTCCTTAGGCCCAAAAGTTTTAAATCATGCTTGTTTGGCCTAGCTAGCCCGATGACGTGATCTTTAGGCCCAAAGGATACTTGCTTACATGTAGTTGGGTATAATACGACTTAACCTCGTGTAAAAGGACTTTCAATGGCAAACGTGCTGCTGGTCCCCAAGGGTCCTTCGGTACTGCTAGTAAAGTCGGGAACTCATGATTGCGAGTTGGGTTTCGGGCTCTTCGCATTCGCTATGCTCTTGAACGACGTAGGGAAATACTGAGGGTTTCTCAGGTACCATGTAAAGTGAAGAAGGAATTTTACTTTATGATGTTTTGCGAATGTTTAATTTACCACAAACAATTTTATTTTTGGGCATGTAATATTCTTGGTAACGATGTAATGGATGTTAATTCTATCAGTTGTAATGTTCAAATGCTTGGTAATGATTGATGTTATGTTTCATATATATCCATTGTGATGGTATTCAATTGAGTCACGACTGCCCCCGGACGTTTCCGCCGTCTGGTTCGGGGGTGTGACAGGTTGGTATCAGAGCTTTGTTTATAGTGAACTAGCATGTCTAGCCACACATTGACATGCAACTATAAACCAAAAAGAGGGACTAACATAACTCTGAACAAAACAAGTAAATAAAACACCCTTGCTTGCATTAGGAGTAGGAACATAATGCCGAACCAAACAAAAATAATACTAGTATCTCGGTTAAATTCAGGACTGTTCTTAGTGGTGCCAAGGAGTGGATGTAGCCTGATCAACTACACTCTATCCAAAGTATAACTAACACACGTCCTGATGAGATCGGGATAGCTAGGGAACCTAAAACTATGCCCCTACCACGTAAATAGAACGCCTGTTTAGCTTGTGCAATAGCGGTAGAGTCATAGGAAAGTGATAGCTTATTCGTATACTTTCTCCTAGTCTTCATGGAGGACTCAGGCCCCGGACATGGATCACGTCGCATCTCCTGTTAGTGAAGTGCAACAGGATCACCACGTCCCACCAGTGAATCCCGCGAGGGAGAATCGCTCCCCAGAAGCCGAGATTGCCGACTTGCGGCAACAACTGATCGCCATGGAAGCACGTGCCATGCAAGCAGAGCATGAGAGGGATGAGGTCATTGTAGACATGACTGAGATGGCTCAGCTGTTGGCTCAACACTTCGGCATATGATTTCACCGTTATAGTAGGACGCAACTCATCGCGGTTAAGGATAGACTTATCTTAGTAGGTCGTTAGGAACTATGCTATGTACCCCGACTTTATGTTTAAGTGACTACACTACTCATAGAGCCGTTATGCTGTCGAACTAGTATCACTCATGTATGCTCTTACGAGCAAAATTTTCATGTATCAAATGCGGATAATATTAATAAATTTTTGCGTGTTTTGTTACGATATTACAAATTGCTATGTGTTGAGAAATTATGATTGAATGGTCAATGGTATAAGTTCATACCATGCACCTAGTCAGTAGGATCACGACCTCACAGGAACCACATACCCTCAACATCTTTCCGTTTTGTGACAGAAAGATGCCTCTCCGACCTACTCGCGGAAACCCAGGACCAACCCCACCTGAAGTTGACTCAGCCGCGTTCCAAGCAGCTGTATCTGAAGCAGTCACTGCAGCGATTGCGCAAATTCATTAAGGGAACAATGGAGGAGTCAATGGGCAAGAAGCCGGAAGTTCGAACAACAGAATGAATCAAGGACCCACCAACACATGTACCTACAAGGACTTCACAAACGCCAAACCATGAACTTTTAACAGCACTGGAGGGGTGATCACTCTGAAGCGATGGATCGAGAAGGTGGAATCGGTATTCGAGATATGCGATTGCCCTGAGCAGATGAAAGTGAAGTTCGCGGCCTGCACTTTTGTGGATCAAGCGCTCACCTGGTGGAACGGACATGTAGAATCCATGACCCTCCTTGTAGCCAACTCTATGCCATGGGCAGAGGTGAAAGAAATGTTAATGGCTGAGTACTGCCCACAAGGCGAAATACAGAAGATGAAGCAAGAGCTATGGAACCTCACTGTGCAGAATGCGAATATCGATGCCTACATATCGAGATTTAGCGAACTATCTCTGCTATGCCCGGGTATGATCACGTCGGAAGGAAAGACGATTGAGCGATTCATCCGGGGACTAACATCACCAATTCAAGGGAATGTGATAGCTGCAAACCCCGAAACATTTGATAGTGCGAAAAGATTGGCAAAGAAGCTGTATGACCATAACAACAAGAAAGGAGAGAAGCCAGTGGAGACTGAGAAGAAGAAGGAAGGTGATGGCAAGAAGGGAAAGAACAATAAGAGGAAGGGGCGCCAGGGCCCTGAGACCTCCAAGAAGCAGCAGACAGTGGTGGTTAACGCTGTCACCGCACCGGTTCCAGCCGCACCACATGCTCCAACCTCAGCCACTACAAATGCTTCCAGACCCTATTCCGGTAATCTTCCCAAATGCAACAAGTGCGGTTTCCATCACAACGGAGAATGCAAGGATTTTCAGTGCACCAGTTGCAACTGAAAGGGACACACTGCAAGGTACTGCAGGACTTACCCTTCCCGGAACCAAAATCAGGGAACCAACAACAGCAACCATCGCAGCTTTTGGATAAGGTGTCTAAGTCCATAACTATTTCTGGTATGTACTTCACCCGACCCAGCATGGTCCATTTGGGTTGCATGGCATCATGCAATTGGATAGACTAAATGAGAGAAATAACACTTGGAGATTATTAATATATTATAAGTTCTAATATATTAATAATATTATTTGATTAGTTTGATCAAGAATTAATTTAGAATTAATTATGTGATCAAAAGATAACTAATTAAATATATGGGTTGATTATGTAAATCATCCATATCTTGTATAGTGGGCTAAAAGGCTCCATGGACTATCAAGTTGGGTTCCACCCATAGGATGCTCCATGGATGCTCCATGGGAGTTACAAACCCATGGGTCATGGAAATGAAGAGTCATGACACATTAGGGTGTAACCCTAGATGTGTCAACACTATATAAGAAACATGTTCTCTACCTAAAATCGGCTACACTAAGAAACAAGAGGGCTTGGCCGATTTTTGAGAAGTGTGTGTTCTCTCATAAGTTCTTCCAAGAGCATTTGGTGTTGTGTGAAGCATTTGAGGCATCACACTTGGGGTGCTAGGCTCACAAGGTTTCAAGGAACACAAACAACAACAAGGTAAGTTATTCTATCTATACTTTAAGTTAAAATTGTTCCCCATGTATGCTAGATAGGAATATAACCTTGGAATTCAACTTTGCATGATAATTAGACAAACATAGATCCAAGGTTATTAGGGTTGCATGTACACTTAGGAAGTGTTAGAATGCTCAAAACCCATCAGCAGCAACAACAACATAAATGCCGGCGGCAATAACGCAGGGCCTAGCCACACCTGCTTCGGGTGTGGGAGGACTAGACATATCCACCGAGACTGAACCAACAACAACAATTTAAGAAACGGAGGAACAGGAAGGATGTTGACCATGAGTCAGGGTGAGGCTATTCAGGACCCCTCTGTTGTTACCGGTACGTTTCCCTTAAACCACACTTATGCATGCATCTTATTTGACACCGGAGCGGAGCGAAGTTTCGTAAGCAATAAGTTTAAGCATTTATTAAAACAACTACCCCAAAAGCTAAATGAAACCTATACGGTGGAAATGGCCAATGGGAAAACCGAATCCACTGGGGAAATCTACACCGGATGTACCCTAACCCTTAATCAACACGTCTAACTAATAGATCTAATGCCAGCATCAATTAGGAGTTTCGATGTGATCATCGGCATGGACTGGTTAAGCCCCCACCATGCTGAAATTATGTGCCATGAGAAGGCCGTTCGTCTTCGTCTCCCAAATCACGAAACCCTAGTAATTTACGGAGACAAATATAGCATGAACCTTCGCCTCGTCTCGTGCATCAAGGCACAAAAATATCTACGAAAGGACAATCTGGCATTCGTAGTGGATAAAACCAAGGAGGAGATTAACATTCGAGACATTCCCATAGCATGTGAATTTCCAGACGTATTTCCTGAGGATCTTCCCGGAGTACCCCCAGAGAGAGAGGTTGAGTTTCGAATCGACCTCATTCCAGGAGCAACTCCTCTCGCTAAATCACCCTACCGGCTAGCTCCTGCCGAGATGCAGGAATTGTCCAGCCAACTCAGCGAACTCTTGGACAAGGGATTTATCCGACCTAGTTACTCGCCATGGGGAGCTCCGGTGCTCTTTGTCAAAAAGAAGGACGGATCTTTTAGAATGTGCATCGATTACAGAGAGTTAAATAAACTCACAATCAAGAACCGCTACCCACTCCCACGAATCGATGACCTATTCGACCAGCTCCAAGGAGCTAGTTATTTTTCTAAAATAGATCTACGGTCTGGATACCACCAACTCGAAGTCCGAGAAGAGGATATTCCAAAAACCGCTTTCCGAACTCACTACGAACATTATGAATTTGTCGTAATGCCCTTCGGTCTAACGAATGCCGCTGTTGCATTTATGGACCTAATGAATCGAATCTGTCGACCGTTCCTCGACAACTTTGTCATTGTTTTTATCGATGACATCCTCGTCTATTCTCGAAGCAAGGAAGAGCATAGCCAACATCTTCGACAAGTCCTAGAAACTCTGCAATTAGAAAACCTTTACGCTAAACTCTCCAAGTGTGAGTTCTGGCTCCGGAGTGTGAACTTCCTGGGTCATGTAGTCAACCAAGATGGAATCCATGTGGATCCCTCTAAAGTCAAAGTTGTTGAAGGATGGGCAATCCCGACAACACCTACGGAAATCCGTCAGTTCTTGGGTCTAGCAGGCTACTATAGGAGATTCATTCAAAACTTTTCTAAGATCGCCAAGCCACTTACTTCCCTTACTCAAAAGGGTTGACCTTGTGAGTGACACCTCACAATTAACCAAAGGATTTCCATGCAACATGTCCCATACTTCCATGCATGCATCACTTCATGTTCTATTTCTCTCTTCTCTCACTCACTCTCGGCTGAAAACACACACACACACAAATCTCTCACAAACTCTCTCTAGAATTCTCAAGGAACAATCCTCCCTCCTCCTTCAAAAATTTCGTGAATCAAGAGCTTCACAAGGAGAATCTATCACCAAAATCATTATCTACGTAAGTTAATGCTTGGATCCATGCTTTGGACTCTTTCTTATCTTAAAAAATCTCTTTTTAACTCTCATGAAATCATAAATTTGTGTCTTAGAACTCCATAAACTCGAAATCTTCATCAAAGGGTGCTAGGGTCAAAAATCACCAAGTTTTCTTCCATCTTTTCTTCAAGAACCGAAACTACCCCCTCAGGTGATCTTCATACCCCCTTATTTTCGGTTTTTATAAGTTTTGTGGGGGAGAATACAAGCAAAGGTGTAGATATATCATTATGTGTATGCCTTGTATGATTTCTATGCTTATATGTGTGTTTTGTATGATTATGATGTTGGATCTAATCATGAATCACTAAAAACCGAGATATACTTTATATTAAACGATGCTAGTATAAAATATACTACTACATACAAAGTATACCAAGAAAAATAGCTAAGTGGCTTAACAACACATACTTTGGGCTAAAAACTCATTTTTTTTAGACATAAAATGTCAAAAATACAAAGTTGAAGTGCTCAAAATGAAATATTTCGAAATCTGATGGGTGAGATGAGTCAAAACAGTTTCCATAATGTATTTTCTGAAAATATACTCTTTTAGAGGGTTAAAAACATAAATTTCAAGCTTAATGGGCTAAAAATGACATTTTCGGTCCAATAAGGCCCATTATGCGAAATTTCCCAAACTTGAGGGGCTGAACCGTGTTTTTCTGTAAAACAGTGGGTTATTGGTGTTCTAAGTACTTTTCAAAGGTCAAAAATGCTTTCCATAGTTATAAAGGACCAAAGTTGCAAAATTTTTCCAATTTGGGCCAAAAGTGTAAAAATTGCGAAATGAGGGGTTACAACCGAGAAAATTGTATTTTCAGGGTCTAAAACTGTTTTCAACTAAAAAGGTGCTGAAAAATAACAATTTCAATAAGTTTTGGTGTTAAAATACCAAGAAAAAGGGTTTAAGGACTAAACCGGAAATTAATTTACTTAAAGGGGTGAAAAAGTAAATTTACAAAATAAAGAGGGGTTGTAAACAGAAAACACTCAATGACAATTCAATACACTCGTTGTGAACAAGATTAACACTATGACTCTTGCTGAATTACAATTCACAACAACACCAAAAACCGTTAACAAACGAATTGATTCGGTCTCGAATCAATAACAAATCCAAAACTACTAACACTACAACGCTCAATACACATATGGGACTCTCGGAACTCTATACTCTCGTGGAATTACTCAATACGTCAACGTACCTTCCTTAGGCCCAAAAGTTTCAAATCATGCTTGTTTGGCCTAGCTAGCCCGATGACGTGATCTTTATGTTGGATAAGGTGTCTAAGTCCATAACTATTTCTGGTATGTACTTGACCCGACCCGGCATGGTCCATTTGGGTTGCATGGCACCATGCAATTGGATAAACTAAATGAGAGAAATAACGCTTGGAGATTATTAATATATTATAAGTTCTAATATATTAATAATATTATTTGATTAGTTTGATCAAGAATTAATTTAGAATTAATTAAGTGATCAAAAGATAACTAATTAAATATATGGGTTGATTAAGTAAATCATCCATATCTTTTATAGTGGGCTAAAAGGCTCCATGGATCATCAAGTTGGGTTCCACCCATAGGATGCTCCATGGATGCTCCATGGTAGTTACAAACCCATGGGTCATGGAAATGAAGAGTCATGACACATTAGGGTTTAACCCTAGATGTGTCAACACTATATAAGTAATATGATCTCCTCCCAAATCGGTTACACATACACACTAAGGAAAAAGGGGGCTTGGCCGATTTTGAAGAGTGTGTATTCTCTCATAAGTTCTTCCAAGAGCATTTGGTGTTGTGTGAAGCATTTGAGGCATCACCACTTGAGGTGCTAGGCTCACAAGGTTTCAAGGAACACAAGCAACAACAAGGTAAGTTATTCTATCTATCCTTTATGTTAAAATTGTTCCCCATGTATGCTAGATAGGATATAACCTTGGAATTCAACTTTGCATGACAAATTAGACAAACATAGATCCAAGGTTATTAGGGTTGCATGTACACTTAGGAAGTGTTAGAATGCTCAAAACCCATCAGTGCTATCAGAGCCTAGGCTTGTTTGTTCTTATTTGTGCTTAAAAGTTGAAAACAGAATCGGAAATTTGCTGTCTGCGATCGGACTCGTCGAGTCTATAGGGGGGACTCGTCGAGTCCATGTGTATCTTCAACCAACTCGGCGAGTCATGTTCATGCACTCGGCGAGTAGGGTCGAATGAGTGCAGAATTTCGATTCAGTTGCTGGAAAATGAATTAGAAACATTACCCTAAACTGTTTTGGTAATTGAAAACTTGTTTTTGGTGGTGTAATGTTTTGCTAATTCATTTACAACAACTAGTTATCAAAATTACAAAGTTTTATGTAATTTTTGATTATGTTCATATTCATGTTCTTGTTCTTATGATGTTTTAGATGATCATAGGAATTATTTGTAACCTATTTGGTAGTTTAATTCTTGATCATAATGTGTTTTAATGGAGTCCATAACTTATCCTTAAGTTATGGAAAACCAAGAGTCACTTGAGTTAAAAACCATTAAGAAAACACAAGAGTTATAAAAATGAAGAGTCTTCATTTTATGACTCTATTAAACTCATAAGTTACAAGAAATGAAAAGTTTTGAAAGTTACAAAACTTGCCCTCAAGTTTTGGAACAAGTAAAGTTAAGTTAAAACTTTAGTTCCAACCCCTAGAATTTTAAAAGTTAAAATTCAACCCTTATACTTATATTATGATAATTTAATAATTATATATATATGTATAAGAACAAGTCGTCTTACCGCTAGTACGCCTCATTCACGAAGCCGGTCTATAAGGTGGGTATAAGGTTGTTGCCTATAAAATGGTGACTTAATGGGTGTATATTCTCACCCACCGCTTGCTTGACTGGTGGAGGGTCGTTAGCCGAATGGGTAAGACAAGGACTTATAAATTCTCATTCAAAGTATGATGAATATAATAAAGTAACTAAATGTTTATTAAATTCCCAATCTTAGTTACTTTAGGAAAAATGTGAATAAGGTGCTAATCCATGAAATTACACTTTACACTTTGTCAAAGTCGTTGGTGGAGCGTGTGTGGTTAACCGGCACACTAACTTGGACTTAACAAGGTAGGTAAAGGGTGACTTAAGGTTTATTATAGTATCGGTGGAGCGTGTGTGGTTTACCGGCACATCGATTGAGTGATAAACTTTAAGGGTACCAAGTGATTTGCATGGTTACTTCACACCTCGTTTTGTGATCCTCGGCATCCCAGTCACAAAACCTGGAGGGCACTCCCGAGATCGAAACATGCCTTTGAAAAGTTCATTGGATCTCAAAGAATCTAGGAATTTCTAAAACCAATAAAAACTAAATATTTAATATTTCGGTTTTCGTGGTGGAAATTGGTGAATCGTCATTCACCTACCTTTCAAATAT
This sequence comes from Lactuca saligna, assembly GCF_052625555.1. NCBI lineage: Eukaryota > Viridiplantae > Streptophyta > Magnoliopsida > Asterales > Asteraceae > Lactuca > Lactuca saligna. The sequence continues at coordinate 91,788,543 of NC_136421.1, forward strand.
GGTATAGCTTAGATTACGGCATACCTCTTCTAAGTTATATTATATTGTGATTGGATCCTAGCCTTAATATTACATTTGGGTGTTTTACTAAGGACTCTCTTAAATCTAAACTAAACTTGTTCTTCTTTTCAGATGTCTTCAAACAATGCTTCTGGCTCGAATCCTAATGGCTCCTTTACTTTTATGAGTCTATGTGGGAAAGTCACCTTTGATGGATCCAACTTCAATAAGTGGATCAGAAACATCAGGATGATTACCCGCTACGAGGACAAAGAATATGTCCTTGACAAGGAGCTTAAGGAAATTGACGAGTCCACTGCAACTCCCCAGGAGATCGCTGACTTTCATACTCATGAAAGAGATGCAACCAAGGTGGCTTGCATCATGTTATCCACCATGACAGCTGAACTCCAAAAGTCTTATGAAGACTTCTACCCTTATGAAATGCACCAAGATTTGATGGAAAGATACCATCAAAGTGCACGACAAGAGAGGTACGAAGTCATCTGCTCCATGATAACAACCATGATGAAGGACGGAGAGTCCGTCACGAGCCACATGCAGAAAATGCAAAGGTATGTGGATCGGTTGCTGAAGCTCAATGTGAACTTCCCTGAGGAGCTTGCAATAGATATCATTTTGCACTCCTTACCATCGTGCTATGATCAATTCCGCATGACATATCACATGAACAAGGAAGAGGTCACCCTCAGCAAACTTCAGGGACTTCTCAAGACCGCAGAAACAGGTCTTAAGGGGAAGTCGGTTGCTATCACTCCTACTCCAGAAACAACTCCGGTCTTGGCAATCGGGCAGAGTCGAGGGAGGAAGAGAAAGAGATCTTCAAAGGGTACCAAGGCTCGGACCCTTGATGGCTCTTCTTCAAGTGGAACCAAGAAAGGTTTCATTACTCCTTCTTCTGACCCAAAAAAGGCTGAATGCTTCTATTGCCACGAAAAAGCTCATTGGAAGCGGAACTGCCCAAAGTACCAGCAAGATGTAAAGGATGGGAAAGTCAAACCCAACCATGCAGGTATTTACACTATCATTTCTAATAACTCACCCCATTCGAAATCTTGGGTCCTTGATACAGGTTGCGGAATTCATATTTGTTGTGACTTGCAGGGACTAGGAAGAAGTGAGAATGTGGAGCAAGGAAGAATAAACTTAATCATGGGGAATAGGAAAGTTACACCTGTCACCAAGATTGGAGTTTATACTTTATCGCTAAGTAGTGGGTTAAATTTAGATTTGAATAAATGTTGTTATTCGCCAGAAATGGCAAGAAATATTATTTCCTTTCATGCATTGTACAAACAAGGTTTCACCTTTTCGTTTGATAATGAAGTTGGTTCGATTAATGCTTTCTTTAATAATGTACTTTATTTTAAAGCATTACCTTGTGATGGTGTGTATGAAGCTGTATCTATTGTAGATAACTTAGCAAATAATGTTTTGTGTATTGATTCTACTAATAATAATAACTTGGATAAAGCATCATTATGGCATTGTCGTCTTGGACACATAAGCAAGAAACGCATAGGCTAACTCCAAAAGGATGGAGTCTTGGAGTCGTTTGACCTAAAGTCAAATGATAGTTGCGAATCATGCTTACTTGGAAAAATGACAAAGTCACCCTTCACAGGCTCATGTGAAAGGGGTGAAGGTTTGTTGGACCTTATACACACGGATGTGTGTGGACCATTCAAACATGCCACAAGGGATGCTAATCGTTATTATTTGACTTTTACCGATGATTACAGTAGATATGGATATGTCTACTTAATCAAGCATAAGTTAGAGACTTTCGAGAAGTTTAAGGAATTTAAACAGGAAGTCGAGAATCAATTGGGCAGGAACATTAAGATGCTTCGATCCGATCGGGGTGGTGAGTATCTTAGTTCAGAGTTCCTCGACTATCTAAAGGAATGTGGGATTGTCTCACAATTGACACCTCCCAGGACACCGCAGTTGAATGGTGTGGCTGAGAGGCGTAATCGAACCTTGTTGGACATGGTTCGTTCCATGATGAGTCGAGCATCGCTACAAATCTCATTCTGGGGGTATGCCTTAGAGACTGCCGCCCATATCCTCAATCTAGTCCCTACAAAGAAAGTTGCCAAAACTCCTCACGAGATGTGGACTGGTAAAGTACCTAAACTAGACCACATCAAGATTTGGGGCTGCGAGGCTTTCGTGAGACGCGAGACTCATGATAAGCTCGAACCCCGAAGCGAGAGGTGTATTTTCATCGGCTACCCACAGCATTCCTTTGGTTACCTCTTCTACAGACCTAGTGACAACGTGGTCTTTGTAGCAAGAAGAGGAGTCTTTCGAGAAAGAGAGTTTATAAGCCAAGGAGACAGTGGGAGGCAAGTTGATCTTGAAGAAATTCAAGAATCAAGTGGTGAAGGAACTTCAAACTCTAGCCCTCAACTTGAGGAGGAAACTCCTGTTGAGCCAATTGACGAATCTGTACCTCTGAGGCGTTCCACGAGAGTTAGGAGTGCACCTGAGCATTACTATGGATTCCATATTACTGTAGAAGGTGAGACACTTATTAGTGATGAGACACTAGTAAGTCAAGATGACCCTAACAGCTACGAGGAAGCCATGGCGGGTCCCGAGTCTGCTAAATGGAAAGAGGCTATGGATAGCGAGATACAATCCATGTATGACAATCAAGTTTGGAACTTGGTTGAGAATGTACCAGGTCGAAAGACTGTAGGGTGCAAAAGGGTCTTCAAAAAGAAGACCGACATGGATGGTAAAGTACACACTTATAAGGCTAGACTGGTTGCAAAGGGCTTCTCTCAAATTCCTGGAGTGGACTATGATGAGACCTTTTCTCCGGTAGCCAAGATTAAGTCTATTCGGGTTCTGTTAGCCATAGCCGCATTTCATGACTATGAAATTTGGCAAATGGATGTCAAAACCGCTTTCCTTAATGGAAAGTTGGCTGAAGATGTTTACATGAGTCAGCCAGAGGGTTTTGTCAGTAACAAGTACCCTAATAGAGTGTGTAAGCTTGAGAAATCCATTTATGGATTAAAGCAAGCACCTCGCATATGGAATCTTTGCTTTGATGAAAAGGTCAAGGAATTTGGCTTTTCTAGGAGTGAAGATGAATCTTGTGTATATGTCAAGGCTAGTGGGAGTATAGTTAGCTTTTTGGTATTGTATGTGGATGACATACTACTCATAGGAAACGACATTCCAACCTTGCAGGAAGTAAAGTCCTGGCTTGGAAAGTGTTTCGCTATGAAGGACCTTGGTGAAGCTGCCTATATTTTGGGGATAAGAATCTTGAGAGATCGGAGTAAAAGACTAATTGGACTTAGTCAAAGTACCTACTTGGAGAAGATTCTGAAGAGATTCAGAATGCAAGACTCCAAGAAAGGAGAGGTGCCCATCCAGAGTAGCGCCAAGCTGAGTAAGACACAAAGCCCTAGCACTGAGGCTGAGATAGCAGAAATGAGTCGATTACCTTATGCTTCGGCTGTAGGTTCGATCATGTATGCTATGACGTGTACTCGACCTGATGTAGCCTTTGCCTTGAGCATGGTTAGCAGGTTTCAGGGGAACCCTGGCAAGGCACACTGGATTGCGGTAAAGAATATTCTCAAGTACCTACGAAGGACTAAGGACTGGGTCCTTACCCTCGGTGGGAGTGATGACTTGAGAGTTGTAGGGTATAGTGATGCGAGCTTCCAGACTGATAGGGATAACTTCCGCTCTCAGTCGGGCTGGGTCTTTACCCTAAATGGAGGAGCAATTTCTTGGAAGAGTTCCAAGCAAGAGACAGTGGCTGATTCTACTTGTGAATCAGAGTATATTGCAGCTAGCGAAGCAGCAAAGGAGGCGTTATGGCTGAGGAACTTCATTGGAGACCTTGGAGTTGTACCAGCTATTAAAGAGCCGATGGAAATTTTCTGTGATAGTGAAAGTGCTGTTGCCTTAGCCAAGGAACCAAGGGATCACGGGAGATCCAGACACATTGACAGAAAATATCATTTCATCAGACATCGGATCGAAGAAGGACTCCTCGTGGCAAAGAGGGTATCATCAGATGAGAATCCGGCAGATCCCCTTACGAAGGGACTGACTCGGGTTAAGCATCTCCAGCATGCTCGGAGCATAGGGCTGAAGGATGATATTAAATTTAGTAGTTACATAATCTCGAAATTTGTAAAGTGTAATTGACATTTGATGATGAATAAAAGTGTTTTATTTATGAGTAAAGTGTTGCTATCTCTTGTCGATCGTTTACTATATTTCTTTTGCATGTTTTGACTTCCAGAATAATTTTGTTTGGTATAACATATTATTCAAACCTCCACAGTCGGTCATATGTCGGAAGTAGGTATGAATCAAGACTGTCATGATTGGTTGTAAAGGTCTGGGACAAGGCTACAACAATCATGAGTGCTCATAAGTTCTGAGCATTGGACTCAACCCACGCTCACTGGAATCACTTCATGGAATTCTATCTCGAGTGATCGTGAGACGGTAATATCATATAAATCTTTAAACCTAGAGATATGATTTGTTACTTACGAGTTGGTTATGCATTGATTGTACGAAAAACGCATTGGTAACTCGATGTTATAAAATCGTGCTCTTATGTGTAATTCAATAAGTAGTAGAACAAACATATGAGTCGAAGTTTATCTGTTCCTTCTTGGATTAGAAGCTGATATCTGGGCCCCTCGATGATTTTGTTTTGTCCTATGTACCGGGCCCGATCAGAACTAGATTGATGTGTTCAATAAAGTTCTTTGTCAAACAAATAGGAAATCGGGAAACAAATGTTGGACAATAAGTAAGACATTGTTCCATGTATTTGTCCGACTGATATCTAGAACAGAGGATTATATGATCACTTATCTTAAATGGCGTACCATCATCTTCTCAAGTTTCGAGAAACCTTGTAAAGAGCTACGATTGCTGATCGGTTCCTGAAATCATACTTGCAGTAATAGTTACTAGACTTATCCAAGTAGGAGACTGTTGGATAAGGTGTCTAAGTCCATAACTATTTCTGGTATGTACTTGACCCGACCCGGCATGGTCCATTTGGGTTGCATGGCACCATGCAATTGGATAAACTAAATGAGAGAAATAACGCTTGGAGATTATTAATATATTATAAGTTCTAATATATTAATAATATTATTTGATTAGTTTGATCAAGAATTAATTTAGAATTAATTAAGTGATCAAAAGATAACTAATTAAATATATGGGTTGATTAAGTAAATCATCCATATCTTTTATAGTGGGCTAAAAGGCTCCATGGATCATCAAGTTGGGTTCCACCCATAGGATGCTCCATGGATGCTCCATGGGAGTTACAAACCCATGGGTCATGGAAATGAAGAGTCATGACACATTAGGGTTTAACCCTAGATGTGTCAACACTATATAAGTAATATGATCTCCTCCCAAATCGGTTACACATACACACTAAGGAAAAAGGGGGCTTGGCCGATTTTAAAGAGTGTGTATTCTCTCATAAGTTCTTCCAAGAGCATTTGGTGTTGTGTGAAGCATTTGAGGCATCACCACTTGAGGTGCTAGGCTCACAAGGTTTCAAGGAACACAAGCAACAATAAGGTAAGTTATTCTATCTATCCTTTATGTTAAAATTGTTCCCCATGTATGCTAGATAGGATATAACCTTGGAATTCAACTTTGCATGACAAATTAGACAAACATAGATCCAAGGTTATTAGGGTTGCATGTACACTTAGGAAGTGTTAGAATGCTCAAAACCCATCACTTTAGGCCCAAAGGATACTTGCTTACATGTAGTTGGGTATAATACGACTTAACCTCGTGTAAAAGGACTTTCAATGGAAAACGTGTTGCGGGTCCCCAAGGGTCCTTCGGTACTGCTAGTAAAGTCCGGAATTCACTATTGCAAGTTGGGCTTCGGGCCCTTCGCATTCACTATGGTCTTGAACGACGTAGGGAAATACTGAGGGTTTCGTACCTTATCGTTTTTCCTTCGGTCGTGGGACTACACAAGTCCGGGAGGGTTGGGTTATGTGAATAAGTGCGAGCGACGCCTAAGGGATCGTTTGTATGGTTGTCTACTGGATGTTTTCACTAACGTACGTTACAACAATTCACAACCCAGTGTATACCCAATGCCTCTGGTGCTCAACGAATACCTCTAACATAACGAAACAACAACACATAAACTAATTAAAGCAAAGTGATAGGAAAACGTCGGGTTTTCCTAGGGTTTTCAACTAGTACACTTACGAACTACATGCCGAATTTTACAACTCGTACGCTTATATCTATAGAAAACAAACAAGCATACTCACGGATCTTCACATATTTTTTTTACGCTATATTATTTTCAGAAAATATCGGATTTTCTGGTGGTTTTCAAAACAATACAAACATTGGAATTTAAACATTACTTATGAACTCACCAACATTTCATATGTTGACGTTTTTTCCAAAATACTTGTATTCTCAGGTACCAGGTAAAGTGAAGAAGGAAATTTTACTCTATGATGTTTTGCGGTTGTTTAATTTAACACAAACAATTTTATTTTTGGGCATGTAATATTTTTGGTAACGATGTAATGGATGTTAATTCTATCGGTTGTAATGTTCAAATGCTTGGTAATGATTGATGTTATGTTTCATATATATTCATTGTGATGGTATTCAATTGAGTCATGACAGCCCCCGGACGTTTCCGCCGTCTGGTTCGGGGGTGTGACAGGTTGGTATCAGAGCTTTGTTTATAGTGAACTAGCATGTATAGCCACACATTGACATGCAACTATAAACCAAAAAGTGGGACTAACATAACTCTCAACAAAACAAGTAAATAAAACACCCTTGCTTGCATTAGGAATAGGAACATAACGCCGAACCAAACAAAAATAATACTAGTATCTCGGTTAAATTAAGGACTGTTCTTAGTGGTACCAAGGAGTGGATGTAGCCTGATCAACTACACTCTCTCCAAAGTATAACTAACACACGTCCTGATGAGATCGGGATAGCTAGGGAACCTAAAACTATACCCCTACCACCGAAAAGAGAACGCCTGTTTAGCTTGTGCAATAGCGGTAGAGTCATAGGAAAGTGATAGCTTATTCGTATACTTTCTCCCAGTCTTCATGGAGGAGGATCAGGCCCCAGATATGGATCACGTCGCATCTCCTATTAGCGAAGTGCAACAGGATCACCATGTCCCACCAGTGAATCCCGCGAGGGAGAATTGCTCCCCAGAAGCCGAGATTGCCGACTTGCGGCAACAACTGTTCGCCATGGAAGCACGTGCCGTGCAAGCAGAGCATGAGAGGGATGAGGTCATTGTAGACATGACTGAGATGGCTCAGCTGTTGGCTCAGCACTTCGGCATATGATTTCACTATTATAGTAGGACGCAGCTCATCGCGGTTAAGGATAGACTTATCTTAGTAGGTCGTTAGGAACTATGCTATGTACCCCGACTTTATGTTTAAGTGACTACACTACTCATAGAGCCGTTATGCTGTCGAACTAGTATCACTCATGTATGCTCTTACGAGCAAAATTTTCATGTATCAAATGCGGATAATATTAATAAATTTTTGCGTGTTTTGTTACGATATTACAAATTGCTATGTGTTGAGAAATTATGATTGAATGGTCAATGGTAGTAGTGTTTAAGTTCGTACCATGCACCTAGTCAGTAGGATCACGACCTCATAGGAACCACATACCCTCAACATCTTTTCGTTTTGTGATAGAAAGATGCCTCTCCGACCTACTCGCGGAAACCCAGGACCAACCCCACCTGAAGTTGACTCAGCCGCGTTCCAAGGGAACAATGGAGGAGTCAATGGGCAAGGAGCCAGAAGTTCGAACAACGGAATGAATCAAGGACCCACCAAGACATGTACCTACAAGGACTTCACAAACGCCAAACCACGAACTTTTAACGGCACTGGAGGGGTGATCACTCTGAAGTGATGGATCGAGAAGGTGGAATCGGTATTTGAGATATGCGATTGCCCTGAGCAGATGAAAGTGAAGTTCGCGGCCTGCACTTTTGTGGATCAAGCGCTCACCTGGTGGAACGGACATCTAGAATCCATGACCCTCCCTGTAGCCAACTCTATGCCGTGGGCAGAGATGAAAGAAATGTTAATGGCTGAGTACTGCCCACGAGGCGAAATACGGAAGATGAAGCAAGAGCTATGGAACCTCACTGTGCAGAATGCGAATATCGATGCCTACATATCGAGATTTAGCGAACTATCTCTGCTATGCCCGGGTATGATCACCTCGGAAGGAAAGACGATTGAGCGATTCATCTGGGGACTAACATCACCAATTCAAGGGAATGTGATAGCTGCAAACCCCGAAACATTTGACAGTGCGAAAAGATTTGCAAAGAAGCTGTATGACCATAACAACAAGAAAGGAGAGAAGCCAGTGGAGACTGGGAAGAAGAAGGAAGGTGATGGCAAGAAGGGAAAGAACAATAAGAGGAAGGGGCGCCAGGGCCCCGAGACCTCCAAGAAGCAGCAGACAGTGGCGGTTAACGCTGTCACCGCACCGGTTCCAGCCGCACCACATGCTCCAACCTCAGCCACTTCAAATGCTTCCAGACCCTATTCCGGTAATCTTCCCAAATGCAACAAGTGCGGTTTCCATCACAACGGAGAATGCAAGGATTTTCAGTGCACCATCTGCAACTGAAAGGGACACACTGCAAGGTACTACAGGACTTTCCCTCCCCAGAACCAAAATCAGGGAACCAACAACAGCAACCATCGCAGCAACAACAACATCAATGCCGGCGGCAATAACGCAGGGCCTAGCCACACCTGCTTCGGGTGTGGGAGGACTGGACACATCCGCTGAGACTGCCCCAACAACAACAATTTAAGAAATGGAGGAACAGGAAGGATGTTGACCATGGGTCAGGGTAAGGCTATTCAGGACCCCTCTGTTGTTACCGGTACGTTTCCTTTAAACCACACTTATGCATGCATCTTATTTGACACCGGAGCGGAGCGAAGTTTCATAAGCAATAAGTTTAAGCATTTATTAAAACAACTGCCCCAAAAGCTAAATGAAACCTATACGGTGGAAATGGCCAATGGGAAAACCGAATCCACTGGGGAAATCTACACCGGATGTACCCTAACCCTTAATCAACACGTCTTTCGAATAGATCTAATGCCAGTATAAATTAGGAGTTTCGATGTGATCATCGGCATGGACTGGTTAAGCCCCCACCATGCTGAAATTATGTGCCATGAGAAGGCCGTTCGTCTTCGTCTCCCAAATCACGAAACCCTAGTAATTTACAGAGATAAATATAGCATGAACCTTCACCTCGTCTCGGGCATCAAGGCACAAAAATATCTACGAAAGCACAATCTGGCGTTCGTAGTGGATAAAACCAAGGAAGAGATTAACGTTCGAGACATTCCCATAGCATGTGAATTTCCAGACGTATTTCCTGAGGAACTTCCCGGAGTACCCCCAGAGAGAGAGGTTGAGTTTCGAATCGACCTCATTCCAGGAGCAACTCCTCTCGTTAAATCACCCTACCGGCTAGCTCCTGCCGAGATGCAGGAATTGTCCAGCCAACTCAGCGAACTCTTGGACAAGGGATTTATCCGACCTAGTTACTCGCCATGGGGAGCTCCGGTGCTCTTTGTCAAAAAGAAGGATGGATCTTTTAGAATGTGCATCGATTACAGAGAGTTAAATAAACTCACAATCAAGAACCGCTACCCACTCCCACGAATCAATGACCTATTCGACCAGCTCCAAGGAGCTAGTTATTTTTCTAAAATAGATCTACGGTTCGGATACCACCAACTCAAAGTCCGAGAAGAGGATATTCCAAAAACCGCTTTCCGAACTTGCTACGGACATTATGAATTTTTCGTAATGCCCTTCGGTCTAACGAATGCCCCTACTGCATTTATGGACCTAATGAATCGAATCTGTCGACCGTTCCTCGACAACTTTGTCATTTTTTTTATCGATGACATCCTCGTCTATTCTCCAAGCAAGGAAGAGCATGGCCAACATCTTCGAAAAGTCCTAGAAACTCTGCGATCAGAAAAGCTTTACGCCAAACTCTCCAAGTGTGAGTTCTGGCTCCGGAGTGTGAACTTCCTGGGTCATGTAGTCAGCCAAGTTGGAATCCATGTGGATCCCTCTAAAGTCAAAGCTGTTGAAGGATGGGCAATCCCGACAACACCTACGGAAATTCGTCAGTTCTTGGGTCTAGCAGGCTACTATAGGAGATTCATTCAAAACTTCTCTAAGATCGCCAAGCCACTTACTTCCCTTACTCAAAAGGGCGTACCATTCAAATGGAAAAACAAACAAGAGATTGCGTTTCGGACATTAAAGCAAGCTCTCTGTAGCGCCCCTGTACTATCTCTACCGGAAGGAACGGAAGATTTTATAGTCTACTACGATGCGCCAAATCAAGGCTTAGGTTGTGTTCTCATGTAACATGGAAGGGTGATAGCTTACGCGTCTCACCAACTAAAGACACACGAAGTAAATTATACGAACCATGACCTAGAATTGGGAGTCGTGGTCTTCGCCTTGAAAATTTGGAGGCACTACCTGTATGGTACAAAGTGCACCATCTTCACGGACCACAAAAGTCTCCAGCACATCTTGAACCAGAAGGAGTTGAACATCAGACAACGGAGATGGGTTGAATTGCTAAACGACTACGAGTGTGAGATCAAGTACCACCCAGGCAAGGCCAACGTGGTAGCTGACGCATTAAGTCGGAAGGAGTACTCTAATCGCCACGCGAAAGCTCTCTCGATAACCATTCAATCTCATCTGGCCACTCAAATTGTAGTAGTCCAGTCGGAGGCCATGAAGACGGAAAATAAAGCAAGTGAAGCACTGCGCGGAATGGAAAAGAACCTGGAGGCAAAGGAGAATGGAGTATACTATTTCATGAACCGTATTTTGGTCCCTAAACTTGGAGGGTTTAGAGATGTTGTTATGAAGGAAGCCCACAAGACGCGATACTCCATTCATCCCGGTTCAGACAAGATGTACTTGGATATTAAACAGCACTATTGGTGGCCTAACTGTTGGGTTTTGAGCAATCTAACACTTCCTAAGTCTGCATGCAACCCTAATAAACCTTGGATCTATGTTTGTCTAAACACATGCAAAATAATAATTTTCCAAGGTTTATAACCTATCTAACATGGCATGGGGAACATTTCAACATAAAAGAGTTAGAAGAGATTACATACCTTTTGGTGAGTTTGGTTCTAAGGAGTTTGAGGGCCAAGAACCAATAGTGTGAATGCCTCAAATGGAATCACAAACACCACAAACTCTTGGAAAACTTTGAGAGAGTATACACCTTGTATAAAATCGGCCACACACATGCACACACACACTAGTTCACTAGTTTTCTCTTAGGCTCCATTTCATTCTCTATAAGCATGCTTATATAGTGTGCATGGTTAGGGTGAAACCCTAATAACCCATGTCTTTTCCTTTTCCAACGATCCATGGGTTAAAAGCTCCATGGATCATCCATGGACTTCCACATAAGCCTAGCCCATTAACAAATGAGTATTAGCCCACACTATATAAAACAAATAGCCCATAATTTAATTAGTATTCCTTTTAATCTCTAAATTAATACATAATTAGTTTAAGACTAAAACTAATTAAATAACGTAACTTCATATTAATATATTATAACTCATAATATATTTATAAACATATGTGTATAACTCTCATAAAATTATCCATAATAGTTTGGATGAGATGCAATCAAAATGGACCATGCCGGTCGGGTCAAGTATATACCAAATAAGTTATGGACTTAGACACCTTATCCAACAGACTCCCACTTGGATAAGTCTAATAACTATATTTGCCTATAACTTCAGGAACCAACCAACAATGGTAGCTCTCGAAAACTCCCTCGAACAATGAAGACTCTGTCGAACTATGAAGCGCCATTTTAGATAAGTGATCACATAATCCTCTGTTCTCATGATATCAGCCGAACAAACACATGGAACTATGTCTTGCTTATTGTCTAGCAGTTGTTTCTCAATTTTCCGATTTGTTTGACGAAGAACTTCACTGAACACATCGGTATAGTTCTGACCAGGCCTGGTACATGGGTCAACACAAATCATCGAGGGGCCCAGATATCGCTTCTATTTCTAGAAGGAACAGATAAACTTCGACTGATATGCTTGTTCTACTACTTATTGAATTGTACACAAAGGCACGTTTTATAACATCAAGTTACTGATGCATTTACGTGCAATCAATGCACAACCAACTCATAGGTAACAACTCATATCTCTAGGTTTAAAGATTTATATGATGTTATCGTCTCACGATCACTCGAGATAAATTCCATGAAGTGATACAAGTGAGCGTGGGTTTATACCAATACTCATAACTTATGAGTACTCATGAATGTTACAGCAACCATTGCCATGTCTAAACACCTTTAAGGCATCTACAAACCCAATTCATGACAATATTGATTCACACCTACTTGCGACGTATGATCGATTGTGGAGGTTTGAATAAATTAATTATTCTGGAAGTCAAAACATGCAAAACTGAAACAATAGTAAATAATTGACAATGATAGTAACACTTTACTCATAAATAAATCACAAATTTTATTCATCATCAAACGTCGATTACATTTTACAAGTTTCAGGAAAACTATCTAATCTGTAAAACTAATATCGTCCCTCAGCCCGATGCGTCTCGCATGCTGAAAATGCTTAACCCTCGTCAGTCACTTCGTAAGGGGATCTGCAGGATTCTCATCCGACGATATCCTCCTTGTCACAAGGAGTCCTTCTTCAATCTTGTGTCTTATGAAGTGATATTTTCTATCAATGTGTCGGGATCTGCCATGATCTCTTGGTTCCTTGGCTAAGGTAACCGCACTATTGTTGTCACAGAAAATCTCTATAGGTTCCTTAATAGCTGGTACAACTCCAAGGTCTCCGATGAAGTTCTTTAGCCATACCACCTCCTTCGCTGCTTCACTCGCTGCTATATACTCTGATTCACAAGTCGAATCAGCCACCGTCTCCTGCTTGGAACTCTTCCAAGAAATTGCCCCTCCATTTAAGGTAAAGATCCAGCCCGACTGAGAGCGGAAATATTCCCTATCAGTCTGAAAACTAGCATCACTATACCCTAATATTCTCAAGTCATCACTGCCACCAAGGGTAAGGATCCAATCCTTAGTCCTCCGCAGGTACTTGAGAATGTTCTTTACCGCGGTCCAATGAGCCTTGCCAGGGTTCCCCTGATACTTGCTGACCATGCTCAAAGCAGATGCCACATCAGGACGGGTACAAGTCATAGCATACATGATCGAGCCAACTACAGAAGCATATGGTAATTGGCTCATCTCAGCTATCTCTGCCTCTGTACTCGGACTCTGAGTCTTACTCAGTTTGGTATTGCTTTGGGATCGGTAAATCTCCTTTCTTGGAATTCTCCACGTTGAACCTTTTCAACACCTTATCCAAGTAGATACTCTGACTAAGTTCAATTAGTCTTCTACTCCTTTCTCTTAATATCCTTATCCCTAGGATATAGGTAGCCTCCCCTAGGTCCTTCATAGCAAAGCACTTCCCAAGCCAGGACTTAACCTCCTGCAAGGTTGGGATGTCATTTCCTATGAGTAGTATGTCGTCCACATACAGTACCAAGAAGCTAACTATACTCCCACTAGCTCTGACATACACGCAAGACTGATCTTCGCTTCTCAAGAAGCCAAACTCTTTTACCTTCTCATCAAAACAAAGATTCCAGCTACGAGATGCTTGTTTTAATCCATAAATGGATTTCTCAAGCTTGCATACTCTATTAGGGTACTCTGCACTGACAAAACCCTCTGGCTGATTCATGTACACATCCTCAGCCAACTTTCCATTAAGGAAAGCGGTTTTGACATCCATTTGCCATATTTCATAATCATGAAATGCTGCAATGGCTAACATAATCCTAATAGACTTAATCTTTGCTACCGGCAAGAAGGTTTCATCATAATCAATACCTTGAGTTTGAGTAAAACCTTTCGCAACCAGTCGAGCCTTATAAGTATGCACTTTTCCTTCCATGTCTGTCTTCTTCTTGAAGATCCATTTGCACCCGACTATTTTACGTCCTGGTACATGGTCAACCAAGTTCCAAACTTGATTGTCATACATGGACTGTATCTCGTTGTCCATAGCCTCCTTCCATTTAGCAGACTCCGGGCCTGTCATGGCTTCCTTAACACTTCTAGGTTCATCCAAATTTACCAGTGTACTATCACTAATAAATGTATCACCTTCTGTAGTAATATGAAAACCATAATAAAACGAAGGTGTGTTCCTAACCCGTGTGGAACGCCTCGGGGGTACAGACTCGTCAGCTGGATCAACAGGAGTTTCCTCCTCAGGTTGATTGCTAGTGTCTGAGGTTCCTTCACCAATTGATTCTTGAATTTCTTCAAGATCAATCTGCCTCCCACTATCTCCTTGGCTTATAAATTCTTTCTCGCGAAAGATCCATCTTCGTGCTACAAAGACCACATTCTCACTGGGTCTGTAGAAGAGGTAACCGAAGGATTTTTGTGGGTAGCCGATGAAAATACACCTTTCACTTCGGGGTTCAAGCTTATCATGAGTTTCGCGCCTCACGAAGACTTCGCAACCCCAAATTTTGATGTGGTCCAAATTGGGAACCTTTCCAGTCCACATCTCATGAGGTGTTTTTGTTGGATAAGGTGTCTAAGTCCATAACTATTTCTGGTATGTACTTGACCCGACCCGGCATGGTCCATTTGGGTTGCATGGCACCATGCAATTGGATAAACTAAATGAGAGAAATAACGCTTGGAGATTATTAATATATTATAAGTTCTAATATATTAATAATATTATTTGATTAGTTTGATCAAGAATTAATTTAGAATTAATTAAGTGATCAAAAGATAACTAATTAAATATATGGGTTGATTAAGTAAATCATCCATATCTTGTATAGTGGGCTAAAAGGCTCCATGGATCCTCAAGTTGGGTTCCACCCATAGGATGCTCCATGGATGCTCCATGGGAGTTACAAACCCATGGGTCATGGAAATGAAGAGTCATGATACATTAGGGTTTAACCCTAGATGTGTCAACACTATATAAGAAGCATAATCTCCACCAAAATCGGTTACACTAAGGAAAAAGAGGGCTTGGCCAATTTGAAGAAGTGAGTATACTCTCATAAGTTCTTCCAAGAGCATTTGGTGTTGTGTGAAGCATTTGAGGCATCACCACTTGAGGTGCTAGGCTCACAAGGTTTCAAGGAACACAAGCAACAACAAGGTAAGTTATTCTATCTATACTTTATGTTAAAATTGTTCCCCATGTATGCTAGATAGGAATATAACCTTGGAAATCAACTTTGCATGACAAATTAGACAAACATAGATCCAAGGTTATTAGGGTTGCATGTACACTTAGGAAGTGTTAGAATGCTCAAAACCCATCAGTGGTATCAGAGCCTAGGCTTGTTTGTTCTTATTTGTGCTTAAAAGTTGAAAAACAGGATCGAAAATTTGTTGTATGCGATCGGACTCGTCGAGTCCATAGGGGGGACTCGTCGAGTCCATGTGTATCTTCAACCAACTCGGCGAGTCATGTTCATGCACTCGGCGAGTAGGGTCGAATGAGTGCAGAATTTCGATTCAGTTGCTGGAAAATGAATTAGAAACATTACCCTAAACTGTTTTAATAAATATAAACTTGTTTTTGGTGGTGTAATGTTTTGCTAATTCATTTACAACAACTAGTTATCAAAATTACAAAGTTTTATGTAATTTTTGATTATGTTCATATTCATGTTCTTATTCTTATGATGTTTTAGATGATCATAGGAATTATTTGTAACCTATTTGGTAGTTTAATTCTTGATCATAATGTGTTTTAATGGAGTCCATAACTTATCCTTAAGTTATGGAAAACCAAGAGTCACTTGAGTTAAAAACCATTAAGAAAACACAAGAGTTATAAAAATGAAGAGTCTTCATTTTATGACTCTATTAAACTCATAAGTTACAAGAAATGAAAAGTTTTGAAAGTTATAAAACTTGCCCTCAAGTTTTGGAACAAGTAAAGTTAAGTTAAAACTTTAGTTCCAACCCCTAGAATTTTAAAAGTTAAAATTCAACCCTTATACTTATATTATGATAATTTAATAATTATATATATATGTATAAGAACAAGTCGTCTTACCGCTAGTACGCCTCATTCACAAAGCCGGTCTATAAGGTGGGTATAAGGTTGTTGCCTATAAAATGGTGACTTAATGGGTGTATATTCTCACCCACCGCTTGCTTGACTGGTGGAGGGTCGTTAGCCGAACGGGTAAGACAAGGACTTATAAATTCTCATTCAAAGTATGATGAATATAATAAAGTAACTAAATGTTTATTAAATTCCCAATCTTAGTTACTTTAGGAAAAATGTGAATAAGGTGCTAATCCATGAAATTACACTTTACACTTTGTTAAAGTCGTTGGTGGAGCGTGTGTGGTTAACCGGCACACTAACTTGGACTTAACAAGGTAGGTAAAGGGTGACTTAAGGTTTATTATAGTATCGGTGGAGCGTGTGTGGTTTACCGGCACATCGATTGAGTGATAAACTTTAAAGGTACCAAGTGATTTGCATGGTTACTTCACACCTCGTTTTGTGATCCTCGGCATCCCAGTCACAAAACCTGGAGGGCACTCCCGAGATCGAAACATGCCTTTGAAAAGTTCATTGGATCTCAAAGAATCTAGGAATTTCTAAAACCAATAAAAACTAAATATTTAATATTTCGGTTTTCGTGGTGGAAATTGGTGAATCGTCATTCACCTACCTTTCAAATATGGTATAGCTTAGATTACGGCATACCTCTTCTAAGTTATATTATATTGTGATTGGATCCTAGCCTTAATATTACATTTGGGTGTTTTATTAAGGACTCTCTTAAATCTAAACTAAACTTGTTCTTCTTTTCAGATGTCTTCCAACAATGCTTCTGGCTCGAATCCTAATGGCTCCTTTACTCTTATGAGTCTATGTGGGAAAGTCACCTTTGATGGATCCAACTTCAATAAGTGGATCAGAAACATCAGGATGATTACCCGCTACGAGGACAAAGAATATGTCCTTGACAAGGAGCTTAAGGAAATTGACGAGTCCACTGCAACTCCCCAGGAGATCGCTGACTTTCATACTCATGAAAGAGATGCAACCAAGGTGGCTTGCATCATGTTAGCCACCATGACAGCTGAACTCCAAAAGTCTTATGAAGACTTCTACCCTTATGAAATGCACCAAGATTTGATGGAAAGATACCATCAAAGTGCACGACAAGAGAGGTACGAAGTCATCTGCTCCATGATAACAACCATGATGAAGGACGGAGAGTCCGTCACGAGCCACATGCAGAAAATGCAAAGGTATGTGGATCGGTTGCTGAAGCTCAATGTGAACTTCCCTGAGGAGCTTGCAATAGATATCATTTCGCACTCCTTACCATCGTGCTATGATCAATTCCGCATGACATATCACATGAACAAGGAAGAGGTCATCCTCAGCAAACTTCAAGGACTTCTCAAGACCGCAGAAACAGGTCTTAAGGGGAAGTCGGTTGCTATCACTCCTACTCCAGAAACAACTCCGGTCTTGGCAATCGGGCAAAGTCGAGGGAGGAAGAGAAAGAGATCTTCAAAGGGTACCAAGGCTCGGACCCTTGATGGCTCTTCTTCAAGTGGAACCAAGAAAGGTTTCATTACTCCTTCTTCTAACCCAAAAGAGGCGGAATGCTTCTATTGCCACGAAAAAGCTCATTGGAAGCGGAACTGCCCAAAGTACCAGCAAGATGTAAAGGATGGGAAAGTCAAACCCAACCATGCAGGTATTTACACTATCATTTCTAATAACTCACCCCATTCGAAATCTTGGGTCCTTGATACAGGTTGCGGAATTCATATTTGCTGTGACTTGCAGGGACTAGGAAGAAGTGAGAATGTGGAGCAAGGAAGAATAAACTTAATCATGGGGAATAGGAAAGTTACACCTGTCACCAAGATTGGAGTTTATACTTTATCGCTAAGTAGTGGGTTAAATTTAGATTTGAATAAATGTTGTTATTCGCCAGAAATGGCAAGAAATATTATTTCCTTTCATGCATTGTACAAACAAGGTTTCACCTTTTCGTTTGATAATGAAGTTGGTTCGATTAATGCTTTCTTTAATAATGTACTTTATTTTAAAGCATTACCTTGTGATGGTGTGTATGAAGCTGTATCTATTGTAGATAACTTAGGAAATAATGTTTTGTGTATTGATTCTACTAATAATAATAACTTGGATAAAGCATCATTATGGCATTGTTGTCTTGGACATATAAGCAAGAAACGCATAGGCCAACTCCAAAAGGATGGAGTCTTGGAGTCGTTTGACCTAAACTCAAATGATAGTTGCGAATCATGCTTACTTGGAAAAATGACAAAGTCACCCTTCACAGGCTCATGTGAAAGGGGTGAAGGTTTGTTGGACCTTATACACACGGATGTGTGTGGACCATTCAAACATGCCACAAGAGATGCTAATCGTTATTATTTGACTTTTACCGATGATTACAGTAGATATGGATATGTCTACTTAATCAAGCATAAGTCAGAGACTTTCGAGAAGTTTAAGGAATTTAAACAGGAAGTCGAGAATCAATTGGGCAGGAACATTAAGATGCTTCGATCCGATCGAGGTGGTGAGTATCTTAGTTCAGAGTTCCTCGACTATCTAAAGGAATGTGGGATTGTCTCACAATTGACACCTCCGAGGACACCGCAGTTGAATGGTGTGGCTGAGAGGCGTAATCGAACCTTGTTGGACATGGTTCGTTCCATGATGAGTCGAGCTTCGCTACCAATCTCATTCTGGGGGTATGCCTTAGAGACTGCCGCCCATATCCTTAATCTAGTCCCTACAAAGAAAGTTGCCAAACTCCTCACGAGATGTGGACTGGTAAAGTACCTAAACTAGACCACATCAAGATTTGGGGCTGCGAGGTCTTCGTGAGACGCAAGACTCATGATAAGCTCGAACCCCGAAGCGAGAGGTGTATTTTCATCGGCTACCCACAGCATTCCTTTGGTTACCTCTTCTACAGACCTAGTGACAATGTGGTCTTTGTAGCAAGAAGAGGAGTCTTTCGAGAAAGAGAGTTTATAGGCCAAGGAGACAGTGGGAGGCAAGTTGATCTTGAAGAAATTCAAGAATCAAGTGGTGAAGGAACTTCAAACTCTAGCCCTCAACTTGAGGAGGAAACTCCTGTTGAGCCAATTGACGAATCTGTACCTCTGAGGCGTTCCACGAGAGTTAGGAGTGCACCTGAGCATTACTATGGATTCCATATTACTGCAGAAGGTGAGACGCTTATTAGTGATGAGACACTAGTAAGTCAAGATGACCCTAACAGCTACGAGGAAGCCATGGCAGGCCCCGAGTATGCCAAATGGAAAGAGGCTATGGATAGCGAGATACAATCCATGTATGACAATCAAGTTTGGAACTTGGTTGAGAATGTACCAGGTCGAAAGACTATAGGGTGCAAATGGGTTTTCAAGAAGAAGACCGATATGGATGGTAAAGTACACACTTATAAGGCTAGACTGGTTGCAAAGGGTTTCTCTCAAATTCCTGGAGTGGACTATGATGAGACCTTTTCTCCGGTAGCCAAGATTAAGTCTATTCGGGTTCTGTTAGCCATAGCCGCATTTCATGACTATGAAATTTGGCAAATGGATGTCAAAACCGCTTTCCTTAATGGAAAGTTGGCTGAAGATGTTTACATGAGTCAGCCAGAGGGTTTTGTCAGTAACGAGTACCCTAATAGAGTGTGTAAGCTTGAGAAATCCATTTATGGATTAAAGCAAGCACCTCGCAGATGGAATCTTTGCTTTGATGAAAAGGTCAAGGAATTTGGCTTTTCTAGGAGTGAAGATGAATCTTGTGTATATGTCAAGGCTAGTGGGAGTATAGTTAGCTTTTTGGTATTGTATGTGGATGACATACTACTCATAGGAAACGACATTCCAACCCTGCAGGAAGTAAAGTCCTGGCTTGGAAAGTGTTTCGCTATGAAGGACCTTGGTGAAGCTGCTTATATTTTGGGGATAAGAATCTTGAGAGATCGGAGTAAAATACTAATTGGACTTAGTCAAAGTACCTACTTGGAGAAGATTCTGAAGAGATTCAGAATGCAAAACTCCAAGAAAGGAGAGTTGCCCATCCAGAGTAGCGCCAAGCTGAGTAAGACACAAAGCCCTAGCACTGAGGCTGAGATAGCAGAAATGAGTCGTTTACCTTATGCTTCGGCTGTAGGTTCGATCATGTATGCTATGACGTGTACTCGACCTGATGTAGCCTTTGCCTTGAGCATGGTTAGCAGGTTTCAGGGGAACCCTGGCAAGGCACACTGGATTGCGGTAAAGAATATTCTCAAGTACCTACGAAGGACTAAGGACTGGGTCCTTACCCTCGGTGGGAGTGATGACTTGAGAGTTGTAGGGTATAGTGATGCTAGCTTCCAGACTGATAGGGATAACTTCCGCTCTCAGTCGGGCTGGGTCTTTACCCTAAATGGAGGAGCAATTTCTTGGAAGAGTTCCAAGCAAGAGACAGTGGCTGATTCTACTTGTGAATCAGAGTATATTGCAGCTAGCGAAGCAGCAAAGGAGGCGTTATGGCTGAGGAACTTCATTGGAGACCTTGGAGTTGTACCAGCTATTAAAGAGCCGATGGAAATTTTCTGTGATAGTGAAAGTGCTGTTGCCTTAGCCAAGGAACCAAGGGATCACGGGAGATCCAGACACATTGACAGAAAATATCATTTCATCAGACATCGGATCGAAGAAGGACTCCTCGTGGCAAAGAGGGTATCATCAGATGAGAATCCGGCAGATCCCCTTACGAAGGGACTGACTCGGGTTAAGCATCACCAGCATGCTCGGAGCATAGGGCTGAAGGATGATATTAGATTTAGTAGTTAGATAATCTTGAAATTTATAAAGTGTAATTGACATTTGATGATGAATAAAAGTGTTTATTTATGAGTAAAGTGTTGCTATCTCTTGTCGATCGTTTACTATATTTCTTTTTGCATGTTTTGACTTCCAGAATAATTTTGTTTGGTATAACATATTATTCAAACCTCCACAGTCGGTCATATGTCGGAAGTAGGTATGAATCAAGACTGTCATGTTTGATTGTAGAGGTCTGGGACAAGGATACAACAATCATGAGTGCTCATAAGTTCTGAGCATTGGACTCAACCCACGCTCACTGGAATCACTTCATGGAATTCTATCTCGAGTGATCGTGAGACGGTAATATCATATAAATCTTTAAACCTAGAGATATGATTTGTTACTTACGAGTTGGTTATGCATTGATTGTACGAAAAACGCATTGGTAACTCGATGTTATAAAATCGTGCTCTTATGTGTAATTCAATGAGTAGTAGAACAAACATATGAGTCGAAGTTTATCTGTTCCTTCTTGGATTAGAAGCTGATATCTGGGCCCCTCGATGATTTTGTTTTGACCTATGTACCGGGCCCGGTCAGAACTAGATTGATGTGTTCAATAAAGTTCTTTGTCAAACAAATCGGAAATCGGGAAACAAATGTTGGACAATAAGTAAGACGTTGTTCCATGTATTTGTCCGACTGATATCTAGAACAGAGGATTATATGATCACTTATCTTAAATGGCGTACCATCATCTTCTCAAGTTTCGAGAAACCTTGTAAAGAGCTACGATTGCCGATCGGTTCCTGAAATCATACTTGCAGTAATAGTTACTAGACTTATCCAAGTGGGAGACTGTTGGATAAGGTGTCTAAGTCCATAACTATTTCTAGTATGTACTTGACCCGACCCGGCATGGTCCATTTGGGTTGCATGGCACCATGCAATTGGATAAACTAAATGAGAGAAATAACGCTTGGAGATTATTAATATATTATAAGTTCTAATATATTAATAATATTATTTGATTAGTTTGATCAAGAATTAATTTAGAATTAATTAAGTGATCAAAAGATAACTAATTAAATATATGGGTTGATTAAGTAAATCATCCATATCTTGTATAGTGGGCTAAAAGGCTCCATGGATCATCAAGTTGGGTTCCACCCATAGGATGCTCCATGGATGCTCCATGGGAGTTACAAACCCATGGGTCATGGAAATGAAGAGTCATGATACATTAGGGTTTAACCCTAGATGTGTCAACACTATATAAGAAGCATAATCTCCACCAAAATCGGTTACACTAAGGAAAAAGAGGGCTTGGCCAATTTGAAGAAGTGAGTATACTCTCATAAGTTCTTCCAAGAGCATTTGGTGTTGTGTGAAGCATTTGAGGCATCACCACTTGAGGTGCTAGGCTCACAAGGTTTCAAGGAACACAAGCAACAACAAGGTAAGTTATTCTATCTATACTTTATGTTAAAATTGTTCCCCATGTATGCTAGATAGGAATATAACCTTGGAAATCAACTTTGCATGACAAATTAGACAAACATAGATCCAAGGTTATTAGGGTTGCATGTACACTTAGGAAGTGTTAGAATGCTCAAAACCCATCAGTTTTGGCAACCTTCTTTGTAGGGACTAGATTAAGGATATGGGCGGCAGTCTCTAAGGCATACCCCTAAAAAGAGATTGGTAACGAAACTCGACTCATCATAGAGCGAACCATGTCCAACAACGTTCGATTACGCCTCTCAGCTACACCATTCAGCTGTGGTGTCCTGGGAGGAGTCAATTGTGAGACAATCCCACACTCCTTAAGGTAGTCAAGGAACTCGGTACTAAGATACTCACCACCTCGATCGGATCGAAGCATCTTAATGTTCCTGCCCAATTGATTTTCTACTTCCTGCTTGAATTCCTTAAACCTTTCAAAGGTTTCGAACTTATTTTTGATTAAGTAGATATACCCATATCTACTAAAATCATCAATAAAAGTCACATAATACCGATTAGCATCCCTTGTGGCGGTTTTGAATGGCCCACATACATCAGTATCTATTAGGTCCAACAAACCTTCACCCCTCTCACAAGTTCCAGTGAAGGGTGATTTTGTCATTTTCCCAAGTAGACAAGATTCACAACTATCATCTGATTTGAGGTCAAATGATTCCATGACTCCACTCTTTTGGAGTTGGTCTATGCGTTTCTTGTTTACATGTCCAAGATGACAATGCCACAATGATGCTTTATCTAGGCTAGTAGAAGAATCAATATACAACACATTATTTCCTAAGTTGTCCACAATCGACACAGTTTCATACACACCATCACAAGGTAATGCTTTAAAATAAAACACATTATTAAAGAAAGCATTAATACCACCACATTCATTATCAAACGAAAAGGTAAAACCTTGTTTGTACAAAGCATGAAAAGAAATAATATTCCTCGCCATTTCAGACGAGTACACACATTTATTCAAATCTAATTTTAACCCATTATTAAGGAACAAAGTATAAACTCCAATCTTGGAAACAGGTGAAGCCTTCCTATTCCCCATGATTAAGTTTATCTTCCCGTGCTCCACATTCTCACTTCTTCTTAGGCCCTGCAAATCAGAACATATGTGAATACCACATCCTGTATCAAGCACCCAAGAGTTAGAATATGTTGAGTAATTAGACAATATAGTGTAAATACCTGCATAGGTGGGTTTCACTTTCCCATCCTTTAGATCCTGCAAGTACTTAGGGCAGTTTCGCTTCCAGTGTGCCTTTTCATGGCAATAAAAGCATTCAGCATCCTTGGGAATGGTAGAAGGAGTGACAGAACCGTTCTTAGTCTTTGATGAGGAGCCTTCAAGAGACTTTCCCTTGGTAGCCTTCGAAGGGTGCTTCCTCTTTTTCCCTTTGCCTTGCCCAATAGCTAAAACAGGGGTAGAAGTTGGAGTAGGAGTAGTAGAGGTAACAACCGCTTTACCCTTAAGACCGGTTTCAGCGGTCTTCAAGAGTCCTTGAAGCTTGCTGAGGGTAACTTCCTCCTTGTTCATATGATATGTCATTCGAAAATGATCATAACAAGAAGGCAAGGAGTGCAAAATGATGTCAATTGCCAACTCCTCGGGGATGTTAACATTCAGCTTCAGCAAACGGTCCATATACCTTTGCATCTTTTGCATGTGGCCAATGACGGATTCACCATCCTTCATGCAGGTAGTTATTATGGAGGAGATTATTTCATACCGCTCCTGACGAGCACTCTGATGGTACCTTTCCATCAGGTCTTGGTGCATCTCAAAAGGGTAGAAATCTTCATACGACTTTTGGAGCTCGGCTGTCATCGTGGCCATCATGATACATGCCACCTTAGTAGCATCTCTCTCACGAGTCCTGAATTCAGCGATCTCCTCAGGAGTAGCAGTAGACTCATCAAGTTCTTTTAACTCCTTATCGAGGACATATTCCTTGTCCTCGTAACGAGTAACCATTCTGATGTTCCTAATCCAATCCATGAAGTTGGAACCATCAAAGATGACCCTCCCACAAAGATTCATGAGAGAGAAAGAACCAGTTGGGTTAGAGCCTGAAGCATTAGTGTTGGAAGACATCTGAAAGAAGAAAGTAAGTTTAGATTAGATATTTAGGATCCTTAATAAGACACCCAAATGTAATATTAAGGCTAGGATCCAATCACAATATATTACACTTAGAAGAGGGATGTCGTAATCTAAGTAATAATATATTTGAAAGGTAGGTGAATGATGATTCACCAATTTCCACCATGAAAACGAGATGATTTATTAGGTTTAATTGGATTTGAAATTCCTAGATTCTTTTGAGATTCATTGAACTTTTCAATGGCATGTTTCAATCTCGATTGTGCCCTTCAAGTTTTGTGACTGGGATGCCGACGATCACAAAACAAGGTGTGAATAACCATTCTAATTCACTTGGTACTCTTAATATTATCACCTAATCAATGTGCCGGTTAACCACACACGCTCCATTGATCTATGACAAACATTAAGTCACCCTTCGTGATCCTTACTAGTCCTAGTTAGTGTGTCGGTTAACCACACACGCTCCACCAACGACTTGGTAAGGTACAAAGTGTGAATTCCATGGACTAGCACCATGTTCACATTTTTCCTAAAATAACTAAGATTGGGAATTAAAAGAGTTTAGTTATTTTATAATATTCATTATACTTTTAATGAGGATTTAAAGTCATTGTTCTACCCGTTCGGCTAACGACCCTCCACCGATCAAGCAAGCGGTGGGTGAGAGTATACACCCATTAAGTCACTATTTTATAGGCAACGAGGCCTACTAACGGTAAAACGACTTATTCTTATACATATATATAATAATTAACCATTAATGTTATAAATAGTATAAGGGTTGAATTTTAACTATTAAAACTCTAAGGTTTGGAATTAAAGTTTATTAAAGTGTGTGAAACTTTACAAATTCCAAAACTTGAGGGCAAGTTTTGTAACTTTGCAAAACTCTTCATTTCATAACTTATGAATTAAAGGTTCATAAAAATGAAGACTCTTCATTTTCATGTAACTTATGTGTTTTAAGTGTGTGTTAAATGAAAGTGACCTTTGGTAATCCATAACTTGAGGACAAATTATGGACTCCATTAAAAACACATAAATGATAAAGAATTAATCCTAAACAATTCAGCAAATAATTCCTATCATTTTCTAAATTCATAAGAACATGAACATGATCATCAAAAATTCAAGAATTATATGAACACATAAAATCATGGAATTTTGATATATGCGATTGCAAATGGATTAAAACAACCATTACACCAACTAAAATAAGTTATATAACACCAAAACAGTTTAGGGTAATGTTTCTAGTCCATTTCCAGCAGCAAAAGTCGAGAATCTACACTCTTTCGATCCTACTCGTCGAGTGCATGAACTTACTCGCCGAGTAGGTTGAAGTTTGCCTTGGACTCGTCGAGTCCCCCCAATGGACTCGGCGAGTCCACCATGCTGACAGCAACGATTTCGACTTTTTTCACTATTTTGCATCAAGTATCAAACAAGCAAGCCTAGGCTCTGATACCACTGTTGGGTTTTGAGCAATCTAACACTTCCTAAGTGTGCATGCAACCCTAATAAACCTTGGATCTATGTTTGTCTAAATACATGCAAAATAATAATTTTCCAAGGTTTATAACCTATCTAACATGGCATGGGGAACATTTCAACATAAAAGAGTTAGAAGAGATTACATACCTTTTGGTGAGTTTGGTTCTAAAGAGTTTGAGGGCCAAGCACCAATAGTGTGAATGCCTCAAATGGAATCACAAACACCACAAACTCTTGGAAAACTTTGAGAGAGTATACACCTTGTATAAAATCGGCCACACACATGCACACACACACTAGTTCACTAGTTTTCTCTTAGGCTCCATTTCATGCTCCATAAGCATGCTTATATAGTGTGCATGGTTAGGGTGAAACCCTAATAACCCATGTCTTTTACTTTTCCAAGGATTCCTGGGTTAAAAGCTCCATGGATCATCCATGGACTTCCACATAAGCCTAGCCCATTAACAAATGAGTATTATCCCACACTATATAAAACAAATAGCCCATAATTTAATTAGTATTCCTTTTAATCTCTAAATTAATTCATAATTAATTTAAGACTAAAACTAATTAAATAACGTAATTGATGGGTTTTGAGCATTCTAACACTTCCTAAGTGTACATGCAACCCTAATAACCTTGGATCTATGTTTGTCTAATTATCATGCAAAGTTGAATTCCAAGGTTATATTCCTATCTAGCATACATGGGGAACAATTTCAACTTAAAGTATAGATAGAATAACTTACCTTGTTGTTGTTTGTGTTCCTTGAAACCTTGTGAGCCTAGCACCCCAAGTGTGATGCCTCGAATGCTTCACACAACACCAAATGCTCTTGGAAGAACTTATGAGAGAACACACACTTCTCAAAATCGGCCAAGCCCTCTTGTTTCTTAGTGTGTAGCCGATTTTAGGTGGAGAACATGTTTCTTATATAGTGTTGACACATCTAGGGTTACACCCTAATGTGTCATGACTCTTCATTTCCATGACCCATGGGTTTGTAACTCCCATGGAGCATCCATGGAGCATCCTATGGGTGGAACCCAACTTGATAATCCATGGAGCCTTTTAGCCCTCTATACAAGATATGGATGATTTACATAATCAACCCATATATTTAATTAGTTATCTTTTGATCACATAATTAATTCTAAATTAATTCTTGATCAAACTAATCAAATAATATTATTAATATATTAGAACTTATAATATATTAATAATCTCCAAGTGTTATTTCTCTCATTTAGTCTATCCAATTGCATGATGCCATGCAACCCAAATGGACCATGCCGGGTCGGGTCAAGTACATACCAAAAATAGTTATGGACTTAGACACCTTATCCAACAGTCTCCCACTTGGATAAGTCTAATAACTATTACTGCAAGTATGACTTCAGGAACTGATCGGCAATCGTAGCTCTTTACAAGGTTTCTCGAAACTGAGAAGATGATGGTACGCCATTTAAGATAAGTGATCATATAATCCTCTGTTCTAGATATCAGTCGGACAAATACACGGAACAATGTCTTACTCATTGTCCAACAGTTTGTTTCCCGATTTCCGATTTGTTTGACAAAGAACTTCATTGAACACATCAATTTAGTTCTGACCGGGCCCGGTACATAGGTCAAAACAAAATCATCAAGGGGCCTAGATATCAGCTTCTAATCCAAGAAGGAACAGATAAACTTCGACTCATATGTTTGTTCTATTACTCATTGAATTACACACAAGAGCGCGATTTATAACATCGAGTTACCAATGCATTTTTCGTACAATCAATGCATAACCAACTTGTAAGTAACAAATCATATCTCTAGGTTTAAAGACTTATATGATATTACCGTCTCACGATCACTCGAGATAGAATTCCATGAAGTGATTCCAGTGAGCGTGGGTTGAGTCCAATGCTCAGAACTTATGAGCACTCATGATTGTTGTAGCCTTGTCTAAGACCTCTACAACCAAACATGACAGTCTTGATTCATATCTACTTCCAACATATGACCGACTGTGGAGGTTTGAATAATATGTTATACCAAACAAAATTATTCTGGAAGTCAAAACATGCAAAAGAAATATAGTAAACGATCGACAAGAGATAGCAACACTTTACTCATAAATAAAACACTTTTATTCATCATCAAATGTCAATTACACTTTACAAATTTCGAGGTTATCTAACTACTAAATCTAATATCATCCTTCAGCCCTATGCTCCGAGCATGCTGGAGATGCTTAACCCGAGTCAGTCCCTTCGTGAGGGGATCTGCCGGATTCTCATCTGATGATACCCTCTTTGCCACGAGGAGTCCTTCTTCGATCCGATGTCTGATGAAATGGTATTTTCTGTCGATGTGTCTGGATCTCCCGTGATCCCTTGGTTCCTTGGCTAAGGCAACAGCACTTTCACTATCACAGAAAATTTCCATTGGCTCTTTAATAGCTGGTACAACTCCAAGGTCTCCAATGAAGTTCCTCATCCATAACGCCTCCTTTGCCGCCTCGCTAGGTGCAATATACTCTTATTCACAAGTAGAATCTGCCACTGTCTCTTGCTTGGAACTCTTCCAAGAAATTGCTCCTCCATTTACGGTAAAGACCCAGCCCGACTGAGAGCGGAAGTTATCCCTATCAGTCTGGAAGCTCGCATCACTATACCCTACAACTCTCAAGTCATCACTCCCACCGAGGGTAAGGACCCAGTCCTTAGTCCTTCGTAGGTACTTGAGAATATTCTTTACCGCAGTCCAGTGTGCCTTGCCAGGGTTCCCCTGAAACCTGCTAACCATGCTCAGGGCAAAAGCTACATCAGGTCGAGTACACGTCATAGCATACATGATCGATCCTACAGCTGAAGCATAAGGTACTCGACTCATTTGTGCTATCTCAGCCTCAGTGCTAGGGCTTTGTGTCTTACTCAGTTTGGCGTTACTCTGGATGGGCAATTCGCCTTTCTTGGAGTCTTGCATTCTGAATCTCTTCAGCACCTTATCCAAGTAGGTACTTTGACTAAGTCCAATTAGTCTTTTACTCCGATCTCTAAAGATCCTAATCCCCAAAATATAGGCAGCTTCACCAAGGTCCTTCATAGCGAAACACTTTCCAAGCCAGGACTTTACTTCCTGCAGGGTTGGAATGTCGTTTCCTATGAGTAGTATGTCATCCACATACAATACCAAAAAGCTAACTATACTCCCACTAGCCTTGACATACACACAAGATTCATCTTCACTCCTAGAAAAGCCAAATTCCTTGACCTTTTCATCAAAGCAAAGATTCCATCTGCGAGGTGCTTGCTTTAATCCATAAATGGACTTCTCAAGCTTACACACTCTATTAGGGTACTCGTTGCTGACAAAACCCTCTGGCTGACTCATGTAAACGTCTTCAGCCAACTTTCCATTAAGGAAAGCGGTTTTGACATCCATTTGCCAAATTTCATAGTCATGAAATGCGGCGATGGCTAATAGAACCCGAATAGACTTAATCTTGGCTACCGGAGAAAAGGTATCATCATAATCCACTCCAGGAATTTGAGAGAAGCCCTTTGCAACCAGTCTAGCCTTATAAGTGTGTACTTTACCATCCATGTCGGTCTTCTTCTTGAAGACCCATTTGCACCCTACAGTCTTTCGACCTGGTACATTCTCAACCAAGTTCCAAACTTGATTGTCATACATGGATTGTATCTCGCTATCCATAGCCTCTTTCCATTTAGCAGACTCGGGGCCTGCCATGGCTTCCTCGTAGCTGTTAGGGTCATCTTGACTTACTAGTGTTCCATCACTAATAAGTGTCTCACCTTCTACAGTAATATGGAATCCATAGTAATGCTCAGGTGCACTCCTAACTCTCGTGGAATGCCTCAGAGGTACAGATTCGTCAATTGGCTCAACAGGAGTTTCCTCCTCAAGTTGAGGGCTAGAGTTTGAAGTTCCTTCACCACTTGACTCTTGAATTTCTTCAAGATCAATTTGCCTCCCACTGTCTCCTTGGCTTATAAACTCTCTTTCTCGAAAGACTCCTCTTCTTGCTACAAAGACCACATTATCACTAGGTCTGTAGAAGAGATAACCAAAGGATTGCTGTGGGTAGCCGATGAAAATACACCTCTCGCTTCGAGGTTCGAGCTTATCATGAGTCTCGCGTCTCACGAAAGCCTCGCAACCCCAAATCTTGATGTGGTCTAGTTTAGGTACTTTACCAGTCCACATCTCGTGAGGAGTTTTGGCAACTTTCTTTGTAGGGACTAGATTAAGGATATGGGCGGCAGTCTCTAAGGCATACCCCCAGAATGAGATTGGTATCGAAGCTTGACTCATCATGGAACAAACCATGTCCAACAAGGTTCGATTACGCCACTTAGCCACACCATTCAACTGCGGTGTCCTGGGAGGTGTCAATTGTGAGACAATCCCACATTCCCTTAGATAGTCAAGGAACTCTGAACTAAGATACTCACCACCCCGATCGGATCGAAGCATCTTAATGTTCCTGCCCAATTGATTCTCGACTTCCTGTTTAAATTCCTTAAACTTCTCGAAAGTCTCTGACTTATGCTTGATTAAGTAGACATATCCATATCTACTGTAATCATCAGTAAAAGTCAAATAATAACGATTAGCATCCCTTGTGGCATGTTTGAATGGTCCACACACATCCGTGTGTATAAGGTCCAACAAACCTTCACCCCTTTCACACGAGCCTGTGAAGGGTGACTTTGTCATTTTTCCAAGTAAGCATGATTCGCAACTATCATTTGACTTTAGGTCAAACGACTCCAAGACTCCATCCTTTTGGAGTTGGCCTATGCGTTTCTTGCTTATATGTCCAAGACGACAATGCCATAATGATGCTTTATCCAAGTTATTATTATTAGTAGAATCAATACACAAAACATTATTTCCTAAGTTATCTACAACAGACACAGCTTCATACACACCATCACAAGGTAATGCTTTAAAATAAACAACATTATTAAAGAAAGCATCAATAGAACCAACTTCATTATTAAATGAAAAGGTAAACCCTTGTTTGTACAAAGCATGAAAGGAAATAATATTTCTTGCCATTCTTGGCGAGTAACAACACTTATTCAAATCTAAACTAAACCCACTACTTAGCGATAAAGTATAAACTCCAATCTTGGTGACAGGTGAAGCTTTCCTGTTCCCCATGATCAAGTTTATTCTTCCTTGCTCCACAGCCTCACTTCTTCTTAGTCCCTGCAAGTCACAACAAATATGAATACCACAACCGGTATCAAGGACCCAAGATTTAGAATGGGGTGAGTTATTAGAAATGATAGTGTAAATACCTGCATGGTTGGGTTTGAGTTTCCCATCCTTCACATCCTGCTGGTACTTTGGGCAGTTTCGCTTCCAATGAGCTTTTTCATGGCAATAGAAGCATTCAGCCTCTTTTGGGTCAGAAGAAGGAGTAATGAAACCTTTCTTGGTTCCACTTGAAGAAGAGCCATCAAGGGTCCGAGCCTTGGTACCCTTCGAAGATCTCTTTCTCTTTCTCCCTCGACTTTGCCCGATTGCCAAAACTGGAGTTGAGTTTGGAGTAGGAGTCATAGCAACCGACTTCCCCTTAAGACCTGTTTCTGCGGTCTTGAGAAGTCCCTGAAGTTTGCTGAGGGTGACCTCTTCCTTGTTCATGTGATATGTCATGCGGAATTGATCATAACACGATGGTAAGGAGTGCAAAATGATATCTATTGCAAGCTCCTCAGGGAAGTTCACATTAAGCTTCAGCAAACGATCCACATACCTTTGCATTTTCTGCATGTGGCTCGTGACGGAATCTCCGTCCTTCATCATGGTTGTTATCATGGAGCAGATGATTTCGTACCTCTCTTGTCGTGCACTTTGATGGTATCTTTCCATCAAATCTTGGTGCATTTCATAAGGGTAGAAATCCTCATAAGACTTTTGGAGTTCAGCTGTCATTGTGGCCAACATGATGCAAGCCACCTTGGTTGCATCTCTTTCATGAGTATGAAAGTCAGCGATCTCCTGGGGAGTTATAGTGGACTCATCAATTTCCTTAAGCTCCTTGTCAAGGACATATTCTTTGTCCTCGTAGCGGGTAATCATCCTGATGTTTCTGATCCATTCATTGAAGTTGGATCCATCAAAGGTGTCTTTCCCACACAAACTCATAAGAGTAAAGGAGCCATTAGGATTCGAGCCAGAAGCATTATTTGAAGACATCTGAAAGAGAAGAACAAGTTTAGTATAGATTTAAGAGAGTCCTTAATAAAACACCCAAATGTAATATTAAGGCTAGGATCCAATCACAATAGAATATAACTTAGAAGAGGTATGCCGTAATCTAAGCTATAGCATATTTGAAAGGTAGGTGAATGACGATTCACCAATTTCCACCACGAAAACCGAAATATTAGATATTAGGTTTTTTATTGGTTTTTAGAAATTCCTAGATTCTTTGAGATTCAATGAACTTTTCAAAGGCATGTTTCAATCCCGAGAGTGCCCTCCAAGTTTTTGTGACTGGGATACCGAGGATCACAAAACGAGGTGCGAAGTAACCATGCAAATCACTTGGTACCCTAAAAGTTTATCACTCAATCGATGTGCCGGTAAACCACACACGCTCCACCGATACTATAATAAACTTTAAGTCACCCTTTACCTACCTTGTTAAGTCCAAGTTAGTGTGCCGGTTAACCACACACGCTCCACCAACGACTTAGACAAAGTGTAAAGTGTAATTTCATGGATTAGCACCTTATTCACATTTTCCTAAAGTAACTAAGATTGGGAATTTAAAAAAACATTTTAGTTACTTTATAATATTCATCATACTTTGAATGAGAGTTTATAAGTCCTTGTCTTACCCGTTCAGCTAACGACCCTCCACCAGTCAAGCAAGCGGTGGGTGAGAGTAGACACCCATTAAGTCACCATTTTATAGGCAATAACCTTATACCCACCTTATAGACCGGCTTCGTGAATGAGGCGTACTAGCGGTAAGACGACTTTATTCTTATACATATATATATAATTATTAAATCACCATAATATAAGTATAAGGGTTGAATTTTAACTTTTAAAATTCTAGAGGTTGGAACTTAAAGTTTTAACTTAACTTTTCTTGTTCCAAAACTTGAGGGCAAGTTTTGTAACTTTCAAAACTTTTCATTTCTTGTAACTTATGAGTTTAATAGAGTAATAAAATGAAGACTCTTCATTTTTCTAACTCTTGTGTTTGTTTTAATGGTTTTAATTCAAGTGTGACTCTTGGTTTTCCATAACTTAAGGATAAGTTATGGACTCCATTAAAACACATTATGATCAAGAATTAATCTACCACATAGGTTACAAATAATTCCTATGATCATCTAAAACATCATAAGAACAAGAACATGAATATGAACACAATCAAAAATTACATTTAAAACTTTGTAATTTTGATAACTAGTTGTTGTAAATGAATTAGCAAAGACATTACACCACCAAAAACAAGTTTTCAATTACCAAAACAGTTTAGGGTAATGTTTCTAATTCATTTCCAGCAACTAAATCAAAATTCTGCAATCAGTCGACCCTACTCGCCGAGTGCATGAACTCACTCGCCGAGTTGGTTGAAGATACTCATGAACTCGACGAGTCCCCCCTATAGACTCGACGAGTCCATTCGCAGACAGCAAGATTTCCGATTCTTTTTCAACTTTTAAGCACAAATAAGAGCAAACAAGCCTAGGCTCTGATACCACTGATGGGTTTTGAGCATTCTAACACTTCCTAAGTGTACATGCAACCCTAATAACCTTGGATCTATGTTTGTCTAATTATCATGCAAAGTTGAATTCCAAGGTTATATTTCTATCTAGCATACATGGGGAACAATTTTAACTTAAAGTATAGATAGAATAACTTACCTTGTTGTTGTTTGTGTTCCTTGAAACCTTGTGAGCCTAGCACCCCAAGTGTGATGCCTCAAATGCTTCACACAACACCAAATGCTCTTGGAAGAACTTATGAGAGAACACACACTTCTCAAAATCGGCCAAGCCCTCTTGTTTCTTAGTGTGTAGCCGATTTTAGGTGGAGAACATGTTTCTTATATAGTATTGACACATCTAGGGTTACACCCTAATGTGTCATGACTCTTCATTTCCATGACCCATGGGTTTGTAACTCCCATGGAGCATCCCTGGAGCATCCTATGGGTGGAACCCAACTTGATAATCCATGGAGCCTTTTAGCCCACTATACAAGATATGGATGATTTACATAATCAACCCATATATTTAATTAGTTATCTTTTGATCACATAATTAATTCTAAACTAATTCTTGATCAAACTAATCAAATAATATTATTAATATATTAGAACTTATAATATATTAATAATCTCCAAGTGTTATTTCTCTCATTTAGTCTATCCAATTGCATGATGCCATGCAACCCAAATGGACCATGCCGGGTCGGGTCAAGTACATACCAGAAATAGTTATGGACTTAGACACCTTATCCAACAGTAACTTCATATTAATATATTATAACTCATAATATATTAATAAACATATGTGTATCCATAATAGTTTGGATGAGATGCAACCCAAATGGACCATGCCGGTCGGGTCAAGTATATACCAAATGAGTTATGGACTTAGACACCTTATCCAACACTAACATGAAGGCGGAAATTGAGACCTACGTTAGTAAGTGCCTTACGTGCGCCAAGGTAAAGGTGGACTACCAGAAACCCTCAGGATTGTTACAGCAACCGACAATCCCGGAGTGGAAATGGGAGGCGATTTCTATGGATTTCGTGACCAAGCTACCCAGAACATCGGATGGATTAGACACCATATGGGTAATAATCGACCGACTGACGAAATCTGCCCATGTCCTGCCAATTAAAGAATCTTACCAGATGGAGAGATTGACGCATTTATACATTCGAGAAATCGTGAGACTCCACGGAGTGCCAGTATCTATCATCTCGGATAGGGACAGTAGGTTCACTTCACGATTTTGGCAATCTCTCCATAAGGCGATGGGAACAAACCTCGACATGAGCACCGCTTATCATCCGCAAACGGATGGTCAAAGCGAGCGAACCATCCAGACGCTCGAAGATATGCTCCGTGCATGCGTAATAGACTTTGGGAAGTCTTGGGATACCCACCTACATTTAGTCGAGTTCTCATATAACAATAGTTATCATTCGAGCATCAAGGTGGCTCCTTTCGAAGCAGTGTACGGGCGTAAGTGTAAATCACTGTTATGTTGGGCTGAGGTAGGTGACACCCAGCTAGCAAAAACACATACGTCGGACAAAGCACTAACGGGACCGGAGATCATTCGCGAAACCACGGAAAAGATCGTTCAAATCAGAGCTCGATTGCAAGCATCGTGTGACCGACAAAAGAGCTACGCTGATAAACGAGGAAAGCCCTTAGAATTTAAAGTCGGGGATCGAGTACTGTTGAAAGTCTCACCCTGGAAAGGAGTTATCTATTTTGGGAAGCGGGGAAAACTAAACCCACGATACATTGGACCTTTCGAAATCGTCGCCCGAATAGGTCCGGTAGCATACAGACTGCAACTACCCGCAGAGCTAAACGGTGTACACCCCGTGTTTCATGTCTCTAATCTAAAGAAGTGCCTATCAGATGAAACACTCGTCATTCCCCTTGACGAAATCGAAATCAACGAGAATCTCCTGTTCATTGAAGAACCAATTGAAATCATGGACAGGGAGGTGAAGCGTACTAAGCAAAGTAGCATACAGACTGCAACTACCCGCAGAGCTAAACGGTGTACACCCCGTGAACTCAAAGCGTGGGCCAGAATTCACGTGGGAACGCGAAGACCAAATGAAGCAAAAGTACCCTCACCTATTCTAGCATTCTCAAATCTAGCTTTCAAACAGAATTTCGGGACGAAATTCCCTCTAACGGGGGGATGATGTCACAACTAGAAATTTTGTGTCTTGTAATCACTATACTCAAGTACATGTTGAATTCAAAAACTCAAGAGCATGTATGATGCTTACTCAATGGAAAACTAAACCCCAATTCACTACATCAAGCAATTGGAAACCCTAGAAGTTTTTGATTAGGTCCATTTTGGACTAGGACTTCCTTATTGGACCTAAATTGACCAATAAGCTTCCAATTTGACTATCATGGGCTTAGAACCCTTAAATGGGCTCTAAAAGGACCCACATTTATTTATTTCAATATTTTGGGCCATATTGGGCCTAGAATGAAATGAATTAAAAGCTTTGATCCATGATTAACCTAAACTAGCCCAACAAAGTGTAAAAATCATATTATATTTCCTTTTAGGTTAAAACTCATCCAACTTAATTTACACATGGGCTTGTGGGCATTAAAGCCCAAATTTCTCTTTTTCCTTCCATATTTTCGGCCCAAAACAAGCCCAAGAGGAAGGGTTGACCTTGTGAGTGACACCTCACAATTAACAAAAGGATTTCTATGCAACATGTCCCATACTTCCATGCATGCAGCACTTCATGGTCTATTTCTCTCTTCTCTCACTCACTCTCGGCCGAAACACACACACACACAAATCTCTCACAAACTCTCTC
Organism: Lactuca saligna; assembly: GCF_052625555.1. Classification (NCBI taxonomy): domain Eukaryota; kingdom Viridiplantae; phylum Streptophyta; class Magnoliopsida; order Asterales; family Asteraceae; genus Lactuca; species Lactuca saligna. The sequence continues at coordinate 91,825,354 of NC_136421.1, forward strand.
TAGAATTCTCAAGGAACAATCCTCCCTCCTCCTTTAAAAATTTCGTGAATCAAGAGCTTCACAAGGAGAATCCATCACCAAAATCATTATCTAGGTAAGTTAATGCTTGGATCCATGCTTTGGACTCTTTCTTATCTTCAAAAATCTCTTCTTAACTCTCATGAAATCATAAACTTGTGTCTTAGAACTCCATAAACTCGAAATCTTCATCAAAGGGTGCTAGGGTCAAAAATCACCAAGTTTTCTTCCATCTTTTCTTCAAGAACCGAAACTACCCCCTAAGGTGAGCTTCATACCCCGTTATTTTCGGTTTTTATAAGTTTTGTGGGGGAGAATACAAGCAAAGGTGTGGATCTATCATTATGTGTATGCCTTGTATGATTTCTATGCTTATATGTGTGTTTTGTATGATTATGATGTTGGATCTAATCATGAATCACTAAAAACCGAGATATACTTTATATTAGGTGTCAAGTGAAGACTTGTGCACACACACAAATCCTATTTAGCATATAATGACACATATATGTACAAGATTAGTGTTTATACAACTTATCATGTATGGGAAACACTCTAGGACTTAGAAAAACACTTAGTTTGAAGGATATGAATCACATATGATTGCATACTAAGGGTGTACGGCCACACTAAGGAGTTTACGGCCAAAATGGTATGTCTAAGGGAGTTCACGGCCAATGAGTTTACGGCCCTATGTGTTTACGACCATAAACTCATTCTCTTTTGTGCATATGGGTGTTCTAAAGGGTTTTCAAGTATCAATAAGTGTTCTAGGTTCATGTTCAAGCCTTAGGAAGAGTTTAAGGCTCATAAGCACTTCAAACTAGGGTTTACGGCCAAGGATGATGCTCTTAGCCGTAAACACCTCATGTTCTTGGGAAAAGCTTGTTTTCAAGGTGTAAATCAAGAACTTAACTAGCCTAACTATGAGATAGAAGATATACTTACATTTTTGAAGCTTAGAAGAGTAGATTTCGGCCCACAGGACAAATGTGTTCTTGATGTTCTTGAGGATCTTGAAGATCTAGACCCAAAAGATGAATTTCATGGATGAATTCAAAGGTGATTCAAGAATAATAGATGTATTAACACATAGAAGGAAGAAATCACTTACATTTTTGAGGATTTGAAGCGAGATCCTATGACACTTGAGAGCAAAATCCGATTTCTTGGTTTAGAAGTGGTAAAACTGGTGGAAATGGCCAAGTTTTTCATATATAGCCTAGAGTTTACGGCCACCATGATTTTACGGTCGTAAACTCATGTGTCATAGCCATAAACTCCTTATAAAGGGGTTTATGGCTTATTGGTTGGCTTTGAACTTCAGCAGCACTTCCTAACACTCATTCCTTGGATGTATCAGGCTTAGAATGCTCAAACAGAATCTAAACAGTGCTAAAAGTTATGGCTTGTTGGTTGGCTTTAAACTTCATTAGACACTTCCTAACACTCGTTCCTTGGATGTATTAGGCTTAGAATGCTCAAACAGACTCTAAACAGTGATAAAAGTTAGCAGAAACAAGTCTGACTTTGATAGAGTTGAATGGTTGTACAAGATAGAAATTTTGGGTTGTAACATCATCCCCCCGTTAGAGAGAATTTCATCCCAAAATTAGAGTTTAACCAATTAAGTAGTTAGAATTAACTAGGCGAAAAGATGAGGATATTTCAGTTTCATTTGATCCTCTCACTCCCAAGTGAATTCACGTCCTCGGTTGGCATTCCAGCGAACCTTCACTATCGGAATACGACTTTGCTTCGTTTGCTTGACCTCTCGGTCCATGATCTCTACAGGTTCTTCCACAAAGTTGAGGCTCTCGTTGATCTCGATCTCGACGATTGGTATTACAAGAGTCTCTTCAGATAGGGACTTTTTCAAGTTCGAGTCGTGAAAAGTAGAATATATGTTACTAAGTTCACGAGGTAGGTTGAGTTTGTAAGCTACAGGGTCGGATCTAGCGATGATTTCGAAAGGCCGTGTGTACCTTAGGTTTAGCTTCCCATGCTTTCCAAAGCGTATCAAGACCTTCCAGGGTGAGACTGTAACAACGTAAATTTTAAACCAATATGTCATTTTTACAATCATCAAAAACATCGACTAATAATTTAAGTTCCAATGGAAACAATATTGTCACGACCGATTACATAACAAAGATCACAAAATACTTTTCCCCGAGTGTGTGTACGATCACGCCGGCGCCTTCCCACGGTCCTCGCTAGTACCTGAAACACATAACACAACAACTGTAAGCATAAATGCTTAGTGAGTTCCCCAAAATACAACTTACGCACATACGCCTTTCTAGGCCCTGACCTTCCGGTCCATGTGTCTCAGGGGATTTCCACCCCGACTGGGTAAACCTTCCGGTCCTACCCACGTCAACCTTACGGTCCATTTTACAACACCTTCCGGCCCATAACATATTCGCCTTCCGGCCCATAATATAATGCCTTCCGGCCCATATCAAGCATATCATACATGGCACATATAACGAATAACTTATCACACATAACACATATATCTCATAGCATATCCGACCTTCCGGTCACACAGTCAAACCCTTCCGGGTACAGTATAGTGAGAAAACTCACCTTGTATATCTCGATAACTTGCGAACCCTGGAAATCACTCGTGCTCGAACCCCCGAGCTATATTCCTCCTATGACATCATATATCTTTAATTAATACTTGTACCACTAAGGTTGACCATTCTTAAGAAGTCAACACTGGTCAACTCTAGTCAACAGTCAATGGTCAATTTGACTGGACTCGGTGAGTGCACTAGAGCGACTTGGCGAGTCTACGCGTTTTCACCAACTTGCAAGGATTTCCCCTTGACACGTCGAGTACTCCCCTGACTCGATGAGTTCCACCTGGTCATGAATCACTAGGCCACCGCGACTCAACTCGCCGAGTCGCAAGGACAACTCGACGAGTCCCAACTCGACTCGGTCCACCTGTCAATCCCTCTTTAACTCTCTGTGACTCACCGAGTCACCCATAACTCGGTACGACTACTCACTGGGTGGTTTTAAGGACAATCTTCAAGCTACTTGTCGAGTATGTTCTTCAGACTCGATGAGTCCATGCCATGCATCAGCTAAAACTTGCTTCTGCGGTCAGATCCGTTCCATACACACATAGATCTGGCCTTCCCAAGCTCATTTATCACGTAAAGTCTCAGTCTTGGCCGCCATGCAACACTTACAAGGCTCTTTTTGTGGAAATAACCTCTAATATGGCAACCCTAGTCTCCAACTCAAAAGAATGGACATAAAGCATATCATTTGGGGCCTTCTGGACCCGCTAAGGTCCAGATCTAGGTTCCATATCTCCATGGGACCTTTCACACTTCAAATCCAAGTCAAATAAGGCAAGAAGAAACCCTAGATTTAACATATCAACCAAAACACGAAGATTAGCTCTGAAAGTTACCTCAAGAAGTTTCCCTTGATGAAATAGAAGCAGATCCAAGCTCCCCAACTCTTCTAGCTTGATCTTCTCCTTCCTTTCTTGTAACAACACACAAATTGGTGAACAAATAGCCTCTTATCCCTCTCACAAGGAGTCTCAGCTGCTTTGGTGCACTCAAGGCTCAAGGTGGCCGCAATGAAGGGCCATAAGGTCCTTTAAATAGGGCTTAGGACCGGAAAATTAGGGTTTCATTAAACAGCGCGGACGCGTCGAGTCTAGACGCGAACCTTCATCCAAAACTGCGACCCGACTCGGCGAGTTCAACCTCCAACTCGCCGAGTCCCCTCACAAAATACCAAAAATGTGAAATTAAAGATACCTGGAAATCCCTGATGTTACAATTCTCCCCCACTAGAACAAGACTTTGTCCTCGAAGTCTCGCTCTGCAAATAGTTTCGGATGCTGCCCACACATCTCACGCTCCGGCTCCTAGGTAATCTCTGATCCCTTCCGATGTTGCCACTGAACCAACACCAGGGGTACCTCCTTGTTCCTCAAAACCTTGATCTTCTGATCTCGGATGGCTACTGGTCTCTCAGCATAATTTAGGCTCGCATCTACCTGAATATCCCCTAATGGAACCACTGCCGATTCGTCGGCTATACACTTCCTCAACTGCGACACATGGAAAGTGTCGTGAATCTGCCCCAAATCTGCTGGCAAGTCTAAACGGTAGGCTACCTGGCCCACCCTCGCGATCACACAGAAAGGACCAATATATCGGGGCCCCAACTTTCCCCTCTTCCTGAATCAAATCACTCGTTTCCAAGGAGAGACCTTCAAGAGTACAAGATCACCGACCTGAAACGCAAACTCGGACCGGCATCTATCTGTATAACTCTTCTTTCGGCTCTGAGCGGTTAACAACCTCTGCTTGACCAGCTGAATCTGCTCAGTCGTCTGGAGTACGATCTCCATGCTACCCATAACCTACTGCCCTACCTCACCCCAACAGATGGGGGTACGACACCTCCGCCCATACAACAACTCAAAGGGTGGCATACCAATGCTCGAATGATGGCTGTTGTTATACGAAAACTCTGCTAACGGTAGATAGGTGTCCCAGCTCCCTCCGAAATCCAACACACATGCCCGAAGCATGTCCTCGAGCGTCTGAATCGTCCGCTCACTCTGACCATCTGTCTGGGGATGATATGCGGTACTAAAATGCAGTCTAGTACCCAACTCCTCATGAAACTTCTTCCAGAACCTGGAAGTGAAACGCACATCACGGTCTGAAATAATCGAGATCGGCACTCCATGCCGCGATACTACCTCCCTCACATATAACTCCGCCAACTTCTACGCAGAAGAGCTCTCACTGATGGCTAGAAAATGAGCGCTCTTCATCAATCTATCCACAATCACCCAAATCGCATCGACTCCCCTCGCAGTCGGCGGCAACTTTGTGATGAAATCCATAGTAATTTGTTCCCACTTCCATTCGGGAATATCTAGCGGTTGCAGCTTACCGTGCGGTCGCTGGTGCTTGGCCTTGACCTGCCGACAAGTCAAGCACCTCTCGACAAACCAAGCGACATCCCTTTTCATACAGGGCCACCAGTACTCCTTCCTTAGATCCCAATACATTTTCGTAGCACAGGGATGAATCGAGAATTTCGATCGATGTGCTTCCTCCATCAAAATAGTACGCGCACCGCCCACAAATGGTACCCAAATCCGACCCTGAAAAGTCATAAGCCCTCAACCATCCGTGACGAATCCTGACACCTGACCTACAACCCGTTCCCTCTTCTGATGTTGTGGCTTCACAGCCTCTGCCTGAGCTCCTCGAATAATATCCAAAATCGGGGTCAATACCATCAATCTCATACAAATATCTCGGATCGGGGCGTTTTCCGCCCTACGGCTCAACGCATCGGCTACCACATTAGCCTTGCCTGGGTGGTACAGGATCTCACAATCGTAATCCTTCACCACATCCAACCACCTCCTCTGTCGCATATTCAGATTGGGCTAATCCATCAAGTACTTCAAGCTCTTGTGGTCCATGTATATCGTACACCGAACCCCATACAAATGGTGTCACCAGATTTTGAGGGCGAAAACCACAGCCCCCAACTCCGGATCATGGGTGATGGGTTTTGAGCATACTAACACTTCCTAAGTGTACATGCAAACCTAATAACCTTGGATCTATGTTTGTCTAATTTGTCATGCAAAGTTGATTTCCAAGGTTATATTCCTATCTAGCATACATGGGGAACAATTTAACCATAAAGTATAGATAGAATAACTTACCTTGTTGTTGCTTGTGTTCCTTGAAACCTTGTGAGCCTAGCACCTCAAATGGTGATGCCTCAAATGCTTCACACAACACCAAATGCTCTTGGAAGAACTTATGAGAGTATACTCACTTCTTCAAATCGGCCAAGCCCTCTTATCTTAGTGTGTATCCGATTTGGTGGAGATCATATTCTTTATATAGTGTTGACACATCTAGGGTTAAACCCTAATGTGTCATGACTCTTCATTTCCATGACCCATGGGTTTGTAACTCCCATGGAGCATCCATGGAGCATCCTATGGGTGGAACCCAACTTGATGATCCATGGAGCCTTTTAGCCCACTATACAAGATATGGATGATTTACTTAATCAACCCATATATTTAATTAGTTATCTTTTGATCACTTAATTAATTCTAAATTAATTCTTGATCAAACTAATCAAATAATATTATTAATATATTAGAACTTATAATATATTAATAATCTCCAAGTGTTATTTCTCTCATTTAGTTTATCCAATTGCATGGTGCCATGCAACCCAAATGGACCATGCCGGGTCGGGTCAAGTACATACCAGAAATAGTTATGGACTTAGACACCTTATCCAACAGTCTCCCACTTGGATAAGTCTAGTAACTATTACTGCAAGTATGACTTCAGGAACCGATCGGCAATCGTAGCTCTTTACAAGGTTTCTCGAAACTTGAGAAGACGATGGTACGCCATTTAAGATAAGTAATCATATAATCCTCTGTTCTAGATATCAGTTGGACAAATACATGGAACAATGTCTTACTTATTGTCCAACATTTGTTTCCCGATTTCCGATTTGTTTGACAAAGAACTTTATTGAACACATCAATCTAGTTCTGACCGGGCCCGGTACATAGGTCAAAACAAAATCATCGAGGGGCCCAGATATCAGCTTCTAATCCAAGAAGGAACAAATAAACTTCGACTCATATGTTTGTTCTACTACTCATTGAATTACACATAAGAGCACGATTTTATAACATCGAGTTACCAATGCGTTTTCGTACAATCAATGCATAACCAACTCGTAAGTAACAAATCATATCTCTAGGTTTAAAGACTTATATGATATTACCGTCTCACGATCACTCGAGATAGAATTCCATGAAGTGATTCCAGTGAGCGTGGGTTGAGTCCAATGCTCAGAACTTATGAGCACTCATGATTGTTGTAGCCTTGTCCTAGACCTCTACAACCAAACATGACAGTCTTGATTCATACCTACTTCCGACATATGACCGACTGTGGAGGTTTGAATAATATGTTAAACCAAACAAAATTATTCTGGAAGTCAAAACATGCAAAACAAATATAGTAAACGATCGACAAGAGATAGCAACACTTTACTCATAAATAAAACACTTTTTATTCATCATCAAATGTCAATTACACTTTACAAATTTCAAGATTATCTAACTACTAAATCTAATATCATCCTTCAGCCCTATGCTCCGAGCATGCTGGAGATGCTTAACCCGAGTCAGTCCCTTCGTGAGGGGATCTGCTGGGTTCTCATCCGATGATACCCTCTTTGCCACGAGGAGTCCTTCTTCGATCCGATGTCTGATGAAATGGTATTTTCTGTCGATGTGTCTGGATCTCCCGTGATCCCTTGGTTCCTTGGCTAAGGCAACAACACTTTCACTATCACAGAAAATTTCCATCGGCTCTTTAATAGCTGGTACAACTCCAAGGTCTCCAATGAAGTTCCTCAGCCATAACGCCTCCTTTGCTGCTTCGCTAGCTGCAATATACTCTGATTCACAAGTAGAATCAGCCACTGTCTCTTGCTTGGAACTCTTCCAAGAAATTGCTCCTCCATTTAGGGTAAAGACCCAGCCCGACTGAGAGCGGAAGTTATCCCTATCAGTCTGGAAGCTAGCATCACTATACCCTACAACTCTCAAGTCATCACTCCCACCGAGGGTAAGGACCCAGTCCTTAGTCCTTCGTAGGTACTTGAGAATATTCTTTACCGCAATCCAGTGTGCCTTGCCAGGGTTCCCCTGAAACCTGCTAACCATGCTCAAGGCAAAGGCTATATCAGGTCGAGTACACGTCATAGCATACATGATCGAACCTACAGCCGAAGCATAAGGTATTCGACTCATTTCTGCTATCTCAGCCTCAGTGCTAGGGCTTTGTGTCTTACTCAGCTTGGCGCTACTCTGGATGGGCAACTCTCCTTTCTTGGAGTCTTGCATTCTGAATCTCTTCAGAATCTTCTCCAAGTAGGTACTTTGACTAAGTCCAATTAGTCTTTTACTCCAATCTCTCAAAATCCTTATCCCCAAAATATAGGCAGCTTCACCAAGGTCCTTCATAGCGAAACACTTTCCAAGCCAGGACTTTACTTCCTGCAAGGTTGGAATGTCATTTCCTATGAGTAGTATGTCATCCACATACAATACCAAAAAGCTAACTATACTCCCACTAGCCTTGACATATACACAAGATTCATCTTCACTCCTAGAAAAGCCAAATTCCTTGACCTTTTCATCAAAGCAAAGATTCCATCTGCGAGGTGCTTGCTTTAATCCATAAATGGATTTCTCAAGCTTACACACTCTATTAGGGTACTCGTTACTGACAAAACCCTCTGGCTGACTCATGTAAACATCTTCAGCCAACTTTCCATTAAGGAAAGCGGTTTTGACATCCATTTGCCAAATTTCATAGTCATGAAATGCGGCTATGGCTAACAGAACCCGAATAGACTTAATCTTGGCTACCGGAGAAAAGGTCTCATCATAGTCCACTCCAGGAATTTGAGAGAAGCCCTTTGCAACCAGTCTAGCCTTATAAGTGTGTACTTTACCATCCATGTCGGTCTTCTTCTTGAAGACCCATTTGCACCCTACAGTCTTTCGACCTGGTACATTCTCAACCAAGTTCCAAACTTGATTGTCATACATGGATTGTATCTCGCTATCCATAGCCTCTTTCCATTTGGCAGACTCGGGGCCCGCCATGGCTTCCTCGTAGCTGTTAGGGTCATCTTAACTTACTAGTGTCTCATCACTAATAAGTGTCTCACCTTCTGCAGTAATATGGAATCCATAGTAATGCTCAGGTGCACTCTTAACTCTCGTGGAACGCCTCAGAGGTACAGATTCGTCAATTGGCTCAACAGGAGTTTCCTCCTCAAGTTGAGGGCTAGAGTTTGAAGTTCCTTCACCACTTGACTCTTGAATTTCTTCAAGATCAACTTGCCTCCCACTGTCTCCTTGGCTTATAAACTCTCTCTCTCGAAAGACTCCTCTTCTTGCTACAAAAACCACGTTGTCACTAGGTCTGTAGAAGAGGTAACCAAAGGAATGCTGTGGGTAGCCGATGAAAATACACCTCTCGCTTCGGGGTTCGAGCTTGTCATGAGTCTCGCGTCTCACGAAAGCCTCGCAGCCCCAAATCTTGATGTGGTCTAGTTTAGGTACTTTACCAGTCCACATCTCGTGAGGAGTTTTGGCAACTTTCTTTGTAGGGACTAGATTAAGGATATGGGCGGCAGTCTCTAAGGCATACCCCCAGAATGAGATTCGTAGCGAAGCTCGACTCATCATGGAACGAACCATGTCCAACAAGGTTCGATTACGCCTCTCAGCCACACCATTCAACTGTGGTGTCCTAGGAGGTGTCAATTGTGAGACAATCCCACATTCCTTTAGATAGTCGAGGAACTCTGAACTAAGATACCCACCACCCCGATCGGATCGAAGCATCTTAATGTTCCTGCCCAATTGATTCTCGACTTCCTGTTTAAATTCCTTAAACTTCTCGAAAGTCTCTGACTTATGCTTGATTAAGTAGACATATCCATATCTACTGTAATCATCGGTAAAAGTCAAATAATAACGATTAGCATCTTTTGTGGCATGTTTGAATGGTCCACACACATCCGTGTGTATAAGATCCAACAAACCTTCACCCCTTTCACATGAGCCTGTGAAGGGTGACTTTGTCATTTTTCCAAGTAAGCATGATTCGCAACTATCATTTGACTTTAGGTCAAACGACTCCAAGACTCCATCCTTTTGGAGTTGGCCTATGCGTTTCTTGCTTATATGTCCAAGACGACAATGCCATAGTGATCCTTTATCCAAGTTATTATTATTAGAATCAATACACAAAACATTATTTCCTAAGTTATCTACAATAGATACAGCTTCATACACACCATCACAAGGTAATGCTTTAAAATAAAGTACATTATTAAAGAAAGCATTAATCGAACCAACTTCATTATCAAATGAAAAGGTGAAACCTTGTTTGTACAATGCATGAAAGGAAATAATATTTCTTGCCATTTCTGGCGAATAACAACACTTATTCAAATCTAAATTTAACCCACTACTTAGCGATAAAGTATAAACTCCAATCTTGGTGACAGGTGTAACTTTCCTATTCCCCATGATTAAGTTTATTCTTCCTTGCTCCACATTCTCACTTCTTCCTAGTCCCTGCAAGTCACAGCAAATATGAATTCCGCAACCTGTATCAAGGACCCAAGATTTCGAATGGGGTGAGTTATTAGAAATGATAGTGTAAATACCTGCATGGTTGGGTTTGACTTTCCCATCCTTTACATCTTGCTGGTACTTTGGGTAGTTCTGCTTCCAATGAGCTTTTTCGTGGCAATGGAAGCATTCAGCCTCGTTTGGGTCAGAGGAAGGAGTAATGAAACCTTTCTTGGTTCCACTTGAAGAAGAGCCATCAAGGGTCCGAGCCTTGGTACCCTTTGAAGATCTCTTTCTCTTCCTCCTTTGACTCTGTCCGATTGCCAAGACCGGATTTGTTTCTGGAGTAGGAGTGATAGCAACCGACTTCCCCTTAAGACCTGTTTCTGCGGTCTTGAGAAGTCCCTGAAGTTTGCTGAGAGTGACTTCTTCCTTGTTCATGTGATATGTCATGCGGAATTGATCATAGCACGATGGTAAGGAGTGCAAAATGATATCTATTGCAAGCTCCTCAGGGAAGTTCACATTGAGCTTCAGCAACCGATCCACATACCTTTGCATTTTCTGCATGTGGCTCGTGACGGACTCTCCGTCCTTCATCATGGTTGTTATCATGGAGCAGATGACTTCGTACCTCTCTTGTCGTGCACTTTGATGGTATCTTTCCATCAAGTCTTGGTGCATTTCATAAGGGTAGAAGTCTTCGTAAGACTTTTGGAGTTCAGCTGTCATGGTGGCTAACATGATGCAAGCCACCTTGGTTGCATCTCTTTCATGAGTATGAAAGTCAGCAATCTCCTGGGGAGTTGCAGTGGACTCGTTAATTTCCTTAAGCTCCTTGTCAAGGACATATTCTTTGTCCTCGTAGCGAGTAATCATCCTGATGTTTCTGATCCACTTATTGAAGTTGGATCCATCAAAGGTGACTTTCCCGCACAGACTCATAAGAGTAAAGGAGCCATTAGGATTCGAGCCAGAAGCATTGTTTGAAGACATCTGAAAAGAAGGACAAGTTTAGTTTAGATTTAAGAGAGTCCTTAATAAAACACCCAAATGTAATATTAAGGCTAGGATCCAATCACAATATAATATAACTTAGAAGAGGTATGCCGTAATCTAAGCTATACCATATTTGAAAGGTAGGTGAATGACGATTCACCAATTTCCACCACGAAAACCGAAATATTAAATATTTAGTTTTTATTGGTTTTAGAAATTCCTAGATTCTTTGATATCCAATGAACTTTTCAAAGGCATGTTTCGATCTCGGGAGTGCCCTCCAGGTTTTGTGACTGGGATGCCGAGGATCACAAAACGAGGTGTGAAGTAACCATGCAAATCACTTGGTACCTTTAAAGTTTATCACTCAATCGATGTGCCGGTAAACCACACACGCTCCACCGATACTATAATAAACTTTTAAGTCACCCTTTACCTACCTTGTTAAGTCCAAGTTAGTGTGCCGGTTAACCACACACGCTCCACCAACGACTCAGACAAAGTGTAAAGTGTAATTTCATGGATTAGCACCTTATTCACATTTTTCCTAAAGTAACTAAGATTGGGAATTTAATAAAATGTTTAGTTACTTTATATATTCATCATACTTTGAATGAGAATTTATAAGTCCTTGTCTTACCCGTTCGGCTAACGACCCTCCACCAGTCAAGCAAGCGGTGGGTGAGAATATACACCCATTAAGTCACCATTTTATAGGCAACAACCTTATACCCACCTTATAGACCGGCTTCGTGAATGAGGCGTACTAGCGGTAAGACGACTTGCTCTTATACATATATATATATAATTATTAAATTATCATAATATAAGTATAAGGGTTGAATTTTAACTTTTAAAATTCTAGGGGTTGGAACTAAAGTTTTATCTTAACTTTACTTGTTCCAAAACTTGAGGGCAAGTTTTGTAACTTTCAAAACTTTTCATTTCTTGTAACTTATGAGTTTAATAGAGTCATAAAATGAAGACTCTTCATTTTTATAACTCTTGTGTTTTCTTAATGGTTTTAACTCAAGTGTGACTCTTGGTTTTCCATAACTTAAGAATAAGTTATGGACTCCATTAAAACACATTATGATCAAGAATTAAACTACCAAATAGGTTACAAATAATTCCTATGATCATCTAAAACTTCATAAGAACAAGAACATGAATATGAACATAATCAAAAATTACATAAAACTTTGTAATTTTGATAACTAGTTGTTGTAAATGAATTAGCAAAACATTACACCACCAAAAACAAGTTTACATTTACTAAAACAGTTTAGGGTAATGTTTCTAATTCATTCTCCAGCAACTGAATCGAAATTCTGCACTCATTCGACCCTACTCGCCGAGTGCATGAACATGACTCGCCGAGTTGGTTGAAGATACACATGGACTCGACGAGTCCCCCCTATAGACTCGACGAGTCCGATCGCAGACAGCAAATTTCCGATTCTGTTTTCAACTTTTAAGCACAAATAAGAACAAACAAGCCTAGGCTTTGATACCACTGATGGGTTTTGAGCATACTAACACTTCCTAAGTGTACATGCAACCCTAATAACCTTGGATCTATGTTTGTCTAATTTGTCATGCAAAGTTGATTTCCAAGGTTATATTCCTATCTAGCATACATGGGGAACAATTTAACCATAAAGTATAGATAGAATAACTTACCTTGTTGTTGCTTGTGTTCCTTGAAACCTTGTGAGCCTAGCACCTCAAATGGTGATGCCTCAAATGCTTCACACAACACCAAATGCTCTTGGAAGAACTTATGAGAGTATACTCACTTCTTCAAATCGGCCAAGCCCTCTTTTCTTAGTGTGTATCCGATTTGGTGGAGATCATATTCTTTATATAGTGTTGACACATCTAGGGTTAAACCCTAATGTGTCATGACTCTTCATTTCCATGACCCATGGGTTTGTAACTCCCATGGAGCATCCATGGAGCATCCTATGGGTGGAACCCAACTTGATGATCCATGGAGCCTTTTAGCCCACTATACAAGATATGGATGATTTACTTAATCAACCCATATATTTAATTAGTTATCTTTTGATCACTTAATTAATTCTAAATTAATTCTTGATCAAACTAATCAAATAATATTATTAATATATTAGAACTTATAATATATTAATAATCTCCAAGTGTTATTTCTCTCATTTAGTTTATCCAATTTCATGGTGCCATGCAACCCAAATGGACCATGCCGGGTCGGGTCAAGTACATACCAGAAATAGTTATGGACTTAGACACCTTATCCAACAATGGGTGGGATATCTCATCTCATGAGGCTTCAATTGCCTTGAAGCATACGCTATCACATGACCTCTCTGCATAAGCACCGCCCCCAAACCCGATATAGAGGCATCACAGTACACCATGAAATCCTCCATCCCTTCCGGGAGTGCGAGCACCGAAGTCTGGCACAATTTCTGACGAAGCGTCTCAAATGATGACTGCTGCTCCGGTCCCCATGAAAACACAACACCCTTCCGGGTCATCCTAGTAAGTGCCACCGCAATCTCGGAGAAATCCTTGATAAACCTGCGATAATATCCAGCCAAACCCAGGAAACTCCTGATATCAGTGGGCAATCTCGGCACCTCCCACCTCAATACTGCCTCAATCTTGGTCGGGTCGACCAATATCCCTTTCTGGTTAACAAGATGCCCGAGGAACTGGACCTCTCGTAACCAGAAATCACACTTGGAGCATTTGGCATACAGCCTCTCCGATCTCAATACCCCAAGAATCTTCCTCAAATGTTCCTCATGCTGATCCCTAGACCTCGAATACACCAAAATATCATCGATGAATACGATCACCGACCGATCCAGCATCGGCCGGCACACCCGGTTCATTAGATCCATGAACGCAGCCGGGGCATTTGTGAGCCCAAAAGGCATCACCACAAACTCGTAATGTCCATAACGAGTTCTGATAGCAGTCTTCTGGATATCTTCATCTCGAATACTCATCTAATGATACCCCGACCTCAAGTCAATCTTGGAGAACCAAGATGCCCCCTGCAACTGTCGAACAGATCGTCGATCCTACGTAACGGATACCGGTTCTTCACCGTGAACTTGTTCAACTCCCGGTAATCGATACACATCCGGTGTGAACCATTCTTTTTCTTGACGAACAAAATCGGTGCTCCCGAAGGTGAGCTACTCGGTCGAATGAAACCCTTTCCCAACAGCTCCTGAAGCTGCAAGGATAACTCCTGCATTTCCGGTGGAGCGAGACGATACGACGCTTTGGCGATGGGCGCCGCTCCCGGAACCAAATCGATACGAAACTCCACTTGCCTCTCCGAAGGCACACCTGGTAACTCTTCGGGGAACACATCCGAAAACTCGCATACAACAGGAATGTCATCAATCGAATTGGGCCTCCCCGCGGCCACTTGAGTATCCATCACGTAGGCTATGAATCCATTACAGCCCTGCTGCAAACTCCGCCTTGCCCTGGAAGCCGAACAAAACGCCGACCCACACTGGGTCCCTTCGCCATAAACCGTAAGTACTCCGCCACTAGGGTCTCGAATCGTCACCAGCAGTCTCTCGCAGTCAATGACTGCTCGACCCCAAAAATCTCGTGCCCGCATCCTCGAATCACCTCAGTGGCGTATACCGCTTTCTCATTTGCTATAGAAACTCGCAGGGGTCGACTCATCACCTCCCGATCAATACTGATGTGCTGGCTAAAAGCCAACAATACAAAAGATCGACTCGCACCCGAGTCAAATAACACCAAACCAGGCACAGATTTTACAAGAAAAGTACCTACGCATATCATAATATAAGCACAATATCTCAATATAAAGGTAAATACATGAAAGAATACATACCGGCTACGACATCAGGCGCCACGCAGACCTCTTCCGCTGTCAACTAGAAACCTCTCCCACGAGCCTTCGGAGCCTCGGCCTTCACTGGCCGAATCTCGATAACCCTGGCAGCAGGTGTAGATCCCTGGCGAAGCTGGGGGCAGTCGGCCTTCTGATGGCCGGTCTGGTTACAATGAAAGCAAACCATGAATCCCTTGGGGCAATCCCTAACAATGTGCCCCTCCTTGCCACACTTGTAGCAAGCACCTGATCGACATGCCCCCTCGTGACCCTTGCCGCACTTTCCGCAAGTGCGGCCCATCTGACCTCCGGATATCGAATCGGCGGACTTGGTCCGCTTGGTTGCCGGCTGAGACTGAGCCAGCCTCTGATCCACCCGTTGAGACTCGGCCTCCTCCTTGACCTGGGTCTCCAACTCGATCTCACGCTTCTTGGCATTCGCCTGAAGCTCAGCAAAAGTTTGATATGATGAGTTCGATATGAACTCCCGGATATCCCTCCTCAGCACTCCCAAATACCGACTCATCCGAGCCTGCTCCGTGGACACCTGCTCGGGGCAGAACATCGCCCTCTCATGAAACTTCCGCGTGATCACCGTGACAGAATCATTACCCTGCTTGAGGGTCAAGAACTCCTGAACCAACCGTTCCCTCTCCACCTGGGGAACGTACTCGTCTCTGAACATAGCAGTAAACCTCTCCCAAGTCACAGCTGAGACCTCTGCTAGAGTGAAGTTCACCGTCACGAACTTCCAACAATCCTTTGCTCCCAGGCGGAGCTGGTTCAAGGCGAACCGTACCCTCAGATGCTCCGGACATGAACAAGTGTAGAAGCATCCCTCGATATCAGCAATCCATCTCATCGCAGCGATCGGATCCTGCGTCCCGTCAAACTCCAGTGGCTTCGTGTTGCTGAACTTCCGGAATAGCAACGAGTCACCTCCCTGTGGTCTGGCAGCTACCACAGTTGCGGTAGCTGCAGCGGCAGCGGCCTCACTCAATGCGGCATACCGCTCATCAAATGTCTCCATCAACATGGTCTTAATAGACCCAAACATCTCCGGAGTCTCAACCCGGATCGCTGCAGCTACCTCCTCATGAATCATCCGACGAAGCTCCTCTTCAGTCACACTACTCGTACCAGGTCTGTGGCGTGGTCCAACCATGATATCTCTGAAATACAACATAAAAATATCAGAGACTCTATCGGGCATAATTGCACTCGATAACGCAGTCCTACTCAGTCTCCGATATGCAGGGATTCTTACTTGGGCTGCCCACTAACCTGGTGTCTTTAATAGTACGGGCCCAATACTACCAACTACACCGCGTAAGTATTCACCCCTTGTCCTCATCCCCAAACCCCGAATCCTGAGTACTCTATTCTTGCCATGCACTAGTTACCCACTCGCTCTCAAAGCACCTCATAGAAGCAGGTTTCCCTAGACTAAGGCAACACAAAATCAGGCCACTCTAGTCCTAATATGTATACCTAGTCTACTATCATGCGTATCATATCATATCATATCTCATAACACATATTGTAAGAGTATTTTGGGGATTTTACCGTTCGGGCGCTGGCTGACCGTACACACTCCTTCTTCTTTGGTTGTTTCAAAATCACTTATCAAATTTTATTGATTTATTAAATAAAATTTCCTTAAATCCCCGGTTTTAGTTCAGTTACGCCCGAAGGTGTACCCGAATCCCTCAAACCAAGGCTCTGATACCAACTTGTAACGACGTAAATTTTAAAGCAATTTTTCATTTTTACAATCATCAAAAACATCGAGTAATAATTTAAGTTCCAATGGAAACAATATTGACACGACCGATTACATAAGAAAGATCACAAAATAGTTTTCCCCAAGTGTGTGTACGATCCACCAACGCCTTCCCATGGTCCTCGATAGTACCTGAAACACATAACACAACAACTGTATGTATAAATGCTTAGTGAGTTCCCCAAAATACAACCTACGCACATACGCCTTTCCAGACCCTGACTTTCCGGTCCATGTGTCTCAGGGGACTTCCGTCCCGATTGGGTAAACCTTCTGTTCCTACCCACGTCAACCTTACGGTCCATTTTACAACACCTTCCGGCCCATAACATATTCTCCTTCCGGCCCATATCAAGCATATCATACATGGCACATATAACGAATAACTTATCACACATAACACATATATCTCATAGCATATCCGACCTTCTGGTCACACAGTCAAACCCTTCCGGGTACAGTATAGTGAGAAAACTCACCTTGCGAACCCTGGAAATCACTCGTGCTCGAACCCTCGAGCTATAGTTCTCCTATAACATCATATATCTATAATTAATACTTGTACCACTAAGGTTGACCATCCTTAACAAGTCAACACTGGTCAACTCTAGTCAACAGTCAATGGTTAATTTGACCGGACTTGGCGAGTGCACTAGATCGACTCGGCGAGTCTACGCATTTTCACCAACTTGCAAGGATTTCCCCTTGACACGTCGAGTACTCCCCTGACTCGACGAGTTCCACCTGGTCATGAATCACGGGGCCACCGCGAAACAACTCGCCGAGTCGCAAGGACAAATCGGTGAGTCCCAACTCGACTCGATCCACCTGTCAATCCCTCTCTAACTCTCTGTGACTCACTGAGTCACCCATAACTCGGCAGGACTACTCACTTAGTGGTTTTAAGGACAATCTTCAAGCTACTCGTCGAGTCTGTTCTTCAGACTCGGCGAGTCCATGCCCTGCATCAGCTAAAACTTGCTTCTGCGGTCAGATCCGTTCCATACACACATAGATCTGGCCTTCCCAAGCTCATTTATCATGTAAAGTCTCAGTCTTGGCCGCCATGCAACACTTACAACGCTCTTTTTGAGGAAATAACCTCTAATATGGAAACCCTAGTCTTCAACTCAAAAAATGGACATAAAGCATATCATTTGGGGCCTTCTGGACCTGCTAAGGTCCAAATCTAGGTTCCATATTTCCATGGGACCTTTCACACTTCAAATCCAAGTCAAATAAGGCAAGAAGAAACCCTAGATTTGACATATCAACCAAAACACGAAGATTAGCTCTGAAAGTTACCTCAAGAAGTTTCCCTTGATGAAATAGAAGCAGATCCAAGCTCCCCAACTCTTCTAGCTTGATCTTCTCCTTCCTTTCTTGCAACAACACACAAATTGGTGAATAAATAGCCTCTTATCCCACTCACAAGGACTCTCAGCTGCTTTGGTGCACTCAAGGCTCAAGGTGGTCGCAATGAAGGGCCATAAGGTCCTTTAAATATGGCTTAGGATCGGAAAATTAGGGTTTCATTAAACAGCGCGGACTTGCCGAGTCCATCCTTTGGACTTGCCGAGTCCAGATGCGAACCTTCGTCTAAAACCGCGACCCAACTCGGCGAGTTCGACATCCAACTCGCCGAGTCCACTCACAAAATACCAAAAATGTGAAATTAAAGATACCTGGAAATCCGGGCTGTTACAGAGACTTTCAAAAGAACATAGTCTCCCACCTGGAATTCGAAAGGTTTCCTTCGCTTGTCTGCATAGCTTTTCTATCGGTCTCTAGAGGCTTTCAATCATTCACAAATCTGAATGATCTTCTCTGTCGTTTTCTGAATGATCTCTAGACCCGTGAGAGTGTTGTCAAGAGCTCGTCATTTAGCTAATTGTGTGTCACCCTCAGCCAAGCATAGAGGGGTCTGCACTTCCGACCATAAAGGGCTTCGAATGGTGCAACCTTTATGCTCGTGTTGTAACTATTGTTGTAGGAAAACTCAACAAGGGGTAAATGAGTATCCTATGCCTTCCCAAAGTCGATCACATAGGATCTCAACATATCTTCCAAGGTTTGATTAGTTCTCTCACTTTGTCCGTCGGTTTGTGGATGGTAGGCTATACTCATGTCTAGCCTCGTTCCAAGGGAACTTTGTAGCGGATGCCAGAACCTTGAAGTGAATCTACTATCTCTATCGGAGATAATGCATATAGGAACACCATGCAGTCAGACGATCTCCCTAATGTATGTTCTTGTGAGCTTCTACATCTTGTCATTCTCTTTGATAGGCAAGAAGTGTGTGAACTTTGTTAACCTATCTACGATCACCCATATGGTAGCAAGACCACCCGTTGTCATGGGCAACTTGGTTATGAAGTCCATGGTGATCCGCTCCCACTTCCATTCTGGTATCTCTAGTTGTTGTAGTAGACCTGAGGGTTTCTGGTATTCGACATTAACCTTTGTGCAAGTAATGAATTTACTTACGAAGGTAGCAATCTCTGCTTTCATGTTAGGCCACCAGTATAGCTTCTCTAGGTCACGATACATTTTATCTGAACCTGGGTGTATGGAATATCGAGTATTGTACGCTTTGGTCATGCCCAAGTCTCTAAAAGCACCATGTTTTGGTGTCCAAATCCGGTCCATGAGATATAAGGCTCCACCACCCTTGACTTCCAAGTTTTTATCCATACCTCTTAGGGATTCATTCGCCACATTTTTAGGTTTCAAAGCTTTGAGTTAGGCTTCCTTAATTTGTGTGGACAAGTGTGAATGGATAGTCATAGTCAATGATCTGACTCTACGACCAGCATATTCTTTCCGACTTAGGGGGTCCACTACTACGTTGACCTTCCCGGGATGATAACGAGTTTCGCATTCGTAGTCCTTGAGTAAATTGACCCACCGCCGTTGTCTCATATTGAACTCCTTCTGGTTGAATATGTGTTGAAGGCTTTTGTGGTTTGTAAAGATAGTGCTTTTCGTACCATACAGGTAGTGCCTCTAGATTTTTAGATAAAATACCACTGCTCCTAGCACAAGATCGTGTGTGGTGTAGTTGACCTCATGTGTCTTCAGTTGTCTTGAGGCATAGGCGATGACCTTACCTTGTGCATCAGAACACAGTCGAGCCCCTGGTTGGATGCATCATTATATACTACGAAGTCTTCTCTCCCTTCGGGGAGGGATAGTATCGGTGCGGTGTATAAGCCCCGCTTCAGTGTTTGAAATGTTTTTCTTGCTACTCTTCCCAGTCAAAGGCCACACCCTTCTGGGCCAATGTCGTAATAGGTTTCGCAATCCGCGAGAAGTTTCGTATGAATCTGCGGTAGCAGCTAGCGAGGCCTAGAAATTGATGAATTTTTACAGGCATCTTCAGTACTGAACAGTTCTCAATGGTTTTGATTTTGTAAGGGTCCACGTGGATTCCTTCTTCGCTAACCTCATAACCTAAGAATTTGACTCTTTGGATCCAAAATTCGCATTTAGAGAACTTCACATAGAGTTTCTCCAATCGTAGTGTTTCTAGGATCTGTCTTAGATGCCTACTATGCTCCTCCTCACTACGAGAGTAGATAAGTATGTCATCGATGAATACAATGACGAACTAATCCGAGTAAGGACAACATACTCTATTCATTAAGTCCATGTATACTTTGGGCATGTTGGTCAATCTGAATGGCATTACTACAAACTCGTAGTGTCCATAACGAGTTCGGAAGGCTATCTTCGGAACATCCTCTCCAAGGACTCGTAACTGGTGATACCTGGATCACAGATCAATCTTTGAGAAGTAATTCGCCCCTTGCAGTTGGTCGAACAAATCATCTATGCGGGGTAGACGGTAATGATTTTTGGCTGTAAGCTCTTTTGAGTTCTTTGTAGTCGATGCACATACAGAACGATCCATCTTTCTTCTTCACGAATAAGACTGGTGCTCCCCATGGTGAGAAACTTGGTCTAATAAAGCCCTTGCTAAGAAGTTCGTTAAGTTCACTAGATAGTTCCTGCATCTCGGCTGGTGTTAGACGATAGGGCGATTATGCTATGGGGGTATCTCCTAGCACTAAGTCGATTCTGAACTCGACTTATCGTTGCGGAGGTAATTCTGGTAGTTCTAATGGAAAGATGTCGGGAAAGTCGCATACTACTGGAATGTTCTTTAGATCATTGGTCTCTTGGCTTGTATTGACAACATGAGCAACGAATGCATGACATTCCTTCCACAAAAGTTTATGGGCTTGAATACTCGAGTTGATACAGAAGTTTGTGTCGGGTTTGTCGCCATAGATAACAAGGGTTATACTAGACGGAAGGTTACGACATACAACTTTTTCGTAACACATAATATCGGCACGATGAAGACTTAACCAATCCATGCCGATAATGACGTCGAAACTTTTAATTGAGACTGGCATGAGGTCGATTGGAAAGGAATGGTTATCTCGAGTTAGAGTACATCCTATGTATATATTGCTAGTGCTCTAAGTTTTCCCGTTAGCTATTTATACAGTGAATGGTTCCATAAGTGCATGAGACTTATGTATAAGTAAGTGAGAAAATTTCTGGTTCATGAAACTCCTCTCTGCTCCACTATCGAACAGAATGCGCACATAAAGAGCTATCGAGGAGAAACGTACCAGTGACCATTGTAGGGTCGGCGACTGCTTCCTCGTGGCCTATAGCCAAAACTCATCCCACTCCACCGGTATTCCCTTCCTTCGGGCACTTCCTTTTGTAGTGGCCCACCTCGCTACAACCGTAGCAAGACTGGCCCACACCAGCATCGGGGATCTGGGTGATTGGCCTTGCCGGAGCTTTGCAGAAACGGGCAGTATGCCCCTTCCTGTTGCAGTTAGAGCACTGCATTTCCTGACATGGTCCGTTGTGGTGGAAGCTACAGTTGTTGCACTTCAGCAAGTTTCCAGCATACCATTTCATTGGCACAGTAGCAGTAGCTGCTATCGCAGCACGAACCGCTATGACCTATTGCTTTTTGGCAGCTTTCTGCGCAACGTTCTTCTTCTTGTCATCCCAAAACTTCAGCTAGTTGTCAGCGACTTTGGAGGGTTCTAAGATAGCCAGGGTTGTTGTTGTTGACGGGGTACGGACCCCATGGTCAATGAGTCATTGTGCCAATCGCTTGGCACTATCGAAGGTAGCGGGGTTTGAAGCTAGTACATTCCCCTGGAATGGAAGCACCATCCCCTAAATATACCTCTCCACCTTCTTTGCCTTAGTAGGGACCATTCCCAGACATAGTGCTACCAGATCGTTGAATCTGGCAATGTATGAGACTATGCCGGAGCCCTTCATGGCTAGGCTCCAGAGTTCTTGTTCAAGTTTTTGAACTTCCCCCCTCGGACAGTATTCTCCGATCATGAGCTCTTTAAGATCTTCCCAGCCCATAACATTAGCCACTAATAGAGTTAGTGACTTGACATGGATATTCCACCATGTCAGGGCTCTGTCCGACAAAGTGCAGACAACAAATTTAACTTTGCTTCTTTCCGGATAGGAATAGATCTTAAAGATCGACTTCGTCTTCCCTAACCATTGCGAGAGGGAAATGATTCCGCCAGTCCCATTGAAGGACCTGGGCTTGCAGTTGGTGAAGTCGTTATACGAGCACCCCCTAGAGCGCACTTGAGCCTCACCTTGAGTGGAATGCACATTCATTCCACTCCTGTTAGTACCACTAGCACTGAACTGAGCTAGGGCTGCCGTAACAGCTGCATTTATCGCAGCTTGGATAGCCGTCGGATTATATTGTGGAGGAGGTGGAGGTTAAGTTAGAGTTATCAGAGGGTTACGCCTTTTCACTCTTTGAGGAGGCTTTCCTTAACCGAAAGTTCACAAAGATTGATGATGATAGTAAGAATCAATTATAAGTATAATGAGTATGATCCATAGACAAACACTCCATAGTCCAACAATTGAATGAGTGCATGATTGAAATAGAGATATAAATGTAAGAGAAGAAAACACAAGGGCAAAGATTTTCTAATAGATTAGGTAACTGTCAATATTACTGGTATTAGCGATGTAACAATTTTGGGAAAAATGACCTAACAATAGGTCTTACATTAACCATGTAGGGAAAATGTTGACAGCTTAGAAGTCTAGTTATAGCATTTGCAAGACAGGAATATTTTACAGAAAAGTGCTTCTTAGAGCACAGATAAGAAAGGCTATTCCTTAAACCAAAAGAAAAGAAGAGCCAGACGTTTTCTACCGGCGACAGTTACTCCTCGGGTGAACCCTCAGATCTGCCAGTTGACGTACTATATCTTGAAGATGTCGCTCATGAGCCCTCTGAGACACT
The DNA here is from genome assembly GCF_052625555.1 of Lactuca saligna. Taxonomy (NCBI): domain Eukaryota; kingdom Viridiplantae; phylum Streptophyta; class Magnoliopsida; order Asterales; family Asteraceae; genus Lactuca; species Lactuca saligna. Next base: position 91,848,566 of record NC_136421.1, read on the forward strand.
CGAAATTCTATGACTTCGGCTCGAGATGTAGCTAGTTCCTTCTTTAGAGCCTCATTGACTCCACTAGTCCTTTCCATAGCTTCTTTGAGATGGACAATGCAGACCGTGTTAACGCCCAAATTGGTGTTAATTTCCATGACTCAGTCGATGGCTGCCCGACCTTGCTCCTCATTCCGAGCAATCCTGTGGACCATAATGGGCAGGACTAGGTCAGCTAAGCCTCCCTCGCTTTGATTGTAAAATCTTCTCTCTCCATTTTAGGGTAAAGGTTGACCCTGTTCGTGACTCCATTGATTCATGTTTTTCACCCACAGGGGTGTGGGGCCTTGAAATGATGGTTGAGGGTTGAGATTTGCGATTTGAGCCTCTTGGGGTAGGTTGTTGACTTCAGGTTCAGAGTCAGAACCTTTAGAGAAGTTTTCTACAAAGTCATCATCCAAGGGGATTGGATGATTATCTTCTAGCACTGCCTCGATCCATCCAACATTGCCTTGGTTGGGGAAGTACGGGTCACCATGAGGATGGAATCCAGCCATGATATTACGCAAGAAAAGGGGTATAAGAATTTGATATAAATAGATGTACTACTTAAGATACTTATAAGATGATCCTTACCAGTTACTTCAACACTTGCATAGTTCATACCGGTTATATGAAATCAAAACAGGATAGACCTTCGAATAAGTGACCCTAACTCCAAATTCACAGCCAAACAAGGAACAAGAAGTAAAGCGAAGATCATAGATTCTAAGTCTACGACACCTTAATCATGTTGGGTTCTGAGCAATCTAACACTTCCTAAGTGTGCATGCAACCCTAATAAACCTTGGATCTATGTTTGTCTAAATACATGCAAAATAATAATTTTCCAAGGTTTATAACCTATCTAACATGGCATGGGGAACATTTCAACATAAAAGAGTTAGAAGAGATTACATACCTTTTGGTGAGTTTGGTTCTAAGGAGTTTGAGGGCCAAGCACCAATAGTGTGAATGCCTCAAATGGAATCACAAACACCACAAACTCTTGGAAAACTTTGAGAGAGTATACACCTTGTATAAAATCGGCCACACACATGCACACACACACTAGTTCACTAGTTTTCTCTTAGGCTCCATTTCATGCTCCATAAGCATGCTTATATAGTGTGCATGGTTAGGGTGAAACCCTAATAACCCATGTCTTTTCCTTTCCAAGGATCCATGGGTTAAAAGCTCCATGGATCATCCATGGACTTCCACATAAGCCTAGCCCATTAACAAATGAGTATTAGCCCACACTATATATAAAACAAATAGCCCATAATCTAATTAGTCTTCTTTTTAATCTCTAAATTAATTCATAATTAATTTAAGACTAAAACTAATTAAATAACGTAACTTAATATTAATATATTATAACTCATAATATATTAATAAACATATGTGTATAACTCTCATAAAATTATCCATAATAGTTTGGATGAGATGCAACCCAAATGGACCATGCCGGTCGGGTCAAGTATATACCAAATAAGTTATGGACTTAGACACCTTATCCAATAGACTCCCACTTGGATAAGTCTAATAACTATATTTGCCTATAACTTCAGGAACCAACCAGCAATCCTAGCTCTGGAAAACTCCCTCGAACAATGAAGACTCTGTCGAACTATGAAGCGCCATTTTAGATAAGTGATCACATAATCCTCTGTTCTCATGATATCAGCCGGACAAACACATGGAACTATGTCTTGCTTATTGTCTAGCAGTTGTTTCTCGATTTTCCGATTTGTTTGACGAAGAACTTCACTGAACACATCGGTTTAGTTCTGACCAGGCCTGGTACATGGGTCAACACAAAATCATCGAGGGGCCCATATATCGCTTCTATTTCTAGAAGGAACATATAAACTTCGACTGATATGCTTGTTCTACTACTTATTGAATTGTACACAAAGGCACGTTTTATAACATCAAGTTACTGATGTGTTTACGTGCAATCAATGCACAACCAACTCATAGGTAACAACTCATATCTCTAGGTTTAAAGATTTATCTGATGTTATCGTCTCACGATCACTCGAGATAAATTCCATGAAGTGATACAAGTGAGCGTGGGTTTATACCAATACTCATAACTTATGAGTACTCATGAATGTTGCAGCAACCATTGCCATGTCTAAACACCTTTAAGGCATCTACAAACCCAATTCATGACAATCTTGATTCATACCTACTTCCGACGTATGATCGATTGTGGAGGTTTGAATAAATTAATTATTTTGGAAGTCAAAACATGCAAAACTGAAACAATAGTAAATAACTGACAATGATAGTAACACTTTACTCATAAATAAATCACAAATTTTATTCATCATCAAACGTCGATTACATTTTACAAGTTTAAGGAGAACTATCTAATCTGTAAAACTGATATCGTCCCTCAGCCCGATGCGTCTTGCATGCTGAAAATGCTTAACCCTTGTCAGTCCCTTCGTAAGGGGATCTGCAGGATTCTCATCCGACGATATCCTCCTTGTCACAAGGATTCCTTCTTCAATCTTGTGTCTTATGAAGTGATATTTTCTATCAATGTGTCTGGATCTGCCATGATCCCTTGGTTCCTTGGCTAAGGTAACCGCACTATTGTTGTCACAGAAAATCTCTATAGGTTCCTTAATAGGTAGTACAACTCCAAGGTCTCTGATGAAGTTCTTTAGCCATATCGCCTCCTTTGCTGCTTCACTCGCTGCTATATACTCTGATTCACATGTCGAATCAGTCACCGTCTTCTGTTTGGAACTCTTCCAAGAAATTGCCCCTCCATTTAAGGTAAAGATCCAGCCCGACTGAGAGCGGAGATTATCCCTATCAGTCTGAAAACCAGCATCACTATACCCTAATACTCTTAAGTCATCACTGCCACCAAGGATAAGGATCCAATCCTTAGTCCTCCGCAGGTACTTGAGAATGTTCTTTACCGCTGTCCAATGAGCCTTGCCAGGGTTCCCCTGATACCTGCTGACCATGCTCAAAGCAAATGCCACATCAGGACGGGTACAAGTCATAGCATACATGATCGAGCCAACTGCGGAAGCATACGGTAATTGGCTCATCTCAGCTATCTCTGCCTCTGTACTCGGACTCTGAGTCTTACTCAGTTTGGTATTGCTTTGGATCGGTAAATCTCCTTTCTTGGAATTCTCCATGTTGAACCTTTTCAACACCTTATCCAAGTAGATACTCTGACTAAGTCCAATTGGTCTTCTACTCCTTTCTCTTAATATCCTTATCCCTAGGATATAGGTAGCCTCCCCTAGGTCCTTCATAGCAAAGCACTTCCCAAGCCAGGACTTAACCTCCTGCAAGGTTGGGATGTCATTTCCTATGAGTAGTATGTCATCCACATACAGTACCAAGAAGCTAACTATACTCCTACTAGCTCTGACATACACGCAAGACTCATTTTCGCTTCTCGAGAAGCCAAACTCTTTTACCTTCTCATCAAAACAAAGATTCCAGCTACGAGATGCTTGTTTTAATCCATAAATGGATTTCTCAAGCTTGCATACTCTATTAGGGTACTCTGCACTGACAAAACCCTCTGGCTGATTCATGTACACATCCTCAGCCAACTTTCCATTAAGGAAAGCGGTTTTGACATCCATTTGCCATATTTCATAATCATGAAATGCTGCAATGGCTAACATAATCCTAATAGACTTAATCTTTGCTACCGGCAAGAAGGTTTCATCATAATCAATACCTTGAGTTTGAGTAAAACCTTTCGCAACCAGTCGAGCCTTATAAGTATGCACTTTTCCTTCCATGTCTGTCTTCTTCTTGAAGATCCATTTGCACCCGACTATTTTACGTCCTGGTACATGGTCAACCAAGTTCCAAACTTGATTGTCATACATGGACTGTATCTCGTTGTCCATAGCCTCCTTCCATTTAGCAGACTCCGGGCCTGTCATGGTTTCCTTAACACTTCTAGGTTCATCCAAATTTACCAGTGTACTATCACTAATAAATGTATCACCTTCCGTAGTAATATGAAAACCATAATAAAACGAAGGTGTGTTCCTAACCCGTGTGGAACGCCTCGGGGGTACAGATTCGTCAGCTGGATCAACAGGAGTTTCCTCCTCAGGTTGATTGCTAGTGTCTGAGGTTCCTTCACCAATTGATTCTTGAATTTCTTCAAGATCAATCTGCCTCCCACTGTCTCCTTGGCTTATAAATTCTTTCTCGCGAAAGATCCCTCTTCGTGCTACAATGACCACATTCTCACTGGGTCTGTAGAATAGGTAACCGAAGGATTTCTGTGGGTAGCCGATGAAAATACACCTTTCACTTTGGCGTTCAAGCTTATCATGAGTTTCACGCCTCACGAAAGCTTCGCAACCCCAAATTTTGATGTGGTCCAAATTGGGAACCTTCCCAGTCCACGTCTCATGAGGTGTTTTGGTAACCTTCTTTGTAGGGACTAGATTAAGGATATGGGCGGTAGTCTCTAAGGCATACCCCCAACAAGAGATTGGTAACAAAACTCGACTCATCATAGAGCGAACCATGTCCAACAAGGTTCGATTACGCCTCTCAGCTACACCATTCAACTGTGGTGTCCTGGGAGGAGTCAATTGTGAGACAATCCCACACTCCTTAAGATAGTCAAGGAACTCGGTGCTAAGATACTCACCACCTCGATCGGATCGAAGCATCTTAATGTTCCTGCCCAATTGATTTTCTACTTCCTGTTTGAATTCCTTAAACCTTTCAAAGGTTTCTGACTTATGTTTGATTAAGTAGACATACCCATATCTACTAAAATCATCAATAAAAGTCACATAATACCGATTAGCATCCCTTGTGGTGGTTTTGAATGGCCCACATACATCAGTATGTATTAGGTCCAACAAACCTTCACCCCTCTCACAAGTTCCAGTGAAGGGTGATTTTGTCATCTTTCCAAGTAGACAAGATTCACAACTATCATCCGATTTAAGGTCAAATGATTCCAAGACTCCACTCTTTTGGAGTTGGCCTATGCGTTTCTTGTTTACATGTCCAAGACGACAATGCCACAATGATGCTTTATCTAGGCTAGTAGAAGAATCAATATACAACACATTATTTCCTAAGTTGTCTACAATCGACACAGTTTCATACACACCATCACAAGGTAACGCTTTAAAATAAAACACATTTTTAAAGAAAGCATTAATACCACCACATTCATTATCAAACGAAAAGGTAAAACCTTGTTTGTACAAAGCATGAAAAGAAATAATATTCCTCGCTATTTCAGACGAGTACACACATTTATTCAAATCTAATTTTAACCCATTATTAAGCAACAAAGTATAAACTCCAATCTTAGAAACAGGTGAAGCCTTCCTATTCCCCATGATTAAGTTTATCTTCCCGTGCTCCACATTCTCACTTCTTCTTAGGCCCTGCAAATCAGAACATATGTGAATACCACATCCTGTATCAAGCACCCAAGAGTTAGAATATGTTGAGTAATTAGACAATATGGTGTAAATACCTGCATGGGTGGGTTTCCCTTTCCCATCCTTTAGATCCTGCAAGTACTTAGGGCAGTTTCACTACCAGTATGCCTTTTCATGGCAATAAAAGCATTCAGCATCCTTGGGAATGTAACAGCTCGGAATTTCAGGTATTGTTTTAAAACTATTTTTGGGGACATTTTAGGAAGGGACACGGCGAGTGGGTGCCTGACTCGCCGAGTAGGACCACAGACTTGGTCGCAGATTCGCGACTGGACTCGACGAGTCCATTAGGGACTCGGCGAGTCGACGCTGTTCAGCAGAAACCCTAGCCGTTTGGTTTTGGATCGTTTATAATGCCTCTTAGGCCGTCATTGTTTGTTTTTGCTTACTGAGAAGAACCCTAGAACGATTGTGTGCATCTGGAACAAGGATTGAAGACCATTTTTGGGTTTGGAAGAGTTGTGTGCAAGGAAGAGGAAGGTTTAGCTAAAGGAACAGCAAGAGAATCACGTTCTGAGGATTGGGGACACAGAAAGTGCATCAATCAGGTAATATCTCGGATTTCGTTCTTCTGTGATTGATGTGTATATGAAGTTAGGGTTTATAGAACCCATTTGATGATTAGAGGGATTATTATGTTGTTACCCAAGTGTTTATACCCCAGTAATAGGATGTTTAGAGGTCCAGATAGTCCCATGAGTGTGTATTTCGGGATCATACATGTTTCAGGAAGCAGTTGATCGACTGCATGGCATGGACTCACCGAGTCGGATGAGCAGACTCGGCGAGTAGCTTGAAGATTCACTGGGACTCGCCGAGTTGTTCTTCAGACTCGGCGAGTGGAGTCGGGGTGGCCCCGCGATTCTTCCACGAGGACCTCATCGAGTCAAGAGGGATACTCGACGAGTAGAAAGGAGAACAACATGGAAAATTGGGGAGGACGTCTAGACTCGCCGAGTCGCCTTTGCACTCGACGAGTCCGGTCAAGTTAACCGTTGACCAGAGTTGACCTGCATGTAATTCTTAGGGTCAGTTGTCTTGAATGATAAGAGTATTAATAAGGGTATATGGTATTATAGGGAGTCTGCAGATCGGCGGATCGAGCGCGAGTAGTTTCAAGAGTTGATAGCTTACATTACCACGAGGTGAGTCTTCTCACTATACTGTACCCGGAAGGGTTTGACTGTGTGACCGGAAGGTCGGATATGTTATGTGTTATATATATGCTATAATTGAAAGGAATAGTTGCTATGCATGCTATGTATGTTTCTATGGGCCGGAAGGCAATGTATTATGTGACAGGAAGGTCAGGTATGATATATGATATATGTGACATATGTGTTAGAGTAAATGTATTATGTGTTATATATGTTTATGGGCCGGAAGGCAATCATGTTATGGGCCGGAAGGAAATTATCTTATGGGCCGGAAGGCAATTATCTTATGGGCCGGAAGGCAATTATATTATGGGCCGGAAGGCGATTATCATATGGGCCGGAAGGCATTGTACTGTGGACCGGAAGGTCCGGGCCTGGAAAGGCGTATATGTGTAAGTGGTATACTGGGGAACTCACTAAGCATTTATGCTTACAAGTTGTTATGTATGTGTTTCAGGTACTAGCGAGGACCGTGGGAAGGCGCCGGCATGATGCATACACACTGCTGATATTTGAGATCTTGGGGATTTTACATATGTATTTGTTTTGAAACATGAAATAAATATTATTGGTTGAATGAACTCACTTTATTTAAAATGAAAAAAATTTATTTGAAAATTTGCGTTGTTACAATTGGTATCAGAGCCTTGGTTTGAGGGATTCGGGTGTACCTTCGGGTGTAACTGAACTCAAACCGAGGATTTGAGGAAAAATCTTTTAAAAATAATAAATACATAAACTTTTATAAATGGTAAAGTGGTAAACAAGAAAGACGCAGTGTGTACGATCAGCCAGCGCCCGAACGGTAAAGATCCCCAGAATACCTTACAATGTTATGTTATGCACTGAATTATGAATTGTTATGCATGCTAGAAGACTAGGTATACATGATAGGACTAGAATGGCCTGTTTTGTGATGCCTTAGTCTAGGGAGGTTGCTTGTATGAGATATTCGGTAGCGTGCAGGTAGATAGTGCATACGAGAAGTAGAGTACTCACTATTCGGGGTTTGGGGAGGAAGATTTGGGACAAATACTGACACGGTGTGGTCGGTGGTATTGGGCCCGTACTACCGAAGACACCGGGTCGGTGGAAGACCTAAGTAAGAATCCTTGGATAGCGGAGACTAAGTAGGGTTGCGTTATCAAGTACAATTGTACTTGATGGAGTCTCTGATAATTTTATGTTGTATTTCAGAGACATCATGGTTACGACACGCCACGGAGCGAGTTCGAGCAGTATGAGTGACGAGGAGATTCGTCAGATGATTCAGGAGGAGGTAGCTGCGGCGGTTCGGACTGAGATCCCGGAGATGTTTGGGTCCATTAAGACCACCCTGATGGAGGAGTTTGAGGGGCGGTACGCCGCACTGACTGAAGCTGCAGTCGCTGCCGCTACCGCAGCTGTGGCCGCTGCTAGGCCGCAAGGGGGTGATTCGTTGCTATTCCGGGAATTCAGCAACATGAAACCCCCTGAGTTCGATGGGACGCAGGATCTGATTGCTGCGATGAGGTGGATCGCCGATATTGAGGGGTGATTCTACACTTGTTCATGCCCGGAGCACCTGAGGGTACGGTTCGCCTTGAACCAGCTCCGTCTGGGAGCGAAGGATTGGTGGAAGTTCGTGACGGCGAACTTCACTCAGGCGGAGATTTCAGCGGTGACATGGGAGAGGTTTACTGAGATGTTCAGGGACGAGTACGTTCCTCCAGTGGAGAGGGAACGATTGATCCAGGAGTTCTTGACCCTTAAGCAGGGTACTGATTCCGTTGCGGTGGTTACACGGAAGTTTCATGAGAGGGCGATGTTCTACCCCGAGTTGGTGTCTACAGAGCAGTCACGGATGAGCCGGTACTTGGGCGTGTTGAGGAGGGATATCCGGGAGTTTGTGTCAAACTCCACCTATCGTACTTTCACTGAGCTTCAGGCGAATGCCAGGAAGCGCGAGATCGAGTTGGAGACCCAGGCCAGGGAGGAGGCCGAATCTCGGCAGGTGGACCGGCGATCGGCTCAGTCTCAGCCGGCAGCCAAGCGGTTCAAGTCCGCTGATTCGAGGACGGGAGGTTCGAAGGGCCGCACTTGCGGAAAGTGCGGCAAGAGTCATGAGGGGGCGTGTAGAGCGGGTGGTTGCTACAAGTGTGGCAAGGAAGGACACATTGCTAGGGATTGTCCTAACGGGTTTATGGTTTGCTTTCATTGCAACCAGACAGGCCATCGGAAGGCCGAGTGCCCACAGCTTCGTCAGGGATCTACACCTACTACCAGGACTACCGAGACACGACCGGCGAAGGTCGAGGCTCCGAGGGCTCGCGGGAGAGCCTTTCAGCTGACTGCGGAGGAGGTCCACGCTGCACCCGATGTTGTGGCAGGTATACTGTAATTCGCATATTTATTTAAAGTTGAAATGTTATGCTTATGTTAATATATGTGTAGGTACTTTTATTGTGAACTCTATGCCTGCTCTTGTGTTATTTTATTCGGGTGCAAGTAGATCCTTTGTATCTCTAGCTTTTAGTCAGCATATCAGCATTAGTCGTGAGCCGTTAAGTCGGCCTCTGAGCGTTTCTATAGCGGCCGAGAGGGTGGTTTGTGCTACGGAGCTTCTTCGGGGATGCGTGCTAGAGATTTTTGGGGTTGCATTCCCGATTGACCTAATTCCTATTGCGATGGGTGATGTCTGTGTCATCGTGGGCATGGACTGGTTGAGCCGATTCAGCGCCATCATCGACTGTGAGCGCCAGCTGGTGACTATATGAGACCCTAGTGGGGGAGTTCTTACGGTGTACGGCGAGGGTACCCGTTCGGGATCAGCTTTTTGTTCGGCCGCTAGGGCGAGGCAATGTCTACAGCAGGGATGTAAAGGTTTTGTGGCGTATGTGATGGATACGCGGGAGGCTTCCGAGAGACCGAGGACAGTGGAGGAGGTACCAGTGGTGTGCGAGTTTCCAGATGTCTTTCCCGAGGATTTGCCGGGAGTACCTCCTGCGAGGCAAGTGGAGTTTGGTATCGATCTGATTCCGGGGGCTGCGCCTATTGCGAAGGTGCCTTATCGTCTTGCACCTCCAGAGATGCAAGAGTTGTCCTCGCAACTCCAGGAGTTGCTGGGGAAGGGATTTATTCGGCCGAGTAGCTCGCCATGGGGAGCACCGATTCTATTCGTCAAGAAGAAGGATGGTTCACACCGGATGTGTATTGATTACCAGGAGTTGAACAAGGTGACGATCAAGAACCGCTATCCGTTACCGAGGATCGATGATCTATTCGATCAGTTGCAAGGGGCATCTTGGTTTTCCAAGATCGATCTGAGATCAGGGTACCATCAGGTAAGAGTTCGGGATGAGGACGTCCAGAAGACAGCATTCAGGACGCGGTATGGGCATTACGAGTTCGTAGTGATGCCTTTTGGGCTCACCAATGCCCCGGCAGTGTTCATGGACCTCATGAACAGGGTATGCAGGCTGATGCTGGATCGGTCTGTGATTGTATTTATCGACGACATCCTAGTATATTCGCGAACTAGAGAGCAACATGAGAGACATTTGAGGGAGGTCCTTGAGGTACTGAGGTCGGAGAAGCTATATGCAAAATTCTCCAAATGTGACTTCTGGTTGCGGGAGGTCTAATTTCTTGGACATGTTGTTAATCAGGCAGGGATATTGGTCGATCCGGCTAAGGTGGAAGCAGTGATGAGTTGGGAGGCACCGAAGTCACCTTCCGAGATCAGGAGTTTCCTTGGGTTGGCTGGGTACTATCGGAGGTTTATTAGGGACTTCTCCAAGATCGCAGTACCGCTCACCAGGTTGACCCGGAAGGGTGTTACATTCTCATGGGGACCCGAGCAGCAGATTTCCTTCGAGACACTTCGTCAGAGATTGTGCGAAGCCCCAGTGTTAGCTCTCCCGGAAGGGATGGAGGATTTTGTCGTATATTGCGACGCATCGATTTCGGGACTGGGTGCGGTGTTGATGTAGAGAGGTCATGTGATAGCTTATGCGTCGAGGCAGCTGAAGCCTCATGAGGCGAGATATCCCACACATGATTTAGAGTTGGGGGCAGTGGTGTTCGCTCTCAAGATATGGCGTCACTACCTGTACGGGGTTTGTTGTACTATATACACGGACCATAAGAGTTTGAAGTATTTGATGGATCAACCCAACCTAAGTATGCGTCAGAGGAGATGGTTGGACGTGGTTAAGGATTATGACTGTGAGATCCTATACCACCCAGGCAAGGCTAATGTGGTAGCCGATGCATTGAGTCGTAGAGCGGAAAGCACTCCATTGCGAGACGTATATTTGAGACTGACAGTGATGACCCCGATATTGGATGCTATTCGTGGGGTGCAGGCCGAGGCTGTGAGATCCGAGATGCAGAAGGAAGAGAGAGTCGTTGGGTTAATTTCAGAGTTCATTAAGGACGGACGAGGACTTTTGACATTTCAGGGTCGGATTTGGGTACCATTCGTGGGGGGTACGCGTACTATTTTGATGGAGGAGGCTCATAGATCGAAATTCTCGATCCATCCCGGTGCTACGAAGATGTATTTGGACTTGAGGAAGGAATATTGGTGGCCTTGTATGAAGAGAGACGTCGCATGGTTCGTTGAGAGGTGTTTGACTTGCCGTAGGGTTAAAGCCGAGCACCAGAGACCGCATGGTAAGTTGCAGCCTTTGGAGATTCCTGAGTGGAAGTGGGAGCAGATTACTATGGATTTCATCACCAAATTGCCAAGAACTGCTAGGGGAGTCGATGCAATTTGGGTGATTGTGGATAGATTGACGAAGAGTGCACACTTCCTTGCCATTAGCGAGAGTTCATCAGCGAAGAAGTTGGCGGAGTTATACGTGAGAGAGGTAGTATCTCGGCATGGAGTGCCGATCTCGATTGTTTCAGACCGTGATGTACGTTTCACTTCCAGGTTCTGGAAGAAATTTCATGAGGAGCTGGGTACTAAACTGCATTTTAGTACCGCATACCATCCCCAGACCGACGGGCAGAGCGAGCGGACGATTCAGACATTGGAGGACATGCTTCGAGCGTGTGTGTTAGACTTCGGGGGTAGCTGGGATGCGTATTTACCCTTGGCAGAGTTTTCCTACAACAACAGCCATCATTCGAGCATTGGTATGCCACCTTTTGAGTTGTTGTATGGTACGAGGTGTCGGACCCCCATTTGCTGGGGAGAGGTGGGTCAGAGAGTGATGGGCAGTACAGAGATCGTACTCCAGACGACAGAGCAGATTCAGCAGGTTAGGCATAGATTATTGACCGCCCAAAGCCGACAGAAGAGTTATGCGGACAGATGCCGGTCCGAGCTGGAATTCCAGGTCGGCGACTTCGTTCTCCTAAAGGTTTCTCCTTGGAAGGGAGTGATCCGGTTCAGAAAGAGGGGCAAGTTGGGGCCCCGGTTCATAGGTCCATTTCGGGTAATTGCAAGGGTAGGTCGGGTAGCTTATCGGTTGGAGTTGCCAGCAGAGTTGGGACAGATTCACAATACCTTTCACGTATCACAGTTGAGGAAGTGTATAGCCGATGAATCGGCGGTGGTTCTGTTAGAGGATATTCAGGTGGATGCGAGCCTGAATTACGCCGAGAGACCAGTAGCTATTAGGGATCGGAAGATCAAGGTTCTACGGAACAAGGAAGTACCTCTGGTGTTGGTTCAGTGGCAACACCGGAAGGGATCGGAGATGACTTGGGAGCCGGAGCGTGAAATGCGGGAGCAACATCCGGAGTTATTCGCAGAGTGAGACTTCGAGGGCGAAGTCTAGTCCTAGTGGGGGAGAGTTGTAACAGCCCGGAATTTCAGGTATTGTTTTAAAACTATTTTTGGGGACATTTTAGGAAGGGACTCGGCGAGTTGGTGCCTGACTCGCCGAGTAGGACCACAGACTTGGTCGCAGATTCGCGACTGGACTCGACGAGTCCATTAGGGACTCGGCGAGTCGACGCTGTTCAGCAGAAACCATAGCCGTTTGGTTTTGGATCGTTTATAACGCCTCTTAGGCCGTCATTGTTTGTTTTTTCTTACTGAGAAGAACCCTAGAACGATTGTGTGCATTTGGAACAAGGATTGAAGACCATTTTTGGGTTTGGAAGAGTTGTGTGCAAGGAAGAGGAAGGTTTAGCTAAAGGAACAACAAGAGAATCACGTTTTGAGGATTGGGGACACAGAAAGTGCATCAATCAGGTAATATCTCGGATTTCGTTCTTCTGTGATTGATGTGTATATGAAGTTAGGGTTTATAGAACCCATTTGATGATTAGAGGGATTATTATGTTGTTACCCAAGTGTTTATACCCCAGTAATAGGATGTTTAGAGGTCCAGATAGTCCCATGAGTGTGTATTTCGGGATCATACGTGTTTCAGGAAGCAGTAGATCGACTGCATGGCATGGACTCGCCGAGTCGGATGAGAAGACTCGGCGAGTAGCTTGAAGATTCACTGGGACTCGCTGAATTGTTCTTCAGACTCGGCGAGTGGAGTCGGGGTGGCCCCGCGATTCTTCCACGAGGACCTCGTCGAGTCAAGAGGGATACTCGACGAGTAGAAAGGAGAACAACAGGGAAAATTGGGGAGGACGTCTAGACTCGCCGAGTCGCCTTTGCACTCGACGAGTCCGGTCAAGTTGACCGTTGACCAGAGTTGACCTGCATGTAATTCTTAGGGTCAGTTGTCTTGAATGATAAGAGTATTAATAAGGGTATATGGTATTATAGGGAGTTTGCAGATCGGTGGATCGAGCGCGAGTAGTTTCAAGAGTTGATAGCTTACATTACCACGAGGTGAGTCTTCTCACTATACTGTACCCGGAAGGGTTTGACTGTGTGACCGGAAGGTCGGATATGTTATGTGTTATATATATGCTATAATTGAAAGGAATAGTTGCTATGCATGCTATGTATGTTTCTATGGGCCGGAAGGCAATGTATTATGTGACAGGAAGGTCAGGTATGATATATGATATATGTGACATATGTGTTAGAGTAAATGTATTATGTGTTATATATGTTTATGGGCCGGAAGGCAATCATGTTATGGGCCGGAAGGCAATTATCTTATGGGCCGGAAGGCAATTATCTTATGGGCCGGAAGGCAATTATATTATGGGCCGGAAGGTGATTATCATATGGGCCGGAAGGCATTGTACTGTGGACCGGAAGGTCCGGGCCTGGAAAGGCGTATATGTGTAAGTGGTATACTGGGGAACTCACTAAGCATTTATGCTTACAAGTTGTTATGTATGTGTTTCAGGTACTAGCGAGGACCGTGGGAAGGCGCCGACATGATGCATACACACTGCTGATATTTGAGATCTTGGGGATTTTACATATGTATTTGTTTTGAAACATGAAATAAATATTATTGGTTGAATGAACTCACTTTATTTAAAAAGAAAAAAATTTATTTGAAAATTTGCGTTGTTATAGGGAATGGCAGAAGGATTGGCAAAATCATTCTTGGCCTTTGATGAGGAGCCTTCAAGAGACTTTCCCTTGGTACCCTTCGAAGGGTGCTTTCTCTTCTTCCCTTTGCCTTGCCCAATAGCTAAAACAGGGGTAGATGTTGGAGTAGGAGTAGTAGAGGTAACAACCGCTTTACCCTTAAGACCGGATTCCGCGGTCTTTAAGAGTCCTTGAAGCTTGCTGAGGGTAACTTCCTCCTTGTTCATATGATATGTCACTGGAAAATGATCATAACAAGAAGGCAAGGAGTGCAAAATGATGTCAATTGCCAACTCCTCATGGATGTTAACATTCAGCTTCAGCAAACGGTCCACATACCTTTGCATCTTTTGCATGTGGCCCGTGACGAATTCACCGTCCTTCATGCGGGTAGTTATTATGGAGGAGATTATTTCATACCGCTCCTGACGAGCACTCTGATGTTCTTTTAACTCCTTATCGAGGACATATTCTTTGTCCTCGTAACGAGTAACCATCCTGATGTTCCTAATCCAATCCATGAACTTGGAACCATCAAAGATGACCCTCCCACAAAGATTCATGAGAGAGAAAGAACTAGTTGGGTTAGAGCCTGGAGCATTAGTGTTGGAAGACAACTGAAAGAAGAAAGTAAGTTTAGATTAGATATTTAGGATCCTTAATAAGACAAACAAATGTAATATTAAGGCTAGGATCCAATCACAATATATTACACTTAGAAGAGGGATGCCGTAATCTAAGTAATAATATATTTGAAAGGTAGGTGAATAACGATTCACCAATTTCCACCATGAAAACAAAATGATTTATTAGGTTTAATTGGATTTGAAATTCCTAGATTCTTTTGAGATTCATTGAACTTTTCAATGGCATGTTTCAATCTCGATTGTGCCCTTCAAGTTTTGTGACTGGGATGCCGAGGATCACAAAACAAGGTGTGAATAACCATGCTAATTCACTTGGTACCCTTAATATTATCACCTAATCTATGTGCCGGTTAACCACACACGCTCCTTTGATCTATGACAAACATTAAGTCACCTTTCGTGATCCTTACTAGTCCTAGTTAGTGTGTCGGTTAACCACACACGCTCCACCAACGACTTGGTAAGGTAAAAAGTGTGAATTCCATGGACTAGCACCATGTTCACATTTTCCTAATATAACTAATATTGGGAATTAAAAGAGTTTAGTTATTTTATAATATTCATTATACTTTTAATGAGGATTTAAAGTCATTGTTCTACCCGTTCGGCTAACGACCCTCCACTGATCAAGTAAGCGGTGGGTGAGAGTATACACCCATTAAGTCGTCATTTTATAGGCAACAACCTTATACCCACCTTATAGACCGGCTTCGTGAATGAGGCCTACTAACGGTAAAACGACTTATTCTTATACATATATATAATAATTAACCATTAATGTTATAAATAGTATAAGGGTTGAATTTTAACTATTAAAACTCTGAGGGTTGGAATTATAGTTTATTAAAGTGTGTGAAACTTTACAAATTCCAAAACTTGAGGGCAAGTTTTGTAACTTTGCAAAACTCTTCATTTCATAACTTACGAATTAAAGGTTCATAAAAATGAAGACTCTTCATTTTCATGTAACTTATGTGTTTTAAGTGTGTGTTAAATACAAGTGACCTTTGGTAATCCATAACTTGAGGACTAATTATGGACTCCATTAAAACACATAAATGATAACGAATTAATCCTAAACAATTCAGCAAATAATTCCTATCATTTTCTAAATTCATAAGAACATGAACATGATCATCAAAAATTCAAGAATTATATGAACACATAAAATCATGGAATTTTGATATATGCTATTGTAAATGGATTAGAACAACCATTACACCAACTAAAATAAGTTTTATAACACCAAAACAATTTAGGGTAATGTTTCTAGTCCATTTCCAGCAGCAAAAGTCGAGAATCTGCACTCTTTCGATCCTACTCGTCGAGTGCATGAACTGACTCGTCGAGTAGGTTGAAGTTTGCCTTGGACTCGTCGAGTCCCCCCAATGGACTCGGCGAGTCCACCATGCAGACAGCAACAATTTCGACTTTTTTTCACTATTTTGCATCAAGTATCAAACAAGCAAGCCTAGGCTCTGATACCACTGTTGGGTTTTGAGCAATCTAACACTTCCTAAGTGTGCATGCAACCCTAATAAACCTTGGATCTATGTTTGTCTAAATACATGCAAAATAATAATTTTCCAAGGTTTATAACCTATCTAACATGGCATGGGGAATATTTTAACATAAAAGAGTTAGAAGAGGTTACATACCTTTTGGTGAGTTTGGTTCTAAGGAGTTTGAGGGCCAAGCACCAATAGTGTGAATGCCTCAAATGAAATCACAAACACCACAAACTCTTGGAAAACTTTGAGAGAGTATACACCTTGTATAAAATCGGCCACACACATGCACACACACACTAGTTCACTAGTTTTTTCTTAGGCTCCATTTCACGCTCCATAAGCATGCTTATATAGTGTGCATGGTTAGGGTGAAACCCTAATAACCCATGTCTTTTCCTTTCCAAGGATCCATGGGTTAAAAGCTCCATGAATCATCCATGGACTTCCACATAAGCCTAGCCCATTAACAAATGAGTATTAGCCCACACTATATATAAAACAAATAGCCCATAATCTAATTAGTCTTCTTTTTAATCTCTAAATTAATTCATAATTAATTTAAGACTAAAACTAATTAAATAACGTAACTGAATATTAATATATTATAACTCATAATATATTAATAAACATATGTGTATAACTCTCATAAAATTATCCATAATAGTTTGGATGAGATGCAACCCAAATGGACCATGCCGGTCGGGTCAAGTGTCACACCCCCGAACCAGACGGCGGAAACGTCCGGGGGCTATCGTGACTCATTGAATACCATTACAATGCATATATATGAAACATAACATTATACATCACCAACATTTGGAATTGATACAACTGGTAACGTTTACATACATTACATTGTTCCAAAAATTACATTCAAAGAAAATAACTGTTTGATGCTACTTAAACCACAGCAAAACGTCAGAGATTACAAATCATCTTCACTTTATCTGTTACCTGAGAATACAAGTATTTTGAAAAACGTCAACATATGAAATGTTGGTGAGTTCATAAGTAGTGTTTGAAATCCAATGTGTTGTTTGAAAACCTTTAGAAAATCCGATATTTTCTAGAAATTGATTTGGTGTAAAAATAATAAGTGATGATCCATGAGTATGCTTGTTTGAGTTCTATAAATGTAATCGTAAGAGTTGTGAAATTCGACTGGTAATTTGTAATCGTTATTGAAATTCCAGGAAAACCCGACGTTTTCCCATCGTTGTATCATTGTATTCCGGAGGCATCGAGGGTACAGAGGGTAGTGAAGTGTTGGGACAAGCGTTAGTGAAAACGACAAGTCAACAACCTTACAAGCGATCCTTATAGGCGTCACTCGTAAATCTTCACGCGACTCGATCCTACCGGACTTGTTAAGTCCCACGACCGGAGGGAAGGAAAAAGGTACGAAACCTTCAGGGTTTCCCCGCGTCGTCCGAGACCAAATGCAATTGCGAAGGGCCCGAAGCCCAACTCGCAATCGTGAGTTACAGACTTTACTAGCAGCACTGAAGAACCCTTGGGGTCCAGCAGCATGTTTGCCATTGAAAGTCCTGTTACGTCATGTCGGATCGGTAAAACCCAACACTTCGTAAGAGAGAGAGAGACCTTCGGGCCTTAAGATCAGGTCGTTGGGCTAGCTAGGCTCAACGGACAAGATTTTACACTTTTGGGGCCCAAAGATGGTGCGTAGACGTCTGTGCACACTCGCATGTAATCGTAATCATTATGGTTATGAATCGAAATGTCGTAACTTCGTCGTGTTAGTGATTTTGGATTTTTATTGGTTCGAGACCGAACCAATTCGTTTGACAACGACTTTTGGTATTGTAGTATATTGTATTTCGTCGACAATCGTGTTACCATCAAATGGTCAAATTGCATATCTTAACTAGCCTTGAATATTTTCTGTTTTCAGCCCCTCCTTAATTGAAGAATTTACTCTTTTTACCCCCTTTATTTAAAAACTTTCCGGTTTGGTCCTTAAATAAATTTTCTTGACATTTTTATACCAAAAATTATTGAAATGAGTATTTTCCAGCAAAATTATCATAGAAAACAGTTTAAGTCCTTGAAACTTCAGTTTTCTCGGTTATAGCCCCTATTTTTCGCAACTTTTACATTTTTGACCCAATTTGGAAAAATTTTACAATTTTGGTCCCTTTTAAATTTGGAAAGCATTTTAAACCTTTGAAAAGCATATGGAACACTTATAGCCCACTGTTTTACAGAAAAATGTAGTTTTGGTCCTCCAATTTAGAAAATTTCGCATATTGGGCCCTATTGGGCCGAAAATGTCATGTTTAGCCCAATAAGCTTGGAATTTATGTTTTTAACCCTCTAAATGGTATATTTTCAGAAAAATACATTATGCAAACTGTTTTGACTCATCACACCCATCAGATTTCGAAATGTTTCATGTTAGGCCCTTCAACTTTGCATTTTCACATTTTATGTCAAAAAAATGAGTTTTGAGCCCAAGTTAAGTGTTGTTAAGCTTTTTAGCCCTTTTTCTTAGTATACTTTGCATGTGATAGTCTATTTTGTGCTATGATAAAATGTATGTCTCGGTTTTTAGCACATCACCCTAGATCTATCAATAAAATCATACAAAACATACATGTAAACATAGAAATCAACCACAACATACACATAATGATGGATCTTCACATTTTCTTGTATTCTCCCCCCATAAAAACTCATAAAAATCGAAAATAAGGGGATATGAAACTCACCTTGGGTGTTGATTCGGCTTTTGGAAGAAAGAATGGAAGAAATGAAGTGATTTTTGGCCTTAGCACCCTTGATGGAGTTTTGGAGTGTATGAAGCTTTCTAAGGTGCAAAATCACGGTTTTTGCATGGATTAGGAAGAGGTTTTTGATAAACAAATAATATAAGTCATAGATCCAAGCAAATCCTTACCTTAGATGATGATTTTTGTGGAAGAACTCCTTTGAAGGCTCCTAAATCTCGAGATTTTTAAGTGAAGAGGGAGGATATGTTCTTGAGTGTTCTTGAGGGAGTTTGAGAGATTTTTGGTGTGTGTGAGTGTGTGTTCGGCCGAGAGTGAGAAGAGAGAAGAGAGGAGGTGACATTTGAAGTGCCATGCATGGAGATATGGGCTAAATTGCATGGATACTCAATGGACAATAGTGAGGTGGCACAACAAGTCAACTCTCCCTTTTTTTCCTTGGGCTTGGGCCGAGAATGGGGAGAGAAGAAGGAAAAATTGGGCTTTTTGCCCCTAAGTCCAACATTAGAGGTAGTTTAGGGTATTTATTGGCCTTATAAAATAAAATTGTGATTTTTATGCTTTATTAAGCTAGGTTAGGTTAAATTATGGATCAAAGCTTGTGATTTATTTCATTCTAGGCCCAATATGACCTAAAATGTTGAAATAAATTAGTGTGGGTCCAATTAGAGCCCAATTAGGGTCCTAAGCCCATGATAGTCCAACTGGAACTTTATTGGTCCATTTGGATCCAATAAGGAAGTCTTAGTCCAAAATGGACTTAACCAAAACTTCTAGGGTCTCCAATTGTTTGATGACTATTTGTAGTACTTGCATATTGTATTTGATTGAAGTTTTTGATTCCCATTAGGTTGAATGTATGGATTTCATGACACAAAATTTCCAGTTGTGACATCATCCCCCCGTTAGAGGGAATTTCGTCCCGAAATTCTGTTTGAAAGCTAGATTTGAGAAAACTAGAATAGGTGAGGGTACTTTTGCTTCATTTGGTCTTCGCGTTCCCAAGTGAATTCTGGCCCACGCTTTGCGTTCCACCGTACCTTCACAATCGGGATGCGACTCTGCTTAGTACGCTTCACCTCCCTGTCCATGATTTCGATGGGTTCTTCAACAAACAGGAGATTCTCATTGATTTCGATTTCGTCCAGAGGAATGACAAGGGTTTCATCTGATAGGCACTTTTTCAGATTAGAAACATGAAACACGGGGTGTACACTGTTTAGCTCTGCGGGTAGTTGTAGTCTGTATGCTACTGGACCTATTCGGGCGACGATTTCGAAAGGTCCGATGTATCGCGGGTTCAGCTTTCCCCGTTTTCCGAAACGTATAACCCCTTTCTAGGGTGAGACCTTCAACATTACTCGATCACCGACCTGGAATTCTAAGGGCTTTCGCCGTTTATCAGCGTAGCTCTTTTGCCGGTCACGCGATGCCTGTAGTCGAGCTTTGATCTGGACAATCTTTTCTGTGGTCTCGCGAATGATTTCCGGTCCCGTTAATGCTCTGTTTGACGTATGTGTTCTTGCTAGCTGGGTGTCACCTACTTCAGCCCAACATAACGGTGATCTACATTTACGCCCGTACAGTGCTTCGAAAGGAGCCACCTTGATGCTCGAATGGTAACTATTGTTGTATGAGAACTCGATTAATGGTAGGTGAGTATCCCAAGACTTTCCGAAATCTATCACGCATGCACGGAGCATATCTTCGAGTGTTTGGATAGTTCGCTCACTTTGACCATCCGTTTGAGGATGATAAGCGGTGCTCATATCCAGGGTTGTTCCCATCGCCTTATGAAGTGATTGCCAAAATCGGGACGTAAACCTATTGTCCCTATCCGAGATAATAGATTTTGGCACTCCATGGAGTCTCACGATTTCTCATAGGTACAACCGTGTCAGTCTCTCCATCTTGTAAGATTCTTTGATTGGCAGGAAATGGGCAGATTTCATCAGTCGATCGATGATTACCCATATGGTATCCAGTCCGTCCGACGTCTTGGGTAGCTTGGTGACGAAATCCATTGAAATCCCCTCCCATTTCCATTCGGGAATTTCCGGTTGCTGCAACAATCCTGCTGGTTTCTGGTATTCCACCTTTACTTTGGCGCATGTAAGGCACTTGCTAACGTAAGTCGCGATTTCCGCCTTCATGTTAGGCCACCAATAGTGTTGTTTAATATCCAAATACATCTTATCAGAACCGGGGTGAATGGAGTATCGCGTCTTGTGGGCTTCCTTCATGACAACATCTCTATACCTTCCCAGTTTGGGGACCCAAATACGGTTCATGAAGTAGTATACCCCATTCTCCCTTGTTTCTAGGTTCTTTTCCATTCCGCGCAATGCTTCGCTAGCTCTATTTTCCATTCTCATGGCCTCCGACTGGACCGACGCGATTTGAGTGGCTAGATGAGATTGAATGGTGATTGAGAGGGTTTTCGTACGACGGCTAGAGTAATCCTTCCGGCTTAATGCATCAGCTACTACGTTGGCCTTGCCTGGGTGATACTTAATCTCGCACTCATAGTCGTTTAGCAACTCAACCCATCTTCGTTGCCTCATGTTTAACTCCTTTTGGTTTAAGATGTGTTGGAGACTCTTGTGATCTGTGAAGATGGTGCACTTTGTACCGTAAAGGTAATGCCTCCAAATTTTTAGGGCAAAGACTACCGCTCCCAACTCTAGATCATGGGTTGTGTAGTTCACTTCATGCGTCTTTAGCTGGCGGGAGACATAGGCTATAACTCTCCCACGTTGCATGAGAACGCAACCTAAACCCTGATTTTATGCGTCGCAGTAGACTACAAAGTCTTCCGTTCCTTCAGGTAGGGATAGTACAGGTGCGCTACAGAGGGCTTGCTTCAAGGTTCGAAATGCGATTTCTTGATTGTCTGTCCATTTAAATGGTACGCCCTTTTGCGTAAGCAAGGTAAGTGGTTTGGCGATCTTAGAGAAGTTTTGAATGAATCTCCTATAATAGCCTGCTAATCCCAAGAATTGCCGAATTTCGGTGGGCGTTGTCGGGATTGCCCAACCTTCTACTGCTTTGACCTTAGAGGGATCCACATGGATTCCATCTCGGCTGACTACATGGCCTAGGAAGTTCACACTCCGCAACCAGAACTCACACTTGGAGAGTTTGGTGTATAACTTTTCTGATCGTAGAGTTCCTAAGACTTGTCGGAGATGTTGGCCATGCTCCTCCTTGTTTCGAGAATAGACGAGGATGTCATCGATAAAAACAATGACAAAGTTGTCGAGAAACGGTCGACAGATTCGATTCATTAGGTCCATAAATGCGGCGGGGGCATTCGTTAGACCGAAGGGCATTACGACAAATTCATAATGTCCGTAACGAGTTCGGAAAGCGGTTTTTGGAATATCCTCTTCCCGGACTCTGAGTTGGTGATACCCAGACCGTAAATCTATTTTAGAAAAATAACTAGCCCCTTGAAGCTGGTCAAATAGGTCATCGATTCGTGGGAGTGGGTAACGGTTTTTGATTGTGAGTTTGTTTAACTCTCTGTAATCGATACACATTCTAAAAGATCCGTCTTTCTTCTTGACAAAGAGCACCGGAGCTCCCCATGGCGAATAACTAGGTCGGATAAATCCCTTATCCAAAAGTTCGCTGAGTTGACTGGATAATTCCTGCATTTCGGCAGGAGCCAACCGATAGGGTGACTTAGCAAGAGGAACTGCTTCTGGGATAAGGTCAATTCGAAATTCGACCTGTCTTTCTGGGGGCACTCCAGGAAGATCTTCAGGGAATACATCTGGAAATTCAAATGCTACTGGATTGTCTCGAACGCTAATTTCCTCCTTGGTCTTGTCCACCACATGAGCCAGGAACGCCAGATTGTTCCTTCGTAGATATTTTTGTGCCTTGACACACGAAACGAGACGAAGGTTCATGCTAGATTTGTCTCCGTAAACCACTAGGGTTTCGTGATTTGGGAGACGAAGACGGACGGCCTTCTCGTGACACATAATGTCGCCATGGTGGGGGCTTAACCAGTCCATACCGATGATCACGTCGAAACTCCTAATTGATACTGGCATTAGGTCTATTCGGAAGATGTGTTGATTAAGAGTTAGGGTACATCCGACATAGATTTCCCCAGTGGATTCGGTTTTTCCATTGGCCATTTCCACCGTATAGGCTTCATTTAGCTTTTGGGGAGGTTGTTTTAGTAAGTGTTTGAACTTATTGCTTACGAAGCTTCGCTCCGCTCCGGAGTCAAATAAGATGCATGCATAAGCGTGGTTTAAGAGAAACGTACCGGTAACCACAGAGGGATCCTGAATAGCTTCCCCCTGACCCACGGTCATCATCCTTCCTGTTCCTCCGTTTCTGGAATTGTTGTTGTTGGGACAGTCTCGGCGGACGTGTCCAGTTTTCCCGCATCCGTAGCAGGTGTAACTAGGTCCTGCGCTGTTGCCGCTGACATGGGGGTTGTTGTTGTTGCGAGGGTTATTGTTGTTGATTCCCTGATTTTGGTTATGGGGAGGGTAAGCTTTGCAGTACCTTGCAGTGTGACCCCTTCGGTTGCAGTTGGTGCACTGAAAATCTTTGCATTCTCCATAATGATGGAAACCACACTTGTTGCATTTAGGAAGCTTACCGGAATAAGGTTTGGAAGTATTTGAAGTGGCTGAGGTTGGAGCATGTGGTGCGGCTGGAGCCGATGTAGTAACGGCATTTACCGCTACTGTCTGCTGTTTCTTGAAGGTGTCGGGGCCCTGACGCCCCTTCCTCTTGTTGTTCCTTCCCCTCTTGTCATCTCCTTCCTTCTTCTTCTCAGCCTCCACTGGTTTCTCTCCCTTTTTGTTATTATGGTCGTACAACCTCTTTGCCAATCTCTTTGCACTGTCAAATGTTTCTGGGTTTGCGGCTATCACATTCCCTTGAATTGGTGGTGTGAGTCCCCAGATGAATCGCTCGATCTTCTTTCCTTCTGAGGTGATCATACCCGGGCATAACAGAGATAGTTCGCTAAATCTCGATATGTAGGCATCGATATTCGCGTTCTGCACAGTGAGGTTCCATAGCTCTTGTTCCATCTTCTGTATTTCGCCTCGTGGGCAGTACTCTGCCATCAACATTTCTTTCATTTCTGTCCAGGGGATAGAGTTGGCTACAGGGAGCGTCATGGATTCTACATGTCCATTCCACCAAGTGAGTGCTTGATCCACAAAAGTGCAAGCTGCGAACTTCACCTTCATGTGCTCAGGGCAGTCGCATATCTCGAATATCGATTCCACCTTCTCGATCCAGCGTTTCAGAGTGATCACTCCTCCAGTGCCATTAAAAGTTCGTGGTTTGGCATTGGTGAAGTCCTTGTAGGTACATGCCTTGGTGGATCCTTGATTCATTCCATTGTTTGAGCTTCCGGCTCCTTGCCCATTGACTCCTCCATTGTTCCCTTGTTGAATTTGCGCAATCGCTGCGGTGACTGCCGCAGATACAGCTGCCTGGAAGGCGGCTGAGTCGACTTCAGGTGGGGTTGGTCCTGGGTTTCCGCGAGTAGTTGGGCGAGGCATCTTTCTGTCATGAAACGGAAAGATGTTGAGTGTTCGTGGGTTCTGTGAGGTTGCGACCCTACTATCTAGGTGTATGATACGAACCTAAACGTTTCTACTATCAGGCATACAATCATAACGTTCCAACACATGAGAAGTTGCAACATCGAAATAAAACACATAGAAATTTTACTAATATTATCCGCATTTAATACATGAAAATTTCCTCGTAAGAGCATACATAAGTGACACTAATCTGACAGCATAACGGCTCCATGAGTAGTGTAGTCACTTAAACATAGAGCCGGAGTACATAACATAGTTCCTAATGATCTACTATGATGAGTCTACCCCTAACCGCGGTGAGCTGCGTCCTACTATAATGGTGAAATCCTATGCCGAAGTGCTGAGCTAGCAGTTGCGCCATCTCTGTCATGTCTACAATAACCTCATCCCTCTCAAGCTCTGCTCGTACGGCTCGCGCTTCCATGACGAACAGTTGTTGTCTTAAGTCGGCAATCACGGCTCCTGGGGAGCGATTCTCCCGCGAGGGATTCACTGGTGGCACGTGGGGATCCCGTTGCACCTCGCTACTAGGAGATGCGATGTGACCCGTGTCTGGGGCCTGATCCTCCTTCATGTCATCGTCGGTCTCCTCGAACTCGTAGTCGGTGTCCATGTACTCATCTGGTTCAATGTCGTAAGCCCCCTCTTGATTCCCTCCTGGTTCGCCTTCGAGTACCCCGTGTGCCTCAGGGGCTTGGAAGAACTGAATGCCCTGATGCTCTCCTTCCATGACGACTGAGAGAAAGTATGCGAATAAGCTATCACTTTCCTATGATTCTAATGCTACGGCACAAGCTAAACCGACATCCTTTTCTTGGTGGTAGGGGTATAGTTTTGGGTTCCCTAGCTATCCCGATCTCATCGAGACGTGTATTAGTTTTACTTTGGGGAGAATGTAGTTGATCAGGCTACATTCGCTCCTTGGTATCACTAAGAACAGTCCCAATTTAACCGAGGCACCAGTATTATTATGTTTGATTCGGCGTTGTGTTCTTATTCCTAGTACAAGCAAGCGTATTTTATTTACTTGTTTTGTTCAGAGTTATGTTAGTCCCTCTTTTGGTTTATAGTTGCATATCCGTGTGCGGCGAGATATGCTAGTTCACTATAAACAATGCTCTGATACCAACCTGTCACACCCCCGAACCAGACGGCGGAAACGTCCGGGGGCTATCGTGACTCATTGAATACCATTACAATGCATATATATGAAACATAACATTATACATCACCAACATTTGGAATTGATACAACTGGTAACGTTTACATACATTACATTGTTCCAAAAATTACATTCAAAGAAAATAACTGTTTGATGCTACTTAAACCACAGCAAAACGTCAGAGATTACAAATCATCTTCACTTTATCTGTTACCTGAGAATACAAGTATTTTGAAAAACGTCAACATATGAAATGTTGGTGAGTTCATAAGTAGTGTTTGAAATCCAATGTGTTGTTTGAAAACCTTTAGAAAATCCGATATTTTCTAGAAATTGATTTGGTGTAAAAATAATAAGTGATGATCCATGAGTATGCTTGTTTGAGTTCTATAAATGTAATCGTAAGAGTTGTGAAATTCGACTGGTAATTTGTAATCGTTATTGAAATTCCAGGAAAACCCGACGTTTTCCCATCGTTGTATCATTGTATTCCAGAGGCATCGAGGGTACAGAGGGTAGTGAAGTGTTGGGACAAGCGTTAGTGAAAACGACAAGTCAACAACCTTACAAGCGATCCTTATAGGCGTCACTCGTAAATCTTCACGCGACTCGATCCTACCGGACTTGTTAAGTCCCACGACCGGAGGGAAGGAAAAAGGTACGAAACCTTCAGGGTTTCCTCGCGTCGTCCGAGACCAAATGCAATTGCGAAGGGCCCGAAGCCCAACTCGCAATCGTGAGTTACAGACTTTACTAGCAGCACTGAAGAACCCTTGGGGTCCAGCAGCATGTTTGCCATTGAAAGTCCTGTTACGTCATGTCGGATCGGTAAAACCCAACACTTCGTAAGAGAGAGAGAGACCTTCGGGCCTTAAGATCAGGTCGTTGGGCTAGCTAGGCTCAACGGACAAGATTTTACACTTTTGGGGCCCAAAGATGGTGCGTAGACGTCTGTGCACACTCGCATGTAATCGTAATCGTTATGGTTATGAATCGAAATGTCGTAACTTCGTCGTGTTAGTGATTTTGGATTTTTATTGGTTCGAGACCGAACCAATTCGTTTGACAACGACTTTTGGTATTGTAGTATATTGTATTTCGTCGACAATCGTGTTACCATCAAATGGTCAAATTGCATATCTTAACTAGCCTTGAATATTTTCTGTTTTCAGCCCCTCCTTAATTGAAGAATTTACTCTTTTTACCCCCTTTATTTAAAAACTTTCCGGTTTGGTCCTTAAATAAATTTTCTTGACATTTTTATACCAAAAATTATTGAAATGAGTATTTTCCAGCAAAATTATCATAGAAAACAGTTTAAGTCCTTGAAACTTCAGTTTTCTCGGTTATAGCCCCTATTTTTCGCAACTTTTACATTTTTGACCCAATTTGGAAAAATTTTACAATTTTGGTCCCTTTTAAATTTGGAAAGCATTTTAAACCTTTGAAAAGCATATGGAACACTTATAGCCCACTGTTTTACAGAAAAATGCAGTTTTGGTCCTCCAATTTAGAAAATTTCGCATATTGGGCCCTATTGGGCCGAAAATGTCATGTTTAGCCCAATAAGCTTGGAATTTATGTTTTTAACCCTCTAAATGGTATATTTTCAGAAAAATACATTATGCAAACTGTTTTGACTCATCACACCCATCAGATTTCGAAATGTTTCATGTTAGGCCCTTCAACTTTGCATTTTCACATTTTATGTCAAAAAAATGAGTTTTGAGCCCAAGTTAAGTGTTGTTAAGCTTTTTAGCCCTTTTTCTTAGTATACTTTGCATGTGATAGTCTATTTTGTGCTATGATAAAATGTATGTCTCGGTTTTTAGCACATCACCCTAGATCTATCAATAAAATCATACAAAACATACATGTAAACATAGAAATCAACCACAACATACACATAATGATGGATCTTCACATTTTCTTGTATTCTCCCCCATAAAAACTCATAAAAATCGAAAATAAGGGGATATGAAACTCACCTTGGGTGTTGATTCGGCTTTTGGAAGAAAGAATGGAAGAAATGAAGTGATTTTTGGCCTTAGCACCCTTGATGGAGTTTTGGAGTGTATGAAGCTTTCTAAGGTGCAAAATCACGGTTTTTGCATGGATTAGGAAGAGGTTTTTGATAAACAAAGAATATAAGTCATAGATCCAAGCAAATCCTTACCTTAGATGATGATTTTTGTGGAAGAACTCCTTTGAAGGCTCCTAAATCTCGAGATTTTTAAGTGAAGAGGGAGGATATGTTCTTGAGTGTTCTTGAGGGAGTTTGAGAGATTTTTGGTGTGTGTGAGTGTGTGTTCGGCCGAGAGTGAGAAGAGAGAAGAGAGGAGGTGACATTTGAAGTGCCATGCATGGAGATATGGGCTAAATTGCATGGATACTCAATAGACAATAGTGAGGTGGCACAACAAGTCAACTCTCCCTTTTTTTCCTTGGGCTTGGGCCGAGAATGGGGAGAGAAGAAGGAAAAATTGGGCTTTTTGCCCCTAAGTCCAACATTAGAGGTAGTTTAGGGTATTTATTGGCCTTATAAAATAAAATTGTGATTTTTATGCTTTATTAAGCTAGGTTAGGTTAAATTATGGATCAAAGCTTGTGATTTATTTCATTCTAGGCCCAATATGACCTAAAATGTTGAAATAAATTAGTGTGGGTCCAATTAGAGCCCAATTAGGGTCCTAAGCCCATGATAGTCCAACTGGAAGTTTATTGGTCCATTTGGATCCAATAAGGAAGTCTTAGTCCAAAATGGACTTAACCAAAACTTCTAGGGTCTCCAATTGTTTGATGACTATTTGTAGTACTTGCATATTGTATTTGATTGAAGTTTTTGATTCCCATTAGGTTGAATGTATGGATTTCATGACACAAAATTTCCAGTTGTGACATCAAGTATATACCAAATAAGTTATGGACTTAGACACCTTATCCAACAAATCATATATAACCTTAGCATACCCACTTAGCAACTATTGACCTACGAGTAAAGATATTTTTAGTTCTCAAATAGGTAATTATAGCAACACAAAATACTCCTATAGTATTTTAGGTTTATGTTCTGTTCTAATGTTCTCATTGTAGTAGTGTTGTTAAGTTTTTAGACTTGTTGCAACCTCACAACCATTCTTGGGCATATGATAATCACTTCACGGACCAACATAGTTCATCAGGCTATGTCTTTCCCAGAACTGACCATACATTCCCCAGCCTACTTGAGATGTTCAACAATCATAATACTTTTGTCCTGTCCTAGTGACACGGATTTTAGTATGAATGCAGGTATGTATACTTAGTTAAATATTTTATTATTTAAAAGTATAAACTCTTGGTCAGAGTATTTTAATCTCGTTGTGTTTATAGTTTGTATATCTTTTATGGGTTGATATACTTGATTCACTATAAACAATGCTCTGATACCAATCTGTCAAGCCCCCAAATCCGGAACGGTGGAAACATTCGATGGTGGAGGACATCATGTACAGTATCACAACAAACATAATACTAAACAAGCAACAACATCATCCATTGCATTAATACTATAATTTAATACAAGTGTGTTATGTGTATAGTTTATAAGACACCAAAAATGAATGATCAAAATAAAGATGAGTCTTGAAAACTCATCCTTCTCGAAACCTAGCATCGGTACCTGTCTAATGATGACCTGAGAATACAAGTTATATTCAAAGAGTTTATTAGCATTACAGCTGGTGAGTTCATAAGCATTTTAATATCATTGTTTGTATGAAAATGTTTGTAAATGTTTGATGTATAAGTTTGTAAATTTTTTTCGTAAATGTTTGTATCTCCTAGAAAAACCTATATTTTGTACTAAAAGTAGCCTTCTACCAAGGCCCAAGTGTTCTAAATGTTTGTTTCTTATAAAAGTGTGTAATTTTCCCAAGTGTGACTATCATTAATAAAATATAGTTTTTACATTACCATTTATGTGAGAAGATCACAATGTGAATGTAATGGGAAAATAATAAAGTACTGTAGTGTTGTATATAGTAACTACTGTTATACTAACTACCTTAAACCAATTGTTAATTAAGGTATAATGTGATATGATTGCAACCATACCTGATCGACAAGTAAAATACGACGCTCGAAGACATCGAAATGGTATGACATTTATCACCCGTAGACCAGCAGGTCCCACTGTAGCTAGCGGCAAGGGGAAGGACGGTCAGTCCCGTATAGATCTATACACAAATTCACGCTCTTCCTCCAGTAGACTTTGGTTATAAAACGTGACACAACAGTATATGCCGAGCCATGAAGTAGTATCTCACATTAATGTTATAGTATTATCGTATTTGTTGTTGGGTTTTGAGAATTCTAACACTCCTAAGTAGGGATGAGCATAGGCGGGTACCCGCCTCATTTGGCGAGAATCGGAACCGGAATTGGAACCGACGGTTCCTAGAAAGTTAGAACCAGAACCGGAACTGCTCTCGGCAGTTCTTAAATGTTTGGAACCAGTCCCGGAACCGTCAGTTCCGGTTCCGGGTGCGGGTAACCTGGTCACATTAATTTTGTTAACTTTTTTCGACAAAACCGCAATTTAGCTCGATCCAAATCAAATCAAATTGGACCAAAGACGGACAAAATCGGACCAATATATTCTAAACCAATCTAAGTAACATACACACACACATATATATATATATATATGTGTATATATATATATATATATACCGGTTCCAACGAGTACCCAGCAAGTAGTAGTTCCGAAAATACGAGAACCGGAACCGGAACCGCCTAATGCGGTTCCATAACATTAGGAACCAGAACCGGAACCGCTTAAGGCGGTTCCCGTTCCAAAACCGACAGTTCCGAGGTGGTTCCAGTTCCAAAAGCGGGTACCGGATTCCGATGCTCGTTCCTACTCCTAAGTGAACATGCAACCCTAAATAAATTTGATCTATGTTTTCTCTATTATACATGCAAATATGAACTTTCAAAGGTATTCATTCTAACTAGCATAATAACATTGATTCAAATGAATATATCAAGTTAGAATTACATACTTCTTTGATGTAGATTGTCTTCATGAAGCTTCAGTGCCTACTCCCCCAAGTGTGACACCTCAAATGGTTTACACAACACCAAATACACTTGGAATAGATATAGAGAACATACACACTTCATGAAATCTACTAGCCCTTTCTATTACCCATAGTGACCGATTTTCTCCTAAAATAACATCATTATATAGTTAGTATTACACCATGTAAACCCTAATTGTCATGGCCTTTCATTTCCATGATCCATGGGTACAAATATACCATTGAGCATCCATGGAGCATCTTATGGGTTTTAGCCCAACTTGACAATCCATGAAGCATTAGCCCACTATACAAGTATGGATGATTTACACAATCAACCCATATATTTAATTAGTCTTCTTTTGATCACTTAATTAATCCTAGATTAATTCTTCATCAATACTAATTAAATAATCTTATTAATATATTAGAACTTATAATATATTAACAAACCTTAAGTGTTATTTCTCTCATTATAGTCTATCCAAATGCATGATGTCATGCAACCCAAATGGACCATGTCGAGTCGGGTCAAGTCTTACCAATTATTGTTATGGACTTAGACATTAATCCAACAGTCTCCCACTTGGATAAGTCTAAAACTATTATTGCGTATGACTTCAAGAACCGACTATCAATCGTAGCTCTTAAAAGCTTCTGTCGAACTCTGACCTTGTAGATGAACTCCAACCTTTGTCAATGACTTGTCCATTAGATAAAGGATCATACATGCCTCTATTCTAGATATCATATGGACTGAGACATGGATTATAATCATTCTCTCTGTCCATTTGTTGTTTCCCGATTTCCGATTTATGACGACTGACTAATTGAACAAATCAAATTAGTCTAGGCCCGGCCGAGCACTTACATTTGTCATCACCAAATCATCGAGGGGCCCACAGATATCTCTTTTATCCCGAATGTAAAAGGAATGGATAAACTTCGACTCATATGGCTTGTTCTACTACTTGTTGAATCATACACAATGGCACGTTTTATGACATCAAGTTACCAATGCATTTTCGTGCAATCAATGTACAACCAACTCATAGTAACAACTCATATCTCTAGGTTTGAAGAATATAAGATATTATCATCTCATGATCACTCATGATAAAATCCATGAAGTGATTCCAATGAGTGCGGGTTGAATCCAATATTCAGAACTTACGAGTACTCATGAGTGTTGTAGCCCTTTGTCCAAAAATCTTAGACCTCTACAAGCCAACCCATGACAATCTTAATTCATATCTACTTCCAACATATGACCGACTGTGGATGGTTTGAATAACTTAGTCATCCAGAACAATGACCTAGTTATTCTGGAGGTTAAAACATGCAAAGTGAAACACAATAATAATTGAATCCAATATGGTATCAAAACCTATGAACATAAATAAACACCTTTTATTTATCACCATATGATTACACATTGTTCATTGTATATTGTTTCAGCTATCAACTTTATTCTTGAATTTAAAACAATAGTTGTCCCATGCTCCAAGCATGTACACTATGTTTTCTAAACACTAGTCATGCCATACACCAAGTATGCATACTATGTTTGTCTATGATCTTTACTTTGTGAAATAGATCAATTGAACATAACTCCAATGATCCTCTATTCATAGTCCCAAATCCTTACTGCAAATGCAAGAATTCCAAATTCATGCCATTTACTAAAATATGTTAGATTCTAAACTTATATGCATTGATCCTCTTGTAATGATTATGCACAAAGTCAGAAAGACTTGACAACAACCATTATAGAGCATTCCAAAGGAGATTAGCTCCTTTATAAGTTTCCTAATCTTACACAAATTGAATAATTTCTAACTTTGAAACATTTCCAGATTCCATTTTGACTATCACTTCAAAACAAGAGTTGCTTCCTTACAGATTATGTCAATATGGTCCTTCCAGAATTATCACTATACTTCCAACTATCCTTGAGCAACCAATATTTGGTAAACCTTATATTGTCCTCGAAAATTGTTTAATCCTTTTAGTCATATCCAATTCTAGACCTTTTCCCTTCTTAATTCTCAGGCATTTGGAAAATTTTAGAAAGGATGAATATAACACATGTAATCGATCCTATATCTGAAGCATACGGGACACGATTCATGATGTCTCACATAAAGACTAAACCATTCTTTTTCTATAACATTTCCATTTCTATTTTCCAAGTTCTCATAATTCAGATTATGAAAAGGGATGCTGTAATCATAATCGAATTTGAGAACGCAAATAATAGACCCATATACAAAATTTCATTATGTTGAGCCATTCCAACATGAAATTCATATATATATATATATATATATATATATATATATATATATATATATATATATATATATATATATATATATATATATATATATATATCCTTGACTAAATACGATTAAAACCTCAATTTAAGCTTTTAGATTTGAGATGAAGTATAATTTCCTCTCCTTTAATTATAGCAAAAAAGCTCCTTCCCAATTGAAACTTTTTTGTTTTCTATAATTAACATTGCTAACTTGCAATACTTATCATAATTATCATGCTCCCACTAACATGATGATTATTAGCATAACACTTATGCTCCCACTAGCTTTAACATGTACTCAGAAATCAGCTGCACTTCTAGAAATCAATACTTTATTGACTTTCATACCACAGTTCAGATTTCTAATACTATATTGCTTTGATAAAACTTTATCATAATCACACACTTTATCTTAGATAGCTCACAGGTGTGTCTAAACAATTTTAAGAACTATGAAAATGGATTTCGTAGTCATAGTCTTGATTGTTTAGACCTTGGCCACTTCTCACAAGTCCATGTTAGTGTGCCGGTAAACCACACACGCTTCACTAACGACATTGAGAATGTAAATATCACAATTACTATCTAGCTAAAATCTACTTAGTGAAAGTATTTCCTCACCATCATTTTCATGAATTGGAGAGAAACCTTATGATACTTAGATTTAATGGTGTATGTCTTCTTATCCATGTGAATTCTTAAAACCATAGTCACAAGACAAGGATAATGAAAAATTTAAACTCATATGGATTGAACTCAATCTTAATTTCTTTCCACCTGGCAGCTCAAGGGTCTGTCATTGCTACCAAGTTGTTGTGCAACCAATTGATAACTCTAAGAACTTAAATGCAAAGCCAACTTTAATTGGAATGGGCACAGAATATGTCAACATCACCATATGACTAGATATGGCAATATGTTATCCAAATTGTGAGTTCCATAACCATACGATAGACTAGATATGGAAATATGTAGTCCACATCACCATATGACTTTCGTCACCTTTGAACCTTTCGGTTCGGCTGTAGCTAGCAGCCAGGTGTGGGGTAGTCAGCCCCGTAAAGATCTATACACTCAAGTCATGCTCCCTATCCAAGAGATTCTTGTTACGGGGGCGGTCCTCCACTCGCGTATCCCTGTGGAGTGTTCTCCGAGGATGTGTATCCAATTTATAAGAATAACAAATTTACTAGTAATAATACATAAAGATCAAATGACTATCCTCCACTAGCGTATCTCTGTGGAGTGTTACCGAGGACAAAACAATATTCTAAGTTAATGTTCAAAGTTCAATGTTATGATTTTAACTGTTATGATGTGGGAAAACCATTTATGAAAATATAAAATACAACAATTTATAATGTTTTTCACAAATAATATGATAGTGTGTTCTGCAAGTTCAACAGTTATCTGTTATGATTGTCAGTGTTAAAAGCTTATGTAAAAAGAAACACAACATATATAAAACAAGTTTTGAGTACAAGTATTCCTTGTACTTTGCTTGTATTCCCCCTAAAAACAGTGAAAACATTGAAAATGGGTAGGGGTATGAACTCACTAGACGAGAAAACGTGTCGGTTTGGATGCTATGTGTCGGTTCGGGGCTTAATAACGCGCGAAGTTCCTATGTAATGTGAAATGATATACAAATGCATCTAATTAGACTTTAATTCACTAATTAGATATGATTATACACTCCAATAAGAGAAAACACTTCAAATCAAGTGTTTAAAGTGACCCGGGAGACATCTATGGACGTGTAGGACTTTGCAAAATGTGTTTACTCTTCAAGAGTAAACTCCCTATTGAGTTTTCAGCCCTAAGACCAACTCCAGATGAGTTCACGGCTGTGAACTCATGGATGTGGGGTTTTATGGTGCTAAATGGTCAAATAACACTTGGGAAGGGTTGCTATGATTTAATCTAAGGCATAGGAATGAGTTTTACCACTAAAGAGACCATCAAAGGGAGTTTACGACCCTAAAATAGGAGTTGATGGCCGTAAGCTCCTATATACCCATTCCTTCCGTAATTTGGTGGTCCTAGATCAATCACATGTGATTCAAACAAATTTTACAAGCCACAGAATGAATTTAGGGCATCATTTGGCTATTGTATATGAGTTTACGGCCCGGGAACCCATTCTAGGGGGGTTTACGGCTGTGAACTCTCCAAGGGGTGGTTTTCATCAAGTTTAAGGCCCCTAAATTGATTGTGGTTGATTCTAGAATTTAATCCAAGGCTATTGGTGTGTTTAATTGGCTTTTAAACACTCAAATTTGAGTTTACTCCCCATGAAGGTGATTTTATGGACCAAGCATGTTCTTGGGCAGTAAACTCATGTTTACTCCCCAAAAATTGGATTCAAGGTGTTCTAAGTCCAGACCATTAAGCGACCATCAAAGGGAGTTTACGACCCTAAACTAGGATTATATGGCCGTAAGCTCCTATATACCCATTCCTTCCATAATTTGGTGGTCTTAGATCAATCACATGTGATTCAAACCAATTTTACAAGCCTTAGAACGAATTTAGGGCATCATTTGGCTATTGTATATGAGTTTATGGCCCAGGAACCCATTCTAGGGGGGTTTATGGTTGTGAACTCTCCAACGGGTGGTTTTCGTCAAGTTTAAGGCCCCTAAATCGATTGTGGTTGATTCTAGAATTTAATCCAACGCTATTGGTGTGTTTAAGTGGCTTTTAAACACTCAAATTTGAATTTACTCCCCATGAAGGTGAGTTTGCAGCCCAAGCATGTTCTTGGGCAGTAAACTGATGTTTCCTCCCCAAAAATTGGATTCAAGTTGTTCTAAGTCCAGTCCATTAAGCCATTTAGCCATATCTAAGCTCCAAAGGTCGATTGGAAGGGTTTAAAGGCTAAAAAACCCATTATATGTGTGTTTACGGCCCAAACATGTTCCAGGGTCGTAAACACATTAAAATGGTCCTAAATCATAGTTTGAACTCGGATTTGAAGGTCTAAGATGCTATACTAAGAGTTAGGGAAGTAACCTTGGTGATTTTGAGCTTAAATTTGATGTTTTTGGACCATAAATTTGGTTTGAGGAGAGAGGTTAGAGAGAGAGTAGTGAGAGAGAGTAAAAGCTTCAAATGGAAGCTTAAACCACTTTAAATATGTTCCAAGTTTGGGACACGGTGGAATTCTACCCGATACCGACGTTATACGATTCTTTTGGTCGCACACGATTAAGTTGCCGTAACCCGATATGGTCGATTCTAAAATGTTTCCGATTACTATTGAGGAGTGTTAATATGAGTTCTAAACACATTTGGACACCCATTAATTCATAATAGAAATCCCATAATTATGACTTAATTTAATGACGTAACGGAAACGAAATTGAAAACGACGAATATATTAACAAAAAGGGTTACAAATGATGGAACGAACTTTGGGTTGTCACATTATCCCCCCGTTAGAGAAAATTTCATCCCAAAATTCAGAATTAACATAAAAATCATGGATCTAGGAAGAGATGTGGATACTTATATTTCATTGAGTCTTCACTCTCCCAAGTGAATTCCGGTCCCCGCTTGGCATTCCAGCGAACCTTCACTATCGGGATGCGACTTTGTTTCGTGCATTTGATCTCTCAATCCATGATTTCTATTGGCTCCTCCACGAATTTCAAGTTTTCGTTGATCTTGATCTCATCCAGAGGCATCACGAGGGTTTCATCAGATAAACACTTTTTAAGGTTCGAGACGTGAAAGACGAGGTGGATGTTGCTAAGCTCCTGAGGTAATTGATGTTTATAGGCCACCAGACCAATCCTGGCGAGGATCTCGAAGGGTCCATGTACCTCGGATTAACTTTCCCATGCTTTCCAAAGCGTACCATGCCTTTCCAGGGCGAGACCTTCAATAGGACACGGTCTCCAACCTGGAACTCTAGAGGTTTCCGTCGGTTATCAGCGTAACTCTTTTGGCGATCTCGTGGAGCTTACAATCGTTCCCGGATTTGGATGATATTTTTGGTAGTTTCACGGATGATTTTAGGACCAATGAGAGCACTTTCGGGAAATCGACTCTTTGCAACTTGTGTGTCCCCTAACTCGGCCCACCACAGTGGGGATCTACACTTGCGACCGTAGAGGGCTTCAAACAGAGCAGCCTTGATACTGGTATGGTAACTGTTGTTGTATGAGAACTCGATCAAAGAAAAATGTGTGTCCCACGACTTTCCGAAATCAATGACACATGCCTTAAGCATGTCTTCCAGGGTTTGGATAGTTCTCTCACTCTGTCCATCGGTCTAAGGGTGATAGGCCGTGCTCATGTCTAGTTTAGTTCCAAGAGCCTTCTAAAGAGACTGCCAAAATCTGGAGGTAAACCGGCTATCTCGATCAGAGATAATTAATGCAGGTACACCGTGCGGTCGACCTACCTCCTGGATGCAGGTCCGTGCGAGTCTTTCCATCTTGAATGATTCCCTAATCGGGATGAAGTGAGCGGATTTTGTCAAACAATCGACAATTACCCAAATGGTATCGTACCCACTCGGACATTTGGGCAACTTGGCGATGAAATCCATGGTAATCATCTCCCGTTTCCACTCAGGTATCTCAGGTTGCTGGAGCAGACCTGAGGGCTTCTGGTACTCGGCTTTCACTTTGGCGCAAGTCAGAAACTTGCCCACAAACGTAGCGATCTAGGCTTTCATGTTTGGCCACCAGTATTGTTTCTTGAGATCCAGTTACATCTTATCCAAATCCGGGTGAACAGAGTATCTAATCTTATGTGCTTCCTCCATGATAATCTCCTATATCCTCCTGACTTTGGAATCCAGATTCAGTCCATGAAACAGTAGACTCCGTCAGTTCTGATCTCAAGTTTTTTATCCATTCCCCTCAAGGCTTCGCTTTATTTCTTCTCGGGTTTGAGGGATTCTATATGGGCATCTCGGATTTGCATGGATAAATGGGAATGAATCATCATCGTCAGCGTCCTCACTTTACGTCTTGAGCTTTCCTTTCGGCTAAGGGCATCTGCTACCACATTGGCCTTGTTGGGATGGTAGCGAATCTCACACTCATAATCGCTGAGCAGCTCTACCCATCGCCGTTGCCTCATGTTTAAGTCTTTCTGATTCAGGATGTGTTGCAGGCTCTTATGGTCAGTGAAGATCGTACACTTGGTTCCTTAGAGATAATGTCTCCAAATCTTCAATGTAAAGACTACGACTCCTAACTCTAAGTCGTGCGTGGTATAGTTGACCTTATGTGCCTTTAGCTGTCTTGAGGCATAAGCAATCACTTTTCCTCTTTGCATAAGCACACAAACTATGCCATTATTAGATGCATCACAATAGACTACAAAGTCTTCTGTCCCTTCGGGTAGGGACAGAACCGGCACGCTGCACAAGGCTTGCTTTAATGTATGGAACGCTGTTTCTTTCTTTTCACTCCAACAAAAGGGTACACCTTTCTGTGTTAGAGAGGTTAGGGCTTTGGCGATTTTGGAAAAATTCTGGATGAATCTCCGATAATAGTTGGCGAGACCCAAGAATTGACGAATTTCTGTGGGTGTTTTCGATGCCAACCAATTCTCTATCGCTTTAATCTTGGAATGATCCATATGAATACCCTCCTTGCTTAACACGTGACCGAGGAAAGTCACCTTCCGAATCCAGAATTCACACTTGGAAAATTTCGCGTACAACTTCTCGGATCTAAGGGTCTCTAACACTAATCTCATGTGTTGTTTGTGATCTTCTTCGCTCCTGGAGTAGACAAGGATGTCATCAATGAACACGATGAAGAATTTTCTAAGA
Source organism: Lactuca saligna (assembly GCF_052625555.1). NCBI lineage: Eukaryota > Viridiplantae > Streptophyta > Magnoliopsida > Asterales > Asteraceae > Lactuca > Lactuca saligna. Next base: position 91,887,506 of record NC_136421.1, read on the forward strand.
AAGGACGACACATCCGGTTCATCAGGTCCATGAACATTTCCGGTGCATTGGTTAGACCGACGGGCATCACTACGAACTCGTAGTGTCCATATTGAGTCCTAAAAGCTGTTTTGGAAACATTGCTCTCATGAACTCGTAGCTGATGGTACCCTGACTGAAGGTCTATCTTTGAGAAGTAGTTGGCTCCTCGGAGTTTATCGAAGAGGTCATCGATTCGAGGAAGAGGATATCGGTTCTTGAAGGTCAACTTGTTCAGCTCATGGTAGTCGATACACATCCGGAAGGATCCATCTTTCTTCTTTACAAACAAAACCGGAGCTCCCCAAGGTGAGGAACTCGGTCTGATGAACCCTTTGCTGAGTAATTTGTTGAGTTGTCTGGATAACTCCTACATTTCTGCTGGAGCTAAACGATATGGAGACTTGGCTATGGGGATAGCTCCAGGAATTAGGTCAATGCGAAATTCGACCTGACGTTCGGGAGGAATTCCTGGAAGCTCTTCTAGAAAGACATCAGGAAAGTTGTAGACTTCGGGAATGCTTGCGGGGTCTTTAACTTCCTGTTTCTCGTTAATGATGTGGGCTAGGAATGCTTGGCACTCCTTTCACAAGAGTTTCTAAGCTTTGATGCATAAAATGATGTGAAGGTTGGAACTAAGCTTGTCGCCATAGATCATGAGAGTTTGACCCGCAGGAAGATTGAGACGGATGTCTTTTTCGTAGCAAAGGATATTAGCATGATTGGGACTCAATTAATCCATGCCAACGATAACATCAAATCTCTTTATGGAGACTGGCATAAGATCGATGGGAAATGAATGATCGTTCAAGGTAAGAATGCAGCCTATGAATATATCGCGAGCGCTTTTTTTCTCACCGTTAGCAATCTCAATAGTAAATGTTTCGGTTAATGGTTGGGGATTAGGTTTTAGATTATGTTTGAACGAATGACTAACAAAGCTTCTTCCAGCACCCGAATCGAAAAGAATACTAGCATAAGAGTTGTCGAGAATGAACGTACCCGAAACAACAGTGGGATCATTGACTGCCTCCTCCCGTCCCATGGCTAGGACTCTCCCGGTATTATCAGTTGTCACCTTCTTGGGACAGTTCCTATTGTAATGCCCAACTTCTCCACAATTATAGTAGGCTTGACCAACACCTGTTCCAGAAGATTCTTTTGCGGATTGGGCTGGTGCCTTGCAAAATCGGACCGTGTGCCCCTTTTTGCCACAGTTGGTGCATGACAGATCGTGGCAGGCGCCGGGATTATGGTGGTATTTGGACTTTTCACACTGGGGAAGGTTACGAGCATACCTACTGGTAGGGGTTTGAGTTGTAGATCCCACAATAGAAGCAGCAGCAACGGGGGTACTAGCAACATGGACTGCTACAGTCTGTTGTTTCTTTGTGGATCCTTGAGAAGGTTGGCCTTTCTTCTTTTTCCAAAACTTTCTCTTCTCACCACTAGTCTTGGTCAGTTCAGGGGTGGCGGTTGTTCCCGCAACTTCATCACTGTGGTCAATGAAGGTCTAGGCTAAACTTTTGGCACTGTCACAAGTATCCAGCCTCGCAGATAAGACATTTCCTTTTGTCGGTTGATTCAACCCCCAAATAAATCTCTCTATCTTTTTACACTCCGGGGTAACCATTCCCGGACAGAGTAGCGCTAGGTCATCAAACCTCGAAGTGTATGCGGCAATATCAGAACCCTTCATCTTTAGGTTCCAGAGCTCGTGCTCTAACTTCTGTATTTCTCCCCGAGGGTAGTACTCAGCTAGAACGAGTTCTTTCATGGTCTCCCAACCCATAGCATTGGCTATAAGTTGGGTTAGGTATTTGACTCGGCCGTTCCACCAAGTCAAGGCTTTACTGATAAAGGTGCAGGTGGTAAACTTTACTTTTATGATGTGCGAAAACCATTTGTGAAATATAATATACAGCAATTTATAATGTTTTTCACAAATAATATGATAGTGTGTTCTGCAAGTTCAACAGTTATCTTTTATGATTGTTAGTTTTAAAAGCATATGTAAAATGAAACACAACATATATAAAAAAAGTTTTGAGTACAAGTATTCCTTGTAATTTGCTTGTATTCCCCCGAAAAACAGTGAAAACATTGAAAATCGGTAGGGGTATGAACTCACCAGACGAGAAAACGTGTCGGTTTGGATGCTATGTGTCATTTCGGGGCTTGATAACGCACGAGGTTCCTATGTAATGTGAAATGATATACAAATGTATCTAATTAGACTTTAATTCACTAATTAGAAATGATTATACACTCTAATACGAGAAAACACTTCAAATCAAGTGTTTGGAGTGACGAGGGTGACATCTACGGACGTGTAGGAATTTGGAAAATGTGTTTACTCTTCAAGAGTAAACTCCCTATGGAGTTTTCAGCCATAAGACCAACTCCACATGAGTTGACGGCCGTGAACTCATGGATGTGGGGTTTTATGGTGCTAAATGGTCAAATAACACTTGGGAAGGGTTGCTATGATTTAATCTAAGGCATATGAATGAGTTTTAACACTAAAGCGACCATCAAAGGGAGTTTACGACCCTAAACTAGGATTATATGGCCGTAAGCTCCTATATACCCATTCCTTCCATAATTTGGTGGTCTTAGATCAATCACATGTGATTCAAACCAATTTTACAAGCCTTAGAACGAATTTAGGGCATCATTTGGCTATTGTATATGAGTTTATGGCCCAGGAACCCATTCTAGGGGGGTTTATGGTTGTGAACTCTCCAACGGGTGGTTTTCGTCAAGTTTAAGGCCCCTAAATCGATTGTGGTTGATTCTAGAATTTAATCCAACGCTATTGGTGTGTTTAAGTGGCTTTTAAACACTCAAATTTGAATTTACTCCCCATGAAGGTGAGTTTGCAGCCCAAGCATGTTCTTGGGCAGTAAACTGATGTTTCTTCCCCAAAAATTGGATTCAAGTTGTTCTAAGTCCAGTCCATTAAGCCATTTAGCCATATCTAAGCTCCAAAGGTCGATTGGAAGGGTTTAAAGGCTAAAAAACCCATTATATGTGTGTTTACGGCCCAAGCATGTTCCAGGGTCGTAAACACATGAAAATGGTCCTAATAATAGTTTGAACACGGATTTGAAGGTCTAAGATGCTATATTAAGAGTTAGGGAAGTTACCTTGGTGATTTTGAGCTTAAATTTGATGTTTTTGGACCTTAAATTTGGTTTGAGGAGAGAGGTTAGAGAGAGAGAGTAGTGAGAGAGAGTATAAGCTTCAAATCGAAGCTTAAACCACTTTAAATATGTTCCAAGTTTGGGACACAGTTGAATTCTACCCGATACCAACGTTATACGATGCTTTTGGTCGCACCCGATTAAGTTGTCGTAACCCGATATGGTCGATTCTAAAATGTTTCCGATTACTATTGAGGAGTGTTAATATGAGTTCTAAACATGTTTGGACACCCATTAAGTCATAATAGAAATCCCACAATTATGACTTAATTTAATGACGTAATGGAAACGAAATTGAAAACGACGAATATATTAACAAAAAGGGTTACAAATGATGGAACGAACTTTGGGTTGTCACATTATCCCCCCGTTAGAGAAAATTTCATCCCGAAATACAGAATTATGATACAAATCATGGATCCAGGAAGAGATGTGGATACTTCTGTTTCATCGAGTCTTCACGCTCCCAATTGAATTCCGGTCCCCGCTTGGCATTCTAGCGAACCTTCACTATCGGGATGCGACTTTGTTTCGTGCGTTTGATCTCTCGATCCATGATTTCTATTGGCTCCTCCACGAAGTTCAAGTTTTCGTTGATCTTGATCTCGTGCAGAGGGATGACGAGGGTTTCATCAGATAAACACTTTTTAAGGTTCGAGACGTGAAAGACGAGGTGGATGTTGCTAAGCTCGTGAGGTAATTGAAGTTTATAGGCTACCAAACCGATCCTGGCGAGGATCTCAAAGGGTCCATGTACCTCGGATTAACTTTCCCACACTTTCCAAAGCGTACCATGCCTTTCCAGGGCGAGACCTTCAACAGGTGACGGTCTCCAACCTGGAACTCCAGAGGTTTCCGTCGGTTATCAGCGTAACTCTTTTGGCGATCTCGTGAAGCTTTCAATCGTTCCCGGATTTGGATGATCTTTTTGGTAGTTTCGCGGATGATTTCAGGACCAATGAGAGCACTATCGGGAAATCGACTCTTGGCTAGTTGTGTGTCCCCTACCTCGGCCCACCACAGAGGGCATCTGCACTTGCGACCGTAGAAGGCTTCAAACGGAGCAGCCTTGATACTGGTATGGTAACTGTTGTTGTATGAGAACTCGATCAAAGACAAATATGTGTCCCACGACTTTCCGAAATCGATGACACATTCCTTAAGCATGTCTTCCAGGGTTTGGATAGTTCTCTCACTCTGTCCGTCGGTCTGAGGGTGATAGGTCGTGCTCATGTCTAGTTTAGTTCCAAGAGCCTTCTGAAGAGACTGCCAAAATCTGGAGGTAAACCGGCTATCTCGATCAGAGATGATGGATGCAGGCACACCGTGCGGTCGAACTATCTCCTGGATGCACGTCTACATGAGTCTTTCCATCTTGAATGATTCTCTAATCGGGATGAAGTGAGCGGATTTTTTCAAACGAACGATAATTACACAAATGGTATCGTACCCACTCTGACATTTGGGTAACTTGGCAATGAAATCCATGGTAATCATCTCCCATTTCCACTCAAGTATCTCAGGTTGCTGGAGCAGACCCGAGGGTTTCTAGTACTCGAATTTTACTTTGGCGCAATTTAGACACTTGCCCACAAACGTAGCGATCTCGGCTTTCATGTTTTGCCACCAGTATTGTTTTTTGAGATCCAGGTACATCTTATCCAAATCCGGGTGAACAGAGTATCTAGTCTAGTGTGCTTCCTCCATGACAATCTCCCTGTATCCTCCTGACTTTGGAATCCAGATTCAGTCCATGAAACAGTAGACTCCGTCAGTTCTGATCTCAAGTTTTTATCCATTCCCCTCAAGGCTTCTCTTGATTTGTTCTCGGGTTTTAGGGCTTCTATATGGGCGTCTCGGATTTGCATGGATAAATGGGAATGAATCATCATCCTCGGTGTCCACACTTTACGGCTTGAGCTTTCCTTTCGGCTAAGGGCATCTGCTACCACATTGGCCTTGCCGGGATGGTAGCGAATCTCGCACTCATAATCGCTAAGCAGCTCTACCCATCGTCGTTGCCTCATGTTTAAGACTTTCTAATTCAGGATGTGCTGCAGGCTCTTATGGTCAGTGAAGATCGTACACTTGGTTCCGTAGAGATAATGTCTCCAAATCTTCAATGCAAAGACTACGACTCATAACTCTAAGTCATGCGTGGTATAGTTAACCTCGTGTGCCTTAGCTATCTTGAGGCATAAGCAATCACTTTTCCTCTTTGCATAAGCACACAGCCTAAGCTTTGATTAGACGCATCACAATAGACTACAAAGTCTTATGTCCCATCGGGTAGGGACAGAACCGGCGCGATGCACAAGGCTTGCTTTAATGTCTGGAATGTTGTTTCTTGCTTTTCACTCTAACAAAAGGGTACACCTTTCTGTGTTAGAGAGGTTAGGGGTTTGGCGATTTTGGAAAAATTCTGGATGAATCTCCGATAATAGCCGGCGAGACCCAAGAATTGACGGATTTCTGTGGGTGTTTTCGGTGCCAACCAATTCTCTATCGCTTTAATCATGGAAGGATCCACATGAATACCCTCCTTGCTTACCACGTGACCGAGGAAAGTCACCTTCTGAATCCAGAATTCACACTTGGAAAATTTCGCGTACAACTTCTCGGATCTAGGGGTTTCTAACACTAATCTCAAGTGTTGTTTGTGATCTTCTTCGCTCCTGGAGTAGACAAGGATGTCATCAATGAACACGATGATGAACATTTCCGGTGCATTGGTTAGACCGAAGGGCATCACTACGAACTCGTAGTGTCCATATCGAGTCCTGAAAGATGTTTTGGAAACATCGCTCTCATGAACTCGTAGCTGATGGTACCCTATCCGAAAGTCTATCTTTGAGAAGTAGTTGGCTCCTTGGAGTTGATCGAAGAGGTCATCGATTCGAGGAAGAGGATATCGGTTCTTGACGGTCAACTTGTTCGACTCACGGTAGTTGATACACATCCAGAAGGATCCATCTTTCTTCTTTACAAACAAAACCGGAGCTCCCCAAGGTGAGGAACTCGGTCTGATGAACCCTTTGCTGAGTAATTTGTTGAGTTGGCTGGATAACTTGGCTATGGGGATAGCTCCAGGAATTAGGTCAATGCGAAATTCGACCTGACGTTCGAGAGGAATTCCTGGAAGCTCTTCCGGAAAGACATCAGGAAAGTTGCAGACTTTGGGAATGCTCACGAGGTCATTAACTTCCTATTCGTCGTTAATGGCATGGGCTAGGAATTCTTGGCACTCCTTTCGCAAGAGTTTCTTAGCTATGATGCAGGAAACGATGCGAAGGTTGGAACTAAGTTTATCGCCATAGATCATGAGAGTTTGACCCGCAGGAAGATTGAGACGGATGGTTTTTTCTTAGTAAAGGATAGCAGCATGATTGGGACTCAACCAATCCATGCCAATGATAACATCAAAGCTCTTTATGGAGACTGGCATAAGATCGATGGGAAATGAATGATCGTTCAAGGTAAGAGTGCAGCCTATGAATATATCGCGAGCGCTTTCTTTCTCACCTTTAGAAATCTCGACGGTAAATGTTTTGGCTAATGGTTGGGGATTAGTTTTTAGATTATGTTTGATCGAATGACTAACAAAGCTTCTTCCAGCACCCGAATCGAAAAGAATACTAGACTAAGAGTTATCGAGAATGAACGTACCCGAAACAAAGGTGGGATCGGCGACTGCCTCCTCCCGTCCCATGGCTAGGACTCTCCCGGTATTATCAGTTGTTGCCTTCATGGGGCAGTTCCTCTTGTAATGCCTAACTTCTCAACAATTATAGCAGGCTTGACCAACACCTGCTCCAGAAGATTGGTTTGCGGATTAGGCTGGTGCCTTGCAGAATCGGACCGTGTGCCCCTTTTTGCCACAGTTGGTGCATGACAGATCGCGACAGGGGTCGGGGTTATGGTGGTATTTACACTTTTCACACTGGGGAAGGTTACCAACATACCTACTAGTATGGGTTTGAGCTGTAGATCCCAAAATAAAAGCAGCAGCAACGGGGGTACTAGCAGCATGAACTGCTACAGTCTGTTGTTTCTTTGAGGATCCTTGAGAAGGTTGGCCTTTCTTCTGTTTCCAAAACTTCCTCTTCTCACCTCTAGTCTTGTTCGGTTCAGGGTGGCGGTTGTTCCCTCAACTTCATCACTGTGGTCAATCAGGGTCTGGGCTAAACTTTTGGCACTATCACAAGTATCCGGCCTCGCAGATAAGACGTTCCCTTTTGTCGGTTGGGTCAGCCCCCAAATAAATCTCTCTATCTTCTTACTCTCCGGGGTAACCATTCCCGGACAGAGTAGCGCTAGGTCATCAAACCTCGAAGTGTATGCGGCAATTTCGGAACCCTTCATCTTCAGGTTCCAGAGCTCGTGCTCTAACTTCTGTATTTCGCCCCGAGAGTAGTACTCAGCTACAAGAAGTTCTTTCATGGTTTCCCAACCCATAGCATTCGCTACAGGTCGGGTTATGTATTTGACTCGTCCGTTCCACCAAGTCAAGGCTTTATTGGTAAAGGTGCAGGCGGCAAACTTTACTTTGTCGGACTCTGAACAAGCACAGATTTCAAAAATGGATTCGATTTTCTTGAACCATCGGGTGAGGGAAGTGACACCTCCAGTGCCATCAAAGGACGTGGGTTTCGCACTCATGAAATCTTTATAAGAACCCCTCTTTCGGTGTACTCAACTATCTTCTGTATTTTGGGGCTGGGGACCACCTCCTGAACTATCGGGGTTTATTTGTGACATGGCGGCTGTCACTACAGCTGTAATAGCTGTCTGTAGCGTTACGAGATCAATTTGAGGAGAAGGTGGTGATGGAGGGTTGTTGGACTTTGAGTTGGGTCTCTTTGTTGGAGGCATCTTGATCTAATAAGATCAGGAAAGAGAGGATGATAAGTCCTCCGAATTGAATCAAGAGATACGACAGTTATATATTCCGAGTAAGCGATAAAGCGGGAAGGAGTTATCAAAACAAATAAATTATCGCTAAAGGAATGGTCAGGGAACAACGCATGAATTAGGATTTCTTCAAAGAATTGGTCCGAGAAATACTCCCATAGTATTTCATGATTCGCTGTGACGACAGCTCGTTGTTTTGGGTATTAGGGTAAATTTTAGGCATGTTGAACACCACAGTCACTCCCAAGCACATGTTGGTCGTGTCTCGAATGAATATAGTTGGTCAAGCTATATTGATCCTAGACACGACTACATAACTGCCCAGGTTTAACCGCAGCATACAACACCCATTTACTTATGTTTTGTTCTACATGTAGTTACGGATCTCGACAGTTAGGTATACTTGTATATTTTTTGAAAATACTTATACTTTGAAGTATACTTTTAGTTCAGAGCACCTAGGCCCCTTAGTGTTTATAGTTTTATACAATGTACGGTTTGGTATACTTTATTCACTATAAACAAGGGCTCTGATACCAATCTGTCACACCTCGAAAGCCAAGGCGGAAACATTTCCGGGGCAGACTCCACGTTGAGTATCAAATCCAATGTACATAGTAAGCAAAGTAAACAACCATTACATTACATATGAAAATTTACATTTGTTCAAAAGTAAAGTTGTACAAGTGTGATACATATGTATATATATGAACAAAAGTAAGACGTGTCTTCCACGTACTCCGTCTTCGCCAAAAGGATCATTGGGTACCTGTCTAATGCGGACCTGAGAATACAAGCAGTTTGAAAATCAGCATAAAGCTAGTGAGTTCATAAGCGATTTTGTTTTTCTAAAAGTGTACGAGTTTCCTTTTTATTTCTGAAAATGTTACGACCCAATAAAATCCCATATTTTCTTATATGTAAAATTTAGTTATTTGTTATGTTACACGGTTCTGGTTATGTACAGTTGTTATCCCAGGAAAATCCCATATTTTCCTAATGTGAAAGATGAATACTGAAAACCTGGTTATCCTTGTGAAGTGTATGTTAGTTTACCAACCCGAAATGTAATGTAAAAGATGTATACTGAAATGTATTAGTTTTAACACGTATATAAAAACTAATAAATACCAAGTACACTAGTTACTAAGCCCATTATTACTAAAAAGTAAATCTTGGTTATCCAAATTGCGAGTTCCACAACCATACGATAGACTAGATATGGCAATATGTAGTCCACATCAAATTATGAGTTTTGTCACCCTTGAACCTTTCGGTTTGGCTGTAGCTAGCAGCCAGGTGTGGGGTAGTCAGCCCCGTATATATCTATACACTCAAGTCACGCTCCCTATCTAAGAGATTCTGGCTACGGGGGCGGTCCTCCACTCGCATATCTTTGTGGAGTGTTCTCTGAGGACGTGTCTCCAACTTATAAGAATAACAAATTTACTAGTACTAATACAGAAAGATCAAATGACTATCCTCCACTCGCGTATCTTTATGGAGTGGTACCGAGGACAAAACAATATTCTAATTTAATGTTCAAAGTTCAATGTTATGCTTTTAACTGTTATGATGTGGGAAAACCATTTGTGAAAATATAAAATACAACAATTTATAATGTTTTTCACAAATAATATGATAGTGTGTTATGCAAGTTCAACGATTATCTGTTATGATTGTCAGTGTTAAAAGCATATGTAAAATGAAACACAACATACATAAAACAAGTTATGATTGCTAGTATTCCCCCTAAAAACAGTGAAAACATTGAAAATGGGTAGGGGTATGAACTCACCAGACGAGAAAACATGTCGGTTTGGATGCTATGTGTCGGTTCGGGGCTTGATAACGCATGAGGTTCCTATGTAATGTGAAATGATATACAAATGTATCTAATTAAACTTTAGTTCACTAATCATATATGATTATATACTCCAATACGAGAAAACACTTCAAATCAAGTGTTTAGAGTGACCCGGGTGACATCTACGGACGTGTAGGACTTTGGAAAATGTGTTTACTCTTCAAGAGTAAACTCCCTATGGAGTTTTTGGCCCTAAGACCAACTCCACATGAGTTCACAGCCGTGAACTCATGGATGTGGGGTTTTATGGTGCTAAATGGTCAAATAACACTTGGGAAGGGTTGCTATGATTAAATCTAAGGTATAGGAATGAGTTATACCACTAAAGAGACCATCAAAGGGAGTTTACAACCCTAAACTAGGAGTTTACGGCTGTAAGCTCCTATATACCCATTCCTTCCATGATTTGGTGGTCCTAGATCAATCACATGTGATTCAAACAGATTTTACAAGCCTTAGAATGAATTTAGGGCATCATATGGGTATTGTATATCAGTTTACGGCCCAAAAACCCATTCTAGGGGGGTTTATGGTCATGAACTCTCCAAGGAGTGGTTTTCATCAAGTTTAATGCCCCTAAATCGATTGTGGTTGATTCTAGAATTTAATACAAGGCTATTGGTGTGTTTAAGTGGCTTTTAAACACTCAAATTTGAGTTTACTCCCCATGAAGGTGAGTTTACAGCCCAAGCATGTTCTTGGGTAGTAAACTCATGTTTACTCCCCAAAAATTGGATTGAAGGTGTTCTAAGTCCAGTCCATTAATCCATTTAGCCATATCTAAGCTCCTAAGGTCGATTGGAAGGGTTTAAAGGCTCAAAAACCTATTATATGTGTGTTTAAGGCTCAAGCATGTTCCAGGGCCATAAACACATGAGAATGGTCCTAAATCATAGTTTGAACTCGAATTTGAAGGTCTAAGATCCTATACTAAGAGTTAGGGAAGTTACCTTGGTGATTTGGAGCTTAAATTTGATGTTTTTGGACCTTAAATTTGGTTTCATGAGAGAGGTTAGAGAGAGAGAGAGTAGTGAGAGAGAGAGAGAGTAAAAGCTTCAAATGGAAGCTTAAACCACTTTAAATATGTTCCAAGTTTAGGACACGGTGGAATTCTACCTGATACCGACGTTATACGATGCTTTTGGTCGCACACGATTAAGTTGTCGTAACCCGATATGGTCGATTCTAAAATGTTTCCGATTACTATTGAGGAGTGTTAATATGAGTTCTAAACACGTTTAGACACCCATTAAGTCATAATAGAAATCCCCACAATTATGACTTAATTTAATGACATAACGGAAACGAAATTGAAAACGACGAATATGTTAACAAAAAGGGTTACAAATGATGGGACGAAATTCGGGTTGTCCCAGACAGCGCCAAATGCCTAGCACAAACCCTCATCGACCATAGTGATGACCTAGAGGAGCATCCACTACTCCTAAGCCGACAGAGAGAAGTGGTGAGAAAAGAAAGTTTTGGAAGAAGAAGAAGAGTCAATCTTCACAGGAGTCCTCGAAGAAGCAAAAAACAGTGGCAGTCCACGCTGCTACTACTCCTGCTGCTGTTTCTATCGTCGGTTCCTCAGCTCAAGCACCTATCACTGGATATGTTGGTATTCTTCCGTGGTGCAACAGGTGAAGTTACCACCATCGTATCATTGGCCCATGTCGTGAAAAGTTTTGCAAAAACTGTGGCCAAGAGGGTCGCCTTGCGCGAAGCTGCAGAACACCAACCCAATCAACCAATCAAGCTTACGGAGCGGGCATCAGTCAGGTCTGCTATGGTTGTGGTGAAGTTGGGCATTACAAGAGAAACTACCCCAAGGATGCAGCAACTAGCAACACTAGGAGAGTCCTAGCTATGGGACAAGATGAGGCAGCCACCGATCCCACCGTTGCCATAGGTATCTTCCTTCTCGACAACTCTTATGCTTACAATCCTTTTCAATTCTATTACTGAAAGAAAATCTGTTAGCTATTCATTCAAATATCTTCTTAAAAGTAGCCCTCAACTAGTAACCGAAACGTTTACCATCGAGATGGCTAACGGTGAGAAAGAGAACATTAGCGATATATTCATAGGTTGTACCTTTACCCACGATGATCATTATTTTCCCATCGATCTTATGCCGGTTTTCCATAAAGAGCTTTGATGTTATCATTGGCATGGATTGGTAGAGTCCCAATCATGCAGATATCCTTTGTTACAACCATCTGTCTCAATCTCTGCTTCAGTCAAACTCTCATGATCCACGGCGATAAACATAGTTCCGATCTTCGCACCATTCCTACATCAAAGCTCAAAAGCTTTTGTGAAAGGAGTGTCACGCATTCCTAGCTCATGTAATCAACGAGAAACAGGAAGTTAAAGACCTCGAGAGCATCCTTGAAGTCTGCAACTTATCGATGTCTTTCCCAAAGAGCTCCCGGGAATTTCTCCCGAACATCAAGTTGAGTTTGGCATCAACCAAATTCCTGGAGTTAATCCTGTAGCCAAGTCTCCATATCGTTTAGCTCCAGTAGAAATGCAGGAGTTATCCAGTCAACTCAATGATCTGCTCGACAAGGGATTCATCAGACCGAGTTTCTCACCGTGGGGAGCTCCGGTTTTATTTGTGAAGAAGAAAGATGGATCCTTCCGGATGTGTATCGACTACCGTGAGTTGAACAAATAAACCGTCAAAAACCGATGTCCTCTTCCTCGAATATATGACCTTTCGATCAACTTCAGGGAGCCAGTTACTTCTCGAAGATAGACCATAGATCAGAGTACCGTCTCTTTCCAGGGTTTCATCGGAATATCATGCGAGAACCTGAATTCACTTGGATGCACGAAGACTCGATGAAACAAAAATAACCACGTCTCTTTCCAAACCCATGATTGTGCCTTAAATCTAAATTTCGGGACGAAACTCCCTCTTACGTGGGGGGTAATGGGACAACCCGAAAATTTTTCAATCACGATAACCCGTTCTCGTTAGCGAAACCTGTCTATCTTTCAATTTTTCGCTAACAATTTGGGTTAGCTCATTTAATTTAAGACTTTTATAATGACCTCGTGAGTGTCCAAACCCATTAGAAACACATGAAAACACCCCAAATTATTAATTGGAAAACTTTTATTTTCGACCGCGTCGGTTTACGATAACTTAATCGGGTACGACCAAAAGCCCAGTTTAACGTCAGTATCGGGTAGAATTCCACCAAGCCGCAAACCTGAACCATATATAAGGTTGAGTGGGCTTCATTTGAAGCTTTTCCAATCTCTCTCTCTCTACTCTCTCTCTAAAAACTCAAGTTTGATCCAAAAATCACCCAAATCAAGCTCCAAATCGGTAAGTTATCCATCCTAGCTCATAGATTAACAGGTTTAGCTTTTAAATTCGTGGTAAAATCATGAAATAGGACCAAGGACATGAGTTTACGGCCCTGGAACTGTTGGATAAGGTGTCTAAGTCCATAACTTATTTGGTATATACTTGACCCGACCGGCATGGTCCATTTGGGTTGCATCTCATCCAAACTATTATGGATAATTTTATGAGAGTTATACACATATGTTTATTAATATATTATGAGTTATAATATATTAATATGAAGTTACGTTATTTAATTAGTTTTAGTCTTAAATTAGTTATGAATTAATTTAGAGATTAAAAGGAAGACTAATTAGATTATAGGCTATTTGTTTTATATAGTGTGGGCTAATACTCATTTGTTAATGGGCTAGGCTTATATGGAAGTCCATGGATGATCCATGGAGCTTTTAACCCATGGATCCTTGGAAAGGAAAAGACATGGGTTATTAGGGTTTCACCCTAACCATGCACACTATATAAGCATGCTTATGGAGCATGAAATGGAGCCTAAGAGAAAACTAGTGAACTAGTGTGTGTGTGTGTGTGCTTGTGTGTGGCCGATTTTATACAAGGTTGTATACTCTCTCAAAGTTTTCCAAGATTTTGTGGTGTTTTGTGAATCCATTTGAGGCATTCACACTATTGGTGCTTGGCCCTCAAACTCCTTAGAACCAAACTCACCAAAAGGTATGTAATCTCTTCTAACTCTTTTATGTTGAAATGTTCCCCATGCCATGTTAGATAGGTTATAAACCTTGGAAAATTATTATTTTGCATGTATTTAGACAAACATAGATCCAAGGTTTATTAGGGTTGCATGCACACTTAGGAAGTGTTAGATTGCTCAAAACCCAACAGTGGTATCAGAGCCTAGGCTTGCTTGTTTGATACTTGATGCAAAATAATGAAAAAAGTCGAAATCATTGCTGTCTGCATGATGACTCACCGATTCCATTGGGGCGACTCGACGAGTCCAAGGCAAACTTCAACCTACTCGACGAGTAAGTTCATGCACTCGACGAGTAGGATCGAAAGAGTGCAGTTTTTCGACTTTTGCTGCTGGAAATGGAATAGAAACATTACCCTAAACTGTTTTGGTGTAATAAAACTTATTTTAGTTGGTGTAATGGTTGTTCTAATCTGTTTGCAATAGCATATATCAAAATTCCATGATTTTATGTGTTCATATAATTCTTGAATTTTTGATGATCATGTTCATGTTCTTATGAATTTAGAAAATGATAGGAATTATTTGCTAAATTGTTTAGGATTAATTCTTGATCATTTATGTGTTTTAATGGAGTCCATAATTTGTCCTCAAGTTATGGATTTCCAAAGGTCACTCTTATTTAACACACACTTAAAACACATAAGTTACATGAAAATGAAGAGTCTTCATTTTTATGAACCTTTAATTCATAAGTTATGAAATGAAGAGTTTTTCAAAGTTACAAAACTTTCCCTCAAGTTTTTGAATTTGTAAAGTTTCACACACTTTAATAAACTTTAATTCCAACCCTTAGAGTTTTAATAGTTAAAATTCAACCCTTATACTATTTATCACATTAATGGTTAATTATTATATATATGTATAAGAATAAGTCGTTTTACCGTTAGTAGGCCTCATTCATGAAGCCGGTCTATAAGGTGGGTATAAGGTTGTTGCCTATAAAATGGCGACTTAATGGGTGTATACTCTCACCCACCGCTTGCTTGATCGGTGGAGGGTCGTTAGCCGAACGGGTAGAACAATGACTTTAAATCCTCATTAAAAGTATAATGAATATTATAAAATAACTAAACTCTTTTAATTCCCAATCTTAGTTATTTTAGGAAAATGTGAACATGGTGCTAGTCCATGGAATTTACACTTTGTACCTTACCAATTCGTTGGTGGAGCGTGTGTGGTTAACGGACACACTAACTAGGACTAGTAAGGATCACGAAGGGTGACTTAATGTTTGTCATAGATCAAAGGAGCATGTGTGGTTAACCGGCACATTGATTAGGTGATAATATTAAGGGTACCAAGTGAATTAGCATGGTTATTCACACCTTGTTTTGTGATCCTCGGCATCCCAGTCACAAAACTTAAAGGGCACAATCGAGATTGAAACATGCCATTGAAAAGTTCAATGAATCTCAAAAGAATCTAGGAATTTCAAATCCAATTAAACCTAATAAATCATTTTGTTTTCATGGTGGAAATTGGTGAATCGTCATTCACCTACCTTTCAAATATATTATTACTTAGATTACGGCATCCCTCTTCTAAGTGTAATATATTGTGATTGGATCCTAGCCTTAATATTACATTTGGTTGTCTTATTAAGGATCCTAAATATCTAATCTAAACTTACTTTCTTCTTTCAGTTGTCTTCCAACACTAATGCTTCAGGCTCTAACCCAACTGGTTCTTTCTCTCTCATGAATCTTTGTGGGAGGGTCATCTTTGATGGTTCCAAGTTCATGGATTGGATTTGGAACATCAGGATGGTTACTCGTTACGAGGACAAAGAATATGTCCTCGATAAGGAGTTAAAAGAACTTGATGAGTCTACTGCTACTCCTGAGGAGATCGCTGAATTCAGGACTCATGAGAGAGATGCTACTAAGGTGGCATGTATCATGATGGCCACGATGACAGCCGAGCTCCAAAAGTCGTATGAAGATTTCTACCATTTTGAGATGCACCAAGACCTGATGGAAAGGTACCATCAGAGTGCTCGTCATGAGGGGTATGAAATAATCTCCTCCATAATAACTACCCGCATGAAGGACGGTGAATACGTCACGGACCACATGCAAAAGATGCAAAGGTATGTGGATCGTTTGCTGAAGCTGAATGTTAACATCCCTGAGGAGTTGGCAATTGACATCATTTTGCACTCCTTGCCTTCTTGTAATGATCATTTTCGAATGACATATCATATGAACAAGGAGGAAGTTACCCTCAGCAAGCTTCAAGGACTCTTGAAGACCGTGGAATCCGGTCTTAAGGGTAAAGCGGTTGTTACCTCTACTACTCCTACTCCAACATCTACCCCTATTTTAGCTATTGGGCAGGGCAAAGGGAAGAAGAGGAAGCACCCTTAGAAGGGTACCAAGGGAAAGTCTCTTGAAGGCTCCTCATCAAAGACCAAGAGTCGTTCTGCCACTCCTTCTGCCATTCCCAAGGATGCTGAATGCTTTTATTGCCATGAAAAGGCACACTGGAAGCGAAACTGCCCTAAGTACTTGCAGGATCTAAAGGATGGGAAAGTGAAACCCACCCATGCAGGTATTTACACTATATTGTCTAATTACTCAACATATTCTAACTCTTGGGTGCTTGATACAGGATGTGGTATTCACATATGTTCTGATTTGCAAGGCCTAAGAAGAAGTGAGAATGTGGAGCACGGAAAGATAAACTTAATCATGGGGAAATGGAAGGCTTCACCTGTTTCCAAGATTGGAGTTTATACTTTCTTTCTTAATAATGGGTTAAAATTAGATTTGAATAAATGTGTGTACTCGTCTGAAATGGCGAGGAATATTATTTCTTTTCATGCTTTGTACAAACAAGGTTTTACCTTTTTGTTTGATAATGAATGTGGTGGTATTAATGCTTTCTTTAATAATGTGTTTTATTTTAAAGCGTTACCTTGTGATGGTGTGTATGAAATTGTGTCGATTGCAGACAACTTAGGAAATAATGTGTTGTATATTGATTCTTCTACTAGCATAGATAAAGCATCATTGTGGCATTGTCGTCTTGGAAATGTAAACAAGAAACGCATAGGCCAACTCCAAAAGAGTGGAGTCTTGGAATCATTTGACCTTGTCACACCCCCGAACCGGGCGGCGGAAACGTTCGGGGGCTGTCGTGACTCAATTGAATACCATAACATTGAATATATATGAAACGTAACAACATTCGTCACCATGCATTAATATAGTACAACCAGTGAAGTTTACATGAAGTACATTGTTTAAACATTTCATTCCAAAAAAATAAATTGTTCAGTTCGTTAATAAATAAACTACAAGCCATCACTGAGTACGATTTCCTTGAATTCACTGGTTACCTGAGAATACAAGTATTTTGAAAAACGTCAACATGTGAAATGTTGGTGAGTTCATAAGCGGTATTTGAAGAAAAAAAATGTTTCGTATCGTTTGAAAATCACCAGAAAATCCAATATTTTCTGAAAAGAAAAGCTTTTGAAAACGTTTGTGAAGATCCATAGGTATGCTTGTTTGTTTCTATACTTGTAAAAATTGTTCATTGAAGTTGTATGCATTTCAAATCTGTATGTATTGAAAACCCTAGGAAAACCCGATGTTTTCCTAATTCCTTGAATCCCATGAAGTCACATTGAAACCATTGCATAGCGCGTAGTGTCAGTCCCAGGCGACGTTGGATTATTTTTTAGCATGATTATTTGCTACAAACACGCATTACACAAACGACCAGTTTATAGCTATACTAACGATCCCGTAGGCATCATCCGTATTAATCACGTTATCCAATCGCCCTGACTATGTGTAGTCCCACATCCGAAGAGAAAGAGGACACGAAGACCTCGATGACTCCATTAACCGGTTGGGGATAAAAATGTACGAGGGGTCCCAGACCCGCCTCGCATGAAATGTAGACTTTACTAGCAATACCAAAGGACCCTTGGGGACCAGTAGTATACAAGCCATTGAAAGTCCTTTTACGTTGTGTCAGGTCGGTAAAACCCAACACTTCGTAAGATAGAGGTCTTCGGGCCTTAAGATCAGGTCATTGGGCTAGCTAGGCCCAACAAACAAGATTTTACACTTTTGGGGCCCAAAGATGGTGCAAAGACGTCTATGCACACTCGCATGTATATTGAATTCCCAAACGTTACTTGTATGAATCGTAGTGTCGTAGCGTCGTAGTGTCGTCGTGTTAGTAGTTTCGAATTTTATTTGTTCGAGACCGAATCAATTCGTTTAACAACGACTTTTGGTATTGTAGTGTATTGTATTTCGTCGATAGTCGCGGTGCCATTATTTGATCAAATTGTATGTATTGAATAAGCCTTGGAAGTTTTCTGTTTTCAGCCCCTCATTGTTTGTAAAATTTACTTTTTCAACCCCTTAATTAAATAATTTTCCGGTTTGGTCCTTAAATCATTTTTCTTGACATTTTAACACCAAAAATTATTGAAATTGATATTTTTCAGCATATTTTTCAATGAAAATAGTTGAAGTCCCTGAAATTTCAGTTTTCTCGGTTATAACCCTTCTTTTTCGCAATTTTGACAATTTTGGCCCAAATTGTAAAATTTTTGCAACTTTGGTCCTTTTTAAATTTAAAAAAAAACATTTTAAAACTTTAAAAAGGACTTGGAACACTTATAGTCCACTGTTTTACAGAAAAACACAGTTTTGGCCCTCCAAAACAGAAAATCTCGCATAATGGGCCTCATTGGGCCGAAAATGTCATTTTTAGCCCATTAAGCTTGAAATTTATGTTTTTAATCCTCTAAATGAGTATATTTCCAGAAATTGTTTTATTGAAACTATTTTGACACACCTCATCCATCAGAATTCGTGATATGTCAATTTGGGCCCTTAATTTTTGTATTTTTCACATTTTTGGTCCAAAAATTGTGTTTTTAGCCCAAAGGAATTGTTACTAAGCCATTTAGCTATTTTTCTAGAAACACTTTGTATGTAGAAATATATTTGATGCTAAAATCATTTAACATAAGGTATATCTCGGTTTTTGAGGGGTTTTATGGCTAGATCCAACATTATAACACACAAAAGCACACATATAAGCATGGAAATCATACAAGGCATACAAAACACATATAGATCTACACTTTCACTTGTATTCCCCCCCCCCCCCCCACAAAACTCATAAAAACATAAAATAGGGGGTATGAAACTCACCTTAGTGTGGTTTCGGTTTTGAAGAGAAAATGGAAGGAAAAATGAAGTGATTTTCGGCCTTAGCACCTTTCCTTGGTAGGTCTCAAGTTTGGTGACTTCTAAGATGCATGATCACAAGTTGGAATAGATTTAGGAGAGATTTTTGATGGAATGAAATAGCTAGATCATGTATATAAGTAAATACTTACCTAAGATGATGATTAGCTTGAAAGATCCTCTTCAAAGCTTCTTAGAATCTCGAAATTATGGAGAGGAAAGGAGAGAGTTTCTTTGAGAAAAGAATGAGTAAATTTTTTTTTTGTGTGTGTGTGTTTGAATGTGGCCGAGAGTGAGAGAGAGGAGAGAAGAGGAGTGATCTTTGAAGTGATATGTGCTTGGAAGTATGAGTTCCATGCATAGATACCCTTTGGTTAATAATGAGGTGGCATGCATTAAGTCAACTCTTCCATTTCCTCTTGGGCTTGGGCATTGGGCCGAGAATTTGGAAGGGAAAAGGAAAATTTTGGGCCTTTGCCCCTAAGCCCAATATTAGAGTTAATCTTGGGTATGTTTTAAGTCTAAGGGAATGTGGTAGGATTTTTATATTTTTATTGGACTAGTTTAGGTTATTCATGTATCAAGGCTTTTAATTCATTTCATTCTAGGCCCAACATGGCCCAAAATGTTGAAATAAATTAGTGTGGGTCCAATTAGAGCCCAATTAGGGTTCTAAGCCCATGATAGTCTAATTGGAAGCTTATTGGTCCATTTGGATCCAATAAGGGAGTCCTAGTCCAAAATGGAATTAAACAAGGACTTCTAGGGTCTCCAATTGTTTGATGACTATTTGTAGTACTTGTATGATGTATTTGATTGAAGTTTTTGAAGTCATAATCATAGGTGTTACACATGTTCTTAAGTTTTTGATTCACATTAACTTGAGTGTATAGATTACATGACACAAAATTTTCAGTTGTGACATCATCCCCCCGTTAGAGGGAATTTCGTGATGAAATTCTGTTTGAAAGTTAGATTTGAGAATGCTAGAATAGGTGAGGGTACTTTTGCTTCATTTGATCTTCACGTTCCCACGTGAATTCTGGCCCACGCTTTGCGTTCCACCGTACCTTCACGATCGGGATGCGACTCTGCTTAGTACGCTTCACCTGCCTGTCCATGATTTCGATTGGTTCTTCGACGAACAGGAGATTCTCATTGATTTCGATTTCGTCAAGAGGATTGACAAGGGTTTCATCTGATAGGCACTTCTTTAGGTTAGAGACATGAAACACGGGGTGTACACCGTTTAGCTCCGCGGGTAGTTGTAGTATGTATGCTATCGGACCTATTCGAGCGACGATTTCGAAAGGTCCAATGTATCGCGGGTTCAGCTTTCCCCGTTTTTCGAAACGTATAACCCCTTTCCAGGGTGAGACTTTCAACAGTACTCGATCACCGACCTGGAATTCTAAGGGCTTTTGCTGTTTGTCGGCGTAGCTCTTTTGTCGGTCATGCGATGCTTGTAATCGAGCTCTGATCTGGACGATCTTTTCTGTGGTTTCGCGAATGATCTCTGGTCCCGTTAGTGCCCTGTCCGACGTATGCGTTCTTGCTAGCTGGGTGTCACCTACTTCAGCCCAACATAACGATGATCTACATTTACGCCCGTACAGTGCTTCGAAAGGAGCCACCTTGATGCTCGAATGGTAACTATTGTTATATGAGAACTCGATCAACGGTAGGTGGGTATCCCAAGACTTTCCAAAGTCTATCACACATGCACGAAGCATGTCTTCAAGCGTTTGAATGGTTCGTTCACTTTGACCGTCCGTTTGTGGGTGATATGCGGTGCTCATATCGAGATGAGTTCCCATTGCCTTGTGGAGTGATTGCCAAAAGCGCGATGTGAACCTAATGTCCCTATCCGAGATGATAGATTTTGGCACCCCATGGAGTCTTACGATTTCTCGTAGGTACAAACGTGTCAGTCTCTCCATCTTGTAGGATTCTTTGATTGGCGGGAAATGGGCAGATTTTGTCAGTCGGTCGATTATTACCCATATGGTGTCCAGTCCGTCCGACGTCTTGGGAAGCTTGGTCACGAAATCCATAGAAATCCCCTCCCATTTCCACTCAGGGATTGCCGGTTGCTGTAACAATCCTGAGGGTTTCTGGTATTCCACCTTTACTTTGGCGCACGTAAGGCACTTACTGACGTAGGTCGCGATTTCCGCCTTCATGTTAGGCCACCAATAGTGTTGTTTAATATCCAAATACATCTTATCGGAACCGGGATGAATGGAGTATCGCGTCTTGTGGGCTTCCTTCATGACAACATCTCTAAGCCCTTCAAGTTTAGGGACCCAAATACGGTTCATGAAATAGTATACTCCATTCTCCTTTGCCTCCAAGTTCTTTTGCATTCCGCGCAATACTTCGCTTGCTCTATTTTCCATCTTCATGGCCTCTGACTGGACTACTGCAATTTGAGTGGCCAGGTGAGATTGAATGGTTATCGAGAGAGTTTTCGTACAACGATTAGAGTACTCCTTCTGACTTAATGCATCAGCTACCACGTTGGCCTTGCCTGGGTGGTACTTGATCTCGCATTCGTAGTCGTTTAGTAATTCCACCCATCTTCGTTGTCTCATGTTCAGCTCCTTCTGATTCAAGATGTGCTGGAGGCTCTTGTGGTCCGTGAAGATGGTGCAATTTGTACCGTACAGGTAGTGCCTCCAAATTTTCAGAGCGAAGACCACGGCTCCCAGCTCTAGGTCATGTGTCGTGTAATTTACTTCGTGCATCTTCAGTTGGCGGGACGCATATGCTATCATTCTTCCACGTTGCATGAGAACGCAACCTAAGCCCTGATTCGACGCGTCACAGTAGACTACAAAATCTTCCGTTCCTTCAGGTAGAGATAGTACAGGAGTGCTACAGAGAGCTTGCTTCAAGGTTCAAAACGAAATCTCTTGTCGGTATGTCCACTTGAATGGCACGCCCTTTTGCGTAAGCAAGGTAAGCGGCTTGGCGATCTTAGAGAAGTTTTGGATGAATCTCCTATAGTAGCCTGCTAGGCCTAAGAACTGACAAATTTCTGTGGGCGTAGTCGGAGATGCCCATCCTTCCACAGCTTTGACCTTAGAGGGATCCACATGAATTCCGTCTTGGCTAACTACGTGGCCTAGGAAATTCACACTCCGGAGCCAGAACTCGCACTTAGAGAGTTTGGCGTAAAGCTTTTCTGTTTGCAGAGTTTCTAGGACTTGTCGGAGATGTTGGCCATGCTCCTCTTTGCTTCGAGAATAGACGAGGATGTCATCGATAAACACAATGACGAAGTTGTCAAGGAACGGTCGACAGATTCGATTCATTAGGTCCATAAATGCGGCAGGTGCATTTGTTAGACCGAAGGGCATTACGATGAATTCATAATGTCCGTAGCGGGTTCGGAAAGCGGTTTTAGGAATATCCTCTTCTCGGACTTTGAGTTGGTGGTATCCGGACCGTAGATCTATTTTAGAAAAATAGCTAGCTCCTTGGAGCTGGTCGAATAGATCATCGATTCGTGGGAGTGGGTAGCGGTTTTTAACAGTGAGTTTATTTAACTCTCTGTAATCGATGCACATTCTGAAAGATCCGTCCTTCTTTTTGACAAAGAGCACCGGAGCTCCCCATGGCGAGTAGCTAGGTCGGATAAACCCCTTGTCCAGAAGCTCACTGAGTTGGCTGGACAATTCCTGCATTTCAGCAGGGGCCAACCGATAGGGTGATTTAGCGAGAGGAGTTGCTCCTGGAACGAGGTCGATTCGAAACTCAACCTGTCTCTCTGGGGGTACTCCTGACGTTAGTTTCTTCTTTGGTCTTGTCCACTATGTGAGCCAAGAACGCCAAATTGTTCTTTCGCAGATGTTTTTGTGCTTTGATGCACGAGATGAGACGAAGATTCGTGCTGGGTTTGTCTCTGTAAATTACTAGGGTTTCATGATTTGGGAGACGAAGGCGAACGGCCTTCTCGTGGCACAAAATCTCGGCATGGTGGGGGCTTAACCAATCCATGCCGATAATCACATCGAAACTCCTAATTGATACTAGCATTAGGTCTATTCGTAAGACGTGTTGGTTAAGGGTTAGGGTACATCCGATGTAGATCTCCCCAGTGGATTAGGTTTTCCCATTGGCCATTTCCACCGTATAGGTTTCATTTAGCTTCTGGGGTTGTTGTTTTAATAAATGTTTAAACTTCTCGCTTACGAAACTTCGCTCCGCTCCGGTATCAAATAAGATGATGCATAAGTGTGGTTTAGGAGGAATGTACCGGTCACAACTGCGGGGTCCTGGACTGCATCACTCTGACCCATAGTCAGCATTCTTCCTGCTCCTCTGTTTCCTGAGTTGTTGTTAGGGCAATCTCGGCGGAAATACCCCGTCCTTCCACACCCGAAGCAGGTGTGGCTAGGCCCTGCATTGTTGCCGCCGGCATTGGTGTTGTTGTTATTGCGGTGGTTGTTGTTGTTGTTGTGGTTGTTTCCCTGACTTTGGTTCTGAGGAGGGTATATCCTGCAGAACCTTGTAGTGTGTCCCCTTCGGTTGCAACTGGTGCAATGGAATTCCTTGCATTCGCCAAGATGGTGGAAACCGCATTTATTGCATTTGGGAAGATTACCGGAATAGGGTCTTGAAGCATTTGAAGCAGCTGAGGCTGGAGCATGTGGTGTGGCTGGAACCGGTGCGGTGACAACATTAACTGCCACTGTTTGCTGCTTTTTAGAGGTCTCGGGGCCCTGACGCCCCTTTCTCTTGTTGTTCTTCCCTTTCCTGCCATCACCCTCCTTTTTCTTCTCAGTCTCCACTGGCTTCTTGCCCTTCTTGTTGTTATGATCATATAACCTCTTTGCCAATCTCTTCGCACTGTCAAATGTTTCAGGGTTCGCAGCTATCACATTCCCTTGAATAGGGGATGTCAGTCCCCAGATGAATCGTTCAATCTTCTTTCCTTCTGATGTGATCATACCTGGACACAACAGAGATAGTTGACTAAATCTCGATATGTAGGCATCGATGTTCGCATTCTGCACAGTGAGGTTCCATAGCTCTTGCTCCATCTTCTGTATTTCGCCTCGGGGGCAGTTCTCAGCCATTAACATTTCTTTCATTTCTGCCCATGGTATAGAGTTGGCTACAGGGAGCGTCATAGCTTCCACGTGTCCGTTTCACCAAGTGAGTGCTTGGTCCACAAAAGTACAGGCCGCGAACTTCACCTTCATCTGCTCGGGGCAATCGCATATCTCGAATACTGACTCTACCTTCTCGATCCATCGCTTCAGAGTGATCACCCCTCCAATGCCGTTGAAAGTCAATGGTTTAGCGTTTATGAAGTCCTTGTAGGTACATGTCTTGGTGGGTCCTTGATTCATTCCGTTGTTCGAACTTCCGGCTCCTTGCCCATTGACTCCTCCATTGTTCCCTTGATGAATTTGTGCAATCGCTGCAGTGACTGCTGTAGATACAGCTGCCTGGAACGCGGCTGAGTGAACTTCAGGTGGGGTTGGTCCTGGGTTTCCGCAAGTAGGTCGGGGAGGCATCTTTCTGTCACAAAACGGAAAGATGTTGAGGGTATGTTGTTTCTGTGAGGTCGTGATCCTACTGACTAGGTGCATGGTACGAACTTAAACACTACTACCATTGACAAATCAATCATAATTTCTCAACACATAGCAATTTGTAATATCGTAACAAAACACGTAAAAATTTATTAATATTATCCGCATTTGATACATGAAAATTTTGCTCGTAAGAGCATACATGAGTGATACTAGTTCGACAGCATAACGGCTCTATGAGTAGTGTAGTCACTTAAACATAGAGTCAGAGTACATAGAATATTTCCTAACGACCTACTAAGATAAGTTTATCCCTAACCGCGATGAGCTGCGTCCGGAGGTGGTGCCGAGGATGTGGATGCTCCGTGAAGACGAGCCACCAAGCGTTCTGCGTCCCGAAGTCGAGACTCCCACCGAACCTGCCTCATGTGAAACTCTCGAAGGACGTCGCGTGTCTCCTGCTCCGCACGCTCGACCCTAGTCCTCAACTGGCGCACCTGATCAGCAGTGTCCTGGGCAAGGTCGCCCGTATTCCGTAACCGTTTCACCATGACTGGAAGGGCTCGATCAGCCGGTCCTCGGTCTCTCAGGTCAAAGAACTCGCGTGACATGCCGTACGGGGGTCGCTGTCCCTGCTGTCTGCTCCATCTCCAAAGATCAATACCCCAGGGAGGTGTAGGACCAGTGGGGCCTACATGATAGGCAGGCACCCTGATCGGGTAAGGGGGGTTGATGACTTCGGACTCCGCATCCGAATCACCCCCTTCACTATCATCAGTATCCTCCTCGAGGCTTCCTTCATCTTCCTCTGATTCGGCAGGCTCGCCCTCAACTTCGGCCTCCGGTTCCCCGTTAGATTCCTTTTCGGGGTCTTCCTCAGGCTCCTCCTCAGGCTCTTCCTCGGGCTCCTCCTCAGGCTCTTCCTCGGGCTCCTCCTCTAGCCATCCGTTGTTCCCCTGGTTAAGGAAGTAAGGATCTCCAGGGTGATGAAAACCAGCCATGCGGTCTGCGAGAGTGCGTAATTATACTAACGTTATTCCTAGGATGATACAATTATCGCATAGATCAAGTAGGCGTTCTCTTTTCGGTGGTAGGGGTATAGTTTTAGATTCCCTAGCTATCCCGATCTCATCAAGACGTGTGTTAGTTTTACTTTGGAGAGAATGTAGTTGATCAGGCTACATTCACTCCTTGGTATCACTAAGAACAGTCCTGAATTAACCGAGATACCAGCATTATTGTGTTTGATTCGACGTTAGGTCCTTATTCCTAATGCAAGCAAGTGTGTTTTATTTACTTGTTTTGTTCAGAGTTATGTTAGTCCCTCTTTTTGGTTTATAGTTGCATATCAATGTGTGGCTAGATAAGCTAGTTCACTATAAACAAAGCTCTGATACCAACCTGTCACACACCCGAACCAGGCGGCGGAAACGTTCGAGGGCTGTCGTGACTCAATTGAATACCATAACATTGAATATATATGAAACGTAACAACATTCATCACCATGCATTAATATAGTACAACCAGTGAAGTTTACATGAAGTACATTGTTTAAACATTTCATTCCCAAAAATAAATTGTTCAGTTCGTTAATAAATAAACTGCAATCCATCACTGAGTACGATTTCCTTGAATTCACTGGTTACCTGAGAATACAAGTATTTTGAAAAACATCAACATGTGAAATGTTGGTGAGTTCATAAGCGGTATTTGAAGAAAAACAATGTTTCGTATCATTTGAAAATCACCAGAAAATCCGATATTTTCTGAAAAGAAAAGCTTTTGAAAACGTTTGTGAAGATCCATAGGTATGCTTGTTTGTTTCTATACTTGTAAAAATTGTTCATTGAAGTTGTATGCATTTCAAATCTATATGTATTGAAAACCCTAGGAAAACCCGATGTTTTCCTAATTCCTTGAATCCCATGAAGTCACATTGAAACCATTGCATAACGCGTAGTGTCAGTCCCAGGCGACGTTGGATTATTTTTGAGCATGATTATTTGCTACAAACACGCATTACACAAACGACCAGTTTATAGCTATACTAACGATCCCGTATGCGTCGTCCGTATTAATCACGTTATCCAATCGCCCTGACTATGTGTAGTCCCACATCCGAAGAGAAAGAGGACACGAAGACCTCGATGACTCCATTAACCGGTTGGGGATAAAAATGTACGAGGGGTCCCAGACCCGCCTCGCATGAAATGTAGACTTTACTAGCAATACCAAAGGACCCTTGGGGACCAGTAGTATACAAGCCATTGAAAGTCCTTTTACGTTGTGTCAGGTCGGTAAAACCCAACACTTCGTAAGATAGAGGTCTTCGGGCCTTAAGATCAGGTCATTGGGCTAGCTAGGCCCAACAAACAAGATTTTACACTTATGGGGCCCAAAGACGGTGCGTAGACGTCTGTGCACACTCGCATGTATATTGAATTCCCAAACGTTACTTGTATGAATCGTAGTGTCGTAGTGTCGTAGTGTCGTCGTGTTAGTAGTTTCAGATTTTATTTGTTCGAGACCGAACCAATTCGTTTAACAACGACTTTTGGTATTGTAGTGTATTGTATTTCGTCGATAGTCGCGGTGCCATTATTTGATCAAATTGTATGTATTGAATAAGCCTTGGAAGTTTTCTGTTTTCAGCCCCTCATTGTTTGTAAAATTTACTTTTTCAACCCCTTAATTAAATAATTTTCCGGTTTGGTACTTAAATCATTTTTCTTGACATTTTAACACCAAAAATTATTGAAATTGATATTTTTCAGCATATTTTTCAATGAAAACAGTTTAAGTCCCTGAAATTTCAGTTTTCTCGGTTATAACCCTTCTTTTTCGCAATTTTGACAATTTTGCCCCAAATTGTAAAATTTTTGCAACTTTGGTCCTTTTTAAATTAAAAAAAAAAACATTTTAAACCTTTGAAAAGGACTTGGAACACTTATAGTCCACTGTTTTACAGAAAAACACAGTTTTGGCCCTCCAAAACAGAAAATCTCGCATAATGGGCGTCATTGGGCCGAAAATGTCATTTTTAGCCCATTAAGCTTGAAATTTATGTTTTTAATCCTCTAAATGAGTATATTTCCAAAAATTGTTTTATTGAAACTGTTTTGACAGACCTCATCCATCAGAATTCGTGATATGTCAATTTGGGCCCTTAATTTTTGTATTTTTCACATTTTTGGTCCAAAAATTGTGTTTTTAGCCCAAAGGAATTGTTACGAAGCCATTTAGCTATTTTTCTAGAAACAATTTGTATGTAGAAATATATTTGATGCTAAAATCATTCAACATAAGGTATATCTCAGTTTTTGAGGGGTTTTATGGCTAGATCCAACATTATAACACACAAAAGCACACATATAAGCATGGAAATCATACAAGGCATACAAAACACATATAGATCTACACTTTCACTTGTATTCCCCCCCCCCCCCCCACAAAACTCATAAAAACAGAAAATAGGGGGTATGAAACTCACTTTAGTGTGGTTTCAGTTTTGAAGAGAAAATGGAAGGAAAAATGAAGTGATTTTCGGCCTTAGCACCTTTCCTTGGTAGGTCTCGAGTTTGGTGACTTCTAAGATGCATGATCACAAGTTGGAATAGATTTAGGAGAGATTTTTGATGGAATGAAATAGCTAGATCATGTATATAAGTAAATACTTACCTAAGATGATGATTAGCTTGAAAGATCCTCTTGAAAGCTTCTTAGAATCTCGAAATTATGGAGAGGAAAGGAGATAGTTTCTTTGAGAGAAGAATGAGTAATTTTTTTTTGTGTGTGTGTTTGAATGTGGCCGAGAGTGAGAGAGAGGAGAGAAGAGGAGTGATCTTTGAAGTGATATGTGCTTGGAAGTATGAGTTCCATGCATAGATACCCTTTAATTCATTTCATTCTAGGCCCAACATGGCCCAAAATGTTGAAATAAATTAGTGTGGGTCCAATTAGAGCCCAATTAGGGTTCTAAGCCCATGATAGTCTAATTGGAAGCTTATTGGTCCATTTGGATCTAATAAGGGAGTCCTAGTCCAAAATGGAATTAAACAAGGACTTCTAGGGTCTCCAATTGTTTGATGACTATTTGTAGTACTTGTATGATGTATTTGATTGAAGTTTTTGAAGTCATAATCATTGGTGTTACACATGTTCTTAAGTTTTTGATTCACATTAACTTGAGTGTATAGATTACATGACACAAAATTTTCAGTTGTGACAGACCTTAAATCGGATGATAATTGTGAATCTTGTCTACTTGGAAAGATGACAAAATCACCCTTCACTGGAACTTGTGAGAGGGGTGAGGGTTTGTTGGAACTAATACATACTGATGTATGTGGGCCATTCAAAACCGCCACAAGGGATGCTAATCGGTATTATGTGACTTTTATTGATTATTTTAGTAGATATGGGTATGTCTACTTAATCAAACATAAGTCTAAAACCTTTGAAAGGTTTAAGGAATTCAAACAGGAAGTTGAAAATCAATTGGGCAGGAACATTAAGATGCTTCGATCCGATCGAGGTGGTGAGTATCTTAGCACCGAGTTCCTTGACTATCTTAAGGAGTGTGGGATTGTCTCACAATTGACTCCTCCCAGAACACCACAGCTGAATGGTGTAGCTGAGAGGCGTAATCGAAGTTTGTTGGACATGGTTCGCTCTATGATGAGTCGAGTTTCGTAACCAATCTCTTTTTGGGGGTATGCCTTAGAGACTGCCGCTCATATCCTTAATCTAGTCCCTACAAAGAAGGTTACCAAAACACCTCATGAGATGTGGACTGGGAAGGTTCCCAATTTGGACCACATCAAAATTTGGGGTTGCGAAGCTTTCATGAGGCGTGAAACTCATGATAAGCTTGAACCCCGAAGTGAAAGGTGTATTTTCATCGGTTACCCACAGAAATCCTTCGGTTACCTCTTCTACAGACCCAATGAGAATGTGGTCTTTGTAGCACGAAGAGGGATCTTTCGCGAGAAAGAATTTATAAGCCAAGGAGATAGTGGGAGGCAGATTGATCTTGAAGAAATTCAAGAATCAATTGGTGAAGGAACCTCAGACACTAGCAATCAACCTGAGGAGGAAACTCCTATTGATCCAGCTGACGAGTCTGTACCTCCAAGGCGTTCTACACGGGTTAGGAACACACCCTCGTTTTATTATGGTTTTCATATTACTACGGAAGGTGATACGTTCATCAGTGATAGTACACTGGTAAATTTGGATGAACCTAGCAGTGTTAAGGAAGCCATGGCAGGCCCAAAGTCTGCTAAATGTAAGGAGGCTATGGACAATGAGATACAGTCCATGTATAACAATCAAGTTTGGAACTTGGTTGACCATGTACCAGGCCGTAAAACAGTCGGGTGCAAATGGATCTTCAAGAAGAAGACAGACATGGAAGGAAAAGTGCATACTTATAAGGCTCGACTGGTTGCGAAGGGTTTTACTCAAACTCAAGGTATTGATTATGATGAAACCTTCTCGTCGGTAGCAAAGATTAAGTCTATTAGGGTTATGTTAGCCATTGCAGCATTTCATGATTATGAAATATGGCAAATGGATGTCAAAACCGCTTTCCTTAACGGAAAGTTGGCTGAGGATGTGTACATGAATCAGCCAGAGGGTTTTGTCAGTGCAGAGTACCCCAATAGAGTATGCAAGCTTGAGAAATCCATTTATGGATTAAAACAAGTATCTCGTAGCTGGAATCTTTGTTTTGATGACAAGGTAAAAGAGTTTGGCTTCTCGAGAAGCAAAGATGAGTCTTGCGTGTATGTCAGAGCTAGTGGGAGTATAGTTAGCTTCTTGGTACTGTATGTGGATGACATACTACTCATAGGAAATGACATACCAACCTTGCAGGAGGTTAAGTCCTGGCTTGGAAAGTGCTTTGCTATGAAGGACCTAGGGGAGGCTACCTATATCCTAGGGATAAGGATATTAAGAGAAAGGAGTAGAAGACTAATTGGACTTAGTCAGAGTATCTACTTGGATAAGGTGTTGAAAAGGTTCAACATGGAGAATTCCAAGAAAGGAGATTTACCGATGCAAAGCAATACCAAACTAAGTAAGACTCAGAGTCCGAGTACAGAGGCAGAGATAGCTGAGATGAGCCAATTACCGTATGCTTCCGCAGTTGGCTCAATCATGTATGCTATGACTTGTACCCGCCCTGATGTGGCATTTGCTTTGAGCATGGTCAGTAGGTTTCAAGGGAACCCTGGCAAGGCTCATTGGATAGCGGTAAAGAACATTCTCAAGTACCTGTGGAGGACTAAGGATTGGGTCCTTACCCTTGGTGGTAGTGATGACTTGAGAGTATTAGGGTATAGTGATGCTGGTTTTCAGACTGATAGGGATAATTTTCGCTCTCAGTCGGGCTGGATCTTTACCTTAAATGGAGGGGCAATTTCTTGGAAGAGTTCCAAGTAGGAGACGGTGGTTGATTCGACTTGTGAATCAGAGTATATAGCAGCGAGTGAAGCATCGAAGGAGGCGATATGGCTAAAGAACTTCATCGAAGACCTTGGAGTTGTACCAGCTATTAAGGAACATATAGAGATTTTCTGTGACAACAATAGTGCGGTTACCTTAGCCAAGGAACCAAGAGATCATGGCAGATCCAGACACATTGACATAAAATATCACTTCATAAGACACAAGATTGAAGAAGGACTCCTTGTGACAATGAGGATATCGTCGGATGAGAATCCTGCAGATCCCCATACGAAGGGACTGACGAGGGTTAAGCATTTTCAGCATGCGAGACGCATCGGGCTGAGGGACGATATTTGCTTTACAGATTAGATAGTTTTCCTGAAACTTGTAAAATGTAATCGACGTTTGATGATGAATAAAATTTGTGATTTATTTATGAGTAAAGTGTTACTATCATTGTCAATTATTTACTATTGTTTCAGTTTTGCATGTTTTGACTTCCAGAATAATTAATTTATTCAAACCTCCACAATCGATCATACGTCGGAAGTAGGTATGAATCAAGATTGTCATGAATTGGGTTTGTAGATGCCTTAAAGGTGTTTAGACATGGCAATGGTTGCTGCAACATTCATGAGTACTCATAAGTTATGAGTATTGGTATAAACCCACGCTCACTTGTATCACTTCATGGAATTTATCTCGAGTGATCGTGAGACGATAACATCATATAAATCTTTAAACCTAGAGATATGAGTTGTTACCCATAAGTTGGTTGTGCAATGATTGCACGTAAACGCATCAGTAACTTGATGTTATAAAACGTGCCTTTGTGTACAATTCAATAAGTAGTAGAACAAGCATATCAGTCGAAGTTTATCTATTCCTTCTAGAAATAAAAGCGATATCTGGGCCCCTCGATGATTTTGTGTTGACCCATGTACCAGGCCTGGTCAGAACTAAACCGATGTGTTCAGTAAAGTTCTTCGTTAAACAAATCGGAAAATCGAGAAACAACTGCTAGACAATAAGCAAGACATAGTTCCATGTGTTTGTCCGGCTGATATCATGAGAACAGAGGATTATGTGACCACTTATCTAAAATGGCGCTTCATAGTTCAACAAAGTCTTCATAGTTCGAGGGAGTTTTCGAGAGCTACGATTGCTGGTTGGTTCCTGAAGTTATAGGCAAATACAGTTATTAGACTTATCCAAGTGGGAGTCTGTTGGATAAGGTGTCTAAGTCCATAACTTATTTGGTATATACTTGACCCGACCAGCATGGTCCATTTGGGTTGCATCTCATCCAAACTATTATGGATAATTTTATGAGAGTTATACACATATGTTTATTAATATATTATGAGTTATAATATATTAATATGAAGTTACGTTATTAATTAGTTTTAGTCTTAAATTAGTTATGAATTAATTTAGAGATTAAAAGGAAGTCTAATTAGATTATGGGCTATTTGTTTTATATAGTGTGGGCTAATACTCATTTGTTAATGGGCTAGGCTTGTGTGGAAGTCCATGGATGATCCATGGAGCTTTTAACCCATGGATCCTTGGAAAGGAAAAGACATGGGTTATTAGGGTTTCACCCTAACCATGCACACTATATAAGCATGCTAATGGAGCCTAAGAGAAAACTAGTGAACTAGTGTGTGTGTGCTTGTGTGTGGCCGATTTTATACAAGGTTGTATACTCTCTCAAGGTTTTCCAAGAGTTTGTGGTGTTTTGTGATTCCATTTGAGGCATTCACACTATTGGTGCTTGGCCCTCAAACTCCTTAGAACCAAACTCACCAAAAGGTATGTAATCTCTTCTAACTCTTTTATGTTGAAATGTTCCCCATGCCATGTTAGATAGGTTATAAACCTTGGAAAATTATTATTTTGCATGTATTTAGACAAACATAGATCCAAGGTTTATTAGGGTTGCATGCACACTTAGGAAGTGTTAGATTGCTCAAAACTCAACAGGAACACCCTTGGGCCGCAAACTCACATAGATGGGGTTTTTGAGTCTCAAAACCCTTCCAAACCACATTTGGAGCTTAGATATGACTTAGGGGCTAACAATACTGGACTTAGAATATCAAAACCTGATCATTTGAAGAGTAAACATGAGTTTACAGCCCAAGAGAATTCTTGGACCGTAAACACCCTTTTATAGACCGTAAACCCCTTTTAAGGTGTTAAAATGTCCCTTAAACACCTCCTAAGCCTTGGAATAAAGTCTAGAACCATCCAACAATGTGTTAGGGACCTTAAACTTAAAGGAAACCACCCCCTTAGGAGTTCACGGCCGTAAACCCCCCCAAGTAAAGGTTCTTGGGCCGTAAACTCCTATTAGTTTGTCAAATGGTGCCCTAACTTCCACCCAAGACTTGTATATTGAATTAGAATCACATGTGATTAACCTAGAATAACCAAAACACAAAAGGAATTGGTATGTGGGAGCTTACGATCGTAAAATC
Organism: Lactuca saligna; assembly: GCF_052625555.1. Lineage (NCBI taxonomy): Eukaryota > Viridiplantae > Streptophyta > Magnoliopsida > Asterales > Asteraceae > Lactuca > Lactuca saligna. Next base: position 91,921,304 of record NC_136421.1, read on the forward strand.
CTAGTTTACAGCCTTAAACTCCATTAAATGGTCCTTTGGTGGTTTAATCCCTTCCAATGCCTTAAAACCAAGCCTAGCATTACCCCACAAGAGTTATAAGACCATTAAGCATCCTAGAACACCTCCACCATGAGTTTACGGCCGTAAACTCATGGGGAGTTGGTTATTGGGCCGAAAACTCCATTAGGAGTTTACTCTTGAAGAGCAAACTCCAATTCAAGCCATACACACCCTTAGATGCTACCCGAGTCACTCCTAACACTTGAAATGAAGTGTTGTCGCGTCTCGGAGTGTATTGTCTTATCTAATAGTAGTTCAAAGTTTAATTAGGTATAATTATGTATTTCCTCATATTACATAGGAACCTCGCATGCGTTCAAGTCCTGAACTGACATTTAGCATCCAAACCGACACATTCCTCGTTTCGTGAGTTCATACCCCTACTCCTTTTACCGTGTTTTTCAAATATTTTCAGGGGGAATACACGCAAAAGTACAAGGAAAAATTGAACTCAAACTTATTATTTCAGTTCAAATGTTCATATTCTGTATGTTTTAATATCGAAAACCGTATTAACCAACAATTTGACTTACGAAGTTAGCTTTCAGACTAATTGTAGATTTCTTTATAAAATACGCCTCCGGATAGTACCAGAACATCGAAAGTACAGCTAGGACACGCCTTTGGATGGCACCAAGACTTCGGAAATACAACTAGGGTACACCTTGACTGCCACCAGAGTTTCAGAAATAATTCGATAGTACGCCTTTGGATATCGATAGAGTTTCGAAAACATACGGCTTTAGATGTCGACAGAGCTTTGGAAATAAGTCTAAAACACGCCTTTGGATGTCACTAGAATTTCAAATATACAGCTAGTGTACGTCTCTGAGTGTCTCCAAAGATTCGAAATTTCGAATAAGTATAGTAGATATTTGACATTCGTGTATAGGATAACCAGGCTTTTAGAATACTTATCTAATACTACAAGTATGATAGATACTAATACATTGCATTCCAAACCAAGAACTAACCACGACTTTTAGGAAAATAAGGGTTTTTCCTGGGATAACAAACTGTTCATAACCAAACTGTAGAATAAACGAATAACTAAACTTACAAATAAGAAAATATGGGATTTTCTTGGATTACGAACTGTTCCTAACTTGATTGTGTAATAAACAGATAACCAATTTTAACTTGACTGTGTAACAACAGATAACTTACTTTGCTTATAAGAAAATGTGGGATTTTGTTTGATAACGACTTTTTCAGAAAAACTAGAGGAAACTTGTTCTTTTACGAAAAGAAACCGCTTATGAACTCACCAGCTTTATGCTGATTTTCAAACTGCTTGTATTCTCACGTCCACATTAGACAGGTACACAACGATCTTTTAGAGAAGACGGAGCGTATAGAAGACTCGTCTTAACTTTTGTTCATATGATATATATATATATATATATATATATATATATATATATATATATATGTGTGTGTGTGTGTGTGTGTATGTATACCACTTGTAACACCATGTTTTCAAACAATGTAAATATTTCTATGTAATGTAATGGTTGTATTTACTACGCTTACTATGTACATTGGTTGTGATACTACATGACGTCCTCCACCCCGGAACGTTTCCGCCATCGGTTTCGGGGTGTGACAATTGTAGCCAGCTACTAAGTGAATATGTCGGTATTCATGAGGTGGATGACTGGCATTATGAGGAGCTCTTCAGCAGTTGATAGCTGAGTGAGGTCGGGAACATTGGAAAGCCTAGGATGTGCTTCAGTGAGTCTAGTGGTGTGGTTTAGTGGGTTTTGGTGCTTTTCTGAGAAAGTGAGTTAGAGGATTCGAGATGATTGCTAAGGAAAATATGGATAGGTGTGGAAGGTAGTATTGGGCCCATACTACTAAAAGCACAGGATCTATACTCGAATTGGTGAGAGTCTTGGAGAATCAAAGATGTGACAACTCAAAATTTCTATCTTATAACAATCCCTGCATTCAATCAAAGTCAAACATTCAACTGCTAAATTTTAATAGTTTTGGAGTCAATTTGAGTGTTCTAAAGCCTAGTACTTCAAGAGATAACATGAGAGAGGATGCCCTAGGGTTTATTGTGCAACAATAAAGTCTCAAAACTCCAATAGTTTGGAGTTTACGGCCTAAACATGGTTTTTACGGCCGTAAACCCCAAGGGGTATAAATATGACACTTAGTCATATTTATCACTTTTTCTCACTTTCAAGAACTAGAACATCAAAATCCTCTTAAATATCATCCGATTTTCCTTCTTGATCTTCAAATTTGTAAGTGTTTCTTGCCCTAACTAGTTGATATCTTATTTGATCTAGTGATATTACATGATTTCATCCGTGAAATCATTCCATTTGCGTAGATCTTTAAGTGTTCTTAGTTTCACCAAGAACACCAAGAACATACACTAGTGTTCTTGGACCTTAAACACCCGATCATGGTTCTAGATTGTAAGTATGCTTATCCTAGCTTGTTATACACTTGAAATGGACTTGTTTGCACTTAGAAATCACAAAGAAACACAAGATCAAAGGTGTTTACGGCCAAGACATGTTCTTGGGTCGTAAACCCATATAAGTGGGGCAAAATGCACCCTAATCCCTTCTTTGGCCTTGGAAACTAGTCTATGTAACAGCTCGGATTTCCAGGTATCTTTTATTCGCATATATTTTGGGTATTTTGTGAGGGGACTCGGTGAGTTGGAGCTCGAACTCGCCGAGTAGGGTCGCGGTTTCTGGGCGTGAGTTCGCGCCTGGACTCGGCGAGTCCAAGGGATGGACTCGGCGAGTCCGCGCTGTTTGATGAAACCCTAATTTTTCGGTCCTAAGCTCTATTTAAAGGATCTTATGGCCCTTCATTGCAGCCACCTTGATCCTTGAGAGCACCAAAGTAGCTGAGAGCTCCTATGAGTGAGATAAGAGGCTATTGTTCACCAAGTTTGTGTGTTTTTGCAAGAAAGGAAGGGGGAAAGTCAAGCTAGAAGAGTTGGGAGCTTGGATCTACTTCCATTTCACCAAGGGAAGCTGCTTGAGGTATCTTTCTGAGCTTATTTCCGTGTTTATGTTGATATGGTCAAATCTAGGGATTCTTCTTGCCTTATTTGCATTGTAATTGAAGTTTGAGAGGTCCCATGGAGATATGGTACCTAGATCTGGACCTTAGCAGGACCAGAAAGTCCCAAATGATATGATTTATGTCCTTCCTTTTGGGTTGGAGGCTAGGGTTGCCATATTAGTGGTCATTTCTCCAAAAAGAACCTTGTAAGTTTTGCATGGTGGCCAAGACTGTGACTTTACGTGATAAATGAGCTTAGGAAGGCCAGATCTATGAGTCTATGGAGCGGATCTGACCTTAGAAGCAAGTTTGAGTCGATGCATGGCATGGACTCGCCGAGTCTGAAGAACAGACTCGGCAAGCAGCATGAAGATTGTCCTTAACCACTTAGTGAGTGGTCCTGCCGAGTTATAGTTGACTCAGTAAGTCACAGGGAGTTAGAGAGGGATTGACAGGTGGACTGAGTCGAGCTGGAACTCGCCGAGTTGACCTTGCGACTCGGCGAGTTGAGTCGCGGTGGCCCTGCGATTCATGACCAGGTGGAACTCGTCGAGTCAGGGGAGTACTCGACGTGTCAAAGGGAAATCCTTGCGAGTTGGTCAAAACGCGTAGACTCACCGAGTCGCTCTAGTGCACTTGCCGAGTCCGGTCAAATTGACCATTGAACGTTAACCAGAGTTGACCAGTGTTGACTTAATAGGGATGGTCAACCATAGTGGTACAAGTATTAATTAGAGATATATGATGTTATAGGAGGATTATTGCTCGGGGGTTCGAGCACGAGTGATTTCCAGGGTTCGCGAGTTATCGAGATATACGAGGTGAGTCTTCTCACTATACTATACCCGAAAGGGTTTGACTGTGTGACCGGAAGGTCGAATATGATATGAGATATATGCATTATGTGTGATAAGTTAATCTTTATATGTGCCATGTACGATATTCTTGATATGGGTCGGAAGGCATTATGTTATGGGCCGGAAGGCGTTGTAAAATGGGCTGTAAGGTTGACGTGGGTAGGACCGGAAGGTTTACCCAGTCGAGACGGAAGTCCCCTGAGATACACGTACCGAAAGGTAAGGGCCTGGAAAGGTGTATGTGCGTAGGTTGTATTTTGGGGAACTCACTAAGCAATTACGCTTACAGTTGTTGTGTTATGTGTTTCGGGTACTAGCGAGGACCGTGGGAAGGCGCCGGTGTAATCGTACACACACTCGGGGGAAACTATTTTTGTGATCTTTGTTATGTAATCGGTCGTGACAATATTGTTTACATTGGAACCAAAATTATTACTCGATGTTTTTAATGCTTGTAAAAATGAAAAAAAAATTGGTTTTAAAATTTACGTCGTTACAGTCTAGATCATATCCTTGAAGTGTTTATGACCTTAAACATCAAATCAAACATGTCCACATAGAGTTTACGGCCGTAAACTAATAAGGAAATGGTCCTTAGGCCGTAAACTCTATAAAGGGGTGATATTGTGCCTCTAATGCTTCCTAAGGCTTGGACTTGATCAATGGATGCTCAATCTTGACTTATAAGACCTCAAAACACCCAATGTAACCTAGTACCATGAGTTTACGGTCATAAACTCATGGGGGAAATGACCTTAGGCCGTAAACTCCATAAGGAGTGGTCCTTGGGCCATAAACTCCAACGTCATGCCATGCAACCTTTAGATGCAACACTTCAGTACCTATAGCACTTGAATCAAAGTGTTTCCATGTCCTAGGGTGTCTTAAATTGGTTAATTAGTTGTTAAATGACTAATTGGATACATATGTGTTTCATTATATGTTAACTAGGACCATTGTGTGTGTTCAAGTCTCCACTTGACACCTAGCACCTTGTCCAACACTTCCATACAATCCACTCACAACAGGTGAGTTCATACCCCTTAATTAACCTTTCAAATGTTTTTAAATGCTTTTATGGGGGGGATACAAGTTGAATCATATTAGTTATTATATCAATCACATCTGATTAATAACTAGTACATAAATGGATTTACTACGCTTTTAGCTGTTTTACCAAGTATACTACTTCAAAATGGTTTCTCAAAACATTTTTACATGTTAAACTCTTTATCAAAGTGTCTTAAATAGTGTATCTTTCCTTTCAAACTCTGTTACAATTGTGTTTCAAACAAAGGATTTCTTGTACTTTTAAATGTTCTTATCAAACAAACTACTTTCAAATCATTTTATAAACTGACATCAAGTCATTAATTCTTATTTATTAAACTTTTCAAAGGTTTTACCAAAACTCATTTTATACTTTTATATTGTCAATTGCATGCCAATATATGTATAGTTATATAAGTAATGTTTAAATAACTTAGGAATGCTAGCTCGCTTTAATTCCTTTTCCTTGTTTGGATGTGGCCTTAGGGTATCAGTTATTTGTCCGAATGTCATCTAAATATTAGTTATATATTATGTATACATATATAGACATAAAAGTTCTATCAGTCAGTTAAGTACCTTTGCGTAGCAAAGGTATACTTTCGGTTATACAAAAACATTACTAGTAACTATAATAGGTATAGTTAGGAGATACTATTTACTATTCCTAGTACAATTGTTAAAAGCATGTCTAAATATGTATAGTTATATAAATAATGTTTAAAGGACTTAGGACTGCTAACTCGCTTTATTTGCTTTTCCTTGTTTGGATGTGTACTTAAGGTATTGGTTAGTTGTCTGAAGGTCATCTAAATCTTAAATATATATTATGTATACATATGTAGATATAACGGTTCTAATCAGTCAGTTCAGTACCTTTGGGTAGCAAAGGTATGCATTTATATATATATATATATATATATATATATATATATATATATATATATATATATATATTCCTAGTAAGCTATTATAGGTACAGTTTTGGGTATATATATGATTTCATAACATTAATGTGGATTATTCGACCTAGCAATTCGTTGCGGAAGTCACCTTTAGTTCCCAGAATCTCTTATATGGAGAACTTTTAGTATGGGGACTATCAATCACATTATTACTTACTTTCAGCGGGTCTCGTGAGAAGACTACTTACATACTTTCAGCGGGTCTCATTAGAAGACTACTTACTTATTTTCAGCGGGCCTCGTTAGAAGACTACTTACTTACTTTCATTCGGGTATCTGTAGATGACTCCTTTTATACTAGTAGAATATATGGGATTTTCTAGGAAGTTCAAACGTTTACAATTACTTACAAACATTTTTATTGATAGTAATACAAATAATGTCATTAAATACTTATGAATTCACCAGCTTTATGCTAATACTCGCTTTCAAAATAACTTGTATTCTCAGGTCATCAATAGACAACTATGACAACCGAGTTTTATGAAGACGAAGCAGTCAAGACTCGTCTTTTATTTTGAATATTCATTATATTGTTTTATTCTATGAAAGAACACACTTGTGTTTAAAATTATACTATTAATGCAATGGATGATGTTGTTGCTTGTTTACTACTTTGCATTATTGTGATACTTTACATGACGTCCTCCGCCCCAAAACGTTTCTGCCGTTCTTGGTTTTGGGGTGTGACATATTGGTATCAGAGAATTGTTTATAGTGAATTGAGTATATCAACCCATAAAAGATATACAGACTATAAATACAATGGGATTAAAATACTCTGACCAAGAGTTTATACCTTTAAGTACTAAAATACTTAACTAAAAGTATACATATCTACGTACCTACATACTTACTATAGAACAGTATCATACTAGAACATAACAAAAGTATTTAATTGTTGGGCATAACAGTCAAAACTGGGCAGTTATGTAATCATATCTGGAATGAATATAGCTTGATCAACTATATTTATTTGAGATATGGTGAACGTGTGTTCGGGGCTGATAGTGGTGTTGCGACAAACCTAAAACTTACCAAATACTAGGTCCAAAGGAGTCTTTAGAACAAAACATAAAGTAAAATACTATCTGAGTATTTTGAGATACTATCCAGTAACAATACTAAAAGTGAACAGTAACAACAAACCTAAGAACCAAACCCAAAACAGAGATACTATAGGTGTATATTCAATAACTATAAATAATTATATGAGAATTTGTAACAGCCCGGATCCCCAGGTACCTTCATTTCATATTTTTGACAATTCTGTGAGGGGACTCGGTGAGTTGGAGGTCGGACTCGCCGACTCGGGTCGCGGTTTTGGGCGGGGGTTCGCGTCCGGACTCGGCGAGTCTGTGCTGTTTAATGAAACCCTAATTTCCCGGTCCTAAGCCCTATTTAAAGGACCTTATGGCCCTCATTTGCGGCCACCTTGAACCCTAAGAGCCCCCATTCGACTGTGAGCCCTTGTGAGTGTGTTTGGAGGCCATTTGTTCATCATTTTGTGTGATATTGCAAGGAAAGGAGGGAGAGGATCAATCTTGAAGAGTTGGGGAGTTGGGGAGATATGGAACCTAGATCTGGACCTTAGCAGGTCCAGGAGACCCCATATGACAAGCTTTATGTCCATTCTTTTGAGTTAGAAGCTAAACTTGCCATATTAGAGGTTGTTTCTTCAAAATAAGCCTTGTATGCATTGCATGGCAACCAAGACTGAGACTTTACGTGACAAATAAGCTTGGGAAGGCTAGATCTAATATGTATGGAATGGATCTGACTACAAAAGCCAGTTTTGGCTGGTGCATGGCATGGACTCGCCGAGTCTGAAGAACAGACTCAACGAGTCGCTTGAAGATTGTCCTTGAGACTACCCTGTGTGTAGTCCTGACCGAGTTATGGGCGACTCAGTGAGTCGCAGAGAGTTGAAAAGGTTTTGACAGGTGGACCGAGTCAGGTTGGGACTCGCCGAGTTGACCTTCGACTCGGCGAGTTGAGTCGCGGTGGCCCTGTGATTCAGGCCCAGGTGGAACTCGTCGAGTCGGGGGAGTACTCGACGAGTCAAAAGGAAAAACCTTGAGAGTTGGTTAAAACGCATAGACTCTCCGAGTCACTATTGTGCACTCGCCGAGTCCGGTCCAAATTGACTAAAGACTGTTGACCAAGTCAACCTGTGTTGACTTGATATGGATGGTGCACCTTTGTGGTTCAAGTAATAATTATAGATTTATAATATCATAGGAGGATTGCAGCTCGAGGGTTCGAGCCCGAGTGATTCCAGGATTCACGATTAGCGACTTAGCGAGGCATACGAGGTGAGTCTTCTCACTATACTGTACCCAGAAGGGTTTTGACTGTGTGACCGGAAGGTCGAATATGATATGAGATATATCCCTTATGTGTGTTAAGTTATTCGTTATATGTGCCATGTATGATATGTTTGATTTGGGCCAGAAGGCAACATGATATGGGCCGGAAGGCGTGGTCATATGGACTGTAAGGTTGACGTGGGTAGGACCGGAAGGTTTACCCAGTCGGGACGGAAGTCCCCTGAGACACATGGACCGGAAGGTCAAGGCCTAGAAAGGCGTACGTGCGTAGGTTGTATTTTGGGGAACTCACTAAGCTTTATGCTTACAGTTGTTGTGTTATGTGTTTCAGGTACTAGCGAGGACCGTGGGAAGGCGCCAGCGTGACCGTACACACACTCGGGGAAAACATTTTGTTATCTTTTGTTATGTAATCGGTTGTGACTAAATTGTTGCATTGGAACCTAACCTTATTACTCATGTTTTGATGATTGTAAAAATGAAAATTTTTGGTTGAAATTTTATGACATTACAAGTTGGTATTAGAGCCTTGGTTTGAGGGATTCGGGTACACCTTCGGGCGTAACAGAACTCAGACCGGGGATTTGAGAAAATTTTAATTAATAAATCAAAAAAAAATTTGATAAGTGATTTTGAGACAACCAAAGAAGAAAGAGTGTGTACGGTCAGCCAGCGCCCGAACGGTAAAAATCCCCAGAATACTCTTACAATATGTGTTATGAGATATGATATGATATGATACGCATGCTAGTAGACTAGGTATACATATTAGGACTAGAGTGGCCTGATTTTGTGATGCCTTAGTCTAGGGAAACCTGCTTCTATGAGGTGCTCGAGAGCGAGTGGGTAACTAGTGTATGACAAGAATAGAGTACTCAGGATTCGGGGTTTGGGGAGGAGGACTTGGGGTGAATACCGACGCGGTGTAATTGGTAGTATTGGGCCCGTACTACCAAGGACACCGGGTCAGTGGGCAGCCCAAGTAAGAATCCCTGAGTATCGAAGACTGAGTAGGACTGCGTTATCGAGTGCGATTATGACCGATAGAGTCTCTGATATTTTTATGTTGTATTTCAGAGACATCATGGTTGGACCACGACACAGACCTGGTACAAGTGGAGTGACTGACGAGGAGCTTCATCAGATGATTCATGAGGAGGTAGCTGCAGCGATCCGGGCCGAGATTCCGGAGATGTTTGGGTCTATTAAGACCACGCTGATGGAAACATTTGATGAGCAGTACGCCGCGTTGACTGAGGCTGCTGCCGCTGCAGCTACCGCAGCTGTGGCCGCTGCCAGACCATAGGGGGGTGACTCGTTGCTGTTCCGGGAGTTCAGCAACACGAAGCCACCAGAGTTTGACGGGATGCAGGATCCGATTGCTACGCTGAGATGGATTGCTGATATCGAGGGATGCTTCTATACGTGTTCATGTACGGAGCATCTGAGGGTTCGGTTCGCCCTGAACCAGCTCCGCCTGGGAGCAAAGGATTGGTGGAAGTTTGTGACGGCGAACTTCACTCTGGCAGAGGTCTTAGTTGTGACTTGGGAGAGGTTTACTGATATATTCAGAGACGAGTATGTTCCCCTGGTGGAGAGGGAACGATTGGTTCAGGAGTTCTTGACCCTCAAGCAGGGTAATGATTCGGTTACGGTGATCACGCGTAAGTTTCATGAGAGGGCGATGTTCTGCCCCGAGCAGGTGTCCATGGAGCAGGCTCGGATGAGCCGATATTTGGGAGTGCTGAGGAGAGATATCCGGGAGTTCGTATCGAACTCGTCATATCAGACTTTTGCTGAGCTTTAGGCGAATGCCAGGAAGCGTGAGATCGAGTTGGAGACCCAGGCCAGGGAGGAGGCCGAGTCTCAACGGGTGGATCGGCGGCCGGCTTAGTCTCAGAAGAGCCGAACTTGTGGGAAGTGCGACAAGGGTCACGAGGGGGCATGTCGATCGGGTGCTTGCTACAAGTGTGGCAAGGAGGGGCACATTGCTAGGGATTGCCCCAATGGATTCATGGTTTGCTTCCATTGCAACCAGACTGGCCATCGGAAGGCCGAGTGCCCCCAGCTTCGCCAGGGATCTTCGCCTGCTGCCAGGGTTCCTGAGGTTCGGCCAGTGAAGACCGAGGCTCCGAAGGCTCGTGGGAGAGCTTTCCAGTTGACTGCGGAGGAGGTCCGCGCGGCGCCTAATGTCGTGGCCGGTATGTATTCTTTCATGTATTTACATTTATACTGAGATATTATGCTTATATTATTATATGCGTAGGTACTTTTCTTGTGAATCATGTGCCTGCTTTGGTATTATTCGACTCGGGTGCGAGTCGGTCCTTTGTTTCGTTGGCTTTTAGCCAGCACTTCGATATCGATCGGGAGGCGATGAGTCGTCCCCTGCGAGTTGCTATAGCGAATGAGAGAGCGTTATACGCCACTGAGGTGATTCGAGGATGCGTACTCGAGATTTTTGGGGTCGAGTTTCCTATAGACTTGGTCCCTATAGCTATGGGGGATGTTTGCATTATCGTGGGCATGGATTGGTTGAGCAAGTTTGGAGCAGTCATTGATTGCGAGAGACAGCTGGTGATGATTCGAGACCCTAGTGGGGGAGTGCTCACGGTTTATGGCGAGGGGACCCGATGTGGGTCGGCGTTTTGTTCGGCTGCCAGGGCGAGGCAGAGTTTGCAGCAGGGTTGTGATGGATTCATAGCCTATGTGATGGATACTCGTGTGACCACGGAGAGGCCCAATTCGATTGATGACATTCTGGTTGTATGCGAGTTTTCGGATGTGTTCCCCGAAGAGTTACCAGGTGTGCCTCCGGAGAGGCAAGTGGAGTTTCGTATCGATTTGGTTCCGGGAGCGGCGCCCATCGCCAAGGCGCCTTATCGTCTCGCTCCACCAGAAATGCAGGAATTATCCTCGCAGCTTCAGGAGCTGTTGGGAAAGGGATTCATTCGACCGAGTAGCTCGCCTTGGGGAGCGCCGATTTTGTTCGTCAAGAAAAAGGATGGTTCCCATCAGATGTGTATCGATTATCGGGAGTTGAACAAGTTGACGGTTAAGAACCGATATCCGTTACCTAGGATTGACGATCTGTTCGATCAGTTGCAGGGGGCATCTTGGTTTTCCAAGATTGACTTGAGGTCGGGATATCATCAGATGAGGGTTCGCGAGGAGGATATCCAAAAGACTGCTTTCAGGACTCGTTATGGACATTATGAGTTTGTGGTGATGCCTTTTGGGCTCACCAATGCCCCAACCGCATTCATGGATCTCATGAACCGGGTGTGCCGACCGATGCTGGATCGGTCGGTGATCGTATTCATCGATGATATTTTTGTGTATTCGAGGAGTAGGGACCAGCATGAGGAACATTTGCGGGAGATTCTTGGGGTTTTGAGATCGGAGAGACTGTATGCCAAGTTCTCCAAGTGTGATTTCTGGTTACGAGAGGTCCAGTTCCTCGGGCATCTTGTGAACCAGAAAGGGATATTGGTCGACCCAGCCAAGATTGAGGCGCTATTGAGGTGGGAGGTGCCGAGATCGCCCACCGAGATCAGGAGTTTTCTGGGTTTGGCTGGATATTACCGCAGATTTATCAAGGATTTTTCCAAGATTGTTGTGTCACTTACTAGGATGACCCGGAAGGGTGTTACGTTTTCATGGGGATCGGAGCAGCAGTCCTCATTCGAGACGCTTCATCAGAAATTGTGCGAGGCTCCAGTGCTTGCACTCCCGGAAGGGATGGAGGATTTTGTGGTATACTGTGATGCCTCTATATCGGGTTTGGGGGCGATACTTATGTAGAGGGGTCATGTGATAGCGTACGCTTCGAGGAAGTTGAAGCCTCATGATTCGAGATATCCCACGCATGACCTGGAATTGGGGGCGGTGGTGTTTGCCCTCAAGATCTGGCGATACTATTTGTACGGGGTTCGGTGTATGATTTACACGGACCATAAGAGCTTGAAATACTTGATGGATCAGCCAAATCTAAATATGCGACAGAGGAGGTGGTTGGATGTGGTGAAGGATTACGATTGTGAGATCCTATACCACCCGGGCAAGGCTAATGTGGTAGCCAACGCATTGAGCCGTAGGGCGGATAGCGCCCCGATCCGAGATATTTGTATGAGATTGACGGTTTTGACCCCGATTCTGGATATTATTCGAGGGGCTCAGGTTGAGGCTGCAAAGCCGGAACACCAGAAGAAGGAACGGGTTGTAGGTCAGGTATCAGGGTTTGTTACGGATGGTGGAGGGCTTATGACTTTTTAGGGACGGATTTGGGTGCCGTTTGTGGGTGGTGCGCGCACTATTTTGATGGAGGAAGCACATCGATCGAAATTCTCAATTCATCCTGGTGCTACGAAAATGTATTTGGATCTCAAGAAGGAGTACTGGTGGCCATGTATGAAAAGGGATGTCACTTGGTTTGTCGAGAGGTGCTTGACTTGTCGGCAGGTCAAGGCCAAGCACCAGCGACCACACGGTAAGCTGCAACCGCTAGAGATTCCCGAATGGAAGTGGGAACAAATCTCTATGGATTTCATCACCAAGTTACCGCGAACGGCGAGAGGAGTCGATGCGATTTGGGTGATCGTGGATCGGCTAACAAAGAGCGCTCATTTTCTAGCCATTAGCGAGAGCTCTTCTGCGGAGAAGTTGGCCGAGTTATATGTTAGGGAAGTAGTAACTCGGCACGGGGTGCCGATCTCGATTATTTCGGACCACGACGTGCGTTTCACTTCCAGGTTCTGGAAGAAGTTCCATGAGGAGTTGGGTACTAGGTTACATTTCAGTACGGCATATCATCCTCAGACAGACGGTCAGAGTGAGCGGACAATTAAGACACTCGAGGACATGCTTCGGGCATGTGTGTTGGACTTCGGAGGGAGCTGGGACACCTATCTACCTTTAGCAGAGTTCTCGTATAACAACATCCATCATTCGAGCATTGGTATGCCGCCCTTTGAGCTGTTGTATGGGCGGAGGTGTCGCACCCCCATCTGTTGGGGTGAGGTGGGACAACAGGTTATGGGTAGCACGGAGATCGTGCTTCAAACGACTGACCAAATTCAGATGGTCAGGCAAAGGTTGTTGACCGCTCAGAGCCGACAGAAGAGTTATGCAGACAGGCGACGGTCCGAGCTTGAGTTCCAAGTTGGTGATCTCGTACTCCTGAAGGTCTCTCCTTGGAAAGGAGTGATTCGGTTCAGGAAGAGGGGCAAGTTCGTGCCCCGATATATTGGTCCTTTCCGTGTGATCGCGAGGGTGGGCCGGGTAGCCTACCTTTTAGACTTTCCAGCAGAGTTGGGACAGATTCACAATACTTTCCATGTATCGCAACTGAGGAAGTGTATAGCCGACGAATCAACGGTGGTTCCTTTAGGGGATATTTAGGTGGATGCAAGCCTGAATTATGCTGAAAGACCTATAGCCATCAGAGATCGGAAGATCAAGGTTTTGAGAAACAAGGAGGTACCCCTGGTATTGGTTCAGTGGCAGCATCGGAAGGGATCAGAGATGACCTGGGAGCCGGAACGTGAGATGCGGGATCAGCATCCGGAGCTATTTGCCTAGCGGGACTTCGAGGGAGAAGTCTTATTCTAGTGGGGGAGAATTGTAACAGCCTGGATCCTCAGGTACCCTCATTTCATATTGTTGACAATTCTGTGAGGGGACTCGGCGAGTTGGAGGTCGGACTCAGCAAGTCCGTGCTGTTTAATGAAACCCTAATTTCCCAGTCCTAAGCCCTATTTAAAGGACCTTATGGCCCTCATTTTCGGCCACCTTGAACGCTAAGAGCCCCCATTCGACTGTGAGCCCTTGTGAGTGTGTTTAAAGGCCATTTGTTCATCATTTTGTGTCATATTGCAAGGAAAGGAGGGAGAGGATCAAGCTTGAAGAGTTGGGGAGCTTGGATCTGTTGCTATTTCATCAAGGGAGTCTTCTTGAGGTAATTTTCAGAGCCAAACTTCGTGTTTTGTGTTGATGTGCCAAATCTAGGGTTTCTTCTTGCATTTCTTGGCCTCAATCGGAAGTATGAGAGGTCCCATGGAGATATGGAACCTAGATCTGGACCTTAGCAGGTCCAGGAGACCCCATATGACAAGCTTTATGTCCATTCTTTTGAGTTAGAAGCTAAACTTGCCATATTACAGGTTGTTTCTTCAAAATAAGCCTTGTATGCATTGCATGGCAACCAAGACTGAGACCTTACGTGACAAATAAGCTTGGGAAGGCCAGATCTAATATGTATGGAACGGATCTGACCGCAAAAGCCAGTTTTGGCTGGTGCATGGCATGGACTCGCCGAGTCTGAAGAACAGAATCGACGAGTCGCTTGAAGATTGTCCTTGAGACCACCCTGTGTGTAGTCCTGACCGAGTTATGGGCGACTCAGTGAGTCGCAGAGAGTTGGAAAGGTTTTGACAGGTGGACCGAGTCAGGTTGGGACTCGCCGAGTTAACCTTCGACTCGGCGAGTTGAGTCGCGGAGGCCCTGTGATTCAGGCCCAGGTGGAACTCGTCGAGTCGGGGGAGTACTCGACGAGTCAAAGGGAAAAACCTTGAGAGTTGGTTAAAATGCGTAGATTCTCCGAGTCACTATTGTGCACTCGCCGAGTCCGATCCAAATTGACTAAAGACTGTTGACCAAGTCAACCTGTGTTGACTTGATATGGATGGTCCACCTTTGTGGTTCAAGTAATAATTATAGATTTATAATATCATAGGAGGATTGCAGCTCGAGGGTTCGAGCCCGAGTGATTCCAGGATTCACGATTAGCGACTTAGCGAGGCATACGAGGTGAGTCTTCTCACTATACTGTACCCGGAAGGGTTTTGACTGTGTGACCGGAAGGTCGAATATGATATGAGATATATGCCTTATGTGTGTTAAGTTATTCGTTATATGTGCCATGAATGATATGTTTGATTTGGGCCGGAAGGCAACATGATATGGGCCGGAAGGCGTGGTCATATGGACTATAAGGTTGACGTGGGTAGGACAGGAAGGTTTACCCAGTCAGGACGGAAGTATTCATGGATAGGAAGGTCAAGGCCTGGAATGGCGTACGTGCGTAGGTTGTATTTTGGGGAACTCACTAAGCTTTATGCTTACAGTTGTTGTGTTATGTGTTTCAGGTACTAGCGAGGACCGTGGGAAGGCGCCAGCGTGACCGTACACACACTCGGGGAAAATATTTTGTTATGTAATTGGTTGTGACTAAATTGTTACATTGGGACCTAAACTTATTACTCATGTTTTGATGATTGTAAAAATGAAAATTTTTGGTTGAAATTTTATGACGTTACAGAATTAAAACACCCTTACTGATCGGTCTATAATGCAAGAGTGTATACATCCTAGAGTTATATATAATGAAGATCTCAGAGAGTTAGAATGTGTGGTTTCGCTTCACTTCCTTTTCCTTGTCTGGATGTGGATTTGGAGTAGTATCACATATTTGAATGACTACTAGATCCGAGTTATATATAAGTTGTATACCCTATGTGATTATAGAAAGATTCAATAAGGATCTCAAGTTAAAATTAGTACTAGAAATAGATTGAGTATTCTCATAGATTCTCTAGACACTCCCATTCATGCATCGACAACTTAACTAGAGACACCACCTGTCAAACCCCGCTAAATCGGAAACGCAAGGTATGACAGCGATAACGGTTTCAATGCAAAAGATAAAGATACATCACCATAGCAGTATTTAAAAGTTTACAACCCATAGCTTCAAAAGAAACAAAATACAAGTTTTTCAAAATAACATTGTTCAAAATATAGCTTCATAATAGCTTCAACACGATGCAGCATGCTCTATGATGATGAATCTTTACATCCACTTACTAATTACTTCCTGAAAAAGCATGTAAAACGAGCGTCAACTATGAAAATAGTTGGTGAGTATCACAAGTTTATAAATCGAGGGTACAATAATGCTTTTCGTAAGTACAAGTACATTGCTTTAATGATAAAACAAAGTTGATTGCTATTAAGGTATACAAGTTTATTGCTAGAACGGGAAACGCATTTGTATGTGTATGAGCAAACAATGAGTCTCAACCAAACCTATGACTGAAGCCCTATCGAGATCTATGCCTATCGTTCCATAGATGAATATGGTATCATGCACTCCAGCGATTCGGGCGAGTGAGGAGTTGTCAATTCCTAATAGCGCTATCCATAACGACCATTGGCTCAAAGAGTTAATGGTTAGAGATAAGGGAAGGGCCTTAGTACGATAAGTTCTCATGTTCCGTGTTGCATAGACATACATAAAGAAACATAGCAATACAGTAGCAATCATGTTTGACACAATTCAATTTAAATACAACATGCAAACAGTAGTTTTTCTGGACATGCTTTTCCACCCCAAAACATAAAAACCGAAAATAGGGGAGTGCGTGAATACTCACGATGTTTTGTGTAGACACAAGCGGTACTTCGGGATGCACCAACGTCTTACTACCGGGATCCTACGACATCAAACACACGCACTAGTGAGTTTCCATGTCGATATCTAATGCTAATATACTAAACTCTACACATAGGGAAATGCCAATTTATGTTTTAGTATTGGATTTTATATCAATTAGTTACACTTTTTCTGAAGTAATGAAATTCTATATATCGGGCGATTAATTACAACATTGGAATATAAACTTTCCAAATTTTTAAGTCCTTATTACAACATAAATTCACGAAAATAGCATTCGAGGGATAAAAATTCTCAAACTTTTTATTTAACTGTTATTACACAATACTAAGCTGGAAAAATTATAAAAATGGATTTCCAAGTTGTTTAATTATATTTTATGATTTTTGAGCATTTATTTCAATAAAAATTGAAATAAATAGAAAACAGTTTCCAAAATTACCCAAACTTTTTATTTAATTGTTATTATACATAAACAGGCTGGGAAAATTATAAAAGATATTTTTCTGTGGGTATTTCTATTTTTCCTTGCTTTATTCATTTAAATAGTCATTAATTAAAGAAATAATATTAAACAGTTAAAATAAATCACCATAAATTTTTGTAAAATCATTTACAGTATAAATATCCTGGGAAAAATATCAAAAGTGGTTTTCATAATGTATAAACTGGTTTTGGGTATTTATGTATATTTAAGTGTATTTTAGTGCAATTAACTTTAGAAAATAAGAGAAAAATATTTTACAGTAGAGAAAAATATTCAAAATTTTTATGTAACCTCCTACTCTATAATATTATATCCTGGTAAATTTTCATGAATTTTGGATAAACAGAACTATTTCTTCCATTTTTAGACCATTATAATTACCAAAAATTGGGAAAAATAGTAAAACATGATGGAAAATCTTGAAATTATTTTCTGGAGTCATCCATCACAGGTAAGGTATGCGAAAATTGTTAGATACAATTTTCACATCCTATAAAGTGGTTTTGTAATTTATCATGTCCTAAATAAAAGAAAATTAGAAATCATATGAAACGGAAACAAAAATTGCTAAAATTTGGTGAGGGGTCATTATTCCCCATAAGGATCATCCATGAATTTATTTAGAATTTATTGACCTCTGGAAGTATTTTATATGATTTATACCCTTGGTTTTAGCAATAATTCTAATAAATCAAAGAAATAACAAAAGCTCTTGAAATTTTCCAGATTATTTCATGCATGCAAGGGCTTTCAAAAGGAAAAATGTAAAAAAAATGTATTCAGAAGAGAAATGAGAGTAATGATTCCAAACAATTTAAGAAAAGTTGCATGCAATAATGCATGAAGTGTAAATGTGGCTGAAGTTCATGAATTTGTGTAGCCCATTCATTGAGGTTTTAAGCCACGAAATTTCAACCATAATTCACTAGATATGTTAAGTTTCTAAGGTATTTTTCCTCAGATTTATGGTTGGGTTTAAGGCCATTGTTTAAGCAAGATAAAAATAGTGATCACAGAAAAAGAGTTGTATGCGCAACCTTTTTGTAAAATCTGCTAAAAATCGGATACTTAATATTTTACAGTGAGACCAGTTGGGTTTGAAAGTTAACTCGTGAAAATAACCAATAAAAAAAGAATATCATGATTTGGTTAAGAAATGACTGAGTTATGACTGTTCAAAGTCGAACAAAGTAATCTGGCAGATTGCATGTTTGCTTGTGTGCATTATTAGGGTATTTCAACAAGAACATCATGCATGTCTTTGGTAAGGCCCGATTTCTAACACATGCATGGAATGAATGAGCAT
Source organism: Lactuca saligna (assembly GCF_052625555.1). Classification (NCBI taxonomy): domain Eukaryota; kingdom Viridiplantae; phylum Streptophyta; class Magnoliopsida; order Asterales; family Asteraceae; genus Lactuca; species Lactuca saligna. The sequence goes on from NC_136421.1 coordinate 91,939,847, forward strand.
CCAAGATGTACTAGAAATGGTTTAAATGCTTTTGTTCATGCATGAACACAAAAGAAATGGAGAAGAACATGAAATATTAGGTTTTGATGTCACATGATCATATGTGCATCTTTTCCACTCCTTGCATGGGTTTGATCCCGGATTTTCACCATCTCTAACACATGCATTGTGTTATGGTGAGAATCTACAAACCACAAGGGGAGAATAAAGATTTCTAGCCATGGAAAGGCATAGAATCCGAAAAGTAGAGAAGACTAAGAAGAAAAAGAGGTTTAACCATGAAACTATGGAAGAAGATGTTGTTGTTTACCTTGGTTTTGACCTTGAGAGAAGTAAGAACACTTCAAGGGCTTCACAATCTCAAAATTTTGCATATAAATGAGAGGATTTTCGTGAGTTTAGAGAGAGGGAAGAAGAGAGTGAAGTGTGTGAAGAGAGTGAAGTGAGAGAGTGAAGAGGGAAGAGGTGGAGTAAGGGTTTAAGCTTAATGATTGTGTTTTGGGGAAGAGAGAGGGCATGGGGAGAGGTGATGGCCGGTTTTTGCATGCATTTTGGCCTCCTCTCTCCTAAATTTTAAACTTTATAAACTTCCCTCCTATATTTTATATAAAAACATTCATTTTTATAAAATGTTTATTAAGCAATTTGATTTATTTAAAAATCTTGTTTTCAACAAATAATTTATGATTAATACTTGTAATTTATATTTCTAGTTCATTGGTATAATCCATAATTTGATTAATAAAATTTGATATTAGGAAGTTTATAGCCAAATTTTATAAAGTTTTTAAGCTTTATAATTTATAACTTTGGATTTTTGGCTCTTTAGGGTTTTTGGAATATTGTTTGATATTCAACAACATGTTGAAGTATAATTAGAATGTTTTAATTTATTTTTAGAGTTTTATACCCTATTTCAATTATAACAAAGCTTGAAGCTTTATTCTAATTATAGTATTGGCATTTCCTATTGTAGCTAAGCAACTTACTAGAATTGTAAGTATCAAGTATATTAGTCCTAGACCTTAGTTGGATCCTAGTTTATGCAAGATTTTTGACCTAATTTATACTACTAGGTCATGGCATGTTGTGCATGAATGGTTATTATAAAGATGCATGAGTCCAAGAATGACCTGAATTGGCAGTTGTCACAGTATCCCCCACTTAAAAAGAATTTCGTCCCGAAATTCAGTCTATGTCATCGCTTGTCATCGCAAGTGAAAAGTTACGGATACTTTTCCTTTATGAAGTCCTCGCGCTCCCAGGTGTACTCCGGCCCGCGTTTTGAGTTCCATCGAACTTTCACAATCGGGATCTTACTCCTCTTAAGTTGTTTTACCTCCCTGTCAAGGATTTCTATCGGTTCCTCAACGAAGCTCAGCTTATCATTGATCTTAATTTCCTCCAGGGGTACTATCAATGTTTCATCGGCTAGACATTTCTTAAGGTTGGAGACATGGAATGTGTCATGAATGGCGCTTAACTCTTGGGGCAATTGGAGTTTATACGCTACTGGACCAATCCTTTCAAGGATTTCAAAGGGTCCAACATATCTCGGGCTTAGTTTTCCTTTCTTACCAAAACGCACAAGCCCTTTCCAAGGCGACACTTTTAAAAGTACCTTGTCTCCTACTTGGAATTCTAATGGTTTTCGACGATTATCCGCATAACTTTTCTGACGATCTCTAGCAACTTTAAGCTTATCCTTGATGATAGCAATCTTGTCGGATGTTTCCTGGATAAGTTCGACTCTAGTCAACTTTCTGTCTCCGATTTCTGTCCAGCATAACGGCGAACGACACTTGCGTCCATACAATGCTTCATATGGAGCACATTGGATACTCGTGTGGTAACTGTTATTGTAGGAAAACTCAATTAGGGGTAAATGAGTATCCCAATTTCCTTTGAACTCAATGACACACGCTCGTAGCATGTCTTCCAATGTTTGTATTGTTCTCTCTGTTTGCCCATCTGTCTGAGGGTGGTAAGCTGTGCTCAAATCTATCTTGGTTCCTAGTGCCCTCTGTAACATCCACCAAAATCGAGATGTAAAACAACTATCTCTATCAGAAATGATAGATAAGGGTACACCATGCAGAAAAACAATTTTGTCGATGTAGATTTGGGCCAATTTTTCCATCTTGAAATCTTCTCGAATGGGGAGAAAGTGTGCAGATTTCGTCAGTCGATCCACTATGACCCAAATTGAGTCATGACCTTTAGCAGTTCTAGGAAGTTTGGTAACAAAGTCCATAGATATTTGTGATGGGTTTTGAGCATTCTAACACTTCCTAAGTGTACATGCAACCTTAATAACCTTGGATCTATGTTTGTCTAATTATCATGCAAAGTTGAATTCCAAGGTTATATTCCTATCTAGCATACATGGGGAACAATTTTAACATAAAGTATAGATAGAATAACTTACCTTGTTGTTGTTTGTGTTCCTTGAAACCTTGTGAGCCTAGCACCCAAGTGTGATGCCTCAAATGCTTCACACAACACCAAATACTCTTGGAAGAACTTATGAGAGAACACACACTTCTTCAAAATCGGCCAAGCCCTCTTATTTCTTAGTGTAGCCGATTTTAGGTGGAGAACATGTTACTTATATAGTGTTGACACATCTAGGGTTAAACCCTAATGTGTCATGACTCTTCATTTCCATGACCCATGGGTTTGTAACTCCCATGGAGCATCCATGGAGCATCCTATGGGTGGAACCCAACTTGATAGTCCATGGAGCCTTTTAGCCCACTATACAAGATATGGATGATTTACATAATCAACCCATATATTTAATTAGTTATCTTTTGATCACATAATTAATTCTAAATTAATTCTTGATCAAACTAATCAAATAATATTATTAATATATTAGAAGTTATAATATATTAATAATCTCCAAGTGTTATTTCTCTCATTTAGTCTATCCAATTGCATGATGCCATGTAACCCAAATGGACCATGCCGGGTCGGGTCAAGTACATACCAGAAATAGTTATGGACTTAGACACCTTATCCAACAGTCTCCCACTTGGATAAGTCTAATAACTATTACTGCAAGTATGACTTCAGGAACCGATTGGCAATCGTAGCTCTTTACAAGATTTCTCGAAACTGAGAAGATGATAGTACGCCATTTAAGATAAGTGATCATATAATCCTCTGTTCTAGATATCAGTCGGACAAATACATGGAACAATGTCTTACTTATTGTCCAACAATTTGTTTCCCGATTTCCTATTTGTTTGACAAAGAACTTCATTGAACACATCAATTTTAGTTCTGACCGGGCCCGGTACATAGGTCAAAACAAAATAATCAAGGGGTCCAGATATCAGCTTCTAATCCAAGAAGGAACAGATAAACTTCGACTCATATGTTTGTTCTACTACTCATTGAATTACACACAAGAGCGCGATTTATAACATCGAGTTACCAATGCATTTTTCGTACAATCAATGCATAACCAACTTGTAAGTAACAAATCATATCTCTAGGTTTAAAGACTTATATGATATTACCGTCTCACAATCACTCGAGATAGAATTCCATGAAGTGATTCCAGTGAGCGTGGGTTGAGTCCAATGCTCAGAACTTATGAGCACTCATGATTGTTGTAGCCTTGTCCAAGACCTCTACAACCAAACATGACAGTCTTGATTCATACCTACTTCCGACATATGACCGAATGTGGAGGTTTGAATAATATGTTATACCAAACAAAATTATTCTGGAAGTCAAAACATGCAAAAGAAATATAGTAAACGATCGACAAGAGATAGCAACACTTTACTCATAAATAAAACACTTTTATTCATCATCAAATGTCAATTACACTTTACAAATTTCGAGGTTATCTAACTACTAAATCTAATATCATCCTTCAGCCCTATGCTCCGAGCATGCTGGAGATGCTTAACCCGAGTCAGTCCCTTCGTGAGGGGATCTGCCGGATTCTCATCTGATGATACCCTCTTTGCCACGAGGAGTCCTTCTTCGATCCGATGTCTGATGAAATGGTATTTTCTGTCGATGTGTCTGGATCTCCCGTGATCCCTTGGTTCCTTGGCTAAGGCAACAACACTTTCACTATCACAGAAAATTTCCATTGGCTCTTTAATAGCTGGTACAACTCCAAGGTCTCCAATGAAGTTCCTCAGCCATAACGCCTCCTTTGCCGCCTCGCTAGCTGCAATATACTCTGATTCACAAGTAGAATCTGCCACTGTCTCTTGCTTGGAACTCTTCCAAGAAATTGCTCCTCCATTTAGGGTAAAGACCCAGTCCGACTGAGAGCGGAAGTTATACCTATCAGTCTGGAAGCTAGCATCACTATACCCTACAACTCTCAAGTCATCACTCCCACCGAGGGTAAGGACCCAGTCCTTAGTCCTTCGTAGGTACTTGAGAATATTCTTTACCGCAATCCAGTATGCCTTGCCAGGGTTCCCCTGAAACCTGCTAACCATGCTTAGGGCAAAAGCTACATCAGGTCGAGTACACGTCATAGCATACATGATCGATCCTACAGCCGAAGCATAAGGTACTTAACTCATTTGTGCTATCTCAGCCTCAGTGCTAGGGCTTTGTGTCTTACTCAGTTTGGCATTACTCTGGATGGGCAATTCTCCTTTCTTGGAGTCTTGCATTCTGAATCTCTTCAGCACCTTCTCCAAGTAGGTACTTTGACTAAGTCCAATTAGTCTTTTACTCTGATCTCTCAAGATCCTTATCCCCAAAATATAGGTAGCTTCACCAAGGTCCTTCATAGCGAAACACTTTCCAAGCCAGGACTTTACTTCCTGCAGGGTTGGAATGTCGTTTCCTATGAGTAGTATGTCATCCACATACAATACCAAAAAGCTGACTATACTCCCACTAGCCTTGACATACACACAAGATTCATCTTCACTCCTAGAAAAGCCAAATTCCTTGACCTTTTCATCAAAGCAAAGATTCCATCTGCGAGGTGCTTGCTTTAATCCATAAATGGACTTCTCAAGCTTACACACTCTATTAGGGTACTCGTTGCTGACAAAACCCTCTGGCTGACTCATGTAAACATCTTCAGCCAACTTTCCATTAAGGAAAGCAGTTTTGACATCCATTTGCCAAATTTCATAGTCATGAAATGCAGCTATGGCTAACAGAACCCGAATAGACTTAATCTTGGCTACCAGAGAAAAGGTCTCATCATAATCCACTCCAGGAATTTGAGAGAAGCCCTTTGCAACCAGTCTAGCCTTATAAGTGTGTACTTTACCATCCATGTCGGTATTCTTCTTGAAGACCCATTTGCACCCTACAGTCTTTCGACCTGGTACATTCTCAACCAAGTTCCAAACTTGATTGTCATACATGGATTGTATCTCGCTATCCATAGCCTCTTTCCATTTAGCAGACTCGGGGCCTGCCATGGCTTCCTCGTAGCTGTTAGGGTCATCTTGACTTACTAGTGTCCCATCACTAATAAGTGTCTCACCTTCTGCAGTAATATGGAATCCATAGTAATGCTCAGGTGCACTCCTAACTCTCGTGGAACGCCTCAGAGGTACAGATTCGTCAATTGGCTCAACATGAGTTTCCTCCTCAGGTTGAGGGCCAGAGTTTGAAGTTCCTTCACCACTTGACTCTTGAATTTCTTCAAGATCAATTTGCCTCCCACTGTCTCCTTGGCTTATAAACTCTCTTTCTCGAAAGACTCCTCTTCTTGCTACAAAGACCACATTGTCACTAGGTCTATAGAAGAGGTAACCAAAGGATTGCTGTGGGTAGCCGATGAAAATACACCTCTCGCTTCGGGGTTTGAGCTTATCATGAGTCTCGCGTCTCACGAAAGCCTCACAACCCCAAATCTTGATGTGGTCTAGTTTAGGTACTTTACCAGTCCACATCTCGTGAGGAGTTTTGGCAACTTTCTTTGTAGGGACTAGATTAAGGATATGGGCGGCAATCTCTAAGGCATACCCCCAGAATGAGATTGGTAGCGAAGCTCGACTCATCATGGAACGAACCATGTCCAACAAGGTTCGATTACGCCTCTCAGCCACACCATTCAACTGCGGTGTCCTGGGAGGTGTCAATTGTGAGACAATCCCACATTCCTATAGATAGTCGAGGAACTCTGAACTAAGATACTCACCACCCCGATCGGATCGAAGCATCTTAATGTTCCTGCCCAATTGATTCTCGACTTCCTGTTTAAATTCCTTAAACTTCTCGAAAGTCTCTGACTTATGCTTGATTAAGTAGACATATCCATATCTACTGTAATCATCAGTAAAAGTCAAATAATAACGATTAGCATCCCTTGTGGCATGTTTGAATGGTCCACACACATCCGTGTGTATAAGGTTCAACAAACCTTCACCCCTTTCACACGAGCCTGTGAAGGGTGACTTTGTCATTTTTCCAAGTAAGCATGATTCGCAACTATCATTTGACTTTAGGTCAAACGACTCCAAGACTCCATCCTTTTGGAGTTGGCCTATGCGTTTCTTGCTTATATGTCCAAGACGACAATGCCATAATGATGCTTTATCCAAGTTATTATTATTAGTAGAATCAATACACAAAACATTATTTCCTAAGTTATCTACAACAGATACAGCTTCATACACACCATCACAAGGTAATGCTTTAAAATAAAGTACATTATTAAAGAAAGCATTAATCGAACCAACTTCATTATCAAACGAAAAGGTGAAACCTTGTTTGTACAATGCATGAAAGGAAATAATATTTCTTGCCATTTTTGGCGAATAACAACATTTATTCAAATCTAAATTTAACCCACTACTTAGCGATAAAGTATAAACTCCAATCTTGGTGACAGGTGTAACTTTCCTATTTCCCATGATTAAGTTTATTCTTCCTTGCTCCACATTCTCACTTCTTCCTAGTCCCTGCAAGTCACAACAAATATGAATACCGCAACCGGTATCAAGGACCCAAGATTTCGAATGGGGTGAGTTATTAGAAATGATAGTGTAAATACCTGCATGGTTGGGTTTGACTTTCCCATCCTTCACATCCTGCTGGTACTTTGGGCAGTTCCGCTTCCAATGAGCTTTTTCATGGCAATAGAAGCATTCAGCCTCTTTTGGGTCAGAAGAAGGAGTAATGAAACCTTTCTTGGTTCCACTTGAAGAAGAGCCATCAAGGGTCCGAGCCTTGGTACCCTTCGAAGATCTCTTTCTCTTCCTCCCTCGACTTTGCCCGATTGCCAAGACCGGAGTTGAGTCTGGAGTCGGAGTGATAGCAACCGACTTCCCCTTAAGACCTGTTTCTACGGTCTTGAGAAGTCCCTGAAGTTTGCTGAGGGTGACCTCTTCCTTGTTCATGTGATATGTCATGCGGAATTGATCATAGCACGATGGTAAGGAGTGCAAAATGATATCTATTGCAAGCTCCTCAGGGAAGTTCACATTAAGCTTCAGCAAACGATCCACATACCTTTGCATTTTCTGCATGTGGCTCGTGACGGAATCTCTGTCCTTCATCATGGTTGTTATCATGGAGCAGATGACTTCGTACCTCTCTTGTCGTGCACTTTGATGGTATCTTTCCATCAAATCTTGGTGCATTTCATAAGGGTAGAAATCCTCATAAGACTTTTGGAGTTCAGCTGTCATTGTGGCCAACATGATGCAAGCCACCTTGGTTGCATCTCTTTCATGAGTATGAAAGTCAGCGATCTCCTGGGGAGTTGCAGTGGACTCATCAATTTCCTTAAGCTCCTTGTCAAGGACATATTCTTTGTCCTCGTAGCGGGTAATCATCCTGATGTTTCTGATCCATTTATTGAAGTTGGATCCATCAAAGGTAACTTTCCCACACAAACTCATAAGAGTGAAGGAGCCATTAGGATTCGAGCCAGAAGCATTATTTGAAGACATCTGAAAGAGAAGAACAAGTTTAGTATAGATTTAAGGGAGTCCTTAATAAAACACCCAAATGTAATATTAAGGCTAGGATCCAATCACAATATAATATAACTTAGAAGAGGTATGTTGTAATATAAGCTATACCATATTTGAAAGGTAGGTGAATGACGATTCACCAATTTCCACCACGAAAACCGAAATATTAGATATTTAGTTTTTATTGGTTTTAGAAATTCCTAGATTCTTTGAGATCCAATGAACTTTTCAAAGGCATGTTTCAATCTCGAGAGTGCCCTCCAAGTTTTGTGACTGGGATACCGAGGATCACAAAACGAGGTGTGAAGTAACCATGCAAATCACTTGGTACCCTTAAAGTTTATCACTCAATCGATGTGCCGGTAAACCACACACGCTCCACCGATACTATAATAAACCTTAACTCACCCTTTACCTACCTTGTTAAGTCCAAGTTAGTGTGCCGGTTAACCACACACGCTCCACCAATGACTTAGACAAAGTGTAAAGTGTAATTTCATGGATTAGCACCTTATTCACATTTTCCTAAAGTAACTAAGATTGGGAATTTAATAAAACATTTAGTTACTTTGTTATATTCATCATACTTTGAATGAGAATTTATAAGTCCTTGTCTTACCCGTTCGGCTAACGACCCTCCACCAGTCAAGCAAGCGGTGGGTGAGAGTAAACACCCATTAAGTCACCATTTTATAGGCAACAACCTTATACCCACCTTATAGACCGGCTTCGTGAATGAGGCGTACTAGCGGTAAGACGACTTTATTCTTATACATATATATATAATTATTAAATCATCATAATATAAGTATAAGGGTTGAATTTTAACTTTTAAAATTCTAGGGGTTGGAACTTAAAGTTTTAACTTAACTTTACTTGTTCCAAAACTTGAGGGCAAGTTTTGTAACTTTCAAAACTTTTCATTTCTTGTAACTTATGAGTTTAATAGAGTAATAAAATGAAGACTCTTCATTTTTCTAACTCTTGTATTTGTTTTAATGGTTTTAACTCAAGTGTGACTCTTGGTTTTCCATAACTTAAGGATAAGTTATGGACTCCATTAAAACACATTATGATCAAGAATTAATCTACCACATAGGTTACAAATAATTCCTATGATCATCTAAAACATCATAAGAACAAGAACATGAATATGAACACAATCAAAAATTACATTTAAAACTTTGTAATTTTGATAACTAGTTGTTTGTAAATGAATTAGCAAAGCCATTACACCACCAAAAACAAGTTTTCAATTACCAAAACAGTTTAGGCTAATGTTTCTAATTCATTTCCAGCAACTAAATCGAAATTCTGCAATCAGTCGACCCTACTCGCCGAGTGCATGAACTCACTCACCGAGTTGGTTGAAGATACTCATGAACTCGACGAGTCCCCCCTATAGACTCGACGAGTCCATTCGCAGACAGCAAGATTTCCGATTCTGTTTTCAACTTTTAAGCACAAATAAGAGCAAACAAGCCTAGGCTCTGATACCACTGATGGGTTTTGAGCATTCTAACACTTCCTAAGTGTACATGCAACCCTAATAACCTTGGATCTATGTTTGTCTAATTATCATGCAAAGTTGAATTCCAAGGTTATATTCCTATCTAGCATACATGGGGAACAATTTTAACATAAAGTATAGATAGAATAACTTACCTTGTTGTTGTTTGTGTTCCTTGAAACCTTGTGAGCCTAGCACCCCAAGTGTGATGCCTCAAATGCTTCACACAACACCAAATGCTCTTGGAAGAACTTATGAGAGAACACACACTTCTTCAAAATTGGCCAAGCCCTCTTATTTCTTAGTGTAGCCGATTTTAGGTGGAGAACATGTTACTTATATAGTGTTGACACATCTAGGGTTAAACCCTAATGTGTCATGACTCTTCATTTCCATGACCCATGGGTTTGTAACTCCCATGGAGCATCCTATGGGTGGAACCCAACTTGATAGTCCATGGAGCCTTTTAGCCCACTATACAAGATATGGATGATTTACATAATCAACCCATATATTTAATTAGTTATCTTTTGATCACATAATTAATTCTAAATTAATTCTTGATCAAACTAGTCAAATAATATTATTAATATATTAGAACTTATAATATATTAATAATCTCCAAGTGTTATTTCTCTCATTTAGTCTATCCAATTGCATGATACCATGCAACCCAAATGGACCATGCCGGGTCGGGTCAAGTACATACCAGAAATAGTTATGGACTTAGACACCTTATCCAACAATTTGCTCCCATTTCCATTGGGGAATTTCAGGTTGTTGCAACAACCCGGATGGTTTCTGATGTTCAGCTTTGACTATTGAGCATGTCAAACACTTCCCAACGTACAAGGCAATATCCTTTTTCATTCCAGGCCACCAATAGTACTCTTTAAGATCCTTGTACATCTTATCTGCTCCAGGGTGGATGGAGTATTTAGATCGATGGGACTCCTCTAGTACCATGTCTCTCAGGTTGTTAACCCTTGGAATCCAGACCCTATCTTTAAAATAACGAACTCCATCAGGTTTGGTTTCAAATCTTTCTTCCAAACCATGTAAAGTTTCGCCTGGAAGATTTTCCTTGCATAACGCTTTCTCCTGGGCATTAATGATTTGAGATTTCAAGCTTGTCTGAATTACCATTCCCAAAGCTCTCACATGGGAAGGTTTCACTCTTTCTTTCCTACTAAGAGCGTCGGCTACTACGTTAGCCTTCCCTGGGTGATATCGTATCTCACAATCATAATCACTAAACAACTCTACCCATCTTCTCTGCTGCATGTTTAACATTTTTTGATCCAGGATATGCTGAAGGCTTTTGTGATCGGTATAAATGGTGCACTTGGTTCCGTACAAATAATGCCTCCATATCTTAAGGGCGAAAACTATTGCTCCTAGTTCTAGATCATGGGTGGTATAATTCTTCTCGTGTGGTTTGAGTTGTTTGGAAGCATATGCAATGACCTTATCTTTTTGCATTAGCACACATCCTAATCCTTGATGAGACGCATCACAATACACCACAAAGTTCTCTAATCCTTCTGGTAAAGCCAGAATTGGTGCATTGCACAGCTTGTTTTTCAGGATTTGAAACGCCTCTTCATGTTTCTCTTCCCAGAGAAATTTTCTATCCTTTTGGGTCAAAGATGTTAATGGTTGAGCAATCCTAGAGAAATTCTCAATGAAGCGTCTGTAGTACCCAGCTAATCCTAGGAATTGTCGTATTTCTGTCGGGGTTTTGGGGGCCTCCCATTTCTTGATTGCCTCTATCTTAGCTGGATCTACATGGATTCCTCTTTCACCGATCACATGGCCAAGAAAATGTACTTCCCGAATCCAAAATTCACACTTAGTGAGCTTGGCATACAATTTCTGTTCCTTCAACAGCTCCAACACTAGCTTTAGATGTCTATTGTGATCTTCTTTGGTCCGCGAGTAAACAAGTATGTCATCGATAAATACAATTACAAACCTGTCTAGGTATGGTCTACAGACCCTATTCATCAAATCCATGAATACAGCGGGTGCGTTCGTTAGTCCAAAAGGCATGACTAAGAACTCATAATGTCCATAACGGGTTCTAAATGCTGTTTTGTGAATGTCCTCTTCGTGAATTCTTAGCTGATGATACCCTGACCGAAGGTCGATTTTTGAGAAGTAGGAAGCGCCCTGCAACTGATCGAACAAGTCATCTATTCTAGGGAGGGGATATTGATTCTTGATTGTCAACTTGTTCAATTCTCTGTAATCAATGCACATTCGGAACGAACCATCTTTCTTTTTGACGAATAACACTAGGGCTCCCCAAGGTGAAGAACTTGGTCGAATAAACCCTTTGTCTAGAAGTTCTTGAAGTTGTCCGGATAGTTCTTGCATCTCGGATGGTGCAAGGCTATATGGTGCTTTTGCTACCGGTGCCGCTCCGGGAATTAAGTCTATCCGAAATTCGACCTGTCTATAAGGGGGTAGACCGTGCAATTCCTCCGGAAATACTTCGGGATAGTTTTGAACCACTGGAATCTCCTTGAGTTGCTTAGCTTCAGGTTCTCTTTCTAGCACGTGGGCCATGAATGCAATACAATTCTTTTTCAGGTACTTGTGAACCTTCACGCTTGATACTATGTTTAAACTTCTTCCTGGCTTCTCACCGTGTATGATAAGGGTTTCTCCATTAGGGAGAGGCACTCTAATGACTTTCTCATAACAACCAATGTCCGCTCTATTTTTGGATAACCAATCCATCCCTACTATCACATCAAAACTACCTAGCTCTATAGGAATTAGGTCAATGCTAAAGAGTTTATCAGCTAAATTAAGAGTACAACCAGGAATTATATCACTAGCCCTAATTTCATACCCATCAGCAAGTTCAATAGCATAAGCATTCCTCATCTTTACCGATTTCAAGCCAATTAACGGTCTAAATGCTAAAGAAACAAAACTCCTATCTGCTCCCGCATCGAATATTACTGATGCAAAATGGTTGTTCAGGAGGAACGTACCTGTTATCACTTCAGGGTTCTGACCAGCTTCTTCTGCACCAATCACAAAGGCTACACCTCTTGGCTGTCCAACTTGATTTCCTTGAAAGTTTTCCCTGGATTGGCCTTGTCCATTGTTACCAGGTCCATTGTTCAGTTTAGGACATGCTCTACGGAGATGATCAGTACTCCCGCACTTGTAACATGTCCTTTTTCCCTCCTTATTCACCTTACAATACTTCGAGTAATGGCCTGTTTGCTTACAGTTTTGGCACACCGGGCAAGCTCCCTTGTGATGGAAGTTACACTTATTGCACTTCGGAAGCGGCCCTGAGTACTGCTTTCGCTCCTGCACTTCTTGTCCTTGAGTTTTCACTGGTTCTTGCTCCTGGGATCTTACCATAAGGTTTCTTGAGACTTTCTGCTTCCTCCCTGACTTGCCTCCATACTTTTTCTCTCCCTGATCTGCTGGCTTCCTCTTGCTACTAGAGCTTTCCTTTGCCGATGCTCCCATCCTTATCACATCATTGGTTAGTCGATTTGCTAGGCTTACTGCACTTTGAATGGTAGTTGGGTTTGCTGAGGTAACCATTCCCCGAATCTCTGGTGCCAGACCCCAGATGTAACGATCTATCCGTTTCTCCTCAGGAGTAACCATGTGAGGTACTAGTTTTGCTAGTTCATGAAATCGGACTGTGTACTTCTCTATTTGTGTTCCAACCATAGAATGGTTCCAGAATTCATATTCAAGTTTCTGAAGTTCATCCTTGGGACAATACTCCTTTATCAGCAGCTTCTTTAGGTCTTCCCAAGTTAGCTGATATGCTGCTGTACGGCCTCGGGTTTGCACTAGAGTATTCCACCAGGTTAATGCCTTATCTTGGAATAGGCAAGATGCATACTCAACTTTGTTGCGCTCGAGGCATTTGCTAATATGAAGGACCGACTCCATGCTGTCAATCCATTTCAGTAACCCGACCGCACCTTCCTTTCCATGGAACTCCTTAGGTTTACAGGCCATAAAGGACTTGTAGTTGCATTCTCTTTCATTATTTCCCCGGTTTCCTCCACTACTTCCTTGGTTAGCATTAAGTCCTGCAGTTACTTGAGTAACAATGTTTGGGATTGCTTGCATGAGTTGTTGTGCTACCATTTGAGCAACATCGGGCGTTTCGTTCTGTGGGCGCCCGCGATTAGGCCTTCCTGACATGGTTCTATGACACAGGAGAAGAAATACGTATAAATACATAAAATAATGTATAATATGTATTTCACTACCATTTTGAAAATCGTAAGTGTTGTCAAATTAATGGGTTGCATTAATACTATGCATATAGATTTGAGAAAGGAAAGAAAAGAAAATTCTCTTTTATTCAACCATTTACCAAATAAATTTTAGGGTTTGACCTCATAGTAAAAGTTTTCAAACATAAAATAAAATTTTTTTTCATTACCATTTGAAATAGTCTTAAAACCAAACCAATACATCAATCCCAAAATAAAGTTTTAAATATTTTTCCCAAAAGACACCCAACATGGGTTTTCATTTCAAAACAAAATAAAACAAAATACTGAAATCAGAACCAAAAGCCAATCGCTATCCCAACAAGAAGCATCAACACCACAATCAGGAACAGCCCACCAAACACATAATATGCTGTCATCGCATGACTTGCCTCTCGTCTAGCAGCACTAGCAGTGTCAGCAGTCTCCATCGAATGCTGATACAGGATTTCCATTCCTGCCAAGACTTCATCCAAAACTTCTCGATGCCCAGCTATCACAGCGAGACTGTGACGTAGGCCCGCTGCTATCGACTGCAATCTCCGGGACTCCTCCGGGGTCATACCTGGCTATCTGACAGGTATCCCTATGACTTGCTGAGGTGAGGGTGCTCTCGGTCCTGCATCGCTGGGTTCTGCTCCGCTAGGTCCTGCCGTGCCATGTCCTGCTGTGCTGGCGGGTATCCTTCCTGGAATGGGAACACTCTTCCTCGCTGTCCTCCGAATGCGAAGTCCATAGAGCGGTGGCTGTGGCAACAACGATGTAGGTGATTCATCGCGTCGTTGACTCGGGGCGTTGTCATTGCTGATCTCCACCGAGTTCCCAGTATCTTCCGTATCCTCTGATGGGTCTTCTTCTACCGAGGCGGGGGGATTACGTCGAGGGATAACAGTGACGTAGCCGGATTCATCGGCTGAGGCGGTAGCGCGGGAAGATGATGATGTTGACATAGTGGACTGTGACATAGTTTCAATGAGATATGAAATAAATGACAATGCATGCCTATAATATGCAATGCTTACACACACCAAAATTAACCTTTTGAAATTTTGAAATAAAGTTCTCTCAAATATTTTTGTTGAACATATTCCCATTATAATTAGCTCAAGCTTTGTATAAATCTTTTCTTAATAAAACATAGGTGATCAGGCTATGTTTAATCAAGGTCCAATAATACAACTCCCGACCTAATTATACTAGTAATATGTTTGATGTAAAAAGAATTTCTTTGTAAGTTTTAGTTATAGGTTGTATTTTCTTAAAGAAAAACCGATGTTCTCTATAACTTTAGCTCTGATACCACTTCTGTCACACCCCGCTAAAGCGGAAACGCAAGGTATGACAGCGATAACGGTTTCAATGCAAAAGATAAAGATACATCACCATAGTAGTATTTAAAAGTTTACAACCCATAGCTTTAAAAGAAACAAAATACAAGTTTTTCAAAATAACATTGTTCAAAATATAGCTTCATAATAGCTTCAACACGATGCAGCATGCTCTATGATGATGAATCTTTACATCCACTTACTAATTACTTCCTGAAAAAGCATGTAAAACGAGCGTCAACTATGAAAATAGTTGGTGAGTATCACAAGTTTATAAATCGAGGGTACAATAATGCTTTTCGTAAGTACAAGTACATTGCTTTAATGATAAAACAAAGTTGATTGCTATTAAGGTATACAAGTTTATTGCTAGAACGGGAAACGCATTTGTATGTGTATGAGCAAACAATGAGTCTCAACCAAACCTATGACTGAAGCCCTATCGAGATCTATGCCTATCGTTCCATAGATGAATATGGTATCATGCACTCCAGCGATTCGGGCGAGTGAGGAGTTGTCAATTCCTAATAGCGCTATCCATAACGACCATTGGCTCAAAGAGTTAATGGTTAGAGATAAGGGAAGGGCCTTAGTACGATAAGTTCTCATGTTCCGTGTTGCATAGACATACATAAAGAAACATAGCAATACAATAGCAATCATGTTTGATACAATTCAATTTAAATACAACATGCAAACAGTAATTTTTCTGGACATGCTTTTCCACCCCAAAACATAAAAACCGAAAATAGGGGAGTGCGTGAATACTCACGATGTTTTGTGTAGAAACAAGCGGTACTTCGGGATGCACCAACGTCTTACTACCGGGATCCTACGACATCAAACACACGCACTAGTGAGTTTCCATGTCGATATCTAATGCTAATATACTAAACTCTACATATAGGGAAATGCCAATTTATGTTTTAGTATTGGATTTTATATCAATTAGTTACACTTTTTCTGAAGTAATGAAATTCTATATAGCGGGCGATTAATTACAACCTTAGAATATAAACTTTCCAAATTTTTAAGTCCTTATTACAACATAAATTCACGAAAATAGCATTCGAGGGATAAAAATTCTCAAACTTTTTATTTAACTGTTATTACACAATACTAAGCTGGGAAAATTATAAAAATGGATTTCCAAGCTGTTTAATTATATTTTATGATTTTTGAGCATTTATTTCAATAAAAATTGAAATAAATAGAAAACAGTTTCCAAAATTACCCAAACTTTTTATTTAATTGTTATTATACATAAACAGGCTGGAAAAAATATAAAAGATATTTTTCAGTGGGTATTTCTATTTTTCCTTGCTTTATTCCTTTAAATAGTCATTAATTAAAGAAATAATATTAAACAGTTAAAATAAATCACCATAAATTTTTGTAAAATCATTTACAGTATAAATATCCTGGGAAAAATATCAAAAGTGGTTTTCATAATGTATAAACTGGTTTTGGGTATTTATGTATATTTAGGTGTATTTTAGTGCAATTAACTTTAGAAAATAAGAGAAAAATAGTTTACAGTAGAGAAAAATATTCAAAATTTTTATGTAACCTCCTACTCTATAATATTATATCCTGGTAAATTTTCATGAATTTTGGATAATCAAAACTATTTCTCCCATTTTTAGACCATTATAATTACCAAAAATTGGGAAAAATAGTAAAACATGATGGAAAATCTTGAAATTATTTTCTGTAGTCACCCATCATAGGTAAGGTATGCAAAAATTGTTAGATACAATTTTCACATCCTATAAAGTGGTTTTGTAATTTATCATGTCCTAAATAAAAGAAAATTAGAAATCATATGAAACAGTAACAACAATTGCTAAAATTTGGTGAGGGGTCATTATTCCCCATAAGGATCATCCATGAATTTATTTAGGATTTATTGACCTCTGGAAGTATTTTATATGATTTATGCTCTTGGTTTTAGCAATAATTCTAATAAATCAAAGAAATAACAAAAGCTCTTGAAATTTTCCATATTATCTCATGCATGCAAGGGCTTTCAAAAGGAAAAATGTAAAAAAAATGTATTCAGAAGAGAAATGAGGGTAATGATTCCAAACAATTTAAGAAAAGTTGCATGCAATAATGCATGAAGTGTAAATGTGGCTGAAGTTCATGAATTTGTGTAGCCCATTCAGTGAGGTTTTAAGCCACGAAATTTCAACCATAATTCACTAGATATGTTAAGTTTCTAAGGTATGTTTCCTCAGATTTATGGTTGGGTTTAAGGTCATTGTTTAAGCAAGATAAAAATAGTGATCACAGAAAAAGAGCTGTATGCGCAACCTTTTTGTAAAATCTGCTAAACATCGGATATTTAATATTTTACAGTGAGACCAGTTGGGTTTGAAAGTTAACTCGTGGAACTAACCAATACAAAAAGAATATCATGATTTGGTTAAGAAATGACTGAGTTATGACTGTTCAAAGTCGAACAAAGTAATCTGGTAGATTGCATGTTTGCTTGTGTGCATTATTAGGGTATTTCAACAAGAACATCATGCATGTCTTTGGTAAGGCCCGATTTCTAACACATGCATGGAATGAATGAGCATCCAAGATGTACTAAAAATGGTTTAAATGCTTTTGTTCATGCATGAACACAAAAGAAATGGAGAAGAACATGAAATATTAGGTTTTGATGTCACATGATCATATGTGCATCTTTTCCACTCCTTGCATGGGTTTGATCCCGGATTTTCACCATCTCTAACACATGCATTGTGTTAT
The DNA here is from genome assembly GCF_052625555.1 of Lactuca saligna. NCBI lineage: Eukaryota > Viridiplantae > Streptophyta > Magnoliopsida > Asterales > Asteraceae > Lactuca > Lactuca saligna. Next base: position 91,957,641 of record NC_136421.1, read on the forward strand.
GGTGAGAATCTACAAACCACAAGGGGAGAATAAAGATTTCTAGCCATGGAAAGGCATAGAATCCGAAAAGTAGAGAAGACTAAGAAGAAAAAGAGGTTTAACCATGAAACTATGGAAGAAGATGTTGTTGTTTACCTTGGTTTTGACCTTGAGAGAAGTAAGAACACTTCAAGGGCTTCACAATCTCAAAATTTTGCAGATAAATGAGAGGATTTTCGTGAGTTTAGAGAGAGGGAAGAAGAGAGTGAAGTGTGTGAAGAGAGTGAAGTGAGAGAGTGAAGAGGGAAGAGGTGGAGTAAGGGTTTAAGCTTAATGATTGTGTTTTGGGGAAGAGAGAGGGCATGGGGAGAGGTGATGGCCGGTTTTTGCATGCATTTTGGCCTCCTCTCTCCTAAATTTTAAACTTTATAAACTTCCCTCCTATATTTTATATAAAAACATTCATTTTTATAAAATGTTTATTAAGCAATTTGATTTATTTAAAAATCTTGTTTTCAACAAATAATTTATGATTAATACTTGTAATTTATATTTCTAGTTCATTGGAATAATCCATAATTTGATTAATAAAATTTGATATTAGGAAGTTTATAGCCAAATTTTATAAAGTTTTTAAGCTTTATAATTTATAACTTTGGATTTTTGGCTCTTTAGGGTTTTTGGAATATTGTTTGATATTCAACAACATGTTGAAGTATAATTAGAATGTTTTAATTTATTTTTAGAGTTTTATACCCTATTTCAATTATAACAAAGCTTGAAGCTTTATTCTAATTATAGTATTGGCATTTCCTATTGTAGCTAAGCAACTTACTAGAATTGTAAGTATCAAGTATATTAGTCCTAGACCTTAGTTGGATCCTAGTTTATGCAAGATTTTTGACCTAATTTATACTACTAGGTCATGGCATGTTGTGCATGAATGGTTATTATAAAGATGCATGAGTCGAAGAATGACCTGAATTGGCAGTTGTCACACCACCTCACAAAAAAAAGTCAACAGAGAGAACTTCGAGAAGGGATCGGACAAAGAGTACGAATCTAGTGGGATGCCAGAGGACACCAAAGGGACATAAGTGGACATCAGATTACTTTTGTCAAGAGTAGGACAGAGAACAAAGGATACCACTCCTGAGTCATGCGAGATGGCAGAAAACCATACGTGTCACATTAATAATTAACAGCCCAATACGACCTAGTGAGTTGGTGAATACACTACTCACGTTCTGTGGTAGGCATAAAGTGTCACACCCCGAAACCGAAGGCGGAAACATCTCGGGGTGGAGGTGACTTCATGTGAATATGATAACCAATGTACATAGTAAACGAAGTAAAACACAAAACATTACATTACATAGATTTCATTACATCATTTGAAAAGTAAAGTAGTACAAGTTTCATAGATACATAAGTTTAAACAAAAGAAAGACGCGACTTCCATTCGCTCCATCTTCTGCAAAAGGATGCGGGGTACCTGTCTAAGTAAAACCTGAGAATACAAGCATTTTAAAAATCAACATAAAGCTGGTGAGTTCATAAGTGGTTTGTTTTATGAAAAGAACGAGTTCCTTAGGTTTCCTGAAAAAGTGGTTAGTTAAGAAAATCCCATATTTTCTTAAGTGGTAGTCACCAAATCCAAATTGTAATGTAAAGGATATACACTAAAAACATGATTGTTCTTGTGAATTGTAAAGTTTAGTTATCTAACCTGTTATACTTTTCTGGTTACGTACTATTGTTACTTAGGAAAATCCTATATTTTCCTACATGTGTGTGAGTACTATTACCGATTATGTGTGTGCGAACTGTTACCGATTCTGATTATGTTCAATGTTATCCCCAGGAAAACCCCATGTTTTCCTGAATGTGTGGGTGTGTGAACTGTTACCGATTCCGATTATATTCAATGTTATCCCCAGGAAAACCCCATGTTTTCCTGAATGTGTGGGTGTGTGAACTGTTACCGATTCCGATTATGTTCAATGTTATCCCCAGGAAAACTCCATGTTTTGCTGAATGTGTATGTGTGAACTGTTACCGATTCCAATTATGTTCAATGTTATCCCCAGGAAAACCCCATCTTTTCCTAAATGTGCGGGTGTGTGAACTATTACCAATTCTGATTATCCTTAAATGTACATTAGTTTTATTACGTACATAAAACTAATAAATAAGTGTAAAGTGTTAATAATCTTAATTACGAGTCCTTAACCATACTTCAAACTAGATATGACTCGGGCCAGGGCTAGTATCCTTTTTATGACTTTCATCACCCTTGAACCTTTCGGTTCGGCTGTAGCTAGCAGCCATGTGTGGGATTTTCAGTCCTGTATAGATCTATACACTCAAGTCACGCTCTCCTACGTTCGGAGATTCTGGTTACAGGGGTAGTCCTCCACTCTCTCGTACCAAGGAAGTGTTACAGAGGACGTGTCTCCAATCTTTAAGATTTCCCTATACTTCTCGTGCCTAGAGAAGTAGTATCTATGAATATCTAAGTTCTAATGGATCCTGTCCTTTACACTCGAACCTAGGTATTTGATTAAGGATATTACAAATGTTTTATGTTTTCTAATGGTGTTTGTCCTTTACACTCGAACCTAGGTGTGTTATTAAGGACATTACGATTGTTTTACGTTTTCTAATGGTGTCTGTCCCTTACACTCGAGCCTAGGTGTTTTATTACAGACATTACAAATGTTTTATAATCTCTATCAATATGAGTGTGAACAATCAATTGTGATCTGTAAAACATAACAGTATATAACAAGAATTGAAAAATCGGTTTGAACAAACAACTCTGCAAGATAAAACAGTTTGTTAATTTGTTTTCAATTCTTAAAATTGTAAAACTTATGAAACCAGTTAAATGAAATAATGAATTCAAGTACAAGATATTCTTGTACTTTTTCTTGTATTCCCCTCCCCCCCCCCCCCCCCCCCCCCCCCGTGAAAACATTGAAAAACCATTGAAAAGGGTAGGGGTATGAACTCACCGGACGTGGAAATGTATTGAATGGGATGCTAGACGTCGAATCGTGGCTTGAATATGAGCGAGGCTCCTATGTAATGTTAAATGATACACAAATATATCTAATTAGATTTAAATTCACTAATCAGATACGATAATACACTCCAAGATGCGAAAACACTTCAAATTAACTGTTTGGAGTGACCCGGGTGACGTTTCTGGACATGAATGGCTAGGATATGGAGTTTACTCTCCAAGAATAAGCTCTAGGGAGTGTTCACGACCTTAAACACCTCATCCCCAAGATTTTACAGCCATAAACTCATGGAGGGTGTTTTATCTGCTAAATGGCCTTAAATCAAATGAGGGGTGTTGCTAGGTTTGGTTCTAGGGCATTATCAAGGAATTAACTCAACCATATGGACCAATTTATGAGTTTACAGCAGTAAACTAAGTGTTTACGGCCGTAAACTCTCACCCACATCATTCTTAATTGTTTTGAAGGTCAATGATTAATCACAAATGATTCAACTCAATTTTACAAGACTTGGGGTGAGTTTAGGGCATCAAATGACCCATATTTAGGAGTTTATGGCCCTGGAGCATGTGCTATGGCCGTAAATTCTCAAATGGAGGGTTTTTGTTATGTTTAAGGCCCCCAAATAATTTTTGGTTGGTTCTAGGATTTATTTCAAGGTTTATGAGATGTGTAAGTTGCATTTTAACACCCAAAAAGGAGTTTACTCTCCATGAAATGGTGTTTACGGCCCAAGCTTGTTCTTGGGCAGTAAACTCATGTTTACTCCTCAAAGATGATATTCAAGGTGTTCTAAGTCCAGTCCAATAAGTCCTTAAGCCATATCTAAGCTCCTATGGTGATTTAGATTGGTTTTAAGGCTCCCAAACCCCATTTACATGTGTTCACGGCCTGAGGCTATTCCAGCACCGGAAACACATGTTTATGGTCCTATTCCATGATTTAAACACGAAAATGAAGGCTAAGGATGTTATACTAGGAGCTAGGGTGATTACCTTGGTGTTTTGAGGCTTGAAATGGATCATTTTTGGACCAAATTCTTGAGTTGAGGAGAGAGGTTGGAGAGAGAGTGAAAAGGCTCCAAATGAGTCCTAATTCACTTTAAATATGCTTTGAATTGGATACACGGTGGAATTCTACCTGATACCGACGTTAACCGATGCTTTGGGTCACACCCGATTAAGTAGTCGTTACCCGATATGGTCGAAACTAAAATTTTTCAAATTACTAGTTTGAGACGTTTTCACATGTTTCCAACATGTTTGGATACGGAACAACTCGCTTAAGACGAGTTTTATTAACGAAACGGTTACAACGAGGGAACAAAATTTCGGGTTGTTACATTATCCCCCCGTTAGAGGGAATTTTGTCCCGAAATTCAAGAATTAAGATACATGTAACGACCAAAAATTTCAACATAATTTAAACTTTTCAAAACAATCCATTTTAATAACATTATTACAAAAAGGTTTTCAATACATTATTTATCAGAGTATTCCCAGGTCCATTTCATAAAACATAAATGCGAGGAACGGTACGATCATGCCTTTGCCTTGTCACAGTCTCCTGAAGAACCTGAAAACATTAAACCACAAATGTAAGCCCGAAATCTTAGTGAGATACCCCCAACATACCAACCACATATACGCCCTTCCAGGCTACAACCTTCCAGTCTAAAACATATTGCCTTCCGTCCCTTAACATATTGCCTTCCGGCCCATAGCATAAAAAAGCATATATAACATAACAGAACATAGAACAACCATGCATCTCGGGTTTACTGTGTGACTGCTCCGCCGTATCGGGCCTTCACTCCACCAGGTTCACCCTCCGAGTCTAGTCATGTCCTTCGAGTCTATAGTGTGGTTGGTCTGCCCGCACTAGGCCTTCAACCCACCTGGTCAACTCTCTGAGTCTACAGTATGACTGGTCCGCCCGCATTGGGCCTTCAGTCGGCCTGGTCCAATCTCCGAGCCTCGACACGTCTGGTGTGCCCTCGTGGGGCCTACAGCCTATCCATACCACTCGCTGGGCCTTCGGAACAACCAGTCCGCCCTGGGTATCTTGGCCTACAGCACAAAACAGGACCCACCTCAACCCATCTCCAGTCCAAACAACCATGTGCACATAACATACAATCATATAACAGTCATAGTCAACAAACCGATCAAGCAGATCACATAACATATCATTACCCTAACCAGGCTACCGACCTAACCGGTCACTAGCATAGCATCACTCTACATATCGGGAAACCGAACTTAACCAGGTGTCTAGCATATACCATCCTAGCTACCAGGATGCAGAAAAATCAAACAATAACATAATAAACATATCCGAATCTCAATCCAAATAAAGGGCTGGCCTTGGTGCCTTAGACCCTGTCGATATAGTGAGGATAACTCACCTCGCGAATGCCGATACTCTGATCGGAAGAAGCAGACTCTCGAACCGTCAACTCACCGCAAATCCCGAACTAACCAACATAACAAGCATAAGCATTAGGTCAACATACTTTCAATTATCGGGCCAAGACCAAAGTCCTAATCTCACACAAAGTCCAACATTGGCCTAATTTACCAAATTGGGCCCACCTCACCAAATGGGCCTAAAATACTCACAAATGGCCCAACACAAAAGCCCAAAATAAAGTCCACAGAAGGAGTACGCTGGGCGTACTCTCCTTGGTACGCTGGGCGTACTGCAATGATCGCTAAAAGAAAACGGGACACTGGCCCGCTACGTGGGGCGTACTCGAAGGTTACGTGGGGCGTAACTGCGAGATCCATTAAGTCCTTTTTACATCTTAATGGCTTAAGCTCTTAAGCCCAAACTTCAGATCCATAGGCCAAATATGATTAGAAATCATAAATCTCAGACTTTATCACTTGAGACATCCTTAAGCTCTTAATCCAAGGTCTTAATCTATTAAGACCTATATAACTCATACATGGAACAACTACAGCCCTTGGGACCTCATTTTTATCATTCAAGACCTCTCCAAGGGTCTGAAAGGATAGATAATCTTGACCAAATTGAACTATGATGAGGACTTTTGGGACAAGAATGATAACAAAGCTTCAAAATTCATAGATCTATGCAATATGGAGGTCAAGCAAGAAGCTTTATACCTTAAACCAGCTCCAAAGGGTGGTATTTCTTCAAATCCACAAGTTCCACACATTCTTCTACTTGTTTTACAACTTCCCTTTTCTCCTTTAAGCCTTTCTTTTTCCAACAAGAGCTTTCCATGGCCAAACACACCCAAATATGAGAGAATACGAGATCTAGGGTTTCTCTGAGCTTGAAGATGAGCATAAGGAGGCTGAGGGGTGAACCTACATGTTCCTTATATAGTGGCTGACCCTAAAAATAGGGTTTGGGGTTTCTGAGAGTACGCTGGGCATACCTCCTTGGTACGATGGGCGTACTCACCCGGCCACCCGCAACCTTTCGTCCCATTACGCTGGGCGTACGTCCAACTTACGTTAGGCGTACCCATCCACCTTTCAAAAATCAAAAGCATGCATGGATGCCATACATGCATGGGACCATTTCCCTCTTATTCCACAAGAACTATAAACAATGATCAACTTCGAGGCACCGCAACTCCTCTAATTTAAACCCACTCTCAAATAACTTTACATTCATACGAGGGTGACGAGAAGCCCAATACTTCTAACACATACAGCCACCCGAAACCTTCTCGGATGAAACTCTTTTCTTGAAAGGGACCAGAATTACCTTTCTCTTAAATCTCAGGGACTCATAATTAAACACTTGAAGAACGGGGTGTTACAATTCTCCCCCACTTAAATTAAGCTTCGCCCTCGAAGCCTGCGACAACCCTACTCCGAAACTATCCCTGCAATACTCCGCCTGGCACTCACCGGACCAGGCTTCCCAAGACTCGACCATCGTAATCCGAAACCCAACTTTACCTTTCTTACCGACAGGATGAAACGAGCTTCAGCCCTAGAGCAACTCCCACGAGTTCTCCATCGCAATCTCATAACCGCACCAAACTGGCTCTAGTGTCCTCGGGTTAGGAAAACCCCGATACACTGTTGACACTTCCAAATACCCTTCCGGATGCCTTTTCACCTCATAAACACATCTACCTGGAATTCCAAAATTCCATCCATGCATTCCTGCCGAGCCTCAGCAACCATCCAACCCGGATGTGCTCCATACCACTGCCGAAATCTCGCTGCTCAATGACCATAATTGGACCACTCCCATCGCAACCCTGTGCTTCTACTTCCACTTCCGTGGATTTACATTCCCTTAGCATGACCGCTAACCATGCGACATACATGTCCTAAGCCTGCTCGCAAGAACCCTCGAGTCCATGCACCACCTCCACTACCCACAATCAATACCCGGGGCCAGACCTTCTAATGCTAACACATCACAACATACCAAACCCATTTCCTCGAACCGATCTGATAATACCTACAGAGTCTTCAGCATGATTGGGCCACCTCATTAGGTCTTCAGTCAATCTGGACCACTCTCAAAACCTTCAGCCAATCTGGGCTGCCCTCTAAGGCCTTCAGTTTGGCTGGACCGTCCCCCGAGCCTTCGACCTGACTGGTACGCCTCCCGGCCTTCAGTCCATCCGGACCGCTCAACTAGCATTCATCATTCCGAGTTATCTTTCCGGGAAATCCTCCCCTGCATACTGTTCTAGCCCCCTAGGGATTCCGAACTCTATCTCCACCATACGCTGATTGATTCCCACTAGCACTAGCAACCTTCGCAAAAACACATTCCCACACTGATCATTCCGCTCAAAAGTACTCAATCCTCAGCTAACCACTCCTCAGACTGCAGATGCTACTAGACATTCAACCCATGCCATATCTCCACTAATAACCCTCAGAAATGATAACCAATGATAGTCCGAAACACCAATCCATAACCATACTAAACCTTCAAAGAACAACGGATACCAAAACGAAAACAACCCAACGAGACTAGCAGATAAACGATACTCCACAATAATCATAAATAAACAAGACAACAAGAAAGAAACATACCTGCAGCTGCATCCGGCATTATTCTAACCTCCTCCGCTGCAAGCTGAAAAGCACGACCCTAAGCCCTTGGGGGCTCCGCTCCACACTGAGCTCCACCCGATATCCTCAACGTGGCCGGTGCTGGAGCCTGCACCGGTCCTGCAGCAAGCTGTGGATAGTTGACCCTAAAGTGTCCAACCTGATGACAATGATAACATATCCTCAAATCCCGAACCGGCACTGACTGCCGACAATCCGTCGCATAGTGCCCCTCCTTTCCGCACTTGCAGCATGCACCACCGGACCGACAAACTCCGGCGTGACCTCTCCCACACATTCCACAAACGTGGCTGCCCTGATCTCCCATCCTGGAATCAACGGTCTTAGACCGTTTCGTCACCGGCTACGACTGAACCAAAGCTTGCCTCAGCTCACGCAACTGTAACTCAATCTCTAACTCACGCCTCCTGGCGGCCTCCAGCAACTCCAACAAGGTCTCGCACCTCTGCACGGACACAAACTATCTGATATCTCTCTTTAGCATACTCAGATATCGAGACATCTGAGCCTGCTCCGAAGCGAACTCAGGGCAAAACATCGCCTTCTCAGTAAACGTCCTGGTGATTTCCGTCACCGACTCCGAATCCTGCTTCAACTCAAAGAACTCCTGAGCCAACCTCTCCCTCTCGACTTGCGGAACATAACGAGTGCTGAACATCTCTCTGAACTGATCCCATGAAATTGCAGCCCTCTACGCATCCAAGTATAACCCCGTGGTCAGTCTCCACCAATCCTTTGCCTCGAGCCTTAACAGGTTCAGAGCACACCTCACCCTCTGATCAGCAGGGCATAAACACGTGAAGAAACACCCCTCCACGTTTGATAACCATCTCATAGCAACGATTGGATCCTGAACTCCATCAAAGGTGGGAGGCTTCGTATTATCGAAGTCCCGATACTGAAAACCTCTACTAGCTCCTCCCCCTTCCGCTGCTACAGCCGCTGTAGCCGCCACGACAGCCGTCTCCGTGAGAGCCGCATAGCGCTCATTAAAATACTCCACCATGGCGGTCTTGATCAACCCAAACAGTTCCGGCAGCTCGGCCCGGAACAATGCAGCAACCTCCTCATGCAGGATCTCACGAATCCTCGCATCCAACCCATGTGTACTCATCTGACCGATAACCTCGGGCAGTACTGACCCGTCCACAACTCCTTCTCCTGCACCCGATCCTGACCTGGATCCACTCCCAGCATGCCTCGAAATCTCCATACTTAAAATAAACCTCAAAACCTCAGACACTTCCCACTGTCCCGGGAACCAACTCTCAACCCAACCCTAGAGGTCATGGTTTCCCTGATACGCTTATGGGTCCTATGCTTTCAGTAGTACGGGCCCATACTACCTTCCACACCTACCCATATTTGTATGAAGTACTACCACAACACCCTAGCGACAAATATACATAGCAAGCGCTCGATCCCCACTCCTAGAGGAACACTGGAAATCTCAACAGAGGAAACCCTAGGCTAGCAGGCATCATAAAACAGGCAACATTATCATGAAATCCTGAAGATCCCTAGCCTAACACTAGCATGCTGTTCTATCAAAGCTCAATAAAACAAATATCATGAATGGTAATTTGGGGTTACTTACTGGCTTCGGCTGATCGTACCTCCGCATCCTCCTTTTACTTAATTTTGAAAACCATTTTAATTTCTCTTTTTAAAACCCTCCTCAATTTGAGACTGGAGTCACACGAGTGTTCCTCCAATTCACTCAAACCAAGGCTTTGATACCAACTTGTAACGACCAAAAATTTCAACATAATTTAAACTTTTCAAAACAATCCATTTTAATAACATTATTAAAAAAAGGTTTTTAATACATTATTTATCAGAGTATTCCCAGGTCCATTTCTTAAAACATAAATGCGAGGAACGGTACAATCACGCCTTTGCCTTGCCACAGTCTACTGAAGAACCTGAAAAACATTAAACCACAACTGTAAGCCCGAAAGCTTAGTGATATACCCCCAAAATACCAACCACATATACGCCCTTCCAGGCTACGACCTTCCGGTCAAAAACATATTGCCTTCCGGCCCATAGCATAAAAAAGCATATATAACATAACAGAACATAGAACAGCCATGCTTATCGGGTTTACTGTGTGACTGGTCCGCCGTATCGGGCCTTCAGTCCACCGGGTTCACCCTCCGATCTACTCATGTCCTTCGAGTCTACAGTGTGGTTGGTCCGCCTGCACCGGGCCTTCAACCCACCTGGTCCACTCTTTGAGTCTACAGTATGACTGGTCCACCTGCATCGGGCCTTCAGTCAGCCTGGTCCACTCTCCGAGCCTCTGCACGTTTGGTCCGCCCTCGTGGGGCCTACAGCCTAGCCGGACCGCTCGTTGGGCGTTCGGAACAACCGGTCCGCCCTGGGTATCTTGGCCTACAGCACAAAGTAGGACCCGCCTCAACCCATCTCCAGTCCAAACAACCATGTGCACATAACATACAATCATATAACAGTCATAGTCAACAAACCGATCAAGGAGATCACATAACATATTATTACCCTAACCAGGTTACCGACCTAACCGGTCACTAGCATAGCATCACTCTACATATTGGGAAACCGACCTTAACCAGGTGTCTAGCATATACCATCCTAGCTACCAGTATGCAGACAAATCAAACAATAACATAATAAACATATCTGAATCTCAATCCAAATAAAGGGTCGGCCTTTGTGCCTTAGACCCTGTCGATATAGTGAGGATAACTCACCTCGCGAATGCCGATACTCTGAACGGAAGAAGCTGACTCTCGAACCGTCAACTCACCGCAAATCCCGAACTAACCAACATAACAAGCATAAGCATTAGGTCAACATACTTCCACTTATCGGGCCAAGACCAAAGTCCTAATCTCACACAAAGTCCAACATTGGCCCAATTTACCAAATTGGGCCCACCTCACCAAATGGGCCTAGATCCAATATCCTTAATATTAATTGGGCCCAAAATACTCTATTTATAATTTCCATACTTGGCCCAAACACCAACAACCCACAAATGGCCCAACACAAAAGCCCAAAAGAAAGTCCACAGGAGGAGTACGCTGGGCGTACTCTCCTTGGTATGCTGGGCGTACTGCAATGATTGCCAAAAGAAAACGGGACACTGGCCCGCTACGCGGGGCGTACTCGAAGGTTACGCGGGGCGTAACTACGAGATCCATTAAGTCCTTTTTACATCTTAACGGCTTAAGCTCTTAAGCCCAAACTTTAGATCCATAGGCCAAATATGATTAGAAATCATAAATCTCAAACTTTATCACTTGGGACGTCCTTAAGCTCTTAATCCATTAACACCTATGTAACTCATACATGGAACAACTACAACCCTTGGGACCTCATTTTTATCATTTAAGACCTCTCCAAGGGTCTGAAAGGACAAATAATCTTGACCAAATCGAACTATGCAACAAGATGAGGACTTTTGGGACAAGAATGATAACAAAGCTTCAAAATACATAGATCTATGCAATATGGAGGTCAAGCAAGAAGCTTTATACCTTAAAATAGCTCCAAAGTGTGGTATTTCATCAGATCCACAAGTTCCACACGTTCTTCTTCTTCTTTGACAACTTCCATTTTCTCCTTCAAGCCTTTCTTTTGCCAACAAGATCTTTCCAAGGCCAAACACACCCAAATATGAGAGAATACGAGATCTAGGGTTTCTCCAAGCTTGAAGATGAGCATAAGGAGGCTGAGGGGTGAACCTACATGTTCCTTATATAGTGGCTGACCCTGAAAATAGGGTTTGGGGTTTCTGAGAGTACGCGGGGCGTACCTCCTTGGTACGCTGGGCGTACTCACCCGGCCACCCGCAACCTTTCGTCTCATTATGTTGGGCGTACGTCCAGCTTACGCTGGGCGTACCCAGCCACCTTTAAAAAAACAAAAGCATGCATGCATGCCATACATGCATGGGACCATTTCCCTCTTATTCCATAAGAACTATAAACAATGATCAACTTCGAGGCATTGCAACTCCTCTAATCTAAACCTACTCTCAAATAACTTTACATTCATATGAGGGTGACGAGAAGCCCAATACTTCTAACACATACACCCACCCGAAACCTTCTCGGATGAAACTCATTTCTCGAAAGGGACCAGAATTACCTTTCTCTTAAATCTCAGGGACTCATAATTAAACACTTGAAGAACGGGGTGTTACAATACATGTTATGGAAAAGGATGCGAATGTGTCTGCTGTATTGGGTCTTCGCACCCCCAAGTGAATTCAGGTTCTCGCTTGGAAGTCCAGCGAACCTTCACTAACGGGATATGGCTTTGTTTCGTACGTTTGATCTCTTGGTCTTGTTGGAATAGTGTCTAAGGCTGTAACTATATCCGGTTGTGCATGGTCCTTTTGGGTTGCCTTCACCATAGCAACTTGAAGGATGATTTATTAAGACAGAGTAAATATTATAAGGAATAATATTTGGCTATTTGATTAATATAAGTCATAAATTAATTGGTATTAATTTGGTGACTTAAAGAGATTAATTAAATAAGAGGGTATAAACTGTCAATTGTTTGATAGTTAGACTTTAGACTGTAAATCCATTAGGATATATCTTGGACGGATTCTAAGAGCTTTAGGATAGCTCAAATCGTCCATAGGGTTATCTATGGAATGGATTTGGATAGCCTTAAGAGAAGATTATCCAATTAGGGTTTAGGGTGAAACCCTTAAGGAGTCTACAAGTATAAATAGACCCTATGGGTGAGGGAATTCGATACACAACCTTAAGCAAGGAACCTCTGGCCGAATTCCTCCCCTTTCCTCTCTCCTAAATCATCTTGCTTGCTATTGGTGTTTGTAAGCCATTAGAGGAGTGACAATTGTGACTCTAGAAGCTCCAAGACAAACAAGATCAACAAGGAATTCAAAGGTATGATTCTAGATCTGTTTCAATATTGTTGTTTAACCTAATTAGCCATTAGAAGTCTTGGATTCAAAAGCATGTTTATTAGAAAGCCTAGATCCAAGCATTAGGGTTTTGCATGCGCACATAGGAAAGTTCTTATGGCTAAAACCCATCAGTGGTATCAAAGCCCAGGTTGGTTTTCTTTAAATTGTTGCTTGATTAACTGAAACAAACCTGCAAAATTCGATTTTTTGGGTTTTGAGTCACTGACTCGTCAAGTTCCAAGGTGGACTCGTCGAGTAGGCCTGACTCGGCGAGTCCCCTTGTGCACTCGGCGAGTCCAGGCGTCAGGAAGGGCCAAATTCGGGATTTTTTCATAATTATCTTATGGAAACTTACCTTAATCATATTAGATCAATATAAATCCGATTTTTTGATAAATATGACTATTATCTTGATCTAATTAAAGATATTTATCATCTAATAAAATATTTAATTTCCTTATATGATAATGATTAATTATTTTGGTAATTATCTTCAAAGAAATCAAGATAAATCAAATAAAGATAATTAGAATATTAATTGTTAATTGGAATTATTTGTTATTTGATCCTCTATGTTTTTAAATGTTTAAAACCTACCCTAAAGTTTTGAAATTTATATTTGTGATTAAAAGTTTTAATTTAGACAACTTAAATTTCAAACCCTAGATTTTGAAAAGTTTAAAATACAACCCTATACTTATATGATATTACTAGAATAATATATATGTATAACTAAATGCTAGTCTTACCGCTAGTAGGCCTCATTCACGAAGCCGATCTATAAGGTGGGTATAAGGTTGCGGCCTATAAAATGGCGCTTAATGGGTGTACACTCACACCCACCGCTTGCTTGATTGGTGGAGGGTCGTTAGCCGAACGGGTAGGATAGGGCAACCTCATCCTCTCATTAAAAGTATAATAAGAAACACAAAGTAACTACACGTTTTAAAATTTTCCCAATCTTAGTTACTTTAGGAAAAGTGAATTGATGCAATCCCATGAAATTACATTTTGCACCTTGCTAAGAAGTTAGTGGAGTGTGTGTGGTTTACCGGCACACTAATTGGTTCTAAGCGAAGGTGGCAAAGGGTGATTCATTGTTCATCATAGTTCGATGGAGCGTGTGTGGTTTACCAGCACATCGAATAGGCGATCGTTACAATGAAGGCACCATGTGAATTTGCATGGTAATTCACACCCACTTTGTGATCCTCGGCATCCCAGTCACAAACAAGAGGGGCATATCGAGATTTAAACATGCCATTGAATAGTTCAATGAATCTCATCCGAACCTAGGAATTCTCAAAAAACACTTAGGACTAATAGTTTAAGTTTTGTGATGGAGAATTAGTGAATCGTCATTCACTTACCTTCAATTTATTTGCATGTTAGATTACGGCATCCCTTTTCTAGTATGTAAATGTTATTGTTGGATCCTAGCCCTAATTTTTCTTATTGGGTGATAATTAGGGATTCTTATTCTAATCTATCTTTGTCCTTTCTATAGATGTCAAACGCAAACAACGCTGCTGCTAGTTCTTTCACGTTGATGAGCCTTTGCCAAAAGGTCACCTTCGATGGAACGAACTTTAGCGAATGGATAAGATACATTCGCACCATTGCTCGCTATGAGGATAAAGAGTATGTCCTCGATGAGAAGCTCGAGAAAATCAACCCCGAAGTTGCTACTCCCAAAGAAATCACCTCCTTTGAAACTCATGAGCGAGATGCAACGAAGGTACATTGCATCATGATCGCCACCATGAACTCCGAATTCCAAAAGTCCTACGAGGACATGTATCCATACGAGATGCATCAAGACTTGTTGGAGAGGTACCACCAAAACGTGAGACAAGAGCGTTACGAGATTTTCACTAACATGATTTCCGCTAAGATGGGTCATGGAGAATCTCTTACCGTGCACTTGCAAAAGATGCAAAGGTATGTCGACCGCCTTTGCAAGTTAAATGTTGACTTCGGCGAAGACTTGGCGATCGACATGGTGCTTCACTCTTTGCCTCCGATGTACAATCAATTTAGGATGACCTACCACATGAACAAAGAGGAGGTCACTCTAAGTAAACTCCAAGGTCTCTTGAGGGTTGCTGAGAGCAATTTCAAGGACAAGTCTATTGCACCAACTCCCAATCCATCCGCTGCTCCTGTCTTGGCTATTGGTCAAGGGAAGGAAAAGAAGAGGAAAGCTTCTTCGAACAACTATCGCAAGGTGAAAGCCCGAGATGGTTCCTCTTCTAGTGGGACCAAAGTTGATCCCTCTAAGCCCTGTTCCAACCCAAGGGAGGCAGAGTGCCACCACTGTCACAAGATAGGACATTGGAAGAGAAGCTGCCCGGATTACCTGCAAGCCATCAAGGAAGGAAAGATCAAGCCAGCTTTCGCAGGTATATATGCAATCAAATCTAACGATTCTAATCATGCTATTTCTTGGGTTCTTGACACCGGTTGTGGTTATCACATTTGTTCTAATGTGCAGGGACTAAGAAGAAGTAGGGATGTGGAGCAAGGAAGGATCAATCTAATCATGGGGAACAGAAGATCGTCGCCTGTGACCAAGATTGGAGTGTATTCTTTAGTGCTTAAGAATAGTTTAGTTTTGGATTTGAACAATTGTTGCTATTCACCAGAAATGGCTAGAAACATCATTTCATTTCATGGTTTATATAGACAAGGATTTAGATTTTCTTTTAATAATGAGAATGGTTCTATTTTGGCTTATCTAAATGGTGTCTTTTACTTTGAAGCTATACCATGTAATGGAATATATGAAACTGTTATGATTGTTGATAACTTAGGAAATGATGTTTTGAATATTGATTCTTCCACTAGTATGGATAAAGCATCCTTGTGGCATTGTCGTCTTGGACATGTCAACAAGAAACGCATAGCCCAACTCCAAAAGGATGGAGTGTTGGAGTCATTCGACCTTAGGGAAGATGACACATGCGAGTCTTGTTTACTTGGAAAGATGACTAAGTCACCCTTCACGAGTACTTGTGAAAGGGGTGAGGGGCTATTGGACCTAATACATACCGATGTATGTGGACCCTTTAGATCAACCACGAAGGATGGGAACCGCTTCTATGTGACTTTTACCGATGATTATAGTAGATATGGGTATATCTATTTAATCAAGCAAAAGTCAGAAACCTTTGAAAAGTTCAAAGAGTTCAAGAATGAAGTGGAGAATCAATTGGGCAGGAAAATCAAGATGCTTCGATCCGATCGAGGAGGAGAGTACCTAAGTCTTGAATTCCATGATTATCTCAAGGAGTGTGGAATAGTTTCGCAATTGACGCCTCCTAGGACACCGCAGTTGAATGGTGTGGCAGAAAGGCGTAATCGAACCTTATTGGATATGGTTCGCTCTATGATGAGTCGTGCTTCACTACCTATCTTCTTTTGGGGGTATGCCTTAGAGACTGCCGCCCATATCCTTAACCGAGTCCCTACTAAGAAGGTTGCCAAAACACCTCACGAGATGTGGACGGGGAAAGCTCCCTCGTTGGCACATATCAAGGTTTGGGGTTGCGAGGCTTTCGTAAGACGAGATACTCACGACAAGCTTGAACCTCGAAGTGAGCGATGTATTTTCATCGGCTACCCGCAAACTTCCTTTGGATATCTCTTCTATAGACCGAAAGATAATGTTATCTTTGTTGCGAGGAGAGGAGTTTTCCGAGAGCGAGAACTCATAAGCCATGGAGACAGTGGGAGGCAAATCGAACTTGAAGAGATTCAAGAATCGATAGATGAAGGAACCTCTACCGCTGGCATTCAACCCGAGGAGGAAACTCCGGTTGAACCGATTGACGAATCCTTACCTCTTAGACGTTCCGATAGAGTTAGACTTCAACCCCAGTTTTATGGTTTTCATATTACCACCGAAGGGGACACGTATATTAGTGATGGTACACTAGTAAATCTTGATGAACCTAATAGCTATAAGGAAGCCATGGCAGGCCCGGAGTCTGCAAAATGGAAAGAGGCAATGGATAGCGAGATCCAATCCATGTACGATAACCAAGTGTTGAATTTGGTTGATTACGTGCCCGAACGTAAGACCGTAGGGTGCAAGTGGATCTTCAAGAAGAAGACCGACGTGGATGGGAACGTACACACATATAAAGCGCGATTGGTTGCGAAGGGATTTACTCAAACTCCCGGAGTTTACTATGATGAGACCTTCTCACCAGTTGCGAAGATTAAATCTATTAGAGTGATGCTAGCAATTGCCGCATTTCATGATTATGAGATTTGGCAAATGGATGTCAAGACCGCTTTCCTTAACGGAAAGTTGGCTGAGGATGTTTACATGGCTCAGCCAGAGGGGTTTGTGGATCCGAAGCATCCGAATAGAGTGTGTAAGCTTGAGAAGTCTATTTATGGACTTAAGCAAGCGTCTCGCAGATGGAATCTTTGCTTCGATGAGAAAGTTAAAGAGTTTGGATTTGTACGAAGCGAAGACGAATCTTGTGTATATGTCAAAGCCAGTGGGAGTATAGTAAGCTTCCTCGTTCTATATGTCGATGACATATTACTCATAGGAAACGACATCCCGACTCTGCAGGAGGTTAAGTCCTGGCTCGGGAAGTGCTTCGCTATGAAGGACCTCGGAGAGGCTTCTTACATTTTGGGAATAAGGATAGTAAGAGAAAGAAGTAAGAGACTAATTGGACTTAGTCAGAATACTTACTTGGAGAAGGTACTAAAACGTTTTAGTATGGAAAACTCAAAGAAGGGAGAACTACCGATACAAGGAAATGCCAAGTTGAGTAAGACTCAAAGTCCGAGTACCGAAGCTGAGATAGCAGAAATGAGCCGAGTACCATACGCTTCCGCAGTTGGCTCAATCATGTACGCTATGACTTGTACTCGCCCTGATGTAGCCTTCTCTTTGAGCATGGTTAGCAGATATCAAGGGAACCCTGGCAAAGCACATTGGATTGCGGTGAAGAACATCCTTAAGTACCTTCGGAGGACAAAAGAATGGTTCTTAGTCCTTGGAGGGAGTGATGACTTGAAGGTGCGAGGGTATAGTGACGCCAGCTTTCAGACCGACAGGGACAACTACCGTTCGCAGTCGGGCTGGGTCTTTACCCTAAATGGAGGAGCAGTGACATGGAAAAGTTCCAAGCAGGAAACCGTAGCTGATTCAACGTGCGAATCAGAGTACATCGCAGCGAGCGAAGCGTCGAAGGAGGCAATATGGCTGAAGAACTTCATCGGTGATCTTGGAGTTGTGCCGGCCATAAAGGAGCCCATGGAGATTTTCTGTGATAACGAAGGTGCGGTTGCCTTGACCAAGGAACCGAGGGATCATGGTAGATCTCGACATATCGACAGAAAATATCACTTCATTAGAAATCGTGTAGAAGAAGGACAACTCGTAGTGAAGAGGATATCATCAGAAGATAACCCAGCAGATCCGCTTACGAAGGGACTGAGTAGGGTTAAGCACTTGCAGCATGCTAGGAGTATTGGGCTGAAGGCTGATATTAGCATAGATTAGATAGTATTAGAAACGCATAATAGATAAATGTAATTAACATTTGATGATTAAATAAAGGAGTGTTATTTATGAGTAAAGTTACTGTCACATGTTAGTTGTTTAACTATTGTTTCACTTTGCATGTTTTGACTTCCAGAATAATTGAGTTTATTAGGAATAATCGAATTATCCAAATGGTCCACAATCGTTCATATGTTGGGAGTAGATATGAATGAAGATTGTCATGAATTGGTGTGTAGAGTGTCTAAATGGTGTTAGACATAGCAAGGGTTGTTGCAACGTTCATGAGTGCTTATGAACTGGTTTTGAGCATTGGAATGAACCCGCGCTTGCTGGAATCACTTTATGGAATATGATATAAAAGGTGATCGCAAGACGATAATATCATATGGTCTTAAAACCTAGATATATGGTTTATTATTTGTTAATTGATTGTGCATTGATAATGCGAAAACGCATCAGTAACTTGATGTTATAAAACGCATTGTTGTGTATAGTTGGTTAATGAATAAGTAAATGCATATAAGTCGAAGTTTATCTGTAAATTTTATCCTAAGAGGATAGAAGAGATATCTTGGCCACTCGATGATTTGATTTGACTTATGTGCCGGGCCCGGTCAGAACTGAATTGATGTGTTTGATTAAGTTCTATGTCAAATAAATCGGAGATCGAGAAATTTAAATGCATGACTAACCATTCCATAGGATTGTCAGCATGATATCTAACAGAGGACTGTATGATCCCTTATCTAAAGGACAAGATTGATTAGATCAGAGTTGACAGCGTCTTTGAGAGCTACGATTGCAAACCGAATTGTACTTGTATAGTTACTAGACTTATCCAAGTGGGAGACTGTTGGAATAGTGTCTAAGGCTGTAACTATATCTGGTTGTGCATGGTCCTTTTGGGTTGCCTTCACCATAGCAACTTGAAGGATGATTTATTAAGACAGAGTAAATATTATAAGGAATAATATTTGGCTATTTGATTAATATAAGTCATAAATTAATTGGTATTAATTTGGTGACTTAAAGAGATTAATTAAATAAGAGGGTATAAACTGTCAATTGTTTGATAGTTAGACTTTAGACTGTAAATCCATTAGGATATACCTTGGATAGATTCTAAGAGCTTTAGGATAGCTCAAATCGTCCATAGGGTTATCTATGGAATGGATTTGGATAGCCTTAAGAGAAGATTATCCAATTAGGGTTTAGGGTGAAACCCTTAAGGAGTCTACAAGTATAAATAGACCCTATGGGTGAGGGAATTCGACACACAACCTTAAGCAAGGAACCTCTGGCCGAATTCCTCCCCTCTCCTCTCTCCTAAATCATCTTGCTTGCTATTGGTGTTTGTAAGCCATTAGAGGAGTGACAATTGTGACTCTAGAAGCTCCAAGACAAACAAGATCAACAAGGAATTCAAAGGTATGATTCTAGATCTGTTTCAATATTGTTGTTTAACCTAATTAGCCATTAGAAGTCTTGGATTCAAAAGCATGTTTATTAGAAAGCCTAGATCCAAGCATTAGGGTTTTGCATGCGCACATAGGAAAGTTCTTATGGCTAAAACCCATCAGGTCTATGGTCTCGATTTGTTAAAGAGGAATTACTAAGGTTTCATCGGACAAGTACTTCTAAAGATTCGGGACGTTGGAGACAAGATGGACGTTTCTAAGTTCTGAAGGTACTCGGAGTTCGAAGGCTACGGGGTGGATCTTAATGCGGATCTCTAGGGGTCTAATGTACCACTAGTTATGCTTTCCGTGCTTTCCATAGTGTGTCATGTCTTTCCAGGGTGAGACCATTAACAGGACACGATCTCCAACCAGGGATTCTAGAGGTTTCCATTGTACATTGGCGGAATTCTTCTATCGATCTAGTGAAGTTTTCAATTGTTCTCAGGTCTGGATGATCTTCTCAATAGGTTCGCAGATGATTTCAGAACTAGTGTGGGTAGTACCGGGGAATCGACTCTAGGTTAGCTGCGTGTCTTCTACCTTGACCTAACACAAAGGAATATGTACTTTTTACTCCAACCAAAATGGTACACCTTTCCGTGTCGAAGTGGTTAAGGTTTTTTGGCGATTCTGGAAAAAATTTCTGAATAGGTTTGCAATAATAGCCGGCGAAAACCAAGAATTGACAGGTTTTCTATGGGTGTCCTCGGTGCCGACCCATCCTCTATTGCTTTAACCTTATGAGGATCCACGTGTATGTCTTCATTGCTCACTACATGACCAAGGGAAAATGGTTTGACAGAAGGGTATCAATATGAACTCTTAGTGATCATACCGAGTCTTGAATGTTGTCTTTGAAGCATCACTCTCATGAACTCGTAGCTGATGGTGTCTTGACCTAAGGTATATCTTCGAGGAGTAGGTGGCTCCCTGAAGTTATCGAAGAAGTCGCCTATTCGGGAAAGAGGATATCGGTTTTTGATGGTCAACTCATCAAGCCGACTGGATAACTCCTGCATTTCTGCTGGAGCAAAACGATACGGAGGTTTGGCTACGAAGGTAGTTTCAGGGATTAAGTTGATACGAGACTCAACTTGGCGTTCGGGAGGAATTCTCGGGATCTATTCGGAAAGATATCAGGGATATTGGAATGAACAACTAACAGAACTTTTTTGACACTAGATTCGAAAAGGATGCGAGCATAAGAATTGTTGAAAAGAAATGTACCCGTGATGTTGGTAGGATCAGTGGCTGCCTCCCCTTGCTTCATAGCTAAAACCATTTCGGTGTTGTTGACGTTGCAAGCAATTACGGCTTTTGGGCAATTTCGCTTGAAATGCCCGATTTCTCCACAACTATAACATGCCTACACAACACTCGATTCGGAAGCTTGACCGATTATTCACATTAGCGTTTTGCAGTTTCGAGCGAGGTGGCCCTTCATGCGACATCTGATGCAAACCTTCTCACGGCATGGGTCAGGAATATGATGATGATAATTACACCTGTTGCACCAAGTGAGATTACCAGCATACCTAGTGGCAGGTGCTTGAGGTGTAGGCGCAACAACTGGAGTAGCGGTAGCTTAAACTGTAGACACAGCAATAGGAGCAGTGGTAGTTTGAACTATAGGAACAGCGGTAGGATTGGTAGCAACTTGGACTGCCACAGTTTTGAGCTTCTTGGAGGGTCCTTGTGAACTCTGACCCTTTCGCTTTTGCCAGAAAACTTTCTTACTCTTATTACGCTTGTTTTGATGCTCTTGAACATTTTCATGGTTTTGGGGGTTGGTGTTACTTCCTGTTCCACTAAACCTGTTAGAGAACAAATATGTCATTATGGCAGTCACTACGGCAGACACAGCCAACTGGGTCATCATTGGATCGAATTGAAGAGGAGGTGGTGACGGAGGGCTGTTGTTACTTGAACTGGATCCTTTCTTCGAAGACATTTTGATCTAAAGTGATTAGGAAAAAGAGGATGGTAAGTCCTCTGCATTAAATCAAGAGATATGAAACAAGGGATATCTCTTTAAGACAAACATATAATTCTATTTAGCGATAGAGCGGGAATGAATTATCAATACAGATAAACTATCGCTAAAGGAATGATCGAGGGGCAACACTTGAATGAGGATTTTCTACAACAAAGTTGGATCTAGAAATACTCCCATAGTGTTTCATGATTTGCTGCGACGACGGTTCGTTGTTTGGGGTATTTTGGTAAGTTTTAGGCATGCTGAATACCACAATCACTCCCAGGAACATGTTGGCCATGTCTTGAATGAATATACTTGATAAGATTATATTGACTCTAGACACGACTACACAACTGCCCAGGTTTAACCACAACATACAACACCCATTTACTTATGTTCTGTTCTACTTATAGATACGATTCTCGATGCTTAGTTATACTTGTATACTTTTTGAAAATACTTATATTTTGAGGTATACTTTTAGTTTAGAGCACTTAGGCCCCTTAATGTTTATAGTCATATACCATGTAAAGTTTGGTATACTCAGTTCACTATAAATAAGGGCTCTGATACCAATCTGTCACACCCCGAAACCGAAGGCGGAAACGTCTCGGGGCGAAGGTGACTTCATGTGAATATCATAATCAATGTACATAGTAAGCGAAGTAAAACACAAAACATTACATTACATAGATTTTATTACATCATTTGAAAAGTAAAGTGGTACAAGTTTCATAGATATATAAGTTTAAACAAAAGAAAGACGTGACTTCCATTCGCTCCATCTTCTGCAAAAGGATGCGGGGTACCTGTCTAAGTAGAACCTGAGAATACAAGCATTTTAAAAATCAGCATAAAGCTGGTGAGTTCATAAGTGGTTTGTTTTATGAAAAGAACGAGTTCCTTTGGTTTCCTGAAAAAGTGGTTAGCCCAGAAAATCCATATTTTCTTAAGTGATAGTCACCAAATCCAAATTGTTATGTAAAGGATATACACTAAAACATGATTGTTCTTGTGAATTGTAAAGTTTAGTTATCTAACCTGTTATACTTTTCTGGTTACGTACTACTGTTACTTAGGAAAATCCTATATTTTCCTACATGTGTGTGTGAGTACTATTACCGATTCTGTGTGTGCGAACTGTTACCTATTCCGATTATGTTCAATGTTTATCCCCAGGAAAACCTCATGTTTTCCTGAATGTGTGGGTGTGTGAACTGTTACCGATTCCGATTATGTTCAATGTTATCCCCAGGAAAACCCCATGTTTTCCTGAATGTATGGGTGTGTGAACTATTACCGATTACGATTATGTTCAATGTTATCCCCAGGAAAACCCCATGTTTTCCTGAATGTGTGTGTGTGTGAACTGTTACCGATTCCAATTATGTTCAATGTTATCCCCAGGAAAACCCCATGTTTTCCTGAATGTGTGAGTGTCTGAACTGTTACCGATTCTGATTATCCTTAAATGTACATTAGTTTTATTACGTACATCAAACTAATAAATAAGTGTAAAGTGTTAATAATCTTAATTGCGAGTCCTTAACCATACTTTAGACTAGATATGACTCGGGCCAGGGCCAGTATCCTTTTTATGACTTTCATCACCCTTGAACCTTTCGGTTCGGATGTAGCTAGCATCCAGGTGTGGGATTGTCAGTCCCGTATAGATCTATACACTCAAGTCACGCTCTCCTACGTTCGGAGATTCTGGTTACAGGGGTAGTCCTCCACTCTCTCGTGCCAAGGAAATGTTACAGAGGATATGTCTCCAAATTTTAAGATTTCCCTTTACTTCTCGTGCCTAGAGAAGTAGTATCTATGACTATCTAAGTTCTAATGGATCATGTCCTTTACACTCGAGCCTAGGTGTTTTATTAAGGACATTACAAATGTTTTATGTTTTCTAATGGTGTCTGTCCTTTACACTCGAACCTAGGTGTGTTATTAAGGATATTACGATTGTTTTATGTTTTCTAATGGTGTCTGTCCCTTACACTTGAGCCTAGGTGTTTTATTATAGACATTACAAATGTTTTATAATATCTATCAATATAAGTGTGAACAATCAATTGTGATGTATAAAACATAACAGTATATAACAAGAATTGAAAAATCGGTTTGAACAAACAACTCTGCAAGTTAAAATAGTTTGTTAATTTGTTTTCAATTCTTAAAAGTGTAAAAATTATGAAACCAGTTAAATGAAATAATGAATTCAAGTACAAGATATTCTTGTACTTTTGCTTGTATTCCCCCCTGAAAACATTGAAAAACCATTGAAAAAGGGTAGGGGTATGAACTCACCGGACATGGAAATGTATCGAAGGGGATGCTAGACGTCGAGTCGAGGCTTGAATACGAGCGAGGTTCCTATGTAATGTTAAATGATACACATATATATCTAATGAGATTTAAATTCACTAATCAGATACAATTATACACTCCAAGACGCGAAAACACTTCAAATTAAGTGTTTGGAGTGACCCGGTGACGTTTCTGGACATGAATGGCTAGGATATGGAGTTTACTCTCCAAGAATAAGCTCTAGGGAGTGTTCATCATCTTAAACACCTCATCCCCATGAGTTTACGGCCGTAAATTCATGGTGGGGTGTTTTATCTGCTAAATGGCCTTAAATCAAATGAGGGGTGTTGTTAGGTTTGGTTCCAGGGCATTATCAAGGAATTACCTCAACCATATGGACCAATTTATGAGTTTATGGCAGTAAACTAAGTGTTTACAGCCGTAAACTCTCACCCACATCATTCATAATTGTTTTGAAGGTCAATGATTAATCACAAATGATTCAACTCAATTTTACAAGACTTGGGGTGAGTTTAGGGCATCAAATGACCCATATTTAGGAGTTTACGGTCCTGTAGCATGTGCTATGGCCGTAAACTCTCAAATGGAGGGTTTTTGTTATGTTTAAGGCCTCCAAATAATTTTTGGTTGGTTCTAGGATTTATTTCAAGGCTTATGAGGTGTGTAAGTTGCATTTTAACACCCAAAAAGGAGTTTACTCTCCATGAAATGGTGTTTACGGCCCAATCTTGTTCTTGGGAAGTAAACTCATGTTTACTCCTCAAATATGATATTCAAGGTGTTCTAAGTCGAATCCAGTAAGTCCTTAAGCCATATCTAAGCTCTTATGGTGATTTGGATGGGTTTTAAGGCTCAAAAACCCCATTTACATGTGTTCACGGCCTAAGGCTATTCTAGCACCAGAAACACATGTTTATGGTCCTATTCCATGATTTGAACACGAAAATGAAGGCTAAGGATGTTGTACTAGGAGCTAGGGTGATTACCTTGGTGTTTTGAGGCTTGAAATGGATGATTTTTGGACCAAATTCTTGAGTTGAGGAGAGAGGTTAGAGAGAGAGTGAAAAGGCTCCAAATGAGTCTTAATTCACTTTAAATATGGTTTGAATTGGATACACGGTGGAATTCTACCCGATACCGATGTTAACTGATGCTTTGAGTCACACCCGATTAAGTAGTCGTTACCCGATATGGTCAAACAAAAATTTTTCAAATTACTAGTTGGGGCATTTTCACATGTTTCCAACATGTTTGGATACTTACAAGGTCAAAATAAAAGTTTTAACTTAACTGACCTAGCTCGAAGACGAAATCGAAACAACTCGCTTAAGTCGAGTTTTATTAACGAAACTGTTACGGCGAGGGAACAAAATTTCGGGTTGTTACATAAAGTCTTTACAATTTCATCTTGAATATCAATGATATTGACAGTTGGTTTGGTTCCTAACAATCCTTGTCCAAATACTTTCATTCTTCTATCATTAGAACCCTATACCATTCATACTATCTCTTGTTGTTGAACTATGGTGATTTAGTTCATAGGACACATTGATTTTCTGTACTATTGGATTCTTATCATTTTCTGAATTATATTCAACTTATAGTTGAAAGATGCCTCCTAGAAGAAATCCAAGATGTAAAAATGGTACTGAAGCACCGATACCACCCCCACCACCACCTCCTCAGTTCGATGCTACTATGTTACAAGTGGCAGTCACGGCGGTTGTAGCAGCTGGCATGACACATATCAATACTTTTGGCGCTACTGGTTTGGGAATTAGGACACTTCCTTCGAACCATGGCGAGAGTCATGGGCACTCACGAGAGTGCACCTATAAAGATTTTACAAACGCCAAACCCCTGATTTGTAATGGAACTAGATGGGTTATGATATTAAGACGATGTATAGAAAAGACAGAGGCAGTATTTGAGATCTGCGCTTGCCTAGAGAACAACAAGGTCAAGTTTGCTACTTATACCGTTTCAGAAAGAGCTTTAACATGGTGGAATGGCCACATTAAGGCACTGACTCTAATAGTGGCAAATTCGATAAGCTGGGAGAACTTAAAAATAATGTTGATGAGAGAGTACTATCCACGAAGGGAAATTCAAAAACTCGAGCAGGAACTCTGGAATCTAGAAATGGTTAGTTCTGATATATCAACCTATACCAACAGATTCTGCAACCTAGCAATTCTTTGCACAGATATGGTTACTCCAGAGAGTAAGAAAATAGAAAGATATATTTGGGGACTGTCGCCTCAAATTCAGTCAAGTGTGTTAGCGTCAAGACCGAATACTTTTGATAGTGCCAAAGAACTAGCACAATCTATTATTGACCATGGAAACTATCAGAACTCAATGATTGTTGTACAAGATCAACAAAAGGGAAACAACAACAACATTAGAAAGCAAGGTTGGAACAAGAGGAAAGATGACTCCTCACAAGAGTCCTCAAGGAAACAACAACTAGTTACAGTCAATGTTGCTATAGTACCTACAATAGTCTCTTCTAAACCATTACCAACAAAGTCTTATGCTGGTAATCTCCCAAAGTGCAACAAATGCAACTATCACCATCATGGACCTTGTCAGGAAATGCAGTGCTTAAACTGCAACAAAAAGGGACACATCGTCCGTGTAACAACCCGTTATTTCAAGTCAGTAAAAATCGAGTCCTGTAACCTCTTTGAGAAAAGAATTAGAATATCATCGAAAAATGAAGTATTCAAAAACTCTATTTGGAGTACACTATGTGGTAGTTATCGTCTTAAGGTTTCCAAACATATAAATAACACAAAAATCCGAGTTATAACGAAAAAGTTATGATCATTCTAAGTTTTCCGACAAAAACCGGCAATACGAAGTTGCGTAAAAACGAAAAGTTTCAATAAAACACTTTCCGACCTTAGGTGTCTAAATGAAAGTCGTAGATATCGTTAAACTACAAACATGCATAAAAAGAACGCTCAAACCGGACATCGTATGAATAAGTTATGAATTTTTAAAGAAATTCTTTAATCACGTCATTTTAATAAATAAATAATAAAAATAATTCCGGAATTTGCCAACGGAATCTAAATGAAAGTTGTAGATCGTAGTCTCACCTTCGCGGGGATATAAAGAACGTCAAAAACAGAGTTCGTATGAAGGAGATATGAATTTTCGAAGTTTGATAAATAATTTATATATAATTTTTATTAAAACTTCGGTATTATCCGAAGGGGAGTCAGCGTCCTCATCCGAGGTACGCACTGCGTACCCCTGTACGCCCTGCGTACCCAAGGAACTTGGCCTCAAACCGTCCATGTCGCCCTATGCGAGGCACCCGACCCGCCGTCCCATCCGACCCGACAGCCTGAGCCGTCCCATCCGAGGCCGAGGCAGTCGAGGCTTCGGTCACGCATGACGTACGCGTACGCGCTGCGTATGAGTGTACACCCCGCATACGAGGCCTCTCAGGCCCCCCTATAAATAGCATGCGAGGGTTCCCGGGAAATGGCCCATTCTCTCTCCTTTTGCTTGCGTTTTACCTCGTTTTCCGTGCTCGCACTACCCCGAAGCCCTGGTCATTTTGTGCAAGTCCCGAAGGTCGATTTTACTCCCGAGGAATCCCGAGATTTCCGAGGAAAATCCATTTCCCGAGACGAAACTCTGCCCGGTTTTCCATCTTGCTATCTTCAAACTTTCAAGTGAGTTCATACCCCTTTCAAACACACTTTAAATACATTTAAATGCTTTTATACTCTTTTAGGGGGGGATATAAGTAAACATACGGTTATTATCGTGTATTTTATAAAGTTTTACTTCACTTGTTTTATCGAATAAATCACTTGGAACTTATTTCTATTATGGAAAATTCTTGTCATACTTTGTGTGCATTAGACATTATACAAAGTATATAATGATTTCAAAGTACCTTTCATTATTAAGTCTTTTTATACATACTAAAAAATTATGATTTTGCTTTGTCAAACATTATGAAAAAGGATAAACTTTGCATACAAAACTATCACTTTAATACCGACTTAGTTGAGAATCCATGAGACGTGTATATCTTCAAACGTTACTTTTCTTTATTAGAAAGTAATGCTGCAAGTCCTGTCTATAACCAGAGTCTCCCGTTCGGAGAACGTGTCAAATGTGTATAGATCTATACGGGAAGTCATGATCCCGCGCCCTGACTGTTAGCTACAGTCCGTCTTTTGGGGTGACAGTTGTCATAACGCTGCGACGCCTGAAGAACGTCGTTACAAGCATATTATGTTTAGTATGGTTATAAAACTCATCGGATACACAATTATTATGGTATTATGCTTTTATGAACGAGTAGCTATTAAAGCTATTCTTCATCTAACAAATGTGATCTTCGTATAGCTTTATTATATAAAACTATGACACAACTTTTGAACGTCGGTTTCTTGCAAAGTTTTGGTCTTAGAGACTGCCATTTATGTTAGGAAAATAAGGGATTTTCCTGGTGCAATTATTTACAACTTATAACACGAACATCCATATGCATTTCATACTTTTATAAGAAAATAAGGGTTTTTCTTGGGAAACACAACAACTCGTATCTCCACCATTAGGGAAAATATGGGATTTTCTGGATTTAATACATTCACTTTCAACAAAACAAATCACAACTCTTTACATTTGAAATGCTGCGTTTTCTGGAAAATATACACCCATTTTGGAATGACATCCAATTTTTCTAAACTACTTATGAACTCACCAACTTAATTGTTGACACTTTTTCTTTGAAATAACTTGTATTCTCAGGGAACCGCTAAGCAGGTTTGGGAATCAACTTTTGGGATTAACGCGCTGGCGTTAATTACTTCTTTTGAATGATGTTTATGTATTTATCTTTTGAACATGTAATGAATACAATTATGTAAACATCTTGGAAACTTTAATATATATGGTGGTGTGTACTTTCCTTTCTATGAACTGTTATGATACTGAATATGACGTCCTCCGCCCCCGAACGTTTCCGCCGTTCTGGTTTGGGGGTGTGACAGTCTGTTACTACAAGACTCCAGCAAGGCCGGTCACCCAAGTACCCAAAGCTGGTGTGAATCAGGCTTGCTACAGTTGTGGCGAGGTGGGTTACTACAAAAGAAACTGCCCAAGGACAGCGAATGTTGGCACAGACGGAAGGATGCTAATGATCACCACCGCAGGAGAGACTACTCCGGACCCACGTTAAAAATCTATTACGTTCAATATAGTTTATGTTAGACTCCTAAACTTTTAAAAACTAGTGCCACTAAAGTCTTATCTTTTGTGAGATCCCATCAATGTTAAGGACTCTCGTGCTGCCTGTACTGGCTTTTTGCAGTATACTTTGTTCACAGTTGTAATAGCATAGCTGAAACTAAAGTACTGAAAACTCTTTCATAGATTCCACCATATTGTTTTGTAACACCTTTTGATCCAGTCTAACGCCTATAATTTCGAGTAGTTCGACGTCGTCAATTGACTTGAGTCGATTTGATCCGCACAGTGCCAGTTTCATGCGAAAATCCTTTTCTCGTAATCAACTCTCTAAAGAAGTCGGCGTTCCAGAACTCCGAGGTGCTCATGCGCAGAGTACCTTATGATTCGTAGCCTTCCCAAAGTAACTTCAGCAAACCTCTCCGGAAAACTACTCGTACAGTACGTCAAGTTCAATCCAAAGGCCCATATGGTTAACCTATCATGGAGGAAAGTATACGCTAAGGTGGTACACAATCAAGATTCTAAAGGTTTAGAATTGATGATTATGCTTTAACTTTTTTTCCTTGTTTGGATGTGAGCTTAGAGAAGAATCATTTATTCGACTACCTTTTCAATCTTAATTATATACAACTCGTATACCCAAGACGATGATTGATGAACCATGTATGAGTTCTAATATGAATTTCAGGACAGAGACTGTCTCTAGACAGCGAGTGATTATGCTACCATACAAATAAACTTAGAAGCCAGACTTAGAACTTCCCATCGATCAGGACAGGAGATACAGATGGAACAGAAGTACCTATTCTTTTCATGATTTAGGAGTATTCACTTTCGGATCTGATCTTTGGGATGAAATTCCCTCTAACGGGGGGATGATGTGACAAATCGAAATTTCTATCTTATAACAATCCCTACATTCAATCAAAGTCAAACTTTCAAATGCTAAATTTTAACAGTTTTGGAGTCAGTTTGAGTGTTCTAAAGCCTAGTACTTCAAGTGATAACATGAGAGAGGATGCCCTAGGGTTTATTGTGCAACAATAAAGTCTCAAAACTCCAAGAGTTTGGAGTTTACGGCCTAAACATGGTGTTTACGCCCTTAACCCCAAGGGGTATAAATATGACACATAGTCATGTTTATCACTTTTTCTCACTTTCAAGAACTAGAACATCAAAATCCTCTCAAGTATCATCTGATTTTCCTTCTTGATCTTCAAATTTGTAAGTGTTTCTTTCCCTAACTAGTTGATATCTTACTTGATCTAGTGATCTTAGATGATTACATCCGTGAAATCATTCCATTTGTGTAGATCTTCAAGTGTTCTTAGTTTCACTAAGAACACCAAGAACACACACTAGTGTTCTTGGACCTTAAACACCCAATCAGCCTTCTAGATTGTAATTACGCTTATCCTAGCTTGTTATACACTTGAAATGGACTTGTTTTCACTTAGAAATCACAAAGAAACAAAAGATCAAAGGTGTTTATGGCCAAGACATGTTCTTGGGTAGTAAACCCTTATAAGTGGGGCAAAATGCACCACAGTCCCTTCTTTGGCATTGGATACTAGTCTAGATCGTATCCTTGAAGTGTTTAGGACCTTAAACATCAAAGAAAACATGTCCACATAAAGTTTACGGCCGTAAACCCATAAGGAAATGGTCCTTAGGCCGTAAACTCATAAGGAAATGGTCCTTAGGCCGTAAACTCTATAAAGGGGTGATATTGTGCCTCTAATGCTTCCTAAGGCTTGGACTTGATCAATGGATGCTCAATCTTGACTTATAAGACCTCAAAACACCCAATGGCACTTAGTACCATGACTTTACGGCCATAAACTCATGAAGGAAATGACCTTAGGCTGTAAACTCCATAAGGAGTGGTCCTTGGGCCATAAACTCCAATGCCATGCCATGAAACCTTTAGATGCAACACTTCGGTACCTATAGCACTTGAATCAAAGTGTTTCCATGTCCTAGGGTGTCTTAAATTGGTTAATTAGTTGTTAAATGACTAATTGGATACATATGTGTTTCATTATATGTTAACTAGGACCATTGTGTGTGTTCAAGTCTCCACTTGACACCTAGTACCTTGTCCAACACTTCCATACAATCCACTCACAATAGTAGAGTTCATACCCCTTAATTAACCTTTTAAATGTTTTAAATTCTTTTTTTTTTGGGGGGGGGGGATACAAGTTGAATCATATTAGTTATTATATCAATCGCATGTGATTAATAACTAGTACATAAATGGATTTACTACGCTTTTAGATGTTTTACCAAGTATACTACTTCAAAATGGTTTCTCAAAACGTTTTTACATGTTAAACTCTTTATCAAAGTGTCTTAAATACTGTATCTTTCCTTTCAAACTTTTTTACAATTGTGTTTCACACAAAGGATTTCTTATACTTTAAAATGTTCTTATCAAACAAACTGCTTTCAAATCATTTTATAAACTGACATAAAGTCATCAATTCTTATTTATTAAACTTTTCAAAGGTTTTACCAAAACTTCTTTTATACTTTTATATTGTCAATTGCATGTCTATATATGTATAGTTATATAAGTAATGTTTAAAGGACTTAGGGCTGCTACCTCGCTTTAATTCCTTTTCCTTGTTTAGATGTGGCCTTAGGGTATCGGTTATTTGTCTGAATGTTGTCTAAATATTAGTTATATATTATGTATACATATATAGACATAAAAGTTCTATCAGTCAATTCAGTACCTTTGGGTAGCAAAGGTATACTTTCGGTTATACACATACATTATTAGTAACTATAATAGGTATAGTTAGGGGATACTATTTAATACTCCTAGTACAATTGTTAAAAGTATGTCTAAATATGTATAGTTATATAAATAATGTTTAAAGGACTTAGGACTGCTAACTCGCTTTATTTCATTTTCCTTGTTTGGATGTGTACTTAAGGTATCGGTTAGTGGTCTGAAGGTCGTCTAAATCTTAGATATATATTATGTATACACATGTAGATATAACGGTTCTAATAAGTCAGTTCAGTACCTTTAGGTAGCAAAGGTATACGTTCATATTTATATATATATATATATATATATATATATATATATATATATATATATATAAATTCCTAGTAAGCTATTATAGTTATAGTTTCGGGTATATATATGATTTCATAAAATTAATGTGGATTATTTGACCTATCAGTTCATTGCGGAAATCACCTTTAGTTCCCAGAATCTCTTATATGGAGAACCTTTAGTATGGGGACTATCAATCACATTATTACTTACTTTCAGCGGGTCTCGTTAGAAGACTACTTACTTACTTTCAGCAGGTCTCGTGAGAAGACTACTTACTTACTTTCAGCGGGTCTCATGAGAAGACTACTTACTTACTTTCAACGGGTCTCGTTAGAAGACTACTTACTTACTTTCATTCAGGTCTCAGTAGATGACTCCTTTTATAGTAGTTGTCACACCTTGAAAACCAAGGCGGAAACATTTCTGGGGCGGACTCCACGTTGAGTATCAAATCCAATGCACATAGTAAGCAAAGTAAACAACCATTACATTACATATGAAAATTTACATTTGTTCAAAAGTAAAGTTGTACAAGTATGATACATATGTGTATATATATATATATATATATATATATATATATGAAGAAAAGCAAGACGTGTCTTCGATGCACTCCGTCTTCGCCAAAAGGATCATCGGGTACCTGTCTAATGCGGACCTGAGAATACAAGCATTTTAAAAATCAGCATAAAGCTGGTGAGTTTATAAGCGGTTTTGTTTTTTTGAAAATGTACGAGTTTCCTTTTTGGTTTCTGAAAATGTTACAACCCAAGAAAATCCCATATTTTCTTAAAAGTAATGTTTGGTTAACTGTTATGTTGCATGGTTCTGGTTATGTTCAATTGTTATCCCAGGAAAATCTAGTATCTTCCTAATGTGAAAGATGTATACTGAAAACCTGGTTATCCTTGTAAAGTGTATGTTAGTTTACCAACCCAAAATGTAATGTAAAAGATGTATACTGAAATGTATTAGTTTTAACACGTATATAAAACTAATAAATACAAAGTAAACTAATTACTAAACCCATTATTACTAAAAAGTAAATCTCTATTATCCAAATTGCGAGTTCCATAACCATACTATAGACTAATTATGGCAATAAGTAGTCCATCTCACTTTATGACTTTCGTCACCCTTGAACCTTTCGGTTCGGCTGTAGCTAGCAACCAGGTGCGGGGTAGTCAGCCCCGTATAGATCTATACACTCAAGTCACGCTCCCTATCTAAGAGATTCTGGTTATAGAGGCGGTCCTCCACTTGCGTATCTCTGTGGAGTGTTGTTTGAGGACGTGTCTCCAATTTATAGGTATAACAAATTTACTAGTAATAATACATAAAGATCAAATGACTATCCTCCCATCGCGTATCTCTGTAGAGTGTTACCGAGGACAAAACAATGTTCTAAGTTCATGTTCTAAGTTCATGTTCAAAGTTCAATGTTATGCTTTTAACTGTTATGATGGGGGAAAACCATTTGTGAAAATATAAAATACAACAATTTATAATGTTTTTCACAAATAATATGATAGTGTGTTATGCAATTTTAACGATTATCTGTTACGATTATCAGTGTTAAAAACATATGTAAAATGAAACACAACATATATAAAACAAGTTTTGAGTACAAGTTTTCCTTGTACTTTGCTTGTATTCCCCCCTGAAAGCAGTGAAAACATTGAAAATGGGTAGGGGTATGAACTCACAAGACGAGAAAACGTGATGATTTAGATGCTAAGTGTCGGTTCGGGGCTTGATAACGCGCGAGGTTCCTATGTAATATGAAATGATACACAATTTTACCTAATTAGACTTTGAACCACTAATTAGATATGAATATACACTGTGAGACGTGAAAACACTTCAATACAAGTGTTCGGAGTGACCCGGGTGACATTTGTGGATATGTAGGACCTAGATATGGAGTTTACTCTTCAAATGTAACACCCAGGATTTTGAAAGCCAAGAAAGTAAAGGAAACCCTAAATTTAAGAGGGACTCGACGAGTCCAAGGAAGGACTCGGCGAGTCGGAGCGGGGTCCGGGTCGATAAGAAAGTGACCAACTCGACGAGTCGGCCAAGTGGACTCGGCGAGTCTGGTCTGTGCGAGGAAAACCCTAAATCCGGGGCTTGGAGCCTATTTAAGCATCTCAATCTTCTTCCTAGGGCTCCTTTACAGCCTCTCACACCCAGAACGCCGCACCTTAAGCCCCCATTGTGTTCATTCAAGCTTTTAGCCATTTTTGGGTGGGTTTAAGGAAGAAGAAGGAGTGGGAATCTTTGAAGCATCAGGGAGTGGCTTTGGATCTGAAGTTTGGGAAGCATTTCAGAGCATTGGAAGGTATCAATTCGTTTCCCTCCTCCAGATTTTCCTTGGTTATGAGTTTTGGGGCTTTTAAGCCATGTTTAAGACCAATCTTGAGCTTGAGGTCCAGATCTGAGGTTGCTACCTAAGATCCATGCTTGTTTTGGTATGGAATCCCAGAAAGTATCAGCCATTGGGTGGAAATTGGAGCCTCTTGGTCCTAAACCCGAGTTATGGGTGTATTTTGCCTAGATCTCCCTCTCTACACGTAAAGTTTGCAACTTTACGTGGGAAATAGGCTTGGGGAGGGTAGATCTACAGTTTGGAGCTCATGCATGACACGGAAGTCCTCTGCATGTAAGTGGATCTTAGTGGACTTGACGAGTCCTTCGAGTGGACTCGGCGAGTAGCTTGAAGAAGAGGAGGAACTCGACGAGTGGGATGAACAACTCGTCGAGTCGGATGAAGATAGGCATGAACTCGGCGAGTTGGATGAACAACTCGGCGAGTTGGATGAAGATTGCTGTGTACTCGGCGAGTTTGTTGTTAGACTCGGCGAGTCAGAATGAGTGGTCCCAAACCCTTCGAGTTAAGACTCGAGTCAGCGAGTCGAGCCAGAACTCAGTGAGTTGGACAGGATAGGAATCGGGAATCAGTAAACTCGGCGAGTCAGGGGCTGACTCGGCGAGTGGAGTCGCGAGTGGAAGGACTCTGGACTTATGAACTCGGCGAGTCAGTAGGGTGACTCGGCGAGTAGGGTTGACCTGGAAGGTTGACTTTGACCAGGACATGGACTTTGACCAGAGTTGACTTGGTTGACCTTTGGAGGTCAGTTAGATTAAGTATGAGGTTGTAATTGGTAGATCGGGGAGCTAGCGGAGCAGCAGTGCGGAGTTAGCGGACAGGTAGCGGTCAAGGGGTTAGCGGCAGCAGTTCAGCAGTATCAGGTGAGTTTCCCTTTCGTGTGAATGGGTCTAAGGCCACAATGCCGGCCCATGTAATTATGAGTAGAAGACCTGGGGGTTAGCCCTAGGCACAGTATGCTAGCATTGTTTGCAGTACGAGGTACAGTAATAGCGGGCGGGCGCCCAAGGAATTGTTTATATATGATAGTTTATACTTGTTGTCTGTGTGATACATGTATGTACCTGGTAGGGAGGTGAGTGTGGGCGAGGTCCCGTATCTCACCAACAGCAGAGAATGGATGGAGTTCCATATCTTACTAGTAGCAGATTAGGGGCGAGGCCCGAATTAGAATAGGAGTGAGAGTGGGCTAGGCCCGTACCTCACTACCATTAGGAGCATGGATGGGGTTCCATGACTCCTCAGTAGCAGGACATGGGCGAGGCCCAGGGAAGGCGAGGCCTTAGGACAGAACCAGTTGCATGTGTTAGTTATGTGTTATGAATGTTTATGTGTTATTAATTGTTGACGGGCGAGGCCCTGTGACAGGCAAGGCCTAAGTAAAACAGATCTGTATCCGAGCGGGGCTCGAAGCCAGGCGGGGCCTGGAGCGGCGGGGTCGTTGAAGTGGGCGAGGCCCGTGGTAAGGGGCGAGGCCCAAGATAGGGGGCGTGGCCCAGTATGTGCAGTATGTGGTTATGCATGGTATGTGGTAGGGTGGGGAACTCACTAAGCTTCGTGCTTACGGTTTTCAGTTTTGGTTTCAGGTACTTCCGGTAGCGGAGGGAAGAGCTCGGGGTGATCGCATGGCACACACCATAGATTAGACAGCCTGGGGACGTTTACTCTGATAATGAACATATGTTTTGAAAACTTATACTCACTTTATGTTTTGGAATGATGTTTGGTTTAAAAGTAATGTTTTATTAAAAGAAATTTTTGGTCTTAAATTTTTGGGTCGTTACAAGTTGGTATCAGAGCCTTGGTTTGAGGGATTCAGGCATACTCTCGGGTGTGCCTGAACTCAAACTGAGGGGTCGGATGAGAAGTTTTCCAAAATGTGAAAAGACAGTTTTATAAAAAGGATTTTGAGAATGAAAAACAGTTTTAGAAAAGCAAAAAGAATCCAGAAAGAAAAGAACTTTGAAAAGAGAAAAGTGGTGTGGTGCATGCAATCAACCGAGCTCAAGTAAGTACCCCAAAATACCCATACAAGTTTATGTTATGGTTATCCGTTGGTAGAACAGCATGCTAGAATAGGACTAAGGATCTAGGGATGATGCCTTATGTGCCTGTTATATGTGCTTTTGATCTGCATGATAGTGCCGAATAGTCAGTAGTAGGATAGCCTGATTAGGTTATGCCTGAGTTATGAGTTGTGTTGCATGCTAGTTCAGATTCTTGCTATGTGGATATGATTGCTTGAGTATGTTATGGTTAGACTTTCCCCTTGTCTGAATGCTGCTTGCTTTGTGCATTGTGGGATTCTAAGTGATGGGAGTTAGCCATTAGGTGGATACGTCACGTCACATGTGATCAGGGTTGAATAATCTCAGAGTGTTGGATTTGGTCCTATTGCGCAGCTCTTGTTTGAGTCCAACCGTTGTAGGAACGAGTCTTTTACTTGAAGGATTATCTGAGCCTCGTCACATGTGATGGTATCCAGATGATGGCTAATTGGCGTTGCGAAGAGGCCTTCAGCAACTGAGGACTGGTTTGAGTAGTGTCAGAGGTTTCCCTAGGGTAAGCCTAGGATGAGATAGTGCTGGGAGCAGTATTAGTAGATGAGGGACCTGGTGGAGTCAAAGCAATTCCTGAGGAAAGTACGGATAGATGTGGAAGGTAGTATGGGCCCGTACTACTGAAAGCAGAGGATCCGTACTCGATTCGGGAAGGGCAGAGACAAGACCGGGGACCTGGTAGGGGTGTGTTTGGCCTGGTATCAGTGATGAGTGTTCTGATAATGGTTGTGGTGTATTTTTCAGCATGGTGACATTGCGAGAGAGACCAGTGGGCAGTTCAGGCGCCGGAGAGGGATCAGGCTCGGGTTCAGGGGCCGAGCAGCTCGAGGAGCGGATGAGAGAGTTGATATCAGATGAGGTTACGCGCAGTATTCTAGCTCAGACTCCTGTGATCTTTGGCACGGTCAAGGAGGGCATACTGGAGATCTTGGAGGAGAGGCTGGGAGCCTTCCGTACTGAGATGATGGCATTGGTGGGAGCGCGTACCTTGACATTTCGAGAGTTCAGAGCCTGTGGGGCACCAGATTATCATGGGGCTAGGGACCCCATTGCTAGCAGTAGATGGTTGGCTGATGTTGCCAACGCTTTTCGTTCGAGCAAGTGTCCCGAGGGGGACAAGGTTAGACTCGCCTCCTGTCTTCTGAAGGACAGAGCAAGGGATTGGTGGGAGGAGATTGGTCATGCTTTGGGGGATGATGCCGCGTTGGACGCGATGACTTGGAGCGATTTCTCGGCCAGGTTCAGGGCGGAGTTTTCGCCGATTATTGAGGTGCAGCAGCTGGCACGAGAGTTTCAGGATTTGACACAGACTACTGAGACTGTGGCGGAGATCACCGCCAAGTTCAGGGAGAGGGCTCTTCTTGTACCGCAGTATGTAGCGGACGAGGAGATGAAGAAGGCTCGGTACCATGAGATGTTGAGGGACGACATCAGGGAGTTCGTGAGCAGGTCCAGTTGTAAGACGCTGGAAGATATGATTTCTCGGGCTAGAGAGGGAAATTGATTTGGAGCAGATCCGGAAGAGGAAGCCGGATGAGGTTCAGGTGGCTGCGGGATTGGGCAAAAGGCCCAAGGGATCGGATTCGAGATCGAGGGATCATCAGGACCGCAGTCGATGCGGAAAGTGTGGCAGGGCGCACGGGGGTGCGTGCAGGAGTGGTAGCGGTGGTGAGTCTGGCTGCTTCAAGTGTGGTTGGACTGGTCATTTTAGCAGGGATTGTACTGTTACCGCCGCGCAGGGATTTGACATGATATGTTTTCATTGCCACCAGCGGGGCCACAAGAAGGCCCAGTGCCCTAGTTTGTTTTCAGCAGGACGGGTGATGGCACCCGCCCCTGCAGCCTTGAGGATCACGGTTGGCCGTCAGGGCCGGGTAGAGGCACCTGCAGCAGGGAGCAGGGCCTTTCAGATGACGACCTTGGAGACGCGAGCATCGCCGGACGTTGCAGGTATGCAATTTCCATTCCCAGTTCTTTTATTTTGTGCATGATTTCATTGTTATGGTTCTGCATCATTATCGGTATGAGTATTTTATTTTGATTGGTTGATTGTGATCGAGTTATATGCCATCTGCATACCTTGGATATTGTATGGTAGTTAAGGGATGTGCTCTATTGAAGAAGGTTTCGAAGGATGCAGTAACTGTAGCATGCTGATGAGGGATTTGGTACGTTTTGCTAGTTCGGAGTGGTGCTGTGATGTGATGGATTGGCTAAATCCCTAGCTATGGCGGGCTTGGGTTCCTAAATCGATGGGGTATGGAAGGATAGCAAAGATCGGGATTCCTGAGTATTGCGCGACAAGGGGTAAGCAGGATCGAAGTGGGGGAGAATCCTCCGGGTGTGCCCAGAGAGGAGCACACACACCCAGAATAAGTACGTGACCTTCGAGAGGGAAGAGAAGTAGTTTAGCGTTTGATGGATTGAGGATTTCAGGGTTGGGAGTGTGAGAAACTCCGCATCAGCTGGCGCGTGTGATGGTATTGGTTAGTTATGGTTGAGATTTCGGGTTGAGGATCGCCTGAAGGACTCGCGGGAGTCGGATTAAGGATCTTGAAGCTGATGGCATGTGGTGCCTTCAAATTAGCAGTCAGTGGTAGGGGTGTTGTAAGGCTACGGGTAAGCTGTAGCATTCTTTAGTAGCTTCGTTAGCGGAGTCGGGGCGAGGCCCTTATCTCCTAGTGATCAGGCAGGGATCCAGATTGTGTAGTGGGTGAGTATGATAGGAAGTTGCCCGTATAGCTCTAGAGAGGTGCGGCCTTGGGAGAGGCTGCTCCAGGATATAGTTGGGTGAGACCCGTGGGCGAGGCCCGTATGAGATTGGCAGTGTAGATGAGACCTGGGAGCCGGGTTGCTCAGTAGTAAGGTTGGGTGAGACCCGTGGGCGAGGCCCGTGAGTTTTAGCAGCGCAGGTGGGACCTGGTCGGGATCTTAGTGTCAAGTTAGGGGGTCGGGGATCCCAGGTTTGTAGTGCCTGGATGGCAAGATGGAATAAGCAGTTATAGATGGTCGAGGTTTCTTTGGAAGTCGCTGAGAGCGACCAGGGATGGTGTTGCGACTAGCTACCGGAGGGAACCGGTAATCCAGTCATTGATAGGTTGGTAGGGACCAGTGCGGTCCCGGTTTATCAGAAAGTCAGTCGGGGAATAGTTGAATTGCCAGTCGGTGGCAGTGCGAGTATGCAGCGTATGTTGGGGTTCAGTTAGTTGAGTCGAGGGGTGCTCGACACCAAGTGTTGGCAGGAAGGAGTGTCGGTGAGTGCTGACGATGAGGACCCGTTTTGGGAATAGCAGGGAGGTGTTGGAGTTAGTGAAGGATAGGACCTTCTCGGTGTCAAGGGAAAAATCAGTTATGAGGCTTTGCCTTGGGAAGGCAAGGGATTTGCGCAAGGAAGACCAGCGCAGGTAGGTGGCTGGTGAGGGGTATTGGAGGTAGGTCGTAGGCGGTGGGCCATGGTAAACTTCGAGGACGAAGTTCAGTTTAAGTGGGGGAGAGTTGTAACACCCAGGATTTTGAAAGCCAAGAAAGTAAAGGAAACCCTAAATTTAAGAGGGACTCGACGAGTCCAAGGAAGGACTCGGCGAGTCGGAGCGGGGTCCGGGTCGATAAGAAAGTGACCAACTCGACGAGTCGGCCAAGTGGACTCGGCGAGTCTGGTCTGTGCGAGGAAAACCCTAAATCCGGGGCTTGGAGCCTATTTAAGCATCTCAATCTTCTTCCTAGGGCTCCTTTACAGCCTCTCACACCCAGAACGCCGCACCTTAAGCCCCCATTGTGTTCATTCAAGCTTTTAGCCATTTTTGGGTGGGTTTAAGGAAGAAGAAGGAGTGGGAATCTTTGAAGCATCAGGGAGTGGCTTTGGATCTGAAGTTTGGGAAGCATTTCAGAGCATTGGAAGGTATCAATTCGTTTCCCTCCTCCAGATTTTCCTTGGTTATGAGTTTTGGGGCTTTTAAGCCATGTTTAAGACCAATCTTGAGCTTGAGGTCCAGATCTGAGGTTGCTACCTCAGATCCATGCTTGTTTTGGTATGGAATCCCAGAAAGTATCAGCCATTGGGTGGAAATTGGAGCCTCTTGGTCCTAAACCCGAGTTATGGGTGTATTTTGCCTAGATCTCCCTCTCTACACGTAAAGTTTGCAACTTTACGTGGGAAATAGGCTTGGGGAGGGTAGATCTACAGTTTGGAGCTCATGCATGACACGGAAGTCCTCTGCATGTAAGTGGATCTTAGTGGACTCGACGAGTCCTTCGAGTGGACTCGGCGAGTAGCTTGAAGAAGAGGAGGAACTCGACGAGTGGGATGAACAACTCGTCGAGTCGGATGAAGATAGGCATGAACTCGGCGAGTTGGATGAACAACTCGGCGAGTTGGATGAAGATTGCTGTGTACTCGGCGAGTTTGTTGTTAGACTCGGCGAGTCAGAATGAGTGGTCCCAAACCCTTCGAGTTAAGACTCGAGTCAGCGAGTCGAGCCAGAACTCAGTGAGTTGGACAGGATAGGAATCGGGAATCAGTAAACTCGGCGAGTCAGGGGCTGACTCGGCGAGTGGAGTCGCGAGTGGAAGGACTCTGGACTTATGAACTCGGCGAGTCAGTAGGGTGACTCGGCGAGTAGGGTTGACCTGGAAGGTTGACTTTGACCAGGACATGGACTTTGACCAGAGTTGACTTGGTTGACCTTTGGAGGTCAGTTAGATTAAGTATGAGGTTGTAATTGGTAGATCGGGGAGCTAGCGGAGCAGCAGTGCGGAGTTAGCGGACAGGTAGCGGTCAAGGGGTTAGCGGCAGCAGTTCAGCAGTATCAGGTGAGTTTCCCTTTCGTGTGAATGGGTCTAAGGCCACAATCCCGGCCCATGTAATTATGAGTAGAAGACCTGGGGGTTAGCCCTAGGCACAGTATGCTAGCATTGTTTGCAGTACGAGGTACAGTAATAGCGGGCGGGCGCCCAAGGAATTGTTTATATATGATAGTTTATACTTGTTGTCTGTGTGATACATGTATGTACCTGGTAGGGAGGTGAGTGTGGGCGAGGTCCCGTATCTCACCAACAGCAGAGAATGGATGGAGTTCCATATCTTACTAGTAGCAGATTAGGGGCGAGGCCCGAATTAGAATAGGAGTGAGAGTGGGCTAGGCCCGTACCTCACTACCATTAGGAGCATGGATGGGGTTCCATGACTCCTCAGTAGCAGGACATGGGCGAGGCCCAGGGAAGGCGAGGTCTTAGGACAGAACCAGTTGCATGTGTGAGTTATGTGTTATGAATGTTTATGTGTTATTAATTGTTGACGGGCGAGGCCCTGTGACAGGCGAGGCCTAAGTAAAACAGATCTGTATCCGAGCGGGGCTCGAAGCCAGGCGGGGCCTGGAGCGGCGGGGCCGTTGAAGTGGGCGAGGCCCGTGGTAAGGGGCGAGGCCCAAGATAGGGGGCGTGGCCCAGTATGTGCAGTATGTGGTTATGCATGGTATGTGGTAGGGTGGGGAACTCACTAAGCTTCGTGCTTACGGTTTTCAGTTTTGGTTTCAGGTACTTCCGGTAGCGGAGGGAAGAGCTCGGGGTGATCGCATGGCACACACCATAGATTAGACAGCCTGGGGACGTTTACTCTGATAATGAACATATGTTTTGAAAACTTATACTCACTTTATGTTTTGGAATGATGTTTGGTTTAAAAGTAATGTTTTATTAAAAGAAATTTTTGGTCTTAAATTTTTGGGTCGTTACAAGTTGGTATCAGAGCCTTGGTTTGAGGGATTCAGGCATACTCTCGGGTGTGCCTGAACTCAAACTGAGGGGTCGGATGAGAAGTTTTCTAAAATGTGAAAAGACAGTTTTATAAAAAGGATTTTGAGAATGAAAAACAGTTTTAGAAAAGCAAAAAGAATCCAGAAAGAAAAGAACTTTGAAAAGAGAAAAGTGGTGTGGTGCATGCAATCAACCGAGCTCAAGTAAGTACCCCAAAATACCCATACAAGTTTATGTTATGGTTATCCGTTGGTAGAACAGCATGCTAGAATAGGACTAAGGATCTAGGGATGATGCCTTATGTGCCTGTTATATGTGCTTTTGATCTGCATGATAGTGCCGAATAGTCAGTAGTAGGATAGCCTGATTAGGTTATGCCTGAGTTATGAGTTGTGGTGCATGCTAGTTCAGATTCTTGCTATGTGGATATGATTGCTTGAGTATGTTATGGTTAGACTTTCCCCTTGTCTGAATGCTGCTTGCTTTGTGCATTGTGGGATTCTAAGTGATGGGAGTTAGCCATTAGGTGGATACGTCACGTCACATGTGATCAGGGTTGAATAATCTCAGAGTGTTGGATTTGGTCCTATTGCGCAGCTCTTGTTTGAGTCCAACCGTTGTAGGAACGAGTCTTTTACTTGAAGGATTATCTGAGCCTCGTCACATGTGATGGTATCCAGATGATGGCTAATTGGCGTTGCGAAGAGGCCTTCAGCAGCTGAGGACTGGTTTGAGTAGTGTCAGAGGTTTCCCTAGGGTAAGCCTAGGATGAGATAGTGCTGGGAGCAGTATTAGTAGATGAGGGACCTGGTGGAGTCAAAGCAATTCCTGAGGAAAGTACGGATAGATGTGGAAGGTAGTATGGGCCCGTACTACTGAAAGCAGAGGATCCGTACTCGATTCGGGAAGGGCAGAGACAAGACCGGGGACCTGGTAGGGGTGTGTTTGGC
The DNA here is from genome assembly GCF_052625555.1 of Lactuca saligna. Taxonomy (NCBI): domain Eukaryota; kingdom Viridiplantae; phylum Streptophyta; class Magnoliopsida; order Asterales; family Asteraceae; genus Lactuca; species Lactuca saligna. The sequence goes on from NC_136421.1 coordinate 92,001,414, forward strand.
CTGGTATCAGTGATGAGTGTTCTGATAATGGTTGTGGTGTATTTTTCAGCATGGTGACATTGCGAGAGAGACCAGTGGGCAGTTCAGGCGCCGGAGAGGGATCAGGCTCGGGTTCAGGGGCCGAGCAGCTCGAGGAGCGGATGAGAGAGTTGATATCAGATGAGGTTACGCGCAGTATTCTAGCTCAGACTCCTGTGATCTTTGGCACGGTCAAGGAGGGCATACTGGAGATCTTGGAGGAGAGGCTGGGAGCCTTCCGTACTGAGATGATGGCATTGGTGGGAGCGCGTACCTTGACATTTCGAGAGTTCAGAGCCTGTGGGGCACCAGATTATCATGGGGCTAGGGACCCCATTGCTAGCAGTAGATGGTTGGCTGATGTTGCCAACGCTTTTCGTTCGAGCAAGTGTCCCGAGGGGGACAAGGTTAGACTCGCCTCCTGTCTTCTGAAGGACAGAGCAAGGGATTGGTGGGAGGAGATTGGTCATGCTTTGGGGGATGATGCCGCGTTGGACGCGATGACTTGGAGCGATTTCTCGGCCAGGTTCAGGGCGGAGTTTTCGCCGATTATTGAGGTGCAGCAGCTGGCACGAGAGTTTCAGGATTTGACACAGACTACTGAGACTGTGGCGGAGATCACCGCCAAGTTCAGGGAGAGGGCTCTTCTTGTACCGCAGTATGTAGCGGACGAGGAGATGAAGAAGGCTCGGTACCATGAGATGTTGAGGGACGACATCAGGGAGTTCGTGAGCAGGTCCAGTTGTAAGACGCTGGAAGATATGATTTCTCGGGCTAGAGAGGGAAATTGATTTGGAGCAGATCCGGAAGAGGAAGCCGGATGAGGTTCAGGTGGCTGCGGGATTGGGCAAAAGGCCCAAGGGATCGGATTCGAGATCGAGGGATCATCAGGACCGCAGTCGATGCGGAAAGTGTGGCAGGGCGCACGGGGGTGCGTGCAGGAGTGGTAGCGGTGGTGAGTCTGGCTGCTTCAAGTGTGGTTGGACTGGTCATTTTAGCAGGGATTGTACTGTTACCGCCGCGCAGGGATTTGACATGATATGTTTTCATTGCCACCAGCGGGGCCACAAGAAGGCCCAGTGCCCTAGTTTGTTTTCAGCAGGACGGGTGATGGCACCCGCCCCTGCAGCCTTGAGGATCACGGTTGGCCGTCAGGGCCGGGTAGAGGCACCTGCAGCAGGGAGCAGGGCCTTTCAGATGACGACCTTGGAGACGCGAGCATCGCCGGACGTTGCAGGTATGCAATTTCCATTCCCAGTTCTTTTATTTTGTGCATGATTTCATTGTTATGGTTCTGCATCATTATCGGTATGAGTATTTTATTTTGATTGGTTGATTGTGATCGAGTTATATGCCATCTGCATACCTTGGATATTGTATGGTAGTTAAGGGATGTGCTCTATTGAAGAAGGTTTCGAAGGATGCAGTAACTGTAGCATGCTGATGAGGGATTTGGTACGTTTTGCTAGTTCGGAGTGGTGCTGTGATGTGATGGATTGGCTAAATCCCTAGCTATGGCGGGCTTGGGTTCCTAAATCGATGGGGTATGGAAGGATAGCAAAGATCGGGATTCCTGAGTATTGCGCGACAAGGGGTAAGCAGGATCGAAGTGGGGGAGAATCCTCCGGGTGTGCCCAGAGAGGAGCACACACACCCAGAATAAGTACGTGACCTTCGAGAGGGAAGAGAAGTAGTTTAGCGTTTGATGGATTGAGGATTTCAGGGTTGGGAGTGTGAGAAACTCCGCATCAGCTGGCGCGTGTGATGGTATTGGTTAGTTATGGTTGAGATTTCGGGTTGAGGATCGCCTGAAGGACTCGCGGGAGTCGGATTAAGGATCTTGAAGCTGATGGCATGTGGTGCCTTCAAATTAGCAGTCAGTGGTAGGGGTGTTGTAAGGCTACGGGTAAGCTGTAGCATTCTTTAGTAGCTTCGTTAGCGGAGTCGGGGCGAGGCCCTTATCTCCTAGTGATCAGGCAGGGATCCAGATTGTGTAGTGGGTGAGTATGATAGGAAGTTGCCCGTATAGCTCTAGAGAGGTGCGGCCTTGGGAGAGGCTGCTCCAGGATATAGTTGGGTGAGACCCGTGGGCGAGGCCCGTATGAGATTGGCAGTGTAGATGAGACCTGGGAGCCGGGTTGCTCAGTAGTAAGGTTGGGTGAGACCCGTGGGCGAGGCCCGTGAGTTTTAGCAGCGCAGGTGGGACCTGGTCGGGATCTTAGTGTCAAGTTAGGGGGTCGGGGATCCCAGGTTTGTAGTGCCTGGATGGCAAGATGGAATAAGCAGTTATAGATGGTCGAGGTTTCTTTGGAAGTCGCTGAGAGCGACCAGGGATGGTGTTGCGACTAGCTACCGGAGGGAACCGGTAATCCAGTCATTGATAGGTTGGTAGGGACCAGTGCGGTCCCGGTTTATCAGAAAGTCAGTCGGGGAATAGTTGAATTGCCAGTCGGTGGCAGTGCGAGTATGCAGCGTATGTTGGGGTTCAGTTAGTTGAGTCGAGGGGTGCTCGACACCAAGTGTTGGCAGGAAGGAGTGTCGGTGAGTGCTGACGATGAGGACCCGTTTTGGGAATAGCAGGGAGGTGTTGGAGTTAGTGAAGGATAGGACCTTCTCGGTGTCAAGGGAAAAATCAGTTATGAGGCTTTGCCTTGGGAAGGCAAGGGATTTGCGCAAGGAAGACCAGCGCAGGTAGGTGGCTGGTGAGGGGTATTGGAGGTAGGTCGTAGGCGGTGGGCCATGGTAAACTTCGAGGACGAAGTTCAGTTTAAGTGGGGGAGAGTTGTAACACCCAGGATTTTGAAAGCCAAGAAAGTAAAGGAAACCCTAAATTTAAGAGGGACTCGACGAGTCCAAGGAAGGACTCGGCGAGTCGGAGCGGGGTCCGGGTCGATAAGAAAGTGACCAACTCGACGAGTCGGCCAAGTGGACTCGGCGAGTCTGGTCTGTGCGAGGAAAACCCTAAATCCGGGGCTTGGAGCCTATTTAAGCATCTCAATCTTCTTCCTAGGGCTCCTTTACAGCCTCTCACACCCAGAACGCCGCACCTTAAGCCCCCATTGTGTTCATTCAAGCTTTTAGCCATTTTTGGGTGGGTTTAAGGAAGAAGAAGGAGTGGGAATCTTTGAAGCATCAGGGAGTGGCTTTGGATCTGAAGTTTGGGAAGCATTTCAGAGCATTGGAAGGTATCAATTCGTTTCCCTCCTCCAGATTTTCCTTGGTTATGAGTTTTGGGGCTTTTAAGCCATGTTTAAGACCAATCTTGAGCTTGAGGTCCAGATCTGAGGTTGCTACCTCAGATCCATGCTTGTTTTGGTATGGAATCCCAGAAAGTATCAGCCATTGGGTGGAAATTGGAGCCTCTTGGTCCTAAACCCGAGTTATGGGTGTATTTTGCCTAGATCTCCCTCTCTACACGTAAAGTTTGCAACTTTACGTGGGAAATAGGCTTGGGGAGGGTAGATCTACAGTTTGGAGCTCATGCATGACACGGAAGTCCTCTGCATGTAAGTGGATCTTAGTGGACTCGACGAGTCCTTCGAGTGGACTCGGCGAGTAGCTTGAAGAAGAGGAGGAACTCGACGAGTGGGATGAACAACTCGTCGAGTCGGATGAAGATAGGCATGAACTCGGCGAGTTGGATGAACAACTCGGCGAGTTGGATGAAGATTGCTGTGTACTCGGCGAGTTTGTTGTTAGACTCGGCGAGTCAGAATGAGTGGTCCCAAACCCTTCGAGTTAAGACTCGAGTCAGCGAGTCGAGCCAGAACTCAGTGAGTTGGACAGGATAGGAATCGGGAATCAGTAAACTCGGCGAGTCAGGGGCTGACTCGGCGAGTGGAGTCGCGAGTGGAAGGACTCTGGACTTATGAACTCGGCGAGTCAGTAGGGTGACTCGGCGAGTAGGGTTGACCTGGAAGGTTGACTTTGACCAGGACATGGACTTTGACCAGAGTTGACTTGGTTGACCTTTGGAGGTCAGTTAGATTAAGTATGAGGTTGTAATTGGTAGATCGGGGAGCTAGCGGAGCAGCAGTGCGGAGTTAGCGGACAGGTAGCGGTCAAGGGGTTAGCGGCAGCAGTTCAGCAGTATCAGGTGAGTTTCCCTTTCGTGTGAATGGGTCTAAGGCCACAATCCCGGCCCATGTAATTATGAGTAGAAGACCTGGGGGTTAGCCCTAGGCACAGTATGCTAGCATTGTTTGCAGTACGAGGTACAGTAATAGCGGGCGGGCGCCCAAGGAATTGTTTATATATGATAGTTTATACTTGTTGTCTGTGTGATACATGTATGTACCTGGTAGGGAGGTGAGTGTGGGCGAGGTCCCGTATCTCACCAACAGCAGAGAATGGATGGAGTTCCATATCTTACTAGTAGCAGATTAGGGGCGAGGCCCGAATTAGAATAGGAGTGAGAGTGGGCTAGGCCCGTACCTCACTACCATTAGGAGCATGGATGGGGTTCCATGACTCCTCAGTAGCAGGACATGGGCGAGGCCCAGGGAAGGCGAGGTCTTAGGACAGAACCAGTTGCATGTGTTAGTTATGTGTTATGAATGTTTATGTGTTATTAATTGTTGACGGGCGAGGCCCTGTGACAGGCGAGGCCTAAGTAAAACAGATCTGTATCCGAGCGGGGCTCGAAGCCAGGCGGGGCCTGGAGCGGCGGGGCCGTTGAAGTGGGCGAGGCCCGTGGTAAGGGGCGAGGCCCAAGATAGGGGGCGTGGCCCAGTATGTGCAGTATGTGGTTATGCATGGTATGTGGTAGGGTGGGGAACTCACTAAGCTTCGTGCTTACGGTTTTCAGTTTTGGTTTCAGGTACTTCCGGTAGCGGAGGGAAGAGCTCGGGGTGATCGCATGGCACACACCATAGATTAGACAGCCTGGGGACGTTTACTCTGATAATGAACATATGTTTTGAAAACTTATACTCACTTTATGTTTTGGAATGATGTTTGGTTTAAAAGTAATGTTTTATTAAAAGAAATTTTTGGTCTTAAATTTTTGGGTCGTTACAAGTTGGTATCAGAGCCTTGGTTTGAGGGATTCAGGCATACTCTCGGGTGTGCCTGAACTCAAACTGAGGGGTCGGATGAGAAGTTTTCCAAAATGTGAAAAGACAGTTTTATAAAAAGGATTTTGAGAATGAAAAACAGTTTTAGAAAAGCAAAAAGAATCCAGAAAGAAAAGAACTTTGAAAAGAGAAAAGTGGTGTGGTGCATGCAATCAACCGAGCTCAAGTAAGTACCCCAAAATACCCATACAAGTTTATGTTATGGTTATCCGTTGGTAGAACAGCATGCTAGAATAGGACTAAGGATCTAGGGATGATGCCTTATGTGCCTGTTATATGTGCTTTTGATCTGCATGATAGTGCCGAATAGTCAGTAGTAGGATAGCCTGATTAGGTTATGCCTGAGTTATGAGTTGTGTTGCATGCTAGTTCAGATTCTTGCTATGTGGATATGATTGCTTGAGTATGTTATGGTTAGACTTTCCCCTTGTCTGAATGCTGCTTGCTTTGTGCATTGTGGGATTCTAAGTGATGGGAGTTAGCCATTAGGTGGATACGTCACGTCACATGTGATCAGGGTTGAATAATCTCAGAGTGTTGGATTTGGTCCTATTGCGCAGCTCTTGTTTGAGTCCAACCGTTGTAGGAACGAGTCTTTTACTTGAAGGATTATCTGAGCCTCGTCACATGTGATGGTATCCAGATGATGGCTAATTGGCGTTGCGAAGAGGCCTTCAGCAGCTGAGGACTGGTTTGAGTAGTGTCAGAGGTTTCCCTAGGGTAAGCCTAGGATGAGATAGTGCTGGGAGCAGTATTAGTAGATGAGGGACCTGGTGGAGTCAAAGCAATTCCTGAGGAAAGTACGGATAGATGTGGAAGGTAGTATGGGCCCGTACTACTGAAAGCAGAGGATCCGTACTCGATTCGGGAAGGGCAGAGACAAGACCGGGGACCTGGTAGGGGTGTGTTTGGCCTGGTATCAGTGATGAGTGTTCTGATAATGGTTGTGGTGTATTTTTCAGCATGGTGACATTGCGAGAGAGACCAGTGGGCAGTTCAGGCGCCGGAGAGGGATCAGGCTCGGGTTCAGGGGCCGAGCAGCTCGAGGAGCGGATGAGAGAGTTGATATCAGATGAGGTTACGCGCAGTATTCTAGCTCAGACTCCTGTGATCTTTGGCACGGTCAAGGAGGGCATACTGGAGATCTTGGAGGAGAGGCTGGGAGCCTTCCGTACTGAGATGATGGCATTGGTGGGAGCGCGTACCTTGACATTTCGAGAGTTCAGAGCCTGTGGGGCACCAGATTATCATGGGGCTAGGGACCCCATTGCTAGCAGTAGATGGTTGGCTGATGTTGCCAACGCTTTTCGTTCGAGCAAGTGTCCCGAGGGGGACAAGGTTAGACTCGCCTCCTGTCTTCTGAAGGACAGAGCAAGGGATTGGTGGGAGGAGATTGGTCATGCTTTGGGGGATGATGCCGCGTTGGACGTGATGACTTGGAGCGATTTCTCGGCCAGGTTCAGGGCGGAGTTTTCGCCGATTATTGAGGTGCAGCAGCTGGCACGAGAGTTTTAGGATTTGACACAGACTACTGAGACTGTGGCGGAGATCACCGCCAAGTTCAGGGAGAGGGCTCTTCTTGTACCGCAGTATGTAGCGGACGAGGAGATGAAGAAGGCTCGGTACCATGAGATGTTGAGGGACGACATCAGGGAGTTCGTGAGCAGGTCCAGTTGTAAGACGCTGGAAGATATGATTTCTCGGGCTAGAGAGGGAAATTGATTTGGAGCAGATCCGGAAGAGGAAGCCGGATGAGGTTCAGGTGGCTGCGGGATTGGGCAAAAGGCCCAAGGGATCGATTTCGAGATCGAGGGATCATCAGGACCGCAGTCGATGCGGAAAGTGTGGCAGGGCGCACGGGGGTGCGTGCAGGAGTGGTAGCGGTGGTGAGTCTGGCTGCTTCAAGTGTGGTCGGACTGGTCATTTTAGCAGGGATTGTACTGTTACCGTCGCGCAGGGATTTGACATGATATGTTTTCATTGCCACCAGCGGGGCCACAAGAAGGCCCAGTGCCCTAGTTTGTTTTCAGCAGGACGGGTGATGGCACCCGCCCCTGCAGCCTTGAGGATCACGGTTGGCCGTCAGGGCCGGGTAGAGGCACCTGCAGCAGGGAGCAGGGCCTTTCAGATGACGACCTTGGAGACGCGAGCATCGCCGGACGTTGCAGGTATGCAATTTCCATTCCCAGTTCTTTTATTTTGTGCATGATTTCATTGTTATGGTTCTGCATCATTATCGGTATGAGTATTTTATTTTGATTGGTTGATTGTGATCGAGTTATATGCCATCTGCATACCTTGGATATTGTATGGTAGTTAAGGGATGTGCTCTATTGAAGAAGGTTTCGAAGGATGCAGTAACTGTAGCATGCTGATGAGGGATTTGGTACGTTTTGCTAGTTCGGAGTGGTGCTGTGATGTGATGGATTGGCTAAATCCCTAGCTATGGCGGGCTTGGGTTCCTAAATCGATGGGGTATGGAAGGATAGCAAAGATCGGGATTCCTGAGTATTGCGCGACAAGGGGTAAGCAGGATCGAAGTGGGGACAAAGTTAACGGAAAATTTTTGAAATTAACGGCTTTATCAATGAAAACGGGTTACTGTGACAAAAAATAAATCACGGTTGTCACACTAGTTGAAAATATGGGACTTTCTAGGAAGTTCAAATGTTTACAATTACTTACAAACATTTTCATTGATACTTATACAAATAATGACATTAAATACTTATGAATTCACCAGCTTTATGCTGATACTCGCTTTCAAAATAACTTGTATTCTCAGGTCACCAAAAGACAACTACGACAACCGAGTTTTATGAAGATGGAGCAGTCAAGACTCATCTTTTATTTTGAATATTCATTATATTGATTTATTCTATGAAAGAACACACTTGTGTTTAAACTTATACAACTAATGCAATGGATGATGTTGTTGCTTGTTTACTACTTTGCATTGTTGTCATACTTTACATGACGTCCTCCGCCCAGAACGTTTTCGTCGTTCTTGGTTTTAGGGTGTGACAAAAGACGCTTATGCGAGGAGGATTATTGATTTTGTTTTGATCTTTGGCATGTCGTATTACAGTTTGGGGGTGAGCGCTCAGGGATGTGGTTCTGGTTCTGGTTGTAGTTCGAGTTTCGGCTCAGGTACAGGTGTTGAGTTGATTAGCGAGAAGTTGTCACACCCCCAAACAGGAACGACAGAAACGTTCGGGGGCGGATGACTTCATGTGGTCACGTAACAAATGCATACATAGTAAAGAAAGCAATACAACCATCATATATATAATTGAAAGTTTACATTGTTTAAAAGAGTACATGTTCAAAACCAATTACAATATGATGTCAAAATATGAAATTAAACTGGCGCCGCAGTGTCCCTTTTCCAAAACCTGGTTGTTACCTGTAATTACTGAATCCCTGGGACATACAAGTAGTTTTGAAAGAGTAGATCAACATTTAAGCTGGTGAGTTTCATAAGTATTTAATGACAATGTTTGTATGAAATGAAATGTTTTTGTTCTTTGTTTGCTTGTTCCTAGAAAATCCTATAGTTTCTACTAGTATAAATGTAGCCTTCTTTCAAGACCAATGTTTGTTTCTAGTAAATGTATGTACGTATAAAATTTCCAATACGTCTGAAAAACCCCATAAATCATTGTGTTTTTAATACTCTATGTGAGTTTTATAACCATACTATTGACAAGGAATGCCTATACACAACGTTCTTTAGGCGTTGGAATGTTCTGACGTTTGTCACCCCAAATGGCGGACTGTAGCTAACAGTCAGGGTGCAGGTTGTCAAGCCCGTATAGATCTATACACAAAAACCATGCTCCCCCTCCAAGGGATTATGGTATATAATACAGGACTTGAAATGTGTACTCAAATGTACGTGAAGTTAATGTCTCACAAAACTTAGTATAAAATAGATTTACATGTGAAAACGTTCGTTCGTTATTGTATATGAGAGTAGCTTCTTGAAATAGTATTTCCATGTATGTAAAAGTTCGTAGTATTCTCGTAAAACTATACCTATTATAGTTTCCTAAAAGTGTGTTTCGTTTGTATAATAAACCCTTAGTGAAAATGTTCACTTGTTATGAAAAGTGTTGTTTTTGTAGTGACAAAACCGACACACAGAAATGTAGTATAAGCAAAGTACTCATAAAACATTTAAAAGTGTAAATTATAGGGGTATAATGAAAGTTTATATAACACACGATAATAATCGAGTGTTTTACTTGTATTCCCCCCCCCCCCCCTTAAAAGCATGTAAAAGTGCTCATAAAACATTCAAAAGTGTGAATTATAGGGGTATGAACTCACTTGTAAGATCAGAGGTTGCGGGATGAAAACCGGACAGAATTTCGGCTCGAGAAAGTGGATTTCCTTGGGATTCTTGGGAATCTCGGGAGCACAAACAACCTTCAGGACTCGAGCAAATTGATCGGGGCTTCGGGGTAGCACAGGCATGGAAAACGAGGCAAGAACGTAAGAGAAATGAGAGAAATGGTGTGATTTTCCCGGAACCCTCGCATCCCTTTTATAGGGGGCTGAGAGGCCTCGGTACGTGGGGCGTACGAGGTTACGCGGGGCGTACTCGTGCGTCATTCGTGACCGAGTCCTCGACTGCCTCGGCTTCGGATGCGACGGGACGGGTAAGCTCGCATAGGGGCGACGTGGACGAATCGAGGCCAAGGCCTCGCGTACGCTGGGCGTACGGGGTTACGATGGGCGTAACTCGGCCCTATCTGGTGACTCCCCTTCGGATAATACCAAGGGTTTTTAATTAAATTTATATATTAATTATTTAATAAACTTCAAAAATTCATATCTTCTTCATACGAACTCTGTTTTCGACGTTCTTTAGATCCACGTGAAAGTGAGACCATATTCTACATATTTCGTTTAGATCCCGTCGGCAAATTCCGAAATAATTTTTATTATTGATTTTTAAAAAAGTCGCCGTAAGAAAATTTCTTTAGAAATTCATAACTTCTTTATCTCATGTCGGTTTTCGCCAGACTTTTTACCGCTGAAATACCATTGTTGAGACCTTCGATTCTCGTTTAGGTCATTCCGGTCAAAAGTCGCTCGATCTCTGATTCGAGTTTTTAGTCGTCTATCGTTAAGCCGAACTTGAAAAATTCCTAACTTTCTTATACGAAGTCGGATTTGGGCGTTCTTTTTACGTACGATCACGGTTTAATGACATCTAACATAATAGGTAACTTAATTAGTGATTTTTGGATATTTTATTTTCGAAGTAAATTCTATTACAACTAACGTGGTTACAGTACTTGACTTTTTAGGTCGTTTACATGTACTTGAAATATCGGGTTGTCACATCATCCCCCCGTTAGAGGGAATTTCGTCCCGAAATTTAAAGTAAGAAAGATACAAGTGAATCAGAGAAATAGATGCGAGTACTTTTGTTTCATCTGATCTTCGTGTTCCAATGTGAATTCAGGTCCTCGCTTGGCGTTCCAGCGGACTTTCACGATGGGTATGCGACTTTTTTTCGTTTTTTTGGCCTCTCGGTCCATGACTTCTACTGGTTCTTCCACGAAGTTCAGGCTCTCGTTGATCTCGATCTCGTCAAGTGGGATAACAAGAGTCTCATCAGACAGACACTTTTTCAAATTTGATACGTGGAAGGTTGGGTGTATGTTACTAAGTTCACGTGGTAGATTAAGTTTGTAAGCTACAGGGCCGATTCTGGCGAGAATCTCGAAAGGCCCTATGTACCTTGGATTTAGCTTTCCACGCTTTCCAAAGCGTATTAAGCCTTTCCATGGCGAGACTTTCAATAGAACACGGTCTCCTACATGGAATTCCAAAGGTTTTCTCTGTTGGTTAACGTAGCTTTTCTGTCGGTCTCTAGATGCTTTTAACCGTTCACGAATCTGAACAATCTTCTCTATCGTTTCTCGTATGATTTCCGGACCGGTGAGAGTGCTTTCAGTATCTCGTCCTTTAGCTAATTGTGTGTCGCCAACTTCGGTCCAGGACAGAGGGGATCTGCACTTGCGGCCATAGAGGGCTTCGAATGGAGCAGCCTTTATGCTCGTATGATAACTATTGTTGTATGAAAATTCGACAAGAGGTAAGTGGATATCCCATGCCTTTCCAAAGTCAATCACACAAGCTCTCAGCATATCCTCCGAAGTTTGTATCGTTCTCTCACTTTGCCCGTCTGTTTGTGGATGGTAGGCTGTACTCATGTCTAATCTAGTCCCTAGGGAACTTTGTAGTGACTGCCAGAACCTTGATGTAAATCTACTATCTCTATCAGAGATAATGGACATCGGAACCCCATGTAAGTTCTTGTAAGCCTTTCCATCTTGTCAGTCTCCTTGATTGGTAGAAAATACGCGGATTTGGTTAATCTGTCGACAATGACCCATATGGTATCAAGTCCACCCGTTGTCTTGGGAAACTTGGTTACGAAATCCATAGTGATCCGTTCCCATTTCCATTCCAGTATCTCGGGTCATTGTAGTAATTCTGAAGGTTTCTGGTACTCGACCTTAACCTTAGCGCAAGTAAGACATTTACTTACAAAGGTAGCAATCTCTGCTTTCATGTTAGGCCACCAGTATAGTTTCTTAAGATCCAAATACATTTTATCTGAACCTGGGTGAACGGAATATGTCGTGTTGTGCGCTTCAGTCATGACCACATCCCTGAAACCACCATGTCTTGGTGTCCAGATACGGTCCATGAGATAATAGGCCCCGCCACCCTTGATTTCTAGATTCTTTTCCATTCCTCTCAGGGATTCACCCATCACATGCTCGGGTTGTAAAGCTTCCAGTTAAGCCTCTTTAATTCGTGTGTATAAGTGGGAATGGATGGTCATATTCAGAGATTTGACTCTCCGACCAGTGTATTCTTTTCAACTGAGGGCGTCAGCTACTACATTGGCCTTGCCAGGATGATAATGAATCTCGCATTTGTAATCATTGAGTAACTCGACCCATCGTCGTTGTTGCATGTTGAGCTCCTTCTGATCGAAAATGTGTTGAAGGCTCTTGTGGTCGGTGTAAATAGTACTCGTTGTTCCATACAGGTAGTGTCTCCAGATCTTTAAAGCGAATACCACTGCTCCTAACTCGAGATCGTGTGTCGTATAGTTTAATTCGTGTGTCTTAAGATGACGGGAGGCATAAGCAATAACCTTCCCTCGTTGCATAAGAACACAACCAACCCTTGATTCGATGCATCGCAATACACTACAAAATCTTTTATCCCTTCGGGGAGGGATAGTATTGGTGCGGTGCATAAGGCTTGTTTCAGAGTTTGGAACGCCTTCTCTTGTTTTGCTTCCCAGTCAAAAACCACGCCTTTCTGGGTTAATGTAGTAAGAGGTTTCGCGATGCTAGAGAAGTTCTTTATGAATCTGCGATAGTAGCCAGCTAGGCCTAGAAATTGATGAATCTTTGTAGGTGTCTTTGGTGCCGACTAGTTCTTAATGGCCTTAATTTTGGAGGGGTCCACATGTATCCCTTTTTCGCTAACAATGTGGCCCAAAAATTCGACTCTTTGAATCCAAAATTCACATTTAGAGAACTTCGCATAGAGTTTTTCTGATTGTAGTGTATCTAAGACCCTCCGTAGGTGTTGACTATGTTATTCCTTACTTCGGGAGTAGACAAGTATATCATCGATGAATGCAATGACGAATTGATCTAAGTAAGGATGGCACACTCTATTCATTAGGTCCATGAATACTGCTGGTGTGTTGGTTAATCCGAACGACATCACTACAAATTCGTAGTGTCCATAATGGGTTCGGAAGGCTGTCTTGGGAACGTCTTCCTCTAGCACTCATAATTGGTGATATCCGGATTGTAGATCTATCTTTGAGAAGTAGCTCGCTCCTTAAAGTAGATCAAATAGGTCGTCAATGCGGGGTAGAGGGTAACGATTCTTGACAGTGAGTTTGTTCAGCTCTCGGTAGTCGATGCACATCCGGAACGATCCGTCTTTCTTCTTTACAAACAAGACCGATGCTCCCCAAGGTGAGAAACTTGGTCTGATGAATCCTTTTTAGTGAAGTTCGTTAAGCTGACTGGAAAGTTCTTGCATCTCTGCTGGTGCCAGACGATAAGGCGATTTTGCTACAGGGGTAGCCCCTGAAATTAAGTCGATTCTGAACTCGACTTGGCGTTGTGGTGTTAATCCCGGTAGTTCTTCTGGGAAGATATCGAGGAAATCCCGTACCTCTGGGATGCTGTTTATATCCTTTACCTCCCGACTTGTATCGACGATGTGTGCAAGAAATGCCTGATAATCCTTCCGCAAACACTTTCGAGCATAGATGCACGAAATGATGCGAAGGTTTGTACTTGATTTGTTGTCGTAGATCACTAATGTTTCATGGTTAGGGAGATTTAGATGAACGGCTTTTTCAAAGCACATGATGTCGGCACGAAGAGGACTTAACCAATCCATGCCAACTATAACGTCGAAACTTTTTATTTGGACTGGCATAATGTTGATTCGGAAAGAGTGACCGTCTAAAGTTAATGTACAACCCATGTATATGCAATTAGTGTTTTCCGTTTTCCCATTTTCCATTTCTACAGTGAATGATTCTTCTAATATGCTAGGTTTACGTTTAAGTAAGTGAATAAAGTTTTGGCTCACAAAGCTTCTCTCTGCTCCGCTATCAAATAGGATGCATGCATATGAATTATTGAGAAGAAACGTACCAGCAACTACTGTAGGATCAGCTACGGTTTCCTCATGACCAATAGCTAATACTCGTCCCACTCCGCCGGTATTTGTTGCCTTTGGGCAGTTTCTTTTGTAGTGGCCCACCTCGCCACAACTGTAGCATGCTTGGCCTACACCAGCACCAGGAACTTGAGTGATCGGTTTTGTGGGGGCCTTGCAGAAACGGACAGTGTGTCCCTTTCTGTTGCAGTTGGAGCACTGCATTTCCCAACACGGTCCGTGGTGGTGGTAATTTCACTTGGTGCACTTTGGGAGGTTGCCCACATAAGGCTTTGTTGGGTAGAGATTTGTAGGGACTGTAGTAGGTACCGTCGCAGCGTTTACGGCAACCAGTTGTTGTTTCTTCGAGGATTCTTGGGAAGATCCACCCTTCCCATTATTCCACCCTCTGTTATTGTTGTTGTTGTTATTGTTGTTTCCCTTGTGTGGTTCTGGTGCATAAGTTGTTGAGTTTTGATGATTTCCGTGATCAATAAGCGATTGTGCCAGCTCCTTGGCACTTTCAAAAGTGTCAGGTTTTGAAGCTATCACACTTGACTAAATTTGGGGCGACAGTCCCCAAATGTATCGCTCTATTTTCTTACTCTCAGGAGCAATCATATCTGGGCAAAGGATTGCCAGTTCGCAGAATCTATTGGTATAAGTTGCTATGTCGGTACCAATCATTCCCAGAGTCCAGAGTTCGTGCTCGAGTTTTTGAATCTCTCCTCGTGGATAGTACTCCCTCATCAACATGATTTTCAAGCTCTCCCAGCTTATCGAGTTTGCCACTATCAGGGTAACTACCTTAACGTGGCCATTCCACCAAGTTAAAGCCCCATCAGTAAATGTGTAAGTTGCAAACTTGACTTTGCTGTGCTTGGGGCAGGAGCAGATTTCAAATACTGATTTCGTTCTTTCAATCCACTGCCTTAAAACCATCACACCACCCATTCCATTAAACATCCGGGGCTTAGCATTCGTAAAGTCTTTATAGGTGCACTCCCGGGGTTGTCCATGACTATCGCCATGGTTGGAAGGATGTCTGCCAATTCCTAAACCAGTAGTAATAGGGGTATTGATCTGTGACATGGCAGCTGCTACAGCTGCAGTGACTGCTGCCTGGAACATGACAGCATCAAATTGAGGAGGTGAAGGTGGTGGTGGTATCGGTGTTTTGTTGTTAGGGTTATGCCTGGGATTCCTGCGTGGCGGCATCTTTAACTATACGTTTAAAAGATGATGATATGGATAAGAATAAATTAATAATGAATGTGTCTCATGAACTAAATTGCTATAGTTCAACAATAGATGATAGTATGAGTCTCACAGATAGAAGAGCGAAGGTTATTCATAATTCCGAATATATGAACAAGCGTATGGTTTTTCCATAATATTTTAAAGATTGAACGCGATACTCAACATAGTAGTAATAGCGTGCGAATTATATTAATATGATAGATGATACAACGATCAAGAAAATTTGACCCTTAAAAGGGTCTCCGATTACAGGTATTTAAAGGAAGTAAAAACTTTTAGCCGAAGTCCTATCTTATAACAAAATTGGAGGTTTTCGCAAGTACTACTTGCGACGTGTGTTGCACTTGGAGCTCGACTCCGCATCCGATTGCTTCGACTCCATAAGACGCCTATCGAAGGCGGATTGTTGTTCCCTCAACTCTGTGAGGGCTCCATTCGTTTGTGCTTGGAATGCTTCGGCGCGGAGGTGGATGTCATTCTGCAACATATCCAGGCGGCGGATATTGGCCGTGTGGACTTGTACTTCCACGTTGACCTCTCGGATTCGGTTTGCTTGAACCCCGATTGGTAGGACTTGTTGGCCAGTTTACCTACCATCACCGGAAGTGCTCGGTCGGCTGAACCTCCGTCCCTGATGCCGTAGAAGTCTCGACACATACCGTAGGGAGAGCGTATCCCTTGTTGTTGGCTCCAGTGGACGAGGTGACTTCCCCAAACGAGAGTCGGTCCTTGGAAGTTCCTCCTAATGGCTGGAGGGTTGATTATCTCTGGTTCTGAGTCTGTACAAGAGTCGTCCCCTCCATCCAACTCGATAGGCTCTTCGTCCTCTTCCGGATCCTCCTCAATCTATCCTCCGTTGCCTTGGTTTGGGTAGTAGGGGTCCCCATGCGGGTGAAATCCAGTCATTTGACTATACGAGAATAGGGTTATAAGATTTGAACAAAACTTGAGACATGTAATACTAATTAATCTATTGTATGCACCAAATACTCCTATAGTATTTAAATTGTACGCTTGATACTAGTGTCTAATTTTGGTAAGTTTTGACTTGTTGCTCACTACAATCATTCCTCGATATGCGTTAGTCTAATTTCGGATAAACATAGTTGATCAGGCAATATTCGTCCCAAATTTGATTACATATCTCGAGAACTAATCGTAGTGTCCAACTTGTCTTAATACTTTTGTATAGTTCTCATCATGAAAATATGTCGTTGTATGCATGTATTTTGGATTTTCATAACCTAAAAAAAAAATCTATTTATATGAAATAAGGATTTTAGGTACGAAAACTTTTGTCAGAGACTTTTAGTCACTAAGCATTTATAGTTTGTATATCTTATGAGGTTCGATACACTTAGTTCACTATAAACATTGCTCTGATACCAATTGTCACACCCCCAAACCGGAATGGCGAAAACGTTCGGGAGCGGATGACTTCATGTGGTAACGTAACAAATGAATACTAGTAAAGAAAGCAACATAACCATCATATATATAATTGAAATTTTACATTGTTTAAAAGAGTACATGTTCAAAACCAATTACAATATGATGTCAAAATATGAAATTAAACTGGCACCGCAGCGTCCCTTTTCCAAAACATGGTTGTTACCTGTAATTACTGAATCCCTGGGACATACAAGTAGTTTTGAAAGAGTAGATCAGCATTTAAGCTGGTGAGTTTCATAAGTATTTAATGACAATGTTTGTATGAAATGAAATGTTTTTGTTCTTTGTTTGCTTGTTCCTAGAAAATCCTATATTTTCTACTACTATAAATGTAGCCTTCTTTCAAGAACAATGTTTGTTTCTAGTAAATGTATGTATGTATAAAATTTCCAATACGTCTGAAAAACCCCGAAAATCATTGTGTTTTTAATACTCTATGTGATTTTTATAACCATACTATTGACAAGGAATGTCTATACACAACGTTCTTCAGGCGTTGGAATCTTCTGACGTTTGTCACCCCAAATGGTGGACTGTAGCTAACAGTCAGGGCGCAGGTTGTCAAGCCCGTATAGATCTATCCACAAACACCATGCTCCCCTCCAAGTGATTCTGGTATACAATACAGGACATGAAATGTGTACTCAAATGTACGTGAAGTTAATGTCTCACAAAACTTAGTATAAAACAGATTTACGTGTGAAAACGTTCGTTCGTTATTTTATATGAAAGTAGCTTCTTGAAATAATATTTCCATGTATGTAAAAGTTCGTAGTATTCTCGTAAAACTATACCTATTATAGTTTCCTAAAAGTGTGTTTCGTTTGTATAATAAACCCTTAGTGAAAATGTTCACTTGTTATGAAAAGTGTAGTTTTTGTTGTGCCAAAACCGATACACAAAAATGTAGTATAAGCAAAGTATCTGATTTATATAAATACATAAATCGTTTCTCATTTCAAAATATAAAATGTTGTCGTGGTATAATTTGCATATGAAAGTTTCCGTATAATAGTTTTAAATCACATATGATTCCTTTGATAAAATGCGTATAGTAAAAGTTTATATAACACACGATAATAATCGAGTGTTTTACTTGTATTCCCCCCCCCCCCCCCCCATTAAAAGCATGTAAAAGTACTCATAAAACATTTAAAAGTGTGAATTATAGGGGTATGAACTCACTTGTAAGATCGGAGGTTGCGGGATGAAAATCGGACAGAATTTCGGCTCGAGAAGTGGATTTCCTTGGGATTCTCGGGAATCTCGGGAGCACAAACGACCTTCGGGACTCGAGCAAAGTGATCGGGGCTTCGGGGTACCACGGACACAGAAAACGAGGCAAGAACATAAGAGAAATGAGAGAAATGGTGTGATTTTCCCGGAACCCTCGCATCCCTTTTATAGGGGGCTGAGAGGACTCAGTACGCGGGGCGTACTCGTGCGTCATGCGTGACCGAGTCCTCGACTACCTCGGCTTCGGATGGGACGGGATGGGTAGGCTCGCATAGGGGCGACGTGGACAAACTGAGTCCAACGTCTCACGTACGCTGGGCGTACGGGGTTACGCTGGGCGTAACTCGACCCTATCTGGTGACTCCCCTTTGGGTAATACCAAGGGTTTTTAATTAAATTTATATATTAATTATTTAATAAACTTCAAAAATTCATATCTTCTTCATACGAACTCCGTTTTTGATGTTCTTTGTATCCACGTGAAGGTGAGACCATACTCTACAACTTTCGTTTAGATCCCGTCGGAAAATTCCGAAATAATTTTTATTATTTTTTAAAAGGTTGCGGTAAGAAAATTTCTTTAGAAATTCATAACTTCTTTATCTCATGTCGGTTTTCGCCAGACTTTTTACCGTTGAAATACCATTGTTGAGACCTTCGATTCTCATTTAGGTCATTCCGATCAAAAGTCGCTCGATCTCTGATTCGAGTTTTTAGCCGTCTGCCGTTAAGCCGAACTTGAAAAATTCCTAACTTTCTTATACGAAGTCGGATTTGGGCGTTCTTTTTACGTACGATCACGGTTTAATGACATCTAACACAATAGGTAACTTAATTAGTGATTTTTGGATATTTTATTTTCGAATTAAATTTTGTTACAACTAACGTGGTTACAATACTTGACTTTTTAGGTCGTTTACATGTAGTTGAAATATCGGGTTGTCACAAAAGTTATAAGTGTTCATCTCATCGGAGATTTCTTGCTATATTTCGAATATTTTGAATGATCCTTTGGGCATGTTCCTTGCGGAGGTTATGGCTATTATTTGAGCTCTCACTCTTCCTTTTCAGGAGTGTCGTGCTTTTGGAGCTCCCGCGTTACATGGGGTGAGGGACCCCATTGTTAGTAGGAGGTGGTTAGCGGATGTGGCTAACAAGTTCAAGACGAGTTCTGCCCTGAAGAGGCGAAGGTTAGACATGCTTCCTACCTGTTGAAGGATCGGGCATAGGATTGGTAGGAAGAGGTTGGTAGTGAGTTGGGTGATGATGTTGTCGATGCGATGTCTATGCTCGCTATAAACGAGCCCATGGGGCTTTTTTGATAATAAAGGAGTGGTTGGCTTAACCAAGGAACCAAGGGATTATGGCAGATCCATACATATCAACAGAAAATATCATTTCATCAGACATCGTGTAGAAAAAGGACTCCTCGTCGTCAAGAGTGTATCTTTCAAAAGAGAATTTTGCATATCCCCTCACAAAGGATATGAGTAGGATGAAGCACGTTCAACATGCAAGGAGCATTGGTCTGAAGGACGATATTAATTTTAGTAATTAGATAGATATTTTTGAAACTTGTAACAACATAAATGTAATTGACATTATATGATTAATGAATTGAGATTTTTTATAAGTAATTGTTTACTATCTTTTTTCAATTGTTTATCTTGTGTTTCACTTTGCATGTTTTACTTCCCGAATAATTGGATTTTTCAAATTATCCACAGTCGATCATACTTTGGAAGTAAGTGATGAATTAATACTATCATGAATAGGCGTGTAGATTGTCTAAGTGTTCAGACATATGTGATATCCCTATTTTCACAGCCATAAAAGACCGATTTTTTTTATGCTTTGTTTGAAAATCAGAGTAACATTTTAAATAAAAGTGTTCCGGAATTTGTCCCAAAGCAAAATATGATAAAGATTTATCAAAAGTATTTCCAAAGAAATATATTTCATTACAAGACTCGTGATGTCATGTTCGATACAGTTCAAAAGCATAAACAGTACAACATAAGCCTTACTACATTATTTCGTATTTACAGGCCTATAATCCCTTATCTCTCATCCAAACATCTATGCTCATGTGCCACTACCTGTAATACAAGAAACTGAGTGGATCATACTTGGGAGCCTGGTGAGTACATAGGGTTTTCAACCCACAATAAATAAGTTTTATTGAATTCATCAAACAACAATAACGCGCTTACTCATTCCCGTTATCCTCACTTTACGTCCCTAAACACCTAGCATAAGGGACCTAGCCTAAGGATCATCATCGGGATGGACACTACTGCTAAGGGGGTTCCTCAGAAATAAATGTCCGAACAGCAACCATGAGGCGGTTGGAGTACACCGGTGAACACATCGTTCACAAACACCTACAGGTTGCGAGTTTGCTAGCGTTCCACTGGACTGTCTAAAAGAGTCTGTGGCCGTCATATATACTCCACTAGATGACTGGTTCACCAACAACAACATCAAGGCCTCTCATCATTTTATCACACATCGTATTATTACATCTACCTATATTTTACCCCAACATTTTTGTAGATATAAAATACATATACAGTTTAAATCAATTAAAACTTGTATAAAAACATTCATCCAGCATAGATAGCAAGTATACAGATAATATGCACACATAGCACGTAATTTATATAAAATACTTCATATCTAAGTGTAAGATGAAAGTAACTATACACTCACCTGTCAAGGTGGTGATTCTGAACTTATACATGTTTTCTCTATTATACATGCAAATATGAACATCCAAGGTATTATCCTAATCTAGCATACAAAACAATCAATACAACAAGATAGAATACATACCTGTTTGATGTAGAATGTTCTCAAGAAGCTTGAGTGCCTAGTGCCCCAAGTGTGACACCTCGAATGGATCACACAACACCAAATACACTTGGAATAACTTGAGAGAAACTTGAACACTTCTAAAATCGGCTAGCCCTTCTCTTCCTTACTTAGTGGTCGAGTTTGTCAAAGAATATGGTCTTATATAGTTGTTACAATTAGGGTAAACCCTAATTGTCATGGCTTTCCATTTCCTTGGATCCATGGGTTCAAATACACCATGGAGCATCCATGGAGCATCTTATGGGTTTTAGCCCAACTTGACAATCCATGGAGCATTAGACCATTATACAAGTATGGATGATTTACACAATCAACCCATATATTTAATTAGTCTTCTTTTGATCACTTAATTAATTCTAAATTAATTCTTCATCAATACTAATTAAATAATCTTCTTAATATATTATAACTTATAATATATTAACAAACCTTAAGTGTTATTTCTCTCATCATAGTCTATCCAAATGCATGATGCCACGCAACCCAAATGGACCACGCCGGGTTGGGTCAAGTCTTACCAATTATAGTTATGGACTTAGACATTAATCCAATAGTCTCCCACTTGGATAAGTCTAAAACTATTATTGCGTATGACTTCAAGAACCAACTGGCAATCGTAGCTCTCAAAAGCATTCGTCGAACTCTGACCTTGCCGATGATCTCTGACCTTTCTCAATGACTTGTCGATTAGATAAGGGATCATATATTCCTCCATTCTAGATATCATATGGACTGAGACATGGATTATAAATCATTCTCTCTATCCATTTGTTGTTTCCCGATTTCCGATTTATGACGACTGACTGATTGAACAAATCAAATCAGTCCTGGCTTGGCCAAGCACTCACATGTATCATCATTAAATCATCGAGGGTCCCACAGATATCGCTTTTATCCCGCAGGTAAAAGTAATGGATAAACTTCGACCCATATGGCTTGTTCTGCTACTTGTTGAATCATACACAAAGACACGTTTTATAACATCAAGTTACCAATGCGTTTTTGCGCAATCAATGTATAACCAACTCATAGTAACAACTCATATCACTAGGTTTTGAAGAATATAAGATATTATCGTTTCATGATCACTCGTGATAAAATCCATGAAGTGATACAAATGAGTGCGGGTTGAATCCAATACTCAGAACTTATGAGCACTCATGAGTGTTGTAGCACAACTTTGTCCACCAACTTGGACCTCTACAAGCCAACCCATGACAATGTTGATTCATATCTACTTCCAACATATGACCGACTGTTGATGGTTTAAATAACTTAGTCATTCCGTAAGAATAACCTAGTTATTATGGAAGTCAAAACATGCAAAGTGAAACACAAGAATAAATGAATCAAATATGGTATCAAACCCCATGAATATAAATAGACCCCTTCTATTCATCACCATACTGATTTCTCATTATTCATTGTTTCAGTTTTATCAACTTTATACTTGAATTAAAACACTAGGTATCCTATGCTCCAAGCATGTACACTATGTTTTCCTAAACAATAGCTTTTCCATACACCAAGTATGCACTCTATGTTTATCTATGATCCTTACTTTGTGAAATAAACCAATTGACCAAACTTTCAATGATTCTAATTTCACACTCCCAAATCGAAATCTTGTTAGGATTTAAACTTAAATTCCCAACCCTATTGAAATGAATGTGTACAAATTTACAAAGACTTGTCAACAACCATTACAAGGTATTCCAATGAAGACCTACTCCATGGACACAAAGCCTTATGTTCAAAGTATGCATTGCTTTGAACATGCTTCTTGCACTAAGTTCTTTCTAATCTTACACAGATTGCTTCTATCTATGGAGACAACTCTATATTCCCATTTTGACTACTACTTCTGAACAAGAGTTGCCTCTTTTCAGACTATGTCAATATGGTCCTTCCAATATTAACAGTATACTTCCAATTATCCTTGAGCAAGCAATCTTTGGTAAACCTTAGATTGTCCTCGACAATTGCTTAATCACTTTAGTCATATCCAATTCTAGACATTTTCCTCCTTAATTCCCCAAGGCATTTGGAAAATTCAAAAAGAATAAATATTATAGCACAAGTAATCGATCTTGTACCCAAAGTAAATGGGACACGATTCATGATGTTTCACATAAAGACATGGTTCTAGACTAGTCTTTTTCCATAATAATTTTTTGTTTGCCTTATTCTCAAAATTTTACTATGAAAAGGGATGCCGTAATCATAATCGAATTTTGAGAACGCAATATATAGAATTTTCTTAGGTTGAACCAATCCAACATGAAATTCCTATATATATTCTTGACTAAAGGTGATTAAAATCTCAATATAAGCTCTTTAGAATGATTATAAACTCAATCTATGCTTTTCATAATTGAAATGAAGTATAATTTTCTCTCCCTTAATTATAGCAAAACAACTTTTTCAACCCGTGCAACCTCACGAATTGAAACTTTTGTTTTCCATAATTAACATTTCTAACTTGAAATACTTATCATACTTATCATGCTTGTAACAGCCCGAAATCAGGGTATTCTTCTTTGGCCTTGCATCTTGGTTAAGTTGTTAATTTAGGGTTTCATGGTAGGCGAGTACGCTGGGCGTACAAGGTGTACCCAAGGTTACTCCCGACATAACTTATTCAGATCTGAAACCCTAATTTCCTTTGGAGGGCTATAAAAGGAATGTGTGGTTGGACTTCTCAACCACCATCCCTCATAGTGAAACCCTAAAAAGTGTGTGCATTCGTTCTTTAGCCTTTGTGTGTGTCTTCTAAGCTTGGTGGTGCCATTCCAAGGTTGCAAAGGAGAAGAAGAGCTTATTGGAGAGGCTAGAAGTGGTGCTCAAGTGTAGATCTGAGCTTTGCAAGGGTTAAAGCTTCATTATCAGGTAAAAAGTTCGGATCTTGTCACTTGGTTAATGTTATATGCTTAAGGTATCATTTTCTAGGGTTTAAGTCCCAAAGGTGGAGACTTTGTGTGCAAATGGCCTTCGTAAGCTTAGATACTTCATATTTCTGATCTATTGGAGTTGTAGACTCATAAAAATGGCATCTTGGACGTGGATATTGCACCATGCATGAGATCTAGGTCCTTGAGTTGGAATAGAATGTTGTTATGTGATGTTGGAGCCTTTACAGCCATGCCAAGGCTTAAAGGTCTCGACTTTATGGGTTTAGACACACTAAAAGAGTCGGATCTAAAAGTTGGAGTAATGGCTTAATCGATTAAGACCAGAAATGAGGAGTGTGGGATTCTGATGGTTACGTTAGGCGTAACTTCTAGTACGCGCAGCGTACTGGGTGGAAACCCCAACCCAGGGGATTGGCGATGTACGCCCCGCTGTCACAACTAGCATTTTTGCTAGGAGATTCTACTCTCATGCGATCATTCACCTAGTGTGATAACTTGTACTCTAAGTGAATACTATGCTCCATTCCTATTCAAATACATCTCATATGATCAAATAAGGGTTGGAAACCCTAGATATCCCATTTCAAGTTTACTATGGCCTAGGATTCTCTTATTGGGCTCTAAATAGACCACAATCATGAAACTAGATTTTTTGGGCCATGTGGGCCTAAAATAATTCATTTTCATCTCTAATAGGCTTTGTTGGGCCATAATGTCCGTTTCGTTATACAACTTGAGCCACGAACTACCTTAAAGGCCTAATGGGCCGAAAAGTATTCTTAAACCTCATAAAAATCGAGCAAAGCCAAGATTGAGCCCAAACCACTTCAACTCCTTCCTCCTAGCCCAAATTCTTGGCCCAAGGTGTTTACTAGACAAAAGAAAAGAAAAAAAAAAAAAAAAAAAAAAAAAAAAAAAAAAAGAAGAAGAAATGGGAAATTATGAGCAAGTGCCACCTCAATATTGCATGGTGGTCACCCATGCACCAAAACCCCACATATAACAAGGTAATATCTCATATATCTAGGCAATCCTTCTCTCTCCCTGTTCCCTCTTCAAAACTCACGGCCATAAGGCCTCCTCACCATTATTCTCACTTTCTAAAACTCTCCCAATAAGTCTCTTAAGAACTCTCCTACATTTCCTCTCTAAATTTTCGAGTTTTGGTGTGTACATTCAAGAGGATCTTCATTTAGATCATTAACTTTGGTAAGTTCTTACTTAGATCTATGATTTAACTTCTTAATCTCTTCAAAAATCTCCTCTTACCACCTCAAATTCGTGACCATGCTCCCTAGAACTCATCAAGATTCGAAGATCACTTCAAGAAGCTAAATAGAGTCATAACTTACACCACCTTCTTCTTATCTTCATCAAAACCGAAATCCAAACCCCAAGGTGAGTTCATACCCCCTTGATTTCTGTTTTCACTTGTTTTTGGGGGGAGAATACAAGTCATATATGTAGATCTATGTATTTATGCTTGACTATGTGTGTTTTCTTGAAACATTTGGTGATTATGTGTTGATTCCTTCACTAATCTAAAAAGATGTTAAGAAACTTGAAGTGTATCACTAGGATCTCCATATGGATCATGAGAAAAGTATGTTTTATCACATATAATGCATTTAAACTTTTAGATCTGGGATTTGTACACTTGAAATAGCAAAAATGAGTGTTGTATTCAAAGATCTATAAGCTAAACTCACTAAACAGCCCTTGACAGGAAAGTTTTGGTCCAATCTCGGACTGTTTTGACCATCCAAATGGAAGTATTTTTCGAAACTGTTTTACATGGATAAAGTTCAGGTTTATACCTTTAAAATGACTACTCGCACGTTTTCATACGATTTTTCTACAATTTTTGGCGAATTTTACAAAACTGCCTATCATATTTGAAATAATTTCGGACCAACCTGTGAAGATGAACAATTTCACACTTGTTAGAAGCCATCAAAAATTATGAGAAAATTTTGGAACAAAATAGACAAGATTTCTAAACTTTGATAGTTTACGGATCCAATTTTTGACTTACGATGATTTTTCTACAAATTTTCAAACAACTAGGTCGAAAAAGTTCAAAAATCAGAAAATATGCGTTTTCACATAACTCAAGTTAAGAATGTTATTTCTGACAATAAGGGATTTCAAAATGTTGTTTTCACTACAAAATAGTTATCAAAACAAGTTTTAAACAAAATGGAGACCAAAGTGTTATTCTTATAAAAATTGGGCCTTAATCCTAAATTTTTGGCTTATTGGGCCAAGAGCATCATTTTACAAAAGTGGGTTTTAGATTTCAATCATGTAAATAATCAATACCAAAACAAACAAAACAATAACTAACACGAACCCGACACGATGAAATACTAGTACCTCGCTTATCGACGAAATACAATACATTACAATACCAAAAGTCGTTGTCAAACGAATTGGTTCGGTCTCGAACCAATAACAATCCGAAACTACTAACACGACGACACTATGACATTACGACATTACGATTCATAACTAATAACGATTGGGAAGTCACTATACATACGAGTGTGCACAGACGTCTACGCACCATCTTTGGGCCCCAAAAGTGTAAAATCTTGTTTGTTGAGCCTAGCTAGCCCAATGACCTGATCTTAAGGCCCGAAGACCTCTCTCTTACGAAGTGTTGGGTTTTACCGATCCGACATAACGTAAAAGGACTTTCAATGGCAAACATGCTGCTGGTCCCCAAGGGTCCTTCAGTACTGCTAGTAAAGTCTGTAACTCACGATTGCGGGTTGGGCTTCGGGCCCTTCGCAATTGCAATGGTCTTGAACGACGCAGGGAAATACCGAGGGTTTCGCACCTTCTTTTCTTCCCTCCGGTCGTGGGACTACACAAGTCCGGGAGGATTGAGTTGTGTGAAGAATTACGAGTGACGCCTAAAGGATCGCTTGTAAGGTTGTTGATTGGACGTTTTCATTAACGCACGTCACAACACTTCACCACCCACTGTATTCTCAATGCCTCCGGAGCTCAACGGTTTCCTCTAACGCAACGAAACAACGGTACACAAACTAAGTAAAGCAAAGTGATAGGAAAACGTCGGGTTTTCCTAGGGTTTTCAACTAATACATTTACGAATTTCATGCCGAATTTTACAACTCGTACGCTTACATCTATAGAAAACAAACAAGCATACTTACGGATCCACACATTTTTTTTTACCATACTATTTTCAGAAAATATCGGATTTTCTGGTGGTTTTCGAAATGATACAAACATTGGATTTCAAACATTACTTATGAACTCACCAACATTTCATATGTTGACGTTTTTCAAAATACTTGTATTCTCAGGTAACAGATAAGTCGAAGGGATAAGTGTACTCAGTGACGTTTTGCTGCTTGTTTAATTAGTTCCGAACAATCTACTTTTTGGGTATGTAATGTTAGGGAACAATGTACTAAATGTAAACGCTACCAGTTGTATTATTCCAATGCTTGGTGATGTATAATGTTATGTTTCATGTATATTCATTGTGATGGTATTCAATTGAGTCACAACAGCCCCCGGACGTTTCCGCCGTCTGGTTCGGGGGTGTGACACCCGCGTACTCTCAGGGTTGACTTTTGTTGACTTTTAGGGTTTTGGTCAACATGAGGACTTTAGGTCAAGGAAGGGTAAAATGGTCTTTTACCCTCTGAGGAATGATGATAAGGGGTAAAGTTTTAGTGGTGGAAGTCTTTGTGTATTAAATGATATTTTCATGTTTAGGCGAGGTAGAGTCGTCATTGGGATTCGATGATAGCAAGAACGCGAGATCTTAGACGTTCCACGAGGTGAGTCTTCTCACTATACTGTACCCGGAAGGGTTTGACTGTGTGACCGGAAGGTCGGATATAATATGAGATATATGTATTATGTGTAATAAGTTAATCGTTATATGTGCCATGTATGATATGCTTGATATGGGCCGGAAGGCATTATGTTATAGGCCAGAAGGCATTATGTTATGGGCCGGAAGGCGCTGTGATGTGGACCGTAAGGTTGACGTGGGTAGGACCGGAAGGTTTACCTAGTCGAGACGGAAGTCCCCTGAGACACATGGACCGGAAGGTCAGGGCCTGGAAAGGCATATGTGCGTAAGTTGTATCTTGGGGAACTCACTAAGCATTTATGCTTACAGTTGTTGTGTTATGTGTTTCAGGTACTAGCGAGGACCGTGGGAAGGCGCCGACATGATCGTACACATTGTCGGGGAAAAACTATTTATGAACATTGGGATGTACTTTGTTGTGAAAATATTGTTCTCGTTTGGATTTGAAATATTAATCGATGTTTTGATGTTTACAAAAATGAAAAAATTTGATTTTAAACTTACGTTGTTACAATGCTCCCACTAACATGATGATTATTAGCATAACACTTATGCTCCCACTAGCTTTGACATGTACTCAGAAATCAGTTATTGACTTTTTCTTTACCAAAGTTCAGATCTGATACTATATTGCTTTGATAAGACTTTATCAAAATCATACACCTTATCTTAGATAGCTCATAGGTGTGTCTAAACAATTTTAGAACTATGAAAAGGGATTCCGTAATCATAGTCTTAATTGTTTAGACCTTTGCTATTTATCATAAGTCCATGTTAGTGTGCCTACTAACAACTTTGAGAATGCAAATATTACTAGGGGTGAGCATGGTGCGGTTCGGTGCGGTTTTTGCTCAAAACCGAACCGAAAACCGCAACTTCGGTTTTTTGAAATTTAGAAACCGCACCGTTCGGTTTTTATGCGGTTCGGTTTTTGCGGTTTTTTGCGGTTCAGTTTTCTTTTGCGGTTTTTTCTTAGTTTTTTTTTGGGTTTTCATTTTGCCTTTTTACTAAAATTCAAGTAACTCAGCAAGTTACTTTGACTCGTATGAGGAGTGCTAATCATTTTTTGGAGATGAACTGATACCACCACCTATTGGTTTGAAAGCAAATTAAATAACCACTTATCCAACATGTTTCTATTGGTTGAACATAATACGAATTAATATAATATTTGTTTCACATGTACATCCAATAATATCAATTAATGTATTCATAAAAATGATACAATCATCACTAGTACTTATCACATTTAAATGTTAAAAAATGTTATAAACATTATTTGTTATTGTAAATACCACTGACTATATGCTTAAAAATATACAATCTTCATCCGATAGATAAGATAGATATTTATATTTATAGAAATTTTAATTGTCATAAGTTCTTGGTTCTTATAAATATCAACACTTTATATATATATATATATATATATATATATATATATATATATATATATATATATATATATATATATATATATATATATATATATGCAGTGCGGTTCGGTTTTTTTGCGGTTTTTGCGAGACTAGAAACCGCACCGCACCGAGTATTTTCGGTTTTTGCAAAAATAAAAACCGCACCATCGGTTTTCATTTCAGTTTCGGTTTTTCGGTTTCGGTTTATGCGTTTTTTCGGTTTTTTTGGTTTGCGGTTCGGTTTTTGCTCACCTCTAAATATTACTATCTACTTACAAATATACTTAGTGGAAGTGTTTCCTCACCATCATTTTCATGAATCGGAGAGAAACCTTATGACACTTATATTTTTATGGTGTATGAGTTCCTACCCATATGAATTTGTCAAACCCATAATCACAAGACAAGGTTAGTGACAAATCTAAACTCATATGGATTGAACTTGTGCAATCTTAAGTTCTTGCCATTTGGCAGCACAAGAGCCTGTCATAGTTTCCAAGTAGCTGTGCAACCAATTGAGGACTCTAAGAACTCATATGCAAAGCCAACTTTAACTAGAATGGACACAGAAATGTCAACACGATAGGTTATAAACCTCAAATCGTGTGCTAGTGAAGAATTCTAGGTTTTACTAGATCATGAGTTTTTCTAGACCTTTAAGACTGCCACTGTCCTCTTGACATATAAGACTCTTTTGTCACATATTCAAGGGATAGTGTGAATTCTTTATCAAGACAAACATTTCACACAATTGGTCTAAGTTGCTCTTCTGTTTTATCCAAACCATCACAACTTACCAATTTCAAATGTACAAGAGTAGATAAACTTTTACTCTTACATTTGACTAGTGTTAATAAACCTTCTTTAAGATATGTCACTCACATTACAATCTTGGAGTGTGACTCTAAGAATTGTTTTGGAACGAAGTATAACTCATCTTATTGATTTGACCACTTCAACAATTCCCAGCTCCTCTTCTCAGCTATCAGAATGCACTTAGAGGATGAATTGTGATGAGGTCTCTTAATCATTAAGATGATCATATAACATGATACTAAAGTACTCTCCCATCTTTTCAGATTTGAGAAACTTTTATCCTTCCGCCTAATTTGATTCTTCTCATTTGTTCTTCAATGCATCGAGACTTTTCCAATGCTTCAGAATTATACTTAGGCCTGTAAGTATAACCATATTTACTAAACTTTAGTAAATCATGACAAATAGTCTTATCGATTATTTGTGGTGGGCTTGATCAGTGCATAAGAATGCGTACTCGATCCCTTAGTCCTTTACTTGACTCACGCATCCATGTGAACAAGTAATTAGTCTTAATTTTTCAATGCTTGAAAGTTCTCATTCATCATACTATACAACTTGCACGATTCCAAGTTTCAGTCCAATTGAAACTTGGGTGATGAGAAATTTTCTTTATTTGGTAAATTTAGACACTACCACAAATGAAAGAATCAAAACCATTTTCCATTATTGCCATCAATGTAATCATATAAACAACACTTTCTTTCACAAATGCCATTGTAAGGATACTTAAAATAAATTAAAAACTTTTCTTTTATTTTAAAACTTTGCGGAAAAACTTCTCCTTACAATCCATATGAAAACCTTGTTGTTATATATTCCTAAGCAATGTGTCATAACTCCTAAGTAACAGCTTCAAAATTCTGATGCGACCGAAGTCCATCTCCGCGATCAGAAGCAACATATACTTCCTTTAAGCTTTCTCTCTTTTTCTTTGATTCAAATAACATCACCATGTGACTTAGTCACATTATGTAATAAGAATCACCAAATAGGAGCTTAACAGATTTTGACAATGGACTTTACCTGAAGTAGAGTCAAACTTATTGACTTTAACATCCTTAGGTAAATTTGGCAGCTTCGCAAACAGTGCCCCTTCCTTTGGCAATTTTAACAAATGGACCCTTTGGTAATGGTACATGGGACTCTCATAGACTTAGCTTTTCTCTATACCATTTGGTCAACCGAGTTGACTATGGTCGATCCCATTCCATTGGGAAGAGAATGCTTTTTCTGGATTTCCAGTGTCACCATTGTCAATGTCCATAAAGTTTTTGGGAAGTTGATCTTCTAATCAAATTTGCTTTACTAGCCTTCCAAATCATTGCTGATTCAGCAGTACCAAGCAAATAGATAAGATCATTAAGGATCTTGTCATAGTCTATTTCATAGGAGTCCCAAAGGAACTCACTATGTGACATACAAAGTGATTGAACATCCAACTTTCTCAAGACTTTGACACCCAACTCTCCTGGCTTCTCAATATGTGACTTCATCTCCAAGATGTAATCACACCTAGACCGTGCCTTGCCAATAGGGCTTAAGTGAACTTGAACTTGTGGGTTAGGGAGAATAGTTGGAGGAGGTGGAGGAGTTGAAGTTCCAAGAGATTTGGGAAGATTATAGATGTCTGAACTAGACATCTTTTGGGAGATATTCAAGTTTAGTTGATTAAAAGTCCTTAATATAACACCCAATATGAAATATTAAGGCTAGGACCCAACAACCTATTTACAACTAGAAGAGGGATGATGTGACAACCCGAAGTTTGCTCCATCGCCGTAACCCATTTCCGTCCATAAAATTCGTCTTTTTCGAATTGTTTCCATTTAAGTTTTAAATTAAGTCATTATTTTTCAGGCTTCTATTATGAATTAATTGGTATCCAAACACGTTATAAACTCATGAAAACATCCCAAACTATTACTTAGAAAATTTCTAGTTTCGACCATATCGGGTAACGACAACTTAATCGGGTGCAACCAAAAGCCACATTTAACGTCGGTATCGGGTAGAATTTCACCGTGTCCCAAACTTAGGACCTATTTAAAGCTCAAAAGACTTCATTTGAATCCTTTCCTCTCTTTCACTACTCTCTCTCTAACCTCTCTCCTCAAACTCAAGATTTAGGTCCAAAATCATCAAATTTAAGCTCCAAATCACCAAGGTAACTACCCTAACTCCTAGTATAGCATCTTAGACCTTTAAATTCGTGGTCAAAATATGGAATAGGACCATTATCATGAGTTTACAGCCATACAATAGTCCTAGGCCGTGAACTCATATAAATTGGGTTTTGGAGCCCAAAAACCCTTCCAATCGACCTTTGGAGCTTAGATATGGCTTAATGGCTTAATGGATCGGAATTAGAACACCTTGAACTTAACTTTTGGAGAGCAAACATGAGTTTACTGCCCAAGAACATGCTTGGGCCATAAAATCCATATCATGGGGAGTAAACTCATTTTAAAGTGTTAAAATGCCATTTAAACACACCAATAGCCTTGGAATAAATTCTAAAATCAACCACAATCGATTTAGGGGCCATAAACTCAATGAAATACCCTCCCTTAGGAGTTCACGGCTGTAAACCCCCCAAGGATGGATTCCTGGGCCGTAAACTCTTAAAACATGGTCAAATGATGCCCTAATTTCCATCCAAGGCTTGTAAAATGAGTTTAAATCACATGTGATTGTCCTAACACCACCAAAACACATAAGGAATGGGTATGGGGGAGTTTACGGCTGTAAAATCCTATTTTACTACCGTAAACTCCATTAAGTGGTCCGTGTGTGGGTTAAATCCATTCCTATACCTTAGATTTGATCCTAGTTAATCTCCCCAAGTGATGTTTGACCATTTAGGACTTTAAAACCCATCATCCATGAGTTCACGGCCGTGAACTCATATAGACATGGTCTTAGGGCTGAAAACTCCATAAGGAGTTTACTCGTGAAGAGTAAACACAATATCCAACCCATATACGTCCTTAGATGTCACCCGGGTCGCTCCAAACGCTTGATTTGAGGTGTTTTCGCGTCCTAGAGTAAATAATCATATCTAATTAGTGAATTAAAGTCTAATTAGATAAAAATGTGTATCATCTCACATTACATAGGAACCACGCGTGTTTTTAAGCCTTGAACTGACGTTTAGCATTCAAACCGACACATTCCGCGATTGGTGAGTTCATACCCCTACCGTTTTTCCGTGTTTTTCAATGTTTTCAGGGGGGCGGGGGGAATACAAGCAAAACTACAAATGTTTTCAAATACCTAATGCTGATGTATTTCTATAAATTTCTGGCTAACCTTAAAATATATTTACCCCTTATGTATTATGTTGAGCATAAGGGATGTTTTCTCGACTATAACTACGTGAATTTCAGTTAAGGAAACAACCAAACCAATTAAATTATTATGGGAATAATTTGGGATCTTTAGTTCTTGTTTTCGAATATAGACTTACGTAAAGCTAATAGATAAACTATGTCTGATTCATTTTATCTCTGTTTAAATTAGATTATATTGCCAGATCATTTCATTGTATCAAATTGTTTGTATTGTATTATGTTTCTAAACGATTAGTATGTTTGATAACGTTCGAGAACACCGTGAATAATATATACTAGCTTGTGAGGTTCGTCATCATTATCAATAAATCCTCCCCGGAAGTATAACCAGAGTCTCCTGGAGGGAGAGCATGGAATTTGTGGATAGATCTATTCGGGACTGACAATCCCATACCTTAACTGCTAGCTACAGTTAGGCGGGCACGCCTGGGGTGACAAATTCTGGATATCGTTTCGACGTCTGACAAACATCAAGGAGCTCTCGTTGTTGTATCAGCATGGCTACCCGAATCACAATACGTATTAATATAAGTTTATTCACAGATTGAATTTCATATCTACTTTCTATCTATAGTTCTCATATCTAGTACGGGATGGTAGTCCCATGGTATTGTGTCCTATGTATCTAGTACGGGATGATAGTCCCATGGTTTTCAATCTATATCTAGTATGGGATGATAATCCCATGGTTTTCAATCTATATCTAGTACGAGATGATAATCCCATGGTTTTCAATCTATATCTAGTACGGGGTGATAATCCTATGGTTTTCAATCTATATCTATCTATAGTTTCGCGTATAACAAATTATCTTATATCTAGTATGGGATGATAGTCCCATGGCTTTCAATCTATATCTATCTTAAATTTTCATGTATTAGGGTTATCGTATATCTAGTGCGGGATAGTAATCCCATGATTTTCAGTAAATAACTCTAAGTACAAAACTATACAATGGGGTTCTTAACTAAAACTTTACTTTTAGGAAAATATAGGATTTTCCTGGGATAACACTTTACATAACCAGAATCGTGTAACAAAACAGTTAAACAAACATTACTTTTAAGAAAATATGGGATTTTCTTGGGTTCGTAATCTTTCAGAAAAACAAAGGAAACTTAAACATTTTCAGAAAAACAAACATCTTATGAACTCACCAGCTTTATGCTGATTTTCAAACTGCTTGTATTCTTAGGTCCGCGTTAGACAGGTACCCAGCAATCCTTTTGGAGAAGACGGAGCGTACTGAAGATCTCATCTTAACTTTTGTTCATATATACCTATGTATAACACTTGTAATACTTTACTTTTGAACAAATGTAAATTCTAATATGTAATGTAATGGTTGTTTACTTTGCTTACTATGTGCATTGGATTTGATACTCAACGTGGAGTCCGCCCCGTAAATGTTTCCGCCTTGGTTTTTGGGGTGTGATAGATTAGTATCAGAGCCCTTGTTTATAGTGAACTACGTATACCAGACCTTACATGGTATAAGACTATAAACACTAAGGAGCCTAAGTGCTCTGAACTAAAAGTATACCTCAAATATAAGTATTTTCAAAAGTATACAAAGTATACCTAAGTGTCAAAATCCGTAACTACAAGTAGAACAAAACATAAGTAAATGGGTGTTGTATGTTGCGGTTAAACTTAGGCAGTTATGTAGTCGTGTCTAGGATTAATAAGCCTGGCCAACTATATTCATTCGAGACACGGCCAACATGTGTTTGGGAGTTACTTTGGTGTTCAGCATGCCTAAAACTTACCCTATACCAAAACAATGAGTCGTCGTTGCAACAAATCATGAAATACTATGGGAGTATTTCTCGAGCCAACTCTTATAGAAATCCTCATTCACGCATTGTTCCTTGATCATTCCTTAGCGATAATTTAGCTACTTTGATAACTCTTTCCTGCTTTATCGCTTAATAGAATCCTATATCGGATTTACTGAGATATCCCTTGTATCATATCTCTTGATTCAATTCAGAGGACTTATGAACCTCTCTTTCCTGATCTTTTTATATCAAGATGCCTCCAAGAAAGAGACCCAGCTCAAAGAACAACAACAATCCTCCTCCGCCACCACCTCCTCCTCAATTTGATCTTGTATCGCTTCAGGCAGTTTTTACTTCCGCAATGACAGTCACCATGTCGCAAATGAACCCTGGTAGTTCAGGAGGTGGTCCCCAGCCTCATAACCAGGAAGGTAGCCAAGGACACTGAAAGGAGTGTCCCTATAAAGATTTTATGAACGTGAAACCCACATCCTTCAATGGCACTGGAGGTGTCATTTCCCTAACTCGATGGTTCGAGAAAATCGAATCTATTTTCGAAATTTGTGTTTGCTCTGAGTCGGATAAAGTGAAGTTTTCTCTGAGTCGGATATAGTGAGGATAACTCACCTCGCACTGCCGCAACTCTGAACTGAAGAAGCAGATCCTCGAATCACCGACTCATGGAAAATCCCGAACTAGCCAACATAGCACAAATACATATTAGGCCAAGCATACATCGACTTATCGGGCCAAGGCCAAAGTCCAAATCTTATACAAAGCCCAATATTGGACCAATTTACTAAATTGGGTCATCCTCACCAAAGGGGCCTAGATCCAAGGTCCATAATAATAATTGGGCCAAAAATACTTTATCCGTAAATTTCCAGTCATGGCCCATAAACCAACAACCCAATAACAGCCCAAAATCTAAGGTCCAACATGGAAATCCAACAGGGGGAGTATGTTGGGCGTACCCTCTCTGGTACGTTGGGCGTACAGCATTGATTCACAAAGGGGATCGGGGCACATACTCTCTACGCGGGGCGTACTCAAAGGTTACGCGGGGCGTAACCTTGTTGCTCAACAATCTCACATAATGACTTAATGCTTTAAGCTCTTAAGCTCAAACTTCAGATCCTTAGGCCAAATATGCCTAGGATCCATAAAGTCTCAAAATTTATCACCTGGTACGTCCATAAAGCTCTTAATCTGTGGTCTTAATCCTTTAATACCTACTTATCTCACACATGGAACAACCACAGCCCTTGGGACCTCATTTTTCTCACTCAAGACCTCTCCTAAGGTCTGAAAGGACAGATAATCTTGACCAATTCGAAACATGCAACAAGATGAGCACTTTTGAGACAAGAATGATGTCAAAGCTTCACAATACATAAATCTACACAATATGAATGTCAAGCAAGAAGCTTTATACCTCAGATAGGCTCCAAAGGATGATATCTTTCCAAATCTATAAGCTCCAATCGTTCCTCTCCTTCTTTGACAACTTCTCCTTTCTTCTTCTAGCTTCTCTTTTGCCCAAATAAGCTTTCCAAGACCAAACACACCCAACAATGGAGGGAATATGGATTTCTAGGGTTTCTGGGGGTAAAAGAGTGTCTATGGAGGCTTAGGAGGGAAACATTATGTTCCTTATTTAGTGGTTGCCCTTAAAATTAGGGTTTGGGGTTCTGATAGTACGTTGGGCGTACCTCTAGTACGCTGGGCGTACTCAAACTTGCCCCCCATGTTTCTCCCTTCACTACGCTGGGTGTACGTCCAGCTTATGCTGGGCGTACCCAGCCAACTTCAAGCATGCATGCATGCATGGGACCTTTTTCTCTAATTACCCTTAAGGAGCTATAATCAATATCATCTTCAAAACGCCACAACTCCTCTACTCTAAACCCGCTCCCAATAAACTTTACATTCACACGAGGGTGGCGAGAAGCCTTATGCTTCTATCAACCCACACACCTGTACAAACCTTCTCGGATAAAACCCATTTCCCGCAAAAGGACCAAAATTACCCTTCCTCTTAAATCTCAGGGACTCATAATTAAATACTTTAGGAACGGGGCGTTACAATTCTCCCCCACTTCAATTAGGCTTCATCCTCGAAGCCTGCGGCTACTCAGCTCCCGAACTGCCCCCGCAATACACCACCTAGCATTCACCAGACCAGGTTCCTCAAGACACGACCATCGAAACCCGAAACCCAGCTTTCCCTTTGTTGCTGACAGGATGACACATGCTTCAGCCTCAGAGAAACTCCCACGAGTTCTCCACCACAATCTCATAACCACATTGAACTGGCCCTAGCATCCTCGGGTTGTGAAAACCCGATACACTGATGACACCTCCAAACATCCCCCAGGATGAATTTCCACCACATAACTCAAAATCAAACTACAAATCCGAAATTCCATCCCTGCATTCCTTCTGAGCCTCAGCAACCATCCAACCCGGATGTGATTCTAGTCATAACTCTACACTACTGCTTTCACTTCCGTGAACTTACACTCCTTCTAGGGGCTACATTCCCTTCCTTTCCCTTACCAAGGAAACCCACTTGGCTGCCTTGACACTTCCACAAGTGCCACGGTGCTCACTCAAAACTACACTGTGCTATTATAGCATAACCGCTATCCTATGCACCACACATACTCTGGATTCGCACGTGAAGACTCTCAAGCCCATGCTCAACCTCCCTTCATGATCAATACCCGGGGCTAGACCTTCCAACGCTAACATATCGCGACATACTCAATCCATTTCCTCGCACCGATCTAACGACACATGTAGAGTCTTCAGCATGACTGGACCACCTTACCAGGCCTTTGGCCAAGCTGGACCACTCTCTGAACCTTCAGCAGACCTGGACCGCCCTCCAGGGCCTTCAGTCTGGCTGGACCATTCTCCAAGCCTTCGGCCTGACTGGTACGCCTACCGGCCTTCAGTCTACCCGGACTGCTCAACCAACAATCAACATTTCAAGTTATTCCTTCACGAAACTCCTCTCATGCATACTGTTCTAGCGCTCTAGGGGTTCCGAACTCTACCTCCATCCTACATACTCAGTCCCGACCCGATCCCAAGCCTTCCACAATCAATCACCCTTGGTCTGTATCCCCCCTGCACGCCTGCCACTTACTCATACCAGCCTATGCTTTTGGTTGACCGATACACTGCTGAATCCCATGCAGCTAAATGACCTTTCATACTCATCGATTTTTCCGGAGAATTCTCCAATTCTCCCCCACTTAG
Source organism: Lactuca saligna (assembly GCF_052625555.1). Taxonomy (NCBI): domain Eukaryota; kingdom Viridiplantae; phylum Streptophyta; class Magnoliopsida; order Asterales; family Asteraceae; genus Lactuca; species Lactuca saligna. The sequence goes on from NC_136421.1 coordinate 92,039,462, forward strand.
AGCACTGACGATCAACCACCGGTCGCCATTGCCGACCTTCCTCAACAAACCTTCCCGACACAAACACTTACACACAAACTGATTCCCACTAACACGAGCAACCTTCACAAATCACGCATCAACACTGATCATCCCGGACTCGAAAGAAACTCGATCTTCTGCTAACCACTCCTTATACTGCAGATGCTACCCGACATCCAGGCCAACACCCGATTCCCACGAACAACCTTCATGAATGATAACCAGCTAAATCCAAAACACTAACCCATAACCATACCAAACCCTCAAAGAACAACGGATACCATACCGAAAACCACACAATGAGACTAGCAGATAAACAATACTCCACAATAATCATAAGATAATTAAAACATCAAGAAAGAAACATACCCGCAGCTACATCCGGCACTGCTCTGACCTCCTCTACTGTAAGCTGAAAAGTACGACCCTGAGCCCTTGGGGGCTCTGCTCCACCCTGACCTCCACCCGCGATCCTCAAAGTGGCCGGTGCTGGAGCCTGCACCGGTCCCGCAGCAAGCTGTGGACAGTTGACCCTCAAGTGCCCAACCTAATGACGATGATAACAAATCCTCAGATCCCGAACCGGCGCTGATTACCGACAATCCCTCACATAGTGCCCCTCATTCCCGCACTTGCGGCATGCACCACCGGACCTACAAACACCGGTGTGACCCCTCCCACACTTCCCACAAGTGTGGCTGCTCTGATCTCCCACCCTAGAATCAACGGTCTTGGACCGTTTCGGCGCCGGCTGCGACTGCACCGGAGCCTTCCTCAGTCACGCAACTGCAACTCAATCTCTAACTCATGACGCCTGGCGGCCTCCTGCAACGCTAACAATGTCACGTACCTCTGCGTAGACACAAACTATCTGATATCTCTCTTGAGCATACTCAAATATCGGGACATATGAGCCTACTCTGAAGCGAACTCAGGGCAGAACATTGCCCTCTCAGTGAACATCCCGGTGATCTCAGTCACCGACTTTGAACCCTGCTTCAACTCAAGGAACTCTTGAGCCAATCTCTCTCTCTCTCTCAACCCGCGGAACATAACGAGTGCTGAACATCTCTCTGAACTGATCCCATGAAACCGTAGCCGTCTGCGCATCCGAATATGACCCCGTGGTCAATCTCCACCAATCCTTCGCCCCGAGCCTCAACAGGTTCAGAGCACACCTCACCCTCTGATCAGCAGGGCATGAACACGTGAAGAAACACCCCTCCACGTCCGATAACCATCTCATAGAAACAATCGGGTCCTGAACTCCATCAAAGGTCGGAGGCTTCGTATTAGCGAAGTCCCGATACTGAAAACCTCGACCGGCTCCTCCCCCTACCGCTACTACAGCCGTTGTAGCCGCCGCGGCAGCCGTCTCAGTGAGAGCCGCATAACACTCATCAAAATACTCCACCATGGTGGTCTTGATCGACCCAAACAATTCCAGCAGCTCGGCATGAAACAACGCAGCAACCTCATCATGCAGGATCTCACGAATCCTCGCATCCAACTCGCACGTGCTCATCTGACCAATAACCTCAGGTGGTACTTGTTGGGTTTTGAGCAATCTAACACTTCCTAAGTGTGTATGCAACCCTAATAAACCTTGGATCTATGTTTGTCTAAATACATGCAAAATAATAATTTTCCAAGGTTTATAACCTATCTAACATGGCATGGGGAACATTTCAACATAAAAGAGTTAGAAGAGATTACATACCTTTTGGTGAGTTTGGTTCTAAGGAGTTTGAGGGCCAAGCACCAATAGTGTGAATGCCTCAAATGGAATCACAAACACCACAAACTCTTGCAAAACTTTGAGAGAGTATACACCTTGTATAAAATCGGCCACACACATGCACACACACACTAGTTCACTAGTTTTTTCTTAGGCTCCATTTCATGCTCCATAAGCATGCTTATATAGTGTGCATGGTTAGGGTGAAACCCTAATAACCCATGTCTTTTCCTTTCCAAGGATCCATGGGTCAAAAGCTCCATGGATCATCCATGGACTTCCACATAAGCCTAGCCCATTAACAAATGAGTATTAGCCCACACTATATAAAACAAATAGCCCATAATTTAATTAGTCTTCCTTTTAATCTCTAAATTAATTCATAATTAATTTAAGACTAAAACTAATTAAATAACGTAACTTCATATTAATATATTATAACTCATAATATATTAATAAACATATGTGTATAACTCTCATAAAATTATCCATAATAGTTTGGATGAGATGCAACCCAAATGGACCATGCCGGTCGGGTCAAGTATATACCAAATAAGTTATGGACTTAGACACCTTATCCAACAGACTCCCACTTGGATAAGTCTAATAACTATATTTGCCTATAACTTCAGGAACCAACCAACAATCGTAGCTCTCGAAAACTCCCTCGAACAATGAAGACTTTGTCGAACTATGAAGCGCCATTTTAGATAAGTGATCACATAATCCTCTGTTCTCATGATATCAGCCGGACAAACACATGGAACTATGTCTTGCCTATTGTCTAGCAGTTGTTTCTCGATTTTCCGATTTGTTTGACGAAGAACTTCACTGAACACATTGGTTTAGTTCTGACCAGGCCTGGTACATGGGTCAACACAAAATCATCGAGGGGCCCAGATATCGCTTCTATTTCTAGAAGGAATAGATAAACTTCGATTGATATGCTTGTTCTACTACTTATTGAATTGTACACAAAGGCACGTTTTATAACATCAAGTTACTGATACGTTGACGTGCAATCAATGCACAACCAACTCATAGGTAACAACTCATATCTCTAGGTTTAAAGATTTATATGATGTTATCGTCTCACGATCACTCGAGATAAATTCCATGAAGTGATACAAGTGAGCGTGGGTTTATACCAATACTCATAACTTATGAGTACTCATGAATGTTGCAGCAACCATTGCCATGTCTAAACACCTTTAAGGCATCTACAAACCCAATTCATGACAATCTTGATTCATACCTACTTCCGACATATGATCGATTGTGGAGGTTTGAATAAATTAATTATTCTGGAAGTCAAAACATGCAAAATTGAAACAATAGTAAATAATTGACAATGATAGTAACACTTTACTCATAAATAAATCACAAATTTTATTCATCATCAAACGTCGATTACATTTTACAAGTTTCAGGAAAAGTATCTAATCTGTAAAACTAATATCGTCCCTCAGCCCGATGCGTCTCGCATGCTGAAAATGCTTAACCCTCGTCAGTCCCTTTGTAAGGGGATCTGCAGGATTCTCATCTGACGATATCCTCCTTGTCACAAGGAGTCCTTCTTCAATCTTGTGTCTTATGAAGTGATATTTTCTGTCAATGTGTCGGGATCTTCCATGATCTCTTGGTTCCTTGGCTAAGGTAACCGCACTATTGTTGTCACAGAAAATCTCTATAGGTTCCTTAATAGCTGGTACAACTCCAAGGTCTCCGATGAAGTTCTTTAGCCATATCGCCTCCTTCGCTGCTTCACTCGCTGCTATATACTCTGATTCACAAGTCGAATCAGCCACCGTCTCCTGCTTGGAACTCTTCCAAGAAATTGCCCCTCCATTTAAGGTAAAGATCCAGCCCGACTGAGAGCGGAAATTATCCCTATCAGTCTGAAAACCAGCATCACTATACCCTAATACTTTCAAGTCATCACAGCCACCAAGGGTAAGGATCCAATCCTTAGTCCTCCGTAGGTACTTGAGAATGTTCTTTACTGCGGTCCAATGAGCCTTGCCAGGGTTCCCCTGATACCTGCTGACCATGCTCAAAGCAAATGCCACATCAGGACGAGTACAAGTCATATCATACATGATCGAGCCAACTGCGGAAGCATATGCTAATTGGCTCATCTCAGCTATCTCTGCCTCTGTACTCGGACTCTGAGTCTTACTCAGTTTGGTATTGCTTTGGATCGGTAAATCTCCTTTCTTGGAATTCTCCATGTTGAACCTTTTCAACACCTTATCCAAGTAGATACTCTGACTAAGTCCAATTAGTCTTCTACTCCTTTCTCTTAATATCCTTATCCCTAGGATATAGGTAGCCTCCCCTAGGTCCTTCATAGCAAAGCACTTCCCAAGCCAGGACTTAACCTACTGCAAGGTTGGGATGTCATTTCCTATGAGTAGTATGTCATCCACATACAGTACCAAGAAGCTAACTATACTCCCACTAGCTCTGACATACACGCAAGACTCATCTTCACTTCTTGAGAAGCCAAACTCTTTTACGTTCTCATCAAAACAAAGATTCCAGCTACGAGATGCTTGTTTTAATCCATAAATGGATTTCTCAAGCTTGCATACTCTATTAGGGTACTCTGTATTGACAAAACCCTCTGGCTGATTCATGTACACATCCTCAGCCAACTTTCCATTAAGGAAAGCGGTTTTGACATCCATTTGCCATATTTCATAATCATGAAATGCTGCAATGGCTAACATAACCCTAATAGACTTAATCTTTGCTACCGGCGAAAAGGTTTCATCATAATCAACACCTTGAGTTTGAGTAAAACCCTTCGCAACCAGTCGAGCCTTATAAGTATGCACTTTTCCTTCCATGTCTGTCTTCTTCTTGAAGATCCATTTGCACCCGACTGTTTTACGGCCTGGTACATTGTCAACCAAGTTCCAAACTTGATTGTCATACATGGACTGTATCTCGCTGTCCATAGCCTCCTTCCATTTAGCAGACTCCGGGCCTGCCATGGCTTCCTTAACACTGCTAGGTTCATCCAAATTTACTAGTGTACTATCACTAATAAACGTATCACCTTCCGTAGTAATATGAAAACCATAATAAAACGAAGGTGTGTTCCTAACCCGTGTGGAACGCCTCGGAGGTACAAACTCGTCAGCTGGATCAAGAGGAGTTTCCTCCTTAGGTTGATTGCTAGTGTCTGAGGTTCCTTCACCAATTGATTCTTGAATCTCTTCAAGATCAATCTGCCTCCCACTGTCTCCTTGGCTTATAAATTCTTTCTCGAGAAAGATCCCTCTTTGTGCTACAAAGACCACATTCTCACTGGGTCTGTAGAAGAGGTAACCGAAGGATTTCTGTGTGTAGCCGATGAAAATACACCTTTCACTTCGGGGTTCAAGCTTATCATGAGTTTCACGCCACACGAAGACTTCGCAACCCCAAATTTTGATGTGGTCCAAATTGGGAACCTTCCCAGTCCACATCTCATGAGGTGTTTTGGTAACCTTCTTTGTAGGGACTAGATTAAGGATATGGGCGGCAGTCTCTAAGGCATACCCCCAAAAAGAGATTGGTAACAAAACTCGACTCATCATAGAGCGAACCATGTCCAACAAGGTTCGATTACGCCTCTCAGCTACACCATTTAGCTGTGGTGTCCTGAGAGGAGTCAATTGTGAGACAATCCCACACTCCTTGAGATAGTCAAGGAACTCGGTATTAAGATACTCACCACCTTGATCGGATCGAAGCATCTTAATGTTCCTACCCAATTGATTTTCTACTTCCTGTTTGAATTCCTTAAACCTTTCAAAGGTTTCGGACTTATGTTTGATTACGTAGACATACCCATATCTACTAAAATCATCAATAAAAGACACATAATACCGATTAGCATCCCTTGTGGCGGTTTTGAATGGCCCACATACATCAGTATGTATTAGGTCCAACAAACCTTCACCCCTCTCACAAGTTCCAGTGAAGGGTGATTTTGTCATTTTTCCAAGTAGACAAGATTCACAACTATCATCTGATTTAAGGTCAAATGATTCCAAGACTCCACTCTTTTGGAGTTGGCCTATGCGTTTCTTGTTTACATGTCCAAGACGACAATGCCACAATGATGCTTTATCTAGGCTAGTAGAAGAATCAATATACAACACATTATTTCCTAAGTTGTCTACAATCGACACAGTTTCATACACACCATCACAAGGTAATGCTTTAAAATAAAACACATTATTAAAGAAAGCATTAATACCACCACATTCATTATCAAACGAAAAGGTAAAATGTTGTTTGTACAAAGCATGAAAAGAAATAATATTCCTCGCCATTTCAGACGAGTACACACATTTATTCAAATCTAATTTTAACCCATTATTAAGCAACAAAGTATAAACTCCAATCTTGGAAACAGGTGAAACCTTCCTATTCCCCATGATTAAGTTTATCTTCCCGTGCTCCACATCCTCACTTCTTCTTAGGCCCTGCAAATCAGAACAGATGTGAATACCACATCCTGTATCAAGCACCCAAGAGTTAGAGTATGTTGAGTAATTAGACAATATAGTGTAAATATCTGCATAGGTGGGTTTCACTTTCCCATCCTTTAGATCCTGCAAGTACTTAGGGTAGTTTCGCTTCCAGTGTGCCTTTTCATGGCAATAAAAGCATTCAGCATCCTTGGGAATGGCAGAAGGAGTGACAGAACCGTTCTTAGTCTTTGATGAGGAGCCTTCAAGAGACGTACCCTTCGAAGGGTGCTTCCTCTTCTTCCCTTTGCCTTGCCCAATAGCTAAAACATGGGTAGATGTTGGAGTAGGAGTAGTAGAGGTAACAACCGCTTTACCCTTAAGACCGGTTTCAGCGGTCTTCAAGAGTCCTTGAAGCTTGCTGAGGGTAACTTCCTCCTTATTTATATGATATGTCAATCGAAAATGATCATAACAAGAAGGCAAGGAGTGCAAAATGATGTCAATTGCTAACTCCTCAGGGATGTTAACATTCAGCTTCAGCAAACGGTCCACATACCTTTGCATTTTTTGCATGTGGCCCGTGACGGATTCACCGTCCTTCATGCGGGTAGTTATTATGGAGGAGATTATTTCATACCGCTCCTGACGAGCACTCTGATGGTACCTTTCCATCAGGTCTTGGTGCATCTCAAAAGGGTAGAAATCTTCATACGACTTTTGGAGCTCGGCTGTCATCGTGGCCATCATGATACATGCCACCTTAGTAGCATCTCTCTCATGAGTCCTGAATTCAGCGATCTCCTCAGGAGTAGCAGTAGACTCATCAAGTTCTCTTAACTCCTTATCGAGGACATATTCCTTGTCCTCGTAACGTGTAACCATCCTGATGTTCCTAATCCAATCCATGAAGTTGAAACCATCAAAGATGACCCTCCCACAAAGATTCATGAGAGAGAAAGAACCAGTTGGGTTAGAGCCTGAAGCATTAGTGTTGGAAGACATCTGAAAGAAGAAAGTAAGTTTAGATTAGATATTTAGGATCCTTAATAAGACACCCAAATGTAATATTAAGGCTAGGATCCAATCACAATATATTACACTTAGAAGAGGGATGCCGTAATCTAAGTAATAATATATTTGAAAGGTAGGTGAATGACGATTCACCAATTTCCACCATGAAAACGAAATGATTTATTAGGTTTAATTGGATTTGAAATTCCTAGATTCTTTTGAGATTCATTGAACTTTTCAATGGCATGTTTCAATCTCGATTGTGCCCTTCAAGTTTTGTGACTGGGATGCCGAGGATCACAAAACAAGGTGTGAATAACCATGCTAATTCACTTGGTACTCTTAATATTATCACCTAATCAATGTGCCAGTTAACCACACACGCTCCATTGATCTATCACAAATATTAAGTCACCCTTCGTGATCCTTACTAGTCCTAGTTAGTGTGCCGGTTAACCACACACGCTCCACCAACGACTTGGTAAGGTACAAAGTGTGAATTCCATGGACTAGCACCATGTTCACATTTTCCAAAAATAACTAAGATTGGGAATTAAAAGAGTTTAGTTATTTTATAATATTCATTATACTTTTAATGAGGATTTAAAGTCATTGTTCTACCCGTTCGGCTAACGACCCTCCACCGATCAAGCAAGCGGTGAGTGAGAGTATACACCCATTAAGTCGCCATTTTATAGGCAACAACCTTATACCCACCTTATAGGCCGGCTTCGTGAATGAGGCCTACTAACGGTAAAACGACTTATTCTTATACATATATATAATAATTAACCATTAATGTTATAAATAGTATAAGGGTTGAATTTTAACTATTAAAACTCTAAGGTTTGGAATTAAAGTTTATTTAAGTGTGTGAAACTTTACAAATTCCAAAACTTGAGGGCAAGTTTTGTAACTTTGCAAAACTCTTCATTTCATAACTTATGAATTAAAGGTTCATAAAAATGAAGACTCTTCATTTTCATGTAACTTATGTGTTTTAAATGTGTGTTAAATGAAAGTGACCTTTGGTAATCCATAACTTGAGGACAAATTATGGACTCCATTAAAACATATAAATGATAAAGAATTAATCCTAAACAATTCAGCAAATAATTCCTATCATTTTCTAAATTCATAAGAACATGAACATGATCATCAAAAATTCAAGAATTATATGAACACATAAAATCATGGAATTTTGATATATGCTATTGTAAATGGATTAAAACAACCATTACACCAACTAAAATAAGTTTTATAACACCAAAACAATTTAGGGTAATGTTTCTAGTCCATTTCCAGCAGCAAAAGTCAAAAAACTGCACTCTTTTGATCCTACTCGTCGAGTGCATGAACTGACTCGTCGAGTAGGTTGAAGTTTGCCTTGGACTTGTCGAGTCCCCCCAATGGACTCGGCGAGTCCACCATGCAGACAGCAACGATTTCGACCTTTTTCACTATTTTGCATCAAGTATCAAACAAGCAAGCCTAGGCTCTGATACCACTGTTGGGTTTTGAGCAATCTAACACTTCCTAAGTGTGCATGCAACCCTAATAAACCTTGGATCTATGTTTGTCTAAATACATGCAAAATAATAATTTTCCAAGGTTTATAACCTATCTAACATGGCATGGGGAACATTTCAACATAAAAGAGTTAGAAGAGATTACATACCTTTTGGTGAGTTTGGTTCTAAGGAGTTTGAGGGCCAAGCACCAATAGTGTGAATGCCTCAAATGGAATCACAAACACCACAAACTCTTGGAAAACTTTGAGAGAGTATACACCTTGTATAAAATCGACCACACACATGCACACACACACACTAGTTCACTAGTTTTTTCTTAGGCTCCATTTCATGCTCCATAAGCAGGAATATATAGTGTGCATGGTTAGGGTGAAACCCTAATAACCCATGTCTTTTCCTTTCCAAGGATCCATGGGTTAAAAGCTCCATGGATCATCCATGGACTTCCACATAAGCCTAGCCCATTAACAAATGAGTATTAGCCCACACTATATAAAACAAATAGCCTATAATTTAATTAGTCTTCCTTTTAATCTCTAAATTCATTCATAATTAATTTAAGACTAAAACTAATTAAATAACGTAACTTCATATTAATATATTATAACTCATAATATATTAATAAACATATGTGTATAACTCTCATAAAATTATCCATAATAGTTTGGATGAGATGCAACCCAAATGGACCATGCCGGTCGGGTCAAGTATATACCAAATAAGTTATGGACTTAGACACCTTATCCAACAGTACTGACCCGCCCAGAACTCCCTCTCCTGCTCCTGATCCTGACCCGGATCCACTCCCAACATCCCTCGGAATCTCCATACTGAAAATAAACCACAAAATCTCAGACACTTCCCACTAACCCGGGAACCAACTCTCAACCCAACCCTAGAGGTCATGGTTTCCCTGATACGCGTATGGGTCCTGTGCTTTCAGTAGTACGGGCCCATACTACCTTCCACACCTACCCATATTCGTATAAAGTACTACCACAACACGCTAGTGAAAACAACATAATAAGAACTCAACCCTCACTCATAGAGGAACACTGGAAATCTCTCACAGAAGAATTCCTAGGCTAGCAAACATCATAAAACAGGCAACATTATCATGAAATCCTGAAGATCCCTAGCCTAGTACTAGCATGTTGTTCTATCAAAGCTCAAAACAATTATCATGTATGGTATTTTGGGGTTACTTACTGGCTCCGGCTGATCGTACCTCTGTGTCCTCCTTTTACTCATTTTGAAAACCATTTTAAAATTTTCTTTTAAAAACTCTCCCTAATTTGAGACTGGATTCACACGAATGTTCCTCCAATTCACTCAAACCAAGGCTCTGATACCAACTTGTAACGACCAAAAAATTCCAACCGATTTTAACTTTTCAAAACATCCCAATTACTTTAAGTTTTTACAAAAAGGTTTTCAATACATTTATTATCAGAGTATTCCTAGAACCATAACATAAAACATAAACATGAGGAGCGGTACGATCACGCCTTCGCCTTGCCACGGTCACCTGAAGAACCTGAAAAACATTAAACCACAACTGTAAGCCCGAAAGCTTAGTGAGATATCCCCAAAATACCAACCACATATGCCATACACGCATAACATGCCATATCATATCCGATCACAGAACAGCCATGCATATCGGGTCTACTGTGTGACTGGTCCACCGTATCGGGCTTCAGTCCATCGGGTCTACCCTCCGAGTCTAGTCATGTCCCTCGAGTCTGCAGTGTGGTTGGTCCGCCCGCACTGGGCCTTCAACCCACCTGGTCCACTCTCTGAGTCTACAATATGACTGGTCCACCCGCATCGGACCTTCAGTCGGCCTGGTCCACTCCCCGAGCCTCGGCACATCTGGTCCGCCCTCGTGGGGCCTACAGCCTATCCGGACCGCTCGCTGGGCCTTCGGGACAACCGATCCACCCTGGGTATCTTGGCCTACAACACAAAGAAGGACCCGCCTCAACCCAACTCCAGTCCAAACAACTACGTGCACATAAGCATACAATCATATAACAGTTCACAGTCAACAAGTCGATCAAATAGATCACATAACATATCATCATCCTAACCAGGATACCGACCTAACCGGTCACTAGCATATACCATCCTAGCTACCAGGATGCAAACATATCAAAGAAATAACATAACAACAAATACCCGGATCTCAATCCGATAAAGGGCCGGCCTTGGTGCCTTAGACCCTGTTGATATAGTGAGGATAACTCACCTCGCACTACCGCAACTCTGAACTGAAGAAGCAGATCCTCGAATCATCAACTCACCGAAAATCCCGAACTAGCAAACATAGCACAAATACACATTAGGCGAAGCATACATCCACTTATCGGGCTAAGGCTAATGTCCAAATCTTATACAAAGCCCAATATTGGCCCAATTTACTAAATTGGGCCCTCCTCACCAAATGGGCCTAGATCCAAGGTCCATCATAACAATTGGGCCCAAAATACTCTATCCATAAATTTCTAGTCATGGCCCATAAACCAACAACCCAATAACAGCCCAAACTCTATGTAACACCCGTTCTTAAAATGTTTAGCTATGAGTCCCTGTGATTTAAAAGGAAGGGTAATGCTGGTCCTTTTTCGGGAAATGGGTTTCATCCGAGAAGGTTTCGGGCTGGTGCATGTTGTTAGAAGCATTGGGCTTCTTGTCACCCTCGTATGAATGTAAAGTTATTTGGGAGCAGGTTTAGAGTAGAGGAGTTGCGGCGTTTTGAAGATGATCATTGTAATAGCTCTTTGTGGGAAAGGTCCCATGCATGGCATGCATGCATGCACAAGTTTTAGGTTTTGGCTGGGTACGCCCAGCGTAAGCTGGACGTACGCCCAGCGTAATGGCAAGAAAGATGCGGGTTGGCTAAGTGAGTACGCCCAACATACTAGAAGTACGCCCAGCGTACTCTCAGAAACCCCAAACCCTAATTTAGGGTCAGCCACTATATAAGGAACATGTTGGTTCATACCCTAGCCTCCATAAGCTCATCCTTAACCTCAGAAACCCTAGAAACTCGTATTCCCTCCATTGTTGGGTGTGTTTGACCTTGGAAAGCTCATTTTTACAAAAGAAAGGCTAGAAGGAGAAATGAGAAGTTGTCAAGGAAGAAGAGGAATGATTGGAGCTTGTAGATCTGAGGAGATGCCATCCTTTGGAGCTGGTTTGAGGTATAAAGCTTCTTGCTGGCCATCTATTTGGCATAGATCTAATTGTTGTGGAGTTTTTAGCATCTTTCTTGTCCCAAAGTTCTCATCTTGATTCATGCTTTGTGTTGGCCGAGATTATCTGTCCTTTCAAACCTTTGGAGAGGTCTTGAGTGAGAAAAATGAGGTCCCAAGGGTTGTAGTTGTTCCATGTGTGAGAAACATAGGTCTTAATGGATTAAGACCTTGGATTAAGAGCTCTATGGACGTCCCAAGTGATAAAGTTGGAGACTTTATGAATCTTAGGCATATTTGGCCTAAGGATCTGAAGTTTGGGCTTAAGAGCTTAAGCCATTAAGAAGTTATAAGAACTTAACGAATAGCGCAGTTACGCCCCGCGTAACCCCTGACTACGCCCCGCGTAGCGGGCCAGATCCCCGATCCCCTTTTGTGAATCATTGCAGTACGCCCAGCGTACCAGAGAGAGTACGCCCAACGTACTCCCCCTGATTGGATCTTTATATTGGGCCTTTGAGTTTGGTCCGTTTGTGGGTAGTTGGTTATTGGGCCAAGTCTGGGAATTTATGGATAGAGTATTTTGGGCCCAATTATTGTTATGGATATTGGATCTAGGCCCATTTGGTGAGGTGAGCCCAATTTGGTAAATTAGGCCAATATTGGACCTTGTATAAGATTTGAACTTTGGTCTTGGCCCGATAAGTGAATGTATGCTTGGCCTAATGATTATTTTGTTATGATGGCTAGTTCGGGATTTGCGGTGAGTTGGTGATTCGAGAGTGTGCTTCTTCAGTTTAGAGTATCGGCATTCGCGAGGTGAGTTATCCTCACTATATCGACAGGGTATAAGGCACCAAGGCCGGCCTTTTATCGGATTAAGATTCGGATATTTGTTGTTATGTTATTGCTTTGATATGTCTGCATCCTGGTAGCTAGAATGGTATATGTTAGAGACCTGGTTAAGGTCGGTTTCCTGATATGTAGGGTGATGCTATGCTAGTGACCGGTTAGGTTGGTATCCTGGTTAGGATGATGATATGTTACGTGATCTGCTTGATCGACTTGCTGACTATGAACTGTTATATGATTGTATGTTATGTGCACATGGTTGTTTGGACTGGAGTTGGGTTGAGGCGGTCCTGCTTTGTGTTGTAGGACAAGATACCCAGGGCGGACCGGTTGTTCCGAAGGCCCAGCGAGCGTTCCGGATAGGTTGTAGGCCCCACGAGGGCGGACCAGAGGTGCCGAGGCTTGGAGAGTGGACCAGGCCGACTGAAGGCCCGATGTGGGTGGACCAGTCATACTGTAGACTCAGAGAGTGGACCAGGTGGGTTGAAGGCCCGGTGCGGGCGGACCAACCGCACTGTAGACTCGAGGGACATAACTAGACTCGGAGGGTGGACCCGGTGGACTGAAGGCCCGATACGGCGAACGAGTCACACAGTAGACCCGATATGCATGGTTGTTCTATGTTCTGTTATGTTATGTATGCTATTTATGTTATGGGTCGGAAGGCACTATGTTATGGGTCAGAAGCCATTATGATTTGGACCGGAAGGTTGTCGCCTGGAAGGGCGTATATGTGGTTGGTATTTTGGGGGTATCTCACTATGCTTTTGGGCTTATAGTTGTGGTTTAATGTTTTTCAGGTTCTTCAGGAGACCGTGGCAAGGTGAAGGCATGATCGTACCGCTCGTCGTGTTTATGTTTTATGTTATGGATCTGGGAATACTTTGATATTAAATGTATTGAAAACCTTTTTGTAATAACATTATTAAAATGGGTTGTTTTTTAAAAGTTTAAATTTTCTTGAAATTTTTGGTCGTTACAAGTTGGTATCAGAGCCTTGGTTTGAGTGAATTGGAGGAACATTCGTGTGAATCCAGTCTCAAATCAAGGAGAGTTTTTAAAAGAGAATTTAAAATGGTTTTCAAATTAAGTAAAAAGAGGACGCGGAGGTATGATCAGCCGGAGCCAGTAAGTAACCCCAAAATACCATACATGATATTTGTTTTCGAGCTCTGATAGAACAACATGCTAGTACTAGCCTAGGGATCTTCAGGATTTCATGATAATGTTGCCAATTTTATGATGCCTGCTAGCCTAGGGTTTTCCTCTGTATGAGATTTCCAGTGTTCCTCTAGGAGTGAGGATTGAGCGCTTGCTATGTATGTTTGTCACTAGGGTGTTGTGGTAGTACTTCATACAAATATGGGTAGGTGTGGAAGGTAGTATGGGCCCGTACTATTGAAAGCACAGGACCCATACACGTATCAGGGAAACCATGACCTCTAGGGTTGGGTTGAGAGTTGGTTCCCGGGATAGTGGGAAGTGTTTGAGATTTTGTGGTTTATTTTCAGTATGGAGATTTCGAGGCATGATGGGAGTGGATGCGGGTCAGGATCGGGAGCAGGAGAGGGAGTTCCGGGTGGGTCAGTACCACCCGAGGTTATCGGACAAATGAGCACGCACGAGTTGGATGCGAGGATTCGTGAGATCCTGCATGATGAGGTTGCTGCGTTGTTCCGGCCCGAGCTACCGGAACTGTTTTCGTCAATCAAGACCGCCATGGTGGAGTATTTGTATGAGCGCTATGCGGCTCTCACTGAGACAGGTGTCGCCGCGGCTACAGCGGCTATAGCAGCGGCAGGGGGAGGAGCTGGTAGAGGTTTTCAGTATAGGGACTTCGATAATACGAAGCCTCCCACATTTGATGGAGTTCAGGACCCGATCGTTGCTATGAGATGGTTATCGGACGTGGAGGGGCGTTTCTTCACGTGTTCATGCCCTACTGATCAGAGGGTGAGGTGTGCTCTGAACCTGTTAAGGCTCGGGGCAAAGGATTGGTGGAGATTGATGTCACACCCCAAAACCGAGAACGGCGGAAACGTTCTAGGGCGGAGGACGTCATGTAACGTATCACAACACAGTAAATGTAAATAAGCAAACAACATCATCCATTGCATTAAATATAAAATTTTAATACAAGCGTCATCTGTACAATATAGATACCAAAAATAACGTAAATCAAAATAATAAGATGAGTCTTGGATACGCTCCATCTTCTCAAAAGCTGGCCTCGGTACCTGTCTACTGATGACCTGAGAATACAAGTTATTTTGAAAGAGTTTATCAGCATTAAGCTGGTGAGTTCATAAGTATTTTAGTGCCGGTATTTGTCATCCAAAAATGTTTGAACATGTATCAAGCATAAGTTTGTAAAAGGTATGTAAAGGTTTGTAAGTGTTTGTAGAAGTTTGAATCTCTTAGAAAAACCTATATTTTCTATTAAAGTAGCCTTCTACCAAGGCTTAACTGTTTTGCATACTCGTTTGTCGTAAAAGTGTGTAATTTACCCAAGTGTAACTATCTTTTAACAAAATATAGTTTGTACATTAAAGTTTAAGTGAGGTTATCACTAAAAATGTAATGGGTAAATCATTGTAGTACTGTAGTTTTGTTTTATAGGAACTACTGCCGTACTAACTACCATAAACCGGATTTATATTAAGGTATCATGTGATAAATTGCACCATACTATCGACTGGTAACAACGACAACGTATAGTCGAAAAATAAGTTATGACGTTTGGCACCTGCAGACCTGTCGGTCCCACTGTAGCTAGCAGCAAGGTGTAGGATAGTCAATCCAATATAGATCTATACGCAAACTCAACGCTCTCCCTCCAAGAGAATTTTGGCTACAACTCGGGCCATGACATTTAAGGCATGCTCCGATACAGTGGATCACAATCGTTAACGTATTAATGTAAGGATAATGTTTCTTGTTCTAGTATAGTTGTATATGTAATGTTCTAGAAAGTATTGACTCATGAATGAACTGACTCATTGTATGATATCGCGTTCTAGTAACGGTTCTAGCATCTTCCTAAACTACCCATATGGTAGTTTACTAGCAGTCTAACTGGTACATATGGTCATGTATGTATACCCTTACTAACTAAGGGCCTGGGATGAACTGGAAAGACCTTTTATGACTATATATGTACACATGATATACAACTAATATTTAAACGACTTTCGGACGAATACCCAATATCCCACCAGACCACATCTCAAGGCGTGAAAAGGAAATAGGGTGGATAGCCTTCCTAAGTCTTTTAAACATTTCTTATATAACTATACATATAGAGGCATTCAATAATATAAAAGCATAAATAAGTTTTGTAAGACATTTGAAATATAAGTATTATTTTAAGGAAAGATCTACTTGATGTCAATCTATAAAACAATTTGAAGGCATAAGTTTAATAAAACAGTTTAAGTATAAGGAAACATTTGTTTGAAACACAGTTGTAACTAAGTTTGAAAGGTAATGTACGGAGTAAGCTGTACAGTGTAAAAAGGAGTTTAAAACATATAAAATGTTTGTAAAAAGTCATTTGAAGGAAACTATTCGGTAAGACGGCTAATGAGTAGCCAATCTTTTGAATGCTGTATATTAATCACATGTGGTTGATGTAATAACTAGCGTAATTCTACTTATTAATCGCATGCAATTGATATAATCCTAGCATGATTCTACTTGTATTCTCCCCCTAAAAGAGTATAAAAGCATTTAAAATGTATTTAAAGTGTGTTTGAAAGGGGTATGAACTCACTTGGAAGTTTGAAGATAGCAAGATCGAAAACCGGGCAGAGTTTCGTCTCGGGAAACGGATTTTTCTCGGGATTCTCGGGAATCTCGGGAGTAAAATCGACCCTCGGGACTTGAGCAAAAAGACCAGAGCTTCGGGTTTGAACGCGCACGGAAATCGAGGCAAGATCGTGAGAGAAAGAGAGGAAATGAGCAAATTTTTCGGAAAGGCTCGCATCCCTTTTATAGGGGGCTGAACTGCCTCCGTACGCGGGGCGTACGGGCATATGCAGCGCGTACCCGTGCGTCATCGCTTACGCACTTCGGACGGGACGGGTTGGATGGGGTAGGTCGGATGGGACGGGTCGGTAGCTTCGCATAGGGCGACGTGGACGATCCGAGGCCCTTCATTCGAGTACGCGAGGCGTACGAGAGTACGCAACGCGTACATCGACCCTATCCGCTGACTCCCCTTCGGATATTACCAAGAATAAATAATTACTTTTATATTTATTTTAATTAAACTTCTAAAATTCATATCTCCTTCATACGAACTCCGTTTTCGACGTTCTTTATATCCCCGCGAAGGTGAGACTACGATCTACAACTTTCGTTTAGATTCCTTTGGCAAATTCCGAAATTATTTTTATTATTTATTTATTAAAATGACGTGATTAAGGAATTTCTTTAAAAATTCATAACTTCTTTATCTGACGTTGGTTTTTGCCAGACTTTGTACCGTTGAAATACCATTGACGAGACCTTCAATTCTTGTTTAGGTCATTTCAGCCAAAAGTCGCTAGATCTCCGATTCGAGTTTTTAGCTGTCTACTGTTATATCTGTAACTTAGAAAAATCACAACTTCCTCATACGAAGTCAGATTTGGACGTTCTTTTTATGTACGTTTACGGTTTGATGATATCTAAAAATTTCATTTAGATATCTAAGGCCCAAAACTATTGTATTGAAACTTCGCGTTTTACGTCTATCAGTGTTGCCGGTTTTTGCCGAGAATCTTCGGTTGGTCATAACTTCTTCGTTATAACTCGGATTTTAGTGTTCTTTATATGCTTGGAAACCTTGATACGATTCCTACTACTTTATTTAACCCAAATAAGATTTTAGGAACGTTATATTTTGACCAAATTTTGATTGGTTTTACATTACATTGTCTCGAAATATCGAGTTGTCACATCATCCCCCCGTTTGAAGGAATTTCGTCCCGAAATTAGAATATAAGCAAGGAAGCATGCGAGAATGATCGAGTCGTTAGGAGGAAACTTCCTGATCGATTGGTTCTAGCGCATCTAAGTGATAACAGGTCCTCGGTTGGCGTTCCAATGAACCTTCACTAACTGGCGATGGTGTTTCCTCGTCCGCTTGACCTCTCGGTCGAGGGTCACTACGATTCTAATACGAAGGCGAGGATCTCGACGAGTGGACTTGCAAGGGTCCTAACGAAAAGGTATGGTTTCATGATCGAGATGCGAAGTGTAGAAAGTATGTTACTAAGCTCGCGGAGTAGGTCTAGTTTGTGTGAGGCACAGGACCGATTCTGATAAGAATCTCGGAGGTCCTGTCTAACTTGGATTTAGCTTTCCATGCTTTACAAAGCGTATTATGCCATTCCTAGAGTGAGTTATCCTAAAGAACTTGGTCACTCACTTGGAATCTCAAAGATTCCTTTTCTTGCGTAACTTCCCAGTCAAATGCCACCCCTTGCTGGGTTAAAGTTGTACGAGTTTCTGTAGCTTGCAAGGAGCTCTGAATGAACTAAGGCGGCAGGTCGGTAAGACCTAGAATCTGGCGAAAAACTGTCGGCGTCTCTGGTGTCGATAAATGCTCAACGGTTTTGACAAATTGAAAGAGTACTCATAATTTCTCACATTACTAAAAGTGTGTCCTAGAAATTTGACTCTTCAATTTCAAACTCGTGCCTAGAGAACTTTGCTAAAAGTTCCTTTGTAGGAATGTTACCATGGGCTTTCTTCTTACTACGAGGGTAGATGAGTAAGTCATTATATGGAGGAATGATGACTGATCCCAGTAAGAAAGACGTAACTCTATTTATTTAGCTCATGAAAACTATGGGCGTATTGGTCCTATCCGAAAGGTATCACTACGAACTCGAAGTGTCCGCATCGAGTTCAGGAGATAGTCTTCCGGACATCCTCCCCTAACACTCGAACTGGTGATATTCGGATTCCAGATCCATTCTTGGAAGTAGTTTCTTTCCTTGCGTTTGCTCAACCATTTTGTCTATGTGAGGCAGAGATAACGATTTCTATGAAAATCTTGATGGAGTCCTCGATATCCGAGGCACATACGTTGCAATCCGTTGATCTCCGCGAGATATGACCGGGGTCCTCTAGGGTGAGAAGCCTAGTCTACTAATTCTCTTTCTGTGTAGTTTGTCAAGTGGTTTGTACTGTTCTGGTATCTCCGAGGGTGTTTAAACTATAGGGCGACCTGTTTTCGGGAGTTGTACTGGGTTCTAAGTTTGTTCACATGACGATGTGATTACTAGTATACTTAGGCAGTTCTCCGTCCTGAAGTCCATTTTAGAATTTATACCGGGCTTCACGATCACAATCTCGTGTATACGAGGCGTATATAATTAAGATTGAAAAGGTAGTCGAATAACTGATTCTTCCTTACCCTCACATCCCATCCAGAAAAAGAAGTTAAAGTGGAACCATCAATTCTAAACCTGTAGAACCTTGATTATATATCACTCTTATGCATACATTTCTCAGTGATAGATCAATCGTATAAATCCTTGGATTGAACTTGACGTACTGCACGAGTGGTATTTCGGGGATTTCTTCGGAAAGAAAATAACTCAATGGTACTCCTGGCATGAGTACTACGGTGTTCTGATATGATGGCTTTGCTGGAAAAACGATCTAGAAGAAAGAGATGTACGTATGAAGCTGTTTTGGCGTCGATCAAATTGAATCTGATTGTATGATAATGTCGGAATCATACAGAAACTTTAAAGACATTAGAATTAAACATAGACGATTACAGACAAAACACAACTGTGCAACCATGAACAGAGTTACAGTACTTTAGACTTACCACAAGACTATTGTTGCGAATAAGATATACTACAAAAGACAAGTATACGCAGCACGAGAATTCCTATACAGACAGGATCTCGCAAAAGCGAAGACTCTAGTTGCACTAGTTCTAGATAGTTTATAAGTCTGTTACAACGAAACGCCCAAATTACATTTAACGTGGTTCCGGAGTAGGCTCTCCTGCAGCTGTGATCCTGAGAATTTTCCCATCTGCGCCAGAGTTCTTTGTTATCGGGCAATCTTTCTAGAAGTGCCCTACCTCACCGCATTGGTGGCATGACGGGCTAGTACTAGCCTTGGAGACGGGATTGCGGTGTTTAGCCAATGTTATGTGGACACGAGTGCCTTCCTCGTTACTCCATTTTGAAAACTGCTTCTTAAATCGTTCGATGCTATAACAAATCTTGTGTGTAGGTTCAGTCCCGATGAAAGGGACTTGAGGGATAGGTCGCGCCGATGTTCCACAGTTACGAGCATGGTGCCCTATGTTTAGGCAATTGCAACACTACATCTCATGGCAAGCCCCATGATGATGGAAACTACACTTAACACACTTCGGGAGTTTTCCCTCGTATGGCCTGCTCGGTACTGGGATGGCAGGGGTTTCCACTTGCTGCTGTTGTATAGCCAGCTTTTGGGATCTCTTGCGTTCCTTCCGGGCTTGACGCTTTCGTTTCTTGTTTTCTGTTTTTCGGCTTTGCGAGCCTGTGACTGTTACTGTTTGACGACCTCCTGGATAGATACCATAATTGGAAACTTCGTTCCCATCAGTTGCATTGACTGTGCTGTTAGCGCTATGGTGCGCAAGGACCGCGGTTACGGCAGCCACCACGGCAGCTGTAACTGTTGTTTGAAAGGTAGCGGCGTCCATAGGAAAAGTAGAGGTCTTGTTGCTTGGCTAGTTGTTTCCGGATGACGACATGATTCTGTTAACACGAAAGAATAAAGATTTTGTGAGATATTCTGGTTGACCCTTGATGTACTTACATTGTTCTTGAAAAGAGTAAGAGTATGATCTCGAAGGTTTGACCTACATCCCTATGATGCAGTCCTAGTAAAGAATGAAAGTATGTTTGCGAAGGTTTGACCTACATCCCTATGATGCAGTCCTAGTAAAGAATGAAAGTATGTTTGCGAAGGTTTGACCTACATCCCTATGATGCAGTCCTAGTAAAGAATGAAAGTATGTTTGCGAAGGTTTGACCTACATCCCTATGATGCAGTCCTAGTACGTAATGGGAGTATGTTCGTAGAATGGTCGCAATACGTTTGTCGTTCGAGCTTAGGTATCATGGGTTGGTGAATAACAAGATCCGACCACGGAAAGAGACTTGGGAGTGTCACCGGAGATAAATCGCTATAGTCCAATGACTTGACTAAAGCATGTTTCATATAGACTCCAATGAAAGTATGATAAGAGTACTTGAATGAAGAATGACACAAAAGTTAGTCGGCTATCAATATCTTGGATATTTACGACGTAAAGGTTCAGGAAAATGACCTTGTAAAGGTCTTACATCATATCCACAGGAGGTAGTTTCCTGATAGCATAAAGACCTAACTAAAGTACTTACGGTACAAGATAATTTCATAGAAAATGCCACATCAGGCATAGACAGAAAAATACGATTCCTCTTTATAAGGAAATAAGGTAAAGCGTCTACTACTGGCGACGGTCCTCCCTCTGGTGAACGCTTAGTTCAGCTAATTGACGTTCCACGTCGCGTAGGTGTCTTTCGCACACCATCTGTCGTACCTGGAGCCCTATGACTTCGGCTCGTGATTCAGTCAGTGCTTGCAGTAAGGTTTCATGGTTTCTCTCTGATCTCTCGTGAGCATATTCTAGATGAATGGTGTGGAGGGTATGCATCTTAGCATAGGTGAATATTTCTGAAATCTGATGTAGGGCTGTCCTGCCTTGAATCTCATCTCGGGTCTCTCTACAGACCAAGATTGGCAAGACTATATCTGCTAAGCCCTCATTGCTCAGGTCGTAAAAGCTTCGGTTGCCATCAAATAGCATAGACTGATCTTGTCCTTGGCTCCCTATCTCCAAGCATTCTACTCTCTCAGGGTCGGGTCATGAAAACCGGACGAGGGTTAAGAGTTGGAACGGGAGTTGCTCGGGGTAGGTTCTCAACTCCTGGTTCGGAGTTAGCATCATACGAAAAGTCTTCATCATGGTGATCATTCAATGGGATAGGTTGATCATTCACTGGTTCTTCTTCAAGCCAACCAGCTATGATTTCTAAGCGAGAATTTAGGGTAAGAGGAATATTATTTGACGAACTATCTAGATAATTATTTAGAAAACCTTCATTAGTTACATCGCTATTTGTGAAGTGCATACCAGTTATGTGTAATCTAAACAGGATAGACCTTCGAATAAGTGACCTTAATTCCAAATTCACACAGAATAGGGACAAGGCAACATTATCACAAATTCTAAGTCTATAACATCCTAATTACATATAGCCTCAGTGTATCCACTTAGCAACTATCAACTTAATAATGAAGATCCCGTTTTAGTTCTCAAGTATAAAGTACTTATAGTAACACCAAATACTCCTATAGTATTCTAAATTTTTAATGTTATGTTCTATTGTTCTCATTGTGGTAGGGTTGGTAAGATTTTAGCATTGTTGCAACTACACACTTAAGCTTAGGCACATGCTAGTCAACCCTCGGATAATATAGGTGATCAGGCTATATGTTCCCAGTTTTGACCATATGTCTCTAAGCCCATTTGTGTTGTCCAACAATCGTAATTCTTTTGTACTGTCCTAGTGACACTGATTTTAGTATGAATGCAGACTAGTATACTTAATTAACTATTTTAGTATTTAAATTATAGACTCTTGGTCAGAGTGTTTTAATCCCAAATGGGTTTATAGTTTAGTATATCTTTTATGGGTTGATATACTTGTTTCACAATAAACAATGCTCTGATACCAATCTGTCACACCCCAAAACCGAGAACGGCGGAAACGTTCTGGGGCAGAGGACGTCATGTAACGTATCACAACACAGTAAATGTAAATAAGCAAACAACATCATCCATTGCATTAAATATAAAATTTTAATACAAGCGTCATCTGTACATTATAGATACCAAAAATAACGTAAATCAAAATAATAATATGAGTCTTGGATATGCTCCATCTTCTCAAAAGCTGGCCTCGGTACCTGTCTACTGATGACTTGAGAATACAAGTTATTTTGAAAGAGTTTATCAGCATTAATCTGGTGAGTTCATAAGTATTTTAGTGTCGGTATTTGTCATCCAAAAATGTTTGAACATGTATCAAGCATAAGTTTGTAAAAGGTATGTAAAGGTTTGTAAGTGTTTGTAGAAGTTTGAATCTCTCAGAAAAACCTATATTTTCTATTAAAGTAGCCTTCTACCAAGGCTTAACTGTTTTGCATACTCGTTTGTCGTAAAAGTGTGTAATTTACCCAAGTGTAACTATCTTTTAACAAAATATAGTTTGTACATTAAAGTTTAAGTGAGGTTATCACTAAAAATGTAATGGGTAAATCATTGTAGTACTGTAGTTTTGTTTTATAGGAACTACTGCCGTACTAACTACCATAAACCAGATTTATATTAAGGTATCATGTGATAAATTGCACCATACTATCGACTGGTAACAACGACAACGTATAGTCGAAAAATAAGTTATGACGTTTGGCACCTGCAGACCTGTCGGTCCCACTGTAGCTAGCAGCAAGGTGTAGGATAGTCAATCCAGTATAGATCTATACGCAAACT
Source organism: Lactuca saligna (assembly GCF_052625555.1). NCBI lineage: Eukaryota > Viridiplantae > Streptophyta > Magnoliopsida > Asterales > Asteraceae > Lactuca > Lactuca saligna. The sequence goes on from NC_136421.1 coordinate 92,062,885, forward strand.
CAACGCTCTCCCTCCAAGAGAATTTTGGCTACAACTCGGGCCATGACATTTAAGGCATGCTCCGATACAGTGGATCACAATCGTTAACGTATTAATGTAAGGGTAATGTTTCTTGTTCTAGTATAGTTGTATATGTAATGTTCTAGAAAGTATTGACTCATGAATGAACTGACTCATTGTATGATATCGCGTTCTAGTAACGGTTCTAGCATCTTCCTAAACTACCCATATGGTAGTTTACTAGCAGTCTAACTGGTACATATGGTCATGTATGTATACCCTTACTAACTAAGGGCCTGGGATGAACTGGAAAGACCTTTTATGACTATATATGTACACATGATATACAACTAATATTTAAACGACTTTCGGACGAATACCCAATATCCCACCAGACCACATCTCAAGGCGTGAAAAGGAAATAGGGTGGATAGCCTTCCTAAGTCTTTTAAACATTTCTTATATAACTATACATATAGAGGCATGCAATAATATAAAAGCATAAATAAGTTTTGTAAGACATTTGAAATATAAGTATTATTTTAAGGAAAGATCTACTTGATGTCAATCTATAAAACAATTTGAAGGCATAAGTTTAATAAAACAGTTTAAGTATAAGGAAACATTTGTTTGAAACATAGTTGTAACTAAGTTTGAAAGGTAATGTACGGAGTAAGCTGTACAGTGTAAAAAGGAGTTTAAAACATATAAAATGTTTGTAAAAAGTCATTTGAAGGAAACTATTCGGTAAGACGGCTAATGAGAAGCAAATCTTTTGAATGCTGTATATTAATCACATGTGGTTGATGTAATAACTAGCGTAATTCTACTTATTAATTGCATGCGATTGATATAATCCTAGCATGATTCTACTTGTATTCTCCCCCTAAAAGAGTATAAAAGCATTTAAAATGTATTTAAAGTGTGTTTGAAAGGGGTATGAACTCACTTGGAAGTTTGAAGATAGCGAGATCGAAAACCGGGCAGAGTTTCGTCTCGGGAAACGGATTTTTCTCGGGATTCTCGGGAATCTCGGGAGTAAAATCGACCCTCGGGACTTGAGCAAAAAGACCAGAGCTTCGGGTTTGAACGGGCACGGAAATCGAGGCAAGATCGTGAGAGAAAGAGAGGAAATGAGCAAATTTTTCGGAAAGGCTCGCATCCCTTTTATAGGGGGCTGAACTGCCTCCGTACGCGGGGCGTACGGGCGTACGCAGCGAGTACCCGTGCGTCATCGCTTACGCACTTCGGACGGGACGGGTCGGATGGGGCGGGTCGGATGGGACGGGTCGGTAGCTTCGCATAGGGCGACGTGGACGATCCGAGGCCCTTCATTCGACTATGCGAGGCGTACGAGAGTACGCGGCGCGTACATCAACCCTATCCGCTGACTCCCCTTCGGATATTACCAAGAATAAATAATTATTTTTATATTTATTTTAATTAAACTTCTAAAATTCATATCTCCTTCATACGAACTCCGTTTTCGACGTTCTTTATATCCCCGCGAAGGTGAGACTACGATCTACAACTTTCGTTTAGATTCCTTTGGCAAATTCTGAAATTATTTTTTTTATTTATTTATTAAAATGACGTGATTAAGGAATTTCTTTAAAAATTCGTAACTTCTTTATCTGACGTTGGTTTTTGCCAGACTTTGTACCGCTGAAATACCATTGACGAGACCTTCAATTCTTGTTTAGGTCATTTCGGCCAAAAGTCGCTCGATCTCCGATTCGAGTTTTTAGCTGTCTACTATTATATCTATAACTTAGAAAAATCACAACTTCCTCATACGAAGTCAGATTTGGATGTTCTTTTTATGTACGTTTACGGTTTGATGATATCTAAAAATTTCATTTAGATATCTAAGGCCCAAAACTATTGTATTGAAACTTCGCGTTTTACGTCTATCAGTGCTGCCGGTTTTTGCCGAGAATCTTCGGTTGGTCATAACTTCTTCGTTATAACTCGGATTTTAGTGTTCTTTATATGCTTGGAAACCTTGATACGATTCCTACTACTTTATTTAACCCAAATAAGATTTTAGGAACGTTATATTTTGACCAAATTTTGATTGGTTTTACATTACATTGTCTCGAAATATCGGGTTGTCACAATTGACCACGAGGTCATACTCGGATGCGCAAAGGACTGCGGTTTCATGGGATCAGTTCAGAGAGATGTCCAGCACTCGTTATGTTTCGCAGGTCGAGAGGGAGAGGTTGGCTTAGGAGTTCCTTGAGCTGAAGCAGGATTCGGAGTCGGTGACGGAGATCACCAGGATGTTTACTGAGAGGGTGATGTTTTGCCCTGAGTTCGCTTCAGAGCAGGCTTAGATGTCCCAATATCTTAGTATGCTAAAGAGAGATATCAGACTGTTTGTGTCCGCACAGAGGTGCGAGACTTTGTTGGAGTTGCAGGAGGCTGCCAGGCATCGTGAGTTAGAGATTGAGTTACAATTGCGTGAGCTGAGGCAAGCTCCGGTGTAGTCGCAGCCGGCATCGAAACGGTCCAAGAGCGTTGATTCCAGGGTGGGAGATCAGGGCAGCCACATTTGTGGGAAGTGTGGGAGGGGTCACACCGGAGTTTTTCGGTCCGGTGGTGCATGCCGCAAGTGCGGAAAGGAGGGGCACTATGCGAGGGATTGTCGGCAGTCAGCGCCGGTTCGGGATTTGAGGATTTGTTATCATTGTCATTAGGTTGGGCACTTAAGGGTCAACTGCCCACAGCTTGCTGTAGGACCGGTGCAGGCTCCAGCACCGGCCACTTTGAGGATCACAGGTGGAGGTCAGGGTGGAGCGGAGCCCCCAAGGGTTCAGGTTCGTGCTTTTCAGCTTTCAGCAGAGGAGGTCAAAGTAGTGTCGGATGCAGCTGCGGGTATGTTCCTTTCTTGACATCTTGTTATATTGTGATTATTGTGGAAGTATTATTATCTGCTAGTCTCATTGTGTGGTTTATGTTTTGGTATCCATTGTTCCTTGAGGGTTTGGTATGGTTATGGGTTAGTGTTTCGGGTTTTCGTTGGTTATCATTCGTGAGGCTAAACAGTGGAAATATGGCGTTGGTTTGAATGACGGGTAGCATCTGCAGTCTGAGGAGTGGTTAGCTGAAGATTGAGTTTCTTTCGAGCGGGATGATCAGTGTGGAAATCTGATTTTGTGAAGGTTGTTAGTGCTAGTGGGAATCCGTCCGCATGTAAGTGTTGGGTTTTGTGCAAGGTTGTTTTGGGAGGTCAGTGATAGCGACCGGTAGTTGATAATCAGTGCCCTAAGTGGGGGAGAATTAGAAATTCTCCGGATGGTCGATAGGCTTGAGAGATTGTTTAGATGCTTGGGATTCAGCGGTATTTCTATCAACCGAGAGCAGGCTGGTATGGGGGAGTAGCAGGAGTGTGGGGCGGGATACAGACCTATGGCATTGATTGTGAAGGGCATGGGTTCAAGCCGGGATCGTGTATGTATGATGGAGATAGAGTTCGAAACCCCTAGAGGGCTAGAACAGTATGCATGGGAGGATTTCTCAGAGAGATAACTCGGAATGATAGATGCTAGTTGAGCGGTCCGGATAGACTGAAGCCCGGTAGGCGTACCAGTCAGGCCGAAGGCTCGGAGAACGGTCCAGCCAGACTAAAGGCCCTGGAGCGCGGTCCAGATTGGCTGAAGGTTCTGAGAGTGGTCCAGATTGGCTGAAGGCCTGATAAGGCGGTCCAGTCATGCTGAAGACTCTGCATGTATTGTTAGACCGGTGCGAGGAAATGGTTTGAGTATGTTGCGATGTTTTAGCATTAGAAGGTCTAGCCCGGGGTATTAATTGTGATTAGTGGAGATGGTGTATGGACTCGAGAGTCCTTGCTGTTATGCTATAAGGGAGTATAAATTCACGGAAGTGGAAGTAGCAGCGCAGGGTTATGATTGGAATGGTCCAATTATGGTCATTAAGCAGCGTGATTGCGGCAGTGGTATGGCATCACATCCGGGTTGGATGGTGGCTGAGGCTCGGCAGGAATGCACGGATGGAATCTCAGATTTCCAGATAGATTTTGTTTTATGTCGTGAAAATTCATTCGGAAGGATGTTTGGAAGTGTCATCAGTGTATCGGGGTTTTCCTAACCCGAGGACACTAGAGCCAGTTAAGTGTGGTTATGAGATTACGGTGGAGAACTCATGGGAGTTGCTCTAAGGCTGTAGCATGTGTCGTCCTGTCAGCAAGAAAGGTAAAGTTGGGTTTCGGATTTCGATGGTCGAGTCTTGAGGAACCTGGTCCGGTGAATGCCAGTCGATACATTACGTGGGTAGTTCTGGAGTAGAGTTGTCGCAGGCTTCGAGGACGAAACCTAAATTAAGTGGGGGAGAATTGTAACACCCCGTTCTTAAAATGTTTAGCTATGAGTCCCTGTGATTTAAGAGGAAGGGTAATGTTGGTCCTTTTTTCGGGAAATGGGTTTCATCCGAGAAGGTTTCAGGCTGGTGCATGTTGTTAGAAGCATTGGGCTTCTCGTCATCCTCGTATGAATGTAAAGTTATTTGGGAGCGGGTTTAGAGTAGAGGAGTTGCGGCGTTTTTAAGATGATCATTGTAATAGCTCTTTGTGAAATTTGTGGGAAAGGTCCCATGCATGCATGGCATGCATGCATAAGTTTTAGGTTTTGGTTGGGTACGCCCAGCGTAAGCTGGACGCACGCCCAGCGTAATGGAAAGAAAGATGCGGGTTGGCTAAGTGAGTACGCCCAGCGTACTAGAAGTACGCCCAGCGCACTCTCAGAAACCCCAAACCCTAATTTAGGGTCAGCCACTATATAAGGAACATGTTGGTTCATACCCCAGCCTCCATAAGCTCATCCTTAACCTCAGAAACCCTAGAAACTCGTATTCCCTCCATTGTTGGGTGTGTTTGACCATGGAAAGCTCATTTTGACAAAAGAAAGGCTAGAAGGAGAAAGGAGAAGTTTTCAAGGAAGAAGAGGAACGATTGGAGCTTGTAGATCTGAAGAGATACCATCCATTGTAGCTTGTTTGAGGTATAAAGCTTCTTGCTTGCCATCTATTTTGCATAAATCTAAGTGTTGTGGAGTTTTTAGCATCTTTCTTGTCCCAAAGTTCTCATCTTGATTCATGCTTTGTGTTGGCCGAGATTATTTGTCCTTTAAGACCTTTGGAGAGGTCTTAAGTGAGAAAAATGAGGTCCTAAGGGTTGTAGTTGTTCCATGTGTGAGAAACATAGGTCTTAATGGATTAAGACCTTGGATTAAGAGCTTTATGGACGTCTCAAGTGATAAAGTTTGAGACTTTATGAATCTTAGGCATATTTGGCCTAAGGATCTGAAGTTTGAGCCTAAGAGCTTAAGCCATTAAGAAGTTATAAGAACTTAACGAATAGCGCAGTTACGCCCCGCGTAACCCCTGACTACGCCCCGCATAGCGGGCCAGATCCCCGATCCCCTTTTGTGAATCACTACAGTACGCCCAGCGTACCAGAGAGAGTACGCCCAACGTACTCGCCCTGATTGGATCTTTATATTGGGCCTTTGAGTTTGGGCCGTTTGTGGGTAGTTGGTTATTGGGCCAAGTCTGGGAATTTATGGATAGAGTATTTTGGGCCCAATTATTCTTATGGATATTGGATCTATGCCCATTTGGTGAGGTGAGCCCAATTTGGTAAATTAGGCCAATATTGGACCTTGTATAAGATTTGAACTTTGGTCTTGGCCCGATAAGTGAATGTATGCTTGGCCTAATGATTATTTTGTTATGATGGCTAGTTCGGGATTTGCGGTGAGTTGGTGATTCGAGAGTGTGCTTCTTCAGTTTAGAGTATCGGCATTCGCGAGGTGAGTTATCCTCACTATATCGACAGGGTCTAAGGCACCAAGGTCGGCCTTTTATCGGATTGAGATTCGGATATTTGTTGTTATGTTATTGCTTTGATATGTCTGCATCCTGGTAGCTAGAATAGTATATGTTAGAGACCTAGTTAAGGTCGGTTTCCTGATATGTAGGGTGATGCTATGCTAGTGACCGGTTAGGTTGGTATCCTGGTTAGGATGATGATATGTTACGTGATCTGCTTGATCGGCTTGCTGACTATGAACTGTTATATGATTGTATGTTATGTGCACATGGTTGTTTGGATTGGAGTTGGGTTGAGGTGGTCCTGCTTTGTGTTGTAGGCCAAGATACCCAGGGCGGACCGGTTGTTCCGAAGGCCCAGCGAGCGTTCCGGATAGGCTGTAGGCCCCACGAGGGCGGACCAGAGGTGTCGAGGCTTGGAGAGTGGACCAGGACGACTGAAGGCCGATGCGGGCGGACCAGTCATACTGTAGACTCAGAGAGTGGACCAGGTGGGTTGAAGGCCCGGTGCGGGCGGACCAACCACACTGTAGACTCGAGGGACATAACTAGACTCAGAGGGTGGACCCGGTGGACTGAAGGCCCGATACGGTGGACCAGTCACACAGTAGACCCGATATGCATGGTTGTTCTATGTTCTGTTATGTTATATATGTTATTTATGTTATGGGCCGAAAGGCACTATGTTATGGGCCGGAAGGCATTATGATTTGACCGGAAGGTCGTAGCCTGGAAGGGCGTATATGTGGTTGGTATTTTCGGGGTATCTCACTAAGGTTTCGGGCTTACAGTTGTGGTTTAATGTTTTTCAGGTTCTTCAGGAGACCGTGGCAAGGCGAAGGCGTGATCGTACCGCTCCTCGTGTTTATGTTTTATGTTATGGTTCTGGGAATACTCTGATATTAAATGTATTGAAAACCTTTTTGTAATAACATTATTAAAATGGGTTGTTTTTGAAAAGTTTAAATTTTCTTGAAATTTTTGGTCGTTACACTCTAAGGCCCAACATGAAAATCCAACAAGGGGAGTACGTTGGGTGTATCCTCCCTGGTACGATGGGCGTACAACATTGATTCGCAAAGGGGATTGGGGCACTTACTCTCTACGCGGGGCGTACTCAAAGGTTACATGGGGCGTAACCTTGTTGCTCAACAATTTCACATAATGACTTAATGGTTTAAGCTCTTAAGCCCAAACTTCAGATCCTTAGGCCAAATATGCCTAGGATCCATAAAGTCTCGAACTTTATCACCTGGGACGTCCATAAAGCTCTTAATCTATGGTATTAATCCATTAATACCTACTTATCTTGCACATGGAACAACCACAGCCCTTGGGACCTCATTTTTCTCACTCAAGACCTCTCCTAAGATCTGAAAGGACAGATAATCTTGACCAATTTGAAACATGCAACAAGATGAGGACTTTTGGGACAAGAATGATGTCACAGCTTCACAATACATAGATCTACATAATATGACTGTCAAATAAGAAGCTTGATACCTCAAATAGGCTCCAAAGGATGATATCTTTCCAGATCTATAAGCTCCAATCGTTCCTCTCCTTCATTGACAACTTCTCCTTTCTTCTTCTAGCTTCTCTTTTACCAAATAAGCTTTCCAAGACCAAACACACCCAACAATGGAGGGAATACGGATTTCTAGGGTTTTTGGGGGTAAAAGAGTGTCTATGGAGGCTTAGGAGGGAACCATTATGTTCCTTATATAGTGGTTGCCCTTAAAATTAGGGTTTGGGGTTCTGGGAGTACGTTGGGCGTACTCAACCTTGCCACCCGTGTTTCTCCCTTCACTACACTGGGCGTACGTCCAACTTACGCTGGGTGTACCCAGCCAACTTCAAGCATGCATGCATGGCATGCATGGGACCTTTTTCTCTAGTTACCCCTAAGGAGCTATAATCAATATCATCTTCAAAACGGCGCAACTCCTCTACTCTAAACCCGCTCCCAATAAACTTTACATTCACACGAGGGTGGTGAGAAGCCCTATGCTTCTATCAACCCACACACCTGTCCAAAGCTTCTCGGATAAACCCATTTCCCGCAAAAGGACCAAAATTACCCTTCCTCATAAATCTCAGGGACTCATAATTAAATACTTTAGGAACAGGGCATTACAGGAAGGCCCAAGGTACACATGGATCTTCTAACAAACAGCAAACGATAGCAGTCCACACTGCTACTATCCATGCAGCTATTTCTGCCGTTGGATCCACAGCTCAGACTCCTACCAGTGGATATACCGATACCCTTCCTTGGTGCAACAAATGCAGCTACCATCATCATACTCCTAGACCATGTCGCGAAAGACTCTACAGCAATTGTGGCAAGAAGGGTCACCTTGCTCGAAACTGCAGAAAGCCAGTCCAATCAACCAACCAATCCTCCGGAGCAGGTGTCAGTCGGGCCTGCTACGGTTGCGGCGAAGTAGGGCATTTCAAGAGAAATTTCCCTAGAGCAGCAGCAACTGGCAACGCTATAAGAGTCCTAGCTATAGGAAAAGGTGAGACAGCTGCTGATCCCATCGTTACCACAGGTATATTCTTCCCTAACAACCCTTACACTTGCAAACTTTTTTGATTATATTGTTGAAAGAGAATCCGTTATTTATTCAATCAAACATTATTGTAACCACCGAAAAGTTCAAACAATTTAAATTTTTTCAAAAACAAGCCGATTTCATTAAATTATTACAAAAAGGTTTTCAATACAAATCATTTAGAGTATTCCCCAAATCTCATTGCTACAAAATCATGAGGAGCGGTACGATCATGCCTTCGCCTTGCCACAGTCTCCTGAAGAGCCTGAAAAACATTAAACCACAACTGTAACCCCCGACAGCTTAGTGAGATACCCCCAAAATACCAACCACATATACCATACACATAACATGCCATCTCATAACGAATCACAGAACAGCCATGCATATCGGGTCTACTGTGGGACTGGTCCTCCTTGTAGGGCCTTCAGTCCACCTGCTCCACCCTCCGTGTCCAATCATGTCCCTCGAGCCTGCAGTGTGGTTGGTCCGCCCGCACTAGACCTTCAACTCACCTGGTCCACTCTCTGACTCTACAGTATGACTGGTCCGCCTGCATCGGGCCTTCAGTTGGCCTGGTCCACTCTCCGAGCCTTGGCACGTCTGGTCCGCCCTTGTGGGGCCTACAGCCTATCCGGACCACTCGCTGGACCTTCGGAATAACCGGTCCGCCCTGGGTATCTTGGCCTACAACACGAAGCAGGACCTGCCTCAACCCAACTCCAGTCCAAACAACCATGTGCACATAAACAAGCAATCACATAACAATTCATATTCAGGCAACCGATCTAGCAGATCACATATCACAACATACTCTAACAGGATACCGACCTATCCGGTCACTAGCATAGCCTCACCCTACATACCAGGATACCGACCTTAACCAGGTCCCTAACGAATACCATCCTAACTACCAGGATGCAAACATATCAAAGCAATAACATAACAACAGATACCCGGATCTCAATCCGATAAAAGGGCCTGCCTTGGTGCCTTAGACCCTGTTGATATACTGAGGATAACTCACCTCGAAACTGCCGGCTGAAAGGATAAGATCCCACTGCTCCGAACTCCGACACGAACTCCTCCACTGAACACCAAAACACTCAACTCAATATATACCCTTAATTACCAAAATACCCCTAGAAGACAACTGGTCAACCTTGGACAAAGTCAAAGTCAACCCCCCACTAACTCTACTCGCCGAGTCAACCCGATGACTCGCCGAGTCCCTATGCTCAGAACTTCCATCAATTCGTGACCCAACTCGCCGAGTCACCCCGAGACTCGCCGAGTCTAACAACTCTGAGTCCACTCGCACCCAACTCACCGAGTCATCCCTTGACTCACCGATTCTTGACTCAACCAGAAAATATTGGGACTCTTCGACAAGACTCGTCGAGTCCAAGAACAGACTCGCCGAGTCTAAGGCTATCTTCAACCTACTTACCGAGTTGTTCATCCAACTCGTCGAGTTCCAGCTCATCTTCTAGCAACTCGTCGAGTTCACCCATGTGACTCGCCGAGTACCACCGGTCTGAATCCATACAGAAGCATTCCAGGCCATGCAATTGATCCAAAACATAGATCTAGTCTCCTACAATCCATCCATCATGTAAAGTGGCAAACTTTACGTGAATCCAAAGAGATCTAGGCCTTATTCACTTTAGAGCTAGGGTTTGGGACATGATAGCTTCACTAAGCACTCAAACACAGGGACTTTAATGCTCTCTAGGCCTTCCCCATTTCAGATCTGAGGTAGCAACCTCAGATCTAACCTCCAAACTCTAAAACATACAAAGATAAGCTCCCCATAAACCCCAAAATGATGAATCCATATGAGTGATAGCCCAAGAACAAGATATTACCACAAAATAATGCCCCAACTGCAATGAAACTCGAATCCAAGTAAAGCCCTTTGATCCAAGCCTCTTCTCCTTCAAGATTTCTTCAACAAACACCTCCCCAAGCTCCAAATGAACTCCAATCTTCCACAATCACGCTTTCTAGGGTTTCTGGACTTCAAGGGGGATCAAAGAGGCTGGGGAGAGGATATAATGTTCTTTAAATAGGGCTCCTTCCCCGGATTTAGGGTTTTCTCCACTCAGCACCTACTCACGGAGTCCATCTTTGCACTCGCCGAGTAGGCCACTTGACTCGCGACCCTACTCGCTGAGTCCATCCATGGACTCGCCGAGTTGCCCTTCAAAATTTACACTTTTAGTCCTTCAACTCTACTCTTGCTATTCCGGGATGTTACAATTATCTTAACCTTAATCCTCCATTAGTAGCCGAAATATCTACCATCGAGATGTCTAACAATGAGAAAGAGGACGCTAGCGATATATTCGTGGGTTGAACCCTTACCCTCGGCGATCATCCTTGTCCCACCAATCTATGTTGTTTTTGCAATTAAGAAATTTGAAATATTCATTGGCATGGATTGATTGATTCTCAATCGTGCTGATATTCTTGTTCTGAAAAATCTATCCATCTCAACCTTCCCCCGGTCAAACTCTTATCATCTGAGATGATAAACTTAGTTTCAGCTGTTGTATCATTTCGTACATCAAAAGCTCGAAGGGTTTCGCCGAAAAGAGTGTTATGCATTCCTAGCCCATGTGATTCATGAGAAAAAGGAAGATAAAGACCTCGAGAACGTCCCCGAAATCTGTGACTTTCCTGATGTATTTCCTGTATAGCTCCGAGAATTCTTTCCGAACGTCAAATTGAATTTTCACATCGATCAAATTCCTAGAGCAAACCCCATAGCCAAATCTCCGTATCTATGGACTTTAACGGAAATGCAGAAGCTACCCAGTCAGCTATGAGCTCACAAGAATGATGTTTCCAAAACAGCATTCAGGACTCGATATAGTCACTAAGAAGAGGTAATGATACCCTTCGGCCTAATCATTTTCTTTGGCCGTGTAGCAATCGAAGAAGGCATATCACGTTCTGAAACGCATATCCCGAGGTGCATAGAACTTTTCGAAATCCTTATTAGGATCGACTATGTAGCATACAAACTTCGACTACCCTCAGGACTTAGCAACATCCATCCGGTATTTCACGTCTCTGTCCTTAAGAAGTACATACCCGATGAAACCATAGTAATCCCTTTGATGAGACCGAAATCAACGAAATTCTGAATCTCATGGTAAGAGCCAATCAAAATCATAAAGCGAGAGATTAAACGTATGAAATAAGTCATATCACGATAAGTGAAAGGTTCGACGAAATGCCATGCGAGAATCCAAATTCACTTGGGAGTGCGATGATCCGATAGAACAAAGTATCCATATTCTCTTTCAAAATCCACGAGTTGCATCTAAAGTTTGAATTTTGGGGCGAAATTCCCTCTAATGGGGGGATAATGTGACAACCCGAAGTTTGCTCCATCTTCGTAACTCGTTCCCGTCCATAAAATTCATCTTTTTCGAATTGTTTCTGTTTAAGTTTTAAATTAATTCGTTATTTTTCAGGCTTCTATTATGACTTAATTGGTATCCAAACACGTTATAAACTCATAAAAACATCCCAAACTATTACTTAGAAAATTTCTAGTTTCGACCATATCGGGTAACGGCAACTTAATCGGGTGCGACCAAAAGCCACGTCTAACGTCGGTATCGGGTAGAATTCCACCGTGTCCCAAACTTAGGACCTATTTAAAGCTCAAAAGACTTCATTTGAAGCCTTTCCTCTCTCTCACTACTCTCTCCCTAACCTCTCTCCCCAAACTCAAGATTTAGGTCCAAAATCATCAAATTTAAGCTCCAAATCACCAAGGTAACTACCCTAACTCCTAGTATAGCATCTTAGACCTTCAAATTCGTGGTCAAACTATGGAACAAGACCATTATCATGAGTTTACGGCCCTAGAACAGTCCTAGGCCGTGAACTCATATAAATTGGGTTTTGGAACCCAAAAACCCTTCCAATCGACCTTTGGCGCTTAGATATGGCTTGATGGCTTAATGGACTGGACTTAGAACACCTTGAACTTAACTTTTGGAGAGTAAACATGAGTTTACTACCCAAGAACATGATTGGGCCATAAACTCCATATCATGGGGAGTAAACTCATTTTAAAGTGTTAAAATGCCATTTAAACACACCAATAGCCTTGGAATAAATTCTAAAATCAACCACAGTCGATTTCGGGGCCATAAACTCAATGAAACCCCCTCCCTTAGGATTTCACGGTCGTAAACCCACTAAGGATGGGTTCCTGGGCCTTAAACTCTTAAAACATGGTCAAATGATGCCCTAATTTCCATCCAAGGCTTGTAAAATGAGTTTAAATCACATGTGATTGTCCTAACACCACCAAAACACATAAGGAATGGGTATGGGGGAGTTTATGACTGTAAAATCCTATTTTACTACCGTAAACTCCATTAAGTGGTCCATGTGTGGGTTAAATTAATTCCTATGCCTTAGATTTAATCGTAGTTAATTTCCCCAAGTGATGTTTGACGATTTAGCACTTTAAAACCCATCATCCATGAGTTCACGGCTGTGAACTCATATAGACATGGTCTTACGGCCGAAAACTCCATAAGGAGTTTACTTTTGAAGAGTAAACACAATATTCAAGCCATATACGTCCTTAGATGTCACCCGGGTCGCTCCAAACGCTTGATTTGAGGTGTTTTTGCGTCCTAGAGTATATAATCATATCTAATTAGCGAATTAAAGTCTAATTAGATACAAATTTTTATCATTTCACATTACCTAGGAACCACGCGCGTTTCCAAGCCTTGAATTGACGTTTAGCATCCAAACCGACACATTCCGCGATTGGTGAGTTCATACCCCTACCGTTTTTCCGTGTTTTTCAATGTTTTCAGGGGGGGAATACAAGCAAAACTAAAAATGTTTTAAAATACCTAACACTGATATATTCTATAAATGTCTGGCTAACCTTTAAATATCTTTACCCCTTATGTATTATGTTGAGCATAAGGGATGTTTTCTCGACTATAACTACGTGAATTTCAGTAAAGGAAACAACCAAACCAATTTAATTATTATGGGAATAATTTGGGACCTTTAGTTCTTGTTTTTCGAATATAGACTTACGTAAAGTTAATAGATAAACTATGTATGATTCAGTTTATCTCTGTTTAAATTAGATTATATTGCCAGATCATTTCATTGTATCAAACTGTTTGTATTGTATTATGTTTCTAAACGATTAGCATGTTTGATAACTTTCGAGAACACCATGAATAGTATATACTAGCTTGTGAGGTTCGTCATCATTATCAGTAAATCCTCCCCGGAATTTTAACCAGAGTCTCCTGGAGGGTGAGCATGGAATTTGAGGATAGATCTATTCTCGGACTGACAATCCCACACCTTAACTGTTAGCTACAGTTTGGCGCAGACGCCTGGGGTGACAAATTCTGGATATCGTTTCGATGTCTAACAAACGTCAAGGAGGTCTCGTTGTTGTATCAGCATGGTTACCCGACTCACAATACGTATTAATATAAGCTTATTCACGGATTGAATTGCATATCTACTTTCTATCTATATTTCTCATATCTAGTACGGGATGGTAGTCCCATGGTTTTGTGTCTTATGTATCTAGTACGGGATGATAGTCCCATGGTTTTCAATCTATATCTAGTACGGGATGATAATCCCATGGTTTTCAATCTTTATCTAGTACGGGATGATAATCACATGGTTTTCAATCTATATCTAGTACAAGATGATAATCCTATGGTTTTCAATCTATATCTAACTATAGTTTTGCGTATAACAAATTATCTTATATCTAGTACGGGATGATAGTCCCATGGCTTTCAATCTATATCTATCTTAAATTTTCATGTATTAAGGTTATCGTATATCTAGTGCGGGATAGTAATCCCATGATTTTCAGTAAATAACTCTAAGTACAAAACTATACAATGGGGTTCTTAACTAAAACCTTACTTTTAGGAAAATATAGGATTTTCCTGGGATAACACTGTACATAACCAGAATCGTGTAATAAAACAGTTAACCAAACATTAAAATATGGGATTTTCTTGGGTTCGTAATCTTTCGGAAAAACAAAGGAAACTTAAACATTTTTAGAAAAACAAACACCTTATGAACTCACCAGCTTTATGCTGATTTTCAAACTGCTTGTATTCTCAGGTCCGCGTTAGACAGGTACCCAGCGATCCTTTTGGAGAAGACGGAGCGTACTGAAGATCTCGTCTTAACTTTTGTTCATATATACCTATGTATAACACTTGTAATACTTTACTTTTGAACAAATGTAAATTCTAATATGTAATGTAATGGTTGTTTACTTTGCTTACTATGTGCATTGGATTTGATACTCAATGTGGAGTCCGCCCCGTAAATGTTTCCGCCTTGGTTTTCGGGTTGTGACAGATGTCGTAATCCAAGTTATAAAATAGTTGAAGGTACGCAAATGACGATTTACCAATTTCTACCATAAAAAACGAAATATAATTAAGTTTTAATTGGATTTGAAACTCCTAGATCTTTTGAGATTCATTGAACCTTTCAATGACATGTTTGAATCTTGAGTGTGCCCTTCAGGTTTTGTGACTGGGATGCCGAGGATCACAAAACAAGGTGTGAAGTAACAATGCAAATTTCTTGGTACTCTTAAATGTTTATCACCCAACCGATGTGCCGGTAAACCACACACACTCCACCAGCCTATGATTAAACTTTAAGAAACCCTTTGCCTACCTTGTTAAATCAAGCTAGTGTGCCGATAAACCACACACGCTCCACCAACCGACTTAAGCAAAGTGCCAAGTGTAATTTCATGGGTTAGCACCTTATTCACATTTTCCTAAGTAACTAAGATTGGGAATTTTAAGTGTTTAGTTACTTAGTATTTATCATTAATACTTTTAACGAAGGAAGAACTTATAGTCTTTGTCCTACCCGTTCGGCTAACGACCCTCCACCTGTCAAGGAAGCGGTGGGTGATAGTGGACACCCATTAAACTGCCATTTTATAGGTAGTAACCTTATACCCCCCTTATAGACCGACTTCGTGAATGATGCCTACTAACGGTAAGACTGACTTTTACTCTTATACATATATATAAATATTATTAACTTATAATATTATAGAGTATAAGGAATGAATTTTTTTTTTTTTTTAATTCTAAGGGCTTAACTTGGAATAAAAGTATTCATAAGAGATAACTTTTCAAATTCCAAAACTTAAAGGCAGGTTTTGAAACTATTCAAAACTTATTAATTCCATAACTTATGAGTTTAAAGTAGTTTTAATTAAAAACTCTTCAAGTTCCATAACTTGAAGACAAGTTATGGAAGACTTTAAACTAATTAATAAAAAAAGAACCTTTTTTATTGTAACTTATGGAACTAATTAAGGTTACACTTTTTTTATTATTATTTAATATTTAATGAAGAGACTCTTGAACCTCCATAACTTGAGGACAAGTTATGGAGTCATAAAACCATTTAATTAGAACTAGACTCTTCATTTTGTAACCTTTGCCAACTTTTATGAGTTTTATAATTCTTAAATGTGACTTTTCATATAACTTGAGGACATGTTACAAAAACACACTTTGGAATCAACTCTTAGATTAAAATGGATTGAAATCAACTATTTCACACAACTTTTCTATTAATCTAAGAACAAGATAATTCAAATCGTCAATCTTCAAGAAATTAGCATGAACATACAAACTAATACAAATCTTGAAATTATGACAATTATCTTAGAAATTGGATAAGCAGGAACATTACCACATCAAAAACAAGTTTATAAGTTCAAAACATCTTAGGGTAATGTTCCTAGTCCAATTCTAGCCAAACAAGTCGAATATATGTTGTCTGGGGGTCCAACTCGTCGAGTGCACGAACCAACTCGGCGAGTTGGATGCATTTGGCCTTGGACTCAGCGAGTCCATTCATGGACTCGGAGAGTCTGCTGGGCAGACAACATCAAAAACTCAATTTTTAAGCCAATTTTGCAAGTATAACAAGAAAACAAGCCTAGTATCTGATACCACTGTTGGGTTTTCAGCATTCTAACACTCCTAAGTGTACACACAACCCTAAATACCTTAGATACATGTTTTCTCTATTATACATGCAAATATGAACATCCAAGGTATTATCCTAATCTAGCATACAAAACAATGAATATAACAAGATAGAATACATACCTCTTTGATGTAGAATGTTCTCACGAAGATTGAGTGCCTAGTGCCCCAAGTGTGACACCTTAAATGGCACACACAATACCAAATACACTTGGAATAACTTGAGAGAAACTTGAACACTTCTAAAATAGGCTAGCCCTTCTCTTCCTTACTTAGTGGCCGATTTTGTCAAAGAATATGATCTTATATAGTTGTTACAATTAGGGTAAACTCTAATTGTCATGGCTTTCCATTTCCTTGGATCCATGGGATCAAATACACCATGGAGCATCCATGGAGCATCTTATGGGTTTTAGCCCAACTTGAAAATTCATGGAGCATTAGCCCACTATACAAGTATGGATGATTTACACAATCAACCCATATATATAATTAGTCTTCTTTTGATCACTTAATTAATTCTAGATTAATTCTTGATCAATACTAATTGAATAATCTTATTAATATATTGTAACTTATAATATATTAACAAACCTTAAGTGTTATTTCTCTCATTATAGTCTATCCAAATGCATGATGCCATGCAACCCAAATGGACCATGTTGGGTCGGGTCAAGTCTTACCAATTATAATTATGGACTTAGACATTAATCCAACAAGTTTATGATTCACCGAGACTAATTAATAGTCTAGCTATTATTAATATTATATAAGCGTTAAACAATACCTATATAACCCATAATAATAGCCCAAGTACTCATTATAAGTTCCTAATATTGTTATTATAATTATTTAAAAGCTATATTAAAAGTTGCGTAGGCGTAGCTCACTTACAGCAAGTTTTAAAGAAAAAATCGGGCTTTGCTTGGAGCAGCGTTTTGAAACCGAAAGACCCTTTTTCTCAGGACTCCGGGAGCCTCGGAGCTTCCTTCGGGTGCTACGGGTCACCTAGTCTTTAGGGAGGGTTCAAAACCCTAGAGAGATAAAGTAGTGAGAGAAGAAATGAAGAAAGGTATGAAATTTTCAGAAAGGCTCGCATGCTATTTATAGCCTCCAGCAGCCTCAAACTACGCTGCGCGTCCAACAACTACGTTGGTCGTAGTGTCGGATAGGGTTGCCATGTGACAACCGTCAAATTCTGGTCAATTCAAAGTCAAATAAAGTCAACAAGTCAAACCGGTCAGCTCAACTAACCCTTGTGTACTTGGACTTACGTTCAGTATTTACTAAACAACTCGCTATTCTGGTAAGAAATCATAAATCGAAAAGTACGTACAACTAGATCTCTTTAACCTAAAAATTATGGTACGTGGCGGCCCAAACCGATAAAACAATGTTGCATACTCATCGGGAGTGTGTAAGATCCTTAAATAAGGCTTAACAGGGTTTACGAACCATGCATTGCGATGCTGGACACTCACAACTATCCCACATGGAACCTCTCTCAATTGTTTTCACTCTATCTCTCTCTATGTCAAACCTCTCCCAAATCTCTCCAAGTATGCGAAATCTCTCTCAAATATCTCTCTGTATTAGAAATCTCTCCAAGGATGTCAAATCTCTCCCAAATCCCTCTAAGTATGTGAAATCTCTCTCAAATATCTCTTTGTATGAGAAATCTCTCCAAGAATGTCAAATCTCTTCCAAATCTCTCCAAGTATGTGAAATCTCTCCCAAATATCTCTCTGTATGAGAAATCTCTCCAAGAATGTCAAATCTCTCCCAAATCTCTCCAAGTATGTGAAAACTCTCGCAAATATCTCTGTGTATGAGAAATCTCTCCAAGAATGTCAAATCTCTCCAAGTGTAAGAAATCTCTCCCAAATCTCTCTCAAAAGTTTCCCGTAACTTTTTGGAATCATTCGGGTCATTCTGACCCTTAACCGGGTCAAAAACTGCTTAAAACGGGGTAAAAACAAGAAAAATAGGCTTTAGGAACCGAAACCAAGAAGAGAGGCTTCTTAGGCGAGGACCGAGCCTCTGTTGGCTGTGGCATGCGAGGACCGAGCCTCTGTTGGCTAAAGCACGTGAGGACCGAGCCTCTGTTGGCTAAAGCATGCGAGGACCGAGCCTCTGTTGGCTAAATGCACACGAGGACCGAGCCTCGGTTCTCTGTCGCCTTCTCTGTTCCCTTCTCTCGCTCTGTCTATGTCGCCTCATCTGTTCGCTTCTCGCTCTGTCTCTACCCGCCTCTCTGTCTCTTCCCTACTCTCGGTCTCTACTCGCGCCCCTCTGTTCTCTCTTCTCCCCTCTCGGTTCCTTCCCTCTCTCTTCTCCCCTCTCGGTTCCTTCCCTCTCTCTTCTCCCCTCTCGGTTTCTGCCTCTCTCTCTCTCTCGGTTCAGCATCAGAAGACCGAACCTCGGCCAGAATTCGGAAATTTGTCACTTTTAGCCCATTGTTGATATTTTTAACATTTTAAGCCCGTTTTTCGTGATTTTAAAGCGGAATTTTCTCCAAAAATTATATTTTAACATAATAAACTCTAAATATTCATAATTTAAACATATTTTGATGAAAATCATTATCTAAATAATAAAAATCAAATGGTTGAATTATTAAAGGTGGAGTGTTGACTTTGTCTTATCCAATGTCACAAGCAACCACCCCACACCCACTCTTTGACTAACCACACCTCCCCACCTTACCTAGGTCACTTCAATGTCCCTTACACTCAATTTACACTCATTCCCACATTTTTAGAGCTGGAACAAACATCCTCTCTCCTCATTTTCTCTCATTTGCCCTAATTTCACCAAGTATCAAACACCACTTTTCTCTCAAACTTTTCCCACTCTAATTTCGAGATTCAAGGCTGATTTTCAAGTGTTCTTCGACTCTTAGTAAGTATAATTCATCCTCCTTATGATTATTTCACTTCATTCTACTCAAATCATGAATATCTTACACAAACTCCATCATACTAGCGTTAGAGCTTCAAATCTTCAAGTGTTCTTGGGTTGAACACTTCTCTTCTTCAACACTTATCTACTGAAATCAATCAAGGTGAGTTCATACCCCTACATTTTCATGTTTTCTCAAGTTTTCAGGGGGGGGGGGGAATACAAGTTAAAACACCAAGAACATAACTAAATTTTTCTAACAGCCTTCATCAGAAAAGTTCAACTCCATTCACGGACTGTTTTGGGCATCTTAAACATTTTTGTTTTCAAAACTGTACAAGGTGCAAATAGTTCAAGTTTTTAGCTTTAAAATGACTACTTGCACATCTCCATACGATTTTTCTACAATTTATGGTGATTTTTACAAAACTGCCTATCATTTCAAACAGCAATCCGGACCAGTCTGTGATTATGGACTTTTTCACCCAAGTTGGAGGTCATTAAAAATAGTGATAAAACATTATGAGTAAACTAGACACATTTTGCGAACTCTCAGAATTTGCGGATCTAGTTTTCGACTTCGTATGATTTTTCTATGATTTTTCTAAAACAGTGCTGAAAGACTAAGAATTAATTAACAGCTTCTATCTATCAAAACACTTTGTAACATGTTGAGCAAAGTTTTAAAACTTTGACAACTTCATACATTACATGTATTTCTTGTTATGATATATTTATATAATAGGAAATTACTTTCTGAATTTATAAGAATCCTCCATCATAATCATTAGTACAAGACAAAACAAGTTAAACATAGCTATATTGTACTATACATTTGACTTCCATAGAATGGGGTTCTTAAACACCACAAAGAAATATACTAAACTATAATAGGTATAGTTAGGGTACATATACATTTCAAACATTTTAATAAACTATAATAGGTATAGTTTATGATCATTTACATAACGTACTTATACAAAAAGGGGTACAAATACAAAGTGTCGGGTTTATACACAAAAAGGGGTACAAATACAAAGTTCCGGGTCTCTATACAAAAAGGGGTACAAATACAAAGTGTCGGGTCTCTATACAAAAAGGGGGTACAAATACAAAGTGTCGGGTCTCTATACAAAAAGGGGTACAAATACAAAGTGCCGGGTCTCTATACAGAAAGGGGGTACCGATACAAAGTACCAGGTTCACTTAAGTTAGTTATTATGATATTAAAACTATATTGCATCTAGAACTGTTAGACTTCAACTATAATCGCTGAGCGTACATGTTTGAGTCTTATAAGAATTTTGTCTCGATTGGCCTAGAATTAGTGATGCCTGCCTCATCTCCTGTTCCTTGTTTGGTTGTGGACCTAGGGCGGACCCACTATATTCAACGCTTTATCTAATTTAAACCTTATATAACTTATATATGCTGGACGATTATAGAGGAACTCTACGGGTCATTCTAGGGTTCATTAATGCATCATAAAGGAATATTTCTATTCACATTTAACTAAGAAAATATTGGATTTTCTGGAAATCAAACCCTATCGATTTTACAAGGAAAACGGTTTCTCCTTCAAACAAAACTCTTATGAACTCACCAACTTAATTGTTGACACTTTTTCAAAACTACTTGTATTCTCAGGAAATCAATGAAACAGGAAAACTTCAGCGCTTTGAGGATGGGACGTTAAACCGTCAACAATTTACTTTTGTCATCATAATGTAATTGATTTTTAAACATGTAAACATATACTTTGGTGTAACTTTTTCAATTACATATATGGTGGTTGTATTTACTTTGAGCACTATTATATTCGTTGTTGTGATACTGTACATGAAGTCCTCCACCCCCGGACGTTTCCGCCATCCTTGGTTTGGGGGTGTGACAGATTGGTATCAGAGCATTGTTTATAGTGCGCTAAGTATATCGAACCACATAAGATATACAAACTATAAATGCATTGGGACTAAGGTCTCTGATTTTAAGTTTTCAAAACCACTATACCTTTAGGAATAAATAGCTTTTGTTAAAAGTATACATGCATGCATACATACTAAGGTCAGCATCATTTTAGGACAAAACAAAAGTAATGATTGTTGGATATCACAGGTAAGCATGGGGATGTATGGTCAGTCTTGGGAGTGGCATAGCCTGATCAAATATGCTGGTCCGAGGAGTGATTAGCATATGCCCAAGAATGGTTGTGATGTGGCAACAAGTCTAAAAACTTACCAACACTACCACAATGAAATACCATAGGGGTATTTTGGCATTATTATAATTACATATGTGAGAACTAAATAGATCTTTATCAATAGGTCAATAGTTGCTTAGTGGATACATTAAAATTTTATGTATCCAGGACGTCATAGACTTAGAATCTGTGGATCTTTGCTCTACTTCCTGTTCTTGTTGGATTGGGGATTTAGAGTTAGGGTCGCTTATTCGAAGGTCTATCCTGTCCCGAATACATATAACTAGTATGCACTAAACAATATGTTGAAGTACCTAATAAAGATCATCATATAATTAGCTAATTAGTACGTTTGCTTAGTTATTTCTTATATCCCCATTTCTCGTGAAGATATCATGGCTGGATTCCATCCACACGACGACCCGTACTACCCTAACCACGACAATACCAAATGGCTCGGAGAGGAGCCAGAGAATGATTACCCAACCCCTGTAGATGGTCACCAAGCTGAAGGCTATGCTGATGGTTCTGACTCCGACCCTGAAGTGGAGAACTTAACCCCGATGACTCTTGTTCCGAATCCCAACCCTCGGCCGGCTTTTCAAGGCCCGACGCCTCCTTGGGTAGAGTGCTTGGAAACCTGGAGCGAATAACAGACCAACATATGTCGTTTAATAGAGAACGAAGCTTCTACAACATAAACGAAGGAAGCTCAGCAGATAGAATTTTTCCAATCCCGGTCCGTAGAGTTGCCCGAAACGAGATTCAGGATAGAACAACTCTCCATAGTATCGTAGAGGTTGATGCAAATACAAGAATACATATGATCCGCACCAATCGCCTTGAGCACACTCGTGAAAAATCTAAGAGAGACCACAAAACCTACTAACTCATGAAGTTCATTCATATAGACTTCCTTTATGAATTATATATAAGAAATTCTTAAATCAAAGAATAATGCAGGAAAAAAATCTAATTCTATAACAACTGACTTGTCTTTACTAGTAGAAACTTACCATCTGATCATTTTTCTTTTTGCAAACTCATGACAGAACGATGCCACCAAGGAAAAGACCCAGACCTTCGGGCAGCACAGCGCCACCACCTCCGACGCCACCTCCTCAGTTTGATCCTGAAATGTTCCAAGCTACAGTAACAGCAGCCGTGGTAGCTGCAATGTCACAAATAGCACTAGTGGTGCTGGATCTGAAGCCACAAACCCTAACCACGGGGATAGTGCAGGATGCACAAGGGAATGCACTTACAAGGACTTCACAAATGGCAAACCCGATTCCATCGATGGAAGTGGGGGTGTCCTCGCACTAATTCAATGGTTCGAGAGAACCGAAGCAATATTTGAGATTTGTGCATGCCCCGAAGCGAGCAAAGTCAAGTACGCAACATTCACCTTCATCGGAAGAGCTCTCACTTGGTGGAACGGCAGAGTTAAGTCGCTTACGCTTGCAGTGGCTAACTCGTTAAGTTGGGAGGACTTAAAGAAGATGATGTTGAAGGAATATTGCCCAAGAGGTGAAGTGCAAAAGCTGGAGCAAGAACTATGGAATCTCAAAATGGCAGGCTCCGACCTTACAACTTACACCAACCGATTTTGTGATCTAGCACTCCTTTGTCCCGCTATGGTCACCCCGGAAGACAAAAAGTTGGAGCGATACCTCTGGGGATTGTCCCCCGAAATTCAAGATAGCGTGCTGGCCTCAAGACCAACTACCTTCGATAGCGCCAAGGAGTTAGCACAACAACTCATTGACCATCATGCCAACCATGACACTATAACAACCACCCTTACCCAAGCAAGAGGAGGGAACAGCGAAAGAAAGTTGTTGGACAACAAGAAGGACCAATCAGCCCAAGGCCTCGCTAAGAAGCAACAGATCTTTGTTGTTCATGCTGCCACAACCCTCACCACGCCAACTCCCATGAAACCATACGCTGGAACACTTCCGAAATGCAACAAGTGTAACTTCCATCACACCGGGGCTTGCCGAAAGATGCATTGCAAAAACTGCGACAGAGAGGGGCACACTGCTCGTTTCTGTAAGGCACTAGCACGACCCATCAACCAGGTCCCTGGCTTTGGAGTAAGCCCAACCTGTTACAAGTGTGGAGAAACGGGACACTTTAAAAGGGAATGCCCAAGGACAAGAGATGCCGGTGGTGGTGGAAGGGTGCTTGCAATCACCGAGGGAGAAACCACCCCGGAACTGCCCGCAAATATCAGTACGTGTTTCTAACATCGACATTTAAATCCCAAATTTCTTTATATGTTAAATCTAGCATCGATTAAAGCATGCATAGTAATAATCAAGTGACATCGGGCGAGTTATTCCTCACCATAATCAAATTCTTGTACTACGAAAAGTTATCCCCATCTTTCCTCTAAATTCCTGGATCCCCATTCGAAGTGCAAATTTCGGGACGAAATTCCCTTTAACGGGGGGATGATGTGACAACCGTCGAATTCTGGTCAATTCAAAGTCAAATAAAGTAAACAAGTCAAACCGGTCAGCTCAATTAACCCTTGTGTACTTGGACTTACGTTCAGTATTTACTAAACAACTCGCTATTCTGGTAAGAAATCATAAATCGAAAAGTACGTACAACTAGATCTCTTTAACCTAAAAACTGTGGTACGTGGCAGCCCAAACCGGTAAAACAATGTTGCATACTCATCGGGAGTGTGTAAGATCCTTAAATAAGGCTTAACAGGGTTTACGAACCATGCATTGCGATGCCGGACACTCACAACTATCCCACATGGAACCTCTCTCTATCGTTTTCACTTTATCTCTCTCTATGTCAAACCTCTCCCAAATCTCTCCAAGTATGCGAAATCTCTCTCAAATATCTCTCTGTATTAGAAATCTCTCCAAGGATGTCAAATCTCTCCCAAATCCCTCTAAGTATGTGAAATCTCTCTCAAATATCTCTTTGTATGAGAAATCTCTCCAAGAATGTCAAATCTCTTCCAAATCTCTCCAAGTATGTGAAATCTCTCCCAAATATCTCTCTGTATGAGAAATCTCTCCAAGAATGTCAAATCTCTCCCAAATCTCTCCAAGTATGTGAAAACTCTCGCAAATATCTCTGTGTATGAGAAATCTCTCCAAGAATGTAAAATCTCTCCAAGTGTGAGAAATCTCTCTCAAAAGTTTCCCGTAACTTTTTGGAATCATTCGGGTCATTCCGACCCTTAACCGGGTCAAAAACGGCTTAAAACAGGGTAAAAACAAGAAAAATAGGCTTTAGGAACCGAAACCAAGAAGAGAGGCTTCTTAGGCGAGGACCGAGCCTCTGTTGGCTGTGGCATGCGAGGACCGAGCCTCTGTTGGCTAAAGCACGTGAGGACCGAGCCTCTGTTGGCTAAAGCACGCGAGGTCCGAGCCTCTGTTGGCTAAATGCACGCGAGGACCGAGCCTCGGTTCTCTGTCGCCTTCTCTGTTCCCTTCTCTCGCTCTGTCTCTGTCGCCTCATCTGTTCGCTTCTCGCTCTGTCTCTACCCGCCTCTCTGTCTCTTCCCTACTCTCGGTCTCTACTCGCGCCCCTCTGTTCTCTCTTCTCCCCTCTCGGTTCCTTCCCTCTCTCTTCTCCCCTCTCGGTTCCTTCCCTCTCTCTTCTCCCCTCTCGGTTTCTGCCTCTCTCTCTCTCTCGGTTCAGCATCAGAAGACCGAACCTCAGCCAGAATTCGGAAATTTGTCACTTTTAGCCCATTTTTGATATTTTTAACATTTTAAGCCCGTTTTTCGTGATTTTAAAGCGGGATTTTCTCCAGAAATTATATTTTAACATAATAAACTCTAAATATTCATAATTTAAACATATTTTGATTAAAATCATTATCTAAATAATAAAAATCAAATGGGTGAATTATTAAAGGTGGAGTGTTGACTTTGTCTTATCCAATGTCACAAGCAACCACCCCACACCCACTCTTTGACTAACCACACCTCCCCACCTTACCTAGGTCACTTCAATGTCCCTTACACTCAATTTACACTCATTCCCACGTTTTTAGAGCTGGAACAAACATCCTCTCTCCTCATTTTCTCTCATTTGCCCTCATTTCACCAAGTATCAAACACCACTTTTCTCTCAAACTTTTCCCACTCTAATTTCGAGATTCAAGGCTGATTTTCAAGTGTTCTTCCACTCTTAGTAAGTATAATTCATCCTCCTTATGATTATTTCACTTCATTCTACTCAAATCATGAATATCTTACACAAACTCCATCATACTAGCGTTAGAGCTTCAAATCTTCAAGTGTTCTTGGGTTGAACACTTATCTTCTTCAACACTTATATACTGAAATCACTTAAGGTGAGTTCATACCCCTACATTTTCATGTTTTCTCAAGTTTTCAGGGGGGGAATACAAGTTAAAACACCAAGAACATAACTAAATTTTTCTAACAGCCTTCATCAGAAAAGTTCAACTCCATTCACGGACTGTTTTGGGCATCTTAAACATTTTTGTTTTCAAAACTGTACAAGGTGCAAATAGTTCAAGTTTTTAGCTTTAAAATGACTACTTGCACATCTCCATACGATTTTTCTACAATTTATGGTGATTTTTACAAAACTGCCTATCATTTCAAACAGCAATCCGGACCAGTCTGTGATTATGGACTTTTTCACCCAAGTTGGAGGTCATTAAAAATCGTGATAAAAATTATGACTAAACTAGACACATTTTGCGAACTCTCAGAATTTGCGGATCTAGTTTTCAACTTCGTATGATTTTTCTATGATTTTTCTAAAGCTGAAAGACTAAGAATTAATTAACAGCTTCTATCTATCAAAACACTTTGTAACATGTTGAGCAAAGTGTTAAAACTTTGATAACTTCATACATTACATGTATTTCTTGTTATGATATATTTATATAATAGGAAATTACTTGCTGAATTTATAAGAATCCTCCATCATAATCATTAGTACAAGACGAAACAAGTTAAACATAGCTATATTGTACTATACATTTGACTTCCATAGAATGGGGTTCTTAAACACCACAAAGAAATATACTAAACTATAATAGGTATAGTTAGGGTACATATACATTTCAAACATTTTAATAAACTACAATAGGTATAGTTTATGATCATTTACATAACGTACTTATACAAAAAGGGGTACAAATACAAAGTGTCGGGTTTATACACAAAAAGGGGTACAAATACAAAGTGCCGGGTCTCTATACAAAAAGGGGTACAAATACAAAGTGTCGGGTCTCTATACAAAAAGGGGGTACAAATACAAAGTGTCGGGTCTCTATACAAAAAGGGGTACAAATACAAAGTGTCGGGTCTCTATACAGAAAGGG
Source organism: Lactuca saligna (assembly GCF_052625555.1). Taxonomy (NCBI): domain Eukaryota; kingdom Viridiplantae; phylum Streptophyta; class Magnoliopsida; order Asterales; family Asteraceae; genus Lactuca; species Lactuca saligna. Next base: position 92,089,804 of record NC_136421.1, read on the forward strand.
GGTACCGATACAAAGTACCAGGTTCACTTAAGTTAGTTATTATGATATTAAAACTATATTGCATCTAGAACTGTTAGACTTCAACTATAATCGCTGAGCGTACATGTTTGAGTCTTATAAGAATTTTGTCTCGATTGGCCTAGAATTAGTGATGCCTGCCTCATCTCCTGTTCCTTGTTTGGTTGTGGACCTAGGGCGGACCCACTATATTCAACGCTTTATCTAATTTAAACCTTATATAACTTATATATGCTGGACGATTATAGAGGAACTTTACGGGTCATTCTAGGGTTCATTAATGCATCATAAAGGAATATTTCTATTCACATTTAACTAAGAAAATATTGGATTTTCTGGAAATCAAACCCTATCGATTTTACAAGGAAAACGGTTTCTCCTTCAAACAAAACTCTTATGAACTCACCAACTTAATTGTTGACACTTTTTCAAAACTACTTGTATTCTCAGGAAATCAATGAAACAGGAAAACTTCAGCGCTTTGACGATGGGACGTTAAACCGTCAATAATTTACTTTTGTCATCATAATGTAATTGATTTTTAAACATGTAAACATATACTTTGGTGTAACTTTTTCAATTACATATATGGTGGTTGTATTTACTTTGAGCACTATTATATTCGTTGTTGTGATACTGTACATGAAGTCCTCCACCCCCGGACGTTTCCGCCATCCTTGGTTTGGGGGTGTGACAGGCCAACAGTGCACAACTGGCTCGCACTCGGACAGGACCCGGATAAGGTCGAAGGTACGTGGGGCGTAATGTGAAGGGCTACGTGTCCGAATCTAAAGCATGCACTGATCAGCGATGGACGGTCCAGATGCTGCCACGTCGCCTATCTCGCATCAGGTCTCGCAATTTGCACACTTTACTTCAAAATTCCATATCTTCCTCATACGAGATCGATTTTTGAAATTATTTATATCCAAGTGAAGGCGGGAACGTACTCTACAACTTTCCTTTAGACTCCGTCGGCTAATTTTGACTTTATTATAAAAGTTATATTATTAACAGGCGGAGACAGGGTTGGTCCGTTAAAAATTCATAACTTCTTCATCCGACGTCCGTTCTCTTCCATCTTTTTATAATTACGCTACTCTTAACAACATCTTCGATTCTTGTTTAGGTTTTGTCAGATAAAAACCGCTCAATCTAATATTCAAACTTCGGACTGTACACACTGCTAAGCCGAAACTTCGAAAAATCATAACTTCCTCATACGAAGTTAGATTTGGACGTTCTTTTTATGGATTTTCTCAGTTTAACATACTCTACAACTTTGGTTTAGATTACTAAGGCTAAAAATTCTTCTGGCGTAAATTCACTTTTTACGCTTCTCGGTGCCGTGTCGGTTCCGTCGCAAAACTTCGACAGGTCATAACTTCTTCGTTATAACTCAGATTTCGACGTTCCTTATATCCCCAAAATCCTTGTTTTGACCACTACAACTTTATGTAAATATATCGGGCTTATCTCACACTTTAATTTTGACTCTTATTTCTATTCTTCATTTATTATTCATTTATAAATAAGTAATAAGCATATAAATTCACATAATTCACATAATACTCAAATATTTCATCTTTATTACTTCCAAAAGAGTTACAATAGTTGACCTAGACTATTACCTCGCCCAAAAATGCTTATTCCTGAAACCCTGACATTACAATTATCTCCCCCTTAGGATGATTCCATCCCGGAATCATGCATCAACAAACAGATGTGGATAGCGACTCGTAATGTCACTTTCTGTTTCCCAAGTGAGATTCGGCCCATTCGTATGTTTCCAATGGACTAGAACTAAATCGACCATCTTGCGTCATAACTTCTTAGTCTTACGGTCAACAATTGCCTCGAGCTCTTCGATTAGCCTCTTATTCTCATCCATTCTTAACTCCGAGATTGGAATTATGTCGGGAACTTCTCCTATGAATTTCCTCAAAAAAAAACATGGAAAGTGTTATGAATATCATCGAGTTCTTCGGGTAATTCCAGCTTGTAAGCTTGGTTCCCAATCTTCTGAAGAACTTTGAACGGTCCAATAAACCTTGGACTTAGCTTTCCTCGTTTCCCGAATCGTATAATTCCCTTCCACGGTGAGACTTTAAGAAAAACTGAATCCCCAACTTCGAAGGTCATCGGTCGTCTTTTCTGGTCATCATTTCTCTTCTGACGATCATGAGATGCTAACATTCTTTCCCTAATCACCTTTAACTTTTCAGCAGTCTCATGGACTATCTCGGGGCCCAAAAACTACTTTTCTCCTGCCTCAAGCCAACAAGACGGCCTACGACACTTATATCCGTACAAGGCTTGATAGGGTGCCATCTTGATGCTCGAGTGGAAACTGATATTGTATGAAAATTCTACCAAAGGTAAGTGCGCGTCCCAGTTACCTTGGAATTCCAGGGTACATGCTCTCAGCATATCTTCAAGTGTCTGAATCGTTCTTTCCCTCTGACCATCATTCTGCGGATGGTAAATGTACTCAAACACAACTTCGTACCCAATTCCTCTTGTAGACTTCTCCAAACCCGTGATGTGAAACGACTATCACGATCTGATACAATCGTTAGAGGAACACCATGAAGTCTTACTATCTCCTTCGCGTAAGCATTTACAAGCTTATCCATAGACCACCTTTTGTTGGCTGCTATGAAGTGTGCACTCTTAGTGAACCGATCCACGACCACCCAAATCATGTTGTGACCATTCTTCGTCCTGGGCAGTTTAGTCACAAAATCCATGGTGATGTCTTACCATTTACCCATGGGTACAGGTAAAGGTTCTAAACTCCTATACGGTTTCTAATGTTGTGCCTTAACCCTCGCACATATCACACACTCAGCCACATACTTCGCAACATCAAGCTTCATCGTCGGCCAGCAGTAGTAGGGTTTTACGTCCCTATACATTTTAGTGCTACCAAGATGAATTGAGTCCATGGTCTTGTGCGCTTCTTCCATCATAAGTTCTCTTATTCCTCCTATCTTAGGTACCCAAATTCGATCTTGGAATACCTTCAGTCCATGACTGTTTGTACTGAAGACTAACGTCTTTCCCAATCGTTCTTCTTTTCGGTCATTCTTCTCTGAAGCTTCTTCTTGCGCTTTCCTGATACTTTTCACAATTGTCGAGACAACTTCTATTCTTAACGCTCTTGGACTTTTCCTTTCAAGATTGACTTTCCGACTGAGAGCATCAGCAACAACATTTGCTTTACCGGGGTGCTAAAGTATCTCACAGTCATAGTCCTTGAGTAATTCTAGCCAGCATCGTTGCCTCATATTCAATTCTTTTTTTATTAAAGAGATACTGGAGACTCTTATGATTAGTGAAAAGCTTGCACTTCGTGCCATAGAGGTAATGCCTCCATATCTTTAGAGCAAAAACTACTGCTGCCAACTCCAAATCGTGAGTGAGGTAGTTCTTTCCATGCTCCTTTAATTGTCGAGACGCATATGCTATCACATTTTCTCTTTGGGTTAGAAAATAATCCAACCCAACTCCAGATGCGTCACTATAGACCGTGAAGTCTTCAACTCCAACTGGTAGAGAAAGTATCGGTGCTTCACATAACTTCTTCCCTCATGCTTCTCGTTCCAAGTGTATGTAGCTCCTTTATGAGTCAAAGCTGTCTATAGAGAGGCTATTGAAGAAAAGCCTTGGATAAATCATCGGTAATATCCAGCTAATCCCAGAAAGCTTCGAATCTCCATGGGACTTTTTGGACGTTTCCACTTCATTACAGCTTCGATTTTTGTTGGGTCAACCATTATTCCTTCTTGGTTAACCACATGACCCAAGAATTGGACTTCTCGGATCCAATAATCGCATTTGGAGAACTTTGCATAAAGTTTCTCCCTCTTTAACACTTCCAAAACTTCTCGTAGATGTTGGCCATTCTCCTCCTGGCTTTTCGAGTAAATGAGAATGTCATCTATGAACACTATCACAGATTTGTCGAGGAATGGTTCACAAACCCGATTGATCAAATCTATGAACACTGTTGGAGCATTAGTTAGTCCAACTGACAAAACCAAGAACTCATAGTGTCCATATCTAGTTCTGAATACAGTCTTCTCGATATCCAGTTCTCTCACCTTCAGCTGATGATATCCTGACCTAAGATCATTCTTTGAGAAATAGCTCGAACCTTGCAGTTGATCGAATAGGTCATCAATCCTTGGTAATGGATACCTGTTCTTCACCATTGCCTTATTCATCTCTCGGTAGTCTGTGCACATTCTCATGCTTCCATCTTCTTCTTCACAAAAAACACCGGAGATCCCCAGTGTGATGAACTAGGTCGAATGAAACCGTTGTCCAACAACTCCTGAAGTTGCGTCATAAGCTCCTTCATCTCCGTCGGTGCTAGTTGGCATGGTGCTTTTGCTATTGGTGTTGTCCCTGGTAACAATTCTATTCAGAATTCTACTTGCCTGTCAGGCGGTAATCCGGGAAGATCTTTGGGAAAGACTTCCAGATAATCACACACGACCGGTATATTTTGCACCTCCTTCTTTTCCTTCTTAGCATCGATAACAAATGTCAAATATGATGCACATCCTTTGGACAAACATTTTTTGGATTTCATCAGGGAGATGATTCCAAAATTTACTCTTCGTTTGTCCCCATACACCATAAACGATTCTTTTCCGGGAGGGTTTACCCTTACTATCTTTTTCCTGCACAGAATTTCAGCATCGTCGGCGCTAAGCCAATCCATACCCAAAATGATATCGAAACCGTTCAACTCTATGGGTAACAACTCCTCGTGGAATTCGTTTCCATTTAGGTCGATGACGATGTTCCTAATATGGTTACTAACAGGTATGAATTTGCCACTGGCAACTTCTACAATCAACGCATTATCGAGTTTTTCAACAAGCAAAGCTAGTTTCCCACTAAACTTATGCGATACAAAGGAATAGTTGTCTCCCGAATCAAATAGTATATTGGCAGGCAATCCATTTACAAGAAAGATACCTAAAGCGACATTTTTTGCCTCCTTTGCAGCCTCAAGCGACATTTAGAAGGCCCATACCTTTGGCTTCGGCGGAATGTTGGGTTTTCCTGCCTCCTTCTTCTTCGGGCAATCTTTCGAAATGTGCCCTTTCTTGTTGAACTCATAACAGACCTTCTTGGTGAACATGCACTCGTTAGCATAGTGCCTAGGTTTTCCACATTTGAAACAATTGATTCCTCCATCACATTTTCCCTAGTGCTTCTTCTTGTTGTAACATCCCGAGATTCAGGTATACTCGTTTAACCCTTCCTTATTTTTGAGTTGTCTTGTTTAGCCCTTAAAAGTAAACCAAGGAAATTGAGTAGGCTGGTCATACTAAGGAGTACGATGTGTGTACTCAAGGGAATGTTTTGGACGTGGACTCCACCCGGTACACTGGGTGTACCTTGAGCTACGCTTGGCGTAGCGGGTCCAGACTCAAACCCTTAATTTAGACTTGAGCCCTATATAAAGAAGGCTATGGCCTTATCCTCAGCCACCATTTGAGAGAGTGAAACCCTTAAAGAGAGCCAACCTTCGTTCTAAGCTTGTGTAAGTGTTTTTGGAGCTAAAAGTTCCTTTGTGTGTTAGTAAAGAAGAGGAGTAGATTCTTTTGAAGGCTAGAAGTTGGAGTGCAAGCTTGGATCTGAGTTCTACAGAGGGAGAAGCTTCACTTGGAGGTAAAAAAAGCTCAGAACTTTCCTTGTTGTTATTATTCTTGGGCTAATTTTTAGGGTTTTTGATCCCAAGGTGGAGACTTTATAAGCAAAAGGTCTCCATAAGCCTAGATATTCCATATTTCAGAGTATTATGAGTTGTGGGTTCATAAAAATCCAAATTTGAATGTGGATCTTAAGTCATGCATGAGACCTAAGCTTTATGAGGATAGAGGAGAGGTGTTAGAGTGATTCGTAACCTTTACAGCAATGCAAAGGCTTAATGGTTCTGACTTTATGGAATAAGAGGCCTAGAGGAAGTCAGATCTGAAAGTTGGATGAGTGTCTTAATCGTTTAAGACCCAAAGATCAAAAGAGCATAAAATTGGGAGTTACGCGGGGCGTAATCCCAATACGCGCGGCGTAAGGGGCCGTGTACCCCGATTATGTGAGTGGCTGAGTACACCCATCGTACATTTTTGGTATGCATATTGTAACCCAGAGGGTTGACTTTTAGGGTTTCGTCAATGGTTGGATCCTTGAGTCATAAGAGAGGTAAAATGGTCTTTTACCCTTTTAAGAGAACTTTAGAGATTAGACTATGAGAGGGTATTGATCGGGAATGTTATTTTAATGATAGGAGGAGGCTAGGTCGGGATGTTGAGCATGAGAGTTTATCCAACTTCATTTGAGGTGAGTCTTCTCACTATATTGTACCTGGAAGGGTACCTATGTGTGACCGGAAGGTCTTATATGCTATGGGATGTATGTGCTATATGTTGTTATGTGATATGTATGTGTTATGTATGTTATGTATGATAAGGACCGAAAGGTCGAGATGATATGGACTGGAAGATCAAGATGACATGGACCGGAAGGTCGACATGGGTAGGACCAGAAGGTCTACCAGGACTCGAGACAGAAGTCCCCTGAGACACTTGGACCGGAAGGTCCCATAGAGTTATGGCCTGGAAAGGCCTATGTGTTGTATGTGGTATTTTGGGGAACTCACTAAGCATTTATGCTTACCATGTTATGTGTTATGTGTTTCAGGTTCTACTGAGGATCGCGGGAAGGCGTCGGCGTGATCTGCACACACTCATGGAGTTCATGTTTTGAGATTCTGGGATTTATATTGTAATGATAACATTGGATACATTATGTTTTGATATTATCTTGTGAATGGATGTATGTTTTAAAAATCAAAAATTATTTTGAAAATTCACGTTGTTACACTTGCACTTGTCGCACCATTTGGATTCACCTCCACTAGACTTCTGTGTACCAGACCTTGAGAACTTGCTTTTCTTGTTAAATTTCGATGACCCATCAAATTTCCTTTTCTCACCAACCTCTGCCCTCTCAATACCCTTCTCTCATATCTGGGTCTCCACATTCTTTACAACCCAGATGGCGGCTTTCAGAGTGGTTGTTTGCTTAACCATTGGACCAAAGTCTGCTGGTAAACCGTGAGCAAACTTATTAACTTTGTAGAGTTCAGTTGGGACTAGGTAAGGAATCAGCTTCATCTTTTCCGTATTACTTTCAGCGTATTCAGTAACGCTCGTCCTTCCCTTCTTCAGATTCTGGAACTCATTGTTGATTTCCAGAAGATCCTGCTCGAAGCAGTATTGCATCTTTAGCTGTACCAGAAAATCCTCCCAAGGCATCTTACTAGCTTCACCTTTCAGCATAGAATCGGCTAGTAGTTTCCACCAACTCAACACTCCAGATTTCAACAAGGGAACCGCGATAGCGGTCTTCTGCCTGTTGCTACACTCGAAACTCTCAAACATTGTCTCCATCTTGGAGATCCAGTTCATGACTTCCACCGGTGTCGGGATTCCAAATAGACATGCTGGCTTGGATACCATGAAATCCTTGTATTTGCATCCACATCCGTCATTTCCACCATCCTGGTAGTTTCGCCTAACTATCGGTGGGTTGTCTTGACGAACAGTCCCACTATAGTTTCCTCCTTCTGATTGCCCATCATTCAGCTCGGGTTGTTCAATTGGTATCGTAAGTTCTTCTCGGTTCTGTTGAAGTAAACGCCTTTTTTCCTCCATCTGGCGATCCAACATCATATGGATTATTGCTTGCACTCCGGTCATCGTCATTGGCTCAGGTGTCACATCTACAACGATGGGTATTTGTTTTATCACTAGAGGTTGTTGAGGTGGTTTATTCCTATACCCATTCGCGTTTACGTTTCCGCTACGGGTCCTTTCCATCTTGATCTATACACCGAATAAGGTGATTTTAGATCTTTATTTAGGATTGACGTTCAAATCATCCTTATCACTCCGAAACGTTTATATGCTAGTTCTAATATCGTAGTCATACATTTAGAATCCTAAACACATAAGGTTTCCAAATCCGGTCGGCAACAGACCATGATCCGAACAAATAACATCATATCAGGCACAAAGCATTTAGCACATAAAAGCATTTTAGGCATAATTCCTAAAATAAGCTAGTGCTCACATCTTACCATCATCGCTTAGCATTCTAATTTTAAGTCCAGAAATCCTACAAATTCCTAGTTCGCTTAAATTAATGCTCTGATACCAACTGTGACATCCCCATTTTCACAGCCAGAAAAGACCGATTTTGTTTATGCTTTGTTTGAAAATCAAAGTAACATTTTAAATAAAAGTGTTGCGGAATTTGTCCCAAAGAAAAATATGATAAAGATTTATCAAAAGCATTTCCAAAGAAATGTATTTCATTAAGAGACTTGGGATGTCATGTTCGATACAGATCAAAAGTATAAATAGTACAACATAAGCCTTACTACATTATTTCGTATTTACAGGCCTATAAGCCCTTATCTCTCATCCAAACATCTATGCTCATGCGCCACTACATGTAATACAAGAAACTAAGTGGGTTAGGCTTGGGTGCCTGGTGAGCACATATGGTTTTCAACCCACAATAAATAAGTTTTATTAATTTCATCAAACAACAATAACCTGATTACCCATTCCCGTTATCCTCACTTTACGTCCATAAACACCTATCATAAGGGACCTATCCTAAGGATCCTTATCGGGATGGACATTACTGCTAAGGGGGTTCCTCAGCAATAAATGGCCTAAAGGCAACCATGAGGGGGATGGAGTACACCGGTGAACACATCGTTCACGAACACCTACAGGTTGCGAGCCTGCTAGCGTTCCACTGGACTGTCTATAAGAGTCTGTGGTCGTCATCTATACTCCGCTAGATGACTGGATCACCAACAACAACATCGAGGCCTCTCATAATTTTATAACACATCGTCTTATTACATCTACCCATGTTTTACCCCAAAATTTTTGTAGATATAAAATATATATACAGTTTAAATCAATTAAAACTTGTATAAAAACATTCATCCAGCATAGATAGCAAGTATACAGATAATATGCACACATAGCATGTAATTAATATAAAATACTTCATATCTATGTGTAAGATGAAAGTAACTATGCACTCACTTGTCAAGGTGATGATTCCGAACTTAGACAGTGCTTCGTTACTCTTGAAACAATTTCCTTCGTCAAAACCTAGTATCATTACCACTAGGGTTTAGTTTATCATTCACCGAGACTAATTAATAGTCTAGCTATTATTACTATTATATAAGCGTTAGACAATACCTATATAACCCATAATAATAGCCCAAGAACTCATTATAAGTTACTAATAACGTTACTATAATTATTTAAAAGCTATATTAAAAGTTGCGTAGGCGTAGCTCACTTACAGCAGGTTTTAAAGAAAACCGGGCTTTGCTTGGAGCAGCGTTTCAAAACCGAAAGACACTTTTTCTCGGGACTCCAGGAGCCTTGGGGCTTCCTTCGGGTACTAGGGGTCACCTAGTCTAAATGGGAGGGTTCCAAACCCTAGGGAGAGAAAGTAGTGAGAGAAGAAATGAAGAAAGGTATGAAATTTTTCAGAAAGGCTCACATGCTATTTATAGCCTCCAAGAGCCTCAGACTACGATGTGTGTCCAGCAGCTACACTGGGCGTAGTCTCGGATAGGGTTGCCAGCGGTGCACAACTGGCTCGCACTCGGACAGGACCCAGATAAGGCCGAAGGTACGCAGGGTGTACCAGACTTCGTACGCGGGGTGTAATGCGAGAGGCTACGTGTCCAAATCCGAAGCATGCACTGATCAGCGATGGACGGTCCAGATGTTGCCACGTCGCCTATCTTGCATCAGGTCTGGCAATTTGCACACTTAACTTCAAAATTCCGTATCTTCCTTATACGAGCTCCGTTTTCAACATTATTTATATCCAAGTGAAGGTGGGAACGTACTCTACAACTTTCCTTTAGACTCCGTCGGCTAATTTTGACTTTATTTTAAAAGTTATATTATTAACAGGCGGAGACAGGGTTGGTCCGTTAAAAATTCATAACTTCTTCATCTGACGTCCGTTTTCTTCCATCTTTTTATAATTACGCTACTCTTAACAACATCTTCGATTCTCGTTTAGGTTTTGTCAGATAAAAACCGCTCAATCTAATATTCAAACTTCCGGTTGTACACTGCTAAGTCGAAACTTCAAAAAATCATAACTTCCTCATACGAAGTTAGATTTGGACGTTCTTTCTATGGATTTTCTCAGTTTAACATACTCTGGAACTTTGGTTTAGATTACTAAGGCTAAAAATTCTTTTATCGTAAATTCACTTTTTACGCTTCTCGGTGCCGTGCCGGTTCCGTCGCAAAACTTCGACGGGTCATAACTTCTTCGTTATAACTCAGATTTCAACGTTCCTTATATCCCCAAAATCCTTGTTTTGACCACTACAACTTTATGTAAATATATCGGGCTTATCTCACACTTTAATTTTGACTCTTATTTTTATTCTTCATTTATTATTCATTTATAAATAAGTAATAAGCATATAAATTCACATAATACTCAAATATTTCATCTTTATTACTTCCAAAAGAGTTACAATAGTTGAACTAGACTATTACATCGCCTAAAAATGCTTAGCCGTGAAACCCGGGTGTTACAATATAGCAATGGTTTGCTCCAACGTTCATGAGTACTCCTTAAATAGGGATTTGAGTATTCGATTAAACTCGCGCTCATTTGAATTACTTCATGGAATTTAACCCAAGCAATTATAAGATGATAATATCGTACAATCTTTAAACCGAGATATATGAGTTGTTGTTTAAGATTTGGTTGTGCATTGATAATGCGTAAACGCATCAGGAACTTGATGTTATAAAATGCATAGTTGTGTATGATTTGGTGAGTAAATATTAGAAGCATATAAATCAAAGTTTATCTGTTCCTTTTATCTCAATGGGTAAAAGAGATATCTTGGGGCCCTCGATGATTTTGTGTTGACTTATGTGACGAGCGCTGTCATGACCGAATTGATGTGTTCAATTAAGTTCTTTGTCATACAAATCAGAAATCGAGATACAAATTGGTGGAAATTGAGAATGATTCTATTGTATGTCTTTGTCCACATGATATCTTGCAGATCGGCGGATTATATGATCCCTTATCTTAAGGACGTGCAACTGACTATGTCAGAGTTCGACAGTGGGTTTTGAGAGATACAATTGCTAATCAGATTCTAAAATTGTACTTTCAATTATAGTTATTACACTTATCTAAGTGAGAGATTGTTGGATTAGGTGTCTAAGCTCATAATTATAATTGGTATGAACTTGATTTGATAGTAGCATAGTCCTTTTAGGTTGCCTTTACTTTGACAGGATGACTTATGGAGAGACATGTTAATAAATGATTTATTAATATATTATAAAAATAATATATTAATTATAAATCATATTATTTAATTAGTATTTGATTAGAAATAATTTGGAATTAATTTTGGGATTAAAGGAGCTGATTGAAAAAAAACAGGGATTGTTTTGCAAGTCATTGATAATTGCAAAATTGGGGTGTTTGACTCCTTTTCGATGGAGTGGACGACATCAATAAGGAGGCCCTATAGAATTCGTCCAAGGCTTCTAGAATAGGAGGTCCATGGATTGCTTAAGGCCTAAATAAGAAATTAGGGTTTCCACCTGAAAACCTAGCAGCCTCAGCTATTTAAAGACCCCTTCACCTAGGGTTTTCGGCAAATGCTTAGAGCATAGAAACCCTAGCCGATTTTCTACATATTCCCTCCTCTCTCCTCTCATCCTCTTGCTATAAGTGTTTGTAAGCCATTAGAGGTGTAACATTTGGGGCACTAAGCTTTTGAAAGTCAAGATCAATCAAGGAATTCTTGTTATTGCTACATAACAAGCAAGGTAATCTTCTTAACCCTTTCAATATATGAATTTCAAATTATATATATGCTAGATCTAGGATTATTTCTTTGGAATTTCTTTTGCATGTTCAAATAGTGAAAAACTTAGATCCAAAGCAAGTAGGCTTACATGAACACATAAGATGTTGTTATGCTCAAAACCCATCAGAATCTTTGCTACATTTTTAGCTCACTGAAGGTAAAAAGTTCTTAGCTTGATCATTAGAAGTTGAGATCTATGATTATATGGGTTTTTGGTCCCATTTTGACCTCATAGGTGAAATCTAGTGGTTAGACACCAATCCAGGAGGTTTGAGTTGCCACTCTTAGCGGATCTGAGGTTATAAGTTTATAAAATTGCTTGCTTGATGCTTAGATATGGTCCATGCATGTTCTAGATGGATTATTGGGTTAAGTTGGTCATTGGGTCCCTTTGAGTCACGTAAATGCATAAAGGTGATGACTTTATGCATTAGGAGCTTTATTTTGAGGTTTCCTAAAGTTTGGATGCAAAGTGCTTAATTGGTTAAGTCCTAAATGGAGTTTACAGGATCAGCAGGTACCCCCCGTGTAACATCCAGACTCCCAGGTATCTTATTTTATGCAATTATATTGAGTTTTTGGAGAGATACTCAGCGAGTAGGCGCTCAGACTCGCCGAGTAGGATAGCGGATGGTCGGACTGATTTAATGGCGAACTCGGCGAGTCCATTCGTAGACTCGGTGAGTCCATGCTGTTTAATGAAACCATAATCCCCAAGGTTTGGGACCTATTTAAAGGGGCTTATAGCCACCGTTTTCAGCTACCAGACCTCTAAGAGGAACCTTAAGAGATCCAGATCGTTTGTGAGGAAGAAGAGGTCATTTTTTATCTTTGTGTGGGTGTTTTTGCAAGAAGAAGGTGGCCAAGCCAATACGGAACTAAAGAAGGCGATATTCTGTGGATTTCAGAGGCTAGGTACTTTGTTCTGAGTTATATATTTTGATCCTTCTTCAGTTTGGTGTTAATCCTTGAGAGTTAGGGTTTCTAGCCCCTTTAGAGTATGGATTATGGTGCAATTGGTCCCTTCTTGTGTTGAGACTTTGGATCTGGATCTAAAGTGGTCCAAAGACCTTAACTCCTCGATCTTTATGGGTGTCTTTGGGAGATAAGAGTTCGGGATGTCATATTGGGGCCATTTCTTCAAATAGATACATTAGGTCTTTGCATGGGCATCAAGATACAAACTTTACGTGTTTATTTTGCTTAAGGAGGCTAGATCTATGGGTTAGAGGAACGGATCTGACCTTAGGAGGTCATTTGAGTTTGAGCATGGCTTGAACTCGTCGAGTTCAAGAACAAACTCGGCAAGTAGGATGGTTTTTCCCCCCATAAATCATGCAGATGGTACCTCGTTGAGTTGGGGAAGTGACTCAGTGAGTCATTGGGGATTTTGAGGACGTAAGTTCATGGGTTAACTCGCCAAGTCACAATTGTGCACTCGGCGAGTCTGGTCAAAGGTTTGACTGTTGATTTTTGTTGACTTTTAGGGTTTGGTCAACTTTAGAGTATTTGAGCCTTGACAGGGGTAAAATGGTCTTTTACCCTCCTGAGAGTGCTAAGAGAGGGAATGGTCTAACCTTGGGAAATGTGTTGATGTCGAGTGTTTATTTTCGTATGATTAGGCGGAGTCTAGATCCTATTTCACGGAGTCCGAGATTTCCGAGTTACTGAGTTACACGAGGTGAGTCTTCTCATTATACGTTACCTAGAGTGGTATTATGAGGTTACCGGAAGGTCTTATGTGCTAAGTATGAGATATGTGCCATGTATGAGATTATGTGTTATGTGATGTAAGTATGATATATAATTGTATAGACCAGACCGGAGGGTCCAAAGATTCAGACCGGGCTGGAGGGCCCAACGAGCTATGACCGGACCAAAGGGTCCAACAAGCTACTGGATCGGAGGGTCCCGTTGAGACACATCGACCGGAGGGTCGTATAGTATCCTCGAGTGGCGTATGTGTTGTATGTGGTATTTTGGGGAAGTCACTAAGCATTTATGCTTACAATTGTTGTGTTATGTGTTTCAGGTACTAGCGAGGACCATGGAAAGGTGCCGACGTGAACCGTACACGCAGAGAGGAGATTTGATTTGTGATCTTGGGATATGTTTGATTTGATAACTATTGTGGAATACTTTTTAAGAATGTTTTATATTTAAAATTTGGTTGTTGAAAAATGAAAATTTTGTTTTGAAAATCTCATTGTTACAAGTTGATATCAGAGCCTTGGTTTGAGGGACTCGGATGCACCTTCGGGCGTATCTGAACTCAAACTGAGGATTTGAGAAATTTTCAGCCAATAAAAACTAGTTTTTCTAAAAAGAGTAATAGGTTTTGAAACAACCAGTGCGGAACAGTATGTACGGTTAGCCAGTGCCCGAATGGTGAATCCCCAAAATACCCTTACATTATGTGTTATGAGATATGATATGTTATGTTATGCATGCTAGAGTAGGCTAGGTACTCATATTAGGACTTGAGTGGCCTGATTTGTGATGCCTTAGCCTAGGAGATTGTTGCTGCTATGAGATGCCTTGAGAGTGAGTAGGTAGCAGTTAGGAGCTTATGAGAGGTCTATTGGAGGGTAGCCAATGCATAGAGAGCGTAGAGTACTTGCGATCCAGGATCCAAGGAGGAGGACTTGGGGTGAATGCTGATGCGGTGTGGTTAGTAGTATAGGGCCTGTACTACTGAAGACACCGGATCAGTGAGCAGTCCAAGTAAGAATGCTTTGGATATAGGAGGACGAGTAGGGTTGCCTTATCGATTGCGAGTATGATCGATCGAGTCTCTGATATTTTTATGTTGTATTTCAGAGACATTGGGAGCAGTGGTGTCAACGACAAGGAGATCCGTCGATTGATTCATGAGGAGGTGGCTGCTGCCATCCGGGCCGAGATTCCAGAGATGTTCGGGGACATCAAGACCACATTGATTGAGACCTTTGACGAGCGGTATGCAGCAGTGACTGAGGTTGCGGCTGCTGCCGCTACTGTTGTTGTTGCTGCTGCCAGACCTCAGGGAGGTGATTCGTTGTTGTTTTGGGAGTTCAGCAACACGAAGCCACCAGAGTTCGATGGGACGTAGGACCTGATTGCTGAGATGAGGTGGATCTCTGACATCAAGGGATGTTTCTACACGTGTTCTTGTCCGGAGCACTTGAGGGTACAGTTCGCTCTGAACCAACTTCGCTTGGGAGCGAAGGATTGGTGGAAGTTCGTGACGGCGAGCTTCACTCTGGTAGAGATTTCTGAGGTAACCTGGGAAAAGTTCACCACCGTGTCTCGAGATGAGTACGTTCACCCTGTGGAAAGGGAACGACTGGCTCAGGAGTTTTTGACCCTCAAGCAGGGTACTGATTCAGTTACGGTGATTACGTGGAAGTTTCATGAGAGGGTGATGTTTTTCCCTGAGTAGGTGTCTACCGAGCAGGCTCGTATGAGCCGGTATCTGAGTGTTCTGAGGAGAGATATTCGAGAGTTCGTGGCGAACTCGACTTACCGGACGTTTGCTGATCTCTAGGCAAATGCCCAGAAGATGGAGATTGAGTTGGAGACTCGGGCCAGGGAGGAGGCCGAGTCACAGAGGATGGATTGGCGGCCGGCTCAGTCTCAGCCGGCAGCCAAGCGGGCCAGGCTCACTGATTCGAGATCTGGGAGGGCGAAGGGACGCACTTGTGGGAAGTGCGGTAAGAGTCACAAGGGGTCGTGTAGGGAAAGAGTATGCTACAAGGGCAGGAAGGAGGGGTATATCGTGAGGGATTGCCCCAAGGGATTTTCTGTATGCTTCCATTGCAACTAAACCGGCCATCGGAAGGTCGAGTGCCCTCAGCTATATCAGGGATCTGCGCCTGCTGCTAGGGCTACCAAGGTTCGGATAGTGAAGACCGAGGCACCAAAGGCTCGTGGGAGAGCCTTCCAGTTGACAGCGAAGGAGGTCCGTGCAGTATCCAACGTTGTGGCCGGTATGTATTCTTCTCTCTATTTATTTGAGTCTGAGATATTATGCTTATATTATGTTATGCGTAGGTACCTTTCTTGTGAATTCTATACCTGCCTTAGTGCTATGTAACTCGGGAGCGAGTCGATCTTTTGTGTCGTTACCTTTTAGTCGTCATATCAGTATTTGTCGAGAGGCTTTAAGTTGACCTCTGTGAATTACTATAGCTAATGAGCGAGCAGTGTATGCCACGGAGGTGATTCGAGGATGTAGACTTGAGATCTTCGGTGTGGGGTTCCCGATCGATCTAGTCCCGATTGTGATGGGGGACGTATGTGTCATAGTGGGCATGGATTGGTTGAGCCAATTTGGAGCTATTATAGACTGTGAGCGTCAGCTGGTGATGATTTGAGACCCTAGTAGGGGAGTACTTACGGTGTACGGTGAGGGTACCCATCCTGAGTCAGCATTTTGTTCGCCTGCTAGGGCGAGGCAGAGTTTACAGCAGGGCTGTAGGGGATTTGTGGCCTATGTGATGGACACGCGAGTGGCCGCTGGGAGGCGAAGATCAATTGATGAGGTCCCGATTGTGCGGGAGTTCCGTGATGTTTTCCCCGATGAGTTGTCAGTGTGCTTCTCAAGAGGCAGATGGAGTTTCATATCGACTTGGTGCCAAGGGTGGCACCTATTGCCAAGGCACCCTATCGCCTTGCGCCGCCTGAGATGCAGGAGCTATCCTCGCTGCTTCAGGAGTTGCTGGTAGAGGGATTTATCAGATCGAGTAGCTCAACTTGGGGAGCTCCGATCCTTTTTGTCAAGAAGAAGGATGGTTCACATTGGATGTGTATTGATTACCAGGAGTTGAACAAGTTGATGGTCAAGAACCGTTATCTGTTACCGAGGATCGACGATCTATTAGATCAATTACAGGGAGCATCTTGGTTCTCCAAGATCGACTTGAGGTCGGGATATCACCAGATGAGGGTTCAGGATGAAGATATCCAGAAGATGACGTTCAGGACTCGTTGCGGGCATTACGAGTTCGTGGTGATGCCTTTCGGGCTCACCAATGCACCAACAGCATTCATGGATCTCATGAACAGGGTGTGCAGGTCGATGTTGGATCATTCGGTGATCGTATTCATCGATGATATTTTGGTGTATTCGAGATCCAGAAAGCAGCATAAGGATCATTTGAGGGAGATCCTCGGAGTTCTGAGATTGGAGAGGCTTTACGCCAGATTCTCCAAGTGTGATTTTTAGTTACGGGAGGTCCAATTCCTAAGGTATCTCGTTAACCAGAAGGGGATATTCGTCGATCCGGCAAAGATCATGGCGGTGATGAGTTGGGAGGTGCCGAGGTCACCTACCGAGATTAGGAGTTTCCTTGGTTTGGTTGGTTATTATCGGAGATTTATCAGGGATTTCTCTAAGATCGTCGTGCCACTCACCAAGTTGACCCGGAAGGGTGTTGCTTTTTCATGGGATCCGGAGCAGCAGACCTCATTTGAGGCAATTCGCTAGAGATTGTGCGAAGCTCCGGTGCTCGCACTTCTCGAAAGGGATGGAGGATTTTTTGGTGTACTTTGATGCATCGATATCAGGGTTGGGTGCGGTGCTTATGTAAAGGGGGCATGTGATAGCATATGCATCGAGGCAGCTGAAACCTCATGAGTCGAGGTATCCCACCCACGATCTGGAGTTGGGGGCAATGGTGTTCACCCTCAAGAGCTGGCGTCACTATCTATATGGGGTTCGGTGTACCATATACACAGATCACAAAAGCTTGAAGTACCTGATGGATCAGCTTAACCTGAATATGTGCTAGAGGAGATGGTTGGATGTGGTAAAGGATTACGACTGCGAGATCCTGTACCACCCGGGCAAGGCTAATGTTGTAGCCGAAGCCCTGAGTCGTAGGGCGGAGGGAGCCCCGATACAAGATGTGTGCATGAGATTGACAGTGATGACTCTGGTGTGGGACACCATTCGAGGGGCCCAGGCGAAGGCCGTGAAACCAGAGAACCGCAAAATGGAGCAAGTGATCGGGCAGGTATCGGAGTTCGTTACCAATAGTCGAGGACTTATGACCTTTCAGGGTCAAGTTTGGGTACCGTTTGTGGTGGGAACGCATACCATCTTGATAGAGGAGGCGCATAGATCAAAGTTCTCGATCCACCTCGGGGCCACTAAGATGTATTTGGACCTGAAGATGGAGTATTGGTGGCCCTGTATGAAGAGGGATGATGCATGGTTCGTAGAGAGGTGTTTGACCTGTCACAAGGTTAAGGCCGAGCACCAGTGTCCACATGGTAAGTTGCAGCCGTTAGAGATTCCCGAGTGGAAGTGGGAACAGATTACCATGGATTTTATCACCAAATTGCCAAGGACTGCTATGGGTGTCGATGCAATTTGGGTGATTGTGGACAGGTTGACGAAGAGTGCTCACTTCCTTGCCATCAGTGAGAGCTCTTCCGCGGAGAGGCTGGCAGAGTTGTACGTTAGGGAGGTGGTATCGCGGCATGGAGTACCGATCTCGGTCGTCTCAGATCGAGATGTGTGTTTCACTTCCAGATTCTTGAAGAAATTTCATGAGGAATTGGGTACGAGGCTGCATTTTAGTACCGCATACTACCCACAGACTAACGGACAGAGCGAGTGGACGATTCAGACGCTCGAGGAGGTGCTTCGGGCATGAGTACAGGATTTCGGTGGGAGTTGGGACACGTATTTTCCCTTGGCTAAATTTTCCTATAACAATAGCCATCATTCGAGTATTGGTATGCCACCCTTTGAGCTGTTGTATGGAAGGAGGTATCGGACCCACATTTGTTGGGGTGAGGTAGGGTAATGTGTGATGGGTAGTACAGAGATAGTACTTCAGACGACAGAGCAGATACAGCTGGTCAGACAGAGGTTATTGACCACTCAGAGACGCCAGAAGAGTATGACAACCCGAAATTTCCATTTGTATGAACAATATCTATTCAATAGAAGCCAGTCCAGTTTCAGTGATTTTCACACTTTTCCGAACAAGTTTGTGTACATTAGGGTTTACATTTCAGGAGATATCAGGAGAGTGGATGCTCCTGGATTTGTGAAACTTGAACATTCGAAGTTTCATAATGTTATAGTCCAACTTTCGGAATAAAAATATTTTTTGTCAAAATATTTCAGGACTATAAATAGATTTCTGAATTTAATTAATTCATTATTCACAATTCCAACTAGAGAAAAGCCATTTTCTCTCTGAAGGATCTTCGGGTTTTCATCCCGGATTGTGAGTCTACTTTCCTAAATGTGTTTTAATATTTGTTATATGTTTATAACATTGTTTACATGTCTAAAATACAAGAACTGGGAGCTTACAGCCCAAGAACGTTCTTGGGGTGTAAACTCCAAAACGAAGCCTAAAGGCTATCTAGTCCCATTTCCTTGTTAGGTAGCTAATTAAGGACATTGTGTATAAACATTTGAGGCTAGAAATCATTCAAGAACACCAATCTTTTGGAGTTTACGGCCCAAGAGTTTCTTGGACCGTAAACACCATTTCCAAGGGCCAAAGTGAGCCCTAAATCACCCCTAAGGCTTAAGCCATTTACCCTCTAATGCTTGTAGCTAATTTGGACACCAAAACACTTCAAAATCATAAAGTTTTAGGAGTCTCTTGGGCCGTAAACCCCTTTTTCAAGGGCTAAGAGTGCCCTAAACACCCTTAAGGCTTTAAGACAATTACCCTTTAATACTTAGGACTTGAATGGGGAGTAAATTACATCAAAATCATCCCTTAAAGGGAGTTTACGGCCAAGGAACATCACTTGGGCCGTAAACTCCAAGTAAAGGCACAAATGTGTGCCTAATGTCCCCTTTAGCCTTAGACAAAAACATAGAAGCTATCCTACATGTGCAAGTGACTTAAAAGAATTAAAACCAACACCCCATAGGAGTTTATGGCCGTAAACTCTAGGGGATATGGTCCTTTGGCCGTAAACTCCAAAGGTGGGGTTTGTTGGGTGGTAAGCTCATATACAAGGTCATTGGTGCATTAAACCCATTTTGCCTTATCCCGTATCGACTTAGATGCAACCATTAGGACCTATAACACTTATACAAAGTGTTTACATGTTCCTAAGTGTCTCAACTTATTTCATTAAGTTATTAATTGGCTAATTAGTTATATATATGCTCATTATATGATAACTAGGCTCGTGCGTGTGAACAAGTCTCCGTTTGCCACCTAGCATGGTACCCGATACATCAATCCAGTATACTCACCACAAGTGAGTTTATACCCCTTTAATCAACCTTTGAAATGCTTTTAAATGTTTTAAATACTTTATGGGGGGATACAAGTTAAACACTTACAATTATTACATCAATCATATGTGATTACATTAATCACATGTGATTAATAACTAGAAAACCAATGATTTTATCACTGTTCAAACTGTTTATCAAACTGTTTCACTTCAAAATGTTTTACAAGCTCTTTTACTTATCAAATGCTTTTATTAAACTTTGTTTTACTTCTTATAAATTGCATGCCCATATATGTATAGATATATAAGTAACGTTTAAAGGGCTTAGGAAGGCCATCCGCCCTATTTCCTTTTCCTCGATTTGGATGTGGTCTGGTGGGATTTCGCGTGACCATCCAAGGGTCGTTTCAATATTAGTTATATATCATATATACATGTATAGACATAAAAGTACTTCCATATTCATACTTATCAGTACATCAATAATTAGTTACCATCGGGGTAACACAGAACATATACAACTATACTAGAAACAGAACATATACAACTATACTAGAAACAGAACATATACAACTATACTAGAAACAGAACATATACAACTATACTAGAAACAGAACATATACAACTATACTAGAATGAGAAACATTACATATACATGAACACCTTAACAATTGTGATCCACTGTGTCGGAGCATGCCTTAAATTTCATGGCCCGAGTTGTAGCCAGAATTCTCTTGGAGGGAGAGCATGAGTTTGCATATAGATCTATACTGGATTGACTATCCTACACCTTGCTGCTAGCTACAGCCAGACCTGCAAGTCTGCGGGTGCCAAACGTCATTCCGTTATTACGACCATTCATTATGTCGTTGTTACTAGTCGATAGCATGGTGCAATTCATCACATTATACCTTAATATAAATCCGGTTTAAGGTAGTTAGTACAGCAGTAGTTCTTATAATACAAAACTACAGTACTACAATGATTTACCCATTACATATTTTAGTGATAACCTCACTTAAACGTTAATGTACAAACTATATTTTGTTAAATGATAGTTACACTTGGGAAATTACACACTTTTACATCAAACGAGCATACAAAACAATTAAGCCTTGGTAGAAGGCTACTTTAATAGAAAATATAGGTTTTTCTGAGAGATTCAAACTTTTACAAACAATTACAAACCTTTACATACAGTTTACAAACTTATACTTATTACATGTTCAAACATTTTTGGATGACAAATACCGACACTAAAATACTTATGAACTCACCAGCTTAATGCTGATAAACTCTTTCAAAATAACTTGTATTCTCAGATCATCAGTAGACAGGTACCGAGGCCATCTTTTGAGAAGATGGACCGCATTCAAGACTCATCTTATTATTTTGATATACATTATTTTTGGTGTCTATACTGTACAGAACACGCTTGTATTAAAATCATATATTTAATGCAATGGATGATGTTGCTTTCTTATTTACATTTACTGTGTTGTGATACTTTACATGACCTCCTCCGCCCCAAAACGTTTCCGTCGTTCTTGGTTTTGGGGTGTGACAGATTGGTATCAGAGCATTGTTTATAGTGAATCAAGTATATCAACCCATAAAAGATATACTAAACTATAAACCCATTTGGGATTAAAACACTCTGACCAAGAGTCAATACTTTAAATATTAAAATATTTAAATAAGTATACTAGTCTGCATTCATACTAAAATCAGTGTCACAATGACAAGAACAAAAGTATTACGATTGTTAAATATCACAGGTAAGCTCGGGGATGTATGGTCAGTCCTGGGAATGGCATAGCCTGATCAACTATGTTGGTCCGAGGAGTGATTAGCATATGCCCTAGAATGGTTGTGATGTGTTAACAAGTCTAAAAACTCACCAACAATACCACAAGAAGATCAGTAGAACCTAAACTTAAAATACCATAGGTGTATTTTGTACTACTAACTACATATATACTATATCTTTATACCTCTCTTCTCGCGTAGATTTAAATGGCTGGATTCCATCACGGCGACTCGTACTTTCCAAATGAAGGCAACGCAGGATGGCTCGAAGCAGAGTCTGACGATGAACACCAAATTCCGTTGGATGATCATCAAGCTGAAGGCTTCTCGGATGGATCAGACTCTGAGCCCGAAGTCAACAACCTACCTCCAGTAGGTCAAGCCCCGAACAACAACCCTCGACCAGCTTTTCCAGGTCCCACTCCCTTGTGGGTAGATAACTTGAATCGCTGGAGTGACGAACAGGGTCAACCCTTACCATACTTTGGGGACCGAACCTTTTACAACGTCAGCGATGGTGGCTCTGCTGACCGAGCTCTACCTGTCATTATCCGCAGAATAGCTCGTAATGTCGAGCAAGGTCGAGCAGCCATCGACCGGGTCGTGGAGATTGATGCCAACTCTGGTGTCAACATAGTCCGCATTCGTCGTCTTGAAGAAGACATGGAACGGACCCGGAGAACCAATGAAACCCTACAGCAACATCCGGTTGCCTCTCAAGCAAAAGTCATGGAACTTCGAGCTCGTCAAAGGGCTCATGAGCGACACCTTCAAGAGGTGGTCCGTCAAATGAGAGACCTCAGGGTTCTCCCGAGGAATACTCATCGCCGTTAGATGATGTCTAGTACATCATTATCTTTTGGGTTAAGGATTAGCCTTTAACATCTATGCTCTAAGTAGCACTTATCTGTAAAATGTTCCTAACTTTCAGTACTCTAATTAGGAATCTAAGAACTGTCAAACTTTCCTTATGGTATGATGTAAGACCTACTGTTAGGTCAATTTTCATTGAACTCGTTACATCAGTAATACCAGTATTATTGACAACTACCTACTCTGTGGGAAGAATCTTTACACTTGGGTTTTCCTACACATCTTTTTTGTTATGATCTTAAACACTCATTCAATTGTTGGGCTATGGTTAGTTAGTCCATGTGTCATACTCACCTTACTTACAAATTGATTCTTACCACTTTTCTCATCTTTATAAACTTATAGTTGAAGGATGCCTCCTCGCAAATCTCCCCGGAATAATCCTACACCTACACCACCTCCGGTCATCGATACAGCAGCCCTAAATGCTGTCGTAGCTGCAGCAGTGGCAACTGCCATGGCACAATATCACTCTACTGATGCCAGTAGAGGTGGAACCCCTGTTAACTCCATTTCGGTTGAAACTCCTGTGCGCTCGAGAGAGTGCTCTTACAAGGATTTCACCAACTGCAAGCCGAAGTCCTTTCATGGGACCAGCGGAGTCATTTCTCTCTCGCAATGGTTCGAGAAGACTGAATCAGTATTCGAAATTTGTTCATGCCCTGCTGCGAGCAAAGTCAAATATGCCGCATGCACCTTTGAAGGAAAGGCACTGACGTGGTGGAACGGCCACGTTAAAGCCCTAACTCTCGTCGTAGCCAACGACATAGGCTGGGAAACGATGAAAGATCTCATGATTAAGGAATACTGCCCGAGGGGCGAGATCCAGAAACTAGAGCAGGAGCTTTGGAGCCTGACCATGAAGGGCACCAACATTGTTGCTTACACTGCCCGATTTAGTGAACTAGTGGCCCTCTGCCCTAATATGGTTCCCACTGAAGGGAAAAATATCGAAAGGTACATATGGGGGCTAGTGCCTCCGTATCAAGGGAATGTCCTATCATTAAACCCCGCTACCTTCGACAGTGCCAAGCGACTGGCACAGCGACTCATTGACCATGGTGTCAAAACCCCTGCAACAACAACAACCCTAGCCATCTCGGAACCCTCCAAACCCGCTGACACCAAGCGAAAGTTCTGGGATGACAAGAAGAAGCAGCGAGCTGCCAAAAAGCAGTAAATTGTGGCAGTGCATGCCGCGATAACCCCTGCTACTGCTACTGCTCCGATGAAGCAGTGTACTGGAAGTTTACCAAAGTGCAACAAATGCAACTTCCACCACAACAGCTCCTGCCGTGAAATGCAGTGCTCTAACTGCAACAGGAAAGGACACACCATCTGTTTCTGTAAGTTCCCGACACAACCGATCTCCCAAGTCCCTGGCTTTGGCGCGAGCCCAACTTGCTATGGATGTGGCGAAATAGGCCACTATAAGAGGGACTGCCCCAAAGCGAGAAAATGTTGGAGGAGCTGGGAGGGTACTAGCTATAGGCCACGGGGAAGCAGTTGCTGACCCGACAGTGGTGACTGGTACATTCCTCCTCGATAACTCCTATGCATGCATTCTGTTCGATAGTGGAGCGGAGCGAAGCTTCGTGAACCATAAATTTGCTCGCATGCTTAAACAACAACCACGCGCACTTAAAGAACAATTCACAGTAGAAATGGCTAATGGAAAAACAGAAAACACCAGTAGCATATACTTAGGATGTACCCTAACTCTAGATAACCATTCATTCCAAATTGACCTCATGTCGGTCTCAATAAAAGCTTCGACGTTATCATCGGCATGGATTGGTTGAGTCTTCATTGCGCCGACATCATGTGCTTCGAGAAAGCAGTCCATTTAAACCTCCCATCTAATGAAACTCTTATAATCTACGGCGACAAACCTGGTGCGAGTCTTCGCATTATATCGAGTATTCAAGCACAGAAATATCTGCGTAAAGAATACCACGCATTCCTTGCTCACGTCGTCGACACGAACCTAGAAGCGAAAGAACTAAAGAACATTCCAGTAGTGAGTGACTTCCCCGACATTTTCCCAGAAGAACTACCTGGATTACCTCCGCAACGACAGGTCGAGTTCAGAATCGACTTAGTCCCAGGAGCTACCCCAGTAGCCAAGTCGCCCTACCGCTTAGCACCAGCAGAGATGCAGGAATTATCTGGTCAACTTAACGAACTGCTCAGCAAGGGCTTCATAAGACCAAGCTTCTCACCTTGGGGAGCACCAGTCTTGTTCGTTAAGAAGAAAGACGGATCATTCCGTATGTGTATCGACTACAGAGAACTCAACAAACTGACGGTCAAAAATCGTTATCCTCTGCCTCGCATAGACGATCTATTTGACCAACTGCAAGGGGCCAACTATTTTTCCAAAATTGATCTAAGATCCGGATATCACCAGTTACGGGTGCTAGAGGAGGATGTCCCAAAGACAGCCTTCCGAACTCGTTACGGACACTACGAGTTCGTGGTGATGCCATTCGGATTGACCAATGCGCCCGCGGTTTTCATGGACCTGATGAACAGAGTATGCCGACCTTACTTGGATCAGTTCGTCATCGTTTTCATTGACGACATCCTGATCTAGTCCCGAAGTAAGGAAGAGCATGACGATCACCTACAACAAGTTTTAGGAACTTTACGAACGGAGAAACTCTATGCGAAGTTCTCGAAATGTGAATTTTGGATCCGAAGAGTCGAATTCTTAGGACACGTGGTAAGCAATGAGGGAATCCACGTGGACCCATCCAAAATTAAAGCCATTGAGAACTGGTCAGCACCGAAGATGCCTACTGAAATTCGCCAATTTCTAGGCCTCGCTGGCTACTACCGCAGATTTATTCAGAACTTCTCCCGAATAGCGAAACCTCTTACAACCCTGACCCAGAAAGGCGTGACCTTTGACTGGGAAGAGAAACAAGAGAGAGCGTTCCAAACGCTCAAGCGAGTCGTGTGCACCGCGCCAATACTATCTCTCCCTAAAGGGATAGAAGTTTCATAATGTTATAGTCCAACTTCCGGAATAAAAATATTTTCTGTCAAAATATTTCAGGAATATAAATAGATTTCTGAATTTAATTAATTCATTATTCACAATTCCAACTAGAGAAAAGTCATTTTCTCTCTGACGGATCTTCAGGTTTTCATCTCGGATTGTGAGTCTACTTTCCTAAATGTGTTTTAATACTTGTTATATGCTTTATAACATTGTTTACATGTCTAAAATACAAGATCCGGGAGCTTACGGCCTAAGAACGTTCTTGGGGTGTAAACTCCAAAGCGAAGCCTAAAGGCTATCTAGTCCCATTTTCTTGTTAGGTAGCTAATTAAGGACATTGTGTATAAACATTTGAGGCTAGAAATCATTCAATAACACCAATCTTTTGGAGTTTACGGCCCAAGAGTTTCTTGGATCGTAAACACCATTTCCAAGGGCCAAAGTGAGCCCTAAATCACCCCTAAGGCTTAAGGCATTTACCCTCTAATGCTTGTAGCTAATTTGGACACCAAAACACTTCAAAATCATAAAGTTTTAGGAGTTTACGGCCAAGAAATGCTCTTGGGCCGTAAACCCCTTTTTCAAGGGCTAAGAGTGCCCTAAACACCCTTAAGGCTTTAAGACAATTACCCTTTAATACTTAGGACCTGAATGGGGAGTAAATTACATCAAAGTCATCCCTTAAAGGGAGTTTACAGCCAAGGAACATCACTTGGGCCGTAAACTCCAAGTAAAGGCACAAATGTGTGCTTAATGTCCCCATTAGCCTTAGACAAAAACATAGAAGCTATCCTACATGTGCAAGTGACTTAAAAGAATTAAAACCAACACCCCATAGGAGTTTATGGCCGTAAACTCTAGGGGATATGGTCCTTTGGCCGTAAACTCCAAAGGTGGGGTTTGTTGGGTGGTAAGCTCATATACAAGGTCATTGGTGCATTAAACCCCTTTTGCCTTGTCCCGTATCGACTTAGATGCAACCATAAGGACCTGTAACACTTATACAAAGTGTTTACATGTTCCTAAGTGTCTCAACTTATTTCATTAAGTTATTAATTGGCTAATTAGTTATATATATGCTCATTATATGATAACTAGGCTCGTGCGTGTGAACAAGTCTCCGTTTGCCACCTAGCACGGTACCCGATACATCAATCCAATATACTCACCACAAGTGAGTTTATACCCCTTTAATCAACCTTTGAAATGCTTTTAAATGTTTTAAATACTTTATGGGGGGGATACAAGTTAAACACTTACAATTATTACATCAATCATATGTGATTACATTAATCACATGTGATTAATAACTAGAAAACCAATGATTTTATCACTGTTCAAACTGTTTATCAAACTGTTTCACTTCAAAATGTTTTACAAGCTCTTTTACTTATCAAATGCTTTTATTAAACTTTGTTTTACTTCTTATAAAGTGCATGCCCATATATGTATAGATATATAAGTAACGTTTAAAGGGCTTACGAAGGCCATCCGCCCTATTTCCTTTTCCTCGATTTGGATGTGGTCTGGTGGGATTTCGGGTGACCATCCGAGGGTCGTTTCAATATTAGTTATATATCATATATACATGTATAGACATAAAAGTACTTCCATATTCATACTTATCAGTACATCAATAATTAGTTACCATCGGGGTAACACAGAACATATACAACTATACTAGAAACAGAACATATACAACTATACTAGAAACAGAACATATACAACTATACTAGAAACAGAACATATACAACTATACTAGAACGAGAAACATTACATATACATGAACACGTTAACAATTGTGATCCACTGTGTCGGAGCATGCCTTAAATGTCATGGCCCGAGTTGTAGCTAGAATTCTCTTGGAGGGAGAGCGTGAGTTTGCGTATAGATCTATACTGGATTGACTATCCTACACCTTGCTGCTAGCTACAGCCGAACCTGCAAGTCTGCGGGTGCCAAACGTCATTCTGTTATTACGACCATTCATTATGTCGTTGTTACCAGTCGATAGCATGGTGCAATTTATCACATTATACCTTAATATAAATCCGGTTTAAGGTAGTTAGTACAGCAGTAGTTCTTATAATACAAAACTACAGTACTACAATGATTTACCCATTACATATTTTAGTGATAACCTCACTTAAACGTTAATGTACAAACTATATTTTGTTAAATGATAGTTACACTTGGGAAATTACACACTTTTACATCAAACGAGCATACAAAACAGTTAAGCCTTGGTAGAAGGCTACTTTAATAGAAAATATAGGTTTTTCTGAGAGATTCAAACTTTTACAAACAATTACAAACCTTTACATACAGTTTACAAACTTATACTTATTACATGTTCAAACATTTTTGGATGACAAATACCAACACTAAAATACTTATGAACTCACCAGCTTAATGCTGATAAACTCTTTCAAAATAACTTGTATTCTCAGGTCATCAGTAGACAGGTACCGAGGCCAGCTTTTGAGAAGATGGAGCGCATTCAAGACTCATCTTATTATTTTGATATACATTATTTTTGGTGTCTATACTATACAGAACATGCTTGTATTAAAATTATATATTTAATGCAATGGATGATGTTGTTTGCTTGTTTACATTTACTGTGTTGTGATACTTTACATGACCTCCTCCGCCCCGGAACGTTTCCGCCGTTCTTGGTTTTGGGGTGTGACAAAGAGTTACGCGGATAGGCGTCAATCGGAGCTCGAGTTTCAGGTCGGGGATCTTGTGCTCCTAAAGGTGTCTCCTTGGAAAGGAGTGATCCGTTTCAGGAAGAGGGGAAAGCTACAGCCCCGGTATATTGGGTCGTTTAAGGTGATCACGAGGGTGCTCAGAGTAGCATATCGTTTGGAGTTACCTGCGGAGTTGGACCAGATTCATGATACCTTCCACGTGTCGCAGCTAAGGAAGTGTATATATAGCCAAAGAGTCGACAGTGGTACCATTAGAGGATATCCAGGTGGACGCGAGTCTGAATTATGCTGAGAAGCCGATCGCAATCTTGGATTAAAGATCAAGGTTCTGAGGAGCAAGGAAGTGCCCCTTGTGCAAGTCCAGTGGCAACATCGGAAAGGGTCCGAGCTGACTTGGGAGCCGGAGTCGGAGATGCGGGAGCAGCATTCGGAGTTGTTTTCGACATGAGACTTCGAGGGCGAAGTCTGATTCTAGTGGGCGAGAATTGTAACATCCGGAATCCCATGTATCTTATTTTATGCATTTATATTGAGTTTTTAGAGATAGACTCAACCAAGTAGGCGCTCAAACTCGTCGAGTAGGATCGCGGATGGTCGGACTGATTTAATGGCGGACTCGGCAAGTCCATTCGTGGACTCGGCGAGTCCATGCTGTTTAATGAAACCCTAATCCCCGGGGTTTGGGACCTATTTAAAGGGGCTTATAGCCACCATTTGCGGCTACCAGACCCCTGAGAGGAACCCTAAGAGATCCAAAGTATTTGTGAGGAAGAAGAGGTCATTTTTTATCTTTGTGTGGGTGTTTCTGCAAGAAGAAGGTGGCCAAGGCAAGAGGGAACAAAAGAAGGCGATATTTTGTGGATTTCAGAGGCTAAGGACTTCGTTCTGAGGTATATATTTCGATCCTTCTTCAGTTTGGTGTTAATCCTTGAGAGTTAGGGTTTCTAGCCCCTTTAGAGTATGGATTGTGGTGCAATTGGTCCCTTCTTGTGTTGAGACTTTGGATCTGGATCCAAAGTGGTCCAAAGACCTTAACTCCTCGATCTTTATGAGTGTCTTTGGGAGATAAGAGTTTGGGATGGCATATTGGGGCCATTTCTTCAAATAGAGTCATTAGGTCTTTGCATGGGCATCAAGATTCAAACTTTACGTGTTTATTTTGCTTAAGGAGGCCAGATCTATGGGTTAGAGGAACGAATCTGACCTTAGGAGGTCATTTGAGTTTGAGCATGGCTTGAACTCGTCGAGTTCAAGAACAGACTCGGTGAGTAGGATGGTTCCCCCCCCCCCCACCCATCAATCATGCAGATGGTAACTCGCTGAGTTGGGGAAGTGACTCAGTGAGTCATTGGGGATTTTGAGGACGTAAGTTCATGGCTAAACTCGCCAAGTCACAATTGTGCACTCGGTGAGTCTGGTCAAAGGTTTGACCGTTGATTTTTGTTGACATTTAGGGTTTGGTCAACTTTAGAGTATTTGAGCCTTGAGAGGGGTAAAATGGTCTTTTACCCTCCAAAGAGTGCTAAGAGAGGGAATGGTCTAGCCTTGGGAAATGTGTTGATGTCGAGTGTTTATTTTCGTATGATTAGGCGGAGTCTAGATCCTATTTCACGGAGTCCGAGATTTCCGAGTTACCGAGTTACACGAGGTGAGTCTTCTCACTATACATTACCTAGAGTGGTATTATGAGGTTACCGGAAGGTCTTATGTGCTAAGTATGAGATATGTGCCATGTATGAGATTATGTGTTATTTGATGTAAGTAGGATATATAATTGTATAGACCGGACCGGAGGGTCCAAAGATTCAGACCGGGCTGGAAGGCCTAACAAGCTATGACCGGACCAGAGGGTCCAACGAGCTACTGGACCGGAGGGTCCCGCTGAGACACATCGACCGGAGGGTCGTACAGTATCCTCGAGTGGCGTATGTGTTGTATGTGGTATTTTGGGGAACTCACTAAGCATTTATGCTTATAGTTGTTGTGTTATGTGTTTCAGGTACTAGCGATGACCATGGAAAGGTGCTGATGTGAACCGTACACACAGAAAGGAGATTTGATCTGTGATCTTGGGATATGTTTGATTTGATAACTATTGTGGAATACTTTTTGAGAATGTTTTATATTTAAAATTTGGTTGTTGAAAAATAAAAAATTTTGTTTTGAAAATCTCGTTGTTACACCCTGTGTAAGTCTTTGTACGCCTCGCGTACTGACCTAAGGCCCCCGATCTTCATCATCGAGTATGCTGAGCGTACCTAAGGGGGTACGTCACATGTACGTGCATTAATGGGCTTTTATGGATCTTATAGTTTTGGGCCTTATTTGTTTTAGGCTTTGGCCTTGGTTGTGATTCTTGATGGCCCAGGGGTAAATTGGTCATTTTACCCCAAGTTTGGATTATTGATCATGGGTTGGAATTCAGTTCCTTATTTGATGTTATTTTGGTAATGCTAGCTTGGGAAGTCGTCAAGACAGCTGTAGGGATGTCAAAAAAACTCGTGGAACCCCGATTCCGTAGGGCCCCCGTCCCGTATGGGGGCATTTGTAGAAAAAAAATCAGGGGCGGGGGCAAAGGTAACTCTCATTTTTATTTCGGGGGCGGGAGTTGGTAGTCCCGTCCCGAAACCCCCGTGGGGGTCCCATTAATAAATTATATAAATTGACATATATTAATTATATACATATAATAAATAATAAAATGATTTTTACAAACAAAAATTCAATAAAAAAAACATGTTTTTAAATTGTTTGTAACATGTAAAATGATGCTATAAATATCTATTTGTTACTCAAAAATAGTTTTTTTTAGGTCAAAAAAAAACTTCTTTTAATCCAAATAAGGTAGCCCAAAGTCAATAATGATTTTGAAGATAAAAAGATATTTAAAAAGCTTGAAGAAGCTGACAACTTTTTTGTTAATTTATTATTTATGAACTTGCTCATTATTATTATCCTAACAAAAACATATTACTTTTTTTAATAAAAAGTTTGAGAACATAGATTGAATTTTTGCTCTTTAGATTGTGTTTATTAATTTTTATTTATGTCAATATTGGTTAGTTTATATATTGATATGTTAATTGTTCGTACGA
Organism: Lactuca saligna; assembly: GCF_052625555.1. NCBI lineage: Eukaryota > Viridiplantae > Streptophyta > Magnoliopsida > Asterales > Asteraceae > Lactuca > Lactuca saligna. The sequence goes on from NC_136421.1 coordinate 92,121,511, forward strand.
CATAATTAAAATCTCTTTCAAACAACACTTCAGAAACATAATTAGTTTAAAAAAATATATTTGATAATTATTATTTTATTTTATTATTTTATAATTATTAATTAACTTTGACGTAACGGACATAAACATTAAAAAAAATCAACTATTGACAACTTTATATAAAAAAGGGTAAATTACTCGAATGCTCCCTATGGTTTAGGGTAATTTGCGCATTTGATCCATAATTTATATTTTTAACTCGGAAGGTCCCTATTGTTTGTTTTTGTTACGCGCTTGGTCCATATCATACATAAAAAGACTATTTTACCTTTGATTTTTTAATCTATTTAAATAGACACACCCCCAATCCCACCCCTTTCACTTTATCTTACCTGCCCCATCATTTTTTTGTATTTAAATAATAGTCATTTTGGGTAAGACAAGGACCAAGCGTGTAACAAAAACAAACATTAGGGACCAAGCGCGTAACAAAAACAAACAGTAGGGACCTTCCGAGTTAAAAAAATAAGTTAGGGACCAAACGCGCAAATTACCCAAACCATAGGAACCATTCGTGTAATTTACTCTATAAAAAAATATCAAGTTTTTTTCAAGATATAAAGAGATTGGTTCCGGCCCCTTATTTTTAATGTGTGTTCCACCCCCTTCAATTTGGATTAGATTTTGGATATTTAGATTTTTGGATTGGTTTCAACAAAACCGAATTATTATTTTGAATTTCGGATTTATTTTGGTTTATAAAATAAGAACAAAAAAAAAACCCCTTCAATTTGGATTAGATTTTGGATATTTAGATTTTTGGATTGGTTTCAACAAAACCGAATTATTATTTTGAATTTCGGATTGATTTTGGTTTATAAAATAAGAATAAAAAAACACTGAATAATATATATATATATATATATATATATATATATATATATATATATATATATATATATATATATATATATATATCATTTAATAGATTAGAAAATTTCTATCAAATATAATACCTTAAGTACTTATTACAAGTTTTTTGTTTATGAAATATCAAATATTATTATCATTATCCTATCAACATCACCCACATCCAAATTGGCGTAAGCATCTCTTTCCCAAAGCCCGAAACGAACGTTAAATTTGTATGTAATTTCTTTGATTTTGTACAACAATTTATATTCGGATTTTAAATGATGTATATTTAATTTAGATTTTATATGATAGTTTGTATTTTTATAATTATTTTATCCAGTACAAGAGACAACATAAAGGTTATATAATCATTTTCATCATTCAGCACAATCAGAGAAATAACATAACTCAGTCAGATATGGACTTGGCCAGCTTCTAACTCAGTAAATAACTATCAAACGACCCCTTAACTATAATGTTTAATTTTATATAATTCAAAAAGATTGGCTCCTCGTTCCCGAGTTTAACAAAAGAAAAAAAACAAAAGAGAAAAGAAAGTCAAGAGATAAAAGAAGAGAAAGGAAAGGAAAACAAAATTTTCTTTCGTGTTCCTGAGTTTGAGAAAAGTGGAAGGAAAATGAATCATTTTGTTCTTTCTTTCCAAATCCTCCCAAATCGGAAGGAAAGTTAGGTGAGAAAGTGATCCTTCCATTTCCCTCCACTTCCTTCCACTTCTTTCCTTTAATGAAACTCGGGAACACCAATCTCTTTTATTTTCTTCTCATTTCCACTAATTTCCTTTCCTTTCTCTCGCTAAGTTGAACTCGGGAACATGGTGTAAAAGAGATAATAAAGTTTCTCGTTAATTCTCATCTTTGTAGAAACTTGCCAATGGATTATTTTCTTTTTTTCTTCAATTTCCCCACTGCGTGCGCCATCATTTTTTAACCATCTTCTAAATATTATTTTGCTACAGTTTATCTAATGAAAAAAAAAAACAATGCTTTAGGTGGCTAGGCAGTGGTCAAAGGTGAGGCAAAAGCAGCATCTTCAACGGTATTGTTATTCAAGGCAACGGGTGTGAGAATTTGAATAAGTTGGTGGTAAATAATGCAATGAAGCTAATCACTGCGTCATTACTTACTTATGAAGAAATTAAAATTCCATATTTACATAGTGGCATATCAATCAAATGATGATACGAAGAGAAATTACATACAGGGAGGGGAATGGAATCCTACAAGTTAGTCTCCAGGAATGCTTGAATTGCCAACCCCGCCGCCCAAACATCATCTTCTAATACATGCTCTTCTGGGGAATGACTAATCCCTCCACGACACCTAACAAATAGCATACCAACCTATCCAACAAAAACAGACCAAACCCCATCACGTGAGATTCTTTTTTTTTCTTCTCTTTAATAATGAAATGAAGGACAAGATATAGACCGACTGACTGGGTTGATGTCAATAGAATAGAAACTGCAAATCTTTGTCTTGCCCAAAGCTCAAACAAGGTTAGAAAGGGACTGATGCTCGATATTTCATCTATGTAAAAGACGCAAATACCCTCTCTCGTATATGTACAACTGGACAAAAACTGTCCCACCCAAAAAAGTGAAACAAGGTGGGATAGGACTCGACCTCAATCTTTGCCATTAATGCCCTCGTCATTGGAAACATCCCAACAAAACTTGTCCAGTCCCATCCCATTCCGAATAACAAAAGCAGCCTTGTTACAAAAGATTGAACGGAACTAGAGAATAGACAAGAAATCTAGGGATATATTTGATGATGAGGATGCGGAGGGCATTTAGGTCTTTTGCACAAACGAGAGATCGAGAGCGAGTCCCTTTCCCAACTTGTCTCGCCATTTTGGATTGGAGAAGAAAAAAGTAAAAATTTTGTCCTCTAATGTCGTTAAGTGGAGATCAAACCTTGGTCAAATGAGACATGGCCATTGCATCATGGCCTGCACCACTCATGAGTACTGGCACATCACCAATATCTTCACCCGTCATTCTCTTCAAAGCAGTGTAGGTAGCAGATTTCAGCTGTGAATTTAATCCACCATCACAATTTACAGCATCTGCATCATGCTGAACACAATTCACAATAACAAGTTATTTATGCTACATATGTGTCAGGGAAGAAAGTAGAAAATGCACCTTACGGTCCAGGAAGCAAGAAACAGAACGACCATCACATATTCTATGCATCTGATTTGACAATTCGTATATGATGGCCTCCCTTCCTATGTCATCTATAGTACGGATATCTATAGTAAATGATACCTGAAAATGTAATAATGATTATCATCATTTGAGTATTATTATTATTATTATTATTATTATTATTATTAATATTACTCCCTCCGTCCCAAAATTATTGTCCACGTTTGATTTTTGAAGTCTTTCCATGTCAACTTTGACCATATATAACTTTATTTGTATTATATAATTTTTGATGAAACTTATAACAATAAAAATACACTTAAAAAACAATCTATTCATATATCTTGCATAAAAAATTATATAACAAAAAGTAAATTATTTAAGATCAAATTTGAACAAAAAAACTTAAAAAGTCAAACGTGGACAGTAATGTTGGGACGGAGGGAGTATTAATATTATTATTATTATTATTATTATTATAAGGGTTAAATGCAGAAAAAATAGCAATGTACTTTCATCAGTTCTATTATTATAGCATCCTACTTTATTTTTTTCTACTATAGCAACATGCTTTAAAAAACCCACTCAATTATAGCCAAAAAGAATCCAAATACAAACTATAAAACAATTTTCAATGCTATAATATGGCAGATTTTTTGAAGTAAAATCGTGTATTAGAAAGAAATTGAAAGTAGGAATTAGGATGATATAATATAAAAATAAGTAAAGGTAAGGTAAGCCTTATGATTATTGTTATTATAATTCGCACAAACGCACCTGGCCTGGTATGACATTACTTGCACTGGGCCAGGTTGATATCTCACCAACTGTACAAACAAGTGATCCTGAAAGAGATTCAATGGAGAAGGCATTGCAGTGCCCATTACTTGAAATAAAATCCTGTGGGTGTTTACATAGGCTTTCTAATAATACAATTAATTCAGCTGCAGCAACCATAGGGTCTTGGCGCATCGACATGGGAACTGTTCCAGCATGTCCTTGTGATCCTCTCACTGTCAGCTGCAATTATGCATATAAACTTTATCTTTTAATTTCACAAAAAAATTAACAAACCTCTCCCTTATTCCTTATAAATATATCACATATACATCTAAAGGCCAAGTCCAATACATCACTAGGGTTGTTCACTATTTGGATAAAACCACGAAATGTCCAATTGGACAATTTGGATCAGACTACTTAATTCGGATATTCAGATTTTTGGATTGGTTTCAACAAAACCGAATTATTATTTTGAATTTTGGATTGGTTTTGGTTTATAAAATAAGAACCAAATAGTAAAAAAAAAAAAAAAAAAAAAAAAAAAAAAAAACAGAATAATTTATTATTTATTTTTAATTTTTAATATATATCTTTAACCATTTATATATGTAATAAAATAAAAAAAATAAAAAAAAAACTTAATAGATTAGAAAATTTCATCCAATATAATACCTTAAGAAGTACTTATAAAAAGTTTTTTGTCTATGAAATATCAAATATTATTAGCATTATCCTATCAACATAAAATCTAATATATATATATATATATATATATATATATATATATATATATATATATATATATATATATATATATAATTTTAGCTTAAAATACAACAAAGAATGTTAAAACATAATTTTTTTAAATACAAAAATATAGATATCATAATTAAATATCTATAATTTTCAATTTTCAATAAATAGTTATAATAAACATTTCGAGAGACTAGAGAGAATACAAAAAGTATAATTTATAATTTTGACTCATTGACATTAGTTCGAGGTGCAATTCAGTACATGCAAATTGCATTTGCACGATAGACTACCAAATATCAATGATAAGCATACCTTTAACCGTGTCTGTCCAGCAATACCTTTTACCACAGCAAGAGGAAGACCAATTGATTCAAGTACAGGTCCCTGTTCGATGTGAACCTACACAATAATAACAACAATAAATCATAAATGCCCAAAATGCTTTTAACATCTAAGCATCATAATCTGATGTAGGAAACCCTTTACGGCCCGTGTATTTTTGGGCTACAAAATTGGAATGCAAGTTAGGGTTTATGGATTTATTGGTTTAAGCAAAAAATGTCCCAACTCCTCTCACGTTTAAAACGATGAATATTATGAAAATAGTATGTCAAAATCGAAAGGTATAAAATGGTCATTTAGTCTCATTCAGATGGTTTATTCAGTCTAGAAAAGAATTTATCCCAACAGACATCACTAACCATTCAGCCACTTCACGAATATAGGACTTGATGGGAAAAGTACGACCCCTTTTTTTCAATTTTCATTACCTTGTCCATTCCATTCCATCCAATCAAAAAATAACGAATTTTTCAATATGAATAGCTATTGGATTTGTATAGAATTTATTTACCTCCACATAGCCCAAAACAGACTCAGGTTCGTATTTGATCTGACTGAGGTTTTCTTCTGTAGTGTCTATCAAGTTCTCTTTTAAAACATTTTGCACTGTCAAGCCACTGAAATTTTTTTCTGTAAGTTTCACTTAGGATTCAGACACATGACAACAGAGTAAATCATCACTCTACCTTTTGTCAGGTACCTGCAATGTTGAAGCAGGAAGTACCCCTGCAAGAGCTGCACTTCCTAGAAATGTAGATTGAAACCTAACTCCTTCTTCATCACTAAACGCAATTACCTGCAGTATCTCAAGTCTAAGAATGACAAACACCAAAGCCTTGATACTTTTCTACAAGAAAGAACATGCATTTTTTTTTATTAAAGCATGCTACTTTCATATCCTCCTCTTACAGCATTGTATTTTGAACCATCTACCCAATTATAGCAATGTCATCCACATACAAAGCAATTTTCATTGCTATTATTATTTGGATTTTTCAAAGTACAATGTCATAATAAGAAAAAAAAAACTTGAAAGTACAATGCTATATTAGACCCATAAATCATAAACACAAGCTACCTATGCTTCACATGACTTATAAATCATAAATGCCCAAAATGTTTTTAACATCTAAGCATTAAGCACATGTTCTTTTTAGTTAGACCTGCTGAATTATATGTTCATATCGGACCCTACAATATAGTATATAACCTTAGTATAGCATTCACACAAGGGAAACGGTTAAATGCATAACATAGCAATGTACTTTCATTTATTTGTGTATTATAGCATAATACCTCCACTACAACATTGTACTTGTAATTTTGTTTTATTGTACTTTGTGAAATCTAGCATATTATGTACATTTTTGGACAGCATACTTTAAAAAACCAACCCAATTATATCATAGCAGTGAAGCATTGGTTTGTATTTGCATGACATTGCTATAATTGGGTAGATTTTCAAAGTATAATGTTGGAATGGAAGAAGAGAAAGTATGATGCTATAATAAACAAAGTAAAGTACGTCGATATTTCTTGCATTTAACCCAACTCAACCCATAAAAGAAAAAATACAAAAATTTGAACTTACCTCAACCGGATGTTGTAGATACCTTGACCTTCCTGTTACATTTAACACCTTTAAAGCTGATATAGCCGATATTATGCCAAGAGTTCCATCAAACATACCAGCATCAACAACAGTATCCTGTTGAGAGAGAGGAAAAAGAACTCCACCACTTAGGAACAGAAATACTTAAGATAGAAAAAGGCAAAGCGAACTATACAAAAAACCCATTACATCATCAACCTTAAACCTACAAAAAATAATATGGAAAAATTATTTGTATATAATTTTTTGTCATTTCAGCCATTACTAACCTACAAAACCTGGTTAGCAAGTTTGATTTGCTTACATGAGCAATTTTTTTTATGAGGTGACATCTGATGTCCACATAAGCATGTGTTATACTTATGGACACTTAAAAACAATAGTTTTTGACACTTTTACACACGTATGTGGCCATGTCAGATGCCAACTCGTTGAAAAATGTCCAAGTGAGAGCTGCTTTTTTAGGTCAATAATGGCTGAAATGAAGAGAAAAAGTGAATAAAAAACTCATAATGGCTTTTTAGGTAAAAAGTTGATAATGTGTAATTTTTCCTAAAACGTTAAAATCTTGTTATTAATAAGTATTAAGGTGATTACTCACCAAATGAGAACCGATTAGAAGAGCCTTGTTGCTAGCATTTGGTGGTTGAACTCTACCATGCACATTCCCCAATCCATCCACCCACCTGGAAATGGAAACGGAAATTAATGGTGGTCTTAGTAGAGATGTTTCTCAAAATATTAGGACCCCAAAAAGAAAAAGGTGGGACAGGGAGTGTCGCTATCTATGGAAAAGAGGTAAATGCCCTCCTCATCCACATCACCAAAAGTAGCCCTAAGAAGCTTGTCAAGTCCCGTCCTGTGTAGCAAGTAAGATGAAGAACAGACAATGAGTGAACAGAATCTCTCACGTTGTCAAACCAGCATCCTCCATCCACGTTCTGATAAGATTCCCAGCCCTGATGGAAGCTGGGCTCAAGAAAGTCCTCTCCAGATACCCATGGCCATCACTTACCTAATATTCAATGCGACAAATGGTTGGTTCGTCAGTAAAAATATGAATATCTCTTTTCAAGTATCCAAGCAATCTTTTTTTTTTTTTTTTTGTAAAAAGAAAGAGATAAAACAATCAAGTCTTTATATATAAAAGATGTAATTTCTTCATATGTTATACCAACAACAAACCTCATGACTCTGTTTACACAACACATTTTCTTAAAGTGGGAGGTAAGTTCACACAGCAGCAGCGGCATTCCCTCTGCTCTGCTACATGAGGAGCATACCACTCTCATTTTTAAATGTCCCATGAGAGTTTCAACATATTCTTTTATCATAAGTTTTCAAGAGAATATTTATTATTTGACAATTATCGCCGTTACAAAAAGATGATGTCATGATTTCGATCAAGAAGATTCAATTCATCTCTCATTATGCATAAATTTTCAACCAATATTTTGTAAAGTATATTTTTATGGTTCACATAATACAAGTATTTAATACAAGAATTGACAAGGTGGTTAAGAATTAGCACAGTTAATGAAGACTATGACTCTCCATATACATACAGCAACATGGTTTTCAAGACCGCCTAATTAAAGTAAAGAAGACAAATCCGAATTGAAGACATTTACCTTTCCGAGCTCGTAAATTCTTGCTACGGCCTCATCTCTTAGAATTTCAGGAAACAAATCATTCTTGGGACCTTCAATATATTCAACACAGGGTAATATAACTATATAAGGGGAATATTGCAAATCATATATCAAGCCTTACTGAATAAAACTGTACTTCTTATATCCCTAAAAGATTTCTTACCCTTTAACCCTGAATCAAGCAAAAAGAAGAATATTAGAATAAAAATTAGTTAGAACCTATATTATAACAATATGTATCCACCGTCACAAAGCAAACTTGATCAAACATAGTTATAGTAGTAATAATAAGAATAATAATAATATAATAATTTCTTCTGTTAATTTGAAACCTCTTCATTCCGTGACAGTTAGTACAAAAAATTCTTGCAGGAATCATCTAACCTAAAACAACTGCTTTTGATTATCAGAACAGTATTTGATGCTAGGTGTTATTTATAGTTGAAAATCACAGCAAAAAGCGAACAAAATCCATTTCTGTTGAAAATAAGCTGATTCGATCGATATTTGAAAAGTGAAGATCAATAAAATCAGTTAAACGCGACAACGATTCAGAACACCAACACATGAAATGTCAAAAATGAGATTTTGAATGGAGTTAGAATTACTGAAAACGATGATAACCAGAAGCAATTAAAATTATTAGTTGTAGTTAATCCAAATAGCATAAAACCGGAGGAAGATAAATTTTGAAAAAAGAGATGAAAATACCGTCGGGGATGTGCGTAGAACAGTCAGCCGATGACATAGAAAGCAAAAGGATAACGATGCGGAAAAGTGGGAAAACACACGGAATCAATTTGGAAGAATTATAGAGTTCGTTAATTGCAGAGTGAGACGCCATGGCTGAGGCTGCAAGCTCGCAAGCAGAGAAGAGAGCAAGCTGGCTGGCTGCTGGCCACGCAACTCTCTGAAATGACTCTACTCTACTGCTTTTGCCCGTGGATTACTATCACAGCCAGCCCACCACTTTATGGACAAGTGGTAAAATTTCAGGAAAACCCATCTAGTTTAATAAATTCCATATTTCACCACAAAAGAAAACTTTTTTTAAGGTCGCATGCTAGTAAATTCCATATACCATGTACAATAATGTTGTTGGAGAAATTACTCTAATATTGTAGATTAGAGAAATGAGGGAAAATGACTTACGAGTCCAATGAAGTTTCCAAACCGTTTAAAAAACTTTAATTATGTTTTGTCTGTTCAAAAAAATCCAACGAACTATACTTTTGTTTAAAAAATGCTAACTAAGTTACACTTTCCTGAAAGTCAAATAAGAAAAACAGATGACATGGCTTATTACCGTATCGGAAAAATGACTTGTTAGACTAACAAAGTTTCCAAAACGTTTAAAAAACATCAATCATGTTTTGACTGTTAAAAAAAACCCAACGAACTTAAATAAAACAAAATTGTGATTTTTTGAACGGTTTGGAACTTTGGTGGACTTTTTAGACAAAAGGTTAAGTTCGTTGGGTTTTTTTTGAACAAACAAAACATTATTGAGGTTTTATGGGAGAACGAAAAGCACTTAAAAAACGGTTTGACATGTAAAAGTATGAAGTTCGTGAACATGTATTAAAAAGTTTACGATGGACCGTAACATTATGGCAAACAACGAGTGGGGGATTGATTTAAACAGTCATGTCAAAATGTCTATATTCAAGGCTTTGAATTCAACATTTTGTGTATTTTATCGGTATTTTTTGTTTTATTTATATTGTGTTTATTAGAGTAATCGGTATGGGTCTCGCAGTTGCACTGATAGACCTATGTTGCCTCCCTTAACATTGTTAAGGAGATGTGAACACCCCCTCCCCCCTTCAACGTCAGTTTCTTCCAATTGCCACTCCAACGCCACTTGACGCTTGTTTCTCTCTTCTTCCTCTCTGTTTTTCATCTTTCTTGGTTTCACGACTGCGTTTTCATGGACAAACACCATCCCCACAATGACATTGAAGGCTCAATAATGATGTGGTATCGTGGTAACAAGTACCCATACCGAGCAGTCTTAGGTAAATTGGAAGCTTGTCTAATTATGCCTATCATGTTAAGTTTTTTTCCGAAGCTACAGTTGGTAACCATAATTTTATTATGTCCCATTTATATTTATGCAGATGATGTTATTTTTTGGGGTGACTGGTCTCAATAAAATGTGGATAATGTGGTGCGTATTCTTCATTTTTTTTACCTGACTTCGGGCCTTCGTCTAAATTTACACAAGTCTAATTTGTTTGGGTTAAGGGTAAATGATGATGAGGTCACTTTGTTGGTAGAGGGGGCTGGTTGCAAGGCAGGTAAATTTCCTTCTGTTTACCTTGGTATTCTCGTTGTTGAGAACATAGCTAGAGTTACAGGGTGGACATCAATTATTCGGAAATTTGATGAAAGACTTGTCAAATGGAAAATTCTTTTACTTTCTATTGGAACGAGATTAATGGTTTTTAAAGGTTGTTTTAGGCTCTCTCTATGGATTTATTTCTTCTTTATTTTCCTTCTGCCAACTAGTGCTAAACAAAATACGTGGAGAGTTTGAGTTCTCATTTATTAAAGGGTCTGATACTGATGTCTTGGGTGAAATGGGACCTCATTATGGCCTCTAGAGATAAAGGAGGTTTAGACATTGGTAGGCTGGGGATTTTTAATCATGCTCTTCTCCAAAACTGACAATAGAGATATCTTACTGATAAGGGTTCTTTATGGGTTAAAGTCGTTAATTCGGTTCATAATAAACAAAATGGGATTCATTTTGGTGATTCCTTGGGGCATAGTTCGGGTGTGTGGGCCAGGATCTTGAAATTATTTAATTATATATATTGGGCAGGTGTTATCCCTTATAGTACCGATATTTGAGTTATTGGTGATGGTTGCTCGATTCGCTTTTGGTATGATATATGGAATGGAAATATGTCATTAAAACAAAGATTCTCACGTCTTTTCTCTTTAGACCTGAATAAAGATTGTTTCATCTCGGACCATATGCATGAGGGTGGTTGGCAGTGGGAGTGGAGGCGTGATAAACGGAGGGTCGGAATCTCATCAACTCATGGACTTGAATTCTTTGATTGAGAATGTTACTTTTAGTTCCCATACATATTCATGGAGTTGGTGTTTGAATAGCACGTGAGTTTTTTTGGTTTCTAATGTTAGGAAAGCTCTTGATGACCTTTTCACTTCTACTTCAAATTATGGAATGAGATGGAACACTTTTGCACCAAGAAAAGCCAATATTTTCATTTGGAGGTTGATGTTAAATCGGTTTCTTGTAAGACAATCTCTAGTTGATAAAGGAATTGATGTTCCTTCGATCAATTGTCCTGTTTGTAATGGAGATTCAGAAACTGCTCCTCATTTGTTCCTATTTTGCGACCTAGCTACTCAAATATGGCATAATATCTTCATATGGTTGGATCGGTTATTTGTGCCTATGACATCGATCTCTCAGATTTTTTGTAGTTGGATTCACAGCCTTTTTGTAGTTGGATTCAACTTGTGCTCCATATGCAGGCAGCCAAAAAAGCCATAAACAAAAAGTAGGTTGCCTAAAAACCATCAAATAATGTTATAATTTGTTTTTTTTTCTTATTAAAGCAAATTTTTAAAAGTACAATGTTATAATTTGGTGAAATTTTTTAAAGTATGCCCAATTATAGCATTATTCTTTCAAATACAATGCTTTTAATAAAAAAAATGAAATTTTCTTTTAAAAAAAATAAGAGAATGAATAAATGAAACAAAATATTTTTTGAAATTAGAATTATATATCATTGCTGCTATATTTTTATGCATCTAAAGACTTGTTACTGATATATTATAGAAAATTATAAGATTGTAAGTAGTGCTTACAAGAGTAATAATTTTGGTAGGGTTCTATGTGGCACCATATTTAATTAGCTTAATATTGTTATTCATATATCATTAGCTAGCTAAAAAATATCGAGTGTTATTTTGAAGATATGAAACTACACTATTTTCATCATTTTAATCCAATGTAGAATTGCAATTAGCATTGTTACAAAGTATCTAATGATATAAAGCTTTTTTTATTTACAATAAATGTTTCTACTATCTACCATTGGGATCTAGTTATCTAAAATTTTAATACTACTTTTTAGTATACATACAAGTTGCTGGCGTGATGAAAAAAATTCGTATAGATTGCACCACAACATCATAATACATCTGTAACATTATACTTCAAAAAGGGGGAATCCTAAATTTTGAAAGGTCTATGTTGACAGGAAAAGTTCAAACTCAAACTAAAATCAAGTTATCAAGCCAATATATCTAAATGAGGGGTTTTAACTTATGAGAATTCAAGTTATTATAGTAATTAGTTATTAAAGGGGACATAAATGAAAGTGTCCCTATTTTATATTCCACAACACATATCAATAATCTATTGTTGTATAGTACCTTCCAGATTGGTTCTTGCAAGCAAATGTGATGGCGCTTAACCATACATAAGACATTCTCTGGCAGAGTTATGACAACATATGTGGTGTCTGATGGTGGAGGCAAGGTGGCGGGTCTGCAAAGTGGACGTATGGAGTTAGCGGTAAAATGGTAGTTTTAATTTAAATACAAGAGGAGTTAGGTAATCTTACAGTGGCAAAGTTAGAGGAAGGGTCTTAAGCACTTGTTGTTGTATGCAACAAAAACACATAATGTTACTCCCAAATAATTTACTGTAGAGAACATACATATTGCAATAATAGTGTTGAATTTAGTAACATATCTAGTTTGAAAATCCCCCAAATCCACACTCTTAACTTTACTCCCCATGTACAACTTATTCTAACTTTTGGAGACCTTCAAGCTAAGTATATAGATTCTAGAAAGGAAATCAAGAATAAATAACAACAACTCGTTAGTTATTGATGTGAGTGTTTCTCCAAATAAAATGAAAACCATCAAGTTGAAAGGGAGTACCATGGATAAGTTTTCTTTCTGATAAGGGGTGTAACAGTCTAACGACCGATTGCCTGTAATTAAATAGAAATATATAACCTGATAAGAGTTACATCAAAAAAGGTGATTTACAATTGAACATTCGAAAATGAGAAGTTACTGACAATATGGAACACATGTCTTAAACATAAACGGGCTAACTCACACCTTTAGAAATTAAGATTCTCCCACCGACCATGGGAAAAATCCAAAAAGAAAATTCAGATTTGCTGCTACTATTGCAACAAATGGGCTAATTCAAACCTTCAAAAACCAACATTTAAAAATAGACCCCACAAACGAATATCAATTTGTGTACTAATTCAAAATTTATTAACCAAGAAAGAAAATTAAACATGAAAATAATCTTAATAAGCAAAACAATAAAGAAAAATTGAACATTTGCAGTTGAAGTTACAATCAATACAACTATACCAAACCCTCCATTATGCATATAATTGCTACCAGTTCTATCTTTTTGGCTTTGAAGATTTGAAATTCAGGTTTTCAATTGGTGGCTCCATCTTTATTCAGCGACACCACCAACGCCCTGCAAAAAGCAAAGCGCAATTTTAGTAAGCCCTAATATGAAACATAATTTTAGCAAACCTCCACATGACAATCACAAATAAGGAGATCATGAGAAAACGAAGCCACAACCTAATATAAGGTATTTGTTTCATATTAACCTTATATTTTCATAGATACAAAGATGGATACAAGGATGCAGTAGAATATTCATTTTTTTATTGAAGACATTACGCATTATCGAACAACATGTAACTTGAGAGATACAAAGTTGACTACATAAAAAAATTATTATGAGGTATATTTAACTAGAAACACCATCCCAAGTTCCCATGATGTTAAATATTTAAGGTAGCGTTTGGTACATGGATATGGTTAGACGAAATTGGACAGAAATGAACTAAATTGGACTGGACTGGACCGAACGTATATAATTTATATAGCGTTTGGTGTGTTCCATCGAGTTATGAAGGAGACAATATAGTCGAGGGGTTGTTTTGTCAAATTGAAGAGGAAGTAGCGTGTTCCATCGAGTTTCATCATTTTGGGTGGGACTAAAACTCCAATAAGCTGTTGTTCCACTTGACTCGATCAACATATTATTTTGCTCTTTTTAATCTCTACCAAACACATATTGAAAGCCTTTTATTCTGTTTTATCTAGTTCTATTCCACACCAAATGATATTTAAGGGAACCAAGTAGTTAAGGCGTAGAATTCTACAACGAATGTCTCTAACCTGATAGACAAGTTCATGTTCCAAATTTTGCCTAATATGGTTGATGGCTTTGGATGGATGTGACATGAAATCGTTAAAGAAATGTTGTATTATGTGTTTTTTTAAAACATAAATCTATGACGCAAAGATATAATTTTGTAATATATATTATAGGAAATTCATAGAAGTTAGAGGGTAAAGTGAAAATAGAGCAAATACCAAGGGGTCAAAAGTGACCATTTCCGCAATCATGTGTTTATATGCGGCTCTTGAATCCCGGGTGTTCTACACGTAAGCTAAAAGTAGGTGGGATCCACGTGCGATGTTGTGGGGTCCTAATTTCATGATGATAGGAATATTCAATATTTTGCTTTAATGCCTTTCATATTATTAAAACGTTAAATGCGTTTGACGATACCAATTTTCCTTCTACCAAATGGGACTCAAGATGACCCGTAATAGATTTTACTCATTTTAGAAATGGTCGATCATTGGAGGAGAGAAGTGAGAGGGTCTATAGATACTATTTTATTTTTAAAACTAGAAAAGATTCTCCGGTGTTATCGGGGTCGGAAGATATTGTTTTGTAAATTAAAGTAGCATTTTGAATAGAATTGAGATAATCCAGTAAAAGAAGATAAACAATGTCATATAATTACATAAGTAAAGAAATCTAAATAATTATTTCTTACAATAAATGAGGAAAATAAAGAAATTGTATCACAAATTGAACTTTATTGTCATGTATGGCAGCAGCCGGAAAAGCAATTCGAAAAATATAGACCGTTGTTTTTTGTTCGTTAATATGAGGGTAATTTGTTCTTTTTATGTAGTAGGGACTGCATTTGTGACCACGGGTAAACCATATAGACCATTTATGTAATTTTGGCGGTGGTGGTGGTGACGATGGCAGATGGTGGGTGGCTTTATGGTATTGGACGGATATTTTCTAATAAACAAAACATTAATTTAAAACGAAAAAGAGAAATATAAATTAATAAAAAAAATCGGATTACGAGTAAAAAAGTAATTTCGGTTTCCATCGTTGTCCTCAATGTGTTAAATCTGGTAAATCACACGGACCAAAAAAGACAAAAAAGAAGCAACATTAAAATGATCAAAATATAGTTGATGGACCATTTTTCAAACCAAAGTGAAAGAGTTGTTTGTGAACAAAAACATAAAGGTGAAGGGTTAATGTTGTAAGTAGAAATACCAATAATATGTAATATAAGGTGAGGGTTATGAAAAATTCAAACCAAAGTTAAAGGGTTGTTTGTGAACAAAAGCATAAAGATGAAGGGTCGATATTGTAAATAATGGAGGACTAAAAGTGACCAAAAATGTGCCACTTTAGTTTTAAAAAATTTCAGAACTTTTATATATATATATATATATATATATATATATATATATATATATATATATATATAGTTTAATAAATTAAAAAACAAATGATGTTTATATTTAATATAAACTAAAATTAAACAAAAGACAAAATTGCAAAAATTGTGATCATTAAAGTTGTGTGATTTTGTTTCAAAAATGTTTGGTGGTGTATCAATTGTTAATTTTTATAAAATGATAGTATTACTCTTAATGATTATTTCTGCAACCAAACTACAATGACCATTTATGCATATTTTCTTTTTTAATTTAATCAATTATTATACATTATTTTATCTAATTAATTCTTTTTTAATTTCTTTTTATTAGAATAGTTCTTTTTATTGTATTATTATATTAATAAATATTATTTTAATATATAAAATTTATATATTAACAAATATTAATTTATTGGATTATTAATTTTATTTTATTATTATTTTTAATTTTGTTTTTAATGAAATATTTATCTTTTATTGGATTATTATATATCAATAAATAATATTTTTAATATATACTATTGGATTATTAATTTCTTTTAAATAATTTCCTTTTCTAATTACTTTTTTATTAGATTAATTTTTTATTAGATTAATAATAAATATTATTTATAATATATAATGTTTATATATTAACAAATATCATTTGAATGGAATATTAAATTCTTTTAATTAATTTTCTAATTTTATTTTTGTTAGATTAACTTTTTTTTGGACAACACCATCACCATCCTTATTTATTTTAAAAAATCTCACACGTCCCACTACTATCCGACTGGGTGATGATGGTGGTGTTTGATGGGTTTCACATCCATCAAACAATAAATCCTATTTGCACACACAATTTAAAAATAATTGTAACAGTTACAAACATGGTTAAGCATCGGAGACTCGGTTTTAATCCATAAATACACCAAAATTATTATGTTTTATTCTAGGGCATAAAAACGAATATGGAGAATTTGAAAGCAAGTAAACTAAACTAGCATACAATAAAATAAATATTAGAAATTGTAATGACCCAAAAATCATGGGTAAAAAATTCATTTTTAATATAACCAAAACACAGATATCATTTATTCCAAACATTCCAAAACATCGCTAATTAAAACATTTATCAGAGTTCATCCCAAAATGATTCATTGCGGAAAACATGGGTGTGTGCGCTGCGATCAAGCCGTGCCCTTTCTTTCCAAATCGATGGTACCTGAAACAATAAACCAAATTATAAGCACGAAGCTTAGTGAGTTTCCTAGAGCCTACCCCACACAATCCACATAACTACATAATCAATACTAGTTATAACAGCTGCATAAACCATATCAATCACATAAGCATATAAGGATGCCGTGGGATCCTCCCATGGTCTTACTCCAGGATGCCATGAGATCCTCCACATGGTCTTACACCTAAGTGACATGGGCTCCCCCTATGGTCTTTACTTGGAAAGCCATGGGCTCCCCACATGGTATGATATCAAAGCGTCATAGGCTCCCCAATGGTCTTTACCTGAAAAGCCATGGGCTCCCCCATGGTCTTTACCTAAAAAGCCATGGGCTCCCCCATATGGTCTTACATCCAAGTGTCATGGCTTCCCCCATGGTCTTTCACGAAAATATCACATAAGCAAATAACATAGTGTGACAACCCGGATTTTCTATTTGTACAAACCCTACAGTCAAACACTTCAATAAAAAGTCAAACTCATTTCTGCTAATTTTTAGCTCGGTTTTGAGTCCATTTGGTTGTTTTAATCTTAATTCATCAAAACAACAAATGAAAGGAAGTACCTTCTAGGGTTTTTGGGTAGCAATCAAGCATTTAACACCTTGATAGGGTGTTCACGGCCAAACTTTAGGAGTTTGGGCCGTAAACTCCCTTGTGGCCGTGAACTCGTGCTTAAAGTATGAGTTTACTCCTTTCCTCCTTCATTTCTTACCTTCCAAGTTCAAGAATCCTTCATTCCCTCTCAAGTATCATCACATATTCATCAAAATCTTCCAAAAATATAAGTGTTTATTCTCTTGATTTGTTGTTATAACACTTGATCTAGTGGTTATACATGATTTCATCCATGAAATCTTCTCTTTTCTTAGATCTTCAAGTGTTCTTTAAAACACCAAGAACACACACTAGTGTTCTTGGACCGTAAACACTCTTACAAGCTTTCTATAAGTAAGTACACTCCTCTTTTTTTTTTTTTTTAAAGAGCCAAAGCTCAACAAACTTTATTAAAAAAAAATTAAAAGAATACAACAAAAAACAAAAATACAAACACCACCCCTAACAAGACCAACCAATCCATAACCAGCTACCAAGCCATTTCTTAATCCTCATAACACACCCAACTTTACCCCAAAACCTTACAAGTCCTAGAATTAGTCCAAAGGCTTATTTGTTGTGGGAAAAAAAAGTAACTTCAACCCCTTGCACCACCAAAACCACATTATACCAAAAAAGCTAATGCATGGGGAAAGGCCCTTAAAAAAACCCACTTCCAAAAGACTAATCCTAGGACCCAACCCAATAATTAATACAAAACAGTTAAACTACCAAAAACACCAAATTTAACAAAATTATAACTACACAACTCTCCATCCCTATGAATAAAGAGCAACCATAAAATCATACTCTAGTTGCTATTCCAATGCTTCCAGCAATCAGACTTCCATCTGTCACGACTCGTCTATGGTATGTTGTTTTTATATTATTTATTTTAGAAGTTTACAGAGGGACTCGGCGAGTTAATGGCCCGACTCGTCGAGTAGAGACGGGATCTTGAGCAGCGTATAGATCGGCGACTCGGCGAGTCCATATTCGGGACTCGGCGAGTCCGCCTGCCAGGTAGAAACCCTAAATCCCTGGGTTTGCACCCTATTTAAACCATCATATGAGCCCCCAAACTCGTCTCCTTCACCCTCAAAGCATCATTTAGCAAACCCTAACCATTCCCTTGAGTATTTGAGCAATTCTTGTGTAAATCTTGAAGTTTTGAAGAGAAGAAGGAGGCTAGATCCAAAGGAGAAGAAGAAGATCCAAGGTCTTGCACCCATTTCAGAGTTTATTGAGGTAATAATCGGATTCCTTCTGTTTCTATGATTGATTCTCCTTTATAAGCATATTTATCCCATTTTATCCATTCCTTAGCTTGTTCATAGTAGAGAAATCATATTAGATTGATTAGCCTTCGGATCTAGCCATGTTTCAGTTCCAAAAACATAGATCTATCACCTTTATGGAGCCATTTTGCATGATAGCCTTAAATCTACTCTTCCAAGTGCCTTTTTAGCCTTTATATCCTTTTTCATGCTAATGTACATGTAAAGTTGGAAACTTTACGTGGCAAACCAGCCTTAGGAACTCAGATCTAGGAATTGTATGCAGAGGTTTTAAGCAGAATCGAGATTTTAGTGACTGCATACATGTGACTCAGCGAGTCGTTCTTCGGACTCGGCGAGTCGAGTCGCGAGTCCCCGATCCTTCCCCTTTGAGTGATTCCGAGTGGGGACCAGTGAGTAATAGAATGGAGTCAGTGAGTCAGAGGTTAGACTCAGTAATGGAGGGACTCGGCGAGTCTAAGACAATCTTCTTAGATTCAAGAACAACTCGTCAAGTTGTTCATACAACTCGGCGAGTCGGATGCAGATGGCCTGAGTGTTATAATCGAATGGGAACTCATCGAGTTTATGCCATACTTGACGAGTAGCAGCGAGCAGGGTTGAGAAATGAGAGTAGGGACTCGGCGAGTTGGCGGTCCAACTCGGCGAGTCAGGTCAACTGTGAGTTGACTTTGACCAGGAGAGTTGACTTTAGCCAGGGGTAAAAGAGTCATTTTACCCCAATGCAGTTATTAGTATTTGATTAAGTGTATTTGTGGAATTGTAGCCAGGGAGATACCGGAGCAGCAGCAGATAGCTTCCAGAACCATACACTCAGCAGCCAGATCGCGAGGTGAGTTTCCTTCCAGTAGGAACGGGTCTAAGGCCACAATGCCGACCCGTTTAGCTAGTAGTAGTTTCCGGACTTCGGTCCGATACAGTTTTTAGTATGTTTGATGCCTTCGTGGCTCAAACAGGATTTATGTGTTATGTGTTTCGGGTTACAGCCCGATGCAGTATGCAATTTATGTGTTCATGCTAGTTGATATATTTATGCTATGCCATGTTCAGTCAGTTCCGGACTTCGGTCCGATGCAGTCAGTTCCGGACTTCGGTCTGATGCAGTGGGCAAGGCCCAGTATGTGTTTATATGTATTATATGGTATGTGGTAGTTTGGGGGAGCTCACTAAGCTTCGTGTTTACAGTTTCAGTTTTGGTTTCAGGTACTTCCGCAAGCAAAGGGAAGAGATCGGGTTGATGGCATCGCATACACCACAGTTTTCAGTTGTCCTGGGAGATGTTTTAGTTTTTCATAAATGTGATTTGATACAGTTTTGACACAGTCTACATAACACTTTGCTATTGTTTTGAGATATTGACGTATGAGTTTTATTTTATGATATTATCTTAGTATTTTTAGTAATTGTTAAACAAAAATTTTTGGGTCGTATTTTGGGATGTTTCAAGTTGGTATCAGAGCCTTGGTTTGAGGGATTCGGATACACTTTCGGGTGTGTCTGAACTCAAACTAAGGAAATGGTAAAGATTTTCAAAAGAAAAATGTTTTTGAAAATGATTTTGAAAAAGAACTTAGAAAGAAGAAGAGTTGTTATAAAAGGAAAATGGTGTGGCGTATGCGATCAACCGAGCTCAAGTAAGTACTCCCAAATTACCCATACAAGTTATGTTATGATTGCCATTTTTAATTTCAGTAGAACAACATGCTAGAATAGGACTAAGGATCTAGGAGGATGCCTTATGTGCCTGCTATATGTGTTTTAGCTTTACGAAATTTGCATGCTAGTATTGAAGTAGACAATAGTAGGATAGCTTGTTTAGGTTATGCCTGATAGTATGAGCTTAGCATTGCATGCTAGTATAGTATCCCGTTATGAGAATAGATTTGCTTGAGTGGTTCCTGTATCCGAATGCTGCTTGCTTTGTGCTTTGTGGGACTCTGAGTGATGAGAGTTAGCCATTAGGTGAATACGTCACATCACATGTGATCAGGGTTGAATAATCTCAGAGTGTTGGATTTGGCCCTATTGCACAGCTCTTGTTTGAGTCTAACCGTTGTAGGGACGAGTCTTTTACTCGAAGGATTATCTGAGTCTCATCACATGTGATGGTATTCAGGTGATGACTAATTATTATTACATGGAGGCCTTCAGCAGCTGAGGACTGTTTTGAATAGAGTCAGAGATTTCCCTAGGGCAAGCCTAGGATGAGAGTAGCAGAGATAAGTAGTAGTAGAAGTGACTTGGTGGAGTCAAGGAAATTCTTGAGGAAAGTACGGATAGATGTGGAAGGTAGTATGGGCCCGTACTACTGAAAGCAGAGGATCCGTACTCGAATCAAGGAAGGCTGAGACAAGACCAGGAAACTAGTATTGGTATCAATGATCCCTTGAGATATTTCAGTTTTCTGATGTTGCTATGATTTGTTTCATAATGGTAGTTTTGCGTTCGAGGCCAGCAGTCGGCAGTTCAGGTGCCGGAGGGGGATCAGGATCAGGCCCGGAGGCCGGGCAGTTGGATGAGCAGACCAGAGAGTATCTTTCTTCTGAGGTTAATCGTATCATACTGGAGCAGACTCATGTGATCTTCGGTTCGATCAAGGAGGGTATTCTAGAGCTGATGGATGAGAGATCGGGCACCTTCCGTGCCGAGGTCGCGGCCATGATGGGGTTGCGCACACTTACGTTCAGGGAGTTCAGGGCATGTGGAGCTCCAGATTACCACGGGGCGCGAGACCCCATAGCGAGTACTAGATTGTTGGCGGATGTGGCCAATGCTTTCCGCACGAGCAGGTGTCCCGAGGGGGACAAGGTTAAATTGGCGTCCTGTCTTCTGAAGGACAGGGCACGGGATTGGTGGGAGGAGGTCGGACATACCATTGGAGATGATGCAGCGTTAGATGCCATGACTTGGGCTGATTTCTCCACCAGGTTCATGGTGGAGTTTGCACCGGTTATCGAGGTGCAGCAGTTAGCCAGGGAGTTTCAGGACCTCAACCAGACTACAGAGACCGTGGCGGAGATCACCGCCAAATTCAGGGAGAGGGCTCTTCTCGTTCCTCAGTGTGCAACCGATGAGGAACTGAAGAAGGCCCGTTATCATGAGATGTTGCAGAGCGATATCCGCCAGTTTGTGAGTCGGTCCAGCTGTAAAACACTGGATGACATGATTGCTAGGGCTCGGGAGAGGGAGATTGACCTTGAGATGGAGAAGAAGAGAAAACCGGAGGCGGTTTCGGGTACAGGCAGTTCGGGAAAAAAGCCCAAGGTTTCAGATCACAGACCCATGAGTCAGCAGAGCCACAGTCGATGTGGCAAGTGTGGGAGATTGCACGATGGGGTGTGCAAGGCAGAGAGTTCCGGCTGCTACAAGTGCGGTCGGACTGGGCATTTGAGCAGGGATTGTACGGCTCCTACTACCGCTATTGCAGCATCAGATCTGATTTGCTTTCATTGCAATCATAGGGGACATAAAAATTCCCAGTGTCCGAGTTTAGCTGTAGCAGGGAAGGTGGTTGCACCTGCCCCTGCTACTTTGAGGATTACAGATGGCCGGCAGGGCCGAGCAGAGGCACCAGTGGCAAAGAGTAGAGCTTTTCAGATGATAGTAGAGGAGGCGCGAGCGACTCCTGATGTGGTGATGGGTATGTATCTTCCCTTCATCTCTATATTATTATTGATTATTACTTATGGTTATATGTTTTGTATAGGGTCGTTCTCTGTGAACGACATTTCTGCTACAGTATTATTTGATTCGGGGGCTACCCGATCGTTTGTATCGCTAGCGCTTAGCAAGAGATTTAGTAGAGCTCCAGGGGAGCTGGATTGTCCACTAGAGGTCGAGATAGCATATGACAGGACCGTAAGGGTCGCCAGGGTGCATAGAGGATGTTCTCTTCAGTTCTTCGATGAGCAGTTCTCGGTGGATTTGGTCCCTATTCCCCTACGAGGGAATAAGGTTATAGTGGGCATGGATTAGTTGAGTCCCAACGGGGCAGTGATTGACTACGAGTTACAACTAGTGAAGGTTCGCACTCCCAGTGGGGGAGAGTTAGTGATTCAGGGCGAAAGGCCACAGCGTGGACCAACTTTTTGTTCAGCCGCGAGGGCGAGGCGCTATTTTCTGCAGGGTTGTTCCGGTTATGTAGCTTATGTCTTGGATGCCCGGGAGAAGGGCAAGACGAGAGTTGACGATGTTCCGGTAGTGCGAGACTTTCCGGATGTATTCCCGGAGGATTTACCAGGAATACCTCCTGAGAGGCAGGTCGAGTTTGGGATCGATCTAATTCCTGGTGCGGCTCCGATAACGAAGGCACCGTACCGGTTAGCTCCCCCTGAGATGCAGGAGTTGTCTACGCTGCTGCAGGAGTTGCTAGACAAGGGTTTTATTCGGCCGAGTAATTCACCTTGGGGAGCGCTGATCCTGTTTGTGAAGAAGAAGGATGGGTCGCACCGTATGTGCATTGACTACCGGGAGTTGAATAAGGTAACGGTGAAGAACCGTTATCCCCTCCCGAGGATAGATGATTTGTTTGATCAGCTTCAGGGGGCATCTTGGTTCTCCAAGATCGATTTACGCTCCGGATATCACCAGATGCGAGTTAGAGGTG
The DNA here is from genome assembly GCF_052625555.1 of Lactuca saligna. Lineage (NCBI taxonomy): Eukaryota > Viridiplantae > Streptophyta > Magnoliopsida > Asterales > Asteraceae > Lactuca > Lactuca saligna. Next base: position 92,145,031 of record NC_136421.1, read on the forward strand.
AAGATGTGCAAAAGACTGCTTTCAGGACCCATTATGGTCATTATGAGTTTGTGGTGATGCCTTTTGGGCTCACTAATGCTCCAGCCGCATTCATCGATCTCGTGAATCGCGTATGCAGACCGATGCTGGATCGGTCTGTGATAGTATTCATAGATGATATCTTGGTGTATTCCAAGACTCAGGAGCAGCATGAGGAGCACCTGAGGGAGGTACTAGAAGTTTTGAGAAGGGAGAGACTTTTCGCAAAGTTCTCCAAGTGTGAGTTTTGGTTGTGTGAGGTGTAGTTCCTTGGTCACCTCATCAACCAGAAGGGTATCTTGGTAGATCCGGCCAAGATAGAGGCAGTGATGCAGTGGGAAGTCCTGAAGTCTCCATCCGAGATTCGGAGCTTCCTAGGTTTGGTAGGGTACTACAGAAGATTCATTTAGGATTTCTCCAAGATAGCAGTACCGCTCACCCGATTTACTAGGAAGTCGGTGGTGTTTCGTTGGGGGCCTGAGCAGCAGGCAACATTTGAGACCCTCTGGCAGAGGTTGTGCGAGGCTCCGATTCTTACCCTACCAGAGGGAATAGAGGATTTTGTAGTCTACTGTGATGCCTCAATCACAAGTATGGGAGCAGTATTGATGCAGCGGGGGCATGTGATAGCTTACACCTCGAGACAGTTGAAGCCTCACGAGGCTAACTATCCTACCCACGATTTAGAGCTGGGGGCAGTGGTTTTGCCCTCAAGATTTGGAGACATTACCTTTATGGGGTCCTTTGTACCATCTACACGGATCACAAGAGTTTGAGATACCTTATGGACCAGCCGAGTCTAAACATGAGGTAGAGGAGGTGGTTGGATGTGCTAAAGGATTATGATTATGAAATCCTTTACCATCCAGGGAAGGCCAACGTAGTGGCCGACGCCTTGAGCCGAAAGGCATCAGCAGCCCCTATCAGAGACCTATGTCTGAGGATGACAGTGGTTACTCCACTGTTGGAACGGATCAGGGAGGCTCAGGTTGAGGGCCTCAAGGAGGAGAGGCAGAAGTGTGAGAGGATAGTGGGCCGAGTAGCTTCGTTTGATTATGATAGTCAGGGGTTGTTGACCCTTCATGGCAGAGTGTGGGTACCGTACAGGGGCGGAGTACGGCAGGTGTTGATGGACGAGGCTCATAAGTCTCGATTTTCTATCCACCTAGGGGCAACGAAGATGTATAGAGATCTTCGACCCGATTATTGGTGGCCCTGCATGAAGCGGGATGTTGCTTGGTATGTAGAGCGGTGCCTGACCTGCAAAAAGGTCAAGGCAGAACACGAGAGGCCTCACAACAAGATGCAGCCGTTAGACATTCCCGTGTGGAAATAGGAGGACATCACCATGGATTTTATCACCAAGCTTCCCAGGACCGCACGTGGGGTAGATTCGATTTGGGTGGTAGTGGATCGGTTGACGAAGAGTGCTCATTTCATACCGATCCAGGAGAGCATATCGGCGGAAAAGTTAGCTGATATTTATGTGCGGGAAGTTGTTGCACGTCATGGAGTGCCGATATCGGTGGTGTCAGATCGAGACGTTCGTTTTACATCTAGATTCTGGAAGCGGTTTCATGATGAGATGGGTACTCGTCTCCATTTTAGCACCGCTTTCCACCCTCAGACAGACGGGCAGAGTGAGAGGACGATTCAGACTCTCGAGGACATGCTCCGGGCATGTGTCCTAGACTTCGGTGGCAGTTGGGATACGTATCTTCCGTTAGCGGAATTTTCGTATAACAACAGTTATCATGCGAGCATTGATTGACCTCCCTTTGAGATGCTTTATGGGAGGAAGTGCAGGACACCGATTTGTTGGGGCGAGGTCGGTCAGCGAGTCATTGGGAGCACGGAGGTGGTGCTCAAGACGACCGAGTTGATTCAGCAGGTTCGTAGTAGAATGCAGACTGCGTAGAGTCGGCAGAAGAGCTACACCGACAGGAGGCGTTCAGACTTGGAGTTTCGGGTAGGTGGTATGGTCCTTCTGAAGGTCTCACCTTGGAAGGGTGTCATCGGGTTTCGGAAGAGGGGAAAGCTGGGGCCCAGGTTCATTGGTCCTTTCAGGGTTTTGGCCCGAGTGGGTCGGGTTGCTTATCGGTTGGATCTTCCGGCAGAGCTTAGCCAGATCCACAACACTTTCCATGTGTCTCAGTTGAGGAAGTGTTTGGTGGATGAGTCAACAGTTGTTCCTTTAGAAGATATTCAGGTTGATAGCAGCTTGAATTATATTGAGAGGCCGGTCGCGATTATGGACCAGAAGGCAAAGACCTTGAGGAACAAGGTAATTTAGCTAGTAAAGGTGCAGTGGGAGCACCGGAAGGGGTCTGAGTGGATGTGGGAGGGTGAGGATGAGATGAGAGAGCACTACCTAGAGTTATTTGCAGATTCAGCCGTAGCAGACTTCGAGGACGAAGTCTGAGTCAAGTGGGGGAGAATTGTAACGACCCGTCTATGGTACGTTGTTTTTATATTATTTATTTTAGAAGTTTACAGAGGGACTTGGCGAGTCAATGGCCCGACTCGCCGAGTAGAGACGAGATCTTAAGTAGCGTATAGATCGGCGACTCGGCGATTCCATATTCGGGACTTGACGAGTCCGCCTTCCAGGTAGAAACCCTAAATCCCCGGGTTTGCACCCTATTTAAACCATCATATGAGCCCCCAAACTCGTCTCCTTCACCCTCAAAGCATCATTTAGCAAAACCTAACCCTTCCCTTGAGTATTTGAGCAATTCTTGTGTAAATCTTGAAGTTTTGAAGAGAAGAAGGAGGCTAGATCCAAAGGAGAAGAAGAAGATCCAAGGTCTTGCACCCATTTCAGAGTTTATTGAGGTAATAATCGGATTCATTCTGTTTCTATGATTGATTCTCCTTTATAAGCATATTTAGCCCATTTTATCCATCCTTAGCTTGTTCATAGTAGAGAAATCATATTAGATTGATTAGCCTTCGGATCTAGCCATGTTTCAGTTCCAAAAACGTAGATCTATCATCTTTATGGAGCCATTTTGCATGATAGCCTTAGATCTACTCTTCCAAGTGCCTTTTTAGCCTTTATATCCTTTTTCATGCTTATGTACACGTAAAGTTGGAAACTTTACGTGGTAAACCAGCCTTAGGAACTCAGATCTATGAATTGTATGCAGAGGTTTTGAGCAGAATCGAGTTTTTAGTGACTGCATGCATGTGACTCGGCGAGTCGTTCTTTGGACTCGACGAGTCGAGTCGCGAGTCCCCGATCCTTCCCCTTTGAGTGATTCCGAGTGGGGACCAGTGAGTAGTAGAATGGACTCAGTGATTCGGAGGTTAGACTCAGTAATGGAGGGACTCGACGAGTTGTTCATACAACTCGGCGAGTCTAAGACAATCTTCTTAGATTCAAGAACAACTCGTCGAGTTGTTCATACAACTCGGCGAGTCGGATGCAGATGGCCTAAGTGTTAGAATCGAATGGGAACTCGTCGAGTTTATGCCATACTCGACGAGTAGCAGCGAGCAGGGTTGAGAAATGAGAGTAGGGACTCGGCGAGTTGGCGACCCAACTCGGCGAGTCAGGTCAACTGTGAGTTGACTTTGACCAGGAGAGTTGACTTTAGCCAGGGGTAAAAGAGTCATTTTACCCCAATGCAGTTATTAGTATTTGATTGAGTGTATTTGTGGAATTGTAGTCGGGGAGATACCTGAGCAGCAGCAGATAGCTTCCAGAGCCATACACTCAGCAGCTAGATCGTGAGGTGAGTTTCCTTCCAGTAGGAACGGGTCTAAGGCCACAATGCTGGCCCGTTTAGCTAGTAGTAGTTTCCGGACTTCGGTCTGATACAGTTTTTAGTATGTTTGATGCCTTCGTGGCTCATACAGGATTTATGTGTTATGTGTTCTGGGTTACAGACCAATGCAGTATGCAGTTTATGTGTTCATGCTAGTTGATATATTTATGCTATGCCATGTTCAGTCATTTTCGGACTTTGGTCCGATGCAGTCAGTTCCGGACTTCGGTCCGATGCAGTTAGTTCCGGACTTCGGTCCGATGCAGTTAGTTCCAGATGTTGATCCGATGCAGAGGGCAAGGCCCTGGTTAGTTCCGGACTTCGGTCCGATGCAGTTTCCGGACTTCGGTCCGATGCAGTGGGCAAGGCCCAGTATGTGTTTATATGTATTGTATGGTATGTGGTAGTTTGGGGGAGCCCACTATGCTTCGTGCTTACAGTTTCAGTTTTGGTTTCAGGTACTTCTGCAAGCAAAGGGAAGAGCTCGGGTTGATGGCATCGCATACACCACAGTTTTCAGTTGTCCTGGGAGATGTTTTAGTTTTTCATAAATGTGATTTGATACAGTTTTGACACAGTCTACATAACACTTTGCTATTGTTTTGAGATATTGACGTATGCGTTTTATTTTATGATATTATCTTAGTATTATTAGTAATTGTTAAACAAAAATTTTTGGGTCGTATTTTGGGGTGTTTCACCATCTTTTAGTTCTCTGCAACACAATCCAAGACTTGCTCCTCCTCCCATAATCCATCATACTCTCCACATGAATCAACCACCCTTCTGAGGTCTGCACAGTCAGCAACAAAAACATGTACAACACACTAAACCAAAAGGGAATAATCCACCAAAAGAACTAGTCAAGATTCACACACAGTTGCATACTGGACACGAACTAGTCAAGATTCACAAACATTTGCATACTGGACACGGCATCAATCACATGTCCATAAATCATTACTTGAATATTCTCAATAAAGATCATTCAAATAATAATTCCTAAAGGTACAAGTTACTAAAATCAGGAGCAAACTCCCAATCCAGTAACATAAACCGTCAATTCTAGAAGTAACACAGAAAATCTCCAATCTGTTACTCCAAACATGCAGCCATATCACCCAACACAACCAATTCCCATTCTTCCTAACTTTCAACCAATTAACCAGCCCCACCCTGTTTCTAGAATTCATTGTCCTTATTCCCATTATCAACCTCATTATTTCTATCTATACCCCAACATCTCCACACTTTCTCCTTAATAACCTTTGATTCATACTTCAACCCCAATAACCTCAATTGAATTTCTTTCTCAATACAACAAGTAACAGAAAATGGGGATTTAAACTTATTTCTAAAGAATCTCATATTTCGTTCATACCAAATATGCGACACACACCCTGCCAAAACCAGTTTCTTTATAAAAAACCCCAGTAGGTTTACCCTTCACCTACTCACAAAACTTAGAAATAAACTCCTTCCAATTACCATAACTCACCCTGATATCAGCCTTATTAGAGAAATACTCCCAAATAAGCTTAGAGAAATCACACTTAAAAAATAAATGATCATGGGAATCATTAATCTTCAAACATAAAGAGCAAAACAGATTACCTTTGATTTCCCAGCTTAGCAGCCTGTCCTGAGTCTTTAATTTACCAAGAACTGCCATCCAACGGATAAACGCATTCCTTGGAATGTTATTACAGAACCAAATTGTGTGAAACTAAGGGACCTTTAGTCTAAAAAAAAATTGACATCCGACCACACCTACTTGCAAGAAAATCTTTTACACTTTCCATTATTATCTCTCCAAATTATCTTATCTTCAGTTCCTTCATTATTCATAAACAAAGGCCAATCCATCAAACCAGGATAATTTTCCAGCCAATCAGTCGACTAACACAATTGGCCATTCACAAAAATATCCATCACTTTTGACATATCATTGAAACCAGCCCTAATCCACTCACTCCTCGAAATTAACATACTCAAAATCCCAATCGGGTGCCACCAGTCATGCCATAAGGAAGTATTTTCACCGGATCCAATACAAGAAACAATATGGGGACGAACAATATTCCTAGCATTTAAAATCCTTTTCTAAGTCCAGTAGAAGTTCTTTTTGACTTGAATATCCCAAAAACTCCTTTCTTTCAAGTGAAACTTATAGACCCACTTCACCCACAAAGACTACTTATTATTTACAATATTCCACACATGTTTAGATAACAACACATCATTCCATCTTCTAAGGTCTTTCAACCCTAAACCCCCATTCTCTTTAGGAATACACACCATTTCCACTTAACTTTGGCTTTAGCCTTCAAAAGATCACCACGACTCCACAAATAACCCTTACAAATCTTCTCAATCTCAGACATAGTGGCAACAAGAAGCTTAAAAATCGAGTCCCAATAAACATGCATAATTGATAGAACAGAACCAATAAGTTGAAGTCTACCAGCATAAGACAAACACTTGTACTTCCAACTTAGGATTCGCATTCTAACTTTATCTACCAAAACTTTACAATCCCTTCTAAACAGTTTATTAACTGTGAACAGCATACCCAAATACTAGAATGGAAACTTCCCAACCTCAAAAGGAAGCATACTATTAATAGTACACCTCACAGCAGGATCAACGCAGCTGAAAAAAAATCAGGCTCTTATTCATACTGGCACTCAATCCAGAAAGATCTTTAAAACAATCCAACGAATTCTTAATCACTCTAGCAGACCCACTATCTGTTGGATAAGGTGTCTAAGTCCATAACTTATTTGGTATATACTTGACCGGACCCAACATGGTCCATTTGGGTTGCATTTCACCCTAACTATTTTTGGATAATTTTATGAGAGTTATACACATATGATTATTAATATATTATAAGTTATAATATATTAATATGAAGTCATGTTATTTAATTAGTCTTAGTCTTAAATTAATTATGAATTAATTTAGAGATTAAAAAGAAGACTAATTAGATTGTGGGCTATTGGTTTTATATGGTGTGGGCTAATACTCATTTGTTTATGGGCTAGGCTTGTATGGAAGTCCATGGATGATCCATGGAGCTTTTAACCCATGGATCCTTGGAAAAGGAAAGGTCATTGGTTATTAGGGTTTCACCCTAATCATGTACACTATATAAGCATGCTTTTGTTGCATGAAATAGCCACTAGTGTGTGTGTGTGTGTGTGTTTGTGTGTGGCCAAAATTTTAGTGTGTATACACTCTCTCAAAGCTTTCCAAGAGTTTGTGGTGATTTGTGATTCCATTTGAGGCATTCACACTATTGGTACTTGGCCCTCAAACTCCTTAAGAATCAAACTCATCAAAAAGGTATGTAATCTCATCTAATTCTTTTATGTTTAAAAGTACCCCATGCCATGTTAGATAGGTTATGAACCTTGGAAAATTATTATTTTGCATGTATTTAGACAAACATAGATCCAAGATTTATTAGGGTTGCATGCACACTTAGGAAGTGTTAGATTGCTCAAAACCCAACAGTGGTATCAGAGCCTAGGCTTGCTTGTTTGATACTTGATGCAAAATAGTGAAAAAGTCGAAATCTTCGCTGTCTGCATGATGGAATCGTCGAGTCCATGGGGGGACTCGCCGAGTCCAAGGCAAAATTCATCCTACTCGCCGAGTAGGTTCGTGCACTCGGCGAGTAGAAGGTTCAGAATGCAGATTTTCGACTTTTGTTGCTGGAAATGGACTAGAAACTTTACCCTAAACTGTTTTGATGTTTTAAAACTTATTTTAGTTGGTGTAATGGTTGTTCTAATCCATTTACAATAGCATATATCAAAATTTCATGCTTTGTATGTGTTCATATAATTTTTTGAAACTTTGATAATCATGTTCATGTTCTTATGAGTTTAGAAGACGATAGGAATTATTTGCTGAATTGTTTAGGATTAATTCTTGATCATTTATGTGTTTTAATGGAGTCCATAATTTGTCCTCAAGTTATGGATATCCAAAGGTCACTTTTCTTTAACACACATTAAAAACACATAAGTTACATAAAATGAAGAGTCTTCATTTTATGAACCTTTAATTCATAAGTTATGAAATGAAAAGTTTTGAAGAGTTACAAAACTTGTCCTCAAGTTTTGGAATTTGGAAAAGTTTCACACACTTTAATAAACTTTAATTCTAACACTTAGAATTTTAAAAGTTAAAATTCAACACTTATACTATTTATAACATTAATGGTTAATTATTATATATATGTATAAGAACAAGTCGTTTTACCGTTAGTAGGCCTCATTCACGAAGCCGGTCTATAAGGTGGGTATAAGGTTGTTGCCTATAAAATGGCGACTTAATGGGTGTATACTCTCACCCACCGCTTGCTTGACTAGTGGAGGGTCGTTAGCCGAACGGGTAAGACAAGGACTTATAAATTCTCATTAAGTATGATGAATATTATAAAGTAACTAAATGTTTTATTTAATTCCCAATCTTAGTTACTTTAGGAAAAATGTGAACATGGTGCTAATCCATGGAATTCACACTTTATACCTTACCAAGTCATTGGTGGAGCGTGTGTGGTTAACCGTCACACTAACTTGGACTAGTAAGGATCACGAAGGGTGACTTAATGTTTTTCATAGATCAATGGAGCGTGTGTGGTCAACCGGTACATTGATTAGGTGATAATATTAAGGGTACCAAGTGAATTGGCATGGTTATTCACACCTTGTTTTGTGATCATCGACATCCCAGTCACAAAACTTGAAGGGCACAATCGAGATTGAAACATGCCATTGAAAAGCTCAATGAATCTCAAAAGAATCTAGGAATTTCAAATCCAATTAAAACCTAATAAATCATTCCGTTTTCGTGGTGGAAATTGGTGAATCGTCATTCACCTACCTTTCAAATATATTATTACTTAGATTACAGCATCCCTCTTCTAAGTATAATATATTGTGATTGGATCCTAGCCTTAATATTACATTTGGGTGTCTTATTAAGGACTCTATATATCTAATCTAAACTTGCTTTCTTCTTTCAGATGTCTTCCAACACTAATGCTTCGGGCTCTAACCCAACTGGTTCTTTTTCTCTCATGAATCTTAGTGGGAGAGTCATCTTTGATGGCTCCAACTTCATGGACTGGATAAGGAACATCAGGATGGTAACTCGTTACGAGAACAAGGAATATGTCCTCGATAAGGAGTTAAAAGAGCTTGATGAGTCTACTGCTACTCCTGAGGAGATCGCTGAATTTAGGAAACATGAGAGAGATGCTACTAAGGTGGCATGCCTCATGATGGCCACGATGACAACCGAGCTCCAAAAGTCCTATGAGGACTTCTACCCTTTTGAGATGCACCAAGACCTGATGGAAAGGTACCTTCAGAGTGCTCGTCAAGAGCGGTATGAAATAATCTCCTCCATAATAACAACCCGCATGAAGGATGGTGAATCCGTCACGGGCCACATGCAAAAGATGCAAAGGTATGTGGACCGTTTGCTGAAGCTGAATGTGAACTTCCCTGAGGAGTTGGCAATTGACATCATTTTGCACTCCTTACCTTCATGTTATGACCATTTTCGTATGACGTATCATATGAACAAGGAGGAAGTTACCCTTAGCAAGATTCAAGGACTCTTGAAGACCGTTGAAACCGGTCTTAAGGGCAAGGCGGTTGTTACCTCTACGACTCCTACTCCAACATCTACCCCTGTTTTGGCTATCGGGCAAGGCAAAGGGAAAAAGAGGAAGCGCCCTTCGAAGGGTACCAAGGGAAAGTCTCTTGAAGGTTCCTCATCAAGGACCAAGAGCGGTTTTGCCACTCCTTCTACCATTCCCAAGGATGCTGATTGCTACTATTGCCAGGACAAGGGGCACTGGAAGCGAAACTGCCCTAAATACTTGCAGGATCTGAAGGATGGGAAAGTGAAACCCACCCACGCAGGTATTTACACAATATTGTCTAATAAATCACCATATTCTAACTCTTGGGTGCTTGATACAGGATGTGGTATTCACATATGTTCTGATTTGCAGGGCCTATAAGAAGAAGTGAGGATGTGGAGCATGAGAAGATAAACTTGGTCATGGGGAATAAGAAGGCTTCACCTGTTTCCAAGATTGGAGTTTATACTTTGTTGCTGAATAATGAGTTAAAATTAGATTTGAATAAATGTGTATACTCGTCTGAAATGGCAAGAAATATTATTTCCTTTCATGCTTTGTACAAACAAGGTTTTACCTTTTCGTTTGATAATGAATGTGGTGGTATTAATGCTTTCTTTAATAATGTGTTTTATTTTAAAGCATTACCTTGTGATGGTGTGTATGAAACTGTGTCGATTGTCGACAACTTAGGAGATAATGTGTTGTATATTGATTCTTCTACTAGCCTAGATAAGGCATCATTGTGGCATTGTCGTCTTGGACATGTAGACAAGAAACGCATAGGCCAACTCCAAAAGAGTGGAGTCTTGGAGTCATTCGACCTTAAATCGGATGATAGTTGTGAATCTTGTCTACTTGGAAAAATGACAAAATCACCCTTCACTGGAACTTGTGAAAGGGATGAGTGTTTGTTGGACCTAATACATACTGATGTATGTGGACCATTCAAAACTGCCACAAGGGATACTAATCGGTATTATGTGACTTTTATTGATGATTTTAGTAGATATGGGTATGTCTACTTAATCAAACATAAGTCAGAAACCTTTGAAAGGTTTAAGGAATTCAAACAGGAAGTAGAAAATCAATTGGGCAGGAACATTAAGATGCTTCGATCCGATCGAGGTGGTGAGTATCTTAGTACCGAGTTCCTAAACTATCTTAAGGAGTGTGGGATTGTCTCACAATTGACTCCTCCCGGGACACCACAGCTAAATGGTGTAGCTAAGAGGCGTAATCGAACCTTGTTAGACATGGTTTGCTCTATGATGAGTCGAGCTTCGCTACCAATCTCTTTTTGGGGGTATGCCTTAGAGACTGCCACCCATATCCTTAATCTAGTTCCTACAAAGAAGGTTACCAAAACACCTCATGATATGTGGACTGGGAAGGTTCCCAATTTGGACCACGTCAAAATTTGGGATTGCGAAGCTTTCGTGAGGCGTGAAACTCATGATAAGCTTGAACCCCGTAGTGAAAGGTGTATTTTCATCGGCTACCCACAGAAATCCTTCGGTTACCTCTTCTACAGACCCAGTGAGAATGTGGTCTTTGTAGCAAGAAGAGGGGTCTTTCGCGAGAGAGAATTTATAAGCCAAGGAGACAGTGGGAGGCAAATTGATCTTGAAGAAATTCATGAATCAATTGGTGAAGGAACCTCAGACACTAGCAATCAACCTGAGGAGGAAACTCCTGTTGAGCCAGCTGACGAGTCTGTACCTCCGAGGCGTTCCACACGGGTTAGGAACACACCTGCGTTTTATTATGAGTTTCATATTACTACGGAAGGTGATACATTTATCAGTGATAGTACACTGGTAAATTTGGATGAACCTAGAAGTGTTAAGGAAGCCATGGCAGGCCCGGAGTCTGCTAAGTGGAAGGAGGCTATGGACAGCGAGATACAGTCCATGTATGACAATCAAGTTTGGAACTTGGTTGACAATGTACCAGGCCATAAAACAGTCGGGTGCAAATGGATCTTCAAGAAGAAGACCGAAATGGAAGGAAAAGTGCATACTTATAAGGCTCGACTGGTTGCGAAGGGTTTTACTCAGACTCAGGGTATTGATTATGATGAAACCTTCTCGCCGGTAGCAAAGATTAAGTCTATTAGGGTTATGCTAGCCATTGCTGCATTTCATGATTATGAAATATGGCAAATGGATGTCAAAACTGCTTTTCTTAATGGAAAGTTGGCTGAGGATGTGTACATGAATCAGCCAGAGGGTTTTGTCAGTGCAGAGTACCCTAATAGAGTATGCAAGCTTGAGAAATCCATTTATGGATTAAAACAAGCATCTTGTAGCTGGAATCTTTGTTTCGATGAGAAGGTCAATGAGTTTAGCTTCTCAAGAAGTGAAGATGAGGCTTGCGTGTATGTCAGAGCTAGTGGGAGTATAGTTAGCTTCTTGGGACTGTATGTGGATGACATACTACTTATAGGAAATGACATCCCAACCTTGCAGGAGGTTAAGTCCTGGCTTGGGAAGTGCTTTGCTATGAGGGACCTAGGGGAAGCTGCCTATATCCTAGGGATAAGGATATTAAGAGAAAGGAGTGAAAGACTAATTGGACTTAGTCAGAGTACCTACTTGGATAAGGTGTTGAAAAAGGTTCAACATGCAGAATTCCAAGAAAGGAGATTTACTGATCCAAAGCATTACTAAGCTGAGTAAGACTCAGAGTCCGAGTACAGAGGTAGAGATAGATGAGATGAGCCAATTACCATATGCTTCCGCTGTTAGCTCGATCATGTATGCTATGACTTGTACCCGCCCTGATGTGGCCTTTGCTTTGAGCATGGTCAGCAGGTATTAGGGAAACCCTGGCAAGGCTCATTGGACTGCGGTAAAGAACATTCTCAAGTACCTGTGGAGGACTAAGGATTGGATCCTTACCCTTGGTGGGAGTGATGACTTGAGAGTATTAGGGTATAGTGATGCTAGTTTTCAGACTGATAGGGATAACTTTCGCTCTCAGTCGGCCTGGGTCTTTACCTTAAATGGAGGGGCAATCTCTTGGAAGAGTCCCAAGCAGGAGACAGTGGCTGATTCGACTTGTGAATCAGAGTATATAGCAGCGAGTGAAGCAGCAAAAGAGGCGATATGGTTGAAGAACTTCATCGGAGACCTTGGATTTGTGTCAGCTATTAAGGAGCCTATGGAAATTTTCTGTGACAACAATAGTGCGGTTGCTTTAGCTAAAGAACCGAGAGATCATGGGAGATCCCGACACATTGATAGAAAATATCACTTCATAAGACACAAGATAGAAGAAGGACTCCTCGTGGCAAATAGGATATCGTCAGATGAGAACCCTGTGGATCCCTTTACAAAGGGACTGATGAGGGCTAAGCATTTTCAGCATGCGAGGCGCATCGGGCTGAGGGACGATAGTAGTTTTACAAATTAGATAGTTTCTCTGAAACTTGTAAAATGTAATCGACATTTGATGATGAATAAAATTGTGATTTATTTATGAGTAAGGTGTTGCTATCATTGTCAATTATTTACAATTGTTTCAGCTTTGCATGTTTTGACTTCCAAAATAATTAATTTATTCAAACCTCCACAATCGGTCATACGTCGGAAGTAGGTATGAATCAAGATTGTCATGAATTGGGTTTGTAGATGGATAAAAGTGTTTAGACATGGCAATGGTTGCTACAACGTTCATGAGTACTCATAAGTTATGAGTATTGGAATAAACCCACGCTCACTTGTATCACTTCATGGAATTTATCTCGAGTGATCGTGAGATGGTAATATCATATAAGTCTTCAAACCTAGAGATATGAGTTGTTACCTATGAGTTGGTTGTGCATTGATTGCACATAAACGCATTAGTAACTTGATGTTATAAAACGTGCCTTTGTGTACAATTCAACAAGTAGTAGAACAAGCATATGAGTTGAAGTTTATCTGTTCCTTCTAGAAATAGAAGCGAGATCTGGGCCCTTCGATGATTTTGTGTTGAACCCTTGTACCGTGCCCGGTCAGAACTAAATAGATTTGTTCAGTTGAGTTCTTTGTCAAACAAATCGGAAATCGAGAAACAACTGCCAGACAATAAGCAAGACATAGTTCCATGTGTTTTTCCGGCTGATATCATGAGAACAGAGGATTGTATGATCACTTATCTTAAAATGGCGCTTCATAGTTCAACAGAGTTTTCGAGAGCTACGATTGCTGGTTGGTTCCTGAAGTAATATAGGCAAATACAGTTATTAGACTTATCCAATTGGGAGTCTGTTAGATAAGGTGTCTAAGTCCATAATATTTGGTATATACTTGACTCGACCCGGCATGGTCCATTTGGGTTGCACTTCACCCTAACTATTTATGGATAATTTTATGAGAGTTATACACATATGATTATTAATATATTATAAGTTATAATATATTAATATGAAGTCATGTTATTTAATTAGTCTTAGTCTTAAATTAATTATGAATTAATTTAGAGATTAAAAGAAAGACTAATTAGATTGTGGGCTATTGGTTTTATATGGTGTGGGCTAATACTCATTTGTTTATGGGCTAGGCTTGTATGGAAGTCCATGGATGATCCATGGAGCTTTTAACCCATGGATCCTTAGTAAAGGAAAGGTCATGGGTTATTAGGGTTTCACCCTAATCATGTACACTATATAAGCATGCTTTTGTTGCATGAAATGGCCACTAGTGTATGTGTGTGTTTGTGTGTGGCCGAAATTATAGTGTGTATACACTCTCTCAAAGTTTTCCAAGAGTTTGTCGTGATTTATGATTCCATTTAAGGCATTCACACTATTGGTGCTTGGCCCTCAAACTCCTTAAGAATCAAACTCATCAAAAAGGTATGTAATCTCATATAATTCTTTTATGTTTAAAAGTACCCCATGCCATGTTAGATAGGTTATGAACCTTGGAAAATTATTATTTTGCATGTATTTAGACAAACATAGATCCAAGGTTTATTAGGGTTGCATGCACATTTAGGAAGTGTTAGATTGCTCAAAACCCAACACTATCACCATGACAAAACATCAACAAGTCATTTGCAAAACATAAGTGAGTGATTTTCTGATATTTGCATCTACTATGGTTTTTGAAATTAGGGCTATTTTCAATATTCTTTTTCAACAAAAGATTGAATATTTCCATGACAAGAGTAAACAGATAGGGACATAAGGGATCACCCTGTCTCAAGCCTCTCTTCCCTTCCAAGAACCCATTGTCCTCTCCATTAATATTCACAGTAAACCAAGTTGAAGTAACACACATCATTATCCACTAGACCATAACTGAATGGAATCCAAACCCAATCAAAGCTTGCTTAAGGAATTTCCAATCAACAATGTCATAAGCTTTTTGAATATCTATTTCCAGGGCACACTTAGGAGGGCCATCCTTCCTATTGTATCTCACCATCAAATCTTCAACAAGAAGAATGTTGTCCAAAATAGATCTCCCAGGAATGAAAGCCGATTGATTAAGATCAACTATCATCCCTAAGCAATTTCGAATCCGATTGACAATAACCTTGCTAATGCATTTGTATTACAACAAGCAATTGGTCTAAAATCAGTAACTTTCCGAGGGAACTCAACCTTAGGAACAAGTATAATTCTGGTAGCATTAACACACTTCAGAATCTTCCCAACCCATAACACCTCCGCAACAGCCCTGCAAACTTCAGGACCTACCACTTTCCAAGAAGCTTTAAAGAACTTAGAGGAAAACCCATCAGGACCTGGTGCTCGATTATCTTCAATTTCAAACATAGCTCTCATTATCTCATCATCCGACACAACTCATATCATTTCAATGGCAACACCTGGATCAATTTTATTAACAAATAATTCATTGTCTAAGATTCGAACCCCAGTACTGCAATTCGATCCAAGAAATGATTTGTAATGACCAACAAATCTTTCAATCATATTTTTCCCACTCACCCATCTACCCTCTTCATCCATAATCACTGAAATTCGATTTTTATTAACATGGATCTTGACAATTTTATGAAAAAAACTCGTATTTCTATCACCCTCTTTCAACCATTTAACTTTAGCCCTTTGCGATAGTAACTTCTCCTCATTCTCACAAGCCATATTATAGTCCATTAACATCGTGGCATGCTCACTCCTCAGAGACAAATTATGTGGATTATTATCAAGGGATTTTCTAATATGTGCCATAAGGGCACATATAATAAGCATTAATTGAAGATATATATTACCATAATTAATTATAAAATACATTAATAATAAGAAATATTACCATAATTACATGTGAAGTGCATTAATAATTTCCATAATAAATGTATTTCGAATTTAATTATGGTAATATTTTTCATAATTAATACTTCTTATATGTGCCCTTAGGGCACATATTAGAAAATCCCTATTATCAATATCAGCTTGCAATTTATCTAATTTGTCTCTTAATACAATTTCCTGAAATATAAGAATTATAAAATAGCATTCGACATGGTTTCTTTAAAAGCTTGAGCTTTTGCGTAACATTAAAGATGAATCCTCCAGCAACCTTCAATTTGCAAACCTCCTTAACCATAGGAAGGAATTCATTATAATCAGCAATGAAATTAACAAATTTAAACGAATGAGACCGCTTAGGAATACAACAAGGAATAGATAAGATTGTTGGGCTATGATCAGAAATCCTATATGGTTTGAATATAGCATGAGCCAATGGAAACTTCTCCAAAAACTTAAAATTGACAATGATACAATCAAGTTTCTTGAGTAACCCACGTTCCCCAGAAGGAGATTTTTTCCAAGTAAATTGAAGCCTTGTACCTTTAATATCCTCCACCTCAATAGCATTGATACACTCAATAAAGTCATCAACCCCTTCTGGAATTCTGGAAGTACTTTCAGAATACTCTGAAGGCCTAAGAGCAACATTAAAGCCACCAAGCATCACCTAGGCCTTATTATCCACCACAATTTTATGTTTCACAAGACTGCTCCACAGGAACCTCCTTTCTAAATAACTAGAAGCAACGTAAATGAACGAAACATAAAGCTCTTCAATGGAATCCAAATGTCTCACCATACAGTACAAGACCTGATTAGATTGATCAAGGACCATAAGCTCAAACTTATTAACATTCCATCCAACTATAATTCTAGTACATCCAATACAAGAATTACAATTAGAAACCCAATCCCATCACTTGAAAATTTTGTCACAAATTTTCTTCAACTTCCAAACAGATACATGTGACTCCAAAATACCACACATATCCAAATTATTATTTTTAATAGCCTCAAGCACCTCCTTCTTCTTAACCACTTTATTTAGACCTCTTATATTCCAAGCTCCAAAATTCATCATTGGATAACTTTCATAATTTTGACAGCATCCCCCAAATCTGCCTTAGATCCAGTCCCCTTATCAATTTTCTCATCTTTATTGGCATTCCTTTGGTCCAAGTTTCCACTCATCTTCAATTCTGATTCCCTTATATCCTTCCCAATATCAGGAGGCAATCCATCGCCAACAATAATATCAATCACATCAGAAACCCCCTGATTCATGTTCATAGCATCTTCTTCCATACTTTCCACAATATCATCCACCATTAAACCTAAGACTTTAAATCTATTAACATTTTTAATTTTATTAACCCCTTTCAGATGTTAATCCAACAGTAATCTTTTCCTTATCCTAAACCGCACCACCACCCTATTTTCCTATTGCAGTAGAAGCTTCAAACAGTTGTTTCTTATACCAATTCCAATGGCTTACACTAGTATTCCCCCATTTCCCATTCTGTCCTTTCCCTAATCCCCCCTTATTACCTCCATTTCCTCTATTACTAGATATTTTATAATTATTCCCATAATTGCCTTGGTTATTTTGCTTCTATCTACCCCTAATATTCCTAGTACCTCCAAAAGACTTAGATGAAGAAGCACCAATGTTACCTCCTTTTTTGACAACTTCAACAAATCCTTCACTATCCATCACTCCTTTACCTTTAGATCTTTGAGTATTCCCATAACCATTCCCCTCCTTAATCTTATTGTATTCATTAATCACTGCCATACATACCTTATCAGTATGCCCGAACACTTTACGATGATTACATCTTGAAGGATACCAAACATACTCAACCAGAAACTCCTGATTAACAGCACAATTCTTCACAAAATCCCATGTAGTAACTCCAATCTTCCTTTTCCACTCCTTATCAGCATACATCTCAACCAACATTCTAACATAAGCATTCGTACCTTTATGCTGAAGACACATCTCCTCAGTAAAAGAATCAAAGGCCAAAGGAATTCCCAATTTACTAGCTATAATGCAAAGGTTCTCCCCACTCCACACCTCCAAAGGAAGGTCATATATTTTAACCCATACTGGCAGTTTATCATGTCTAGCTTTAGAAAGGGACAAAACAGGTCTCCACCTTTGTAAGAATAAAGGAACATTGTTGAATATTAGCCAAGGGCTTCTATCTAACACTGCTTGCATCCCTTGTTCACTGGAAAAATTTAAGAAAATGAACCCATTATTGTTCATAAACATATCCTCAATCCCTATATTCTTCCATAACCTTTTAACTTCTTTTTGAATATCAGGAAAAGCAACTTACTTATTAATCAAATACCCATACAAGGTATTAGCTTAAGGAAAACTTGCTACTTTCATATTTTCAATAGGAATAACAGTTGGCCCATCCTCTCTCCCATCACCAGTTGGAATATACTTCACCTCTAACTTCCCTTTATGCATAGTGCCCCTCAAAGCTCTAACATAATACATTTCAACTTTCCTTTTCCCATTATTATCATCTTCAGGTTTCCCCCTTCCTTTCCCAGCACGCCCCAGTAAAGAGGGATCCCTGTTAATGCTATTAATAATAGAGCCCATAGAATTCAACCCCTTCACCTGTGGACCACTAACATCTCTATCATCCATCTCATTTTTAGATTCACTAATACCCTCCTTCATATTTATCAAATTCCCATTTTCATCCCAGTAAATACTAGGTTCATGTCTGTTATCTCCATTATTATTCACCTCAACTTCATTAGTCTTCAAATTTTTATCCAACTCCATTTGCTTCTTTTTAAGATCATTAAGAAAAGTAAATTCCACCTTCGGATCAAATTCCTAAAATATTACTAAAATTAGTATTATCCTTCTGAGTTTTATCCTCCTTTCCCTTAAAAGTAGTATCAACATTACACTCAACACTACTCACAGGGCCTGATTCAGTAGCCTCACTAACCACAATCGAAGGATTAACGATCTTCATTGGATTAGTGATGGCATTCATTTCATATTAGGGCTTAACAAATCACCCCCAATTAAAGGATTCTCCTAGTTTTTAGTCAATAGAGTTGTGTTACCTGAAGGTATCTGAATCACAGGACAGATAGATTGCTTTCCCCCAGCTAAACTCTAATTTCCTTCAGCCTTCATATCCTCCTTATTGTGACACTCCTTATTGGATATTAGTTGACTACTCGAATCATATTCCCATATTCCTTCACTCCCTGATTCCTATTCAGTCTCAAATTCCTCAGTATACCCTTCCACATCCATTGGAGATGCACGATCCATAGCTTTCCTTACCTGATTCTTAACTCTAAAAGCTTTATCCTCTATCTTCCATCCAACCTTCCCAATTCCAGTAGCAACAGCTCCCTTCGCACTTGGTTTACGTCGAGCTCTGTAAAGAGTTGCAGAAGTCTTCTCAATAACACCAGGAGGTACCATTTCATTCACATCGACATCCGATCTACTATACCGGACTGCAACACTATTGTCCGGAGGTTTCACCTTTACATCTTTCAATCGATCCGGTTTGGATGATGCTCCCATTGAGACTACGGAAGTAGACGAGAAGAAACTTTAGCAGTGAGAATTAACCGCTCACCGATGAAGAAACACCGACGAAATAACTTTGAGAACACTGCGCCAGTCAGAGAGAACGAGAAGAGAGAGAAAGAGTAGAGAAAGTGCTCACGGATTTTTTTAGTAATGGGTAAGTACACTCCTCTTAACTAGTTATATTCTTGGATTACTTGTTAAACCATTGAAAAACACCAAGAATGTGACAACCGTCAAATTCTGGTCAATGCAAAGTCAAATAAAGTCAACAGGTCAAACCGGTCAACTCAGCTAACCCTTGCGTTTTTAGGCTTACGTTATGTATTTACTAAACAACTCCCTATTCTAATGAGAGATCATAAATCAAAAAGTGCGAACATCTAGATCTCCTTAACTTAAAACTGTGGTACGTGGCGAACCAAACCGATAAAACAATGTTGCATACTCATCGGGAGTGTGTAAGATCCTTAATCAAGGCTTAGCAGGGTTTACAAACCTTGCATTGCGAAGCCGGACACTCACAAATGCCACACATGAAACCACTCTCAATCGTTTTCACTCTATCTCTTCTTATAAAGAATCTCTCCCAAATCTCTCTAAGAATGTCAAATCTCTCCCAAATCTCTCTAAGAATGTCAAATCTCTCCCAAATCTCTCTAAGAATGTCAAATCTCTCCCAAATATCTCTTCGTATGAGAAATCCCTCCAAGTATGTGAAATCTCTCCCAAATATCTCTTTGTATGAGAAATCTTTCCAAGTATGTGAAATCTCTCCCAAATCTCTCTCAAAAGTTTCCGTAACTTTTTGAAGTCATTTGGGTCATTCCGACCCTTAACCGGGTCAAAAACGGCTTAAAACGGGGTAAAAACGAGTAAAATAGGCTTAAGGACCCGAAACCTACTTTAAAGGGGCGAAGCCTCTTAGGACCCGAAGGTCCCTATAGGAACCGAACCTCGCCCAGGAGGAACCGAACCCGAGCCTAGGAGGAACCGAACCCGAGCCCAGGAGGAACCAAACCCGAAGGCTACTGTTCATTCGGCTCATTTCGGGTTTGACCACCTTCACCTCTTATCGCCGGACCGAGCCTCCCTTCGCTTCCTCGCCTCCTCTCGCATCCTCGCCTCCCTTCGTTTCCGGCTCAGTCCACAGCAAGGACCGAACCTCGGCCTAGGACCGAGAGGTCTTGCTGGGAATGCTTTTCTTCCCGGTTTTCGCGTAGTTTTGCGTTTAAGGCCCGTTTTTAATTATTTTAACGCGGGATTTTCACCCAAAATTATATTTTAACATAATGAACCCTAAATATTCACAATTTAATCATATTTTCATGAAAATCTTTACTTAAATAATAAAAGTTAGTGGGTAAAGTACAAAGAGGCGGAGTGTTGACTTTGCTTTACCTTATGACACAAGCAACCACTCCCACACCCACTCTATGACCAGCCACACCTCCCCACCTTACCTAGGTCACTTCAATGTCCCTTACACTCAATTTCCACTCATTCTCACGTTTTTAGAGTTGGAACAAAACACCCTCTCTCCTTATTTCTCTCATTTGCTCTCATTTTACTAAGTATCAAACACCACTTTTCTCTCAAACTTTTTCTCCACCAAATTCGAGATTCAAGGCTGATTTTCAAGTAATCTTCCACTCTTAGTAAGTATAATTCATCCTCCTTATGATTATTTCACTTCATTCTACTCAAATCATTGATTTCTTACACAAACTCCATAACTATGATGTTAGATTCTCGAAAATCTTCAAGGCATCTCCAAGTGTTCTTGAGTTAAACACTTCCATTCTTCAATAATCATCTACTGAAATCACTTAAGGTGAGTTCATACCCCTACATTTTCATGTTTTCTCAAGTTTTCAGGGGGGGAGGGGGGGAGGGGGGATACAAGTTAAAACACCAAGAACATAACTAAATTTTTCTAACAACCTTCATCAGAAAATTTCAACTCCATTCACGGACTGTTTTGGGCATCTTCAACATTTTTGTTTTCAAAACTGTACAAGGTGCAAATAGTTCAAGTTCTTAGCTTTAAAATGACTACTCGCACATCTCCATACGATTTTTCTACAAATTTATGGTGATTTTTACAAAACTGCCTATCATTTCAAACAACAATCCGGACAAGTCTATGATTATGGATTTATTCACCCAAGTTGGAGGTCATTAAAAATCTTTATAAAAATTATGCGTAAACTAGACACATTTTGTGAAAACTCTGAACTTACGGATTTAGTTTTCGACTTCGTATGATTTTTGTATCATTTTTATAAAACAATGCTGATAGATTAAGAATTAGTTAATAGCTTCTAACTATCAAAATACTTTGTAACATGGTGAGCAAAGTGTTAAGTCTTTGATGACTTCATATATTTCATGTATTTCTTGTTATGATATATTTGTATAATAGGAAATTATTTACTGAATTTATAAGAATCCTCCATCATAATCATTAGTACAAAACAAAGCAAGTTAAACATAGCTATATTGTACTATACATTTGACTTACATAGAATGGGATTCTTAAACACCACAAAGAAATATACTAAACTATAATAGGTATAGTTAGGGTACATATACATTTCAAACATTTTAATAAACTATAATAGGTATAGTTTATGATCATTTACATAACATACTCGTACAAAAGGGGGGTACAAATACAAAGTACCGAGTTTTTATACAAAAGGGGGGGTACAAATACAAAGTGCCGGGTTTATATACAAAAAGGGGTACAAATACAAAGTGCCAGTTTTTATACAAAAAGGGGTACAAATACAAAGTGTCGGGTTTATATACAAAAGGGGTACAAATACAAAGTGCCGGTTTTTATACAAAAAGGGGTAAAATACAAAGTGCCGGGTCTTTATACAAAAAGGGGGTACCGATACAAAGTACCAGGTTCACTTAAAATAGTTATTATGATATTAAAACTATATTTCATCTAGAATTGTTAGACTTCAACTATAATCGCTGAGCGTACAATGTTGAGTCATATAAGTATTTAGTCTTGATTGGCCTAGAATTGGTGGTGCCCGCCTCATCTCCTGTTCCTCGTTGGGTTGTGGACCTAGGGCAGACCCACTATATTCAACGTTTTATCTAATTTATACCGTATATAACTTATATACGCTGGATGATTATAGAGGAACTCTACGGGTCATTCTAGGGTTCATTAATGCATCATATAGGAATATTTCTATTCACACTTAACTAAGAAAATATTGGATTTTCTGGAAATCAAACTATATCGATTTTACAAGGAAAATGGTTTCTACTTCAAACAAAACTCTTATGAACTCACCAACTTAATTGTTGACACTTTTCAAAACTACTTGTATTCTCAGGAAATCAGTGAAACAGGAAAACTTCATCGCTTTGAGGATGGGACGTTAAACCGTCAACAATTTATTTTTGTCATCATAATGTAATTGATTTTGAATCATGTAAACATATACTTTGCTGTAACTTTTTCAATTATATTTATGATGGTTGTATTTACTTTGAGCACTATTATATTCGTTGTTGTGATACTGTACATGAAGTCCTCCACCCCCGGACGTTTCCGCCATCCTTGGTTTGAGGGTGTGACAGATTGGTATTAGAGCATTGTTTATAGTGAGCTAAGTATATCGAACCACATAAGATATACAAACTATAAATGCATTGGGACTGAGGTTTCTGATTTAAAGTTTTCAAAACAACTATACCTTTCGAAATAAATAGCTTTTTGTTAAAAGTATACATGCATGCATACATACTAAGGTCAGCATCATTTTAGGACAAAACAAAAGTAATGATTGTTGGATATCACAGGTAAGCTTGGGGATGTATGGTCAGTCTTGGGAGTGGCATAGCCTGATCAACTATGCTGGTCCGAGGAGTGATTAGCATATGCCCAAGAATGGTTGTGATGTGGCAACAAGTCTAAAAACTTACCAACACTACCACAATGAAATACCATAGGGGTATTTTGGCATTATTATAATTACTTATCTGAGAACTAAATAGATTTTTATCAATAAGTCAATAATTGCTTAGTGGATACATTAAAGTTATATGTATCCAGGACGTCATAGACTTAGAATCTGTGGGTCTTTGCTTTACTTCCTGTTCTCGTTGGATTGGGGATTTAGAGTTAGGGTCACTTATTCGAAGGTCTATCCCGTCCCAAATACATATGACTAGTATGCACTAAACGATGTGTTGAAGTACCTGATAAAGATCATCATATAAGTATCTAATTAGTACGTCTACTTAGTTATTTCTTATATCCCGTTTTCTCGCATGGATATCATGGCTGAATTTCCTTCCCCACGATGACCCGTGTTCCAAATCCCAACCCTCGACCGGCTTTTCAAGGCTCGACGCCTCCTTGAGTAGAGTACTCGGAAACCTGGAGCGAAGAGCAAGACCAACCTATGCCGTTTAATGGAGACCGAAGCTTCTACAACATAAACGAAGGAAGCTCAACAGATAGAATTCTTCCAATCCTGGTCTATAGAGTTGCCCGAAACGAGATTCAGGGCAGAACAACTATCCATCGTATCACAGAGATTGATGCAAATGCAAGAATACATACAATCCGCACCAATCGCCTTAAGCACACTCGTGAATAGTCTGAGAGAGACCATGAAACCGTGCTGCGAGCACTGGCTGAAACACGAACCGAAGTCATAGAACTCCGAGTACGCTAGAGGGTGTACGAGAGGCCCATGCTTGATATGGAGCGGCAACTAGCTGAACTGAGGGTTTACCAGAGGGAAGACCGCCGCCAGTAGTAGATGCCTTACTTTCTTTCCCTATTAACAAGAAATTTTCTTTTCCCTATCTATGTCCTATGTGGCATTCTCTATGAAACCATCTTGTACTGTAAGTACTTTTAGTTAGGCCTTTAGGCGGCCAAAACTCTCCTGCTCCGGATGTGATGTAAGACCCTCTCCAAGGTCAATTTTCCCCAATTTGCTACATCTTAAACATCAATGACATTGTCAGTCAGATGAATTCTGTGACACTATTTGTTCAAATACTTCCTAAATAGTCTATCTGATGCCCACTTTAGTCAAGTTGTTGGACTAGAGTAATTTAGCTCTAGGATCGTTCCTAATTTCTTTCAAAGGTTGAATCATGTTATTCACCAACCAATGGAACCCGGTTTGAACGACAAACGTCATAAGATCATTCTCTGAACTTACTTCTACTCCGTAATAAGACTGCATCATAGGGATGTAGGTCAAACCTTCGAGAACATACTTCAATTGGTCATAATAAGGACCTAGCCTGGGTCAAGTATAAGGCTTCACTTGGATGCAAAACCTACTAAACTCATGAAGTTCATTCATATGGACTTCCTTTATGAATTACATATAAGGCATTCTTAAATCAGAGAATAATGCAGAAAAATCTAATTCTATAACAACTGACTTGTCTTTGCTAGTAGAGGTAAGCTTGGGGATGTATGGTCAGTCTTGGGAGTGGCATAGCCTGATCAACTATGCTGGTCCGAGGAGTGATTAGCATATGCCCAAGAATGGTTGTGATGTGGCAACAAGTCTAAAAACTTACCAACACTACCACAATGAAATACCATAGGGGTATTTTTGCATTATTATACTTACTTATCTGAGAACTAAATAGATTTTTATCAATAAGTCAATAATTGCTTAGTGGATACATTAAAGTTATATGTATCCAGGACGTCATAGACTTAGAATCTGTGGATCTTTGCTTTACTTCCTGTTCTCGTTGGATTGGGGATTTGGAGTTAGGGTCGCTTATTCGAAGGTCTATCCCGTCCCAAATACATATGACTAGTATGCATTAAACGATGTGTTGAAGTACCTGATAAAGATCATCATATAATTATCTAATTAGTACGTCTACTTAGCTATTTCTTATATCCCCGTTTCTCGCATGGATATCATGGCTGGATTTCCTTCCCCATGATGACCCGTGTTCCAAATCCCAACCCTCGACCGGCTTTTCAAGGCTCGACGCCTCCTTGAGTAGAGTACTTGGAAACCTGGAGCGAAGAGCAAGACCAACCTATGCCGTTTAATGGAGACCGAAGCTTCTACAACATAAACAAAGGAAGCTCAACAGATAGAATTCTTCCAATCCTGGTCTATAGAGTTGCCCGAAACGAGATTCAGGGCAGAACAACTCTCCATCGTATCACAGAGATTGATGCAAATGCAAGAATATATACAATCCGCACCAATCTCCTTGAGCACACTCGTGAATAGTCTGAGAGAGACCATGAAACCGTGCTGCGAGCACTAGCTGAAACACGAACCGAAGTCATAGAACTCCGAGTACGCTAGAGGGTGTACGAGAGGCCCATGCTTGATATGGAGCGGCAACTAGCTGAACTGAGGGTTCACCAGAGGGAAGACCGCCGCCAGTAGTAGATGCCTTACTTTCTTTCCCTATTAACAAGAAATTTTCTTTTCCCTATCTATGTCCTATGTTGCATTCTCTATGAAACCATCTTGTACTGTAAGTACTTTTAGTTAGGCCTTTAGGCGGCCAAAACTCTCCTGCTCCGGATGTGATGTAAGACCCTCTCCAAGGTCAATTTTCCCTAATTTGCTACATCTTAAACATCAATGACGTTGTCAGTCAGATGAATTACGTGACACTCTTTGTTCGAATACTTCCTAACGAGTCTATCTGAAGCCCACTTTAGTCAAGTTGTTGGACTAGAGTAATTTAGCTCCAGGATCGTTCGCAATTTCTTTCAAAGGTTGAATCATGTTATTCACCAACCAATGGAACCTGGTTTGAACGACAAACATCATAAGATCATTCTCTGAACTTACTTCTACTCTGTAATAAGACCGCATCACAGGGATGTAGGTCAAACCTTCGAGAACATACTTCAACTGGTCATAATAAGGACCTAGCCTGGGTCAAGTATAAGGCTTCACTTGGATGCAAAACCTACTAAACTCATGAAGTTCATTCATATGGATTTCCTTTATGAATTACATGTAAGGCATTCTTAAATCAGAGAATAATGCAGAAAAATCTAATTCTATAACAACTGACTTGTCTTTGCTAGTAGAGGTAAGCTTGGGGATGTATGGTCAGTCTTGGGAGTGGCATAGCCTGATCAATTTCTTGTACTGCGAAAAGTTCCCCCCATCTTTCCTCTAAATACTTGGATCCCCATTCGAAGTGCAAATTTCGGGACGAAATTCCCTCTAACGGGGGGATGATGTGACAACCGTCAAATTCTGGTCAATTCAAAGTCAATAGGTCAAACCAGTCAACTCAGCTAACCCTTGCATTTTTGGGCTTACGTTATGTATTTACTAAACAACTCCCTATTCTAATGAGAGATCATAAATCAAAAAGTGCGAACATCTAGATCTCCTTAACCTAAAATTGTGGTACGTGGCGAGCCAAACCGATAAAACAGTGTTGCATACTCATCGGGAGTGTGTAAGATCCTTAATCAAGGCTTAGCAGGGTTTACAAACCTTGCATTGCGAAGTCGGACAATCACAAATGCCACACATGAAACCACTCTCAATCGTTTTTACTCTATCTCTTCTTATCAAGAATCTCTCCCAAATCTCTCTAAGAATGTCAAATCTCTCCCAAATCTCTCTAAGAATGTCAAATCTCTCCCAAATATCTCTTCGTATGAGAAATCTCTCCAAGTATGTGAAATCTCTCCCAAATATCTCTTTGTATGAGAAATCTCTCCAAGTATGTGAAATCTCTCCCAAATCTCTCTCAAAAGTTTCCGTAACTTTTTGAAGTCATTTGGGTCATTCCGACCCTTAACCGGGTCAAAAACAGCTTAAAACGGGGTAAAAACGAGTAAAATAGGCTTAAGGACCCGAAACCTACTTTAAAGGGGCAAAGCCTCTTAGGACCCGAAGGTCCCTATAGGAACCGAACCCGAGCCCAGGAGGAACCGAACCCAAGCCCAGGAGGAACCGAACTCGAGCCCAGGAGGAACTGAACCCGAAGGCTACTGTTCATTCGGCTCATTTCGGGTCTGACCATCTTCGCCTCTTATCGCCGGACCGAGCCTCCCTTCGCTTCCTCGCCTCCTGTTGCATCCTCGCCTCCCTTCATTTCCGGCTCAGTCCACAGCAAGGACCAAACCTCGGCCTAGGGACCGAACTTCGGCCTAGTACTGAGAGGTCTCGCTGGGAATGCTTTTCTTCCCGGTTTTCGCGTAGTTTTGCGTTTAAGGCCCGTTTTTAATTATTTTAACACGAGATTTTCACCCAAAATTATATTTTAACATAATGAACCCTAAATATTCACAATTTAATCATATTTTCATGAAAATATTTATTTAAATAATAAAAGTTAGTGGGTAAAGGACAAAGACGTGGAGTGTTGACTTTGCTTTACCTTATGACACAAGCAACCACTCCCACACCCACTCTATGACCAGCCACACCTCCCCACCTTACCTAGGTCACTTCAATGTCCCTTACACTCAATTTCCACTTATTCCAACATTTTTAGAGCTGGAACAATCTCTCCTCATTTCTCTCATTTGCTCTCATTTCACTAAGTATCAAACACCACTTTTCTCTCAAACTTTTTCTCCACCAAATTCGAGATTTAAGGCTGATTTTCAAGTGTTATTCCACTCTTAGTAAGTATAATTCATCCTCCTTATGATTATTTCACTTCATTCTACTCAAATCATTGATTGCTTACACAAACTCCATAACTATGATGTTAGATTATCGAAAATCTTCAAGGCATCTCCAAGTGTTCTTGAGTTAAACACTTCCATTCTTCAACAATCATCTATTGAAATCACTTAAGGTGAGTTCATACCCCTACATTTTCATGTTTTCTCAAGTTTTCAGGGGGGGGGGGGATACAAGTTAAAACACCAAGAACATAACTAAATTTTTCTAACAACCTTCATCAGAAAATTTCAACTCCATTCACGGACTGTTTTGGGCATCTTCAACATTTTTGTTTTCAAAACTGTACAAGGTGCAAATAGTTCAAGTTCTTAGCTTTAAAATGACTACTCGCACATCTCCATACGATTTTTCTACAAATTTATGGTGATTTTTACAAAACTGCCTATCATTTCAAACAACAATCCGGACAAGTCTATGATTATGGATTTATTCACCCAAGTTGGAGGTCATTAAAAATCTTTATAAAAATTATGCGTAAACTAGACACATTTTGTGAAAACTCTGAACTTACGGATTTAGTTTTCGACTTCGTATGATTTTTGTATCATTTTTATAAAACAATGCTGATAGATTAAGAATTAGTTAACAGCTTCTAACTATCAAAATACTTTGTAACATGGTGAGCAAAGTGTTAAGTCTTTGATGACTTCATATATTTCATGTATTTCTTGTTATGATATATTTGTATAATAGGAAATTATTTACTGAATTTATAAGAATCCTCCATCATAATCATTAGTACAAAACAAAGCAAGTTAAACATAGCTATATTGTACTATACATTTGACTTACATAGAATGGGATTCTTAAACACCACAAAGAAATATACTAAACTATAATAGGTATAGTTAGGGTACATATACATTTCAAACATTTTAATAAACTATAATAGGTATAGTTTATGATCATTTACATAACATACTCGTACAAAAGGGGGGTACAAATACAAAGTACCGAGTTTTTATACAAAAGGGGGGGGGGGGGTACAAATACAAAGTGCCGGGTTTATATACAAAAAGGGGTACAAATACAAAGTGCCAGTTTTTATACAAAAAGGGGTACAAATACAAAGTGCCAGGTTTATATACAAAAGGGGTACAAATACAAAGTGCCGGTTTTTATACAAAAAGGGGTAAAATACAAAGTGCCGGGTCTTTATACAAAAAGGGGGTACCGATACAAAGTACTAGGTTCACTTAAAATAGTTATTATGATATTAAAACTATATTTCATCTAGAATTGTTAGACTTCAACTATAATCGTTGAGCGTACATGTTTGAGTCATATAAGTATTTAGTCTTGATTGGCCTAGAATTGGTGGTGCCCGCCTCATCTCCTGTTCCTCGTTGGGTTGTGGACCTAGGGCAGACCCACTATATTCAACGTTTTATCTAATTTATATCGTATATAACTTATATACGCTGGACGATTATAGAGGAACTCTACGGGTCATTCTAGGGTTCATTAATGCATCATATAGGAATATTTCTATTCACACTTAACTAAGAAAATATTGGATTTTCTGGAAATCAAACTATATCGATTTTATAAGGAAAACGGTTTCTACTTCAAACAAAACTCTTATGAACTCACCAACTTAATTGTTGACACTTTTCAAAACTACTTGTATTCTCAGGAAATCAGTGAAACAGGAAAACTTCATAAGGAAAACGGTTTCCACTAGCCTTAGTTTGGGGGTGTGACAAAGAATGTCCAAGAACACATGGGTTTATGGCCAAGGCAATCTCCTTGGCGCGGAAACACCATTAGGTGTTGCATATGTGCCACCATTGCTTCCGAGGGCTTGGATATTGGACTAGAACCCTTCATACTTGAACTATAGACCTTAAACTTCGAAATGGTTGGTGTTACCATGGGTTTACAGCCGTAAACCCACTAGGCCGTAAACCCTAGGCGGTAAACTCCATGGGAGTTGGTCCTTGGGCCGTGAAGTCTAAAGCAATGCCTTACACCCCTTTGATGCAACCTTATGACCTTCTACCACTTAAGACAAAGTGTTTTCCATGTTTTAGAGTGTTTATACTTGATTAATTGTGGTTATAATCACTAATTAGATAAACATATATGTCTTTATATGTTAAATAGGATCATTGTGTGTGTTCAAGTCTTCACTGGACACCTAGCACCTTGTCCAACACTTCCGTCCAAACCACTTACTACAAGTGAGTTCATATCCCTTAATCAACCTTTTAAATGATTTTAAATGCTTTTATGGGGGGGGGATACAAGTTGAATATCATAGTTATCATATCAATCACATGTGATTAATAACTATTAAACATATGGATTTACCATACTTTCAAACTGTTTTACTAAACAAATGACTTCAAACTGCTTATCAAACTCTTTTACATGTTAAACTCTTTACTAAACTAATTTTTATGTATCAAACCTTTTCTACTACAACTTTTAAACATATATATTGTTAAAACCATGTCTATTACAGATATAGTTATATAAGTAAGGATTGAAGGACTTAGGATTGCCAACTCACTTTATTTCATGTTCCTTGTTTGGTTGTGGACTTAGAGTACGCTGTTGTTTGTCCGAGTGTCGTTGGATCCTTAGTTATATATTATGTATATATGTAAAGATATAACAGATTTTATCTCAGTTCAATACATTCAGTCATATAAACGATTCTTCTAGTAACTATAATAGGTACAGTTAGGGATATACTACTCATTACTTCTAGTTCAATGAAGCATACAAAGAGTCAGTTTATTCATGAGTCAATACTTACTATTATGAGAAACTATACAACGATACTATGATGAGAAACTATACAACTATACTATGATGAGAAACTATATAACGATACTATTATGAGAAACTATACAACGATACTATGATGAGAAACAATACATTCACTACACTAGTACATACATTACATATACAAGTATACTATAACATAAATGTGAACCATTGTTTCAGGGCATGTCTTCACTACCATGGCTCGGTTTGTATCCAGAATCTCTTTGTCACACCCCGAAACCAATGTCAGAAACGTTCTGGGGCGGAAGACGTCATGTAAGTATCACAACCAATGTACATAGTAAGCATAGTAAACACGAAACATTACATTACATATGAATAATTACATTTTTTTAAAAGTAAAGTAATACATGTTATCTATACAAGAGTTTGAACAAAAGTAGGACGAGTCTTCTAAAACACTCCGTCTTCTCCAAAACATTGCAGGTACTTGTCTAATGCGGACCTGAGAATACAAATAGTTTGAAAATCAGCATAAAGCTGGTGAGTTCATAAGTGTTTTGTTTTCTGAAAATGAACATGTTTCCGTTAGTTTTCTGAAGAAGTTGTTATCTAAGAAAATCCCATATTTTCTTATTAAGACAGTTTAATACGTATAACTCTAGATTGAAAACCATGGGAATACCATCCTGTATCACAGTAGGTAGTTTTAATACATAAAATTATAGATTGAAAACCATGGGAATACCATCCCGTACTAGATCAAAGATAGATATAACAATCCGTGAATAAACTTATATTTAGATATTAATATGTATTGTGAGTCGGTTAACCATGCTAATATGACCACGAGACCTCCTTGACGTTCTTCAGGCGTCGGATGATATCCAGAATTTGTCACACCAGGCGTGCCCGCCTAACTGTAGCTAGCAGTTTAGGTATGGGATTGTTAGTCCCGAATAGATCTATTCACAAATTCCACGCTCTCCCTCCAGGTGAATCTGGTTACACTTCCAGGGAGGATTTACTGATAACCCGAAGGGTTTAAATCAAGATACATCTCACAAGCTAGTATTAAATTATTCACGGTGTCACACCCCCAAACCAAGGATGGTGGAAACGTCCAGGGGTGGAGGACTTCATGTAGAGTATCACAACAACGAGTATGATAGTGCTCAAAGTAAATACAACCAACATAAATATAATTGAAAAGTTACACCAAAGTATATATTTACATGATTCAAATCAATTACATTATGATACAAAATGAACTGTTTAATGAATTATCATCCCATCCTCAAAACGTTGTTGATTTCCTGTTTCACTGAATTCCTGTGAATACAAGTAGTTTTGAAAGAGTGTCAACACGAAGGTTGGTTAGTACAAGTAGTTTCATGTGTGGCATTTGTGAGTGCTCGGCTTCGCAATGCAAGGTTCGTAAACCCTGTTAAGCCTTGTTTAAGGATCTTACACACTCCCGATGAGTATGCAACATTGTTTTATCGGTTTGGCTCACCACGTACCACAGTTTTAGGTTAAGGAGATCTAGATGTTCACACTTTTTGCTTTATGATCTCTCATTAGAATAGAGAGTTGTGTAGAAGTTTCATAACGTAAATTCTAGTACCCACGGGCAAATTGAGTCAAACGGTTTGACTTGTTGACTTTAGTTGACTTTGACTTGACTGAAAATTGACGGTTGTCACATCATCCCCCCGTTAGAGGGAATTTCGTCCCGAAATTTGAATTTAGGCAAGGAGTAGGCATGAATAATCGAGCCAAGAAGTGGAGATACTTCCTAATCGACTAATTCTCGCGCTCCCAAGTGACTCCAGGTCCTTGGTTAGTATCCAAGTGAACTTTCACTAATAGGAAGCGGCGTTGTTTCATCCGCTTGACCTCGGTCCATGGTCACTATGGTTCTTCCAAGAAGGTGAGGCTCTTGTGGAATTCAATCTCGTCGAGGGGAATTTGCAAGAGTCTCGTATGATAAATACTTTTGTGAGTTTGGGATGTGTCGGGTAGAATGTACTTTACCAAGCTCGTGGGAGTAGATTGAAGTAGCGAGTTATAGGGCTGATTCTGACAGAATCTCGAAGGCATAATTATCTGGGGTATTGGCTTTCCATGCTTTCCGAAGCATACTAAGCCTTCCCATAGTGAGTGTTTCCAGAGGAATTTGGTATGTTATACTGGAGTTCTAAAGGTTTCTCCCTCTTGCTTCTCTACCTGTCAAGGGTTGCTCCCTTTAGGGTCAAAGTTGGGAGGGGGTCCGCATTTTACGAGAAGTTCCAAAGGAACTAAGACGGTAGGTCAGCGAGACCCAGAATTTTGGCGTATTCCTGCTAACGCCTTCGGTGCTGACTGTTTCTCAACGGTTTTGATCAATTGAAAGGGTCCTTATGAATTTCCACCTTGATAATGATGTGTCTTGAGAATTGGACTCCTCAATTCCAAAACTCGTATCTAGAGAACTTCGGGTAATACATCTCTGATCGTATTGCTTCTGTGGTTTGTTGTAGCTGCTCTCCTTGTTTTCCTTCTTACTACGAGGGCAGATAAGTAAGTCATTTGTAATGACGATGATGAACTGATCCTATTAAGAATGGCATATCCTATTTATTACGTTCATGAATCCTACGAGTGGGTTTGGTCCTATCCGAGGGTTATCACTACGAACTTTCAGTGTCCCCATCGAAATTAGAGGATTGTTCTCGGACATCCTTCTTCAATACTCGTGACTGGTGATATTCAGATCTCAGGTCAAATTCCTGAAGGGTACCTCGTTCCTTGCGGTTGGTCGGCCTATTCGTCCTTGCGAGGCAGATAGTAAAGGTTTATGTTGGAGATGTTGTTGGGGCCTCTGAAAGCGATGGAATTATGAGCAATTTGCTTTTCTATTAGACGAATAAGACCAGAGTTTTCCAGGGTGAGAAGCTCGGTTCTTGAATTTCATTGTTGAGTAGTTCGACAGGTTTGATCTGATAGCTCTTGTAGCTCGGTAGGAAGCATGTGGGTTTGGTTTACGCAACTAGGCCTTTTTGAATGGTAGGACATTTACTCATCCTTCTGGGCAACCTTAGCCCGAAGCTCATGGCAGGACTCGTACCATATCTGTCCCAAGCTTCTGTGCTTGAATCTTGTCTGCTACATGCGCGACATTCCCGAAGGTCTCCTGTAAATACATGTGATAAGGCTTCGGGAAGTATAACACTCCTCTGGTGCGTGTTTTGGTGTTCCACAGTGAGAGATGACCCAAAGGTCCGTGCTGGATGTTTGTGAGAGACGATAGTTTCGATATTCGGGGGTTAAGCGAAGGGCCCTTTTGTAGTCGTTTAATCGGGAAGATGAGGGCTATATCAATCAAAATTGGATAACGACAACAATATCTTTTTAGATAACATGAGATAAGTTGTATTCAAAAGAAGAGATCACTAGAGTGATAGAGTGTCCTGTATTTCTTTTCTGTGTGTTCCGTTTTGTTTGATGTTATGATTATTGTAGATGATTCATACCACAGTGTCTAGCACTGGTAGTGGGTGGGTTTTCGATAGCCAGTAATGATACTTGATATCATGATTCCTGACAGGTCTCCTTACGATCGAGCGGTATATGATCGTCGTATGTAAATTGATATCGTGAAATCGTCGAGTGGGTGGCCCCACTCAATTCCTACTACTAGACATGGAATAGGAGTCAGGACGGAATTATTTGTTTCAAGACTTTAGTATTTTGATTATAATTAACCCCGATGTATGGACAAGGTCATCACAACTTACAAGTAATGATCCTAAGGTCATATATGAATGTCTTTGGTTTGATTTGTATGAGAGAGAGTATTTTAACTAATTTTTTAGAAAGACGGTTATTTTAGTAAGCGTACCAAATTCCTTACAAACATATAGTAATTAAACGTTCTTGTCATTGGGAACATTACAAAAGTCCTAAGATGGTTCCCTTGATGCTCCTGTTGGTGTGTTCCTCATACTCCTCCTGCTCCTTCGTCATTCTTCTCAGTTGGACATTCTCTCTTGAAGTGTCCCGTTTCACTGCATAGGTAGCATGCTGGGCCTACCTTGGAGTAGGTGGTTGAAGGGAGGTGATGGGCCGGGGCCTTACAAAAACGGACGGTATGCCCTTTCTTGTTGCAGTTTTTACAGTGCATCGCCCGGCAAGCCCCATAGTGATGAAAGCCACATTGGTTGCACTTTAGGAGTGATCCCTCATGTAACATCCCGGAATCGCAAGAGTAGAGTTGAAGGGCTAAAAGTGTAAGTTTCAGAGGGTGACTCGGCGAGTCCATGGATAGACTCGGCGAGTCAGGTTGTGACAACCGTCAAATTCTGCAATTTTATCATTTTATGACCCCATTTGCGAAGTTGAGTATTTATTTCCAAAAATGCGAAACTCCAGGGACAATATTTGAAATCTTCTGTTTTCTTCCCCAAATTCGCATTCTACTATGAAATACTTCGCATCTTCATTCTTACACCCTTCGCATCCCTTCGCATTTATCTCGTTAAAAACTGCAATTTCATCATTTTATAACATTCCCCAATTCGCATTCTACTATGAAATACTTCGCATCTTCATTCTTACACCCTTCGCATCCCTTCGCATTTATCTCGTTAAAAACTCTGCAATTTCATCACTTTATAACATTCCCCAATTCGCATTCTACTATGAAATACTTCGCATCTTCATTCTTACACCCTTCGCATCCCTTCGCATTTATCTCGTTAAAAACTGCAATTTCATCATTTTATAACATTCCCCAATTCGCATTCTACTATGAAATACTTCGCATCTTCATTCTTACACCCTTCGCATCCCTTCGCATTTATCTCGTTCGCATTTTAAGCTAATTAATCGAATGCGATTCACAAAATTTTCATTCCAGATGCGAACACAGTTTAGCTCTTGAACTCTAAACTTGCGAAATCAAAAATTCATACGTTGAACCCATATGCGAATATTAACCCAATTGACTTCAAATTGATTCATAGATGCGAACACTCGATTGTTTTACTTTCGCAAAAATGAGCATCAACAACTCCACAATCGAGTTTTTAAATTCTTACAAACAACAATTTCATAGTCCTTGACTTCGCGTTTTTCTTCACGAATCATCCCTCAATCATCAATCCAATTGCGAACAATACTCTCAAAATCGATTGAAACTTATAGCAAAGCTAAATCCAACTTCGCATTCAAGCAGTGTTATTGATCCGCAGTCACAAGCAACCACCCCACACCCACTCTCTGACCAGCCATACCTCCCCACCTTACCTAGGTCACATCAACGTCTTTTCCACTCAATTAACCCTCTTCCCAAGTTTTTGAGGACTGATTATTCATCCTCTCTCCTCATTTCTCTCATTTGCTCTCATTTCACAAGAAGATCAAACTCTTTCCTCTCTCACTTTCTCTCTCTAGAAATTCGAGATTCAAGGGCTGATCTTGAGTTTTTCCTCCACATTTGGTAAGCATAATCCATTCTCTTTATGATTATCTCATTTATTTCCACTCAAATCATGGATATCTTAGACAAACTCTCTCATAATTGTGTTAGAGCTTCGAATCTTCAAGTGATTCTTCAAGTGTTCTTGGGTTGAACACTTTCCTTCTTCAACACGTATCTACTGAAATCACTCAAGGTGAGTTCATACCCCTACATTTTCATTGTTTTCTCAAGTTTTCAGGGGGGGAATACAAGTTAAAACACTAAGAACATATCTAAATTTTTCTAACAGCCTTCATCAGAAAAGTTCAACTCCATTCACGGACTGTTTTGGGCATCTTAAACATTTTTGTTTTCAAAACTGTACAAGGTGCAAATAGTTCAAGTTTTTAGCTTTAAAATGGCTACTTGCACATCTCCATACGATTTTTCTACAATTTATGGTGATTTTTACAAAACTGCCTATCATTCAAACAACAATCCGGACCAGTCTGTGATTATGGACTTTTTCAACCAAGTTAGAGGTCATTATAAATTGTGATAAAAATTATGAGCAAACTAGACACATTTTGTGAACTCTCAGAATTTACGGATCTAGTTTTCGACATCGTATGATTTTTCTATGATTTTTCCAAAACAGGGCAGAATTGCTAAATTTTACCAACAGCATGTAAATATCATAACACTTTGTATTATGTTGAGCAAAGTGTATAATCATAAGTTTTAATGTTTGAATGTGTTTCCTAGTTAGTTTATCATTATGAATTGAAAACTAAGACATTCATATTAAATATTATTCATTCATTTTTGGAACACGTATTATTTAACCATAAAAAGTATAGTTTGAATATACTTATAACACTAATACATTTCCATAAAAGGGTTCATACATATTATATACATTTTAGATAAACTATAATAGGTATAGTTTATGATACATCACTCTACGCACTCATACAAGAAAGGTACATTCATACAAGAAAGATCTCTATTTATATTCACACACATTTAACGTAAACTTGTTATCCTATATTGTGAGTTTCTCTATCCATTTTTCGATCTCTATCTCTCTATCTCCCCGTACGTCCGAGTGCGGGATATAATTCCTGGTAGTTATAATCAGAATCTCCTTGAGGGAGAACGTGATACTTGTATATAGATCTATATTGGGATTGACACCCCACACCTTTCTGCTAGCTACAGTTGGACCTGCAGGTCTACGGGTGACAAATGTCATTTTTATTTATTTTTCGCGACACTGAGTATGTCGTGGCAGGTTCTCATAGTCATAGTATGATTATAACGGCTCACATAGGGAACAATCCATAAGTTTACGGGATTTTATTTTTAAAACCTAAATGAGTTTTATGTCGATTTAAAATCACCTTTTATCTCTATGGGTACAACTACAAAATGTCGGGTCTCTATACAAAGTTATTATGATATTAAAACTATATTTCCTCTAGAATTGTTAGACTTCAACTATAGTCGCTGAGCATATATGTTTGAGTCATATAAGAATTTAGTCATGATTGGCCTAGAATTAGTGGTGCCCGCCTCATCTCCTGTTCCTCGTTGGGTTGTGGACCTGGGGCAGACTCACTATATTCAACGTTTTATCTAAGTTAAACCTTATATAACTTATATATGTTGGACGATTATAGAGGAACTCTACGGATTGCCCTAAGGTTCATTAATGCATCACGTAGGATTATTTCTATTCATACTTAACTAAGAAAATATTGGATTTTCTGGAAATTAAACCCTATCGATTTTACAAGGAAAAACGGTTTCTACTTCAAACAAAACTCTTATGAACTCACCAACCTTTGTGTTGACACTTTTAAAACTACTTGTATTCTCAGGAAATCAGTGAAACAGGAAAACTTCATCGCTTTGAGGATGGGACGCTAAACCGTCAACAACTTATTTTGTCATCATAATGTAATTGCTTTTGAAACATATAAACATATACTTTGGTGTAACTTTTGCAATTATATTTATGGTGGTTGTATTTACTTTGAGCACTATTATATTCATCGTTGTGATACTCTACATGAAGTCCTCCACCCCCAGACGTTTCCGCCATCCTTGGTTTGGGGGTGTGACAGATTGGTATCAGAGCATTGTTTATAGTGAACTAAGTATATCGAACCACATAAGATATACAAACTATAAATGCATTGGGACTAAGGTCTCTGATTTTAAGATTTCAAAACCACTATACCTTTAAGAATAAATAACTTTTGTTAAAAGTATACATGCATGCATACATACTAAGGTCAGCATCATTTTAGGACAAAACAAAAGTAAAGATTGTTGGACATCACAGGTAAGCCTGGGGATGTATGATCAGTCTTGGGAATAGCATAGCCTGATCAACTATGCTGGTCCGAGGAGTGATTAGCATATGCCCAAGAATGGTTGTGATGTGGCAACAAGTCTAAAAATTTACCAACACTACCACAATGAAATACCATAGGGGTATTTTGGCATTATTAAAATTACATATGTGAGAACTAAATAGATCTTTATCAATAGGTCAATAGTTGCTTAGTGGATACATTAAAATTTTATGTATCCAGGACGTCATAGACTTAGAATCTGTGGATCTTTGCTCTACTTCCTGTTCTCGTTGGATTGGGGATTTAGAGTTAGGGTCGCTTATTCGAAGGTCTATCCTGTCCCGAATACATATAATTAGTATGCACTAAACAATTTGTTGAAGTACCTGATAAAGATCATCGTATAATTAACTAATTAGTACGTTTGCTTAATTGTTTCTTATATCCCCATTTCTCGCGAAGATATCATGGCTGGATTTCCATCCACACGACGACCCGTACTACCCTAACCACGACAATACCAAATGGCTCGGAGAGGAGCCAGAGAATGATTACCCAACCCCTGTAGATGGCCACCAAGCTGAAGGCTATGCTGATGGTTCTGATTCCGACCCTGAAGTGGAGAACTTAACCCCGATGACTCTTGTTCCGAATCCTAACCCTTGTCCAACTTTTCAAGGCCCGACGCCTCCTTGGGTAGAGTGCTTGGAAACCTGGAGCAAAGAACAAGACCAACATATGTCGTTTAGTAGAGAACGAAGCTTCTACAACATAAACGAAGGAAGCTCAAACAGATACAATTTTTCCAATCCTGGTCCATAGAGTTGCCCGAAACGAGATTCTGGGTAGAACGACTCTCCATAGTATCGCAAAGGTTGATGCAAATGCAAGAATACATACGATCCGCACCAAGCGCCTTGAACACACTCGTGAAAAATCTAAGAGAAACCACAAAACCCACTAACTCGTGAAGTTCATTCATATGGACTTCCTTTATGAACTACATATAAGGAATTCTTAAATCGAAGAAAAATGCAGGAAAAATCAAATTCTATAACAACTGACTTGTCTTTACTAGTAGAAACTTATCATCTGATCATTTTTCCTTTTTGCAAACTCATGACAGAACAATGCCACCAAGGAAAAGACCCAGACCTTCGGGCAGCACAGCGCCACCACCTCCGACGCCACCTCCCCAGTTTGATCCTGAAATGTTCCAAGCTGCAGTGACAGCAGCCGTGGTAGCTGCAATGTCACAAATTGGCACAAATAGCAATGGTGGTGCTGGATCTGGAGCCACAAACCCTAACCACGGGGATAGTGCAGGACGCACAAGGGAATGCACTTACAAGGACTTCACAAATGGCAAACCCGATTCCTTTGATGGAAGTGGGGGTGTCCTCGCACTAATTCAATGGTTCGAGAGGACCGAAGCGATCTTTGAGATTTGCGCTTGCCCCGAAGCGAGCAAAGTCAAGTACGCGACATTCACCTTCATCGGAAGAGCTCTCACTTGGTGGAACGACAAAGTTAAGTCGCTTACGCTTGCAGTGGCTAACTCGTTAAGTTGGGAGGACTTAAAG
This sequence comes from Lactuca saligna, assembly GCF_052625555.1. Lineage (NCBI taxonomy): Eukaryota > Viridiplantae > Streptophyta > Magnoliopsida > Asterales > Asteraceae > Lactuca > Lactuca saligna. The sequence continues at coordinate 92,185,171 of NC_136421.1, forward strand.
AAGATGATGTTGAAGGAATATTGCCCAAGAGGTGAAGTGCAAAAGCTGGAGCAAGAACTATGGAATCTCAGAATGGCAGGCTCCGACCTTACAACTTACACCAACCGATTTTGTGATCTAGCACTCCTTTGTCCCGCTATGGTCACCCCGGAAGACAAAAAGTTGGAGCGTTACCTCTGGGGATTGTCCCCCGAAATTCAAGATAGCGTGCTCGCCTCAAGACCAACTACCTTCGACAGCGCCAAGGAGTTAGCACAACAACTCATTGACCACCATGCCCGCCATGACACTATGGCAACCACCCATACCCAAGCAAGAGGAGGGGACAACGAAAGAAAGTTTTGGGACAACAAGAAAGACCAATCAACCCTAGGCCTCGCTAAGAAGCAACAGATCCTTGCTGTTCATGCTGCCACAACCCTCACCACACCAACTCCCATGAAACCATACGCAGGAACACTTCCAAAATGCAACAAGTGTAACTTCCATCACACTGGGGCTTGTCGAAAGTTGCACTGCAAAAACTGCGACAGAGAGGGGCACACTGCTCGTTTCTGTAAGGCACCAGCACGACCCATCAACCAGGTACCCGACTCTGGAGCAAGCCCAACCTGTTACGAGTGTGGAGAAACGGGACACTTTATAAGGGAATGCCCAAGGACAAGAGATGCTGGTGGTGGCGGGAGGGTGTTTGCAATCACCGAAGGAGAAACCACTCCGGAACTGCCCGCAAATATCAGTACGTGTTTCTAACATCGACATTTAAATCCCAAATTTCTTTATATGATAAATCTAGCATCAATTAAAGCATGCATTGTAGTAATCATGTGACACCGGGCGGGTCATTCCTCACCATAATCAAATTCTTGTGCTACGAAAAGTCATCCCCATCTTTCCTCTAAATTCCTAGATCCCCATTCGAAGTGCAAATTTCGGGACGAAATTCCCTTTAACGGGGGGATGATGTGACAACCGTCAAATTCTGCAATTTTATCATTTTATGACCCCATTTGCGAAGTTGAGTATTTATTTCCAAAAATGCGAAACTCCAGGGACAATATTTGAAATCTTCTGTTTTCTTCCCCAAATTCGCATTCTACTATGAAATACTTCGCATCTTCATTCTTACACCCTTCGCATCCCTTTGCATTTATCTCGTTCGCATTTTAAGCTAATTAATCGAATGCGATTCACAAAATTTTCATTCCAGATGCGAACACAGTTTAGCTCTTGAACTCTAAACTTGCGAAATCAAAAATTCATACGTTGAACCCATATGCGAATATTAACCCAATTGACTTCAAATTGATTCATAGATGCGAACACTCGATTGTTTTACTTTCGCAAAAATGAGCATCAACAACTCCACAATCGAGTTTTTAAATTCTTACAAACAACAATTTCATAGTCCTTGACTTCGCGTTTTTCTTCACGAATCATCCCTCAATCATCAATCCAATTGCGAACAATACTCTCAAAATCGATTGAAACTTATAGCAAAGCTAAATCCAACTTCGCATTCAAGCAGTGTTATTGATCCGCAGTCACAAGCAACCACCCCACACCCACTCTCTGACCAGCCATACCTCCCCACCTTACCTAGGTCACATCAACGTCTTTTCCACTCAATTAACCCTCTTCCCAAGTTTTTGAGGACTGATTATTCATCCTCTCTCCTCATTTCTCTCATTTGCTCTCATTTCACAAGAAGATCAAACTCTTTCCTCTCTCACTTTCTCTCTCTAGAAATTCGAGATTCAAGGGCTGATCTTGAGTTTTTCCTCCACATTTGGTAAGCATAATCCATTCTCTTTATGATTATCTCATTTATTTCCACTCAAATCATGGATATCTTAGACAAACTCTCTCATAATTGTGTTAGAGCTTCGAATCTTCAAGTGATTCTTCAAGTGTTCTTGGGTTGAACACTTTCCTTCTTCAACACGTATCTACTGAAATCACTCAAGGTGAGTTCATACCCCTACATTTTCATTGTTTTCTCAAGTTTTCAGGGGGGGAATACAAGTTAAAACACTAAGAACATATCTAAATTTTTCTAACAGCCTTCATCAGAAAAGTTCAACTCCATTCACGGACTGTTTTGGGCATCTTAAACATTTTTGTTTTCAAAACTGTACAAGGTGCAAATAGTTCAAGTTTTTAGCTTTAAAATGGCTACTTGCACATCTCCATACGATTTTTCTACAATTTATGGTGATTTTTACAAAACTGCCTATCATTCAAACAACAATCCGGACCAGTCTGTGATTATGGACTTTTTCAACCAAGTTAGAGGTCATTATAAATTGTGATAAAAATTATGAGCAAACTAGACACATTTTGTGAACTCTCAGAATTTACGGATCTAGTTTTCGACATCGTATGATTTTTCTATGATTTTTCCAAAACAGGGCAGAATTGCTAAATTTTACCAACAGCATGTAAATATCATAACACTTTGTATTATGTTGAGCAAAGTGTATAATCATAAGTTTTAATGTTTGAATGTGTTTCCTAGTTAGTTTATCATTATGAACTGAAAACTAAGACATTCATATTAAATATTATTCATTCATTTTTGGAACACGTATTATTTAACCATAAAAAGTATAGTTTGAATATACTTATAACACTAATACATTTCCATAAAAGGGTTCATACATATTATATACATTTTAGATAAACTATAATAGGTATAGTTTATGATACATCACTCTACGCACTCATACAAGAAAGGTACATTCATACAAGAAAGATCTCTATTTATATTCACACACATTTAACGTAAACTTGTTATCCTATATTGTGAGTTTCTCTATCCATTTTTCGATCTCTATCTCTCTATCTCCCCGTACGTCCGAGTGCGGGATATAATTCCTGATAGTTATAATCAGAATCTCCTTGAGGGAGAACGTGATACTTGTATATAGATCTATATTGGGATTGACACCCCACACCTTTCTGCTAGCTACAGTTGGACCTGCAGGTCTACGGGTGACAAATGTCATTTTTATTTATTTTTCGCGACACTGAGTATGTCGTGGCAGGTTCTCATAGTCATAGTATGATTATAACGGCTCACATAGGGAACAATCCATAAGTTTACGGGATTTTATTTTTAAAACCTAAATGAGTTTTATGTCGATTTAAAATCACCTTTTATCTCTATGGGTACAAATACAAAATGTCGGGTCTCTATACAAAGTTATTATGATATTAAAACTATATTTCCTCTAGAATTGTTAGACTTCAACTATAGTCGCTGAGCATATATGTTTGAGTCATATAAGAATTTAGTCATGATTGGCCTAGAATTAGTGGTGCCCGCCTCATCTCCTGTTCCTCGTTGGGTTGTGGACCTGGGGCAGACTCACTATATTCAACGTTTTATCTAAGTTAAACCTTATATAACTTATATATGTTGGACGATTATAGAGGAACTCTACGGATTGCCCTAAGGTTCATTAATGCATCACGTAGGATTATTTCTATTCATACTTAACTAAGAAAATATTGGATTTTCTGGAAATTAAACCCTATCGATTTTACAAGGAAAAACGGTTTCTACTTCAAACAAAACTCTTATGAACTCACCAACCTTTGTGTTGACACTTTTAAAACTACTTGTATTCTCAGGAAATCAGTGAAACAGGAAAACTTCATCGCTTTGAGGATGGGACGCTAAACCGTCAACAACTTATTTTGTCATCATAATGTAATTGCTTTTGAAACATATAAACATATACTTTGGTGTAACTTTTGCAATTATATTTATGGTGGTTGTATTTACTTTGAGCACTATTATATTCATCGTTGTGATACTCTACATGAAGTCCTCCACCCCCAGACGTTTCCGCCATCCTTGGTTTGGGGGTGTGACACAGGTCGTGTATCAAGTGGCCTACTCGGCGAGTCCAAAGATGGACTCGGCGAGTAGGTGCTGTATGGAGAAAACCCTAATTTTCGGGGTTGAGCCCTATATAAAGAGCATTATGCCCCTCCACAGCCTCCCTTATTCCCCCTTGAGTCCCAGAAACCCTAAATTTGTGGAGAGTTCCATTGTTGAGCAAATTAGAGCTTGGAGAGGTGTTGGTTGAAGAAATCTTGAAGGAGAAGTGGCTTGGATCAAAGGGCTTTGCTTGGATTCGAGTTTGGTTGCTATTGAGGCATCTTTTGGAGGTAGTACTTTCGTTGTTGGGCTGTGTTTTCCTAGTTTCTCATTTTGGGGTTGTGTGGGGTGCTTAGTTGTGTGGCATCTTGATGTTTGGAGGATGGATCTGAGGTTGCTACCTCATATCTGGAGTGGAGAAGATCTTAAGAGCATTAAAGCCCCTGTTCTTGTGTTGTTAATGGAGCTACCATGTCCCAAACCTTGCTTCTAAGGTGAATAAGGCCTAGATCTCTTTAGATTCACGTAAAGTTTGCCACTTTACGTGATGGATGGATTGTAGAAGGTTAGATCTATGTTTTGGATCAATTGCATGGCCCGAGATGCTTTTGTATGGATTCAGACCAGTGGTACTCGACGAGTCACATGGGTGGACTCGACGAGTTGCTTGAAGATGGCCTGGAACTCGACGAGTTGGAAGAACAACTCGGCGAGTAGGTTGAAGATAGCCTTGGACTCGACGAGTCCATTTGGACTCGGCGAGTCTTGTCGAGGAAGTCCCAATATTTTCTGGTTGATTCGAGGAATCGGTGAGTCAAGGGATGACTCGGTGAGTTGGGTGCGAGTGGACTCAGAGTTGTTGGACTCGACGAGTCTTGGGGCGACTCGGCGAGTTGGGTCGCTGATTGAAGGAAGTTCTGAGCATAAGGACTCGGCGAGTCATCGGGTTGACTCGGCGAGTAGGGTCAGTCAGGGGTTGACTTTGACTTGTCCAAAGTTGACCAGTTGTCTTCCAGGGGTATTTTGGTAGTTAAGGGTATTTATTGAGTTGTATGTTTTGATGTTCAGTGGAGGAGTTTGTGTCAGAGTTCGGAGCAGCGGGATCTTATCCTTTCAGCCGACAGTTTCGAGGTGAGTTATCCTCACTATATTAACAGAGTCTAAGGCACCAAGGCCGACCCTTTATTGGATTGAGTTTCGGATATGGTTATTATGTTATTGTCTGATGTGTCTGCATCCTGGTAGCTAGGATGGTACATGCTAGGAGACCTTGTTAAGGTCAGTTTCCCGATATACATAGTGATGCTATGCTAGTGACCGGTTAGGTCGGTAACCCGGTTAGGGTAATGATATGCTATGTGATCTGCTTGCTCGGTTTGTTGACTATGACTGTTATATGATTGTATGTTTTGTGCACATGGTTGTTTGGACTGGAGATAGGTTGAGGTGGGTCCTGCTTTGTGCTGTAGGCCAAGATACCCAGGGCGGACCGGTTGTTCCGAAGGCCCAGCGAGCGGTCCGGATAGGCTGTAGGCCCCACGAGGGCGGACCGGACGTGCCGAGGCTCAGAGAGTGGGCCAGGCCGACTGAAGGCCCGATGCGGGCGGACCAGTCACACTGTAGACTCAGAGAGTGGACCAGGTGGGTTGAAGGCCCGATGCGGGCGGACTAACCCCACTGTAGACTTGAAGGACATGACTAGACCTGGAGGATGGATCCGATGGACTGAAGGCCCGATACGGCGGACCAGTCACACAGTAGACCCGATATGCATGGCTGTTCTATGTTCTGTTATGTTATGTATGTTTTATATGTTTTGGACCGGAAGGTCACTGCCTGGAAGGGCATATACGTGGTTGGTATTTTGGGAGTATCTCACTAAGCTTTCGGGCTTATAGTTGTGGTTTAATGTTTTTCAGGTTCTTCAGGAGACCGTGGCGAGGTGAAGGCGCGATCGTACCGCTCCTCATGATTTTGTAGCAATGTGATTCTGGGGATACTCTAAATGATTTGTATTGAAAACCTTTTTGTAAACAATTTAATGAAAATCGGGTGGTTTTTGAAAAATTTAAATTAGTTGTATTTTTCGGATGTTACACCTCATATAGTCTGGCCGACGTTTGGGTGGTAGACCCTGTGGCTAGTGTCGAGGCATGTGTAGTGACTGCTGTTGTAATGGTAGGGGCGGCCATGGGTTGTTGTCTTTTAGTGGATCCTTGAGATTGGTGGCGCTCTTTCGTGTTCCAAAACTTTGTCCTCTTGTTCGTAGGTTCGTGGCCTGAGGTATTTTCGTTGGTAGACACTCTTTGGTGTCCTTGATTTTTACCACAATTTGCATTTTTAGTACCGCTTCCACTTCTACAGATGTTGTTAGCATTGAATTGCGCCATGACGGCTGTCACGGCTGCCGTGACTGCAACCTGAAAAGTAGCAGCGTCTATCTGCAGTGTTGGCGCCTTGCTAGTTGGTTGATTGCCTCTTGGTGAAGACATAACTCTGTTTCATGACGAAAAATGACTTCGTTAGCAGAAATGATTATCTTAAGTGCTTCCTTACAATTTATATTTACGCATATAAATTTTTGCAAATTACTGTACTATTCCTAGTGTTCCCAATAACGCTCCTGAGATGGAGTTATGGCAGTAGGTAGGAGTAGGTTTCATACGGACGTTAAGCTTTACTCCTCTTAGAATCATGTTTGTCCGAGCACACTTGGCTGGGGAATTTTGATGGGATCCGGTGCATTAGTGCTGGAACGTTCGCACTCCATAGGTCTATGAAGAAGAAACTTCTCAACAAATGTTTAAAGGTGAGACGATAATGAGTTTTTTTTTTTAGAATGGCTATATGTCGCGAGTTTTCTAACTAAGTTTATCTCATATCGATTTGTAACGTAATTCGGTTGTTGAGGGTGTTCTGAAAACAATTTATAACGAGGTTCTTTATATGGTAAACTCATGTATTTTAGTAGTTCTGTATCCAAGTGAAGCCTTATACTTGACCTAGGCTAGGTCCTTATTACGACCAATTGAAGTATGTTCTCGAAGGTTTGACCTACATCCCTATGATGCAGTCTTATATCAGAGTAGGAGTAAGTTCGGAGAATGATCTTTTGATGTTTGTCGTTTCAAAATCGGGTTCCATTGGTTGGTGAATAACGTGATCCAACCTTGGAAAGAAATTGGGAACAATCCCGGAGCTAAATTACTCTAGTCCAACAACTTGACTAAAGTGGGTTTCAGATAGACTCATTAGGAAGTATTCGAACAAAGAGTGTCACAGAATTCATCTGACTGACAACGTCATTGATGTTTAAGATGTAGCAAATTAGGGAAAAATTGACCTTGTAGAGGGTCTTACATCGCATCAGGAGCAGGAGAGTTTTGGCCGCCTAAAGGCCTAACCAAAAGTACCTACAGTACAAGATGGTTTCATAGAGAATGCCGCATAGGACATAGATAGGAAAAAAATTCCTCGTTAATAGGGAAAAAAAGTAAGGCATCTACTACTGGCGGCGGTCATTCATCTGGTGAACCCTCAGTTCAGCTAGTTGCCGTTCCGTAACAAGCATGTGCCTTTCGTACACCCCCTGGCGTATTCGGAGTTCTATGACTTCGGTTCGTGTTTCAGCCAGTGCTTGCAGCAAGGTTTAATGATCTCTCTCAGACTTTTCACGAGTGTGCTCAATGCGATTGGTGCGGATTATGCGTATTCTTGCATTTGCATCAACCTCTGTGATACTATGGAGAGTTGTTCTGCCTTGAATCTTGTTTCGGGCAACTCTACGGACCAGGATTGGAAAAATTCTATCTGCTGAGCTTCCTTCGTTTATGTTGTAGAAGTTTCGGTCTCCATTAAACAACATAGGTTGCTCTTGTTCTTCGCTCCATGTTTCCAAGCATTCTACCCAAGGAGGCGTCGGGCCTTGAAAAGCCGGACGAGGGTTAGGATTCGGAACAAGAGTCATCGGGGGTAGGTTCTCCACTTCAGGTTTGGGGTCAGAACCATTAACCTAGCGTTCAGCTTGGTGACCATCCACAGGGGTTGGGTGATCATTCTCTGGCTCCTCTCTGAGTCATTCAATATCGTCGTGGTTAGGGTAGTACGAGTCGTCGTGGGGAAGGAAATCCAGCCATGATATCCATGCGAGAAATGGGGATATAAGAAATAACTAAGTAAACGTACTAATTAGATAATTATATGATGATCTTTATCAGGTACTTCAACACATTGTTTAGTGCATACTAGTCATATGTATTCGGGACAGGATAGACCTTCGAATAAGAGACCGTAACTCTAAATCCCCAATCCAACGAGAACAGGAAGTAGAGCAAAGATCCACAGATTCTAAGTCTATGACGTCCTGGATACATAAAATTTTAATGTATCCACTAAGCAACTATTGACCTGTTGATAAAAATCTATTTAGTTCTCAGATATGTAATTATAATAACGCAAAATACCCCTATGGTATTTCATTATGGTAGTGTTGGTAAGTTTTTAGACTTGTTGCCATATCACAACCATTCTTGGGCATGTGCTAATCACTCCTCAGACCAGCATAGTTGATCAGGCTATGCCACTCCCAAGACTGACCATACATCCCCAAGCTTACCTGTGATATCCAACAATCATTACTTTTGTTTTGTTCCAGAATGATGCTGACCTTAGTATGTATGCATGCATGTATACTTTTAACAAGAAACTATTTATTTCTAAAAGTATAATTGTTTTAAAAAAACTTTAAATCAGAGACCTTAGTCCCAATGCATTTATAGTTTGTATATCTTATGTGGTTTGATATACTTAGTTCACTATAAACAATGCTCTGATACCAATCTGTCACACCCCAAACCAAGGATGGCGGAAACGTTCGGGGGTGGTGGACTTCATGTAGAGTATCACAACAACGAGTATGATAGTGCTCAAAGTAAATACAACCAACATAAATATAATTGAAAAGTTACACCAAAGTATATATTTACATGATTCAAATCAATTACATTATGATACAAAATGAACTGTTTGACGAATTATCATCCCATCCTCAAAACGTTGTTGATTTCCTGTTTCACTGAATTCCTGAGAATACAAGTAGTTATGAAAGAGTGTCAACACGAAGGTTGGTGAGTTCATAAGCTTTTGACAGTAAGAGTTTGAAAATAGATCTTTGTAGAGAGATGTATGTTACCAAGAAAAATCCAATATTTTCCTTATAAAAGTGATGTGGTCCTAATACCAGGACCGAAAACAAACAAGTATTTGTCATACTTAAAGATATAAGAGTGGTTTCAAATGATGCGTAGTCATAAATACCTAAACCGAGAGTGTACAGTAATATCTGAATTTATTGATATAAAAGCGATTCTAAATCGACATAAAACCCCTTTTGTTTTATAAAAATCCCGTAAACTTTATTTATTGTTAGCTCCCTATGTGAGTCGCTATAACCATACTATGACTAGAGGTAACCTGCACAACGTCTTTTAGACGCCCTGATCCTATGACTCTTGTCACCCGTGGACCTGCCGGTCCAGCTGTAGCTAGCAACGAGGTGTGGGATGTCAACCCCAATATAGATCTATACACAATTATCACGCTCTCCCTACAAGAGATTTTGGTTATAACTTACAGGAATTTTAGGGATCCCGTACTCGGACGTACGGGGAGAGATAGTCTCACATCCTGAGTTAACAAGTTTACGTGTAGTGTGCATGAGTGTAGAACCTTTTTGTAAGAATGTACCCTTTTTGTACGAGTGTGTTATGTGATGAATCTTAAACTATACCTATTATAGTTCATCCAAAACGTTTGTAGTGTATAAAAACTCTTTTATGAAACTGCAATAGTGCTATGAATCCATAAACTATGCTTATTATAGCTTAATATACGTGATCTAAATAAATGAATACTCTTATAATGAGTGATTAAGTTTCAGTTTATGAAGATAAACTAACAAGGAAACACATTCAATATTTAGAACTTATTGTTATACACTTTGCTCAACATAATACAAAGTGTTATGAAATTTATATGCTGTTAACTAACTTTAACCTTTCTGCACTATTTTGGAAAAAAATCATAGAAAAATCATACGAAGTCGAAAACTAAATCCGTAAATTCTGAGAGTTCCCAAAATGTGTCTAATTTACTCATAATTGTTATCATGAATTTTAATGACCTCCAACTTGGTTGAAAAAGTCCATAATCACAGACTGGTCCGGATTGGTGTTTGAAATGATAGGCAGTTTTGTAAAAATCACCATAAATTGTAGAAAAATCTTATGGAGATGTGCAAGTAGTCATTTTAAAGCTAAGAACTTGAACTATTTTCACCTTGTACAGTTTTGAAAACAAAATGTTTAAGATGCCCAAAACAGTCCGTGAATGGAGTTCAAATTTTCTGATGAAGGCTGTTAGAAAAATTTAGTTATGTTCTTAGTGTTTTAACTTGTATTCCCCCCTTAAAAACTTGAGAAAACATGAAAATGTAGGGGTATGAACTCACCTTAAGTGATTTCAGTAGATGATTGTTGAAGAATGGAAGTGTTTAACTCAAGAACACTTGGAGATGCCTTGAAGATTTTCGAGAATCTAACATCATAGTTATGGAGTTTGTGTAAGCAATCAATGATTTGAGTAGAATGAAGTGAAATAATCATAAGGATGATGAATTATACTTACTAAGAGTGGAAGAACACTTGAAAATCAGCCTTGAATCTCGAATTTGGTGGAGAAAAAGTTTGAGAGAAAAGTGGTGTTTGATACTTAGTGAAATGAGAGCAAATGAGAGAAATGAGGAGAGAGGGTGTTTTTGTTCCAGCTCTAAAAACGTGGGAATGAGTGGAAACTGAGTGTAAGGGACATTGAAGTGACCTAGGTAAGGTGGGGAGATATGGCTGGTCATAGAGTGGGTGTGGGAGTGGTGGCTTGTATCATAAGGTAAAGCAAAGTCAACACTCCACCTCTTTGTACTTTGCCCACTTGCTTTTATTATTTAAATAAAGATTTTTATGAAAATATGATTAAATTGTAAATATTTAGGGTTTATTATGTTAAAATATGATTTTGGGTGAAAATCCCGCGTTAAAATAATTAAAAACGGGCCTTAAACGCAAAACTACGCGAAAACCGGGAGAAAATGGGTTTCCAGCGATACCTCTCGGTCCTAGGCCGAGGTTCGGTCCTTGCTATGGCCGAATCCGAAATGAAGCGAAACAGAGGGAAACGAAGGGGGGCGAGGAAGCAAGAGGAGGTGAGGAAGCAAGAGGAGGCGAGGAAGCGAAGGGAGGCTCGGTCCGACGATAAGAGGCGAAGGTGGTCAGACCCGAAATGAGTCGAATGAACAGTAGCCTCCGGGTTTGGTTCCTCCTGGGCTCGGGTTCGGTTTCTCCTGGGCGAGGTTCGGTTCCTATAGGGACCTTCGGGTCCTAAGAGGCTTCGCCCCTTTAAAGCAGGTTTCGGTTCCTTAAGCCTATTTTACTCGTTTTTACCCCGTTTTAATCCGTTTTTGACCCGGTTAAGGGTCGGAATGACCCGAATGACTCCAAAAAGTTACAGACACTTTTGAGAGAGATTTGGGAGAGATTTAAAATTCTTGGAGAGATTTCTCATACGAAGAGATATTTGTGAGAGATTTCACATACTTGGAGAGATTTGACATTCTTGGAGAGATTTCTCATACAGAGAGATATTTGAGAGAGATTTCATATACTTGGAGAGATTTGGGAGAGATTTGACATTCTTAGAGAGATTTGGGAGAGATTCTTGATAAGAAGAGATAGAGTGAAAACGATTGAGAGGGGTTTCATGTGTGGCATTTGTGAGTGCCCGACTTCACAATGCAAGGTTCGTAAACCCTGTTAAGCCTTGTTTAAGGATCTTACACACTCCCGATGAGTATGCAACATTGTTTTATCGGTTTGGCTCACCACGTACCACAGTTTTAGGTTAAGGAGATCTAGATGTTCGCACTTTTTGCTTTATGATCTCTCATTAGAATAGAGAGTTGTGTAGAAGTTTCATAATGTAAATTCTAGTACCCACGGGCAAATTGAGTCAAACGGTTTGACTTGTTGACTTTAGTTGACTTTGACTTGACCGAAAATTGACGGTTGTCACACACGGTATAGTCGGTAGTTATCAAACATCATAGAGAAATACAGTTTAATACAATGAAATTATCTGGCGTGATATTCTAAATTAAACAGAGATAAACTGAATCAGACATAGTTTATCTATTAACTTTGCATGAATTCTGTGTCCGTAAAACAAGAACTAAAGATCCCAAATTATTCCCATAATAATTTGATTGGTTTGATTGTTTCCTTTACCTTAGTTGAAATCCATGTCATTTGATTCGATAAAACATCCCTTATGCTCCGCATAATACATAAGGGGTAAAGGTATCTTGAAAGTTTGCTAGATATTTATAGAATTTCATCAGTTTTAGGTTTCGAAAACATTTATAGTTTGCTTGTATTCCCCCCTGAAAACATTGAAAAACATAGAAAAAGGCGTAGGGGTATGAACTCACCAGTCAAGAAACGAGTCAATTTGGATGCTAAGTGTCAGATCGGGGCTTAATAACACGCAAGGTTCCTATGTAATATGAAATGATACATAATTGTATCTAATTAGACTTCGAACCACTAATTAGATAAGAGTAAACACTTCTAGATGCGAAAACACTCCAATTCAAGTGTTTGGAGTGACCCGGGTAGCATCTATAGATGTGTATGGCTTGGATATGGAGTCTACTCTTCAAGAGTAAACTCCTTTAGGAGTTTACGTTCCAAATGACCAACTCCTCATGATTTTACAGCCGTAAACTGATGGTGGGGGTGTTCTAGGTTGCTAAATGGCCTTATAACACTTGCGGGTTGATGCTAGACTTGGTTTCACGGCTTTTGAATGAGATTTGGACATCCTAAGGACCATTTGAGGAGTTTACAGCAGTAAACTATGAGTTTACGGTCGTAAACTCTTATGTTCCATGTTTTAATGTGTTTTAGTGGTCCTAGGTCAATTACAATGCACATGGGAAGGTTCTAGGATTGATTCCATGGCTTAGGAAGTGATTGGGACTTGAATTGACCTTGAAAAAGTAGTTTACGGTCTCTGAAGATGTTCTTGGGAGTTTACTACCTTAAACACATGTGTTTAAAACCATAAACTCATGTTTTTCCATGATTCATGGGTTTTAGTGGTTGTAGGTTAAGCATACGAAGTTCTAGGTCCAATTCCAAGCCATACAAGGTGTTAAAGGCACTTTAACACCCATTGGAGGATTATAAGGTTCTATGCACTTATGGAAGTTCGTGGAAGCTTTTGGAGGTGTTTAAGGGCAATTTAACACCTTAAAAAGGTGTTTATGGTCCATGAATGAGGGTTTACGGTCCAAGCATGTTCTTGGGCTGTAAACTCATGTCCATACATCAAATGGTATGTTTTTGGTGCTCTAATTCCATTCTTGCAAGTCCAAAGGTCTTAACTAAGCACTAGAAGTGATTTGGAGGGGTTTTAGGGCTTCAAAACCCTCTTTAGAGGTGTTCACGGTTTTGGGAGGGTTCCCAAACCGTAAAAACTTGTTCATGAGTGTTTTGGGTAGTTTAAACACAAATTTGAATGTTAGATAAGCTTAGAAACATGCTAGGATAGATTACTTACCAAAATGAAGCTTGAAAGGGGGATTTTTGGCACAATTTCGAGTTTTAGAGAGAGAATAGTGAGAGAAAGTTATGAGGTGGGCAAAAGTCTTCAAAAGTTGTCCACTCAACCTTTATATAGGGGTTGGGTTTGAGACCCGGTGGAATTCTACCCGATACTGACATAAAACGGGGTTTTTGGTCGTACCCGATTAAGTTACCGTAATTACGACTTAGATGAAACTAAATATTTTCCAAATGAAAATAGAAATTATTTTAATGTTTTAAAATGTATCCCAACACTTTTAAAACCTAAATAGAAGTCGCAATAAATTAATTTAAAACAAAGCTAGCGGAAAAATTGGAACATAACGGCTTTATTTACGGAAATGTGTTACAGTGACGGAATATATCACGGGTTGTCACATTATCCCCCCGTTAGAGAAGATTTCGTCCCGAAATTTAAAATTCAGATACAAATCATGGAATTTAAAAGAGATGCGGATACTTTTGCTTCATCGAGTCTTCGCGCTCCCAAGTGAACTCAGGTCCCCGCTCGGCATTCCAGCGAACCTTCACTATCGGGATGCGACTTTGTTTCGTACGTTTAATCTCTCAATCCATGATTTCGATTGGTTCCTCCACAAAGTTCATGTTTTCATTGATCTCGATCTCGTCCAGAGGAATCACGAGGGTTTCGTCTGATAAACACTTTTTAAGGTTCGAGACATGGAAGACAGGATGAATGTTACTAAGTTCTTGGGGGGAGTCGGAGTTTGTAGGCTACAGGACCGATCGTAGCAAGGATCTCAAAAGGTCCTATGTACCTCGGGTTAAGTTTCCCACGCTTTCCAAAGCGTACCATGCCTTTCTAGGGCGAGACCTTTAACAAGACGCGATCTCCAACCTGGAATTCTAATGGTTTCCGTCGTTTGTCAACGTAAATCTTCTGTCAGTCTCGTGAAGCTTTCAGTCGTTCTCGGATCTGGATGATCTTCTCGGTGGTTTTGTCACACCCCGAAACAGAAGGCGGAAACGTTTCGGGGCAGAGGACGTCATGAATATCGCATTCAATGTACATAGTAATCATAGTAAACACAAAACATTATATTACATATGAATAATTACATTTGTTTGAAAGCAAAGTGTTACAAAGGTTATACATATATCATATGAACAAAAGTTAAGACGAGTCTTCTGTACGCTCCGTCTTCTCCAAAAGATCGCGGGTACCTGTCTAATATGGACCTGAGAATACAAGCAGTTTGAAAATCAGCATAAAGCTGGTGAGTTCATAAGAGGTTTGTTTTCTGAAAATGTACAAGTTTCCTTTGGTTTTCCGAAAAAGTTTGTTATCCAAGAAAATCCCATTTTTTCTTATAAGTTTAGTTGAGTTATCCGTTTATTATACGATCCGGTTATATATACAGTTTGTTATCCCAGGAAAAACCCTTATTTTCCTAAAAGTAAAGTTTAGTTGTTGAATCCAAATGTAATGTACAATTATCTAACATACTTGTTGTATTAGCTAGGTATTCTGTAACAACCCGAAATTCCGTTTCATTGCTTGTACCCCTTTTCACGACTCATTTTGATCATCCAATCGCCGTTTCTGATTTTGTTTTCGATTTTCGTCAATTAATTAAGTCATTAATGTGGATTTTATTTTATGACTTAATGAATGTCCTAATACCCTTAGAACTCATTCTAACGCCCAATATTAGCGATCAGAACATTTCTAAAATCAACCATATCGAGTAACGGCAACTTAATCGGGTGCGACCAAAAGCCCCGTTTAACGTCAGTAGCGGGTAGAATTCCACCGTGTCCCAAACTTAGGACCTATTTAAACTTGTTCAAGCTATCATTTGAAGCTTTCTCTCTCTCTCTCTCACTACTCTCTCTCTAACCTCTCTCCTAAATCCAAGTTTAAAGGTCCAAATGTAGAGTTTAAGGTCTTAAATCTTCAAGGTACCTTCCTATACTCATTTTGAATCATATTGGACCTTCAAATTCGAGATTTATTCATGATTTAGAGACTTTTATATGAGTTTACGACCCAGGATGGTGCTTAGGCCGTAAACCCATATTTAAAGGGTTTTTAAGCCCTTAAACCCTTCCATGACTCAAACTAGACCTAGATATGACTTTTAGAAATTTGGTAATGGACTTAGAACACTTTAGACATGAATTTTGGGGGATTTGTATGAGTTTACGGCCAAGGAATGTGCTTGGGCCATAAACTCCTCAAACATGGGTGTAAACTCATTTCCAATGTGTTAGAAAGCCATCCAACACCACCAAAGGCCTTAGAATAAATCATAGATCCAACCAAAAATAGTTTTGGGGCCTTAAACTCAACCAAACCCATCATTTGAGAGTTTACGGGCATATCATGTGTCCCATGGCTGTAAACTCCTAAAAGTATGTCAATTGGAACCCCAAATTCATAACAAGGCTTCGAAAATTAACTAGAATCACATGTGATTGTTCCTTGTGCCCCAAAATAATTATCCTTGACCATAGGAGAGTTTATGGCCGTAAACTCCAAGTTTACAGCCGTGAACTCCCTTAAACATGGTATAAGTCCCCTTCAATTATCCCTAGGCATTTTAGAAGTCCATTCCAACAATTCCCAAGTCCAAACAAGCCATTAAGCACTCAAAATCACACCAACATGAGTTCACGATCGTAAACTCATGTATGTATGTGTTTCATAGTTGTAAACTCTCTAAAATGTTTACTCTTGGGGAGTAAACTCAAATCCCAAGTCCCTCGCTTCAATTCCCGTCCGTAGATGTCACCCGGGTCACTCCAAACACCCATTTTGAGGTGTTTTCGCTCATGGAGTATAATATCATATCTAATTAGAGTTTATAAATCTAATTAGATATATTTGTATATCATTTTGTATTACATAGGAACCTCATGTGTTATCAAACCTTGAATCAACACTTAGCATCCGGAACGTTGCGTTTCTCAAACCGGTGAGTTCATACCCCTACCTTTTTTCAACTGTTTTCACTGTTTTCAGGGGGGGAATACAAGCAAAAGTACAAGGAAATCTTGTACTCCAACTTATCATTTTCTGTTCAATTGATTTCATTTTGTATGTTCTAATATCAATAATTATGTTTATCAAATAGTTCGAATTACGAAGTTAGCTTTCAAACTAATCATAGATTTCTTGATAAAATGTTACAATCCAAACTATGTTTCATAATCTACAAATAATTCATACTAATCATCATTCAGAACGAATACAAAACTATAACTAGGAACAGAACGAATACGAAACTATAACTAGGAACAGAACGAATACGAAACTATAATTACGAATACGAATACGAATACGAATGCGAGTACAAATACGAATAGTATTAGGAGTAGGATTAGGGATAGGAATACGACTGCGAATACGAATATGAATACGAATACGAATACGAATGCGAATACGAATACGAATAGTATTAGGAGTAGGCTTTAGGGATAGGAATACGACTGCGAATACGAATACGAATACAAATATGAATGCGAATACGAATGCGAATACGAATACGAATAGTATTAGGAGTAGGATTAGGGATAGGAATACGACTGCGAATACGAATACGAATACGAATACAAATGGGATTAGGAATAGGACTAGGAATACGAATACGAATACGAATGCGAATGCGAATACGAATAGGACCACAAATAAAATACGAATACAATGACATGTATCTAGGAACACTCCAGTGAAACACCATTAGGATATCAGAATATCTAGTTAATACAATAAGTACGAATGGTAATCAATCATTACAACAAAATTCAATATCTAAACTTACTTTTAGGAAAATATAGGATTTTCCTGGAGAAACATTGAACATAACCACGTTTTACAAAATACATCTTTTACATTGATAACCAACATTCAGGAAAGTATGGGACTTTTCTGGAATCATAGTTAAACATAACCAGAACCGTGTAACCAACAATTAATGAAACATTACTTTTAAGAAAATATAGGATTTTCTTGGATAACAAACATTTCGGAAAACCAAAGGAAACTCGTACATTTTCACAAAACAAACATCTTATGAACTCACCAGCTTTATGCTGATTTTCAAACTGCTTGTATTCTCAGGTCAACATTAGACAAGTACCTAGCGATCCTTTTGGAGAAGACGGAGCGTACAAAAGACTCGTCTCTACTTTTGTTCATATATACTATGTATTAAGAATGTACAACTTTACTTTTGAACAAATGTAAACTTTGATATGTAATGTATTGGTTGTTTACTTTACTTACTATGTGCATTGGATTTGATACTCAACGTGGAGTCCACCCCGGAAATGTTTCCGCCTTAGGTTTTCGGGGTGTGACATATTCTGATATCCTAGTTATTCTACACTCGAATGTATCCAGAGGCGTGCTTTCGTATTCATATTCGTATCCGTATTCGTATTTGTATTCGTATTCGTATTCGTATTCCTATTTGTATTCGTCTTCGTATTCGTATTCGTATTCCCATTCCTATTCCTATTCCTATTCCTATTCCTATTTGTATTCGTATTCGTATTTGCATTCGTATTATTCCTAGCTGAACTTTCGTATTCACTCTGTTGCTGGCTGTACTTTCGTATTCGCTCTATTCCTAGCTGTACTTTCGTATTTGCTCTGTTCGTAGCTGTACTTTCGTATTCGCTCTGTTCCTAACTGTACTTTCGTATTTTGCTGTGTTCCTAGTTGTACCTTCGTATTCGCTCTATTTCTAGCTGTACTTTCGTATTCGCTCAGTTCCTAGCTGTACTTTCGTATTCATATTCGTATTAATCCTAATTGATGATTAGTATGAATTATTCGTAAATTATGAAATGTAACATAGATTATAACACTTTATCAAGAAATCTATGATTAGTCTGAAAGCTAACTCTGCAATTTGAATTATTGGTTAACACAGTTTTCGATATTAAAAACATACGGAATATAAACATTTAAATTGAAATAATAAGTTTGAGTACAAGATTTCCTTGTACTTTTGCTTGTATTCCCCCCTAAAAACATTTGAAAAACATTGAAAAAGGGTAGGGGTATGAACTCACCAGGCGAGAAAACGTGACGAATTGGATGCTAAGTGTCGATTCGGGGCTTGATAACGCGTGAGGTTCCTATGTAATATGAAATGATATACAAATGTATCTAATTAGACTTTAAATCACTAATTAGATATGATTATACACTCCAAGACGTGAAAACACTTCAAATCAAGTGTTTGGAGTGACCTGCGTGACATCTACAGACGTATATGGCTTGGATATGGAGTTTACTCTTCAAGAGTAAACTCCTATGGGAGTTTACGGCCCTAATGACCCATTCCCCATGAGTTTACGGCCGTAAACTCGTGGTAGGGTGTTTTATGGTGCTCAATGGTCTTATATCACTTGGGAAAATTAGCTAGGATCAAATCTAGGGTATAGGAATGGATTAAACCATCATATGGACCATCTAATGGATTTTACGGCAGTAAACTACGAGTTTACGGCCGTAAGCTCCCCCACACACCTTACTTTGATGTTTTGGTGGTCCTAGGTCATTTACAAGTGTTTATAGCTAAATCTACAAGCCATAGAATGAATTTAAGGCACCATTTGACTAAGTTATAGGAGTTTACAGCCCAGGAACCCATCCTTGGGGGGTTTATGGCTGTAAGCTCCTATGGGACTGGTTTTCATTAAGTTTAAGGCCTCTAACTCATTTTTGGTTGCTTCTAGACTTTAATCCAAGGCTTAGGAGGTGTGTAAGTGGCAATTTAACACCTTAGAAGGAGTTTACTACCCATGAATGGGTGTTTATGGCCCAAGCATGTTCTTGGGCATTAAAATCATGTTTACTCCTCTAAAAATGAGTTTAAGGTGTTCTAAGTCCATTCCAATAAGTCCTTAAGCCATATCTAAGCTCCAAAGGTGGTTTGGAAGGGTTTTTGGGCTCCAAAACCCATTTTATGTGAGTTCACGGCCTAGAACTATTCTAGTGCCATAAAATCATGATAATGGTCCTATTTCATAGATTAACCATGAATTTGAAGGCTAAAGATGTTATACTAGGAGCTAGGATAGTTACCTTGATGATTTGGAGCATTAATTTGATGATTTTGGACTTAGAGTTTGGATTTGAGGAGAGAGGTTAGAGAGGGAGAGTGAAAAAGATTCAAATGAGTCTTAATCAACTTTATATATGGTTCAGGTTTGGGACACGGTGAAATTCCACCCGATACCGACGTTAAACGGGGATTTTGGTAGCACCCGATTAAGTTGTCGTAACCCGGCGGAACCAATTCTAAAAATTTTCAAATAAATAATTTGGGCCGTTTACATGAGTTTCTAGGGAGTTTGGACACTCATGAGATTATAATAAACATATAAATTTAAATAACTTAGCCCAAAAACAAAATCGGAACGAATTGCTAAAGACGGGTTTTACAGGTGGAACGGGTTACGGCGATGGAACGACTTCGGTTTGTCACATTTCGCGGATGATTTCAGGACCAGTGAGAGCACTGTTGGGGACTCGACTCTTGGCTAGCTGTGTATCCCCTACCTCGGCCCAGCACAGAGGGAATCTGCACTTGCGGCCGTAGAGGGCTTCGAACGAGGCAGCCTTGATACTGGTGTGGTAGTTGTTGTTATACGAGAACTCGATCAAAGGCAAATATGTGTCCCATGACTTTCCAAAATTAGTGACACATGCTCTAAGCATGTCTTCCAGGGTCTGGATAGTTCTCTCACTCTGTCCATCTGTCTGAGGATGATAGGTCGTGCTCATGTCTAGTTTAGTTCCAAGAGCCTTCTGAAGAGACTGCCGAAATCGGGAGGTAAACCTACTATCTCTATCGGAGATAATGGATGTAGGTACACCATGCAATTGAACTATTTCTTGGATATAGATATGTGCAAGTCTTTCCATCTTGAACGACTCTTTAATCGGAAGGAAGTGAGTGGAATTTGTCAGACGATCGACAATTACCCAAATGGTATCGTACCCACTCGGACATTTGGGTAACTTGGTGATGAAATCCATGGTAATCCTCTCCTATTTCCACTCAGGTATCTCAGCCTGTTGGAGCATACCCGAAGGTTTCTGGTACTCGACTTTTACCTTGGCGCAAGTCAGGCACTTGCCCACGAAGGTTGTTATCTCGGCTTTCATGTTCGGCCACCAGTAATCTTTCTTGAGATCTAAGTACATCTTGTCCGAACCTGGGTGAACAGAGTATTTGGTCTTATGAGCTTCGGTCATGACGACGTCTCTGAAACCTCTGAACTTTGGGGTCCAGATTCTATCCATGAAACAGTAGACTCCGTCGCCTCTAATCTCAAGTTTCTTCTCCATTCCTCTCAAGGCTTCGATCAATACGTTTCCTGGCTTTAGTGCTTCCAAATGAGCTTCTCGGATCTGCACGGATAAGTGAGAATGGATGGTCATCGTCAATATCTTCGCCTTGTGATTTGAACTCTCTTTTCGGCTCAGGGCATCTACTACCACATTGGCCTTACCGGGATGGTAGCGGATTTCACACTCATAATCACTGAGTAGTTCTACCCATCGTTGCTGCCTCATGTTTAAGTCTTTCTGATTGAAGATGTGCTGCAGGCTTTTATGGTCAGTGAAGATTGTGCACTTAGTTCCGTAGAGATAATGTCTCCAAATCTTCAATGCGAAGACCACTGCTCCTAACTCCAGGTCATAAGTCGTATAGTTGACTTCGTGTTCCTTTAGCTGTCTCGAGGCATAAGAAATAACTTTTCCTCTCTGCATAAGCACACAGCCTAATCCCTGATTGGATGCATCGCAATAAACAACAAAGTCTTTTGTCCCTTCGGGCAGGGACATGATAGGTGCACTACACAAGGCTTGCTTTAATGTTTGGAACGCATTTTCTTGCTTTTCACTCCAACAAAAGGGTACGCCTTTTTTGTGTCAGAGTGGTTAGGGGTTTGGTGATTCTGGAAAATTTTTGGATGAACCTGCGATAGTAGCTAGCGAGACCCAAGAATTGACGGATTTATATGGGTGTCTTCGGTGCTGACCAATTCTCTATCGCCTTGATCTTGGACGAGTCCACATGTATACCCTCCTCACTGACCACGTGACCAAGGAAAGCTACCTTCCGAATCCAGAACTCGCACTTATAGAACTTCGTGTACAGTTTCTCCATCCTAAGTGTTTCCAACACTAACCTCAAATGTTGTTTGTGATCTTCTTTGCTTCGGGAATAGACAAGTATGTCGTCAATGAACACGATGGCGAACTTTTCCAGAAAAGGATGACACACCCGGTTCAACAGGTCCATGAACACAGCCAGTGCATTGGTTAGACCGAAGGGAATCACTACGAACTCGTAGTGTCCATATCGAGTTGAATGTCGTCTTGGAAACATCATTCTCGTGGACTCGAAGCTGATGGTACCCTAATCTGAGGTCTATCTTCGAGAAGTAACTGGCTCCCTAAAGTTGATCGAAGAGGTCGTCTATTCGAGGAAGAGGATATCGGTTTTTGACTGTCAATTTATTCAGCTCACGGTAGTCGATACACTTCCGGAAGGATCCATCTTTCTTCTTTACAAACAATACCGGAGCTCCCCAGGGTGAGGAACTCGGTCTGATAAACCCTTTGTCGAGCAACTCATTAAGCTGACCGGATAACTCCTGCATTTCTGCTGGAGCTACTCGACACGGATATTTGGCTACGGGGGTGTCACACCCCGCTAAAGCGGAAACGCAAGGTATGACAGCGATAACGGTTTCAATGCAAAAGATAAAGATACATCACCATAGCAGTATTTAAAAGTTTACAACCCATAGCTTCAAAAGAAACAAAATACAAGTTTTTCAAAATAACATTGTTCAAAATATAGCTTCATAATAGCTTCAACACGATGCAACATGCTCTATGATGATGAATCTTTACATCCACTTACTAATTACTTCCTGAAAAAGCATGTAAAACGAGCATCAACTATGAAAATAGTTGGTGAGTATCATAAGTTTATAAATCGAGGGTACAATAATGCTTTTCGTAAGTACAAGTACATTGCTTTAATGATAAAACAAAGTTGATTGCTATTAAGGTATACAAGTTTATTGCTAGAACGGGAAACGCGTTTGTATGTGTATGAGCAAACAATGAGTCTCAACCAAACCTATGACTGAATCCCTATCGAGATCTATGCTTATCGTTCCATAGATGAATATGGTATCATGCACTCCAGCGATTCGGGCGAGTGAGGAGTTGTCAATTCCTAATAGCGCTATCCATAACGACCATTGGCTCAAAGAGTTAATGGTTAGAGATAAGGGAAGGGCCTTAGTACGATAAGTTCTCATGTTCCGTGTTGCATAGACATACATAAAGAAACATAGCAATACAATAGCAATCATGTTTGATATAATTCAATTTAAATACAACATGCAAACAGTAGTTTTTCTGGACATGCTTTTCCACCCCAAAACATAAAAACCGAAAATAGGGGAGTGCGTGATACTCACGATGTTTTGTGTAGACACAAGCGGTACTTCGGGATGCACCAACGTCTTACTACCGGGATCCTACGACATCAAACACACGCACTAGTGAGTTTCCATGTCGATATCTAATGCTAATATACTAAACTCTACATATAGGGAAATGCCAATTTATGTTTTAGTATTGGATTTTATATCAATTAGTTACACTTTTTCTGAAGTAATGAAATTTTATATATCGGGCGATTAATTACAACCTTGGAATATAAACCTTCCAAATTTTTAAGTCCTTATTACAACATAAATTCACGAAAATAGCATTCGAGGGATAAAAATTCTCAAACTTTTTATTTAACTGTTATTACACAATACTAAGCTGGAAAAATTATAAAAATGGATTTCCAAGCTGTTTAATTATATTTTATGATTTTTGAGCTTTTATTTCAATAAAAATTGAAATAAATAGAAAACAGTTTCCAAAATTACCCAAACTTTTTATTTAATTGTTATTATACATAAATAGGCTGGGAAAAATATAAAAGATATTTTTCAGTGGGTATTTCTATTTTTCCTTGCTTTATTCCTTTAAATAGTCATTAATTAAAGAAATAATATTAAACAGTTAAAATAAATCACCATAAATTTTTGTAACATCATTTACAGTATAAATATCCTGGGAAAAATATCAAAAGTGGTTTTCATAATGTATAAACTGGTTTTGGGTATTTATGTATATTTAAGTGTATTTTAGTGCAATTAACTTTAGAAAATAAGAGAAAAATAGTTTACAGTAGAGAAAAATATTCAAAATTTTTATGTAACCTCCTAATCTATAATATTATATCCTGGTAAATTTTCATGAATTTTGGATAATCAGAACTATTTCTCCCATTTTTAGACCATTATAATTACCAAAAATTGGAAAAAATAGTAAAACATGATGGAAAATCTTGAAATTATTTTCTGGAGTCACCCATCACAGGTAAGGTATGCGAAAATTGTTAGATACAATTTTCACATCCTATAAAGTGGTTTTGTAATTTATCATGTCCTAAATAAAAGAAAATTAGAAATCATATGAAACAGTATCAAAAATTGCTGAAATTTGGTGAGGGGTCATTATTACCCATAAGGATCATCCATGAATTTATTTAGGATTTATGGACCTCTGGAAGTATTTTATATGATTTATGACCTTGGTTTTAGCAATAATTCTAATAAATCAAAGAAATAACAAAAGCTCTTGAAATTTTCCAGATTATCTCATGCATGCAAGGGATTTCAAAAGGAAAAATGTAAAAAAATGTATTCAGAAGAGAAATGAGGGTAATGATTTCAAACAATTTAAGAAAAGTTGCATGCAATAATGCATGAAGTGTAAATGTGGCTGAAGTTCATGAATTTGTGTAGCCGATTCAGTGAGGTTTTAAGCCACGAAATTTCAACCATAATTCACTAGATATGTTAAGTTTCTAAGGTATTTTTCCTCAGATTTATGGTTGGGTTTAAGGTCATTGTTTAAGCAAGATAAAAATAGTGATCACAGAAAAAGAGCTGTATGCGCAACCTTTTTGTAAAATCTGCTAAAAATCGGATATTTAATATTTTACAGTGAGACCAGTTGGGTTTGAAAGTTAACTCGTGGAACTAACCAATACAAAAAGAATATCATGATTTGGTTCAGAAATGACTGAGTTATGATTGTTCAAAGTTGAACAAAGTAATCTGGCAGATTGCATGTTTGCTTGTGTGCATTATTAGGGTATTTCAACAAGAACATCATGCATGTCTTTGGTAAGGCCCGATTTCTAAC
Source organism: Lactuca saligna (assembly GCF_052625555.1). Taxonomy (NCBI): domain Eukaryota; kingdom Viridiplantae; phylum Streptophyta; class Magnoliopsida; order Asterales; family Asteraceae; genus Lactuca; species Lactuca saligna. Next base: position 92,210,030 of record NC_136421.1, read on the forward strand.
ACATGCATGGAATGAATGAGTATCCAAGATGTACTAGAAATGGTTTAAATGCTTTTGTTCATGCATGAATACAAAAGAAATGGAGAAGAACATGAGATATTAGGTTTTGATGTCACATGATCATATGTGCATCTTTTCCACTCCTTGCATGGGTTTGATCCCGGATTTTCACCATCTCTAACACATGCATTGTGTTATGGTGAGAATCTACAAACCACAAGGGGAGAATAAAGATTTCTAGCCATGGAAAGGCATAGAATCCGAAAAGTAGAGAAGACTAAGAAGAAAAAGAGGTTTAACCATGAAACTATGGAAGAAGATGTTGTTGTTTACCTTGGTTTTGACCTTGAGAGAAGTAAGAACACTTCAAGGGCTTCACAATCTCGAAATTTTGCAGAGAAATGAGAGGATTTTCGTGAGTTTAGAGAGAGGGAAGAAGAGAGTGAAGTGTGTGAAGAGAGTGAAGTGAGAGAGTGAAGAGGGAAGAGGTGGAGTAAGGGTTTAAGCTTAATGATTGTGTTTTGGGGAAGAGAGAGGGCATGGGGAGAGGTGATGGCCGGTTTTTGCATGCATTTTTGCCTCCTCTCTCCTAAATTTTAAACTTTATAAACTTTCCTCCTATATTTTATATAAAAACATTCATTTTTATAAAATGTTTATTAAGCAATTTGATTTATTTAAAAATCTTGTTTTCAACAAATAATTTATGATTAATACTTGTAATTTATATTTCTAGTTCATTGGTATAATCCATAATTTGATTAATAAAATTTGATATTAGGAAGTTTATAGCCAAATTTTATAAAGTTTTTAAGCTTTATAATTTATAACTTTGGATTTTTGGCTCTTTAGGGTTTTTGGAATATTGTTTTATATTCAACAACATGTTGAAGTATAATTAGAATGTTTTAATTTATTTTTAGAGTTTTATACCCTATTTCAATTATAACAAAGCTTGAAGCTTTATTCTAATTATAGTATTGGCATTTCCTATTGTAGCTAAGCAACTTACTAGAATTGTAAGTATCAAGTATATTAGTCCTAGACCTTAGTTGGATCCTAGTTTATGCAAGATTTTTGACCTAATTTATACTACTAGGTCATGGCATGTTGTGCATGAATGGTTATTATAAAGATGCATGAGTCCAAGAATGACCTGAATTGGCAGTTGTCACAGGGGTAGCTCCAGGAATTAGGTCGATGCGAAACTCAACCTGTCGCTCGGGAGGAATTCCCAGGAGCTCTTTGGGAAAGTCATCGGGAAAGTTGCAGACTTCGGGGATGCTCTCGAGGTCTTTTAACTTCTTGGTTCTTGTTAATGATATGGGCTAGGAATTCTTGGCACTCCTTCCGCAGAAGCTTTTGAGCTTTGATGCAAGAAATGATATGAAGATTGGAGCTAAGTTTATCGCCATAGATCATGAGAGTCTGGCCAGATGGAAGATTGAGACAGATGGATTTTTCATAACAAAGGATATCAGCATGATTGGGACTCAACCAATCCATGCCAATAATAACATCAAAGCTCTTAATGGAAACTGACATTAGGTCGATGGGAAAGGAATGATCGTTTAGGGTAAGGGTACAACCCATGTATATGTCGCTAGCGTTTTCTTTCTCGCCGTTAGCCATCTCGATGGTAAATGTTTCAGTTAATGGTTGGGGATTACTTTTAAGAAGACGTTTGAATAAATGGCTAACAAAACTACTTCAGCCCCAGAATCGAAATACTAGCATAAGAGTTGTCGAGGAGGAATGTACCCGAGACAACGGTGGGGTCGGCGACTGCCTCTTCTTGTCCCATAGCAAGGACTCTCCCAGTGTTGCCCGTTGTAGCTGCCTTGGGGCAGTTTCTCTTGATATGCCCTACTTCCCCACATCCGTAGCAGGCCTGAACGACACCCGCTCCGGAAGATTGTTCTATTGATTGGGCTGGTTCTCTGCAGTTTCGAGCAAGGTGGCCCTTCTTGCCACAGCTATTGGAGAGTCACTCACGACAGGGCCCAGAAGTACGATGATGATAACTGCACTTACTGCACCATGGAAGAGTACCAGTATACCCATTGGTAGGAGTCTGAGCTATGGATCCGACGACAGAAACAATAGTAGGGGCAGTAGCAGCGTGGACTGCTACCGTTTGCTGTTTCTTAGAGGATCCTTGTGAAGCTTGAGCCTTTCGTTTGTTCCAGAATTTCTTTTTACTACCTCCATTACTTTTAACCAGCTCGGAAGTGGTGAACTTCTCATCAGGATTGTCTTCATGATCAATCAGGGTTTGCGCTAGACACTTAGCGCTGTCAAACGTGTCTGGCTTTGCATCCAAAACTGTCACACCCCCGAACCAGACGGCGGAAACGTCCGGGGGCTTGCCGTGACTCAATTGAATACCATAACATTGAATATATATGAAACATAACAACATTCGTTACCATTCATCAACATAGTACAACCAGTAGTGTTTACATATCAAACATTGTTTAAACATTACATTCCCAGAAATTAAATTGTTTGATTCATACATAAATAAACTGCAACCGTCACTGAATATGATTTCCCTTGATTCACTGGTTCCCTGAGAATACAAGTATTTTGAAAAACGTCAACATATGAAATGTTGGTGAGTTCATAAGTAGTGTTTAAAATCGAATGTTTGTATTGTTTGAAAAACCACCAGAAAATCCGATATTTTCTGAAAAGAAAAGCTTCTGAAAAGGTTTGTGAAGATCCATAGGTATGCTTGTTTGTTTCTATACTTGTAAAGAAAAAATGTTCATTGAAGTTGTATGCATTTCAAATTTGTGTGTGTTGAAAACCCTAGGAAAACCCGATGTTCTCCTAGTTCCTTGAGTTACAAGAAGTTACATTGAAACCATTGCATAGCGTATAGTGTCAGTCCCGGGCGACGTTGGAAGGTTCTCGAGCAGGATTATTTACTAAAAACCCGCGTTACACAAACGCCCAGTTTATAGTTATACTAACGACTCCGAAGCGTCGTCAGTACTAATCGCGTTATCCAATCGCCCTGACTAGGTGTAGTCCCACATCCGAAGAGAAAGAGGTCACGAAGACCCCGGTAACTCCATTAGCCGGTGGGGATAAAATGTACGAGGGGTCCCAGACCCGCCTCGCATGAAATGTAGACCTTACTAGCAAGACCAAAGGACCCTTGGGGACCGGTGGTATACAAGCCATTGAAAGTCCATTTACGTTGTGTCGGATCGGTAAAACCCAACACTCCGTAAAAAAATGTCTTCGGGCCTTAAGATCAGGTCATTGGGCTAGCTAGGCTCAACGAACAAGATTTTACACTTGTGGGGCCCAAAGATGGTGCATAGACGTCTGTGCACACTCGCATGTGTATGTATAACCAAACGTTACTTGCATGAATCGTAGTGTTAGTAGTTGTAGATTTTTATTGGCTCGAGACCGAGCCAATTCGTTTAACAACGACTTTTGGTATTGTAATGTATTGTATCTCGTTGATAGTCGTGGTGCCATTATTTGATCAAATTGTGTATATTGAACTAGCCTTGAAATATTCCTGTTTTCAGCCCCTCATCATTTGTAAAATTTACATTTTCACCCCTTTATATTAAATACTTCCCGGTTTAGTCCTTAAACTATTTTTCTTGACATTTTAACACCAAAAATTATTGAAATTAATATTTTTCAACATATTTTTCATAAAAACAGTTTAAGTTCTTAAAAATGCAGTTTTCACGGTTTTAACCCCTTCTTTTCGCAACTTTTACAATTTTGGCCCAATTTGGAAAATTTTTGCAACTTTGGTCCTTTTTAAATTTAAAAAGCATTTTTAACCTTTGAAAAGGAGTTGGAACACTTATAGTCCACTGTTTTACAGAAAGTTACAGTTTTGGCCCTCCAAAACAGAAAAATTCGCATAATGGGCCTTATTGGGCCGAAAGTTACATTTTTAGCCCATTAAGCTTAAAATTTATGATTTTAGTCCCCTAAATGAGTATATTTCCAGAAATTTACTTATGAAAACTGTTTTGGCACACTTCATCCATCAGAATCTGTGAAATGTCGTTTTGGGCCCTTATTTTTGCATTTTTCACATTTTAGGCCCAAAATTTGTGTTTTTAACCCAAAGAAATTATTACTAAACTACTTAGCCAATTTTTCTTGAAGCACTTTGTGTTTATAAATATATTTGAAGTTAAAATCATGTAGCACAAGTTATATCTCGGTTTTGATGAGTTTTGAGGCTAGATCCAACATAAAAACACATAAAAGCATACATATAAGCATGGAAATCATACAAGGCATACAAACACATATAGATCTACACTTATGACTTGTATTCTCCCCCCAAAAACAAGTGAAAACAGAAATCAAGGGGGTATGAACTCACCTTGGGGTGTTGGTTCGGTTTTTGCAAGGAAAATGGAAGGAAAAATGAAGTGTTTTTGGCCTTGGCTCCCTTTGATGAAGATCTCGAGTTTGAGATGGTTCTAGGGTGCAAGATCACGATTTTTGCATAGATTAGGAAAGGATTTTGATAACAAAAGAATTTAAACCATAGATCTATGCATAATCTTACCTTAGATGATGATTTACTTGCAAAATCCTCTTGGAAAGTCCCTAATTTTCGAGATTTTTGGAGAGGGGAGGAAGGAGAGTGCTTGAGTGTTCTAGAGAGAAAGTTGAGATATTTTTGGTGTGTGTGGTGTTGCTCTCGGCCGAACAAGAAGAGAAGAGAGAAAAGAAGTGACTTTTGAAGTGATACATGCATGGAGGTATGTGATATGTGCCTAGAAATACATTAGATAATAGTGAGGTGTCACTCACAAGTCAACATGCTTCCTTTCCTCTTGGGCTCATGCATTGGGCCGAGAATATGAAGGGAAAGAGGAAAAATTTAGGCTTTTGCCCCTAAGCCCAACATTAGAGGTAGTTTAGGGTATTTATTGGACTTATAAAATAAAATTGTGATTTTTATGCTTTATTAAGCTAGGTTAGGTTAAATTATGGATTAAAACTTGTGTTTTATTTCATCCTAGGTTCTACCTAGCCCAAAATATTGAAATAAACGAATGTGGGTTCGATTAGAACCCAATTAGGGTCCTAAACCCATGATAGTCCAATTGGAAGTTTATTGGTCCATTTGGATCCAATAAGGAAGTCCTAGTCCTAAATGGACTTAACAAGAACTTCTAGGGTCTCCAATTGTTTGATGACTACTTATAGTACTTGTATCTTGTATTTGATTGAAGTTTTTGATTCACATTAGGTTGAATGCATAGATTACATGGCTCAAAATTTACAGTTGTGACATCATCCCCCCGTTAGAGGGAATTTCGTCCCGAAATTCTGTTTGAAAGCTAGATTTGAGAAAACTAGAATAGGTGAGGGTACTTTTGCTTCATTTGATCTTCGCGTTCCCACGTGAATTCTGGCCCACGCTTTGCGTTCCACCGTACCTTCACGATCGGGATGCGACTCTGCTTAGTACGCTTCACCTCCCTGTCCATAATTTCGATTGGTTCTTCGACGAACAGGAGATTCTCATTGATTTCGATTTCGTCAAGAGGAATGACAAGGGTTTCATCTGATAGGCACTTTTTCAGATTAGAAACATGAAACACGGGGTGTACACCGTTTAGCTCTGAGGGTAGTTGTAGTCTGTATGCTACTGGACCTATTCTGGCGACGATTTCGAAAGGTCCAACGTATCGCGGGTTCAGCTTTCCCCGTTTTCCGAAACGTATAACCCCTTTCCAGGGTGAGACCTTCAACATTACTCGATCACCGACCTGGAACTCTAAGGGCTTTCGCCGTTTATCAGCGTAGCTCTTTTGCCGGTCACGCGATGCCTGTAATCGAGCTTTGATCTGGACAATCTTTTCTGTGGTCTCGCGAATAATTTCTGGTCCCGTTAATGCTCTGTTCGACGTATGTGTTCCTGCTAGCTGGGTGTCACCTACTTCAGCCCAACATAACGGTGATCTACATTTACGCCCGTACAGTGCTTCGAAAGGGGCCACCTTAATGCTCGAATGATAACTATTGTTATATGAAAACTCAATCAACGGTAGGTGGGTATCCCAAGACTTTCCGAAGTCTATCACACATGCACGAAGCATGTCTTCAAGCGTCTGAATGGTTCGTTCGCTTTGACCGTCCGTTTGTGGGTGATACGCGGTGCTCATATCAAGATGAGTTCCCATTGCCTTGTGGAGCGACTGCCAAAAGCGTGACGTAAACCTACTGTCCCTATCCGAGATGATAGATTTTGGCACTCCATGAAGTCTTACAATCTCTCGTAGGTACAACCGCGTCAGCCTCTCCATCTTGTAGGATTCTTTGATTGGTAGGAAATGGGCAGATTTCGTCAGTCGATCAATGATTACCCATATGGTGTCCAAACCGTCCGATGTCTTGGGCAGCTTGGTCACGAAATCCATTGAAATCCCTTCCCATTTCCATTCGGGGATTGCCGGTTGCTGTAACAATCCTGATGGTTTCTGGTATTCCACCTTTACCTTGGCGCATGTAAGGCACTTACTAACATAAGTTGCGATTTCCGCCTTCATGTTAGGCCACCAATAGTGCTGCTTAATGTCCAAATACATCTTGTCCGAACCAGGATGAATGGAGTATCGTGTCTTGTGGGCTTCCTTCATAACAATCTCCCTGAATCCTCCAATTTTTGGAACCCAAATACGATTCATGAAGTAGTATACCCCATTCTCTTTGACTTCCAGGTTCTTCTCCATACCGCGTAATGCCTCGCTAGTTCTATTCTCCGCTTTCATAGCCTCTGCCTGGACTGATGCAATTTGAGTGGTCAGATGAGACTGAATGGTTATCGAGTGTGTTTTCGTACAGCGATTTGTGTACTCCTTCCGACTTAATGCGTCAGCTACCACGTTGGCCTTGCCTGGATGGTACTTGATCTCGCATTCGTAGTCGTTTAACAACTCCACCCATCTTCGCTGTCTCATGTTCAGCTCCTTCTGATTCAAGATGTGCTGGAGGCTTTTGTGGTCTGTGAAGATGGTGCACTTTGTACCGTACAGGTAGTGCCTCCAAATTTTTAGAGCGAAGACCACAGCTCCCAGTTCTAGGTTGTGGGTCGTGTAATTTACTTCGTGCGTCTTTAGTTGACGGGACGCATATGCTATCACTTTTCCACGTTGCATGAGAACGCAACCTAAGCCTTGATTTGACGCGTCACAGTAAACTACAAAATCTTCCGTTCCTTCGGGTAGAGATAGTACAGGAGCGCTACAAAGAGCTTGCTTCAAGGCTCGAAACGCAAACTCTTGTCGGTCTGTCCACTTGAATGGCACACTCTTTTGCGTAAGCAAGGTAAGTGGCTTGGCGATTTTAGAGAAGTTTTGGATGAATCTTCTATAGTAGCCTGCTAGGCCTAAGAACTGATGAATCTCCGTGGGCGTAGTCGGAGTTGCCCATCCTTCCACCGCTTTGACCTTAGAAGGATCCACATGAATTCCGTCTTGGCTTACTACGTGGCCTAGGAAATTCACACTCCGGAGCCAGAACTCGCACTTGGAGAGTTTGGCGTACAGCTTTTCCGTTCGCAGGGTCTCTAGGATTTGTCGGAGATGTTGGCCATGCTCCTCTTTGCTTCGAGAATAGACGAGGATGTCATCGATAAACACAATGACGAAGTTATCCAAGAACGGTCGACAGATTCGATTCATTAGGTCCATAAATGCGGCGGGTGCATTTGTTAGACCGAAGGGCATTACGACGAATTCATAATGTCCATAGCGGGTTCGGAAAGCGGTTTTAGGAATATCTTCTTCTCGGACCTTGAGTTGATGGTATCCGGACCGTAGATCTATTTTAGAAAAATAGCTAGCTCCTTGGAGCTGGTCGAATAGATCATCGATCCGAGGGAGTGGGTAGCGGTTTTTAACAGTGAGTTTATTCAACTCTCTGTAATCGATGCACATTCTGAAAGATCCGTCCTTCTTCTTGACAAAGAGCACCGGAGCTCCCCATGGCGAGTAGCTAGGTCGGATAAATCCCTTGTCCAGAAGCTCACTGAGTTGGCTGGACAATTCCTGCATTTCAGCAGGTGCCAATCGATATGGTGATTTAGCGAGAGGAGTTGCTCCTGGGACGAGGTCGATTCGGAACTCAACCTGTCTCTCTGGGGGTACTCCTGGGAGATCTTCAGGAAACACGTCCGGGAATTCACACGCTACCGGAATGTCTTGGATGTTAATTTCTTCTTTAGCCTTGTCCACTATGTGGGCCAAGAACGCTAGGTTGTTCTTTCGCAGTTGTTTTTGTGCTTTGATGCACGAGATAAGACGAAGATTCGTGCTAGGTTTGTCTCCGTAAATTACTAGGGTTTCGTGATTCGGGAGACGAAGGCGAACGGCCTTCTCGTGGCACAAAACCTCAGCATGGTGGGGACTTAACCAATCCATGCCGATAATCACATCGAAACTCCTAATTGACACTGGCATCAGATCTATTCGTAAGACGTGTTGGTTAAGGGTTAGGGTACATCCAGTGTAGATTTCCCTAGTGGATTCGGTCTTCCCATTGGCCATTTCCACCGTATAGGTTTCATTTAGCTTTTGGGGTTGTTGTTTTAATAAGTGTTTAAACTTCTCGCTTACGAAACTCCGCTCCGCTCCGGTATCAAATAAGATGCATGCATAAGTGTGGTTTAGGAGGAACGTACCGGTCACAACTGCGGGGTCCTGAACTGCATCACTCTGACCCATAGTCAGCATTCTTCCTGCTCCTCTGTTTCCTGAGTTGTTGTTAGGGCAATCTCGACGGAAGTGTCCTGTCCTTCCGCACCCGAAACAGGTGTGACTAAGCCCTGCATTGTTGCTACCGGCATTGGTGTTGTTGTTGCGAGGGTTATTGTTGTTGATTCCCTGATTCTGGTTCTGAGAAGGATAAGTCCTGCAGAACCTTGCAGTGTGTCCCCTTCGGTTGCAACTGGTGCAATGGAACTCCCTACATTCTCCTTGGTGATGGAAACCGCACTTGTTGCATTTGGGATGCGTACCGGAATAGGGTCTTGAAGTGTTTGAAGCAGCTGAGGCTGGAGCATGTGGTGTGGCTGGAACCGGTGCAGTGACAGCGTTAACTGCCACTGTTTGCTGCTTTTTAGAGGCCTCGGGGCCCTGACGCCCCTTTCTCTTGTTGTTCCATCCTTTCTTACCATCACCCTCCTTTTTCTTCTCAGTCTCTACCGGTTTCTCGCCCTTTTTGTGGTTATGATCATATAGCCTCTTCGCCAATCTCTTCGCACTGTCAAAAGTCTCAGGGTTCGCAGCTATCACATTTCCTTGAATGGGGGATGTCAGTCCCCAAATGAATCGTTCAATCTTCTTTCCCTCTGATGTGATCATACCCGGGCACAAAAGAGATAGTTCGCTGAATCTCGATATGTAAGCATCGATGTTCCCATTCTGCACCGTGAGATTCCATAGTTCCTGCTCCATCTTCTGTACTTCGCCTCGGGGGCAGTACTCAGCCGTCAACATCTCTTTCATCTCTGCCCAGGGAATAGAGTTGGCGACAGGAGTGTGTCATAGCTTCCACATGACCATTCCACCAAGTGAGTGCTTGGTCCACCAAAGTGCAGGCCGCGAACTTCACTTTCATCTGCTCGGGGCACTCGCATATCTCGAATACCGACTCTACCTTCTCGATCCATCACTTTAGGGCGATCACTCCTCCGGTACCGTTGAAAGTTCGGGGTTTAGCGTTCGCAAAATCCTTGTAGGTGCACGTTTTAGTGAGTCCTTGGTTCGTCCCGTTGTTCGAACTCCCAGATCCTTGCCCGTTACCTCCTCCGTTGTTTCCTCGGTGAAGTTGTGCCATCGCTGCTGTGACTGCAGCAGACACGGCTGCCTGGAAAGCAGTGGAATCAGCTTCGGGCGGGGTTGGTCCTGGGTTTCCGCGAGTAGTTGGGCGAGGCATCCTTCTGTCATGAAACGGAAAGATGTTGAGTGTTCGTGGTTTCTGGGAGGTTGCGACCCTACTATCTAGGTGTATGGTGCGAACCTAAACATTACTATCATCAAGCATGCAATCATAATGTCTCAACACATAGCAACTAAGAATAACTTAGCAAAACACACAAAAGTTCATTAATATTATCCGCATTTAGTACAAGAAAATTTGCTCGTAGGAGCATACATAGATAACGCTAATCCGACAGCATAACGGCTCCATAAGTAGTGTAGTCACTTAAACATAGAGCCGGAGTACATAACATAGTTCCTAATAACCTACTATGATAAGTCTATTCCTAACCGCGATGAGCTGCGTCAGGAGGTGGTGCCGAAGTCATATGCCGAAATGTTGTGTCAGTAGCTGCGCCATCTCTGCCATGTCTCCTATAACCTCATCCCTCTCATGCTCTGCTTGCACTGCCCGAGCCTCCATCGCATACAGCTGTTGTCGCAGTGCAGCGATCTCAGCTTCGAGGGAACGGTTCTCTCCTGGGGTGTTCGCTGGTGGAGCAGGGTGATCGGGTTGGGCCTCGTCCTCGCATGGCGGGATGGGGTTCTGGTCCCCGACCCGACCGTCTTTGTCGTCATCGTCGAGCTCTCTAAATTCGTAGTCAGTGTCTATGTATTCGTCGGGTCCGACATCGTGTGCTTCGCCTGGATTCCCTCCTGGCTCATCCACAAGCATCCCGTGAGCTACTAAGGCCTGATAAAACTGAATACCCTGCTGCTCCTCCTCTAGCCACCCGTTGTTTCCCTGATTAGGGAAGTAGGGGTCTCCCGGGTGATGAAAGCCAGCCATGCTGTCTGCGCGAGTACGTAAATATACTACATTATCCTAGGATGCTATATCTATCATACATACTAAGCAACATTCTCTTTTTGGGTGATAAGGGTATAGTTTTTGGTTCCTTGGCTATCCCGATCTCATCAAGACGTGTGTTAGTTTTACCTTGGAGAGAATGTAGTTGATCAGGCTACATTCACTCCTCGGTATCCCTAAGAACAGTCCCAAATTAACCAAGATACCAGTATTATTGTGTTTGATTCAGCGTTAGGTCCTTATTCCTAATGCAAGCAAGAGTGTTTTATTTACTTGTTCCATTCAGAGTTATGTTAGTCCCTCGTTTTGGTTTATAGTTGCATATCAATGTATGGCTCGACATGCTAGTTCACTATAAACAAGGCTCTGATACCAACCTGTCACACCCCCGAACCAGACGGCGGAAACGTCCGGGGGCTTGCCGTGACTCAATTGAATACCATAACATTGAATATATATGAAACATAACAACATTCGTTACCATTCATCAACATAGTACAACCAGTAGTGTTTACATATCAAACATTGTTTAAACATTACATTCCCAGAAATTAAATTGTTTGATTCATACATAAATAAACTGCAACCGTCACTGAATATGATTTCCCTTGATTCACTGGTTCCCTGAGAATACAAGTATTTTGAAAAACGTCAACATATGAAATGTTGGTGAGTTCATAAGTAGTGTTTAAAATCGAATGTTTGTATTGTTTGAAAAACCACCAGAAAATCCGATATTTTCTGAAAAGAAAAGCTTCTGAAAAGGTTTGTGAAGATCCATAGGTATGCTTGTTTGTTTCTATACTTGTAAAGAAAAAATGTTCATTGAAGTTGTATGCATTTCAAATTTGTGTGTGTTGAAAACCCTAGGAAAACCCGATGTTCTCCTAGTTCCTTGAGTTACAAGAAGTTACATTGAAACCATTGCATAGCGTATAGTGTCAGTCCCGGGCGACGTTGGAAGGTTCTCGAGCAGGATTATTTACTAAAAACCCGCGTTACACAAACGCCCAGTTTATAGTTATACTAACGACTCCGAAGCGTCGTCAGTACTAATCGCGTTATCCAATCGCCCTGACTAGGTGTAGTCCCACATCCGAAGAGAAAGAGGTCACGAAGACCCCGGTAACTCCATTAGCCGGTGGGGATAAAATGTACGAGGGGTCCCAGACCCGCCTCGCATGAAATGTAGACCTTACTAGCAAGACCAAAGGACCCTTGGGGACCGGTGGTATACAAGCCATTGAAAGTCCATTTACGTTGTGTCGGATCGGTAAAACCCAACACTCCGTAAAAAAATGTCTTCGGGCCTTAAGATCAGGTCATTGGGCTAGCTAGGCTCAACGAACAAGATTTTACACTTGTGGGGCCCAAAGATGGTGCATAGACGTCTGTGCACACTCGCATGTGTATGTATAACCAAACGTTACTTGCATGAATCGTAGTGTTAGTAGTTGTAGATTTTTATTGGCTCGAGACCGAGCCAATTCGTTTAACAACGACTTTTGGTATTGTAATGTATTGTATCTCGTTGATAGTCGTGGTGCCATTATTTGATCAAATTGTGTATATTGAACTAGCCTTGAAATATTCCTGTTTTCAGCCCCTCATCATTTGTAAAATTTACATTTTCACCCCTTTATATTAAATACTTCCCGGTTTAGTCCTTAAACTATTTTTCTTGACATTTTAACACCAAAAATTATTGAAATTAATATTTTTCAACATATTTTTCATAAAAACAGTTTAAGTTCTTAAAAATGCAGTTTTCACGGTTTTAACCCCTTCTTTTCGCAACTTTTACAATTTTGGCCCAATTTGGAAAATTTTTGCAACTTTGGTCCTTTTTAAATTTAAAAAGCATTTTTAACCTTTGAAAAGGAGTTGGAACACTTATAGTCCACTGTTTTACAGAAAGTTACAGTTTTGGCCCTCCAAAACAGAAAAATTCGCATAATGGGCCTTATTGGGCCGAAAGTTACATTTTTAGCCCATTAAGCTTAAAATTTATGATTTTAGTCCCCTAAATGAGTATATTTCCAGAAATTTACTTATGAAAACTGTTTTGGCACACTTCATCCATCAGAATCTGTGAAATGTCGTTTTGGGCCCTTATTTTTGCATTTTTCACATTTTAGGCCCAAAATTTGTGTTTTTAACCCAAAGAAATTATTACTAAACTACTTAGCCAATTTTTCTTGAAGCACTTTGTGTTTATAAATATATTTGAAGTTAAAATCATGTAGCACAAGTTATATCTCGGTTTTGATGAGTTTTGAGGCTAGATCCAACATAAAAACACATAAAAGCATACATATAAGCATGGAAATCATACAAGGCATACAAACACATATAGATCTACACTTATGACTTGTATTCTCCCCCCAAAAACAAGTGAAAACAGAAATCAAGGGGGTATGAACTCACCTTGGGGTGTTGGTTCGGTTTTTGCAAGGAAAATGGAAGGAAAAATGAAGTGTTTTTGGCCTTGGCTCCCTTTGATGAAGATCTCGAGTTTGAGATGGTTCTAGGGTGCAAGATCACGATTTTTGCATAGATTAGGAAAGGATTTTGATAACAAAAGAATTTAAACCATAGATCTATGCATAATCTTACCTTAGATGATGATTTACTTGCAAAATCCTCTTGGAAAGTCCCTAATTTTCGAGATTTTTGGAGAGGGGAGGAAGGAGAGTGCTTGAGTGTTCTAGAGAGAAAGTTGAGATATTTTTGGTGTGTGTGGTGTTGCTCTCGGCCGAACAAGAAGAGAAGAGAGAAAAGAAGTGACTTTTGAAGTGATACATGCATGGAGGTATGTGATATGTGCCTAGAAATCCATTAGATAATAGTGAGGTGTCACTCACAAGTCAACATGCTTCCTTTCCTCTTGGGCTCATGCATTGGGCCGAGAATATGAAGGGAAAGAGGAAAAATTTAGGCTTTTGCCCCTAAGCCCAACATTAGAGGTAGTTTAGGGTATTTATTGGACTTATAAAATAAAATTGTGATTTTTATGCTTTATTAAGCTAGGTTAGGTTAAATTATGGATTAAAACTTGTGTTTTATTTCATCCTAGGTTCTACCTAGCCCAAAATATTGAAATAAACGAATGTGGGTTCGATTAGAACCCAATTAGGGTCCTAAACCCATGATAGTCCAATTGGAAGTTTATTGGTCCATTTGGATCCAATAAGGAAGTCCTAGTCCTAAATGGACTTAACAAGAACTTCTAGGGTCTCCAATTGTTTGATGACTACTTATAGTACTTGTATCTTGTATTTGATTGAAGTTTTTGATTCACATTAGGTTGAATGCATAGATTACATGGCTCAAAATTTACAGTTGTGACAAAAACATTCCCTTTGGTTGGCTGGGTCAGCCCCCAAATAAACCTCTCGATCCTTTTACTTTCCAGGGTAACCATTCCTGGACAAAGAAGTGCCAGGTCTTCGAATCTGGAGGTGTAGGCGGTGATGTCGGAACCCTTCATCTTGAGATTCCAAAGTTCATGCTCCAATTTTTGCAACTCACCCCGCGGGCAGTATTCGATAAGTAGAAGATCCTTCATGGCTTCCCAAACCATAACATTGGCTACATGTAGGGTTAGGGATTTGACTCAGCCGTTCCACCAAGTCAAGGCTTTATCGGTGAATGTGCAAGCAGCAAACATCACCTTATCTGATTCAGAGCAGGCACAAATCTCAAAAATAGATTCGATTTTCTCGAACCATCGGGTTAAGAAAATGACACCTCTAGTGCCATCGAAATATGTGGGCTTCGCGTTCATAAAGTATTTATAGGAACACTCCTTCCGGTGTCCCTAGATTCCTTCTTGGTTTTGAGGTTGGGTACCACCTCCTCGACCACCGGAGTCTCCGGAGTTCATTTGAGACATGGCGGGTTGTTACGGATTCCGGTGTCTCGAATAAATATAGTTGATCATGCTATATTGACCCTAGACACGACTACATAACTGCCCAGGTTTAACCGCAGCACACAACACCCATTTACTTGTGTTTTGTTCTACACGTAGTTACGGATTCTGGCGGTTAGGTATACTTATATACTTTTGAAAATACTTATGTTTTAAAGTGTATTTTTAATTCAGGGCACTTAGGCCCCTTAGTGTTTATAGTCTTATACCATGTAAGGTTTGGTATACTAGTTCACTATAAACAAGGTCTCTGATACCAATCTATCACACCCCGAAACCGATGGCGGAAATGTTCCGGGGCAGAAGACGTCATGTAAGTATCACAGCCAATGTACCTAGTAAGCATAGTAAACATGAAACATTACATTACATATGAATAATTACATTTGTTTAAAAGTAAAGTAATACATGTTATCTATACAAGAGTTTGAACAAAAGTAAGACGAGTCTTCTAAAATGCTCCGTCTTCTCCAAAAGATTGCGGGTACTTGTCTAATGCAGACCTGAGAATACAAACAGTTCGAAAATCAGCATAAAGCTGGTGAGTTCATAAGTGTTTTGTTTTCTGAAAATGAACATGTTTCCTTTAGTTTTCTGAAGAAGTTGTTATCTAAGAAAATCCAATATTTTCTTATTAAGACAGTTTAATACGTATAACTCTAGATTGAAAACCATGGGAATACCATCCCGTATCACAGTAGGTAGTTTTAATACATAAAACTATAGATTCAAAACCATGGGAATACCATCCCGTACTAGATCAAAGATAGATATAATAATCCATGAATAAACTTATATTTTGATATTAATACGTATTGTGAGTCGGGTAACCATGCTAATATGACCACAAGACCTCCTTGACGTTCTTCAGGCGTCAGACGATATCCAGAATTTGTCACCCCAGGCGTGCCCGTCTAACTGTAGCTAGTAGTTTAGGTATGGGATTGTCAGTCCAGAATAGATCTATTCACAAATTCCACGCTCTCCCTCCAGGTGACTCTGGTTACACTTTCGGGGAGGATTTACTGATAACCCGAAGGGTTTAAATGAAGATACATCTCACAAGCTAGTATTAAATTATTCATGGTATAGTCGGTAGTTATCAAACATCATACAGAAATACAGTTTAATACAATGAAATTATCTGGCCTGATATTCTAAATTAAATAGAGATAAACTGAATCAGACATAGTTTATCTATTAACTTTGAATCAGACATAGTTTATCTATTAACTTTGTGTAATAGCCCGAAATCCAGGTATTCTTCTATTGGACATTTCATTTTGACTAAGTTGAGGATTTAGGGTTTTCATGGTAGGCGAGTACACTGGGCGTACAAGGTGTACGCTGTGTGTACTCGCGCGCCTTATTTGGACGCGTTCCCCCTCAGGTACGCGGGGCGTACCCAAGGTTACGCCCGGCGTAACTCATTCAGACCCAAACCCTAATTTCCTTTGTTGAGGCTATAAATGGAATGTGTGGCTGGACTTCTCAGCCACCACCCCTCAGAGTGAAACCCTAAATAGTGTGTGCCATCGTCCTTAAGCCTTTGTGTGTGCATTCTAAGCTTGGTAGTGCCATTTTAAGGTTTCAAAGAAGAAGAAGAAGAGCTTGTTGGAGAGGCTAGAAGTGGTGCTCAAGTGTATATCTGAGCTTTGCAAGGGTTAAAGCTTCAATTTTAGGTAAAAAGTTCGGATCTTGACACTTGGTTCTTGTTGTATGCTTTAGATGTCATTTTCTAGGGTTTAAGTCCAAAAGGTGGAGACTTTTGTGCAAATAGCCTCCATAAGCTTAGATGATTCATGTTTCTGATCTATTGGAGTTGTAGACTCATAAAAATGGCATCTTGGACGTGGGTATTGCACCATGCATGAGATCTAGGTCCTTGAGTTTGAATAAAAGGTTGTTAGGTGGTGTTGGAGCCTTTACAGCCATGCCAAGGCTTAAAGGTCTCGACTTTATGGGTTTAGACACACTAAGGGAGTCGGATCTGGAAGTTGGATTAATGACTTAACTGATTAAGACCAGAAAATGGAGGGTGGTGGATTCTGGTGGTTACGCAGGGTGTAACTTCTAGTACGCTCCGCGTACTGGGTGGAGACCCCGACCCGGGGGGAGTTGGCGATGTACGCCCCTCGTACATCTAGCGGTACGCCCCGCGTACTCTCATGGTTGACTCTTGTTGACTTTTAGGGTTTTGGTCAACATAAGGACTTTAGGTCAGGGAAGGGTAAAATGGTCTTTTACCCTTTCAGGAAGGATGATAAGGGGTAAAGTTTTAGTAGTGGAAGTCTTCATGTATTAAATGATATTTTTATGCATAGGCGAGGTTGAGCCGTCGTTGGATTCGGTGATAGCGAGGACACGAGATCTTAGACTTCCCACGAGGTGAGTTTTCTCACTATACTGTACCCGAAAGGGTTTGACTGTGTGATCGAAAGGTCAGATATGCTATGAGATATATGTGTTATGTGTGATAAGTTATTCGTTAATTGTGCCATGTATGATATGCTTAATATGGGCCGGAAGACATTATATTATGGCCCGGAAGGCGAATATGTTATGGGCCGGAAGGCGTTGTAAAATGGACCATAAGGTTGACGTGGGTAGGACCGGAAGGTTTACCCAGTCGGGACGGAAGTCCCCTGAGACACATGGACCGGAAGGTCAGGGCCTGGAAATGCGTATGTGCGTAGGTTGTATTTTGGGGAACTCACTAAGCATTTATGCTTACAGTTGTTGTGTTATGTGTTTAAGGTACTAGTGAGGACTGTGGGAAGGCGCCGGCGTGATCGTACACACACTCGAGGGAAACTATTTTTGTGGTCTTTGTTATGGAATCAGTCGTGACAATATTGTTTACATTGGAACCTAAACTATTACTCGGTGTTTTTGATGTTTGTAAAAATGAAAATTGGTTTTAAAATTTACGTCGTTACAAGTTGGTATCAGAGCCTTGGTTTGAGGGATTCGGGTACACCTTCGGGCGTAACTGAACTCAAACCGGGGATTTGAGAAAAAATTTAATTAATAAATCAATAAAGTTTTATATGTGATTTTTGAAACAACCAAAGAAGGAGGAGTGTGTACGGTCAGCCAGCGCCCGAACGGTAAAATCCCCAAAATACTCTTACAATATGTGTTATGAGATATGATATGATATGATACGCATGCTAGTAGACTAGGTATTCATATTAGGACTAGAGTGGCCTGATTTTGTGATGCCTTAGTCTAAGGAAACCTGCTTCTATGAGGTGCTTTGAGAGCGAGTGGGTAACTAGTGCATGGCAAGAATAGAGTACTCAGGATTCGGGGTTTGGGGAGGAGGACTTGGGGTGAATACTGACGCGGTGTAGTTGGTAGTATTGGGCCCGTACTACTAAAGACACCGGGTCAGTGGGCAACCCAAGTAAGAATCCCTGGGTACCGGAGACTGAGTAGGGCTGCGTTATCGAGTGCGATTATGCTCGATAGAGTCTCTGATATTTTTATGTTGTATTTCAGAGACATCATGGTTGGTAGTATTGTGTTATGTGTTTCAGGTACTAGAGAGGACCGTGGGAAGGCGCCGGCGTGATCGTACACACACTCAGGGGAAACTATTTTTGTGGTCTTTGTTATGTAATCGGTCGTGACAATATTGTTTACATTGGAACCTAAACTATTACTCGGTGTTTTTGATGTTTGTAAAAATGAAAAATTGGTTTTAAAATTTACATCGTTACACTTTGCATGAATTCTGTGTCCGTAAAACAAGAACTAAAGATCCCAAATTATTCCCATAATAATTTGATTGGTTTGATTGTTTCCTTTACCGTAGTTGAAATCCATGTCATTTGATTCGATAAAACATCCCTTATGCTCAGCATAATACATAAGGGGTAAAGGTATCTTGAAAGTTTGCTAGATATTTATAGAATTTCATCAGTTTTAGGTTTCGAAAACATTTATAGTTTGCTTGTATTCCCCCCCCCCCCCTCTGAAAACATTGTAAAACATAGAAAAAGGCATAGGGGTATGAACTCACCAGTCAAGAAACGAGTCGATTTGGATGCTAAGTGTCAGATCGGGGCTTGATAATGCGCGAGGTTCCTATGTAATATGAAATGATACATAATTGTATCTAATTAGACTTCGAACCACTAATTAGATAAGAGTAAACACTTGTAGATGGGAAAACACTCCAATTCAAGTGTTTGGAGTGACCCGAGTAGCATCTATGGATGTGTATGGCTTGGATATGGATTCTACTCTTCAAAAGTAAACTCCTTTAGGAGTTTACATTCCAAATGACCAACTCCTCATGAGTTTACAGCCGTAAACTGATGGTGGGGGTGTTTTTGGTTGCTAAATGGCCTTATAACACTTGCGGGTTGATGCTAGACTTGGTTTCACGACTTTTGAATGAGATTTGGACATCCTAAGGACCATTTGAGGAGTTTACAGCAATAAACTATGATTTTACGGCCGTAAACTCTTATGTTCCATGTTTTAATGTGTTTTAGTAGTCCTAGGTCAATTACAATGCACATTGGAAGGTTCTAGGATTGATTCCATGGCTTAGGAAGTGATTGGGACTTGAATTGACCTTGGCAAAGTAGTTTACGGTCTCCGAAGATGTTCTTGGGAGTTTACTACCTTAAACACATGAGTTTACAACCGTAAACTCATGTTTGTCCATGATTCATGGGTTTTAGTGGTTGTAGGTTAAGCATACAAAGTTCTAGGTCCAATTCCAAGCCATACAAGGTGTTAAAGGCACTTTAACACCTATTGGAGGAGTTTATGGTCTAAGGACGTGTGTTTACAGTCCAAAAATGTTCTTGGGCCATAAACTCATGTTTGTCCCATTTGTATATGTTTTGGTGCATTTCTTGAAGGATTATAAGGTTCTATGCACTTATGGAAGTTCATGGAAGCTTTTGGAGGTGTTTAAGGGCAATTTAACACCTTAAAAAGGTGTTTATGGTCCATGAATGAGGTTTTACGGTCCAAGCATGTTCTTGGGCTGTAAACTCATGTCCATACATCAAATGGTTCGTTTTTGGTGCTCTAATTCCATTCTTGCAAGTCCAAAGGTCTTAACTAAGCACTAGAAGTGATTTGGAGGGGTTTTGGGGCTTCAAAACCCTCTTTAGAGGTGTTCACGATTTTGGGAGGGTTGCCAAACCGTAAAAACTTGTTCATGAGTGTTTTGGGTAGTTTAAACACAAATTTGAATGTTAGACAAGCTTAGAAACATGCTAGAATAGATTACTTACCAAAATGAAGCTTGAAAGGGGAATTTTTGGCTCAATTTCGAGTTTTAGAGAGAGAGTAGTGAGAGAAAGTTATGAGGTGGGCAAAAGTCTTCAAAAGTTGTCCACTCAACCTTTATATAGGGGTTGGGTTTGAGACCTGGTGGAATTCTACCTGATACTGACGTAAAACGAGGCTTTTGGTCGTACCCGATTAAGTTACCGTAATTACGACTTAGATGAAACTAAATATTTTCCAAATGAAAATAGAAATTATTTTAATGTTTTAAAATGTATCCCAACACTTTTAAAACCTAAATAGAAGTCGCAATAAATTAATTTAAAACAAAGCTAGCGAAAAAAATTGAACTTAACGGCTTTATTTACGGAAACGTGTTACAGTGACGGAATAAATCACGTGTTGTCACACTCTTGGAGGGAGAGAATAACCTTACGTATAGATCTATACTGGATTGACTATCTTACACCTTGCTGCTAGCTACAGTGGGACCTGTAGGTCTACGGGTGCCAAATGTCATTACTTTCGACGTCTTTCATCGTCGTGTTTATAGTCTATAGTATGGTACAACTAATCACATAATACCTTGATATAAATCCGGTTTAAGGTAGTTAGTACATCAATAGTTATTATAATACAACACTATAATACTACATTAATTTCCCCTTTGCATTCATTTTGTGACCATTTCACATAAACGATAATGTATAAACTATATTTTGATAATGATAGTTACACTTGGGAAGATTATACACTTTTACAAGAAACAAACACATAAAACAGTCGTGCCTTGGTAGAAGTCTACTTTTAGTAGAAAATATAGGATTTTCTAGGAGTTACAAACATTCACACACTTTTACTACAAACGTTTACAAACTCATACTTCAAACACCATTGCAAACATTTTGATACAAACAATGATACTAAAATACTTATAAACTCATCAGCTTTAAAGCTGATAAACTCTTTCAAAATAACTTGTATTCACAGGTCATCAGTAGACAGGTACCGATGCCAGCTTTGAAGAAGATGGAGCGCATTCAAGACTCATCTTATGTTTTGATTTACATTTTTGGTGTCATATAAACTATACAAAACACACTTGTATTAAAGTATATTATTAATGCAATGGATGATTTTGTTTGCTTGTTTGCTATTATTCTGTGTTGTGATATTGTACATGACGTCCTCCACCCCCGAACGTTTCCGCCGTTCCGATTTTGGGGTGTGATACATAGCATATAGCATATAACCAATTGGCATACCACCCATCATATTACCAACTATCATGCCACAAACCACTACATCAACTAGTGTACCACATATCATAAAATAGGCCGCCCTTAGTGTCTTAGACCCATTGATACGGTGAGGAGACTCACATCGTACTGCTGAAGTTCCGCAGATAAATCCCTGATTGTTGGGCTGACCGATCCTCGTATTGTCAATCATCAAAACGACACTCAATTAATAATTGGGTTCCAATACATAACCATAAATCTACACTTGAGGTAAACGAATCATTTTACCCTTAACCTAGCTTGGTTCAAAACCAAGGCACACTCTGAAAACCCAAAAGCCCAATAATCAACCAAGGCCCAACATGTGGCCTAGTTTCCAAATTAGGCCCAAACCTCTACATGGACTTATCTTGAGGCCCAACCATTTATTCAAGTCCAAACAATTGGCATTCTGATGGCCTAATATCTCATAATCCTTAAGGCCCAATTATGGCCCACTTATGGCCCAATTTTCCAAATTGGGCACAAACCTTTCCAATGGGCCTTATCCTAACGCCCAATAACTTCCTTAGTCCATAAATATGTTCCCGATAAGCCCACCAAGTGTGAAATTCCCATTTTCATGGCCAGAAAAGACCGATTTTGTTTATGTTTTATTAAAATTAGAGTATCTCTTTTAATAAAAATGTTGCGGAATTTGTTCCCAAAAAAACAGGATAATTTCATTATCAAAGCATTTCCGAAGAAATGTATTTTTATTCATTTAAAAACATTTAGGATGTCATCGTCAATACAGAAACATAAGCATAAACATATCTTACATTCATTTACACTAGTGATCTATATCTCTTTAATCTTTCAGTGTAATGTAACTTCACCTTGTCACCTGTAATACAAGTAAACTGAGTGGGTCAGGTTGGGAAACCTGGTGAGTACATAGGGTTTTCAACCCACAATAATTTAATTATTATGTTTAATCATCAAACAATTAACCCAATTACCCATCCCCATTATCTTCTTTATTCCTAAGTACCTTCCCTAAGGATTTATCCTAAGGATCGTCTCCTACATCATATTTACCTCTCATCTCTTTACATCACATTTCCTTATATGTTTGTTCCTAATGTCTCTCCCTAAGGATCATCGCCTACATCACATAGACAATATTGATTCAGGGATTACTCCCTCAATACGTTCCCACTCTCCCTAAGGGTTAGGGCATCATCGAATGAATATGTAGTTACAACATCGCCTAAACTCGTAATTCATAGTAAGGGGTTAGAGTATCATCACATGAATACGTAGTTACAACATCGCCTGAACTCGTAATTCATCCCCTATAGGTTATGGTGCTATTGTTGTTTCCACAGGGTTGTCTAGAATAGTCCGTGGTTGCCATATATTGTGACAACCCAAAGTTATTCCATCACCGTAACCCGTTCCGCCCGTAAAACCCGTCTTTAGCAATTCGTTTCGATTTTGTTTTTGGGCCAAGTTATTTAAATTTATATGTTTATTATAATCTCATGAGTGTCTAAACTCCCTAGAAACTCATGTAAACGGCACAAATTATTAATTTGAAAAATTTTAGAATTGGTCCCGCCGGGTTACGACAACTTAATCGGGTGCGACCAAAAGCCCCGTTTAACATCGGTATCGGGTAGAATTCCACTGTGTCCCAAACCCGAACCATATATAAAGTTGTTTAAGCCTCATTTGAAGCCTTTTCACTCTCTCTCTCTCTCTAACCTCTCTCCTCAAATCCAACTTCTTGATCAAAAATCACTCATTTCAAGCTTCAAATCATCAAGGTAACTATCCTAGCTCCTAGTATAACATCTTTAGCCTTAAAATTCGTGGTTAATCTTTGAAATACGACCATTATCAGGAGTTTACGGCCCTAGAACAGTCCTAGGCCGTGAACTCACATAAAATGGGTTTTGGAGCCCAAAAACCCTTCCAAACCACATTAGGAGCTTAGAACACCTTGAACTTAAATTTTGGGGAGTAAACATGAGTTTACTTCCCAAAAACATGCTTGGGCCATAAACTCCATATCATGGGGAGTAAACTCATTTTAAAGTGTTAAAATGCCATTTAAACACACCAATAGCCTTGGAATAAAGTCTAGAAGCAACCACGAACGAGTTAGAGGCCTTAACTTTAATGAAAACCCCTCCCTTAGGAGTTCACGGCCGTAAACCCCCCCCCCCCCCCAAGGATGGGTTCTTGGGCCGTAAACTCCTATAACATAGTCAAATGATGCCCTAAATTCCATCCAAGGCTTGTAAAATGAGTTTAAATCACATGTGATTGTCCTAACACCACCAAAACACATAAGGAATGGGTATGAGGGAGCTTACGACCGTAAAGTCCATTAAATGGTCCATAAGTGAGTTTAATCCATTCCTATGCCCTAGATTTGATCCTAGCTAATTTCCCCAAGTGATATTTGACCATTTAGCACCATAAAACCCTCACCTATGAGTTCACAACCGTGAACTCATGTGGAGTTGGTCTTAGGGCCAAAAACTCCATAAGGAGTTTACTCTCGAAGAGTAAACACATTATCCAAGCCATATACGTCCGTAGATGTCACCCAGGTCACTCCAAACACTTGATTTCAAGTGTTTTCGCGTCTTGGAGTGTATAATCATGTCTAATTAGTAATTTAAAGTCTAATTACATACATTTGTATATCATTTCATATTACATAGGAACCTCACGCGTTATCAAGCCCAGAACCGACACTTAGCATCCAATCTGACACGCTTCTCGACCGGTGAGTTCATACCCCTACCTTTTTCAAATGTTTTCAGGGGGAATACAAGAAAAGCAAAAGGAAATCTTGTACTCAAACTCATAATTTTAGTTCAAATGTTTATATTATGTATGTTTTAATATCGAAAAACTGTGTTAACCAAATAGTTCGAATTACGGAGTTAGCTTTCAGACTAATTATAGATTTCTTGATAAAGAGTTACAATCTATATTATATTTCATAATCTATAAATAATTCGTACTAATAATCAATTAGAACTAAGGAGAATACGAATACGAACACAAATAGGAATAGGAATAGGAGTAGGAATAGGAATGCGAATGCGAATGCGAAGGCGAATGTGTATACGAATACGAATACGAATAGGAATACAAATATAAATATGAATACGAATACAAATATAAAATACGAATATGAATATGATTAAGAATAGAAATACGAATACGAATGCACACATCTAGGTACAATCAAGTACAACATAACTAGAATATCAGAATACCTAGCTAATATAACGAGTATGATAGATAATCAAACATTACATTGGGATTCAATAACTAAACTTTACGTTTAGGAAAATACGGGTTTTTCCTGGGATAACAATTGTACATAACCAGAATCGTCTAACAAAACAGTTAACTAAACTTTACATAAAGAAATTATGGAATTTTCTTGGATAACAAGCTTTTTCGGAAAACCAAAGGAAACTTGTACATTTTCAGAAAACAAACCTCTTATGAACTCACCAGCTTTATGCTGATTTTCAAACTGCTTGTGTTCTCAGGTCCATATTAGACAGGTACCCGCGATCTTTTGGAGAAGACGGAGCGTACAGAAGACTTGTCTTAACTTTTGTTCATAAATACATATGTATAACACTTGTTACACTTTACTTTTGAACATATGTAAATTCTAATATGTAATGTAATGGTTGTTTAATTTGCTTACTATGTACATTGGTTATGATACCCAACATGAAGTCACCTCCGCCCCGGAACGTTTCCGCCTTCGGTTTCGGGGTGTGACATCTATACTCTGGTAGATAACCACATCGCCACATTGCCGGTTAAGGTTATGGTATCTCCTTTCATCCTACATCACCTATTCATCATCATCTATTTACCTAATTATCATCACCTTTCTATCATCACCTATCTCTCATTAGTTTATTTCATCACACACCAACTATTTCATCTACCCATGTTTCATCCGCAGCATATTTGTAGATATAAAATAAATATACCGTTTAAATCTTTTAAAACATGTATAAAATCGTTCATCCAACATAGACAACAAGTATACAGATAATATGCACACATAGCATGTAGTTTATATAAAATACTTCATATATATATATATATATATATATATATATATATATATGTAAGATGAAAGGGACCATGCACTCACTTGAAAAGGTGGTGATTACGAACTCAGACAGCGCTTCGCTTTTTAAAAATAATTTCCTTCGACGAAACCTAGTATTATTACCACTAGAGTTTAGTCTATTATTCGCTGAGACTAATTAATAATCTAGCTATTATTACTATTATATAAGCGTTAAACAATACTTATATAACCCATAATAATAGCCCAAGTTTCATTTTGACTCCGTCGGCTAATTCTCGACTGATCTTAAATTTAACAGTACGAGAAGATTAGACTGTTAAATGATCACGAAAAAATTGTAACTACTTCATACAGACTCTGTTTTCATCTGTCTTTTTACCGTTGAGCTCCTATCAATGAGATCTTCAACTCTCATTTAGGTCGGGTAAGCCAAAAACCGCTCGAACTAAAATTTAAGTTTCGGGTCGTGCACTGCTAAGCCAAATCTTAGAAAAATCATAACTTCCTCATACGAAGTTAGATTTGAGCATTCTTTTTATGGAAGCTCTCAGGTTAACATATTATATGGCTTTCATTTATATCACTAAGGCTAAAAGTCGCTCTATCATAAATTCACTATTTACGTCTCCCCGGTGCCGTGCTGGTTCCATCACGAAACTTCGACGGGTCATAACTTGTTCGTTATAACTCGGATTTCGGTGCTCTTTATATATATGGAACCCTTGAGACATATTCTACAACTTGGTTAAGATTATTTATTCTAAATAATATTTTGTCGAAAAGTTGTTTTTGACGCCTATTATCTCTAAATTGACTAACCCGGATCTACGGGAGTTACAATTATCTCCCCCTTATGATGATTACGTCCCAGAATCATCAACGAAACAACGCACATGATGACTCCATACGTTATATCTTCATCCTAATTAATAATTGTAACTTTCATGTTTCTTCGAACGAGTATCTCACTCTAAGACTTCCTAACTATAGGTGGTGCCCGATCTTGGACCCGCTCTCTATCTCATGTTAGATTGCCAATCATAGTCTTTATGTCACAATCTCGATCTTTAATTGAGACTCTTTCTTTAACAAACTTGAGATAAGTTTCTTCCTTCGATTATCATAACAGACCGACGGGTCATGTTCTACTAACCTCACATCGTATGATTTATTTCTTGGACTCAGGTCTTTTAGATTCAAATTCCAGAACATACTCTACCTTCCTTCATGTTCTAATCAAATCTTAAAAAGCAGTGTTTCTAGCTACAAGCAACTATAACGATACCTCTACCGATCGCTTTGACTATCTTTTATTTCAATCTTCCGACTTAAGTACATCAAACTTGGTTCTCTGAACCACGTAATAGACTCATCGTAGTTGGACTCAATTAGATATGATACTAGGGTCGGAATAACAATCATCTTCTTAGTCATTACCTAAACGATGGTAACAACATACTTGAATAAAACGAAATCAATTACTAGCTTCTTGGTAACCTTGTGACTTTCCCTGATCCAAGCGCGAGTCATGTGCTTCAATAGTATATGCATCTATTACCTTTCACACCTACTCATACTCGTCCCAAGTATTGTCTCGCAGTTTTCCAATTAACATAAAAAAAATACAAAACAATTTAACACATCAGATAACAAAACGAAGGTTTTATATTATTCCTTGAAACGATTACATAGGTGTTCAAGTTCAACCTACACTATGCCTCTAATAGGATATAGCTCCTGACGCTATCAACATGGCTTCTTCATAACTTGATCCTCGGATATCCATCATCACTCATAATTCCTTGCATTGCCATCTACTTTGTCAAGGATCATTTGGAATGCTCTTGGAATACAAATACGAATACGAATACGAAGATAAATAATAGGACAGAACGAATACGAATTCGAATACGAAGATAACTAATAGGATAAAATGAATACGAATACGAAATAACGCCTATGGAGGACGCCAAGACTTCGGAAATACAATTAGTGTACGCCTTGAGTATCACCAGAGTTTCGAAATTAATTCGAAAGTACGCCTTTGGACATCGACTGAGTTTCGAATACATACACCTTAGGATGTCGACAGAGATTCGAAGATACATCTAATGTACTCTTCTGGAAATCACCAGAACTTCAAAAATACTATTAATGTACTTTTCTGAGTGAATCCAAATATTCGAAAATACTTCTAAGTAGAGCAGATAATTAACATTGAACGTAGGATAACTAAGATATCAGAATACATAACTAATACTATAAGTGTGGTAGTTTCTAGTACATCGAAATCTAAACTATGAATTAAGTAATGAAAGGCTAATTAAACTATTAGGAAAATATGGGATTTTCCTAAGGTAACATACAACTTGTAATAGAATTAGTATCAAACGGTAACTAAACTGTTTTTACATAAAAAAAATATGGGATTTTCTTGGATAACAAATTTTTCAGAAAACAAAAAGGGAACTCATTCTTTTCAAAACTAAACCGCTTATGAACTCACCAGTTTTATGTTGATTTTCAAAATGCTTGTATTCTCAGGTCAGCATTAGACAGGTACACCGCCATCTTTTGGAGAAGACGGAGCTTTAGAAGACTCGTCTTTGTTTTTGTTCATATGATATATGTATATAACACTTGTATAACTTTTCTTTCAAACAGATGTAAGAAATTCTATGTAATGTAATGTTATGTGTTTACTGTGTTACTATGTGCATTGGATTTGATACTCAACGTGGAGTCCGCCTCGGAAATGTTTCCGCCTTCGGTTTTCAGGGTGTGACAGATTGGTATTAGAGCCCTTGTTTATAGTGAACTAGCATACCAAAGCTTACATGGTATAAGACTATAAACACTAAGGGGCCTAAGTGCTCTGAACTAAAAGTATACTTCAAAGTATAAGTATTTTCAAAAGTATACAAGTATACCTAACCGTCGAGATCTGTAACAACAAGTAGAACAAAACATAAGTAAATGGGTGTTGTATGCTGCTGTTAAACCTGGGCAGTTATGTAGTCGTGTCTAGGATCAATATAGCATGGCCAACTATATTCATTCGAGACACGGCCAACATGTGCTTGGGAGTGACTGTGGTGTGCGGCATGCCTAAAACTTACCTTAATACCTCAAACATCAAACCATGGTCGTAGTGAATCATGAAATACTATGGGAGTATTTCTCGAGCAAATCCTTTGTAGAAATTCTCATTCAAGCATTGTTCCTTGATCATTCCTTTAGCGATAATTTATCTGTTTTGATAACCCTTTCCTGCTTTATCGCTTATTTGGAATATATATATCTGTTATATCTCTTGATTCAATTCGGAGGACTTATCATCCTCTCTTTCCTGATCTTATTAGATCAAGATGCCTCCAAGAAAGAGACCCAACTCAAAGACCAACAACCCTCCACCACCACCTTCTCCTCAAATCGATCTGGTAACACTTCAGACAATTTTTACTGCCGCATTGACAACAGCCATGTTGCAAACGAACCTCGGTAGTTCAGGAAGTGGTCCCCAAACCCAAAACCAGGAAGGTAGCCAGGGACAACGAAAGGATTGTTCCTATAAAGACTTTATAAACGCAAAACCCACATTCTTCGATGGCACAGGAGGTGTCATTTCTCTAACTCGGTGGTTACAGAAGATCGAATCTATCTTCGAGATCTGTGCTTGTTCAGAATCCGACAAGGTGAAATTTGTCGCCTACACTCTCACCAATAGAGCTCTGACTTGGTGGAATGGCCGAGTCAAATCCCTAAGTCTACCTGTAGCCAATGTTATGGGTTGGGAAGTTATGTAGGAACTTCTGCACGCAGAGTATTGCCCTCAGGGTGAAATTCAGAAGCTGGAGCATGAACTCTGGAAACTGAAGATGAAAGGTTCCGATATCGCCGCTTACACCTCAAGGTTTGACGACTTAGTGCTTCTTTGTCCGGGATTCGTTACCGCGGAGAGTAAAAAGATTGAGAGGTTTATTTGGGGGTTGACCCAGCCAACCAAAGGGAATGTTTTAGCTGCAAAGCCGGATACCTATGATAATGCCAAATGCCTAGCGCAAACCCTGATCGACCACAATGATGAACAAGAAGAAGCAGCCACCACTCCTGAGCCAACATATAAGAGTGGAGAAAAAAAAGAATGTTTTGGAAAAAGAAGAAGAAGAGTCAGTCTCCCTTGGAGCCCTCGAAGTAACAGCAGATAGTTGTAGTCCACGCTGCCACTACCCTGTTGTTGTTTCTGTTGTCGATTCCTCAGCCTAAGCGCCTATCACCGGATATGCCGGTATCCTTCCGTGGTGTAACCGATGCAGTTACCACCATCGTATCCCTGGTCCTAGTCGTGCAAAGTTTTGTAAAAGTTGTGGCCAAGAAGGTCACCTCGTGCGAAGCTGTAGAGCACCAACCCAACCAACTAGTCAAGCTTCTGGAGCTGGTATCGGTCGGACCTGTTACAGTTGTGGAGAAGTTGGACATTACAAACGAAACTACCCTAAGATAGTAACATCTGGCAACACTGGGAAAGTCTTAACCATGGGACAAGAAAGGACAGCCGTCGACCCCACCGTTGCCACAGGTATATTTCCCCTCGGTGAATTTTATGCCTGTGATCCTTTTCGATTCTAATGCTGAAACAAATTTGCTAAATATCCATTCAAACACCTTTTTAAACTTAGTCCTTCGCTAATAATCGAAAACGGGTACCGTCGAGTTGGTTAGCATGTGAGAAGAGAACGCTAACGTCATACCCATAGATCATATCCTCAATCCGGACGATTATTTTGTTCCATTCGATTAAATGGAAAACTTTTCATGAAAGGCTTTGATGAGAATCTTTGGCATGGAATGAATGAGTCTCATTCATGTTGTTATTCTTGGATCGTCCGTCTGAATCTTCCCTCTGACCCGACTCTCATGACTCTTCGGCATCAAACCTGAATCCAACCTTCGCATCATCTCGTGCATCAAGGCTTAAAAAGTTTCCCATGCCTTCCTCGTGCGTGTGGTCATCGAGAAACGGGAAGTCTGCAACTTTTTCCTTAATGTCTTCCCCGAGAATTTCCCAAGAATTCCTTCCGAATGTTTAGTCAAGTCTCGTATCGACCTAATCCCTGGAACTACCTCGTAGCCAGACCTCCGTGAGGATAATGTGTCCGAGATAGTGACCAAGGCTTGATATGATCACTATGAGTTAGTAGTGCTGCCCTTTGGTCAAACCATTTTCCCTGAACATGTAGATAAGCAAAGCAGTCATACCCGTGGACCTTTCCAAAAACTAAGGCGATAGGGAATTAGTCGGCACCAGAGATACACATAGAAACCTGTCAATTCTTGGGTCCCGTCGACTATTATCGCAAACCCACCCAGAAATTTCTTCTAGAACCATCAGACCCTTAGCTACTCCGCTACATGAAGATGTACCTTCGTGTTGGAGCTTGTGTCACGTTGAAGGCCTTATCCCAGAAGAGCATGATATGATATGGGAAGCGCGAAATCCTTCTCCTGTGATACATAGAACTTTTCGAAATCCCCATTAGGATTGATCCCGTAGCCTACAAACTCCGACTACCCTCAGGACTTAGTAGCATCCATCCGGTATTCTACGTCTCTGTCCTTAAGAAATGCCTACCCGATGAAACCCTAGTAATCCCTTTGATGAGGCCAAAGTCAACAAAAGTCTAAACATCATGATAAGAGCCAATTGAAGTCATAGAGCGAGAGATTAAATGTATGAAACAAGCCGTCTCCCGATAAGTGAAAGGTTCCACGAAATGCCATGCGAGAATCTGAATTCACTTGGAAGCGTGATGATCCGATAGGACAAAAGTATATGTATCCTCTTTCCAATTCAGCGAGTCGCATCTAAAATTTGAATTTCAGGACGAAATTCCGTCTAACGGGGGGATAATGTGACAACCCGAAGTTCGTTCTGTCGTCGTAACCCGATACGTCATTAAAAATTCATCGTCATAAAATTGTTTCCATTTGTTTAAGTCATTAATTTTAAGTTTATTATTATGACTTAATAATTGTCCAAATACGTTAGAAATCCATGGAAACGCCCCAATTTATTATTTGGAAAAATAATTGTTTTTATTCCGTCAAGTTATAAAAATAATTAAATCGGGTACGACCAAAAGCGTCACTTGACGACAGTATCGGGTAGAATTCCACCGTGTCCCAAACTTTCAGCATATATAAAGTTGAGAGAGCCTCATTTGAAGCCTTTCCACTCTGTCTCTACTTTCTCTCTCTACTCACTCTCTCTCTAAAATCCAAAATTGAGCCAAAATCATCCAAAACAAGCTTCAAATCATCAAGGTAATTATCCTAGCTTCTAGTTTAACACCTTTGGCCTACAAATTCGAAATTTATATGAGGATTAGGACCATTAGCACGAGTTTACGATCCTAGAACATCCCTAGGCCGTGAACTAATGTAAATGGGGTTTTGTGCCATAAAACCCTTCCAAACCTCATTTTGAGCCTAGATATGACTTAAAGACCTAGTTGCATGTACTTAGCGCACATTAAACTCATCTATTGGAGTATAAGCATGAGTTTATGGCCGAAGCACATGCATGGACTGTAAACACCAATTCATGGGGAGTAAACTCATTTTTAGGTGTTAGTTTGCCCCTAAACACCTCCAACAAGCTTCCATGAGAGTATAGAACCTTATAACCTTGCAAGAGATGCTCCAAAACTCACATAAATGGGACAAGCTTGAGTTTAGGGCCCAAGAACATTCCTGGACCGTAAACTCATCTTCTTAGACCTTAAACTCATTTTTATGTGTTAAGATGCCACTTAAACACACCATGAGCCTTAGAAATGAGTCTAGAAGTAACCACAATCAAGTTAAGGACCTTAAATCATACCAAAACCACCTTCATGGATGTTTACGGCCGTAAACCTCCCAAGAACATCTTCTTAGGCCGTAAACTCAATTAGATGGTCCATAGGTGAGTTTAATCCATTCCTAAGCCCTAGATTTCATCCTAGCTAATTTTCCCAAGTCATATAAGGCCATTTAGCACCATAGAACACCCCACCATGAGTTTACGGCCGTAAACTCATGGGGAATGGGTCATTTGGGCCGTAAACCCTCTTATGAGTTTACTCTTGAGGAGTAAACTCCGTATCCAAGCCCTATACGTCCCTAGATCTCAATCGGGTCACTCCAAACACTTGATTTGAAGTGTTTTCGCGTCTTGGAGTGTATAATCATACCTAATTAGTGATTTAAAGTCTAATTAGATACATTTTTATATCATTTCATATTACATACGAACTGATGCGTTATCAAGTCCCGAACCGACACTTAGCATCCAATCTGACACGTTTCTTGACTGGTGAGTTCATACCCCTACCCATTTTCCCGTGTTTTTCAAATGTTTTTAGGGGGGGAATACAAGAAAAAGTACAAGGAAATATTGTACTTCAACTTATTATTTTCTATTCAAATATTTCATATTATGTATACTTTTAATACCGAAAATCGTACTAACTATTGGTTCAAATTTGCAGAGTAAATTGTCACACTAAATGTAGATTCCTTTAAAAGACGTTATAATCTAAGTTTCATATTATGTTTTGTAGAAGGAATCATACTAATCACAAACTAAGATTTATACTAATAGGATAGAACGAATAAAAATACGAATACGAATACGAAGATAACTAATAGGACAAAACGAATACGAAGATAACTAATAGGATAGAACGAATACAAATACGAATACGAATACGAAGATAAATAATAGGACAGAACGAATACGAATTCGAATACGAAGATAACTAATAAGATAAAATGAATACGAATACGAAATAACGCCTTTGGAGGATGCCAAGACTTCGGAAATACAATTAGTGTACGCCTTGAGTGTCACCAAAGTTTCGAAATTAATTCGAAAGTACGCCTTTGGACATCGACTGAGTTTCGAATACATACACCTTAGCATGTCAATAGAGATTCGAAGATACATCTAATGTACTCTTCTGGAAATCACTAGAACTTCAAAAATACTATTAATGTACTTTTCTGAGTGAATCCAAATATTCGAAAATACTTCTAAGTATAGCAGATAATTAACATTGAATGTAGGATAACTAAGATATCAGAATACATAACTAATACTATAAGTGTGGTAGTTTCTAGTACATCGAAATCTAAACTATGAATTAAGTAATGAAAGGCTAATTAAACTATTAGGAAAATATGGGATTTTCCTGAGGTAACATACAACTTGTAATAGAATTAGTAACAAATGGTAACTCAACTGTTTATACATAAAAAAAATATGGGATTTTCTTAGATAACAACTTTTTCAGAAAACAAAAAGGGAACTCATTCTTTTCAAAACTAAACCGCTTATGAACTCACCAGCTTTATGCCGATTTTCAAAATGCTTGTATTCTCAGGTCAGCATTAGACAGGTACAGCGCCATCTTTTGGAGAAGATGGAGTGTTAGAAGACTTGTCTTTGTTTTTTTTTTTTTCATATGATATATGTATATAACACTTGTATAACTTTTCTTTCAAACAGATGTAAGCAATTCTATGTAATGTAATGTTCCGTGTTTACTGTGTTACTATGTGCATTGGATTTGATACTCAACGTGGAGTCCGCCTCGGAAATGTTTCCGCCTTCGGTTTTCTGGGTGTGACAGATTGCTATTAGAGCCCTTGTCTATAGTGAACTAGTATACCAAAGCTTACATGGTATAAGACTATAAACACTAAGGGGCCTAAGTGCTCTGAACTAAAAGTATACTTCAAAGTATAAGTATTTTCAAAAGTATACAAGTATACCTAACCGTCGAGATCTGTAACTACAAGTAGAACAAAACATAAGTAAATGGGTGTTGTATGTTGCTGTTAAACCTGGGTAGTTATGTAGTCGTGTATAGGATCAATATAGCCTAGCCAACTATATTCATTCGAGACACGGACAACATGTGCTTGGGAGTGACTGTGGTGTGCGGCATGCCTAAAACTTACCTTAATACCTCAGACATCAAACCATGGTCGTAGTGAATCATGAAATACTATGGGAGTATTTCTCGAGCAAATTCTTTGTAGAAACTCTCATTCAAGCGTTGTTCCTTGATCATTCCTTTAGCGATAATTTATCTATTTTGATAACACTTTCCTGCTTTATCGCTTATTCGGAATATATATCTGTTATATCTCTCGATTCAATTCGGAGGACTTATCATCCTCTCTTTCTTGATCTTATTAGATCAAGATGCCTCCAAGAAAGAGACCCAACTCAAAGACCAACAACCCTCCACCACCACCTTCTCCTCAAATCGATCTGGTAACACTTCAGACAATTTTTACTGTCGCATTGACAGCACCCATGTCGCAAACGAACCCCGGTAGTTCAGGAAGTGGACCCAAAACCAGGAAGGTAGCCAAGGGCAACGAAAGGAGTGTTCCTATAAAGACTTTATGAACCCAAAACCCACATTCTTCGATGGCACAGGAGGTGTCATTGCTCTAACTCGGTGGTTAGAGAAGATCGAATCTATCTTTGAGATCTGTGCTTGTTCAGAATCCAACAAGGTGAAATTTGCCGCCTACACTCTCACCAATAGAGCTCTGACTTGGTGGAATGGCCGAGTCAAATCCCTAACTCTACCTGTAGCCAATGTTATGGGTTGGGAAGTTATGAAGGAACTTCTGCACGCAGAGTATTGCCCTCGGGGTGAAATTCAGAAGCTGGAGCATGAACTCTGGAACCTGAAGATGAAAGGTTCTGATATCGCCGCTTACACCTCAAGGTTTGACGACTTACCGCTTCTCTATCCGGGATTGGTTACCCCGGAGAGTAAAAAGATTGAGAGGTTTATCTGGGGGTTGACCCAGCCAACCAAAGGGAATGTTTTAGCTGCAAAGTCGGATACCTATGATAATGCCAAATGCCTAGCGCAAACCCTGATCGACCACAATGATGAACAAGAAGAAGCATCCACCACTCCTGAGCCAACATAGAAGAGTGGAGAAAAAAAGAATGTTTTGGAAAAAGAAGAAAAAGAGTCAGTCTTCCCTGAAGCCCTCGAAGAAACAACAGATAGTGGCAGTCCACGCTGCCACTACCCCTGTTGCTGTTTCTGTTGTCGATTCCTCAGCCCAAGCGCCTATCACGGGATATGCCAGTATCCTTCTGTGGTGTAATCGATGCAGTTACCACCATCGTATCCCTAGTCCTAGTCGTGAAAAGTTTTGTAAAAGTTGTGGCCAGGAAGGTCACCTCACGCGAAGCTGCAGAGCACCAACCCAACCAACTAGTCAAGCTTCTGGAGCTGGTATCGGTCAGACCTGTTACAATTGTGGAGAAGTTGGACATTACAAACGAAACTGCCCTAAGATAGTAACATCTGGCAACACTGGGAGAGTCTTATCCATGGGACAAGAAAGGACAGCCGTCGACCCCACCGTTGCCACAGGTATATTTCCCCTTTGTGAATTTTATGCCTGTGATCCTTGTCGATTCTAATGCTGAAACAAATTTGCTAAATATCCATTCAAACACCTTTTTAAACTTAGTCCTTCGCTAATAATCGAAAACGGGTACCGTCGAGTTGGTTAGCATGTGAGAAGAGAACGCTAACGTCATACCCATAGATCATATCCTCAATCCGGAAGATTATTCTGTTCCATTCGATTAAATGGCAAACTTTTCATGAAAGGCTTTGATGTGAATCTTTGGCATGGAATGAATGAGTCTCATTCATGCTGTTATTCTTGGATCGTCCGTCTGAATCTTCCCTCTGACCAGACTCTCATGACTCTTCGGCATCAAACCTGAATCCAACCTTCGCATCATTTCGTGCATCAAGGCTTAAAAAGTTTCCCATGCCTTCCTCGTGCGTGTGGTCATCGGGAAACGGGAAGTCTGCAACTTTTTCCTTAATATTTTTCCCGAGAATTTCCCGAGAATTCCTTCCGAATGTTTAGTCAAGTCTCGCATCGACCTAATCCCTGGAACTACCTCGTAGCCAGATCTCCGTGAGGATGATGTGTCCGAGATAGTGACCAAGGCTTGATATGATCACTATGAGTTAGTAGTGGTTCCCTTTGGTCAAACCATTTTCCCTGGTCATGTAGATAAGCAAAGCAGTCATACCCGTGGACCTTTCCAAAAACTAAGGCGATAGGGAATTAGTCGGCACCAGAGATACACATAGAAACCTGTCAATTCTTGGCTCCCGTCGACTATTATCGCAAACCCACCCAGAAATTTCTTCTAGAACCATCATACCCTTAGCTACTCCGCTATGTGAAGATGTACCTTCGTGTTGGAGCTTGTGTCACGTTGAAGGCCTTATCCCAGAAGAGCATGATATGATTTGGGAAGCGCGAAATCCTTCTCCCGTGATACATAGAACATTTCGAAATCCCTATTAGGATTGATCCCGTAGCCTACAAACTCCGACTACCCTCAGGACTTAGTAGCATCCATCCGGTATTCTATGTCTCTGTCCTAAGAAATGCCTACCCGATGAAACCCTAGTAATCCCTTTGATGAGGCCGAAGTCAACGAAAGTCTAAACATCATGATAAGAGCCAATCGAAGTCATAGAGCGAGAGATTAAATGTATGAAACAAGCCGCCTCCCGAAAAGTGAAAGGTTCCACGAAATGCCATGCGAGAATCCGAATTCACTTGGAAGCGTGATGATCCGATAGGACAAAAGTATCTGTATCCTCTTTTCAATTCAGCGAGTCGCATCTAAAATTTGAATTTTGGGACGAAATTCCGTCTAATGGGGGGATAACGTGACAACCCGAAGTTCGTTCCATCGCCGTAACCCGATACGTCATTAAAAATTCGTCATCATAAAATTGTTTCCATTCGTTTAAGTCATTCATTTTAAGTTTATTATTATGACTTAATAATTGTCCAAATACGTTAGAAATCCATGGAAACGCCCCAATTTATTATTTGGAAAAATAATTGTTTTTATTCCGTCAAGTTATAAAAATAATTAAATCGGGTACGACCAAAAGCCTCACTTGGCGACAGTATCGGGTAGAATTCCACCGTGTCCCAAACTTTCAGCATATGTAAAGTTGAGAGAGCCTCATTTGAAGCCTTTCCACTCTGTCTCTACTTTCTCTCTCTACTCACTCTCTCACTAAAATCCAAAATTGAGCCAAAATTATCCAAAACAAGCTTCAAATCATCAAGGTAATTATCCTAGCTTCTAGTTTAATACCTTTGGCCTTCAAATTCGAAATTTATATGAGGATTAGGACCATTAGCACGAGTTTACGGTCCTAGAACATCCCTAGGCCGTGAACTCATGTAAATGGGGTTTTTGTGCCATAAAACCCTTCCAAACCTCATTTTGAGCCTAGATATGACTTAAAGACCTAGTTACATGTACTTAGCGCACATTAAACTCATTTATTGGAGTATAAGCATGAGTTTATGGCCGAAGCACATGCTTGGACTGTAAACACCAATTCATGGGGAGTAAACTCATTTTTAGGTGTTAGTTTGCCCCTAAACACCTCCAACAAGCTTCCATGAGAGTATAGAACCTTATAACCTTGCAAGAGATTCTCCAAAACTCACATAAATGGGACAAGCTTGAGTTTAGGGCCCAAGAACATTCCTGGACTGTAAACTCATCTTCTTAGACCTTAAACTCATTTTTATGTGTTAAGATGCCACTTAAACACACCATGAGCCTTAGAAACGAGTCTAGAAGCAACCACAATCAAGTTAAGGACCTTAAATCATACCAAAACCACCTTCATGGATGTTTACGGCCGTAAACCTCCCAAGAACATCTTCTTAGGTCGTAAACTCCATTAGATGGTCCATATGTGAGTTTAATCCATTCCTAAGCCCTAGATTTCATCCTAGCTAATTTCCCAAGTCATATAAGGCCATTTAGCACCATAGAACACCCCACCATGAGTTTACGGTCGTAAACTCATGGGGATTGGGTCATTAGGGCCGTAAACCCTCTTATGAGTTTACTCTTGAGGAGTAAACTCCGTATCCAAGCCCTATACGTCCCTAGATGTCACTCGGGTCACTCCAAACACTTGATTTGAAGTGTTTTCGCGTCTTGGAGTGTATAATCATATCTAATTAGATACATTTTTATATCATTTCATATTACATAGGAACTCATGCGTTATAAAGTCCTGAACCGATACTTAGCATCCAATCTGACACGTTTCTCGACTGGTGAGTTCATACCCCTACCCATTTTTCCGTGTTTTTCAAATGTTTTCAGGGGGAATACAAGAAAAAGTACAAGGAAATATTGTACTTCAACTTATTATTTTCTTTTCAAATGTTTCATATTATGTATACTTTTAATACCGAAAATCATACTAACTATTGGTTCAAAGTTGCAGAGTAAATTGTCACACTAAATGTAGATTCCTTTAAAAGATGTTACAATCTAAGTTTCATATTATGTTTTGTAGAAGGAATCATACTAATCATAAACTAATATTAGTACTAATAGGATAGAACGAATACAAATACGAATACGAATACGAAGATAACTAATAGGATAGAACGAATACAAATACGAATACGAATACGAAGATAAATAATAGGACAGAACGAATACGAATTCGAATACGAAGATAACTAATAAGATAAAATGAATACGAATACGAAATAACGCCTTTGGAGGATGCCAAGACTTCGGAAATACAATTAGTGTACGCCTTGAGTGTCACCAAAGTTTCGAAATTAATTCGAAAGTACGCCTTTGGACATCGACTGAGTTTCGAATACATACACCTTAGGATGTCGACAGAGATTCGAAGATACATCTAATGTACTCTTCTGGAAATCACCAGAACTTCAAAAATACTATTAATGTACATTTCTGAGTGAATCCAAATATTCGAAAACACTTCTAAGTATAGCAGATAATTAACATTGAATGTAGGATAACTAAGATATCAGAATACATAACTAATACTATAAGTGTGGTAGTTTCTAGTACATCGGAATCTAATCTATGAATTAAGTAATGAAAGGCTAATTAAACTATTAGGAAAATATGGGATTTTCCTGAGGTAACATACAACTTGTAATAGAATTAGTAACAAATGGTAACTAAACTGTTTTTACATAAAAAAAAATATGGGATTTTCTTGGATAACAACTTTTTCAGAAAACAAAAAGGGAACTCATTCTTTTCAAAACTAAACCGCTTATGAACTCACCAACTTTATGCCGATTTTCAAAATGCTTGTATTCTCAGGTCAGCATTAGACAGCTACACCGCCATCTTTCGGAGAAGATGGAGCGTTAGAAGACTCATCTTTGTTTTTTTTTCATATGATATATGTATATAACACTTGTATAACTTTTCTTTCAAACAGATGTAAGCAATTCTATGTAATGTAATGTTCTGTGTTTACTGTGTTACTATGTGCATTGGATTTGATACTCAACGTGGAGTCCGCCTCGGAAATGTTTCCGCCTTCGGTTTTCAGGGTGTGACAGATTGGTATCAGAGCCCTTGTTTATAGTGAACTAGTATACCAATGCTTACATGGTATAAGACTATAAACACTAAGGGGCCTAAGTGCTCTGAACTAAAAGTATACTTCAAAGTATAAGTATTTTCAAAAGTATACAAGTATACCTAACCGTCGAGATCCGTAACTACAAGTAGAACAAAACATAAGTAAATGGGTGTTGTATGCTGCTGTTAAACCTGGGCAGTTATGTAGTCGTGTCTAGGATCAATATAGCCTGGTCAACTATATTCATTTGAGACACGGCCAACATGTGCTTAGGAGTGACTGTGTTGTGCGGCATGCCTAAAACTTACCTTAATACCTCAAACATCAAACCATGGTCGTAGTGAATCATGAAATACTATGGGAGTATTTCTCGAGCAAATCCTTTGTAGAAATTCTCATTCAAGCGTTGTTCCTTGATCATTCCTTTAGCGATAATTTATTTGTTTTGATAACTCTTTCCTGCTTTATCGCTTATTCGGAATATATATCTGTTATATCTCTCGATTCAATTCGGAGGACTTATCATCCTCTCTTTCCTGATCTTATTAGATCAAGATGCCTCCAAGAAAGAGACCCAACTAAAATACCAACAACCCTCCACCACCACCTTCTCCTCAAATCGATCTGGTAACACTTCAGACAATTTTTACAGCCGCATTGACAACAGCCATGTCGCAAACGAACCCCGGTAGTTCAGGAAGTGGTCCCCAAACCCAAAACCAGGAAGGTAGCCAGGGAAAACGAAAGGAGTGTTCCTATAAAGACTTTATGAATGCAAAACCCACATTCATCGATGGCACAGGAGGTGTCGTTGCTCTAACTCGGTGGTTAGAGAAGATCGAATCTATCTTCGAGATCTGTGCTTGTTCAGAATCCGACAAGGTGAAATTTGCCGCCTACACTCTCACCAATAGAGCTCTGACTTGGTGGAATGGCCGAGTCAAATCCCTAACTCTACCTGTAGCCAATGTTATGGGTTGGGAAGTTATGAAGGAACTTCTGCACGCAGAGTATTGCCCTCGGGGTGAAATTCAGAAACTAGAGCATGAACTCTGGAACCTGAAGATGAAAGGTTCCGATATCGCCGGTTACACCTCAAGGTTTGACGACTTAGCGCTTCTCTGTCCGGGAGTGGTTACCCCGGAGAGTAAAAAGATTGAGAGGTTTATCTGGGGGTTGACCCAGCCAACCAAAGGGAACGTTTTAGTTGCAAAGTCATCGACAATGCCAAATGCCTAGCGCAAACCCTGATCGACCACAATGATGAACAAGAAGAAGCAGCCACCACTCCTGAGCCAACATAGAAGAGTGGAGAAAAAAAGAATATTTTGGAAAAAGAAGAAGAAGAGTCAGTCTTCCCTGGAGCCCTCGAAGAAACAGAAGATAGTGGCAGTCCACGCTGCCACTACCTCTGTTGTTGTTTTTGTTGTCGATTCCTCAGCCCAAGCGCCTATCACCGGATATGTCGGTATCCTTCCGTGGTGTAACCGATGCAGTTACCACCATCGTATCCCTGGTCCTTGTCATGCAAAGTTTTCTAAAAGC
Organism: Lactuca saligna; assembly: GCF_052625555.1. Lineage (NCBI taxonomy): Eukaryota > Viridiplantae > Streptophyta > Magnoliopsida > Asterales > Asteraceae > Lactuca > Lactuca saligna. The sequence goes on from NC_136421.1 coordinate 92,251,457, forward strand.
TGTGGCCAGGATGGTCACCTCGCGCTGTCACACCCCCGAACCAGACGGCAGAAACGTCCGGGGGCTGTCGTGACTCAATTGAATACCATAACATTGAATATATATGAAACGTAACAACATTCGTCACCATGCATTAATATAGTACAACCAGTAAAGTTTACATGAAGTACATTGTTTAAACATTACATTCCCAAAAATAAATTGTTTGTTTCGTACATAAATAAACTGCAAGCCATCACTAAACATGATTTCCTTTGATTCACTGGTTCCCTGAGAATACAAGTATTTTGAAAAACGTCAACATATGAAATGTTGGTGAGTTCATAAGTAGTGTTTGAAATCCAATGTTTTGTATTGTTTGAAAACCACCAGAAAATCCGATATTTTCTGAAAATAGTATAGTAAAAAAGGTGTGAAGATCCATAGGTATGCTTGTTTGTTTCTATACTTGTAAAAATTGTTCATTAAAATTGTATGCATTCCGAATCCGTATGTATTGAAAAACCCTAGGAAAACCCGATGTTTTCCTAATTCTTTGAATTACATGAATTTACATTGAAACCATTGCAACGCGTGAAGTTATCAATACCAGGCGACGTTGGATTATTTTTGAGCATGATTATTTGCTACAAACACGCGTTACACAAACGACTAGTCTATAGCAATACTAACGATCCCGTAGGCGTCGTCCGTACTAATCATGTTATCCAACCGCCCTGACTACGTGTAGTCCCACATCCGAAGAGAAAGAGGACACGAAGGCCTCGATGACTCCATTAGCCGGTTGGGGATAAAAAGGTACAAGGGGTCCCAGACCCGCCTCGCATAAAAAGGTAGACTCTACTAGCAATACCAAAGGACCCTTGGGGACCAGTAGTATACAAGCCATTGAAAGTCCTTTTACGTTGTGTCGGATCGGTAAAACCCAACACTTCGTAAGATAGAGGTCTTCGGGCCTTAAGATAAGGTCATTGGGCTAGCTAGGCTCAACAAACAAGATTTTACACTTTTGGGGCCCAAAGATGGTGCGTAGACGTCTGTGCACACTCGCATGTATATTGAATTCCCAAACGTTATTAGTATGAATCGTAGTGTCGTAGTGTCATAGTGTCGTCGTGTTAGTAGTTTCGGATTTTTATTGGTTCGAGACCGAACCAATTCGTTTAACAACGACTTTTGGTGTTGTAATGTATTGTATTTCATCGATAGCCGCGGTGCCATCATTTGGTCAAATTGCATGTATTGAATTAGCCTTGAAAGTTTTCTGTTTTCAGCCCCTCATTGTTTGTAAAATTTACTTTTTCAACCCTTTATTTAAATACTTTCTGGTTTGGTCCTTAAATCAATTTTCTTGACATTTTAACACCAAAAATTATTGAAATTAATATTTTTCAGCATATTTTTCATAGAAAACAGCTTAAGTCCCTGAAATTTCAGTTTTCTCGGTTATAACCCTTCTTTTTCGCAATTTTGACAATTTTGGCCCAAATTGTAAAAATTTTGCAACTTTGGTCCTTTTTAAATTTAAAAAGCATTTTAAACCTTTGAAAACGACTTGGAACACTTATAGTCCACTGTTTTACAGAAAAACACAGTTTTGGCCCTCCAAAACAGAAAATTTCGCATAATGGGCCTCATTGGGCCGAAAATGTCATTTTTAGCCCATTAAGCTTGAAATTTATGTTTTTAATTCTCTAAATGAGTATATTTCCAGAAATGGTTTTATTGAAACTGTTTTGACACACCTTATCCATCAGAATTCGTGATATGTCAATTTGGGCCCTTAATTTTGTATTTTTCACATTTTAGGTCCAAAAATTGTGTTTTTAGCCCAAAGAAATTATTACTAAACCACTTAGCTATTTTTCTAGAAACACTTAGTATGTAGAAATATAGTAGAGGCTAAAATCATTTAACATAAGATATATCTCGGTTTTGAGGGGTTTTATGGCTAAATCCAACATTATAACTCACAAAAGCACACATATAAGTATGGAAATCATACAAAGCATACAAAACACATATAGATCTACACTTTCACTTGTATTTCCCCCCCCCCCCCCCCAAAAAAAAAAACTCATAAAAACAGAAAATAGGGGGTATGAAGCTCACCTTGGGTGTTGATTTGGTTTTTGAAGAAAGAATGGAAGAAATGAAGTGATGTTTCACTCTAGCACCCTTTGATGATGAATTCGAGTTTTTGGAGTTCTAAGACACAAGTTTATGATTTCATGAGAGTTAAGAGGAGATTTTTGAAGACAAGAAAGAGTCCAAAGCATGGATCCAAGCATTAACTTACCTAGATAATGATTTTGGTGATGGATTCTCCTTGTGAAGCTCTTGATTCACAAAAATTTTGAAGGAGGAGGGAGGAATGCTCTTCAAGACTTAGAGAGATTGGAATTGAATTTTTGTGATGTGTGTGTGTGTGTATCTGTTGGATAAGGTGTCTAAGTCCATAACTATTTCTGGTATGTACTTGACCCGACCCGGCATGGTCCATTTGGGTTGCATGGCACCATGCAATTGGATAAACTAAATGAGAGAAATAACGCTTGGAGATTATTAATATATTATAAGTTCTAATATATTAATAATATTATTTGATTAGTTTGATCAAGAATTAATTTAGAATTAATTAAGTGATCAAAAGATAACTAATTAAATATATGGGTTGATTAAGTAAATCATCCATATCTTGTATAGTGGGCTAAAAGGCTCCATGGTTCATCAAGTTGGGTTCCACCCATAGGATGCTCCATGGATGCTCCATGGGAGTTACAAACCCATGGGTCATGGAAATGAAGAGTCATGACACATTAGGGTTTAACCCTAGATGTGTCAACACTATATAAGTAATATGATCTCCTTCCAAATCGGTTACACATACACACTAAGAAAAAGGGGGCTTGGCCGATTTTGAAGAGTGTGTATTCTCTCATAAGTTCTTCCAAGAGCATTTGGTGTTGTGTGAAGCATTTGAGGCATCACCACTTGAGGTGCTAGGCTCACAAGGTTTTAAGGAACACAAGCAACAACAAGGTAAGTTATTCTATCTATCCTTTATGTTAAAATTGTTCCCCATGTATGCTAGATAGGAATATAACCTTGGAATTCAACTTTGCATGACAAATTAGACAAACATAGATCCAAGGTTATTAGGGTTGCATGTACACTTAGGAAGTGTTAGAATGCTCAAAACCCATCAGTGGTATCAGAGCCTAGGCTTGTTTGTTCTTATTTGTGCTTAAAAGTTGAAAACAGAATCGGAAATTTGCTGTCTGCGATCGGACTCGTCGAGTCTATAGGGGGGACTCATCGAGTCCATGTGTATCTTCAACCAACTCGGCGAGTCATGTTCATGCACTCGGCGAGTAGGGTCGAATGAGTGCAGAATTTCGATTCAGTTGCTGGAAAATGAATTAGAAACATTACCCTAAACTGTTTTAGTAAATATAAACTTGTTTTTGGTGGTGTAATGTTTTGCTAATTCATTTACAACAACTAGTTATCAAAATTACAAAGTTTTATGTAATTTTTGATTATGTTCATATTCATGTTCTTGTTCTTATGATGTTTTAGATGATCATAGGAATTATTTGTAACCTATTTGGTAGTTTAATTCTTGATCATAATGTGTTTTAATGGAGTCCATAACTTATCCTTAAGTTATGGAAAACCAAGAGTCACTTGAGTTAAAAACCATTAAGAAAACACAAGAGTTATAAAAATGAAGAGTCTTCATTTTATGACTCTATTAAACTCATAAGTTACAAGAAATGAAAAGTTTTGAAAGTTACAAAACTTGCCCTCAAGTTTTGGAACAAGTAAAGTTAAGTTAAAACTTTAGTTCCAACCCCTAGAATTTTAAAAGTTAAAATTCAACCCTTATACTTATATTATGATAATTTAATAATTATATATATATATATATATATATATATATATGTATAAGAATAAAGTCGTCTTACCGCTAGTACGCCTCATTCACGAAGCCGGTCTATAAGGTGGGTATAAGGTTGTTGCCTATAAAATGGTGACTTAATGGGTGTATATTCTCACCCACCGCTTGCTTGACTGGTGGAGGGTCGTTAGCCGAACGGGTAAGACAAGGACTTATAAATTCTCATTCAAAGTATGATGAATATAATAAAGTAACTAAATGTTTATTAAATTCCCAATCTTAGTTACTTTAGGAAAAATGTGAATAAGGTGCTAATTCATGAAATTACACTTTACACTTTGTCTGAGTCGTTAGTGGAGCGTGTGTGGTTAACCGGCACACTAACGTGGACTTAACAAGGTAGGTAATGGGTGACTTAAGGTTTATTATAGTATCGGTGGAGCGTGTGTGGTTTACCGGCACATCGATTGAGTGATAAACTTTAAGGGTACCAAGTGATTTGCATGGTTACTTCACACCTCGTTTTGTGATCCTCGGCATCCCAGTCACAAAACCTGGAGGGCACATCCGAGATCGAAACATGCCTTTGAAAAGTTCATTGGATCTCAAAGAATCTAGGAATTTCTAAAACCAATAAAAACTAAATATTTAATATTTCGGTTTTCGTGGTGGAAATTGGTGAATCGTCATTCACCTACCTTTCAAATATGGTATAGCTTAGATTACGGCATACCTCTTCTAAGTTATATTATATTGTTATTGGATCCTAGCCTTAATATTACATTTGGGTGTTTTATTAAGGACTCTCTTAAATCTAAACTAAACTTGTTCTTCTTTTCAGATGTCTTCAAACAATGCTTCTGGCTCGAATCCTAATGGCTCCTTTACTCTTATGAGTCTATGTGGGAAAGTCACCTTTGATGGATCCAACTTCAATAAGTGGATCAGAAACATCAGGATGATTACCCGCTACGAGGACAAAGAATATGTCCTTGACAAGGAGCTTAAGAAAATTGACGAGTCCACTGCAACTCCCCAGGAGATCGCTGACTTTCATACTCATGAAAGAGATGCAACCAAGGTGGCTTGCATCATGTTAGCCACCATGACAGCTGAACTCCAAAAGTCTTATGAAGACTTCTACCCTTATGAAATGCACCAAGATTTGATGGAAAGATACCATCAAAGTGCACGACAAGAGAGGTACGAAGTCATCTGCTCCATGATAACAACCATGATGAAGGACGGAGAGTTCGTCACGAGCCACATGCAGAAAATGCAAAGGTATGTGGATCGGTTGCTGAAGCTCAATGTGAACTTCCCTGAGGAGCTTGCAATAGATATCATTTTGCACTCCTTACCATCGTGCTATGATCAATTCCGCATGACATATCACATGAACAAGGAAGAGGTCACCCTCAGCAAACTTCAGGGACTTCTCAAGACTGCAGAAACAGGTCTTAAGGGGAAGTCGGTTGCTATCACTACTACTCCAGAAACAACTCCGGTCTTGGCAATCGGGCAGAGTCGAGGGAGGAAGAGAAAGAGATCTTCAAAGGGTACCAAGGCTCGGACCCTTGATGGCTCTTCTTCAAGTGGAACCAAGAAAGGTTTCATTACTCCTTCTTCTGACCCAAAAGAGGCTGAATGCTTCTATTGCCACGAAAAAGCTCATTGGAAGCGGAACTGCCCAAAGTACCAGCAAGATGTAAAGGATGGGAAAGTCAAACCCAACCATGCAGGTATTTACACTATCATTTCTAATAACTCACCCCATTCGAAATCTTGGGTCCTTGATACAGGTTGCGGAATTCATATTTGTTGTGACTTGCAGGGACTAGGAAGAAGTGAGAATGTGGAGCAAGGAAGAATAAACTTAATCATGGGGAATAGGAAAGTTACACCTGTCACCAAGATTGGAGTTTATACTTTATCGCTAAGTAGTGGGTTAAATTTAGATTTGAATAAATGTTGTTATTCGCCAGAAATGGCAAGAAATATTATTTCCTTTCATGCATTGTACAAACAAGGTTTCACCTTTTCGTTTGATAATGAAGTTGGTTCGATTAATGCTTTCTTTAATAATGTACTTTATTTTAAAGCATTACCTTGTGATGGTGTGTATGAAGCTGTATCTATTGTAGATAACTTAGGAAATAATGTCTTGTGTATTGATTCTACTAATAATAATAACTTGGATAAAGCATCGTTATGGCATTGTCGTCTTGGACATATAAGCAAGAAACGCATAGGCCAACTCCAAAAGGATGGAATCTTGGAGTCGTTTGACCTAAAGTCAAATGATAGTTGCGAATCATGCTTACTTGGAAAAATGACAAAGTCACCCTTCACAGGCTCATGTGAAAGGGGTGAAGGTTTGTTGGACCTTATACACACGGATGTGTGTGGACCATTCAAACATGCCACAAGAGATGCTAATCGTTATTATTTGACTTTTACCGATGATTACAGTAGATATGGATATGTCTACTTAATCAAGCATAAGTCAGAGACTTTCGAGAAGTTTAAGGAATTTAAAAAGGAAGTCGAGAATCAATTGGGCAGGAACATTAAGATGCTTCGATCCGATCGAGGTGGTGAGTATCTTAGTTCAGAGTTCCTCGACTATCTAAAGGAATGTGGGATTGTCTCACAATTGACACCTCCCAGGACACCGCAGTTGAATGGTGTGGCTGAGAGGCGTAATCGAACCTTGTTGGACATGGTTCGTTCCATGATGAGTCGAGCTTCGCTACCAATCTCATTCTGGGGGTATGCCTTAGAGACTGCCGCCCATATCCTCAATCTAGTCCCTACAAAGAAAGTTGCCAAAACTCCTCACGAGATGTGGACTGGTAAAGTACCTAAACTAGACCACATCAAGATTTGGGGCTGCGAGGCTTTCGTGAGACGCGAGACTCATGATAAGCTCGAACCCCGAAGCGAGAGGTGTATTTTCATCGGCTACCCACAGCATTCCTTTGGTTACCTCTTCTACAGACCTAGTGACAACGTGGTCTTTGTAGCAAGAAGAGGAGTCTTTCGAGAGAGAGAGTTTACAAGCCAAGGAGACAGTGGGAGGCAAGTTGATCTTGAAGAAATTCAAGAGTCAAGTGGTGAAGGAACTTCAAACTCTAGCCCTCAACTTGAGGAGGTAACTCCTGTTGAGCCAATTGACGAATCTGTACCTCTGAGACGTTCCACGAGATTTAGGAGTGCACCTGAGCATTACTATGGATTCCATATTACTGCAGAAGGTGAGACACTTATTAGTGATGAGACACTAGTAAGTCATGATGACCCTAACAGCTACGAGGAAGCCATGGCGGGCCCCGAGTCTGCTAAATGGAAAGAGGCTATGGATAGCGAGATACAATACATGTATGACAATCAAGTTTGGAACTTGGTTGAGAATGTACCAGGTCGAAAGACTGTAGGGTGCAAATGGGTCTTCAAAAAGAAGACCGACATGGATGGTAAAGTACACACTTATAAGGCTAGGCTGGTTGCAAAGGGCTTCTCTCAAATTCCTGGAGTGGACTATGATGAGACCTTTTCTCCGGTAGCCAAGATTAAGTCTATTCGGGTTCTGTTAGCCATAGCCGCATTTCATGACTATGAAATTTGGCAAATGGATGTCAAAACCGCTTTCCTTAATGGAAAGTTGGCTGAAGATGTTTACATGAGTCAGCCAGAGGGTTTTGTCAGTAACGAGTACCCTAATAGAGTGTGTAAGCTTGAGAAATCCATTTATGGATTAAAGCAAGCACCTCGCAGATGGAATCTTTGATTTGATGAAAAGGTCAAGGAATTTGGCTTTTCTAGGAGTGAAGATGAATCTTGTGTATATGTCAAGGCTAGTGGGAGTATAGTTAGCTTTTTGGTATTGTATGTGGATGACATACTACTCATAGGAAACGACATTCCAACCTTGCAGGAAGTAAAGTCCTGGCTTGGAAAGTGTTTCGCTATGAAGGACCTTGGTGAAGCTGCCTATATTTTGGGGATAAGAATCTTGAGAGATCGGAGTAAAAGACTAATTGGACTTAGTCAAAGTACCTACTTGGAGAAGATTCTGAAGAGATTCAGAATGCAAGACTCCAAGAAAGGAGAGGTGCCCATCCAGAGTAGCGCCAAGCTGAGTAAGACACAAAGCCCTAGCACTGAGGCTGAGATAGCAGAAATGAGTCGATTACCTTATGCTTCGGCTGTAGGTTCGATCATGTATGCTATGACGTGTACTCGACCTGATGTAGCGTTTGCCTTGAGCATGGTTAGCAGGTTTCAGGGGAATCCTGGCAAGGCACACTGGACTGCAGTAAAGAGTATTCTCAAGTACCTGCGAAGGACTAAGGACTGGGTCCTTACCCTCGGTGGGAGTGATGACTTGAGAGTTGTAGGGTATAGTGATGCTAGCTTCCAAACTGATAGGGATAACTTCTGCTCTCAGTCGGGCTGGGTCTTTACCCTAAATGGAGGAGCAATTTCTTGGAAGAGTTCCAAGCAAGAGACAGTGGCTGATTCTACTTGTGAATCAGAGTATATTGCAGCTAGCGAAGCAGCAAAGGAGGCGTTATGGCTGAGGAACTTCATTGGAGACCTTGGAGTTGTACCAGCTATTAAAGAGCCGATGGAAATTTTCTGTGATAGTGAAAGTGTTGTTGCCTTAGCCAAGGAACCAAGGGATCACGGGAGATCCAGACACATTGACAGAAAATATCATTTCATCAGACATCGGATCGAAGAAGGACTCCTCGTGGCAAAGAGGGTATCATCAGATGAGAATCCGGCAGATCCCCTTACGAAGGGACTGACTCGGGTTAAGCATCTCCAGCATGCTCGGAGCATAGGGCTGAAGGATGATATTAGATTTAGTAGTTAGATAATCTTGAAATTTGTAAAGTGTAATTGACATTTGATGATGAATAAAAGTGTTTATTTATGAGTAAAGTGTTGCTATCTCTTGTCGATCGTTTACTATATTTCTTTTGCATGTTTTGACTTCCAGAATAATTTTGTTTGGTATAACATATTATTCAAACCTCCACAGTCAGTCATATGTCGGAAGTAGGTATGAATCAAGACTGTCATGTTTGATTGTAGAGGTCTGGGACAAGGCTACAACAATCATGAGTGCTCATAAGTTCTGAGCATTGGACTCAACCCACGCTCACTGGAATCACTTCATGGAATTCTATCTCGAGTGATCGTGAGACGGTAATATCATATAAATCTTTAAACCTAGAGATATGATTTGTTACTTACGAGTTGGTTATGCATTGATTGTACGAAAAACGCATTGGTAACTCGATGTTATAAAATCGTGCTCTTATGTGTAATTCAATAAGTAGTAGAACAAACATATGAGTCGAAGTTTATCTGTTCCTTCTTGGATTAGAAGCTGATATCTGGGCCCCTCGATGATTTTGTTTTGACCTATGTACCGGGCCCGGTCAGAACTAGATTGATGTGTTCAATAAAGTTCTTTGTCAAACAAATCGGAAATCGGGAAACAAATGTTGGACAATAAGTAAGACATTGTTCCATGTATTTGTCCGACTGATATCTAGAACAGAGGATTATATGATCACTTATCTTAAATGGCGTACCATCATCTTCTCAAGTTTCGAGAAACCTTGTAAAGAGCTACGATTGCCGATCGGTTCCTGAAGTCATACTTGCAGTAATAGTTACTAGACTTATCCAAGTGGGAGACTGTTGGATAAGGTGTCTAAGTCCATAACGATTTCTGGTATGTACTTGACCCGACCCGGCATGGTCCATTTGGGTTGCATGGCACCATGCAATTGGATAAACTAAATGAGAGAAATAACGCTTGGAGATTATTAATATATTATAAGTTCTAATATATTAATAATATTATTTGATTAGTTTGATCAAGAATTAATTTAGAATTAATTAAGTGATCAAAAGATAACTAATTAAATATATGGGTTGATTAAGTAAATCATCCATATCTTGTATAGTGGGCTAAAAGGCTCCATGGTTCATCAAGTTGGGTTCCACCCATAGGATGCTCCATGGATGCTCCATGGGAGTTACAAACCCATGGGTCATGGAAATGAAGAGTCATGACACATTAGGGTTTAACCCTAGATGTGTCAACACTATATAAGGAATATGATCTCCTCCCAAATCGGTTACACATATACACTAAGTAATAAGGGGGCTTGGCCGATTTTGAAGAGTGTGTATTCTCTCATAAGTTCTTCCAAGAGCATTTGGTGTTGTGTGAAGCATTTGAGGCATCACCACTTGAGGTGCTAGGCTCACAAGGTTTCAAGGAACACAAGCAACAACAAGGTAAGTTATTCTATCTATACTTTATGTTAAAATTGTTCCCCATGTATGCTAGATAGGATATAACCTTGGAATTCAACTTTGCATGACAAATTAGACAAACATAGATCCAAGGTTATTAGGGTTGCATGTACACTTAGGAAGTGTTAGAATGCTCAAAACCCATCAGTATCCTCGGCCGAGAGTGAGAGGGAGGAAGAAGAGATGACCTTTCAAGTGATATGCATGGACATATGGGATAAGTTGCATGGATATCCAAAAGACAATAATGAAGTGGCAAAACAAAGTCAACTCTCATCCTTTTCTTGGGTTTGGGCCTTGGGCCGAGATTTTTGGAAGGGAAAAGGAAAATTTTGGGCCCTTGCTTCTAAGCCCAATGTTAGAGTTAATTTGGGTATGTTTTAAGTCTAAAAGAATGTGGTAGGATTTTTATATTTTTATTGGACTAGTTTAGGTTATTCATGTAACAAGGCTTTTAATTCATTTCATTCTAGGCCCAACATGGCCCAAAATGTTGAAATAAATTAGTGTGGGTCCAATTAGATCCCAATTAGGGTTCTAAGCCCATGATAGTCTAATTGGAAGCTTATTGGTCCATTTGGATCCAATAAGGAAGTCCTAGTCCAAAATGGACTTAAACAAGGACTTCTAGGGTCTCCAATTGTTTGATGACTATTTGTAGTACTTGTATGATGCCTTTGATTGGAGTTTTTGATGTCATAATAGTATGTGTCAATCATGTTCTTAAGTTTTGGATTCACATTAACTTGAGCGTATAGATTACATAACACAAAATTTCTAGTTGTGACACGCGCGAAGCTGCAGAGCACCAACCCAACCAACTAGTCAAGCTTCTGGAGCTGGTATCGGTCGGACCTGTTACAGTTGTGGAGAAGTTGGACATTACAAACGAAACTTCCCTAAGATAGTAACATCTGGCAACAATGGGAGAGTCTTAACCATGGGACAAGAAAGGACAACCGTCGACCCCACCGTTGCCACAGGTATATTTCCCCTCGGTGAATTTTATGCCTGTGATCATTTTCGATTCTAATGCTGAAACAAATTTGCTAAATATCCATTCAAACACCTTTTTAAACTTAGTCCTTCGCTAATAATCGAAAACGGGTACCGTCGAGTTGGTTAGCATGTGAGAAGAGAATGCTAATGTCATACCCATAGATCATATCCTCAATCCGGACGATTATTCTGTTCCATTCGATTAAATGGCAAACTTTTCATGAAAGGCTTTGATGCGAATCTTTGGCATGGAATGAATGAGTCTCATTCATGCTGTTATTCTTCGATCGTCTGTCTGAATCTTCCCTCTGACCCGACTCTCATGACTCTTCGGCATCAAACCTGAATCCAACCTTCGCATCATTTCGTGCATCAAGGCTTAAAAAGTTTCCCATGCCTTCCTCGTGCGTGTGGTCATCGGGAAACGGGAAGTCTGCAACTTTTTCCTTAATGTCTTTCCCGAGAATTTCCCGAGAATTCCTTCCGAATGTTTAGTCAAGTCTCGCATCGACCTAATCCCTGGAACTACCTCGTAGCCAGACCTCCGCGAGGATGATGTGTCCGAGATAGTGACCAAGGCTGGATATGATCACTATGAGTTAGTAGTGGTGCCCTTTGGACAAACCATTTTCCCTAGTCATGTAGATAAGCAAAGCAGTCATACCCGTGGACCTTTCCAAAAACTAAGGCGATAGGGAATTAGTCGGCACCAGAGATACACATAGAAACCTGTCAATTCTTGGGTCCTGTCGACTATTATCGCAAACCCACCCAGAAATTTCTTCTAGAACCATCAGACCCTTAGGTACTCCGCTACATGAAGATGTACCTTCGTGTTGGAGCTTGTGTCCCGTTGAAGGCCTTATCCCAGAAGAGCATGATATGATTTGGGAAGCGCGAAATCCTTCTCCCGTGATACATAGAACTTTTCGAAGTCCCCATTAGGATTGATCTCGTAGCCTACAAACTCCGACTACCCTCAGGACTTAGTAGCATCCATCCAGTATTCTACGTCTCTGTCCTTAAGAAATGCCTACCCGATGAAACCCTAGTAATCCCTTTGATGAGGCCGAAGTCAACAAAAGTCTAAAAATCATGATAAGAGCCAATCGAAGTCATAGAGAGAGATTATATGTATGAAACAAGCCGTCTCCCGATAAGGGAAAGGTTCCACGAAATGCCATGCGAGAATCCGAATTCACTTGGAAGCGTGATGATCCGATAGGACAAAAGTATCTGTATCCTCTTTCCAATTCTGCGAGTTGCATCTAAAATTTGAATTTCGGGACGAAATTCCCTCTAACGGGGGGATAATGTGACATCCCGAAGTTCGTTCCGTCGCCGTAACCCGATACGTCATTAAAAATTCGTCGTCATAAAATTGTTTCCATTCGTTTATGTCATTAATTTTAAGTTTATTATTATAACTTAATAATTGTCCAAATACATTAGAAATCCATGGAAACGCCCCAATTTATTATTTGGAAAAATAATTGTTTTATTCCGTCAAGTTATAAAAATAATTAAATCGGGTACGATCAAAAGCCTCACTTGACGACAGTATCGGGTAGAATTCCACCGTGTCCCAAACTTTCAGCATATATAAAGTTGAGAGAGCCTCATTTGAAGCCTTTCCACTCTGTCTCTACTTTCTCTCTCTACTCACTCTCTCTCTCTCTAAAATCCAAAATTGAGCCAAAATCATCCAAAACAAGCTTCAAATCATCAAGGTAATTATCCTAGCTTCTAGTTTAACACCTTTGGCCTTCAAATTCGAAATTTATATGAGGATTAGGACTATTAGCATGAGTTTACGGTCCTAGAACATCCCTAGGCCGTGAACTCATGTAAATGGGGTTTTTGTGCCATAAAACCCTTCCAAACCTCATTTTGAGCCTAGATATGACTTAAAGACCTAGTTGCATGTACTTAGCGCACATTAAACTCATCTATTGGAGTATAAGCATGAGTTTATGGCCGAAGCACATGCTTGGACTGTAAACACCAATTTATGGGGAGTAAACTCATTTTTAGGTGTTAGTTTGCCCCTAAACACCTCCAACAAGCTTCCATGAGAGTATAGAACCTTATAACCTTGCAAGAGATGCTCCAGAACTCACATAAATGGGACAAGCTTGAGTTTAGGGCCCAAGAACATTCCTGGATCGTAAACTCATCTTCTTAGACCTTAAACTCATTTTTATGTGTTAAGATGCCACTTAAACACACCATGAGCCTTAGAAATGAGTCTAGAAGCAACCACAATCAAGTTAAGGACCTTAAATCATACCAAAACCACCTTCATGGATGTTTACGGCCGTAAACCTCCCAAGAACATCTTCTTAGGCTGTAAACTCCATTAGATGGTCCATATATTGAGTTTAATCCATTCCTAAGCCCTATATTTCATCCTTGCTAATTTTCCCAAGTCATATAAGGCCATTTAGCACCATAGAACACCCCACCATGAGTTTACGGCCGTAAACTCATGGGGAATGGGTCATTAGGGCTGTAAACCCTCTTATGAGTTTACTCTTGAGGAGTAAACTCCGTATCCAAGCCCTATACGTCCCTAGATGTCACTCGGGTCACTGCAAACACTTGATTTGAAGTGTTTTCGCGTCTTGGAGTGTATAATCATATCTAATTAGTGATTTAAAGTCTAATTAGATACATTTTTATATCATTTCATATTACATAGGAACTCATGCGTTATCAAGTCCTGAACCGATACTTAGCATCCAATCTGACACGTTTCTCGACTGGTGAGTTCATACCCCCACCCATTTTCCCGTGTCTTTCAAATGTTTTCAGGGGGAATACAAGAAAAAGTACAAGGAAATATTGTACTTCAACTTATTATTTTCTTTTCAAATGTTTCATATTATGTATACTTTTAATACCGAAAATCGTACTAACTATTGGTTCAAATTTGCAGAGTAAATTGTCACACTAAATGTAGATTCCTTTAAAAGATGTTATAATCTAAGTTTCATATTATGTTTTGTAGAAGGAATCATACTAATCATAAACTAAGATTAGTACTAATAGGATAGAACGAATACAAATACGAATACGAATACGAAGATAACTAATAGGACAAAACGAATACGAAGATAACTAATAGGATAGAATGAATACAAATACGAATACGAATACGAAGATAAATAATAGGACAGAACGAATACGAATTCGAATATGAAGATAACTAATAGGATAAAATGAATACGAATACGAAATAACGCCTTTGGAGGACGCCAAGACTTCGGAAATACAATTAGTGTACGCCTTGAGTGTCACCAGAGTTTCGAAATTAATTCGAAAGTACGCCTTTGGACATCGACTGAGTTTCGAATACATACACCTTAGGATGTCGACAGATATTCGAAGATACATCTAATGCACTCTTCTGGAAATCACCAGAACTTCAAAAATACTATTAATGTACTTTTCTGAGTGAATCCAAATATTCGAAAATACTTCTAAGTATAGCAGATAATTAACATTGAATGTAGGATAACTAAGATATCAGAATACACAACTAATACTATAAGTGTGGTAGTTTCTAGTACATCGAAATCTAAACTATGAATTAAGTAATGAAAGGCTAATTAAACTATTAGGAAAATATGGGATTTTCCTGAGGTAACATACAACTTGTAATAGAATTAGTAACAAATGGTAACTAAACTGTTTTTACATAAAAATAATATGGGATTTTCTTGGATAACAACTTTTTCAGAAAACAAAAAGGGAACTCATTCTTTTCAAAACTAAACCGCTTATGAACTCACCAGCTTTATGTTGATTTTCAAAATGCTTGTATTCTCAGGTCAGCATTAGACAGGTACACCGCCATCTTTTGGAGAAGACGGAGCGTTAGAAGACTCATCTTTGTTTTTGTTCATATGATATATGTATATAACACTTGTATAACTTTTCATTCAAACAGATGTAAGCAATTCTATGTAATGTAATGTTATGTTTTTACTATGTTACTATGTGCATTGGATTTGATACTCAACGTGGAGTCCGCCTCGGAAATGTTTCCGCCTTCGGTTTTCAGGGTGTGACAGATTGGTATCAAAGCCTTTGTTTATAGTGAACTAGCATACCAAAGCTTACATGGTATAAGACTATAAACACTATGGGGCCTAAGTGCTCTGAACTGAAAGTATACTTCAAAGTATAAGTATTTTCAAAAGTATACATGTATACCTAACCGTCGGGATCCGTAACTACAAGTAGAACAAAACATAAGTAAATGGGTGTTGTATGCTGCTGTTAAACCTGGGCAGTTATGTAGTCGTGTCAAGGATCAATATAGTTTGGCCAACTATATTCATTCGAGACTCGGCCAACATGTGCTTGGGAGTGACTTTGGTGTGCGGCATGCCTAAAACTTACTTTAATACCTCAAACATCAAACCATGGTCGTAGTGAATCATGAAATACTATGGGAGTATTTCTTGAGCAAATCCTTTGTAGAAATTCTCATTCAAGCGTTGTTCCTTGATCATTCCTTTAGCGATAATTTATCTGTTTTGATAACTCTTTCCTGCTTTATCGCTTATTCAGAATATATATCTGTTATATCTCTCGATTCAATTCGAAGGACTTATCATCCTCTCTTTCCTGATCTTATTAGATCAAGATGCCTCCAAGAAAGAGACCCAACTCAAAGACCAACAACCCTCCACCACCACCTTCTCCTCAAATCGATCTGGTAACACTTCAAACAATTTTTACTGCCGCATTGACAGCAACCATGTGGCAAACGAATCCCGGTAATTCAGGAAGTGGTCCCCAAACCCAAAACCAGTAAGGTAGCCAGGGACAACGAAAGGAGTGTTCCTATAAAGACTTTATGAACGCAAAACCCACATTCTTCGATGGCACAGGAGGTGTTATTTCTCTAACTCGGTGGTTAGAGAAGATCGAATCTATCTTTGAGATTTGTGCTTGTTCAGAATCCGACAAGGTGAAATTTGCCGCCTACACTCTCACCAATAGAGCTCTGACTTGGTGGAATGGCCGAGTCAAATCCCTAACTCTACCAATAGCTAATGTTATAGGTTGGGAAGTTATGAAGGAACTTCTGCACGCAGAGTATTGCCCTTGGGGTGAAATTCAGAAGCTGGAGCATGAACTCTGGAACCTGAAGATGAAAGGTTCCGATATCGCCGCTTACACCTCAAGGTTTGACGACTTAGCGCTTCTCTGTCCGGGATTGGTTACCCTGGAGAGTAAAAGGATTGAGAGGTTTATCTGGGGGTTGACCCAGCCAACCTAAGGGAACATTTTAGCTGCAAAGTCGAATACCTATGACAATGCCAAATGCCTAGTGCATACCCTGATCGAGCACAATAATGAACAAGAAGAAGCAGCCACCACTCCTGAGACAACATAGAAGAGTGGAGAAAAAAAGAATGTTTTGGAAAAATAGAAAAAGAGTCAGTCTTCCCTGGAGCCCTCGAAGAAATAGCAGATAGTGGCAGTCCATGCTGCCACTACCCCTGTTGTTTCTGTTGTCGATTCCTCAGCCCAAGCGCCTATCACCGGATATGCCGGTATCCTTCTGTGGTGTAACCGATGCAGTTACCACCATCGTATCCCTGGTCCTTGTCGTGCAAAGTTTTGTAAAAGATGTGGCCAGGAAGGTCACCTCGCACGAAGCTGCAGAGTACCAACCCAACCAACTAGTCAAGCTTCTGGAGCTGGTATCGGTCGGACCTGTTACAGTTGTGGAGAAGTTGGACATTACAAACGAAACTGCCCTAAGATAGTAACATCTGGCAACACCGGGAGAGTCTTAACCATGGGACAAGAAAGGACAGCCGTCGACCCCACCGTTGCTAGAGGTATATTTCCCCTCGGTGAATTTTATGCCTGTGATCCTTTTCGATTCTAATGCTGAAACAAATTTGCTAAATATCCATTCAAACACCTTTTTAAACTTAGTCCTTCGCTAATAATCGAAAACGGGTACCGTCGAGTTGGTTAGCATGTGAGAAGAGGACGCTAACGTCATACCCATAGATCATATCCTCAATCAGGATGATTATTCTGTTCCATTCGATTAAATGACAAACTTTTCATGAAAGGCTTTGATGCGAATCTTTGGCATGAAATGAATGAGTCTCATTCATGCTGTTATTCTTGGATCGTCCGTCTGAATCTTCCCTCTGACCCGACTCTCATGACTCTTCGGCATCAAACCTGAATCCAACCTTCGCATCATTTCGTGCATCAAGGCTTAAAAAGTTTCCCATGCCTTCCTCGTGCATGTGGTCATCAGGAAACGGGAAGTCTGCAACTTTTTCCTTAATGTCTTTCCCGAGAATTTCCCGAGAATTCCTTCCGAATGTTTAGTCAAGTCTCGCATCGACCTAATCCCTGGAACTACCTTGTAGCCAGACCTCCGTGAGGATGATGTGTCCGAGATAGTGACCAAGGCTTGATATGATCACTATGAGTTAGTAGTGGTGCCCTTTGGTCAAACCATTTTCGCTGGTCATGTAGATAAGCAAAGCAGTCATACCCGTGGACCTTTCCAAAAACTAAGGCGATAGGGAATTAGTCGGCACCAGAGATACACATAGAAACCTGTCAATTCTTGGGTCCCGTCGACTATTATCGCAAACCCACCCAGAAATTTCTTCTAGAACCATCACACCCTTAGGTACTCCGCTACATGAAGATGTACCTTCGTGATGGAGCTTGTGTCCCGTTGAAGGCCTTATCCCAGAAGAGCATGATATGATTTGGGAAGCGCGAAATCCTTCTCCCGTGATACATAGAACTTTTCGAAATCCCCATTAGGATTGATCCCGTAGCCTACAAACTCCGACTACCCTCAGGACTTAGTAGCATCCATCCGGTATTCTACGTCTCTGTCCTTAAGAAATGCCTACCCGATGATACCCTAGTAATCCCTTTGATGAGGCCGAAGTCAACGAAAGTCTAAACATCATCATAAGAGCCAATCGAATTCATAGAGCGAGAGATTAAATGTATGAAACAAGTCGTCTCCCGATATGTGAAAGGTTCCACGAAATGCCATGCAAGAATCCGAATTCACTTGGAAGCGTGATGATCCGATAGGACAAAAGTAACTGTATCCTCTTTCCAATTCTATGAGTCGCATCTAAAATTTGAATTTCGGGGCGAAATTCCCTCTAACGGGGGGATAATGTGACAACCCGAAGTTCGCTCCGTCGCTGTAACCCGATACGCCATTAAAAATTCATCGTCATAAAATTGTTTCCATTCGTTTAAGTCATTAATTTTAAGTTTATTATTATGACTTAATAATTGTCCAAATACGTTAGAAATCCATGCAAATGCCCCAATTTATTATTTGGAAAAATAATTGTTTTATTCCATCAAGTTATAAAAATAATTAAATCGGGTACGACCAAAAGCCTCACTTGACGATAGTATCGGGTAGAATTCCACCGTGTCCCAAACTTTCAGCATATATAAAGTTGAGAGAGCCTCATTTGAAGCCATTCCACTCTGTCTCTACTTTCCCTCTCTACTCACTCTCTCTCTAAAATCCAAAATTGAGCCAAAATCATCCAAAACAAGCTTCAAATCATCAAGGTAATTATCCTAGCTTCTAGTTTAACTCCTTTGGCCTTCAAATTCGTAATTTATATGAGGATTAGGACCATTAGCACGAGTATACGGTCCTAGAACATCCCTAGGCCGTGAACTCATGTAAATGGGGTTTTTGTGCCATAAAACCCTTCCAAACCTCATTTTGAGCCTAGATATGACTTAAAGACCTAGTTGCATGTACTTAGCGCACATTAAACTCATCTATTGGAGTATACGCATGAGTTTATGGACGAAGCACATGCTTGGACTGTAAACACCAATTCATGGGGAGTAAACTCATTTTTAGGTGTTAGTTTGACCCTAAACACCTCCAACAAGCTTCCATGAGAGTATAGAACCTTATAACCTTGCAAGAGATGCTCCAAAACTCAAAGAAATGGGACAAGCTTGAGTTTAGGGCCCAAGAACATTCCTGGACCGTAAACTCATCTTCTTAGACCTTAAACTCATTTTTATGTGTTAAGATGCCACTTAAACACACCATAAGCCTTAGAAATGAGTCTAGAAGCAACCACAATCAAGTTAAGGACCTTAAATCATACCAAAACCACCTTCATGGATGTTTACGGCCGTAAACCTCCCAGGAACATCTTCTTAGGCCGTAAACTCCATTAGATGGTCCATATGTGAGTTTAATCTATTCCTAAGCCCTAGATTTCATCCTAGCTAATTTTCCCAAGTCATATAAGGCCATTTAGCACCATAGAACACCCCACCATGAGTTTACGGCTGTAAACTCATGGGGAATGGGTCATTAGGGCCGTAAACCCTCTTATGAGTTTACTCTTGAGGAGTAAACTCCGTATCAAAGCCCTATACGTCCCTAGATGTCACTCGGGTCACTCCAAACACTTGATTTGAAGTGTTTTCACATCTTGGAGTGTATAATCATATCTAATTAGTGATTTAAAGTCTAATTAGATACATTTGTATATCATTTCATATGACATAGGAACTCATGTGTTATCAAGTCCCGAACTGATACTTAGCATCCAATCTGACACGTTTCTCGACTGGTGAGTTCATACCCCTACCCATTTTCCCGTGTTTTTCAAATGTTTTTAGGGGGGGGGGGGGAATACAAGAAAAAGTAAAAGGAAATATTGTACTTCAACTTATTATTTTCTATTCAAATGTTTCATATTATGTATACTTTTAAACCGAAAATCGTACTAACTATTGGTTCAAATTTGCAGAGTAAATTGTCACACTAAATGTAGATTCCTTTAAAAGATGTTATAATCTAAGTTTCATATTATGTTTTGTAGAAGGAATCATACTAATCATAAACTAAGAGTAATACTATTAGGATAGAATGAATACGAATACGAATACGAATATGAAGATAACTAATAGGACAGAACACATACACCTTAGGATGTCGATAGAGTTTCAAAATTAATTCATACACCTTAGGATGTCAATAGAGATTGGAAGATACGTCTAATGTACTCTTTTGGAAATCACCAGAACTTCGAAAATACTACTAATGTACTTTTCTGAGTGAATCCAAATATTCGAAAATACTTCTAAGTATAGCAGATAATTAACATTCGAATGTAGGATAACTAAGATTTCAGAATACATAACTAATACTATAAGTGTGGTAGTTTCTAGTACATCGAAATATAAACTACGAATTAAGTAATGAAAGGCTAAT
The DNA here is from genome assembly GCF_052625555.1 of Lactuca saligna. Classification (NCBI taxonomy): domain Eukaryota; kingdom Viridiplantae; phylum Streptophyta; class Magnoliopsida; order Asterales; family Asteraceae; genus Lactuca; species Lactuca saligna. The sequence goes on from NC_136421.1 coordinate 92,271,985, forward strand.
TAAACTATTAGGAAAATATGGGATTTTCCTGAGGTAACATACAACTTGTAATAGAATTAGTAACAAATGGTAACTAAACTGTGTTTACATAAGAAAATATGGGATTTTCTTGGATAACAACTTTTTCAAAAAACAAAAAGGGAACTCATTCTTTTCAAAACTAAACCGCTTATGAACTCACCAGCATTATGCTGATTTTCAAAATGCTTGTATTCTCAGGTCAGCATTAGACAGGTACACCGCCATCTTTTAGAGAAGACGGAGCGTTAGAAGACTCGTCTTTGTTTTTGTTCATATGATATATGTATATAACACTTGTATAACTTTTCTTTCAAACAGATGTAAGCAATTCTATGTAATGTAATGTTTTGTGTTTACTGTGTTACTATGTACATTGGATTTGATACTCAACGTGGAGTCCGCCTCGGAAATGTTTCCGCCTTCGGTTTTCGGGGTGTGACATATTGAACATGCTCCATCTTCTCAAAACCTGGTCCAGTGCACCTGTGTACTGGATCCCTGAGAATACAAGTAATTTGGAAAGCGAGTATCAACATTTAAGTTGGTGAGTTCATAAGTTTTTGGTGTAAAATGTTTGCATTAGTTTCTTGAAAAAGTTTGTATTGTTCTGTAAAAATGTTTGTATTAGTTTGAATCCTTTCCAGAAAATCCTATATTTTCTCCGTAAAATGAGTTGTAGTCTACTCTCCAAGACCGACCTGTTTGTGTGTTATAATATCTCCATAATGATGAAAAATGTATGTTTGTACTTGAAATAATATAAAATCTATTATTTCCATATTAATAACTATTTTTACTAGACAATTAGTATGCTTATCTAATCCGAGAATTTCAATGTGTGAATATAATGGAAAATGAAGACTTATCGTAATATTGTATAAATTACACTACTTATGCTTTAACTCCCTTTAAAATTGAATGGGTTAATTCAGGTAAAATGTGATGAAGTTATAACCATATTTGATTGACTAGTGTAAAACACGGCGTTCTTCAAGCGTCAAAAATGAAATGATATTTGTCACCCGTAGACCTGCAGGTCCCACTGTAGCTAGCAGCAAGGTGTGGGATGGTCAATCCCGTATTGATCTATACAGAAACTCACACTCTCGCTCCAAGAGAATCTGGTTACAAAACATGACACAACAAGAAAAGATTGCTATGACATGAAGTAGTATCTCACATTTAGTTATCTTGCTCTTGTAATAGTGTATGTTCCTTTTTGTACTTGTTATAGTGAATGTCCTTTTCTGTACTTGTTATAGTGAATAGTATACTTTGTAATGAATAGTAATAGTATGCATGTATTATTTTAGGTATGTTCACTTGTTCTACAAATAGTAAGTATTGATCCTTTAAACTATACCTATTATAGTTTACTAGTAGGTTCTGTAATTCAATGACTGATCATGTTTGTACACCTTTGCTCCACAAAGGTATTGAACTGATTGGAAGTACTTATATATATATATATATATATATATATATATATATATATATATATATATATATATATATATATAATTTTGTAACAACCCAAAATTTCTGTATCATTTATTGTAACTCTTTCGTAGTACAATTCGCGCAACCAATCGTCGTTTCCGATTTCGATTTCCGATCTTCCGTGTAATTAAGTCATTATCTGGTACACATTTAAAATGACTTAATGGGTGTCTTAATACATTTAGAAATCATTTTAACACCCAACTTTAGTGATCGGAATATTTCTAGAAATTACCGTATCGGGTTACGGTAACTCAATCGGGTACGACCAAAAGCCTCGTCTAACATCGGTATCGGGTAGAATTCCACCGTGTCCAAAACTTAAACACTATATAAACGTGTTTAAGCCTTCATTTGAAGCCTTTGGTCAATTTCTCACTTAACACTCACAACCTCTCTCCTCAACCCAAAATCAAGGTCCAAAACAAAGATTTAAGGCTCGAAATCAAAGAGGTAACACCCCTAACTTGTTATTCAACCTCTTTAGCCTTCAAATTTGTGTTTAATTTGTGATTTGGGACCAAGAACATGAGTTTACGGCCAAGGAACTAGCTTGGGCCGTAAACTCCTATCAATGGGGTTTTTAAGCTCTAAAACCCTTCCTTAGCATTGTTGGACATTAGATATGACTTAATGGCTTAATGAAAGGGACTTACAACAATTAAAACAATGATTTTAAGGGACAAAAGTGAGTTTACAGCCAAGACACATTCTTGGTCCGTAAACTCATATTCAAGGGGTTTTTGAGCCAATTAACCCTTCCAAATCATAGTTGGGACTTAGACATGACATTAGGGCTTGCTAATCTAGACTTGGAACACTTCAAACATGATTTTTGGGTAATAAAAGTGAGTTTACGGCCAAGACATACTCTTGGGCCGTAAACTCCTCTTAAATGGTGATTTAGTGCCTTAAAACATGTCAAAATGCTTTCAAACTCAACCAATGGCCTTGTGGTAAATCCTAGATTCATCTAAAAATGATTTGGAGACCTTAAACACAACATATACCCTACATAAGTGAGTTTACGGCCAAAGAACTCCTCCTAGGCCGTAAACTCCTATAAGTGTGGCTAATGATGTCTTAAACCACCCTAAAAGCTTGGAAAGATTTCTAGAATTGCATGTGAGTGTTTTAAACATCAAAAACTAATTTTTCAAGAGCATAAGGAGAGTTTACGGCCATAGAACATGCCTCTAGGCCGTAAACTCCTAAAAGTTTGTAAAATGGTAACCTAAATTCATAACAATGCTTAGAAAATTAGTTAGAATCACATGTGATTGTCCTATATAGTTCAAATTAGCCATTCTTAGCCATGGGTGAGTTTACGGCCATAAACTCTAAGAGTGTGGCCGTAAACTCATGTTTTAAATGATGTAAATTCATTCCAAGTGTTCCAAGGCATTTTTAGATAATCCATTCTAGCAATCCCCATGTCCATTTGAGCCCTTAAACCATCAAAACCACACCCACATGAGTTTACGGCCGTAAACTCATGTATGTGTGTGTTCCATAGTTGTAAACTCTTTAAAATGTTTACTCTTGGGGAGTAAACTCAAGTCCCAAGTCCCTAATGCCATTACACGTCCGAAGATGTCACCCGGGTCACTCCAAACGCTCGTTTTGAGGTGTTTAACCTCATTGGAGTGTAATGTTCCATATGATTAGTGAATGTATCCCTAATTGTATATATATGGACATTATTTCATTTTACATAGGGACATCGCGAGTAATCAAACCCCGAACCAACTTTTAGCATTCAAAACCGACACGTTTCCGAGTCCGGTGAGTTCATACCCCTACCCTTTTTCACTGTTTTCACTGTTTTCAGGGGGCGAACACAAGCAAAGTACAAGGGAATTCTTGTACTCAAAACATGTTTTCAAATGTGTGTTTCATATTCTTATGCTTTTATTACTAATTACCATAACTGATAACAAATTGAACATGCAGATCACGTAACATATATTTGTGAAATAGGTCTTTAAACTGTTATGTTTTACATGTATTTCACAAATGGTTTTCCACATTTATCAGTTAAAAGCATGACATTAAACATTTGAACATAATACTTGTACACTGTTTTGTCCTCGGTAATACTCCACACACATACTCGAGTGGAGGACTATCATATTATTACTAGTAAATTTGTTAATCCTGTATGATTGGAGACACATCCACGGAGAACACTCCACCGAGATACGCAAGTGGAGGACTATACCCATAACCAGAATCTCTGGTATTTAGAGAGCGTGACTTGAGTGTATAGATCTATACGGGGCTGACTACCCCACACCTGGCTGCTAGCTACAGCCGAACCGAAATGGTTCAAGGGTGACGAAAGTCATAAGTATGTGGACGACTTATTGCCACATGTGGACTACTTATTGCCACAGGTTTCAGTCTATTGTATGGTTATGGAACTCGCAATTAGGATAACAGAGATTTACTTATAGTAATAATGAATTACTTTATACATCTTTTACATCTTTCACTTACTGTATCTAACATTCAGGAAAGTACGGGACTTTCCTGGGGAAAACATGGAAACCAATCACGATTACATCTTTTTCATCTTTAACATCGTTTACATTAGAAACCAACATGCAGGAAAGCATGGGGCTTTCCTGGGTAACACTTACATAATTAGAAAGAGTAACAAACTGGATAACATTACATCTTTTACAATTGGTGACATACATTAAGGAAAGTATGGGACTTTCCTGGTAACACATGATAGGTAAACAAGACAGTTTATACATTTTCATATGAGTAGACATGTTTTCAGTGTACGAACTTACTATACTTTACATTTGTGAAACAATAACCAACTTTTAAGAAAATACGGAATTTTCTTGGTGTACATAACATTTCAGAAATAGAAATGAAACCGATACATTTTCATAAAACAAACCGCTTATGAACTCACCAGCTTTATGCTGATTTTCAAACCGCTTGTGTTCTCAGGTCAGCATTAGAACAGGTACCCGAATATTTCTTTTGATCAGAAGATGGAGTACATGAAGATCCGTTTCTTTTGTCTATATATACTATGTATCACAACTGTACAAACTTTACTTTTGAAACAACTGTAAAAAAAAAACTTTATTATGTAATGTAATGGTTGTTTTACTTTACTTACTATGTGCATTGGATTTGATACTCAACGTGGTAGTCAACCCCGGAAATGTTTTCCGCCTTCGGTTTTCGGGGTGTGACAAATTTAAACGACATTTGGACAAACAACTGATACCTTAAGTCCACATCCAAACAAGGAAAAGGAAATAAAGCGAGTTATTAGTCCTAAGCCCTTTAAACCTCATTTATATAACTATATCTATATAAACATGATTTTGACAATATATAAGTTTAAAAGAGTTTTGTAAAACATTTAAAATGTTTAACATAATAAAAAGAGTTTAACCATTTGAATGATTCTTGATGACTTGATGTCAATTTATAAGACATTTTGAAACAGTTTGTTAGATAATCCAGTATCTAAGTATAAGAAATCTCTTGGTTTGACAATTATCAATCACATGCGATTGATAACACAACTATATTGTGATCTACTTGTATTGCCCCCCATAAAAGCATTTAAAACCATTAGAAGGTAAATTATAGGGGTATGAACTCACCTGATAGTGAGAAATCTGAAAGTTCAATATAGGATGGAAAGTTTCCCGTGTGAAGTTCTGAAGCACAATGAGTCCAAAGCAGTGTTAGAATCGAAAGTGGAAGGCTGTGAGGAGTTCACGAACCAATAGAGTTCATGACCCAATGAAGGGTTCATGGCCCAACAAGGGTTCATGTCCCAATCTACATAATGATGTTGAAGATCCAAGTGATATTCTAAGAAGATTCAACGATTTTTAGTTGGGTGTTCTTCGTGAAAACTAGAGAAATTAACGTGTTTAAGCCTAGTTTAAGAAGATTTGAAGGATGCTTATGAAATGATAAAAAAATCAAGAAATGATACCTATTAGATCCTATGAAGAACTAGTGATTATCATGTTAAATGACGAGATATGATGTGTTTAGCATGTTCTTGAGGAGAGAGGATGTTCTTCGTGTTCTTGGCTGATGGTACTTGAGAGAGAAAAGAGAGTGTTCATGGATGGAAGAGAAGAAGTTATGAGAAAATGTGCCAAACTCGTATGCTACCCGAAGTTGATCACGACCTGAAGCTGTTCATGGCCTCGTTTACGGTTGCGAGATCTCAGTCTGAAGGGAAAGAAAGAAGAATGCATGCGAGTTTTCTTGGTTATCAATTACTCTTTCTTATAAACATAATACTTTGAATACAATGTGTAAACCCTTAAAGACAATACTCTAACTTATTAAAGATAGAATAATGTTTTAGTTGACTTTAGTTGACCATGTTTGACTTTTTCCAAGAATGGGAATTACGGGTTGTCACATCATCCCCCAGTTAAAGGGAATTTTGTCCCGAAATTAAGTCTAAGAGATACACATGGCCTAAGGGAAAAGATGAGGATACTTAAGTTTCATTTTATCCCCACGCTCCGAAGTGAATTCAGGTCCTCGCTTTGCATTCCAACGTACCTTCACTATCGGAATACAACTTTCTTTAGTTTGTCTGACTTCCATATCCATGATTTCTACCAGTTCTTCCACAAAATGTAAATTCTCGTTTAATTCAATCTCCTAGAGCGGGATCACAAGTGTCTCATCAAATAGACACTTCTTTAGGTTCGAGATGTGGAAGGTAGGGTGTACGTTGCTAAGTTCCTTAGGTAGTAGGAGTTTGTAAGCTAAGGGGCTGATTCGCGTGAGAATCTCGAAAGTCCCAATGTATATTTTCGAAGCATATAAGGCCCTTCTAGGGTAAGACCTTCAATAGAACACGGTCACCAACCTAAAATTCCAAGGGTTTTCTTCGTTTATCTATGTAGCTTTTATGTCTATCTTGCGAGGCTTTCAGTCGCTCTCTGATTTGTACAATCTTTTACATAGTTTCTCATATGATTTCTGGACTGATGAGAGTTCTTTCAGGGAATTGCCCTTTAGCTAACTGAGTATCACCCACTTCAGCCCAACATAGAGATGATCTGCACTTGCGGCCATAGAGTGCTTCGAATGGAGCAGCCTTTATGCTAGTGTGATAACTGTTATTGTATGAGAACTCGACAAGGGGTAAATGAGTATCCCATATCTTCCCAAAGTCTATCACGCATGCTCACAACATATCTTCTGGAGTTTGAATAATCCTCTTACTCCATCCGTCTATTTGTGGATGACAGGATGTACTCATGTCCAACCTAGTTCCTAGTGCCTTCTGTAGTGACTGCCAGAACCTCGAGCTGAATCTACTATCTCTATCAGAGATAACAGATATGGGTACACCATGCAGTCACACTATTTCTATGAGGTAGGTTCAGCTGAGTTTCTCCATCTTGTCGGTTTCTTTGATTGGTAGGAAGTATGCGGACTTGGTCAACCGATCGACGATCACCCAAATAGTATCAAGTCCACCTGTTGTCTTGGGTAACTTGGTTATGAAATCCATCATAATCCAATCCCACTTCCACTTAGGTATTTCCGGTTGTTATAGTAAACCTGGGGGCTATTGATATTCTTCTTTAACTTTGGCGCAAGTAAGACACTTGCCTACAAAGGTAGCAATATCTGCTTTCATGATAGGCCACCAATATAACTTTTTGAGATCAAGATATATCTTATCTAGAACCTGGATGAATGGACTATCTGGTATTGTGCTCTTCTCTCATGATAACGTTTCTGAATCCACCGAACTTCGGTGTCCAGATCCGCTCCATGAGGTAAAAGGCTTCGTCGCATTTGACTTCTAAGTTCTTATCCATCCCTCTCAGGGCTTCACCTGCCATGTTTTTAGGTTTTAAGGCTTCCTATTGAGCCTCCTTAATTTGTGTGGACAAACGTGAATGGATTGTAATAGTCAATGATTTGACTCTACAACCTGAGTACTCTTTCGGAATTAGGGCGTCAACTACTACATTGGATTTTCCCAGATGATAAAGAATTTCACCTTCGTAGTCATTTAGTAGCTCGACCCACCATCGTTGCCTCATATTGCGCTCCTTCTGGTCGAATATGTGTTGAAGGCTTTTATGGTCTGTAAAGATAGTGTTTTTCGTACCATACAGATAGTGCCTCCAGATCTTTAGGGCAAATACCACTGCTCCTAACTCAAGATCAAGTGTGGTGTAATTAACTTGGTGTGTCTTAAGTTGTTGTGAGGCATAGGCAATGACCTTTCCTCATTGCATCATAACATAACCAAGCCCTTGGTTGGATGCATCGTAATCCACAATGGAATCTTCTATCCCTTCTGGAAGGGATAATATTGGTGTGCTACATAAGGCTTGCTTCAGCGTTTTGAACTCTTTTTCTTGTTTCTCTTCCCAGTCAAAGGTCACACCTTTCTGGGTCAATGTTGTAAGTGGCTTCGCAATTCTTGAAAAATTTTGAATAAACTTATGATAGTATCCAACGAGGCCTAAGAATTGATGAATCTCGGTAGACATCCTTGGTGCTGACCGGTTTTCAATGGCTTTGATTTTGGAAGGGTCCACATGAATTCCTCCTTTGCTAACCACGTGACCCAAAAATTCGACTCTTTGAATCCGAAATTCGCATTTAGAGAACTTTGCATAAAGTTTCTCTGCTCGAAGTGTTTCTAGAATCTGCCGTAGGTGTTGACTATGCTCCTCCTTACTGCGAGTGTAGATAAGTATGACATCCATGGATACTATGACGAACTTATCTAAGTAAGGACGACACACCCGATTCATTAAATCCATGAATACTACCGGTGCATTAGTTAATCTGAAGGACATCACTATGAACTCGTAGTAACCATAATGAGTTCGGAAGGCTGTCTTGCGAACATCCTCCTCTAACACTCATAATTGATGCTACTCGGATCGTAAGTCAATCTTTGAAAAGTAGTTCGCCCCTTGTAGTTGATCAAATAATTCATCTATGCGTGGTAGTGGGTATCGATTCTTAACGGTAAGTTTGCTCAATTCGCGGTAGTTGATGCACATATGAAACGATCCATCTTTCTTGTTCATGAAGAAGACTAGTGCTCCCCAGGGTGAGAAGCTTGGTCTAATAAATCCCTTTCTTAGAAGTTCGTTAAGTTGAATGGAAAGTTTCTGCATCTCTACTGAATCTAGACGGGAAGGCGATTTAGCTACTAGGGTAGCTCCTGGAATTAAGTCGATTCGGAACTCGACTTGACATTGTGGTGGTAATCCTGGTAGTTCTTCAGGAAAGATGTCAGGAAAATCGTGGACTTCTGGAATGTTCTTTATGTCTTCCACTTCCTGTCTCGCATCAACTACGTGAGCAAGGAACACATCACATTCCTTTTGTAAGTACTTTTGAGCTTGAATACGCAAGATGATGCAAAGGTTCGTGCCTGGTTTGTCGCCATAGATAACTAGAGTTTCGCTCTTTGGGAGGTTAGGAAGAACGGCTTTCTCAAAGCACATGATGTCGGCACGATGCACACTCAACCAATCCATGCCGATTATGATGTCGAAACTTTTCATTGAGACCGACATGAGATCGATTTGAAATGAACAGTTATCTAAAGTGAGAGTGCATCATATGTAAATTTCGCTAGTGCTCTCCATTTTCCCATGAGCCATTTCTACTCCGAACGTTTCTTTCAGTGCTTGTGGTTGTTGTGTAAGTAAGGGTTATAATTTTTGATTCAGGAAACTCCTCTCCGCTCCACTATCAAATAGTACTCGTAGCTAGTGATAACCGGATCTTAGGTCGATTTTCGAGAAGTAGCTCGCTCCTTGTAGTTGGTCAAATAGATCGTCTATACGTGGAAGGGGATATCGGTTCTTGATTGTCAGTTTGTTCAGTTCTCGATAATCGATGCACATTCGAAAAGATCCGTCCTTCTTTTTCACGAACAGGACTGGTGCACCCCATGGTGAGAAACTTGGCCTAATGAATCCCTTGCTCAACAGCTCGTTCAATTGACTGGACAGTTCCTGCATCTCGGCTGGAGCTAAACGGTACGGTGACTTTGCTACTGGGGTGGCTCCGGGAATCAAGTCGATTCTGAATTCGACTTGACGTTCTGGTGGGATTCCTGGGAGATCTTCTGGGAAAACGTCTGGGAAGTTGCAGACTTCTGGAATATCTTTAATGTTCTTTGGTTCTTTCTTCTAGTCTACTACGTGGGCTAGAAAGGCATGGTATTCCTTGCGAAGATAGTTTCGTGCTTTAATACAGGAGATGATTTGAAATTTTGCACTAGGTTTGTCTCCATATATGATGAGATTTTCACCGTTGGGAAGATTGAGACGAACGGCCTTTTCATGGCAAAGAATGTCGGCATGGTGAAGACTCAGCCAGTCCATACCGATGATTATATCAAAACTTCTTATCGAAATGGGCGTAAGGTCGATTGGAAATAAATGTTCGTTTAAATTTAATGTGCACCCGACGTACATATCACTTGTGCTTTCTGTTTTTCCATTAGCTATTTCTACAGTGAATATTTTATTAAGTGGTTGGGGTCTCTGGTTAAGTAGATGTTTGAATTTATGGCTCACAAAACTTCTCTCCGCACTGCAATCAAATAGTATGCATGCATAAATGTTGTCGAGGAGAAACGTACCCGTAACTACTGTTGGATCAGTTATTGCTTCATTTTGACCTATCGCCAGCACTCTCCCAATACCACCAACATTCCTTGTCTTGGGGCAGTCCCTCTTGAAATGCCCGGTTTCTCCACATCCATAACATGCTTGGCTTACTCCAGTACCAGGAACTTGAGTGAATGGCTGCGCTGGTGCCTTACAGAAACGGGCTGTGTGCCCTTTCCTGTCGCAGTTCTTACAGTACATCTCGCGGCAATTACCGTGGTGATGGTAGTTGCATTTGCTGCACTTTGGCAAGTTCCCTGCATATTGTTTTGTTGGCGTCGAAGTTGTAGGAGTTGTGCCGGGAGTAGTAGCAGCATGAA